>NC_090932.1:150474061-151694686 GCF_040938575.1 Ambystoma mexicanum
TTGACCCAGGATGGATTAAACACAGTGTTAAGAATGCTGCCTATCATAAGACAAAATGGTCATACCCCTGTTACCCTATTCGGTGAGGGTATTGTAGGTGCCTTTCCCCGGCTTACTACGTGTGAGAGAAAATAAAATAACCAACACAAACCCCTGTCGGGGAAGGAGGCACCGAGACCCGGCTGCAAGAGTTCAAAGGATGGTTTATTTCTCCAGCTAGGAAATAATCCAAAAATCCCTACCCAACATTTACATCATACTCATATATATATCAATTAAAGTAACTCTAACAAAAAATACTAAATGGACCCGATTGGCCAGGCGGTGTGGTGCTGTAGGTTTGGTTGGCATCTCTTCCTCCTGATTGGCTGAGCGGCTGACGAGATGATGGACGTCAAATATCTTGTGCTCCACGCAGGTCAGGGTCCGGTCACTGTGGTCACTACCTAAGCTAATATGTTGCATTCGAAAACACTAAATAACAAATTTAATAATAATAACAAATAAAATAAACATTTTATGCTACTTTTCATATTTCTACACAAGTTACACATAGCAATTATTGTCAGTACAATTGGGTCATTCGTGGCTTTAATTGGAGGCCTTGACCTTTACTGTGCATGTGAAAAGAATCAAGCTGTGTTTCACATATCTCCTAAGCTTAGACCTATTAGTATAAGTAAAAACATACATTGTGGTAAGATGCTTAAGGTTAGTAGTGGGTGTGTTGGGTGGGTTTCGCAGCACAGGCGAGGGTCTGGCAGTTGAAAGAAATACCTTACAGGGAGCGCAGGGTCAGGATGGCAATACATTGCTCTAAATGGGGGTGGGTGGCTTGCACCTTTATGGGGACGAACGAGCAGAAAGTGCTTAGTTCATCCTGGTTCACATGCTGGTTCTCATGCTAGCAGTGATCTCAGAGGAAGAAAACTGTATCATATTGGTTGTTGCAACTTTCTCCGGCTTCAGCGTGAGAATCAGAGCGCAGAGCTTTCCTTCGCAGGCGAAGTGCAAGGGTGGGGGCTAGCCAGCTGCCTGCGCGGCTTGTGTGTGTGGTGTATCTGTCCTTGGCTGCTGCGGTGGAAAGGGAGCTGAGGATTGCTGTACTATCGCAGTGAGGCCTGTTTACCCAAGATGGAGTCGAAAGGGGGCACAAAAGATGGATGCCCCGTGTCCTGCTCAGTAGTCCCATCCATGTAGCAGTAAACCGTGGTTAACTTTACATAAGGGCAAGGGGCAATCCAACTACCGGAGGCACGTGGTCCAAGCCTTGTACTGAGGAGTGAACGGCGCGAGGGGGCCTGGGGACCCCTCACTCCCATACATTCCCCCCTTTCGTTACATCTAAAGTAACGAACTACTTATCTTGTTCTTTCCGTTCTCCCTTCGGTAGCACTCAGCTTCAGCCACAGCCTCATCCCAAGCGGGTGTACCCTTTATTGGCATCCATGCTTTGCACACACTTCTTAAGCTGTTACCTCTTCTTGCGTATTCTTCTGGGGTGACCATTAAGTACAGAGGTCGCCAAACAGTCGATCGCGGGCGACTAGTAGCTCGCCTGAGCCTTTTCAGTCGCCCGCGCTGAAGATACCGAAAAATAAACATTTATCCTAAGTTATATTATTTAATGGTGATTTTTGCAGCCATGTTCCGTGTTGGGGATCATAACCCTAGTCGGCCCAATTGCAGGCAGAGAGCTTGGCTACTGTGCCACTTGGAACTGCTTGTAAATCCACTGACAAATGTCAGTATCACGTTATGCTTCTGCAAGCCGCCTGTAGTACCACAGTTGGCCTTGTGCGCCCCCACGACAGTCTTTCTTAAGCAAGCTGCTCTTGTTTGCCAGAGATGTTGGAGGGGCTGGGGCAGGATCAGGATCATTGTGACCACGCAATGAAAATATCACAGTAGCACTGCTGCTCGCCTGGAAATGTTCAAAATAATATTTTAAAAAATGGTGCAATTTCTTTCCAAATTCCACACCGTACATTTCCACTTTAAATCACTTCCATGACACAAGTACACCCACTTTTAGTACATTAAGCAATCCATAGACACACTGTACAGTAGAAGCTTACCAGGGTAGTTCAGCAGGTTGACAGACCGATGCTGAGATGTTATATATTCAAAACTACAGGTTGTTAATCGTATGACTTTTTGCAATGCATTATAAACAAAGTGCTATACAATGTGTTTGGCCAGGGTATGGGTGGGCTGGTTGCTTGCTTATATTCAGGGCTGAGGTGAGGATATTTCTGCCCCTGTGAAAATCAAAAGTTGGCACCCATGAACCCACAGTTTAATTTCCTAAAAACTGCTGTCAGCATAACAGAAGCATTTGTGATTAACCAGTTTGACAAGCATTTAACATCTTTATAAATATAACTTGTGCTAAAACACAGAGGGGCACACAAATAATAATGATGTGTTATTTATATAGCGCCTTAATCCAAAGCGCTTTACAGAGCACATATTTACATGCAATATCACACAACTGAAATTGGTACGTGTATCGACCTCAGAAGGATGAAAGGCTGAGTTGGTCTTGCCGGGATTTTAACCTGCGACCTGCAGATCACGCTCAGATAGCAGCAGCGAGCGCTCAACCCGCTGAGCTATCTTACCGGCAAATAACAGAGTATGTGTGGTGTCTGACAAAAAAAAACATTTCAAAGAAAACTTTTGAACGCAAGCAACATTTTTCAATTTGGAAATTACTTTTTTTTATTTGGAAAATAATAGTGTGCCTAGCATGTAGAAAGCCTGCATAAAACGCAAAGGAAGGGGCACAAAAATTACAGGATATTTGTATGGTAGTCCAACAAATCTGTCTTTTTGAGACAGCTACTAATAAATAATAATGCAACAAAGAAGTTTTTGAAGTTCTTAATATATTCGTGAAGGCATAGGTTATTCCATCTGTTTATAGAGGGGAAATAATCGAGCCAAAAAAATATTGGTAAAAATTCCGAGGCTTATAAATATCCCCACCCCGATATCGTCCGCTAGTAGCTCTCCACTGTTGGCATCCACTACAAGTAGCTCTAGCTACCGTAAAGGTTGGAGACCCCTGATTAAGTATATCCCACCATCCCCATCTAAATCTATCCAAACCTCGTTATACCACAGCAAGTTCTTTGGTTCTTTAATGGTAGTGTGATGTAGACTATCGACCACGTCCCCATACTGCCTATAGATGGCAGTCATTCTATACTGCGGTGTGGTGTATTCTCCAGTTTGTACTTGGGCATCTATCATGGTAGCCACCGTTGTTTGTCGTCCCACTGTTACCATCATCATCGCTGAATTAGGCATATTATTTTCACAGCATCTTAGTCCCAGTTGGCACACACAGAATATTAGGAGAAGAAAGACAATAATGGGAATTAGTATCTTCGCTGCTATGTTCACCCATGATGGTATCCAGCTGAACAGATTGTCGAACCGCGTGTTGTTGTCTGCTCCACCTTCTGTTCTCATTCTTTCTCCTAAATTATGCACTGCTGTTATCACGTGTGACAGTGTCCCGTTATCAGCATCTGAAGTTGGTACGAACGTGCAACAGGCCTCCCCAATTTTTTTGCAAACACCGCCGTCCATCGCCGTGATAAGATCTAAGACATATCTGTTTTGCATCGTCATCGGCGCAGTGCACGGAGCTCTATTTTTATGATGTTGAATCCTTCTTCAGTGTCGTTAGCCTGCTGGATGAGCTCCCAGCGTGTTATCTGCAGCCATTTCGTGTTTGTTCTTGCTTGAACACCTGGTGCTAGAAATGATGCAAAAAATGTCTCTGCAGATGAGAAAAGCTTGTACTGCTGCTGGATTTCAGCAAGGAGTTCTGACGATTTGGACGAAATATAATTGGATCTTTTGCTGCATGACAACTTGGTTCTCAATGTTTCTTCTGACAATAGTTCGTATACTGGGGGCTCCGTGATTGTCTCATCGGGCGCTGTCGATGTTTCAGCCGATTGCCCTGCTGCCGATATGTCAGCCGATTGGCCTGCAGTCGAACTGTCAGCCGATTGGCCAGCTGTCGAACTGTCAACCGATTGGCCTGCTGTCGAACTGTCAGCCGAAGGCCTTGCTGTAAACTGAACATGGCTCTCTGGTATCACCATTGGTGCTGAGTGAAGTGTGGCTAGGGCACAAGTGCCCCTCCAGGATGCTGGGAGATGCAGGTAAGCTCGTTTGCCACAGATCCAGTATATGTCCATTAATGCAGCAGTGCCTTTTTTCATATCTGGTATTATTAAAGTCTTATTGCACTGCTGTGCGGTTCCCATATTCACCTTCCCTTCTCCATGGAAGCAAAGTTTGTGCGGTATTTCCCTTTGAAACTTTATGGGTCTCTCCAGGGGTGTGACCCATGTCAGCTTGGTGATATGCTGTGACCAGATGGGGATGCACGTTTCTTTTTCCCACTCGTATGTTTCGTCTGGCAGCCCTCGAAGCCCCTCAGCTTTGCATTTAATCGTTTCGTCATGCCACTTGTCGCCTGCATACCTTGTCCCTTTTATGATGAAAAATGGCTCTTGGAAGCAGATTACTCCTTGTCGTCTGCTGGTGCATGTTTGTTCGTTTTCCAATTTTTCCATGGCGACTGTGTGTGCCTGAAATGTCTTTTTTATTCTACACAGCATCAGATGAATCAAACATTGGGCCTCAGACAAGGGTACTTTCTGTGGAACTAACATTTTTGGGGTTCCAGTTGCATGAGGAATAAGTGAGCACACGTAGCAACTTTCATTACTTGCTTGCTTCGCTGCGGTGCCCATGTCTGAATACCATTTATTTGATTGGTCAGGGTGTCGGGGGTCCTCTATTTCATCTAACCCCAGATTGTGATAAATATCATATCTGATTTTTCTCGCCCCCCTTTTTCTCCTCCTCCTTTTGTTTTTTAATTGGGTACCAACTCGTTGATATTGCAGCGGGAATATTCTGGACCATGCATCATCAATGTTGTTCATGGTGACATGTGTGTATTCAGTAGTGGTTTCTGGTGCCGTGTGTGTGTGTATGCTTGTATTTCTGGAGTTAGTCAACCAATAGTAATCGTCATTTACGTTCCATCCAAGCTCTATTTCCTTGGCCATAGTATTACTCAACAATGGAATAGCAGTTTTGTTTACATGCAATTGTTCATAGGGTGACGTTGTATTTATACTATTCGATTCAACGTTATAAGTGTCCTTCATAATGGTCGTTACTCCAGTCCATATTAGTTTAGACCCTGGTTTTGTCATGTTAGCCCCGCTTCCCCCTTTGTTCATTTCTTTTGCCACAAATAAAACGTTATACCAAATAAAATAAAACATCATTATTGCAAATAGTATGGCAGCATATTTTATAACGCATTCCACATTACTTAATCTACTGGCTCTAGTGGCATCCCTATTACTATCTAACATTTCAGCCTGCTCAGCCGTTTCATCGCATTGGCTCATGTTGAACCTATGTGGGCGAGACAAATTCGTTAAGTCATCATGAAAAGAAATATATTTGCAATTGTTCATTCTTTTTCATCTTTTTGCTCAATTAGGCATTTAACAATTTCTTTCCATTTATCATGAAAACAATGAAGAAAAATGGAAAAAATAACACGATTCATATGAGATTTAAAAGAAAAAAAAGAAAAAAGAGAGAGGGAAAGACAGAATATATATAAAAAAAAACATTTTACTTTTTCACTATTCTTTCCCTGTCTTAGTTGCAGTTTTCATCGTTTCAGACCGTGTTAGCGGTGCCATCCACACAGTCTGTTTCATTTTGGGGGAGTGCGACACCATGCGCCTTTCTCACGTCCGAGAGGTGCACCCAGTATTTCAGTCCCTTCCCTTTAACTGCAGTTGGGGTGCTGTACACCACTGTGTATGGACCATGAAATCTTGGTGAATTCCACCTTCTTACAAAACTTCTAACATAGATGTGTTCCCCTGGCATTAAAGGCCCCTCCAGACTATCTGCTGCCGCCATGGAGGTGTCTGTTGCTACATCTTCAGTAAATGGCGGAGCAATTTGTTTTGCTATGCTGCGTACTGCGCGCGTTAGCTGTGCTAGGTATTCCTTAAACTCTTCCCCCAGCACTGTGGCAGCCCTGTGTGCATCAGATGCCCTCCTAACAGGAGAGAGCAGCGTGTGCATTCTTCTCCCCATCATGATTTCGTGCAGGCTCAAATGGTGATCCTTGCATGGTTGATTTCTGAGTTGGAACAGTGCTAGGGGCAGACAATATACCCAATTTCTTTTCAATGTGCTGCATAATTTCGATAAATTGCTTTTGAGCAGCCCTTTGATCCTCTCCACAACTCCATTGGCCATTGGATGATAAATCGAACATAGTTTATGTTTTCACCCCCAGAAGGGAGGTTACTTCTTTGAAAAGATCATTCACAAAGTGCGTGCCGTTGTTTGAACGGATCACGTCACAGATTTCCCACCGCAAGAATACTTCTCGCACAAGGAACTTGGCAGCACATTTTGCATCAGGATGGGGACAGGGGCCCGTTTCCACCCATCGCGAAAAAGGGCATACCACCACAATCAAGTATCTTGCTCCATTACATCTTTCTCCCATATCGGCGTAATCGATATGTAGTTCTCTGAATGGACCTGTAGGGCGTGGCAAAGTGCCACGCAGAGTTCGTAATGTCATTCCTGAATTGTAAGTAAGTAAGTAAGTATTCATGCAGATTGAGAACAAACCAATCCTCCTGAATGTCTGAGGCGATGTGTTGCTTTGCAACGTGAGCTGGGAAATGCAGTTGTTGGAACGCTACTTCTAATAATTCTACAGGCATCATTACCTTGCCTGTCGTTTCCTGTCTCCAAATGAGATGTTTGGCTGATTGTTTACACCCTCGTTTGCCCCACAACTTCTGCTCTTCCGGTGGGGCCCTTCTCTGGAGTTCTATCAATTGTGCTATGGGCGTGTTACTGTATGCTTCTGCTGGTTGTTCTATTGTGGCTGTTTTTACAACGTACTCTGATGTTGGTGTCTTATTGAAGTACGAGGCTTCCTTCGCTGCTGTGTCGGCTGCCGCGTTGCCCAATGAGACAGCGTCTGTGTTATTGGTATGGGCCTGGCATTTAACCACTGCCACTACCGATGGCTCAGCTAAAGCTTCTATTAGTTCATTTAGCAACGTGGCATGTTGTACGGGGGACCCGTCTGCTCTTCTGAACCCTCTCCTTTGCCAGCGTGATAGCCCTGAGTGAATTGTGGTGGTGGCGTAAACTGAGTCTGAATATATTGTTACGGCACAATCTTTGGCTGTGTGTAACGCGCTGACTAGTGCTGTCAGTTTAGCTGCTTGTGCAGAGTAATGTGAGGGGAGGCGCTTTTGAACAATCACTTCGTATGTGTCTTCTTCCATGCGCACTACTGCCATCCCCACATGTTTCTCTCCTGTCTCTGAGTTTATGGATGCTGACCCGTCTATGAAATAGATTTCTCCTTCTGTAAGGGCATTTTCTCTTGCTTTGGGAATGTCATCGCCCTCTCCCTCATACGTGCTACAATCGTGTTCCTGTAAATCTTCAGTTGTGCATGGCTCTGTAAATGAATGTGGCTGAGTTCACTGTCTTGCATCTGACCACGTGTACATTTGGACTTGATATTATTATTTCATAAGCAGATGCTCTCTGTGTTGTGAGAGTAGATTTCGATCTTTCCAAGATAGCAAATAATGAGTGTTACGCATATAGCGTCACTGAACATCCCATTACGATCGTGGCACTTTTCTAAATGGCGAAGGCCGCTGCAGCGAGGGCCTGTTCGCAGGTGAAATGTCCCTGCATTACTGGGTCTAATATGCCACTGTAGTACGCTAATGGTTTGTGGCCTAGCGATGTCTTTTGTGTCAATACTGCTGTCATCAATGTTCCATTGCTGTGTGAAAACAGGAAAAATTCCCTTTCATAATCTGGATTTGCAAGGACTGGGGCGTCAGCAATAAGGTCTTTTAATCGGGAGAATTGGGCAATTGTCTCATGTGTCCATTTTATTGGGGCCCTGTTCTTCTGTGCTTCCTTCAGTGCTTGTAGCATTGGCCGTGTGTATGCTGCATAATCGAGGATCCATGCTCGGCAATAGTTACATATGCCAAGAAATTTCTGCATGTCCTTCACTGTTTTTGGTATGATAATGTGTCGAATGGCAGCAGCTCTGTCTGGTAGTATTCTTTTTCCATCTTTAGATATTTGCTGGCCGAGATATACAACGTCTGCAAGGCAGTATTGTAACTTTCCTTTGTCCACCTTGTATCCCTTGGCAGCCAATACGTTAAGCAGTGTTATCGAGTCTTCTCTACACTCTTCTTCTGTTTTGCTGCAGACGAGTAAATCGTCTACGTACTGTATAATGGTGCTCCCTACATCTATGTTGCCGATGTCTTCTCGCAGTACTCTGTTAAAAATACTTGGGCTCTCGCAATACCCCTGTGGAAGTCTGCGGTGTTCATATCTGCTGTTTCCTAATGTAAAGGCTGTAAGGTACTGCGACTCTGGTGCGAGTGGCACAGAGAAAAAGGCATTTTTCAAATCAATGACAGTGAAGGAAGTTGCCTCTTTTGGTATACTGCACAATATTGATGCCGGTTTAGGCACTAATGGGAACTCTTTTTGGATGACGTCATTGAGTGGGCGGAGGTCCTGGACCATTCTCCACACCCCTCCTTTCGCTTTTTTAATCAGAAAAATCGCTGTGTTGCATGGGGAAGTTGATGGCACTAAAATACCTTGGCTTAGGAGTACATTCACTGTTTCTCTAATACCTTCCTCTGCTTCTTTGGATATTGGGTATTGTTTCACTCTGGGTGGGAGGGCACCTGGTTTCAGTTTTATCTTTATGGGAGTCACCTCATGCAACAATCCCACATCGTGTGGCCCTGTAGTCCAAATTTCAGGTGCTACCCTGGCCATGTCTTCCTCAAATATTGTCAGTGGGGCCTTTATGTTAGCCATGAGTGGGTTGTGTATTTCACTGTATTGGATCATGATGTCACATGGTATGCTTATTTACATTATTATTTCTCTATCCCCCTCATAATCGGTAAACAATTCCTCATCAGTTATATCTTTTAGCATTATGTTCGGCTCTATGCATAGCACACTTCTCCACTCGCGTCCCTGCGCGTCCAGGCTTATGACCACAATGCGTTTGTGAAGTGCCTCAATGTCTATAGATATAATTGTGCCTGGCACTACATCTGTTGGTGTGATTGGGCGGAATATGAAGTTTGATGGTATTCTCCATTCTATTTGTGTTATTTCAGGCACTACTCGGGCTAATACCTGTATTCCATAGACAAACATGTCCATGTCAATGGGGATCCCTCTTATTGCAACTTCCTTTGTAATCGTGCTTATTATCAGGAGTGCTCGTAAGGGGCATACCCCTGGCGTCGAGCACACTATCCCTTTTTCAGTAAAGGCTATGGTCATGTTTAACTTACTGAGCAAGTCTCGTCCCATCATATTGATTGGCGCGTCTTCATAATACAATAAGGGTGCGTACACTGTTTTTCCCCCTACTCTTACATCCAGATTTTTTGTATAAGGAACTTTTAAAATAGCCCCAGAGAACCCCTGCGTCTCCAAATTTCTTCCCGAGAGCTGAAACCGCCATTCTGTGAGACATGATTTTTCTGCTCACGAGTCTACCATAAAGATAAACTGCTTGTTTCCTATTTCTGCCGCCACTAGTGGTTCCTCATTTGCACTTTGTGTGGTGGATAGGACTGGACACGCAAGTACTCCCTGTGGGCTGTTCTAGTCTTGGTATCTTTGCTGGCCTGGCACTGAAAAAACATTGTCACCTACGACCGTTACGCCACGGAATGGTGCAGGGGCACCGTTTGCGGCCGCTGCAAAAGGGTTATTGTTTATGTTCCCTACTGAGTTTTGTCTTGCCATGGGCTGTAGTGCATTTTGCTGTTGTGGCAGCTGCTGTTGCTGCTGTTGTGGGGCTGGCTGTCTTTGTAGCATTTGGGGGTCATAGCAGTACTGATCTTGTTGTCCCCCCCCTCCCCATTGGAGCTCCACAAGGGCTACCTGGGTGTGGGCAGCCCAACCCCTGTTCATTATTCATGGGCTGCTGCTGCCCCTGAAAATACCCTGATGGTCGCATTCTACAATCTCGTGAATAATGTCCCCACCTTCCACAATTCCAACATGACCCTGTTGTCCTCCTCTTTGTCCTTGCCCACCATACCCTCTGTTTCCCATTCCTCCGTATCCTCCCCTCTGCCCACGGTACCCACCTCTTCCTTGGGCCGGCCTGTTCTGCCACTGTGATCCTCGGCATGGCTGTTCCTCTCTGTTCCACTGTCCTTGGTCCTTTCCAATCCACTGCGCTGCTATCCCAACGGGCCTTCCTCCCGTGTTTTCCTCTCCTTCGTTTCCTTTGTCTGCGGTTACACTGGCAGCAATGGCGGCGACCTTCACTAATTTTGTCTGCACTCATTTTGCTTCGTCGGCCAGTCTCTTTTGTGTGACCTCCTTTTCCTTCTCTTTGATCCTCCTCCAATGGTGTACAATTATGCTCTGAATTTCAGGCCACCCTTTGGCTTCGATCCCAGCTATTTTGTCCAAGGCCTTCTGCACCTCTTTCGGCAACCCCTTTTTAATGATAAAATAAAATAAGGCTGTTGATTGATTCCATGCCGTACCAGTTTCGCTTCTCCATAAGTCTTGCACTCGCAAAATGAATTGCGCAGGATCCTCGCTCTCCTCCATCGTGCACTGCATCACTGCATGTAAGTCTGGAACACTTGTGCTCGAACATTGTTGAATGGTGATCCATCGTGGCGATCACAGCTCATTGTTACTCCCGGGAACCCTGCCCTTTCCCAGATTGTGTCTGCTTGGTCCCCGATTGTTGATACTAATAAGCTTTTCACATCACCTGTAGCTAACGGTACGCCTGCCGTGTTCTTTTCAAATACATGTATCCACTTACCTGCTCCTCCCGTCAGCGGGGGGAGGAGTTTTAACAGGTTGTTTTTGTCCATTTGGGCCCACGGAATATAGTTTGGCCTACCTGCTCCTTTATGTATCAGTGGCATTTGTAGTTTCTGTTTCTTTCCTGTTTTGCTCGTTCTCCCTTTTTTCGTTTTACTTACCAGTATGTTCCCTGTCCTCCCTGTTCGTTGTCTTAATCTACCTTGCCATAATGGTGGTGATAGTGTGTCTGGGTAACGGCAGTTTGGCAGTGGGGAACCCTCTGCGGCAGCTGCCTCTTCGTATTCATCTAAATCATCCCATACTTCTTCTATTTCTGACTCTAGCTCGTTATTTTCCTCCCAGTTTTCCTTGGGTTCACTTCCTTGTCTTTCACCCTGATCTCCACTTTGTTGACTCTCTGGTGTATCTGGGCGTATAATCCTCACTGGCTTGTTATTCAATTGGAACAGGAACTGTCCTGACTGCCACTCTTGTTCTTGTCTTTGCTGTGATGACGTCCCTTGTGATGCTATAGATTGTCCTGATACTGAGACTGCTGGGGTTGTATTGCTTACTGCCCCTATCGGAGGTGTGAGATCTGCCAGTGACAGCGGGGGTACCTCCCCTCCCCCTGGCTGCATTTGCCCCTTGTCGCATAGAGCTCTTAATCGTGTTATTTGCATTTGTGCGTGTGCTAGCTGGCGATTTAAATCGCCTGTTAAACGTGCTATGTCCACAGGAGGTGCACTCGTGGGGCCGTACAGGCCTTCTTTGTCATATGGTGGGGGTTCTGGGGCTGTTGCCCCGCGCTGAGCAGTGGGGGTGGGTGGTATATACAGGGGCTCACTAAACCCTACTGCTGGCCTGGTCATTAAGGGATAGGTTTTTGTTACTTCGTTCTCGGCTGTAGTTGTCGAGCACTCCCCTTTTGGTGTCCCGCTTACTTCTTCAGGTATTTTCTGTTTTTCTATCATTCGGCTTGTACAGACCTCTGCCGTGGGGGTAACTTCCTCGAACATTCGCCATACATCTAATACTTCTCTCCGGTTCTGTAACTGTTTCCCTTTGTATCGTGATAGCAAATGTGTTGATATTAGGTCGAACACTCTTTTGTCGAATGACCCTCCTTCTGGCCAAATTGGTATAACTCCATCTCCTTTTATCTCAGTGATCCACTGATCGTGATACTTCTGTATCCTGTCACTATATAGTGGAAGGTGCTGGCAAATGTGTGAGAGTGGCGTTACTCCCCCCATGGCAATGCTTCTTTTCCTTTCTTGTGTGTTCTGGTACCCTTGAGTCCCTTCCCACCTCTCACCTGATATGTCAGTTACAATATGTGAAAATACATTCTTTATCAATACTCGCAATTATGGTATGTCACATTAGCTGTTCTTTCTGAGAGGTGTTACCTAGTCACTTCTCACAATTTATTTCTTTGCTTATTATTAATCAACAATTTACTTGTACTGAAATAATTTAGCGTGTTCAACAAGACATATACACAAAGCAGACCGACAAACATATAATCATGCAACATACACATGCACTGCCTGCGCGCGTTTGTTCTTTCCTTAAAACCGTTACTGTCCCTAGTTTTTCTTCTTCCCTATCTTACTATTTCGCATTCACTCCCCACCCCTTTCATCTTTATTATATCTCAAGATTTCTTACCTCCACGGAAAAAGAATATTCTAAAACTACTCTGAGTCTACTCAACATACGAGACTCCTACTATTTTCTCTTTATCTCTATTCTGCACTTGGTCGGGACAAATGCTACGCGGCGCCGCCTTCTACCCCATACGGGCTAGGATTCCACTTCTCTTCTTCTCACTTCTTACAAACCTAATGGCCATATAAAGGATAGATCAGAAAAGCCTCACCGTCATTCACACAGGCCCTATTCTTAACTACCTTCCCTTTGTTGCTAATTCCCTTCTTCCCGTATTTCCCCTTACCTTCCTTTGGGGTCTTTGCAACCGGGACTCCACGTGTTCAGTCAGGTACTCCGAGGGTCGCCGCTCACGGCCGGACCTCGCTCAGGTCCGTCCCCCAACCAAGCCGTGGCCTGCCTTGGCGAGCAGCCTTTTTGATCGGGTATTCGTCAACCAGGAACCCTTGACCCTTTCTTCTTGGTGTGCACAGTCTGGTCAACCGCGGAGGCGATGGTTTTGCTGGGGGCGCCCTGGATCTAGCTGCCGGGCGGTGCAGGCCTTGAGGCACCTCTCTAAATCACGTCGCAGGGGTCACCAAAAATGTAGCTGCCTTTCCCCGGCTTACTACGTGTGAGAGAAAATGAAATAACCAACACAAACCCCTGTCGGGGAAGGAGGCACCGAGACCCGGCTGCAAGAGTTCAAAGGATGGTTTATTTCTCCAGCTAGGAAATAATCCAAAGAACCCTACCCAACATTTACATCATACTTGTATACATATCAATTAAAGTAACTCTAACAAAAAATACTAAATGGACCCGATTGGCCAGGCGGTGTGGTGCTGTAGGTGTGGTTGGCATCTCTTCCTCCTGATTGGCGGAGCGGCTGACGAGATGATGGACGTCAAATATCTTGTGCTCCACGCAGGTCAGGGTCCGGTCACTGTGGTCACTACCTAAGCTAATATGTTGCATTCGAAAACACTAAATAACAAATTATCTAAACATTTTATGCTACTTTTCATATTTCTACACAAGTTACACATAGCAATTATTGTCAGTACAATTGGGTCATTTGTGGCTTTAATTGGAGGCCTTGACCTTTACACTGTGCATGTGAAAAGAATCAAGCTGTGTTTCACATATCTCCTCAGCTTAGACCTATTAGTATAAGTAAAAACATACATTGTGGTAAAATGCTTAAGGTTAGTAGTGGGTGTGTTGGGTGGGTTTTGCAGCACAGGCGAGGGTCTGGCACTTGAAAGAAATACCTTACAGGGAGCGCAGGGTCAGGATGGCAATACATTGCTCTAAATGGGGGGGGGTGGCTTGCACGTTTATGGGGACGAACGAGCAGAGAGTGCTTAGTTCATCCTGGTTCACATGCTGGTTCTCATGCTAGCAGTGATCTCAGAGGAAGAAAACTGAATCATATTGGTTGTTGCAACTTTCTCCGGCTTCAGCGTGAGAATGAGAGCGCAGAGCTTTCCTTTGCAGGGGAAGTGCAAGGGTGGGGGCTAGCCAGCTGCCTGCACGCCTTCTGTGTGTGTGTCTCTGTCCTTGGCTGCTGCGGTGGAAAGGGAGCTGAGCATTGCTGTACTATCGCAGTGAGGCCTGTTTACCCAAGATGGAGTCGAAAGGGGGCACAAAAGATGGATGCCCCGTGCCCTGCTCAGTAGTCCCATCTATGTAGCAGTCAACCGTGGTTAACTTTACATAAGGGCAAGGAGCAATCCCACTACCGGAGGCACGTGGTCCAAGCCTTGTACTGAGGAGTAAATGGCGCGAGGGGGCTGGGGACCCCTCACTCCCATACAGTATCACAATCCATAACCTTCCTTCCAAGGCTATAGCAATATCAATAATTTTCCTTCTTTCTTGTTCTATAGTCTCCACTACTGCTCGGTTGAATCTTTCTACTAGCCCTTTTTTTTTCTGGGTGATAATTGGCAACATTCTCCCATTGAATACATACCAAGCCTCTTTGCATATTCCCTCATTTGTATCCCTTTAAAAAGAGGCCAATTATCACTTATTACCAAATAGGGATATCCTTTCCTCCTAAATAAATATTCTGAATTGTATAATATTCAAAGTTATTTTTCTCACTAACCTCACTTCAGCCACTTCGTGAAATAATCTATCATCACAAACTCAATCTTTACTCCTGCTCCTAACATATGATATTGTCCTAAAGGAAGGTGGTACAGGATGTAACTCCTGTTTCATCATCTTAATACCTTTATCACAATTTCTGCACAGCCAGAAATCCCTAACCATACATTCCACATATAAATCAACTACAGGCCGCCAATATCTTTCTCTGGACTGCCTTTTAGTGCCAGTGATGCTTGGGTGTCCCCATGAGCCAAAACAAGACCATACGTCACCGTACAGTAACCCCCAGAATGCACTCCAAAAGGGTCCCTCCGAACCCACAATGACATATGTTGTTCTGGAACTTCGCACCACGTCAAAGCCCCCACTTTACATTTATATAAAACAGATTTTCAAGGTCTATACACAAATATTCAGAGAACGTAGTTCCAACAGGGGTTTTAATTGAAAAGCAAATTAAAAAAAGTAGACTTCAAATAATAATATTTTCAAAGAAATTTCTGTTCATTCACAAAAAAAAAACAATTTCTGTTCATTCTCAACCAAAAAGAAAGCACACTTCGCAATGTGCCCCTATTAACTCATAGGGCTCATATTTATACCCAACAAAGTGATTACCAGCAATACTGTGCATTAAATGATTCACAGTTTAAAGGTCCATATAATTGATATGGCTTCTTGCTCCGTTTCCAAATGAGACAATTACAATTTTTAAAGCCACAACATAACTTCTTCAAATGACTTCTTTGCAAAAATACATCCAAATAGGCTTCAATAGATGTTCTTATATGGCCAACGCGTTTCGGATTGGAAAACTATCCATCTTCAGGGCATGGAAAGCCTAAATGTTCCACAAGTCAAATCCACTCGGGGAGAGACACCTGTAAGAGTACAGACATATCCCCATTAGGGCACAGATCCAAAACAGAACATAAACGTAAACAATACCTTGTCCAAACTTCCCCCAATACCAACCTTAGCGTTTGGCACAGTGAGAAAACATCTTCCAACACAATCCTAGTGAAACAAAATCAATAATGAACAAAGTAGTTCAAGTAGTGCCAACCACGTTATCACTTACAGAAAAGCATCAATTGCTTATTACTGTACCCCAAATTTAAATCACCACACCGTGTAGATAATAATACGAAAGCCCCTGAAAGTAAAAATAACTACACCAGCAACAGAGGACCACAATGCCCATAAGACACCACAGTGCTCCCCAGTCCCATGCTCTCATTACCACATAGAAAGAATCAAAAAACAAAAAACCACCACTAAAGAAGGTAGTAAAATCAAATAGGGTGGAAATGTAAAATCCCCACGTACCGAAAAGACCGGACCTCTGCTTTCAAGTCATACCACAACCGTGGTCATCACTCACATGTATCAATAAGACACAAGTTGTTATCCGTAAGCCAACCGTATAAATGAATTCAATATGTGCCCCAACCGGACCCCGTGTCCACTTACCGATAAAGCAACTAAACTCCCTTTGTTCGTGATCAAAATGCCTGCGAGCCGGTAGCCGCACTCAACAGCCCGACAGACAGGATCGAGTTCTTGATGCGAGTGCGCATGCGTAAATGGCATTCGCTGATGAAGTCCGCCGTGGCCGACGGGCCAGTAAACATACGCGTACGTCGTACGCCATCTTGGATAGGTGAGAAAGTGTCCCCATGATCAACCTTACAATTTCTTCTCTTACTGTTTTTGGTGGAATCAATTGCTACCCCCTTACTTACATTACACTTTTCCTTAAAATGTTTTCAGAACTTAACTCCTTGCTCCATACTTCCTTTGATGTGGACCGCCTCCTTAAGCTTTCCTGTTGCAATGCTACTGTTCAACCTCTCCAACCACGTCATTTTGAGCCATTGGTAGCCTGGAAAGAAAATCTGCTACCCTATTCTGTACACCCAGCACATAACTCACGCTGAAATTGTATTCCTGCAACTTCAAACTCAAATGTGGTGAAGCTTTAACCATACCCTTTACTGAGAACCCTTCAACCAACGGCTCAGGATCTATGCATACAGTAAATGGATTACCACAAATATTTCTGAAGTCATTCATTCCCCATACACAGGCTAACAATTCTTGTTCAATGACAGAATACCAAGATTCTGTGTCTGTTAGATCTAGATGCATGACACACTGTCATGTCTCGGGAGGATAGCTCAGGGGCAACATGCTCGCCTTGGAAGCAAGACGACATGGAGCACCACAGGTTCGATCCCCGGGTCTGCGCTTAGAAACCTCTGGGTATTAAGCGTGTTATAAATAACCTATCATATCATATCACTGCTTTTTCCACACCATCTACTTTTTTGTATTAATGCCACACCTAGTCCATTCCTACTGACACCTTCATTTAATTTGGCTGGCTTACCAATTGCAAACCCAGCTAAATGTGGCGATTCACTCCTTTATGCATTTCATTGCTCTTTCACAATCATCGTTACATAAACACGTGGCATGCTTTTTTAGCAAGCTTCTTAACAGTTGTGTTATGTCTGCAAAATCCTTATTTGTTATAGTATTGTGCTAATCCTAGAAATGATCGGACCTCCTGCTTACTTGTTGTAGTGGCCGCTGCCTTGATTGCCAAAACAGGATCATATTTGGGTTTACATCCCCTTACATTCACTAGACGTCCCATATACTCTAACTCACGTTCCACAAACCTGCATTTAGTTGCCTCCAAAGTTGGTCTCTTTAATCTACTCAAAACTGCATGTAGTCTGTTATCGTGTTCTTCGCTCCTTCCCATATACCAGAATATCATCCTGGTAAATAAAAGTACCTTCTAATCCCTTCAATAAATGCATCATAATTTCTAATTTCTATGGAACACTGCTGATGCTGACACCAATCCAAATGGCATCTGACCAGAACAGTAAAGACCATATGGTGCTATGAATGACATGATACTTGCCCTATCCTCCGTTAACGGTATTTGATGGTAATCAGCTGATAAGCCTAATGTGGTGAATATATCAGCCCCTTGTAAACAATTTAACATGTCCGATATAATCTGATTAAGGCATTTGCCAATTTGTATATTTCAGTTCACATCCCACAAGTCTATACAAACTCTAATCATTCTATTTTTTCATGCCACCATAATTGGACTGATCCATCCTGCCGAATCCATCGTCTCAAAAAGACCTTCTCCTTGTAGTCGATTGAACTCCTTCCCAACTTCACCTCGTAATTGTCAGGAATCTCCTTCACAAGCGTAGAAGCCACAGTTCCCTACTCCCAGGACTCCGGTGGCAACCTCAATGGACACGGCAATATCTCGCCATCGTCTCTCGTCCTTTATGAGATGGCCGTCACGCAATCACAACACAGAATGTACCTCCTACAGCCCCATACCCAAACCAAGATGGCCACCCCGTATACCCATCCATACCCTTTCAGGATGGTCACCACGAGCGTTGTCTCGCATCTCGCAACAGCAGAGCTGGCGTCATATAACAAAGTTGTGAACAAGGTACAGGTGTCTTGCAAAACTTCATCCCAGTGACTCGCCGAGCCTCTTCTATGGGCCCTTACTTTCAGAGCAAGGACTTCACATTATGTTATTAGGTAATTTGTTTTCCTGTTTATTTTGTTGTTGGGACAAGTTGCTTTACTCCAGTGCTTCTCAAGATTTTAATTGGAATGACTGAGTAGAAGGATTGAACAGACCATCTTTACACAAGTGCGCTTTCCCATTCCCAGGTAAAAAAAAACTCACAAGGGAAGGGGGGACTTATAGGGGTTGAGTCCTATATCTCATTCTGTATCCTTATTCCATTCCTGTCCCTGCCATTTTGAATCCAACACCAGAACCTTGGCCAGTTGTTCCAAGCATGCCGATCCACATCTTGGGAAGACAGACATCATCTCTCGTGCCTCCAAGCCTGCCCCCGCACCAGAGGAGTAGGGGAATCCAAAGCTCTGTGGTGAAACTAGAGTGTTCAGTTCCTTCTCCCCCTCTAGCTGTGATAGCTACACCTAGTTCCTGATAATCCAGGTCTGTGGAATTGATACTGTAATCTAACAGATTGCAAGACCACTTTAACTCTCCTGAACCATGGAAACCATTATTAAAGAATTGACAGGTGCTTTGCATAAATTGCAAGCAGAATTTGCTACCTCCTGGCAAGAAAACGCTGTCATCTACCATGCGGTTACAGTCCTACAAGGAAAGGTTGGAAAGCATGGGCAATAAATCTCCCGTAGTTAGCACCCCGTGGGGATCTGTTACAGGCAGCAGCCTATCGAGCAGTCGTGGCATGGGGCCGAGGGTTGCCACGTACTCACTCCAGCTACTTTACAACACCCAGGGTTGGGACCTAACATTCCTTCACATCCTATGCCAATGAAATACAGTGGTGATCCCAGAGAATTCAAACCCTTCTTGACACACTACAGGATTCATTTTATGAATCGACCACAGTTATACAATTCAGACCAAGCTAAAGTTTCCTTTATATTGCTTACCTTACAGAAAAATGCTTTAGCATGGGTAATGCCCATGGTTGACACCAACGATCCTCCATCATTAAACTACGACCAATTCTATGAGGCATTCCGGTCCATGTTTGACCACCACTATGCAGCCCAGTCGGTCAGAAACAAACTGATAGATCTCTGCCAAGGTAATAACGAACTATTGACATATATCAGGCAATTCCAGAATTTAGCATCACAAACTGCATGTCCTGATGAAGTTCAATTGCCCTTGTTCCAGAAAGGTTTAAGAGAAGAGATTAAGGCTACCCTGAGTCAAGTCGTGAACCCCCCCATGGAACTCAAAGAATACATTACAGAATACATTACAGTTGGATCAGAGATGGGGTGAAAGAAAAGGAAAGTGGAGGCGTACGCAATGGATATGCAACCCATCCCTGTCGGATGCACCACTGCTGAACTTATACAGCTGGGCAGTACTCGAGAGCCGGTTTCCCCTGCTGAACGTGAACAAAGAATTAAGGGGACTCTATGTTACTATTGGGGGGACCCTGGACATTTGTTTTGGAAATGCCCCAAGAAACCTCCAATAGGTTCGGGAAACAAACCGACTTGTCTATCCGAAGTGAGCAGATAACAAGTTTAAAACCCTTCTCCCCTAAAGGCTCTTAAGACCCCTGCATGTCACACATCATTATCATCATCATCAAGATATTGCTTAAAGACAGCACACAGGTGTGGGGTGAATTTCTGTCCATGACAGACAGCGGAGCCACTGGTTACTTCGTAGACCTCGGTTTTGCTAACTTTCATAACATTCCATTAATACGTAAACCATGTAGCGAACCTATCATTTCCGTAGATGGGTCTGACTTCGTTTCCAGACCCATTACTCATCAGACTAAGCCATTGCATATTGTATGTTCTTGAAGACATATAGAAGTACTCTCCTTTGAAGAAAAGGAGGAAAAGAACTGTTTTTTTGCACCAAGTGTGGCCATTATGAATACTTAGTAATGCCCTTTGAGCTATGTAATGCACCAGCGGCGTTCCAATTCTTCCTAAATTATATCTTTCAGGATATTATGGATATCTTTGTCATTATCTCAATTACATTTTGGTGTTTTCCCTCTCAATGATGGAACACAAAGCATGTATGAATCGTTCTCACTATATTAAAAGAAAACCATTTTTATGCCAAGAGTTCCAAGTGTCTGTTCCATCAAGAAAGGGTAGCTGACTTGGGATATATATAGACCCCAAATCAGATGGCAATGGATCCACGGAAAATGTATGCAGTATTGGACTGGCCCATTCCTACTATCGTCAAGGAATTAGAAAGATTCCTAGGGTTCTCTAACTTATGTAGAAGATTCATACCGGCCTATTCCCAACCTCTACTACCATTGAAAGCCCTCTTAAAGAAAGGGAAACATTTCCAATGGGATGACCTCACTCATGAAGCCTTTGATAGGTTAAAAGCAGCATTCACTACAGTCCCGGTTCTACAGTTACCTGACCCTTCAAAACCCTACACCATAGAGGCGGACGCAGATAATTAAGCCCTAGGGGCTGTCCGGTCCCAGAAAGACCTTTCTTAGCACATAAGAGCTAACTCCCTCTCCCATGGGAACTGAAGTAAAATATGGCTAAATAGAAAAGGGGCGGTTCCCACTGTTCACATTAGGCTTTTTTAGCAACTAGTTATAATATTATTTATTGCATACAAGGTGGGCCCTAGCCTCATCCCTCACTTTGGTGTCAGATCTATAATGGGAGAGAGTCCCAAACAGTACTATATAGAAAACAAACAGTCAAACAAATTGACGCTGACGGTAACTCCTGAACAAATGCTGAATTCATGTATTCATTATTTAATGCATCACAAGAATTCATGTGATGCATGAAATAATGAATGCATTAATTCAGCATCTGTTCATGAGTTACCTTCTACTTAGGACTGATTTATATTATAACATTATAACTAAGTGCTAATAATTCCTGATGGGAACACCCCCCCTTTTGTATTTAGCTAGAAAGACCTTTCATCCGGACAAAATCATCCTATTGCAAACCACTTAAGAAAGCTTAATGCCGCTGAGTTGATTTACAGCATCTTTGACAAAGAGTTGCTTGCAATCAAAGAGGCCTTCATTAAATTGAGACATTATTCAAAAGGAGCCAACCATCCAGTATTTGTTATAACAGACCATAAAAACGTAGAATTCCTCAAGAGTGACAGGGCCATCAATCAAAACCAAAACCGGTGGGTCCACTTCTCTCATTTCAACTTTCAAGTCACATACAAACCAGGGGTTTTAAACACTAAAGCAAATTCTCTATCACTTAAGGATTCACCCAACACGGAACCAGTACAGGGCGTCCCTTTCGAGATGCCTGCTCAAATAGTTACGGTCCATCTTAAAGACCTATCGGCATTTGAAACAGTCCTCAAGAACAACTACAGAGATAACATGAAGAAGACATTTCCACAAGTCCTCAACACCATGAACATCATGGATTACTATTCGTAGGTACAAAGCTTTGGTTACCTACATTACCTGCCCAATCCGTGTTGCTTCGATGGTGCCATGACGTAGGGGGAGCTGGACATTATGGCATGAAAAAAGACCAAGGTACCCCATCACAAATCCATGGGCCTTCTTCAACCATTGCCTATTTCTTCAGGACCATGGCGTATGTGCTCTATGGACTTCATCACAGATCTACCGCCTGTCCAAAATATGATCTCTATAATGACGGTGGTAGATTGTTTCACGGAAATTGCACATTTCATCGCTCTTCCTAAGGTTCCCTCTGCTTCTATATTGACTCATCTATTCATGGTCTATATTTTTCGTCTTCATAGAGTCCAGATGCCGTTGTCACTGATCGTGGTTCACAAGTTGCGTCGCAATTCTGGAGAGAACTCAGCAAGCTTTTTGGTATCCACTGTTAGGCAGAATTGCATGCAGTACCCTCTGGGACCAGCACATACAATTAGGACTACAGGTGTAAGCAATACCAACCTTTGGTATAAGTCTGTACTACACAGTTTTGTGGTAGCGAGCAAGCGAGCGAGTAGACACTTACACTTATACTCAAGGTTTCTTAGCAAAACACTTATTAATTTATTACACAATCATTTAGAAAATATTCACTAGAAGGAGGCAACTTAATATTATACACAAACACACTTCAATAACAAACCAATGAGTTTCTGAACAAATGAGGCTCCCCTGAAGTAGAAGCAAAATGGCATTTCAGTTACTTTCAATGGGAGTAAAAAGGCACAAGTTAGCAGACTAGATCACAAATACTTTCTTAGGCAGTGCAAGTAGTTTTAGTTCACTAGAGGACTCGATTCAGTTCAATAAACCTAGGCCAAAGTCCCTGCACTAGTGTCTTGGATAGGAAAGGGCAGTTCTTGAAGTAAACGGTAAAGTCTTTGCAAAAGTTCTCAGAAGTAGTTTGTACAAAAAAGATTCATATGTTGGGTCACAAGCTGATTAGGCCTGCAAGTTGGGAAAGTTTCACAAACTTTCACCGCGAGAGAGACGTTCTCCCAATCGGGTTGGCACAGTACCTTAGTATGAAGCAAAAGAGGCAGCTGAAGACGTTGGTTCCTGGCAGTTCCTGCAGATCTCACTGTTCCTGATCCTAAGTCGTGGGGACAAGATGGAGGATGTCGGGGGACTTCTGCACTGCACGGGATCGTCGGAAAAAGCTGTCAAAATTGAGTCACTTCAGTTTGAGTAGCTGTAATTCAAGCACACAAGCTGGTGTCCTTCCCCCTAGTTAATCCTAACCAGCTCTGTGAATGGTATCCAGGTGGCTTACGAGTTGATTGGTCCCACCAACTCAAAGGAAGAAGTCGTCCTTGAAGGGGCTTATCTGTCGAGGTGAACTTGGCAAAATCGGACCTGCAGCAGGGCTTCACCGGGCAAACCAACGGTCCAGGAGTTGCAGCAGCCGTCCTCTTCCAGCTCGTCTTCGGTTCTTTTGTTCCAGTGGTCGACTCTGCTTTCCAGTCCAAGAGACTTGCTTTTTAAACAGTTTTCTCCTATTCATTTCAGCCTAGCTGCCACTCACCCAACAGGTTGGCTGTCCTTGCCGGCCAGTCAGCCAGTCAATCACACCAGAGTGCATTTGGGTCTCCTAGGAGACTAAGCACAGGGAGTTTCGGGCACCTCCCTCACTTCCTGCCCACCCCAGACACTCAGACGCCAGAGGCGGTCTTCAGTCCTAAAGCCTGCAAAAGGCATAGAAACAACACGACCAAACCTGGTTTGGCGCGCTGGGACAAACACTAGAAGGACCTTTCCAAAAAGAAATGTCGAAACAAGAAGACTGGGACCTGTTTAAACAAAGGGGCGTCAGGCACCATCTTGAAAAACATTGCTCTCGCGATTTTTAGCTACCGGTGTTCGCGGTTGAGAAAAATCATGGTAGTTCGTTGTAAAACCACTGCCACCAGCCATTTCGATAGAAAACGGTAGCATTTGACTGCTACATGAGTTTCTAGACACAGGGGATACTAGGTAGCCCGTCCAGTACTCTATAGGAAGATAGTGTGCGCTGGGTCTAGGAATTTGAAAAGACTAGTAAAGTCAATTTAACCTTACATTCTCTGGGAAACAGTAGTTTATCCCAGAGAAGGTATTTAAACCTTTGGGAAGTCTAAAATACTTCTTTGTGCCACTGCACTGAGGGTGCTGTGTGACACAAATAAAAAAAGAGCATGCCTATGGAGTTGTTTAAAACTCCATAATCAAAGAAATAAACACAGAAAACAAACAGAATCAAAAAGTTCAACGTCCCAAAGTTTAGCAAAAGAGCTGGGGGTCTCTAAGGTAGAGAAGAATTAGCACATTTTGAGAATTCTCCCCAACACTCGTCCCCCCCAGACTAAGGGATGGGAGGATCTAATCCCCACCTGGATGGATCTCCTGTTGCAAGTCGGTAAAATGGCCTGCTGAGTATACCAGCAACCTTTTGTAACCTTTGCTATGACACTTTCTATCAGGTGTTTTCATTTGCAAGCTATATGACCTACAAACCTTGTTTGGTACATCATTCTTATTTAAGGTATGGGGGATCTGATCTAACAGTACCCCAGAAGTTGTAACAACCTCTGAGCCTAGAGCCTTCTTCAAGGGGTTCTTAGAAAGGAATCCCTTAGACCTAGAGGGGCCTCCATGGTTCCTCACCACCTCTCTCACCAGAGCAGGTTGGGTCTCAGGTATCTTGGTTGGAGGGGCTGTGGTCAAGCAAGGTACATGCTTCCACATCCTCTGACATCTCATTTTACCTGGCTTAGAAGTTTCCCTCCCAACAATAGGATTTACACTGTAATCTTCAGCAGAAGATCCAATAGTCTTAAGGTGTTTAGCCTTAGACCTATTTTTCCTGGATTTCCACCAGCTTTGAGAAGTACCAGTTCTCACTGGCCCAGCGAGGGGTCCAATTTGTCTATCCACATCTTCCTCAGAAGCAGGGGGTGGGGGGTCCAAAGACATTACAATTGGATGGGCAATGATGGAGCTTGGTTGGGGCTCGCATTTCCCTACTATTCTAGCCTCAGATTTGCCTTGGTTAGAGGTCAACTTACTAACACAAGGGCTTACAGTGGGGGTCTCTGTAGAGGTTCCCACAGGCTCAGAGTGGTCTCTTAAGGTTGCCTCTCTAGCCAATTTGGTTTGGTTCTGTCTTCTCTCACTGGGAAGTCTGGGGGTACTGGACACTACTCCTAGAGATTTTAAGTCATTCCCCAACAGGACTCTCCCAGGCACCTCATTCTGAAAGCTGACAGGAATCCTCACTGTCATATTGTTACATTGAATGAGAGCTGGTATAATTGGAACCAATTGGACAGGGCCTCCAGCAAATCTAGTGGGACCTTTGGGTGCCTTAGCAACATCCTCAGGCTTGGAAAAGCTTTCATCCACAACTGTTCTGCTGGCCCCAGTGTCTCTCATGGCAGGGGTGTCCTGGCCATTTACAAGAACACTGTCCATATAATACCCTCTAGAGTTCTCTGGAATGGAGTTATACACATCCATATTCTGTTTCTTACCCAGATCCAGGGGCTCTAAGGATACATTGGCTTGAACACCCAAGGGTTCTTCAGCCAATAGGTGAAAGTGAACACTAGCCATTTGTACTTCTTCCTCAGGGATGAAGGCTAAGGAGGCAGTGCTGACCCCTGCAGGTTTACCCTGGCATCTGTGATCTCCTTTGATATGGTCAGTTGACCCACAGACATAGCATTTACCAAATGCTCTCTGGAATGGGGGTTTCTGCTGACCTCCCTCTGGTTGGACACCAGAGTATACACTAGACCTACCCAGTTTCCCAGTGGATCTACCCTTATGTGGTTTGGGGGCCTCTTCTGGTTGGTAGGAATTAGAATGATCTTTATTCTCATTTTTGTGCTGATTCCCCTCATCCATTTTGTGAGTGGCCTCAGAATCCTTAGGAGTGGCCCTGTTGGCTACCCATGAGTCAGCCGCCCTTGCCAACCTTTTGGGATCAAGTTCCTTAGAGTCAGCCAAGTGCTGTCTCAGCTCAGGAGAGCAGGCATCAAAAATAGTTTCCAATAAAAACAGATTTCTCATAGCTTCAAAAGTGTTAACTCTGTAACGCTTTACCCAAGCATCTAAGTGCTTTAAACACTCACACACCCAGGTAGCCTAAGGAGTACCATCATGCTTTTTGAGGGTCCTAAACCTCTTAAGGCACTGGGAAGGAGTTTTCCTAAATCTAGCTATCAAATCTAGCTTCACATTTTCATACTCCAATCTTTCAAAGTTCCCCCACCTCCATTACAGCATCAGTTGCAACCTGGGGGAACCTAGACAAAAGCCAAGGAATCAACTGATTCCATGTAAAACCCTGAATCCCATAGTTATATTCAAAAGCAGCCAACCAATCCAAAATATAAAGTCTCACCTCATACATACTCACAGCTTCTTTAGGCATGCGAGGCCTCTTAGGACTGGAAGACCTAGAAGACTCTGGGATAGAACCATTTTCAAGAGACAATTTCTTCATTTCAAGAGCATGATGTATTTCCATTTATCCCAGTATGATTTCTTGATGTTTACTTTCAGTTTGCATTTGGAGCCTTTTGAACCCTAACTCAAGTCTCATTTCTTTCAAGAGATACACATTCTGGATTCAGCACTAGACCTGGTAGAGTCCCTGTGGTTATAGCCTGAGGACCCATAGCAAGTAGATGTGCAGTGGGGATCACATCTTGAGACTCCTCTGACTCTTCTAACTCATCAATAACAGAGTTGGACTATGAATCATTATCATCCTCATCAACATTATCCACGTTTGCTGAGTGTAAAGAATCTCCCAAATGAGACCTGGTTTTACAAGTCAGTTGCCTGTTGAGCGCATAGTGTAGCCGTAGAATTCTTCCCGACAATGTAACTCCCAAAAGTACTAATGGACTGTTTGGGAGGGAAATTGCTTGGAAGAAGGAATAAGCAAGCCCCTGAACACAGCTGGCTGCAAAAAAGGGAAGACAGTATCAGATTACTGGTATATAGGATAAACAATAGGTAATTCCCCAAAAAACGTCTCTAAAACTCACATAATGGGAAAACCTCAGGATGTGGTATTTCAGACAAGGTCGGGGGATAATCTTGTAGTAAAAGATAACCACAGGAGAGGAATCTTAGATAAATGCAGTAGAGAGAGTATGGAATTGCAAATAACAATATAGCCCACAAGCTTACCCTCTATGTCAAGGAAACAGGTGATGTGATGAGATGCAGTCTGATGAAAACCAATTGTCTGTTAAGTAGTAATCCAGAGCAGAAGACAATCCAACCTATGAACCTGTCCCTGCCGGCACGCGGACGCCTAATGTGTGTAAGGAAGTCTCTAGTCCACACACAACTGTTATAATGAAAGCTCCCAGGTTCAGGTCCCATCCAGCGTAGAAAAGTTTGTGATGAAACAAAGTTCCGTGAAATAGCAATAAGCCGGGAAACGTGGATTTCTGAAGCAGTTGCGAAAATCCACTGTCAGGCAAGTTCCAAGTCGATACACAACAAAACGTAGAGAAAATGCAGCATGGTTGTAGCGTTCCGTGGTCAAGATAAACAAAGTATCCTAGAATTCGACGAAGCAAAGGGTAATGCAAAGACAATCCGGTCAGCAGAAAAGGGTCAAAAACACATGAGCAAAATCTGTGATACAAAATGGGCTCCAAACGAAAATCAGAAGCGGCGTTCTGTTGTCATGGGAGGAGCTTTATAGAACACCACGTGACCGTTCGAAAGGACGCTGTGAACGCCGTAGTTTAGCACATAGGTAACCTGGCAACCAACATTTCCATGACAGCCCCCAACGCTGTCTGAATGACTGGAAACATGGGTAAGCAGTGCGTTTAGGTACCGGCTTAGGCGAAATGGGTTTAGCAGCGCCTGGGCGAGCCAAAGGCTTACATGATCTGGAATATGAACGTTTAGTGTAATGGAAAGCCTTTGAGGAGCATCTAGTTCCTGATTTCCTGACATTGAGGGGGTAGGGGTTATAGCTTTACCTCCCAGTCTTTGATGGTTCAACAATTTCTCAATGAATTCATTTTTCTTGCTTTTAACAGAGAGAAACCTGACTTTACACATATCTTTCAGTTGATCTACTGTTAGAATGATCAGGGCTTCCTGTTTGAAGTTATCCATATTTGGCGTTATGAAACAATTGCTTTTCTAGTGGTGCTTAGCCTTGTGAAGGTTATTTGAACAAAAGTAAGAGCATCACTCTCAATGTAACAACTATACTTTATCCTCACCGCTTGCCACCAGTGTTAGGCAGAATTGCATGCAGTACCCTCTAGGACCACCACATACAATTAGGACTACAGGTGTAAGCAAAACCAACCTTTGGTATAAGTCTCTACTACACAGTTTTGTGGTAGCGAGCTGAGCATCCAGGCTTATCTCAAGAGGGAATGTGAGCAGTACAAGAGTTTACACAGAGGTCTTACAATCACAGTGGTTCAAGTAGACACTTATACTCAAGGTTTCTTGGTAAAACACTTATTAATTTATTACACAATCATAAACATTCACTAGAAGGAGGTAAATTAATATTATACACAAACACACTTCAATAACAAACCAATGAGTTTCAGAAGAAATTAGGCTCCCCTGAAATAGGAGCAAACAGGCATTTCAGTTACTTTCAATGGGAGTAAAAAGGCACAAGTTGGACAGTGCAAGTAGTTTTAGTTCACTAGAGGACTCAATTGAGTTCAATAGGCCTAGACCAAAGTCATTGGACTAGTGTCTTGGATAGGAAAGAGCAATTCTTGATGTAAACGGTAAAGTCTTTGCAAATGTTCTCAGAAGTAGTTTGTACGAAAAAGATTAATATGTTGGGTACCTTAGTATGAAGCAAAAGAGGCAGATGAAGACGTTGGTTCCTGGCAGTTCCTGCAGATCTCACTGTTCCTGAGCCTCAGTCGTGGGGACAAGAGGGAGGATGTCGGGGCACTCCTGCACTGCACGGGATCGTCGGAAAACGCTGACAAAATGGAGTCACTTCAGTTCGAGTAGCTGTAACTCAAGCACACAAACTGGTGTCCTTCCCCCTGGTTAATCCTAACCAGCTTTGAGAATGGTATCCAGGTGGCTTACGAGTTGATTGGTCCCACCAACTCAAAGGAAGAAGTAGTCCTGGAAGGGGCTTCTCTGTCGAGGTGAACTTGGCAATTCGGACCTGCAGCAGGGCTTCACCAGGCAAACCAATGGTCCAGGGGTTGCAGCAGCTGTCTTCTTCCAGCTCGTCTTCGGTTCTTTCGTTCCAGTGGTCGACTCTGCTTTCCAGTCCAAGAGACTCGCTTTTTAAACAGTTTTCTCCTATTCATTTCAGCCTAGCTGCCACTCACCAAGCAGGGTCGCTGTCCTTGCCGGACAGTCAGCCAGCCAATCATGACAGAGTGCATTTAGGTCTCCTAGGAGACTAAGCACAGGGAGCGTCGGGCACCTCCCTCAATTCCTGCCCACATCAGACACTCAGACGCCAGAGGTGGTCTTCAGTCCTGAAGCCAGTGAAAGGCATAGAAACAAAGCGACCAAACCTGGTTTGGCGCGCAGGGACAAACACTAGCAGGACCTTTCCAAAAAGAAATGTTGAAAAAAGAAGACCGGGCCAAAGGGGTTAAGGCGCCATCTTGAAAAACATGGCTCCTGCGATTTTAAGCTACCCGTGTTCACGGTTGGGAAAAATCATGGTAGTTCGTTGTAAAACCACTGCCACCAGCCATTTCATTAGAAAAGGGTAGCATTTGACTGCTACATGAGTTTCTAAACACAGGGGATACTAGGTAGCCCCTCCAGTACTCTATAGGAAGATAGTGTGTGCTGGGTCAAGGAATTTAAAAAAACTAGTAAAGTCAATTTAACCATACATTCTCTGGGAAACAGTAGTTTATTCCAGAGAAGGTATTTAAACCTTTGGGAAGTCTAAAAGACTTATTTGTGCCACTGCACTGAGGGTGCTGTGTGACTCAAATAAAAAAGAGGATGCCTATGGAGTTGTTTAAAATTCCACAACCAAAGAAATAAACACAGAAAACAAACAGAATTAAAATGTTCAAAGTCCCAAAGTTTAGAAAAAGAGCTGGGGGTCTCTAAGGTAGAGAGGAATTAGCACATTTTGAGAATTCTCCCTAAAATCCGCCTATCACCCTCAAAGTGATAGTCAAACTGAGAGGGTGAATGAAGTAATAAAACTATAGCTCTGATGCTATACTACGGAACAGAGCAGTGTTTGGGTCACACTTTTGCCTTAAGCGGAATTCACATATAATGATTCCCATCATGCCTTCATCCTGGTTACACCTTTCCATTTATCTTACGGGTTTCAACCGGTTTCTTTTCCGGTTATCACCCTCACAACGTCAACCATTCCAGCAGCAACAGAACGACTCTGCTTGTTGCAACTGGGTTATACAAAAGCCACTGAACACCTCAAAAGCGCACAGAAAGCGACGAAAAAAGGCATGCCAAAGTCAAGAGACTTGAGGCTCCACAATACCAGATAGGAGATCTGGTCTGGTTATCAAAAAGAAACATACATATACTTCCTGTGGGCACAAATGGAAGCCCAAGTATATTGGACCCTTTCCCATAGGGAAAATCATAAACCCGGCGGCAATGGAACTCATCCTCCCATCTCAATACAGTATCCACCCAGTCTTTCATGTGTTCTTATTGAAACCCATGACCAGCTCCAGAAGATCGACAGCCATCATGTACCCCAGTTGTGGGATCTCAGGAGGAATACAAAGTTTGAAAGATTCTGGATTTCCGTCGTAGGAGGAAATCTGTTCAGTATCTGATCGACTGGGAGGGTTATGGTCCTGAAGATCATAATTGGGTGTCTTCCAAGAACGTATACGCTCCTGCCCCGCTTGCCAGGTTTCACTGTATGTTCCCTGAGAAACCCAGGGGTGGAGATCCTGGGTCAATGGTTGGAAGGAGGGGAGTTAGGAGGGATCGTACTGTGAGGAATCTCCTTCACAGGCGTAGCAGCCACAGTACCCTAATCCCGAGACGCCCGGGGCAACCTCGATGGACACAGCGATATCTTGCCATCGCCTCTTTCCCCTTTATGAGATGGCTGCCACGCATTCCCAACACAGCATTTACCTTCTGCAGCCCCATACCAAGATGGCCACCCATATCCCCATCCATGCCATCACTAAGATGGCTGCCACGAGCGCTTTCTCACATCTCACAACGGCAAAGCTGGCATCATATAACGAAGTTGTGAACAAGGTACAGGTGTCTTGCAAAACCTCATCCCAGGACCCGGAGACTCGCTGAGCCTCTTCTATGGACCCTTACTTTCAGAGCAAGGACTTCAAGTTATGTTACTAGGCAATTTATTTTTCTGTTTATTTTGTTGTTGGGACAAGTTACTCTCAAGATTTTAGTTGGAATGGCTTAGGAGAAGGATTGAACATACTATGTTTACACAAGTGCGCTTTCCCATTCCGAGGTAAAAAAAAAACTCACAAGGGAAAGGTGGAACTAATAGGGGTTGAGTCTTATATTTCATTCTGTGTCCTTATTTCATTCCAGTCCCTGCCATTTTGAATATAACACTGGAACCTCGGCCAATTGTTCTGAACATCCTGTTCCACATCTTTGGAAGACAGATATCCTCTCTTGTGCCTCCACGACTCCCCCACCCCCCGCACTAGAAGAGGAGGGGAATCCGAAGCTCTGTGGTGAAACTAGAGTGTTCAGTTCCTTCTCCCCCTCTAGTTGTGATATATAGCTGGTTCCTGAGAATCCTGAGAGTCCAGATCAGTGAAATTGATCCTGTAATCTAGCAGAAATGCAAAAGGCACAGTTATTGCTTTAGGAGCTACTGGTGTGGCATTAGGTTTAACAATTGTATGTGCATTTCCATTTAAACATCCAATTTCCAAGAAAAATACTTCTGGAAAAAACGCTTACCAATTGATTACAATCCTGTATACTTAAAACAGGTTGATCCATGTTTGGATCTAATCTTACCTTCAACACTGCTTGATTTCTACAACCAAGTACATTCACAACTTTTTTGCTAAGTGATTGTTTATAGTTGCCACCCTTTTTTTTTTTATTCAACCACTGAATGAAATCATTCAAATATTTCAATTTGGATGTCTTCAAATCCTCCTGGGTTTCTTATATCCAACTTATGTATTTTCATTTTTACACCTTGCTCTTCCAAATCTCTCCATCCCTGACCAGTAATTATCATGTAAAGCAAACACATGTCGACCATCATGCTTACTTTGCAAGTTTCAATTTGAATAAAACAGGACAGGCATTTTAGATGGGCATTTGATTTTGTGTTCTCGCCATCATTACTTGCTCTTCTTCCGAGCAGTGGTCATCATGTGCTTTGGCTACCTTTTGCTTGTAACTACATACAACAGCAGAATGTCCTCTTATACCACAATTGAAACATATCGCTGGACAATTTCATGAATTAGAATAATGGTCTTGCTGCACCGTAAACACTTGTTCCTCTCAAACTCCACTTGTGCTGTGCTCTTCCTCCTGTACTTCTCCAATGCAATGTTCTTGCACAATTTCTTGACTTCCCTTTCCTTATTTCTGTTACTCTCCATTTTGTGTGCTATATTTATTTGTTCCGTTGCTTCACTGCCAGCTCCGTTCTCATTCTCTTTGTCACCTGTTTAGTTGAGCTTCTTTCTTTCTTTGAGCATAATTGAGTGTGCACACTTTTTATCGCAATGGCCATTGTCTCCGATCATCATGGGTCCTGCACCATCCAAAGGCATTCTTTCAAAACTGTTATTTGTGTGAATAATAATTTTATCTCTTATTTCGTTTGTTATTCCATTGCCACATTTGTATGTTTGTGAAAATGCCCTTAATGCAGATACATATTCTTTGACTATTCCATAATTATTTTGCACACAGTACACACATTAAATCTATTTATCCCCTCATTGGTTTCAGGAGTATAATACAAACTGTGGTAAGCCAAAAGAAGAATTTGAACCAGAGGACAAAGGTTTCAAGTCTTTTTATTCAACTTAAAGAAAATGCCTCACTAACCCTACTTCTAGGGGGAGATTCCCAGCCTAACTAAACTAAGGTGCTCGTTGTTAGACCAAATGAAAATAGTCCTATGCCCAACCTATCAACTAACTGGCCCTACCACTTATCAAAACCTAACACAATTAGTTGCAGTACACTGGACTCTTGGGCTTCTTGAAGAAGTCTCTTTCCGGGTGTTCCAGGGACCTTTCCCTGGATCAAGTTTTAGTGTTCTAATCGTTCAATAGTTATTCCTTAATATACAGTTCTCATCAATCACTTCATGGTTGCCAAAGGTTCTCCACAACTTCACACAACACAAAAAGTTTTAAGTTCCAGAGAAAACAAAATGTCTAAAAATGTGTAGGTGGAGGGATATTTCCCTGATCCTTCTTCATGTGGCAGCATTCCTTGCAATTCAAATATAGAAGTGTTTTTTATAAGCCGGTAGGCCTGTTGAAATGTTCATTTGGCTGCATTGCTTGTAATTCGAATCTAGATTTGTTTTAAAAGCTGCTAAGCCCTGTTCAAATGTTCACTTTCATAAATGAATCCTGTTGCTCTAACTCCTTGGGCTATGCTTAACTGCAAGGCTTCTCCACCCTGCTGTGAAAATCAGTTAGAGTTCTATTTCTGAAATTCTGCTAGCTTGCGCTGTGACCGTGCAGATCTGCCTTTGCCCTCCAGCTGCTAGGTTGCTTGGTGAGTGCTTTGTGCACTGTGCAGTTCTCTGTGCTTCCATCTATCCTGTGTATCCCTCTGGCCCCTAGCCCTATGGTGCTCTCCATCTCCTGTATCTACTCTAACTGCTACTCTATTACCTATCCTCCCTCTCTTTTGAAGCCTGGAAGGAAAACGTTTAAGAAAGGCCTCCTGGTCTCTAATCCAGGGCTGCTCATTGCTGACACCTATGTAAATGCTTCCTTCAGGGAGACTATCACTGACATTCTCTTGGTCGTTCCCTTTCCTGACCTGAGGACTCCCTATATGGTTTCTGTCCTCTCCCCCTCACCCATTAATGGTGGAACTCGATGGGAAGTGCTCTTGGCACACTTTTCCAGGTGCATCATCAATGTCTACTTGAATGGCACAGTCATGGCCCAGGACTCTCAGCCCTATCTCCTCCTCCTTGACAGGCATCTTCAGTCTCTCATTAACTTACTCCCTTCTCCTGCTACTCCTCCATCTGCCACCACCCCTTCCTCCTCGTCCCCTCTGACAGTGGTACCTTGCCCCTGTCCCCTTCCTTGGACAACCTTTAAAGGTGGCAACCAGCTTCACTCAGCTACCCTCAATTCTCGCTCTGCTGTCAAACACTCTTCCGATATCGGTCACCTTCTTCACGACTTTGACCTTGACGTCCTCGCCCTCACTGAGACGTGGTACAATGCCAGCTCTGTCACTGCTTTTGACACTCTTCTTCCTGAGGGCTATAAGGTCCTCTCCAAGTGCAGACCGAACAGAGCCTGGAGGCAGAGTTGCCCTTGTCTTCCCTGAATGGGTCCCTGCCTTAGCATATCCATTCAATCCTACTCTTCCTTTGAATGTCTTGTCTGCAAGCTTTGCATTTCTCCTACCCTCTCAATCACTCTTGCTACCATCTATAGGACCCCTGGGCCGGTCTCCCTCTTCCTATCAGAGTGGGACAACCTCACCTCTTCTCTCCTTCCTTTTACCTCCACGCTTCTACTCCTTGGAGACTTAAATATTTATATTGACTCTCCTGATGCGGCTACCCTACTCTTCTGCAACCTCTGACTCTTTCTCCCTCACCATTCTTCCCTCTAGTCCGATCCACTCAGCTGGGCACACCTTGAACACACTCATCTCAGCTGACATATATATATCGAACTTCGTTCCGCCAAAAATCTTTTTGTTGGAAAATCGAGCCGCACTCACAGAATCAGGGTTTTCGGATTCAGTTCGGGCGTTTCCTCAAATAATGTTGCAAACCAGCCGTTTTCCATGTTAAAAAAGCAATCCATCCTTTATTTAGAAAAATATAGTTTAAAATTGTGGGTTTGCAACCTGCACCCAGCATCTATTCACGGGAGGCCATCAACGGGATGACGCGTTTCGCTACTTCCAGTATCTTGATCACATGGTTTCCCCCTGGTCAAGGCACATATATGAACTCCGTAATTCATCTGCATAGAAAGAGGACTATAACGTTCACTCCTTCAATGACTGCACTGCTACTGACACAATTGAACTTTCAACACTAATGGTAACATTCATTGCAGTTGTATGTGAGTTTTCAAAAATGTTATACTAATCTTATGCAGCAACATTTAAGATTTGAAAATAATTACAATCTTATTTGCGTATCTCACAAATCATATGGAGGTCAGCATATGTAATCAGATGTATAGTATTGCAGATAAGAGAAACACGTTTCTAGCCTGATAATAAGAGCATAGTGCTCTATTTGGAATAATTCGGACATAAAGTGCCAAGTGCCTCTCTTGCTCATGTTATCAAATGACCCAATAATGGATCCAATCAGTCATTCTAGTTGAGCAGTCCCTTATTCTAATCCATTAAAAGTGCATAGTGCACAGGTGTTTCTATTTGGTGATATCTATTGCAAGTCATATCTCCTGATTCAACTGATTAGGGAAGACAAATTTGGCATTGTTAAGGTTACAAAATCCGGGTTCAAGCTGGTGCTGTTCTATAAAAACATCATTAACAAGACAATGTGCAATTCTAACTATGCAATCGGTCCCATGTGGACCATTATTAATGCTTGTGTGGATCTACTACGCTAGAGTGCATCAAGCCGAATCCAAATTGGTTCAACAGTGTAACTTACAATTTTCTGTTAATTTAATACCTCCTAGATAACTCATAATCAGCAAACTAGTACAGTTGATCGGATATCATGAAATGCTTCAACACAATGCCGCCATAGACCTCCCAGATTTTGACCCCATCTGGTGAATTAGCCGATACCGCTCTATGGATACCCAGAATAAAGTTCATATTGTGTCAGTGCATATTTGGAAATTCTATTTGGCCCGACATATGAGGCCATGTCTATGCAGATTCAACTAGTCGCCATTGACCATGGTCTTTAAAAAGCTACCGACAATCTAACCGATTGACAGAAGATATTAAAATCTTATGCAGTTACATTAGACAAAGCTGGAGAGGGTGTAATAAATGTTGAAAACAGTTATACTCTGTAGGGGTTCAGATACCTGTGACACATGCCCATTACTTTAAGAAATAGAAAGAGAGAGGTAACCAAGATATTTCCCACAGGTTCGGTTCATACACCATTTTCATCATGTTATTGGATATACCCCACTTGGTTGTCTATCCTATGGACAACTTCTATATTCGATAAATGAAGTATCCAGATCTCACAGGACAGTCATTTTGTTCCCAAATAATGCACGGGTTGTCATCATTCTCCCGAAAAGGTGTACCGTTCTTCATCGATATTGTGTCCTGAGGGGGTCTTACTCTCAAAATCTATAATACACTGTGTTTCATGCGGTCCTAATAGTTTTTCCCTATTTCCTCCTCTCAGACCAATGTTTATCTGTTTTAGTCCAAAAAATGAGAAGTCACTGAGCTTTCCTTCGTGTTTTTCCCAAAAATGCTTAGCAATTGGATACGTATAGTCTCTATTCTTTATTGTTCTGATGTGTTGTAAAATCCTTAGTTTCAATCTGCAGTTAGTGCTTCCTATGTACCACTTACTGCAAGCGCATTTGCGAACATACACTATGTATTCTGAATCACAGGTGATTTTTTTCAGTGATAGTCATCTTCAAAATTGGATGAACATATGTGGAACATTCGTCCGCATATTTGCAGATCTTACATTTTGAGCATTTGAAAAAACCCTCCTTTCTTTGCGTCAGCCACGTAGATATACTTTTTTTGGGTTCAGGTGCTCTGTAGCTACTCCCTAATGTATCTTTCATGGATTTGCATTTCCGAAAGGAGAAGTTGGGATGTGATCCAAGTGTCTCCTGTAAGTCTGTATCTGTTGTAAGTAAATGCCAGTATTTTTTAATTATGTTTTTCACTGACTTGGCTGTTTGTCCATATGTTAATACCAGCCGTACCATCTATTTTTTCCTTGGTATCTCATTGGCCTCATGAGAATTGAGTATGACATCCTTTCTCGTTGACGTGCCTTCAGATAAGCCCGTTCAATTATCCGTTTGGGATCATTTTGCTTGTGGAATCCCCAGGCCGTGATCTTACTTTCCTTGTCGTATGTTTCAATCTTGGTACAATTTCTTCTCAATCAAATAAATTCTCCGTAGGTAATTCACCAGACCAAGTTCTTACAGTGTGCACTGTTTGCATGTAATGGCATTTTCACTCCAGTCGGTTTCCTAATGAGTTCGCTCTTGACTTTTCCATCTTCTATAAACACAGTTAGATCCAGGAAAACAACTTTTTTGTAACTATGTGTCTCAGTGAACTGCAGATTGAAGTCGTTTATATTTAACTGTTTGACATAGTCCTTCCATTCATCTGATGTCCCTTTCCAAATAATGAAAAGGTCATCGATGTAGCGATGCCATATTACCACTTTCTCTGTGAACCTTTCGTGTTCTTCTTTGAAAGCCTCATACTTTTTCCAATATCCCATGGTTAAGTTTGCATATGGGGGGGCAAATGTAGTGGCCATCACCGTTCCCCGTTTCTGCCTATAGTACTTGTGATCGAATAGAAGGATGTTATTTGTAAGACATAGGTAGATCATTCCCAGAATCATCTCTGAATGTCTGATGTAATTAAGTGATCTGGTATCTCTCTCTCTCTCTCTCTCTCTCTCTCTCTCTCTCTCTCTCTCTCTCTCTCTCTCTCTCTCTCCTGATGAAGCAAGTGTCAGTAGCTGGCTGTCACGACCCACATCCAGAAACCCCCCTGGCAAGCGAATGGGCATCCACATAGCTTGGCTCCCTGGAACCAAGCTATGCAGTATAGTGTTTTGGGTGTGGTAGCCTAGGAACTACTTTACCTGGACTACTTTCTTGGAGCTATTTAAACCACACCCGACTTGGATAACACGCTTCGCGTTACTTTGTAATCCTGCAACGTGACGCTCATCGTGTTCAGCTGCACCCGCGAACCTCGGAAGAACAGCATCTGTAAAGAGACAAAAGGACATTGTTAACAGCAGCAGCTTACCTGTAATTTCATCGTTAGCTGCCCACAGCTCCTGCAAACAGCATCCTAGGATCAGCGCGTCTCCCAGACCGACAGATCTGCAAAAAAGGAAGAAACAAGACATTAGACACTTTTACAACATAACGAATTGTGCCGAAAAGCTTACCTCGCAAATCGCCCATCGACCAGCATTGCCTCAGGATTTCATACACCGGGTGAGCACCGCAATCTATGGGAAAGAAAAGACAACAGGCTAGCAAAGGCAAGGTATCATGGCGCTGCGCAACGCGCCTACTTACCGCATCAAGGCGCTCTTAATACGCCATCATTTACCAGCGAGACCCAATTCAGCCAATGCATCACATTGGACTTCCGCGCACCTAAGGAAGAGAAAAAGACATTATTTAAACAAAGAAAGGCATGCAAGAATAACAACAATATACAACAGCAATAAGACCTACCTGAAAGACTCGAAACGGGCCGGCATCAGTGAAGTAACTAGATCGCATTCGCCCACAAAGGACAACGCGCCCCTGCCAAAAAGAGCACACCTGAATTAACAACAAGATGAGGAGAGGTCCAGAGGGGCTGCAGGCATACGAGGTGGTGGGGGGTTGCTTACCCCAATTGCCCAGTCTTGAACATTGCACACCTGTATTCCAGGCAGAACTTCCCCGCTGGTCACACCTGGGAACCGCAGAGAAGGATACCAGCGTCCCTACGCCTGGGTGGCGTCCCCGTGGATACCAGGTGAGCGTAACACTGCCTCTGCCGTCTCTTTCATTCCCCCCTGCCCCTGCAATTGACACTCACTTTGACTCAGCCCTTGCTATCCTTCACCTCTCCATCTCCAACACCCTTGACATCCTTGCCCCTACCATGAGGATCTGCATGAATCCTGCCACTAAGAGCAACAGTTGGTATGATTCCGACCTCGCCTTGCAGAACGGAAGTGGCTGGCTTCTCGCAAATCTTCTGACAAACGACCTGCCACCTGCTCCAAAGACATTACAGACTCTCCATCCAGTCCTAGAAGCGGGCCCATATCCAATCCCACATCTTGGGGGCACCATCAAGACGCGGCTGAACATTTCAAAATCTGTAAGGAACATGCCAAATCCTACCACAGTCTATACTTCGGTTCTTCCTTCCCAGTCCCAATGCACGGCCTTGGCCTCCCACTTCACAACCAAAACTCAGGACCCTCTGTCCTCACTCTCCCCGCCCCTCCCCTTTCCCCCCCCTCCACTTGCTCTCAGGCCTCCATTGGCCCCTCTCACTCCGTCCCTGCCTCCCTCTTACTCTCCTCGATCTCACCTATAGAACTGGTTGAGGTCACAAAGAGTTTGATCTATGAAAGTCTCCTCCAAACAGGTGCATCCCTGCGCCTCTAGAACTTTCAAGGACAATATTGCCACCCTCGCTCCATCTTTGGCTGAGTTGGGCAACCACTCTTTTGGCACTGGCTCCTTCCCACAACCTTTCAGGCACTCCTATTGTGCACCCCCTCTTTAAAAAAGCCCTCTGCGTACCCTTCCAGCCTGGCTAACTACCGACCGATTTCCTTTTTTTGAAAACTTTTATTTAAGTTCAGCATGACATGTCAGTGCAACATACAATTAAATTAATAAGCAGCTTTACGGAGTAGTACATGACACAAGCACAATCAGCATTCCGTTTTTCCCAATTTCTAATCTAAAGCATAACTATTTTTCACAAGATTAATCTATAGACAAGTAGACTCTAAATTCACACCAGATATCCTTTGGTCTGGACGCATAGGGCAGCCTCAGTATATACTGTTCCTCCCAATCATTGATCCACGTTAAATCTTTGATCCATTCACTAAAGTTAGGTGGGCTACAGGATTTCAATTTTTTTCAGTTTACAACTTTTTGCTACCACACAGCCAATATTCAGTAAGGCTCTCAGTTTTTTGTCCATTGTCCCTTGCTACAGACCAAACATAGGAGATACAGATATCTGTCTGCCCGTAATACTAGGTAATGCAGCATAGATTGACTCACAATATTGTCCCAACACTCGGCAACTCCACAATATGTCGAGCGTACCTGCATCTGGTGACCTACCTCAGGCATTGCCCGTTACAGTCTTGGTATATTTTTTTGATTTTGAGGGGTGTATAGTGTAACATATGCAGTATTATATTTGATATTGAACCAGTTTTAAATGCATTCATAGACACCTCGGTGGTAAATGTACTACCGCCCTATTTCCACTACCCTCTTCTTGGGCAAACTATTGGAGAAGTTGGCCATTTCCCAACTAACCCACCACACTGAAGCTGTTGGACGTGTCCATGACCACCAGTCGGGCTCCAGAGCAGCCAGGGGCACAGAGACTGCTCTCCTGAACACCTGTTACGACTTGCTCTCTAATCTTGACTCCTGCTCTCCTCCTGTTCTTATCCTCCTTGATCTGTCCTCTGCATTCTACACCGTCAATCATGCCACCCTCTTAAATCGTCTCTGCGATACTCTGGGCATCATGAACCGGGCAATGGCTTGCTTGACCTCTTTCGTTTCAAATCAGCACTCCCAGGCTCAAATGGGCCTTTTTCTTTCCTCTACCAAACTCTCTACCTGCGGCTTCCCTCAGGGCTCTATACTCTCGCTGTGGTGATTTCAACATTTACCTTGCCTCTCTTGCCCACTTAATCTCCACCTTCTCTCCTCTTTTCCAGTGCTATGACACACAGCTTCCTTTAAGCTGTCCTCTACCTCCTCCCCTTCCTCTCTCATTCCCGATTATCGGACTGCTACTCAGGCATGGCGTGCTGCTAATGATCTTGGTCTTAACATCAGTAAGACTGAGATCCTTCTAATTGGAACTCCTGCCCCTTCCTTGCCCCCTAATCTCTGGCCGCCCTCCTTGGGCCCCCTCCCCTCATCCCCATGTTAAGCAAAAAACCTGGGAGTCATCTTCAACTCCTCTCTCTCCTTCTCACCTCATATCGCGGCCCTTGCCAAGAAGGCCCACTTTCTGCTCTATCTCCTCAGAAGCACTCTCCCTTTCCTCACCTTCCCCCAGAAACTGAATGTCTCTAGAGCTCTGGTTCTCTCCGGGCTGGACTACTGCAACAGCCTCTTCCACAATCTGCCCCTTTCCTCCCTCTGCCCTCTTCAACTAGTGCAGAATAGGACTGCAAGACTCCTCCTTGGCCTCAAGCCCAGTGACCGCATCTCTCCAGCCCGAAAATCTCTCCACTGGCTCTCGGTGGCTGCAATTGAAAGACCCTCTGCATCATACACTGCGCTACATTCAACTTTCCCTCCATAAAAACCTCCCGTTAGAGTCCTTCGGACCTCTAGCTCTAACTCTCTGCAGATCAAAGGTTTCTCAAAGCAGAGAGTAGGGGTGTAGATCTCTTTCCTTGGCAGGAGACTCACTCTGGAATGGCCTCCCTGCCCCTCTCAGACTTGAGCCGGACTGCCTTAATTTCCATAAGCGCCTCACGACTTTCCTCTTCGCCTCCTCTTTCCCTCTGCTCCTCCCCTTCTGCCGTACCCCCCCATCACCAGTACTTGCCTTTGGGCACCTTTCCCTGACTAGCCTACTGAGTCTGGTCCACCCCTGTTCCTTGCACGTTTTACCCTTCTCCAGGCCGCACTGCGCACTGGCCCTCCATGGGCTCTGCTAGCACTTACCCTGCCTCAGCCCTCGTCCCCCTGAACTTAGTTTACTGCACTTGCACGATCCGAATGTCACAAGGACTAGTAGGACCATTTTATTGTTGTTTATCCCCCCCCTGTTCTGCCTCCCCTTTTGTCTTGTGGCGTCTGGAAACACTTTCTGCTGTATAGGCACCATACAATGCCCAATAAATAAAAATAAAATGTATCTGGACTTCTGATCACATTCAAAAACTGGGTGCCTCTATGCTTCCCATTTATCTGCTTCTCATTTCCTTCCTGAGGGAATATTGTTTGGTTTGGATTTGTGCTTTGAATATGCTTCCTTTTCTCCCCACTTGCTCTCTCTACTTTCTAAGACTCCAGGGCCTGGGCAACTCGTGTACCTTGTATCTTGGCGGGTCTGCCCCAGTTAACGTTCGACGCTTCAGGGAGGTTCCCCACAGCTTTTCACTCACCTTCTATGGATGCAAGTGATTGTTGCGCTCTGCTTGTCTGGACATTTGCACTGCCCTCTGCTTTCTTACTGGGAACGAAAAAGCTTTGTTCGGTTCCGCGTTTCAGCAAGATATTCGTATCTGATCCGTGAGCAAAAGGAGTCGCTCCACTCTCGTCCCCTCGTCTCGGCTGCCGTTCGTGGACTCCTGGCCCACCACGTTGATTGCGTGGTCGCACTTCCATGCAGGTGTCAGCGTGCTTCATCATTTCTTCTTCGATCTGGCCCACTCTGGGTCTGCACAGCGGCATCATCACCTGACGCTCACTTCCTTCTGAACCACCGCTTGCCCCGCACCTAGGAGTCGTCACTTCAGGGCCTCACCTCTGCATGTTTTCTCTACTCTTCCACTCCAGTGTCACCAGCTCTTTAGTCTCATACCAGAAACGAGAAGGGGTGGATCGTTCATCACGGGATATTAAAAACATAGAAAGTTGCACATACTTTGAAGTAAAAAATGCTGTGGTTTCATCCACATCAGCTACTCCCATGTAAGCAGATAATATATTTTCTGTAGGAAGTTCCCCACGGGAATGGGAGTCCTTGTCCCCTAGAGGGGAATCACTCCCAGTGAGGGCCCACTTTCCCAAACTACCAGGGAGGGTTTTGCTTAGCAGGCTCCCCTGCCCCTAGGGAAGAAGGGACGAAATCTCCAGATTCATCACAAATTCAGCTGTTTATGGTCCTTGTTAGCGGGCGATCCCGCCGCCCCCGTGAGCCCCCACACCCCCGTGCACACAGAGACACACGGAGACCGATGTTGTTCGTGTGGGCTCCCCGGTGGCTCTGCTGCCGCCGGGCGACGCCCCTTTATTTATATGGCATGCGACGGAGTGAACGTCACTCCGTCGCGTGCTTGCCCTTAAAGGGGCCACGCCACACTCCTCCTTTTCCATAACAACAAACACAAAGGAGGATACAATTGTTCTACGTTCTACAGCACACAAAACTGACTAATCACTACTTTACAGCACACACATTAGGAATCCCCCATTTATTGGCAACCACCCTGGATCCCCAGCGGTGCCTTCATACAGTCCGGCGACCCATCGCCAACATGACCCCAGATCAGTCCGTCACATAGTCACTCAGGTGGGCAGGTTTCCCACGCCCTGTTCTCAGGGGGTACCTCCTGCCACTGTCCCTTACCGGAGTACTTGAGTCGGTTCTTCCACGAACAGGCGAGTCCATGGTGGGGACATCTCCTCCACTATCGTCGGGTAGTTCTTCGCCAGCCTCTACTCGATTCGCTCCCGGGTCACCCAGTCTCCTAAAGAAACTGGCATTTCTGGTCACCGACGATGTCCCATCTGATGCAGTCACCATAGACCCCTTCACCGCTACAACATCCAGGGGGGCGGGCTCGTATGTGAGGGAGAGCTTGCCCTGCGGATGACGGTTCCTTACTAATACCTCATCCCCTGGGGCAATGTTGGGTGGCTTCAGACCTCTTCTCATGTTCTCCGCCCGAGTTCTTGCCAGCCGATCTTCCTCCACCTGCTCATGTCAATGATGGCGGGCTCTCGGGCCCCTACCTCAGGTACGACATCCCGAGGGCACCTCTGGAAGAGGGCCTCCGCCGGTGCTACTCCTGTCGATGAATGGGGAGTGGTTCTGTATCCCCGTAGGAATACATACAGGGCCCTCTGCAGACATTCACCCTTGCCTTGGGCGATCCGGAACACCTTGTTAAGGGTGCGCATCATGCGCTCGGCCTCCCCGTTTGCCCTGGGCCAGAGGGGTGTGACCTTCCTGTGATGAATGCCATAGTTCTTTAAGAGTTCAGCAAAGCTCTCACCCTGATACGGTGCGCCATTGTCAGTGCACACAACCGATGGAAGGCCATGGGTGGCGAAGATCTTTTCCACGGCGATCACCACGTCACCAAACGCCAGCGACTCCACAAATTCCACCTCCGGGTATCGCGACCACTCGTCGACCATCACTAGGAAGTGCGTCCCTCTAGATGTAGAGCCGAAGTCAGCATGCACTACTTCCCATGGCTTGGTTCCCCTAGGCATTGTCTCAATGGATGGGTCCCGCTGGGCTGGGGATGCGGCCTGACACCACCGACACGAGGCCACAAACTCTTCTACCCTCCGCTCTAGCTCCGGGAACCACACCTTCTGGCGAAGCCGAGCCTTTGTTTTGGGCGCCCCTTGATGGCCCTGGTGGGCGAGAGCGATTATCTGTGGGATCTTCGTCTGTGGCACCACTATTCTGTCGCCTCTCAGCAGGAGTCCCGATTCCGAGAATGCAAGTTCTTCCCGCACCTTCCAGAGCTGTTCCAGTGCCACCCTGGCTTCGCATGTTCGACGGTCAAGCGCTTCAAGCACCGTCTTCCACGCACCTTGTTGCATGGCCAGTCTTAGAATGGCGAAGCACTCGTCATCATTCGACGCCAGCTCCAGCTCCTCCACCTGCATGGAGTTGGGGGTGGCAGACTCAACGACGAGACGAACGTGTTCATCAGCCTCCTCCGCGGACACAGACGCCCAGGCATCCCCACATGGGTGACGTGACAGATAGTCTGCAGCGTTGCTTACACCAGGCCGATACACCAGCGACACGCCGTATTCAAGCAGGGCAAGCATCCAGCGCTCTATCCTTACTGGTGGTCTGGAGGAGGAGCCTGCCATGATGGGTAGCAGTGGTTTGTGGTCAGTGATGACAGTCACAGGACGCCCTAGAATGTATAGGCGAAAATGCCTGCAACCCCACAACACCGCCAGGGCCTCCCTCTCGATTTGCGAGTAGCGTTGTTCAGTGTCCGAGAGTGCCTTGCTCGCATAGGCTATTGGCCGAACTTCCTGCTCGCGCCCCACTTGAGTGGGGACCGCCCCCAGACCATAGGGACTGGCGTCCACGACTATTTCCGTCTGCAGGCTAGGGTCAAAGAACGCCATGGTGTCTTCTGCCGCTAGGGCACCCCGGATGTCATCAAATGCCGCCTGCTCGAGGGGCCCCCACTGCCACACGGAGTCTTTCTTGGTTAAAGATCTTAGAGGCTCAGAGCGGGACGCTAGATTCCTGATGAAGCGGCCACAATAAGTGACCATGCCCAGAAAACTCCTCACCTCAGCGACGTTTTCAGGTGGGCGGGCCTCTCTAATGTCCTTCACCTTACGGGGGTCGGGTGACACCCCATCCACTTTAAACACGAACCCAAAGAACTCGATTGTTGTCCTGAGGAATTCGCATTTCTCTTTGTGTAAGGTGAGTCCCAAGAGACAGAGGCGCTCAAATGTCTTCTCAAGGCGGGCCATGTGTTCTGCCTCTGACTTGGAGTGTACTAAGATGTCGTCACTGATGTTGATGACCCCATCCAGATCTGCTAACGCCCCTCTTATGATATTTTGAAAAACTTCCGCTGCAGAGGACACTCCAAAACTCAGCCTCTTATACCGATACAGGCCCCGATGGGTGGTGAAGGTGGTGATGTATCGGGACTCAGGGTGCAGAACCACCTGATGATATCCTGCCCTCAAGTCCAGCTTGGAGAAGAATCTCGCCCCCTGTAATTCTGCAATGATGTCGTCCATGGTGGGGGTTAGGTGTCTCTCTCTTTTGATCGCCTTGTTGGGCAGGCGCATGTCGACACAAATCCTTACTGCATCTGGTTGTTTGGGCTTCCGTGCGACGACAATGGGTGAGACCCAAGGAGTGGGGCCTTCCACCTTCTCAATTATGTCCAGCTGAACAAGGTTGTCTAATTCCTGGTCTACCAGATCCCTGAGGTGAAACGGTATGCGCCGGTGCTTCAGAGCCACCGGTTGTATGGACTCATCAATGTGCAAGCGGACTGGTTCCCCCACCAACTGTCCAATGCCTTCAAAGAGGGATGTGTGCTTCTCCAGGAGCTCCTGGATGTCGTCAAGATATACGTTGTATGCGAATGTCACAATCCCCAAAGCTTCAGCAGCTGCGCAGCAGAGGAGCGTGTTGGTGCTCACCGGCGTGACGTAAAACCTTGCCCGAATGCCTGAGTTGCCATATTGAGTGTCAGCCACAAACACACCATCCAGTGGGATTGGATGGTTGCCTCCAAATGTGAAAATGCGCGCTCTCGGTGCCGCCAGCGGTGGCGGTGCCTGCATTGCATCATAGTGTTGCCTGGCCATCACGTTCACGGACGCCCCCGTGTCCACCAACATGGGTACTGAATCCCCATTGACCAGTACATCGCATCTCGGCTGTCTCTTGGAGTGCGATTTCAGCATTCTTACGCATGACACGAAGAAAACATTCTCTTCATCATCTTCTTCCTCCTCACCTTCTTGAGGGGGGCCATCGTCGGCCTGGTCCACCTGGGCAACATTGGATGTTCTCTGGGGGTGGAAAGAGCCAGCCCGGACAGGTCCCCTGGGGACCATTTTCGGGACCGTCGATCTGCACACTCTTGCAAAATGGTCTGTGCCCCCACATCGTCCACACTTCACTCCCGCTGCTGGACAGTCTGCTGGGTGCGGGAGGTCATATCCACATTTTAGGCACGAGGACTGCGCCCCTTGGGGCCGTGGACTTTGAGTATTCATGGGGCGTCTTGATCCGCGACCTCTTCCGACTGCGCATACCTCTTCCACCCTACCAGGGCGCACGCCCGCTTCCATCCTTGATGCCCGCAGCTCCGACACCTCGTGGCACCTCCCCAGTTCTAGGATGCGGGGTAGTGTTATACCAGGCTCGCGCAGGATTTGACGTCTCAGCTTGCCAGAGGAACAGCCCTGAATGAGGTGGTTGCGAATCATCTCATCAGGGTCATTCCAAGCACAAGGTGCCGCCAGCCTGCGCAGCCGCCCATAAAACACATCCAAAGTCTCGTCATCTTTCTGTCTGGTGTTGCCCATTAGGAACCGTTCGTAATCCACATTGGCCATGGGCAGGAAGTGATTGTGGAGCGCAGTTTTGGCGGCATCAAAAGACCCATCCGCTGGTTGCAAGGACAAGAAGATCTCGTGCACAGCAGGGCCTGCAGAATACAGGAGAGTGGCCAACTTACTGTCGTCACTCGTCTCCATCGTGGCCCTGAAGTACATTTCCAGCCTGTCCATCCACATCTTCCACCTCTGTCCCAGGCTTGATGGCGTGCCCGAGACATCAAACTCTGGCATTGGCTGTAGGGTACCGGGAGGTCTCTGCAATGGTCTTGGTGGAAGGGCAGGCGGGGGTTGGGCTGGAGCAGCAGCCTGCTGTTGGGCCACGGCGGCCGCTGCACCTTGATCCATGGTGTAAAGCGCACAGGCACCCCGTGATGGGGCCGCAACTTGGACACCAAACACAACCAGTACCTTGATGAGGATCCCAGCCCCTCAGATGATTCAGATGATGTCCAGGTTCGAGGATTTTCCAGGCAAATGTAGGACCACCATGTTCCAGACTTCAGCCGGTGTAGGATTGAAGAGTCCAAAAATTGAGCAGGGTAGGCCCCAGTGTGCATCCAGTAGGCCTCCAGGTAGCTCCACCCTTAAACTCGATGAAAAACAGTGAAAATGCAAATGACTTGCATTTCCACCAGCACGTGTTGCAAGCAGTGACTGTCCGCCACTGGATTCTCCAGAAATTGGGTCCGGATCTCTCACAGATGCTTCGTTATGAAGCCGTGCGTTTCCGAGGCCTTGTCGTCAAAATGGCCGCCGGCCACGCGTGTCTCTCCCCTCTCCGCGGCCAACCTTCACGGATGCGCTCACACGCGATCATCTGCGCATCTCGGAAACGTTGCCACCTGTCCCAGGGATCGATCCGACTTCGTCGCCATTGTTAGCGGGCGATCCCGCCGCCCCCGTGAGCCCCCACACCCCCGTGCACACAGAGACACACGGAGACCGATGTTGTTCGTGTGGGCTCCCCGGTGGCTCTGCTGCCGCCGGGCGACGCCCCTTTATTTATATGGCACGCGACGGAGTGAACGTCACTCCGTCGCGTGCTTGCCCTTAAAGGGGCCACGCCACAGTCCTTTCATACAAATCCATATCACCTGCACCAATTCCTGTAGTTGCCCATGGTCGCAGCTCTCTATAATTCCATTGTCCTTCAGGGTCCAGAGCATTAAGTAGAAATGACCTTTTCTTTTCTCCTGATAAATTATCATACTCCACAGCATTCATATAATGTTTCCAGTCCTCCTTCCACTCTGACCATTTAATAGCAGGTTCACCAGGGTTGAGCAAGAAACGTTCAGGCCGGGTGAACCATTATCACCTGCATGTTTAACATGATTGCTTGACGAGTCTTAAAATAGTTGCATAAGGAGATTTCTTCCAAAATTCAATATCCTTTTAAAATACTTTTAACGTACACTCATGTTGTGTACACTTTATCAACTTCTTGCTGCTTTGTTTTAATTTAACATTCAAATGTCTCTCACTCGTTTTTGTGCTGCTTTGTCATTTGTTTATGCCGGTAACAGCTCAAACTTCTCATTGTTCCTATGGACATTTATAACATTCTGAGGTCCTTTGCTCTAAACTTTCACATGAACGCCTAATACATTGCCATGCCCTTTTCAAAAGGTAAGCATGCTCTCAAGTGCTCGCAAGCACCACTCTTCATGCTTAGGAAGGATATTCAACTATTTATGTACTTCTTTAGCAGTGCGATGCACTTCCACTCATTTCTTCACAAATGAATCTCCTGGGTCTTGGTTCTTATACACACACACTCCAGTATGGTTGGTACATGATACCACCTGGAACACGCGGTTTGTCCGCAGGTGTGCCACACTCATTGTTGGGGGCTGCTCCGGGACACCGGGCAGCCCCATACTCAGGTCGGGTGGCACCCGACAAAAGACAGACTGATGTGGCGCCCATGCCGCCGACTCAAGGGTGGGGTTTCCGCCCACCCGCTCCAGATCACCGGAGTGCCGCACACGTGGCCGGGGGCACCCGGCTCACTGCGGCCCCGGCTCTGGGGGCACCCAGGCCGGGGTCGCCTTCCCCAACCCGTCTTACATGGTTAGGGGGGGACCCACAGGGACGGCGTTGCCCGGCAGGGGCACCGTCCTCAAGCTGGGCCCCGTCCTTGGGCCCAGCACGCACACAGCGCAGCACCAGCATGGTGCTCCAAGAACAACGCTGGAGTCTCGTGATGGAGTGACTGGCGAGCCGGAAGCGGCTCGCTTCTTTTATTAGGCTGGTCACGTGGCCACTGCCACGTGACCCTTTACAACATCCTGGGAGCTACTATGCTCCCAGGAGGGGTTAACATGCAACACCACTCCATTTTTTTAATAACAACAAAACAAAATATATATCACTACATTCTACTACTCCTAGGACCACTCTACTAATACACCCTTTATTTACCTGGGTGAGTGGTGCTATTATCACAAAACACTGATGAGAGATACTGGCCCCACATTCCATTTCCCACCGACAAGGCCATTTTAAGCAGGTCCGTGGCTGCAGGATCCGCGTCTTCATGGACATGTCGGTGCCGATGTCCTTCTTCCGCCATCGTGGAGTTGCAGGAGGCCAGCCTGAGTCCTCCCCATGTTCACCTCGGATGGCCACACCAGAGTCACACAAAGAGACAACCGGCAAAGCCGCACCTGGGGAGGCCCAGGGGCCACATCGGCCACATCCATAGTCTGGGGTGCCTGTGATGGACTACTGGCACCTTGGCGGCAGGCCCCTTATTCCACTTCCTCTCCCTCATGGGTGGGTGGCAATAAAAACCACCGGTGGCAAGGCGTTTGAGCTGCAGGCCTAAGTGTGCGCCCAAACCCTCATGAGAGATACAACCTTCCCTTTTCGTTTTCTCTTCATAACAAATCACCACCATGGGCCCGGATATGTTTCAGGACACCCAAAACCCGTCCCCTCTGATCTTTGCTCCTGCGTGGAGTACTGCAGGCCTCCTCACCGCCCGTGGCTCGGGTCTGACATGTGCCCATGTGACTTATGTGCTCCAACATGGAGCCTTTTGGCTTCTTTTTCCACTCCGGAGCACATCAGTTCACTGATGCCTTCTTTGTTTTGGCTCCGGCATGGAGCACACGACCACTGAGCTCCAGCTGTCCCAGGATGTGCACTGGGCACCGGGGCTGCTCATTTCTTCTTGCCCCACCCAGAGCACTCACACTTCACCACCCATGAGCCCAGGACCGGAAAGGCCCCCTGCAGTGTTGAACGCTCCGCCAGCGTGTGTGCTCATTCCTCTTTTGTTTTCACTATCAGCAGCCTCGGGCACACATGGGGTGCCTCTCCATGCACAGCCAGCCTCTCTGACACGAGCACTGCTGGTTCTCTCAGGATTGCTCTCTCTGGGGCCCGTGAGAACAGAGTGACATCGGTGGGGTATGGGGCCCGAGATTTCACCTTTCCCCGAGCTCCGCCACAAGCATTTCTTGTTTCTCCTTGTGGCTGTCGGGGTCGTTGCCTGGGGGATGCAGCCACGCTTTGCCCAACCGGAGCCCCTCTCATCTGGGGGGTGCAGGGCCGCGCCTCCTCGTTGCGTGTATTTTCTTTTCCAAACGCTCCGGTACGGAGCGATTATCCTCTTTCTTTTCTCTGCAGCTAACCTCGCTGCTCTTCACCCGGGGTGGTGGGGGGGCCGGCAGCTCCCCTCTTTATTGCGGCCGCAACCGCTCTGCCCACTCCTCAGAGCGAGCGCTTCATTTCCTTGCGGGCCCAGGTGGTGGGCCCGCCTCACTTCTTTTCCTGTGGAGGAGGCCGCCGCCTCCTACTTCCCGGCCCCGTCACGGGCCACGACCCGCGTTCTTCTTGCGGCTGGAGGGGCCACCAGGTATCTCCCGGTGGGGGAGGGGCAGTAGCTTCCTCACTGCGGGGCTGGCCACACACCTCTCCCTCGCGGGCATGCTCCGCTCCCATTGCGGCTGGGGCCGCGGAGCAACCCCCTTCTGACGGAGTTGGGGGGGCAGCTCCCCGCACATGCCACTCCTTCCTGCGCCTCGCCACCCTCTCATCGCGGCCGACGCCGCCCATGCGTCTCTCCCCTCCCCCGCAACGGCAGAGTCCGCATCCAAAGCGGGGGAGGGGCGCAGCACCCACGCGGCCGATGCCGCGAACTTCACCCGTCTCCCTCAGAGGACAGGCAGGCAGCACACCATCTTCCTTTCCTCCTGCGGGCCCAGTTGGAGTGGGGCCCGCCCCGCCATGCCTCCTACGCAGGCCCAGATGTAGATGGGCTCGCCACACCTCTCCTCCATTTGGGCTCGCGGGCCCGTTCCTCGTCGCCATTGTTGGGGGCTGCTCCGGGACACCGGGCAGCCCCATACTCAGGTCGGGTGGCACCCGACAAAAGACAGACTGATGCGGCGCCCATGCCGCCGACTCAAGGGTGGGGTTTCCGCCCACCCGCTCCGGATCACCGGAGTGCCGCACACGTGGCCGGGGGCACCTGGCTCACTGCGGCCCTGGCTCTGGGGGCACCCAGGCCGGGGTCACCTTCCCCAACCCGCCTCACATGGTTAGGGGGGACCCACAGGGACGGCGTTGCCCGGCAGGGGCACCGTCCTCAAGCTGGGCCCCGTCCTTGGGCCCAGCACGCACACAGCGCAGCACCAGCATGGTGCTCCAAGAACAACGCTGGAGTCTCGTGATGGAGTGACTGGCGAGCCGGAAGCGGCTCGCTTCTTTTATTAGGTTGGTCACGTGGCCACTGCCACGTGACCCTTTACAACATCCTGGGAGCTACCATGCTCCCAGGAGGGGTTAACATGCAACACCCATCAGCAAACTGTTGTATCAGTTCCAATCACAGCACCACACATGTAAAGTTCAACTGTCTTCATTACACCACCTGTACATATCTAAACCTCGGGCTCTGCTTCTCCCACCAACCCTATTGTGTTTCTCCACCAACCTTCCTCCTACAGGCCTACCACATTTTGGCTCAGAGGCCTTCCAGAAAGTGGAATCCTTCACTAACAATAACAACATAACACTGTCCACTAGCAGCAAGGAGCTCCAGGGGTCACAGGTGCCCAATTGGTAGCTTCTTTAACAGCAAAGCCACTTCAGCACAGATGCTGCATTTAAAGTCTGCATCTCTGTCCCAAAACCATATAGTCATGATGAATTACTATTCTGGTGGCAGTTTTCTATTTCAACATAAAACCATACCAGAGTTTAGGTTATGGTGGATAGTAATTCACATAACGATAAGAAGCCACATCAGATTAATATCATACATGTGTCAGCACTTTGAACCCAGGCCAACTGTGGAAGGATTGTGTGTATTCTGGTCAGAACCCCTGGCCCTACCACTTTCAGGGCAGGAGCCTGAATGGCTGGGCCTGTTCTTTTGATCCATTGGAGGCCTACCAACACCTCTGTCCAGCAGGAAAGCCTCACAACAGGCGTGGTCCTGGGAAACAGAAATTAAAGGTTACAAAACATCCCAAAAGGACTAGCCTCATACATGGGTGTTGCAGCAGGGTCCCTGTGCTTTATCAAGGGTTAAGGCAAGGTGAACTTGAAATAACCACTGTGAGCTGGTCAGATCATTCCATAGTAAGATTTTCAATTCCTATTACTTGCCTCCCTCAGTCACAAACCATATCTACTAGCAGGCAACTGCTTCGCCGAAAGAAAGATCTTGATTGTATCTCCAGCACAGATTTACTGTGCTGGAGGAAAAACATTGTTGAAGACTAGAGACGCAGGAGATTGCCTGGTGGCTAGATATAAAATAGAGATTACTCTTGCAAAATCCTCTTCATTGCAAAAACAAATAAATGTTGCAGAAAATAGACCTAAAGCACTGTTTCTGGCTATAGAAAATGTCACCAATCCTGACTGTGCCAACTTCATCCAAAATGGCCAATGTATTTAATCTCTTTTTCCGGGACAAAATCAAGGTGATTAGAGATAGTATTGATGCTCAGTCTATTTATCATGTTCTTACATCAAAACACAAATGTCAAACTGAATATGGTAAAGCTATGTCCTAAATGTGTGCTTTCTCCTAAGCTTAAACCCACTAATTTTGGATGTGACCCAATTTCAGCTTATTTGGCCACGCAGCATGCCAATGGGGCCATTTAAACTGTGATAATGTGCAGAGTGTGTTTCCTGTTACCTGTGGAGCAGTCTGTTTGCCATTGCTGCTGCTGGAAGGTGGAGTCTAATTACAAAATACCCTGCCGTACGCAGAACGTGCAGGAGTGTGTTTCCTGTTACCTGTGGAGCAGTCTGTTTGCCATTGCTGCTGCTGGAAGGTGGAGTCTAATTAAAAAAAACCACTGCACTACGCGGAGCGTAGCAGAGTGTGCAGGAGTGTGTTACCTGTGGAGCAGTCGGTTTGCCATTGCTGCTGCTGGAAGGTGGAGTCTAATTACAAAAACCCCTGCACTATGCGGAGCAAAGACTCGCACACAGGTCAAACGGGTCTTGTTGAAAGCCATGCCCCATAATCAAACTCAGAGCAGTCGAGCAGACGATATACCGCAGGGGGACAAGGACTGTCAATGCCCCCTCGCTGACAATCATGCTGCGAGTCGGAATGGAGCCTCTGCTGTGCCCCGCGAACACTGGATACCACAGGTGAGTAATTGTTCATCCGACCAGGAGACTGGAGAGTTCACCAGGAAAGAAGGGAGAGAAAGAGGAGGAGACGGGAGGTGTGGGGGGGGGGGGGGGAACACTCCCATACAGATGGGGCTTCTGCCCCAAACGTCCGAAACAGAAACGGAGTCATTGTGTCCATCATTGTGTCCACCAGGACGTGCTGCATTCCCCTCAGAAATCATGTGTTCTGCCGTGATTCACGGCTCCCCACGGGTAATAATTCCGGCACTGCCGTGGAGCATGCCATGGAATAACAAACCTTTCAGCGCTGAGGTGAGCATGTTCACGGCACCTGATACTCATAAAAAGCAATCACTTCTCCAAATGCAAACGTTTCATGGAGAGCAAAGCCATCATAGTGTCCAATTGGAGAGCGGGTCCATGGTGTGCAAACAAGGAGGCAGTCACAGAAGTCTTGTTAATACAACAAAGGCCTAAAATGAACAATAATTGCTGTACCCAGAACATAGAGATGAACAAAAGTGACAATGGTGTAGGGGAAGTGAGGCCGTTCACAGAACAGTTAATAGCCTCTCATTCAAATTCAAATTCTTGGAGTGCAACAATAAATGCAATACCACAGAGTCGTCTGTGGAATACTGCAGAAATGGGAAGGCCAGTTCCTCCACTAAAACTAACGGCATGGCTAAGGGTCGCTGCGATGCACAAGCCGAACCGGAGAAAAAAACGACCTATGCATGCAAGAAAAGATGAACAGAATCTAAAGGTTGGTGAGGTTGGTGAGGTGTCGGCTGATATCCAACATCAGAGGTTAAAAGTCCAGCCTCTGTAGCAGAAGGATTCAATGATGTATGGAAACCTTTAGACTTCGTGAAAGACGGAAATGAGATATCTTCTCACACTCAGCCGTCTGGTCGCCGTGACTCAGTAGTGATTGCTGATCAAGTGGCTCTTAACCTCAAACTAATGCAACCGATGAGAGAATCTCACGCAAGCTCTTGCAGAAGAACTATGCCACCATCCACGTGGACTCACCATAGGAATAAGAGCATTAGTGAAGTGTTGAACCTAGAACTGAACACGCTGCCTTTTGAGGCCCGAAATGACGAGATCCTGTCCTCCCAAAAAAAGAGTAAGACGGGTGGCAAGCTCAGATACCGAGAGGAGTGGCCCCAACAAACACTTAATAGGCTGGGAAAAAACGAAGTTAAAAGCAAGTGAAGAGGAGGGTGGGCCTCCAACACCTCAGAAAGATCGAGAAGCGATTGATTCATCCCCCTCCTCTGACTCATCCGATGAAGATAGCTCTCCAGTAAAAAGAAAAAGGAGTCCCCTGGGCACAAACACCTCATGGTTGAAGGGGTCAAGAAGTCATCTATTAATACCTGGTATACTAGAGAATATAATCTCTGAACTAAGCCCAATCTTGATGTCTGCTACTACAATAGCAGTGGCGCCATTGACAAAACTGTATGAGAACTTGGTGATGGTAAATGCTATTGCAGAGGAAGAGATCCTCCAAGCTCAGATTCCAACCGAGGAAATCAGACAAAAGAAAATCAAAATAACTGTAGAGAATCCATTGTACAGAAAAACAAATCAAGCCACGAAAGAGGAAGTGCAAACAACAGAAGTCGAAATAAGCAGTTGGGCATGGATACCAAAATCTCTAAACACCTCACCAAAGAGCTAATGCCAAGATCAACCGAATTATGTTGTGCTCGCCGCTTGGAACACGAGAGGGTTTTCGTATCTGCTTGTGTCCCTTCCAGAAATCCTAGTGACGACTGACATAATAAGTTTGCAGGAAACATGGTTAGTAAGAACACCATGTGTTGAAGGTTTTGATGTTACAATAAATCCAGCTGTAACTAAAAAAAAAAGGCCACCCGATGTCAGGCCAACTAATCCTTGTCAACCGAAACTGTGGATTACAAATTAAATCAGCTCGGAAAAGTCACCGTATCTTGAGATGGTATGTCTCGAACCATCTGACCCATTGATGTCCACTTCAGAAATTCTCCACGTATTAAATGTTTACTGGAATACAACCCCGGCAACCCACCAAAAATTTGAGGATGATCTTCTAGATGTGATCGATAACATCTAGATCCAAATGCTCAGATTATACTATGCGGAGACTTGAATATGAAGCGGATAGAAGTGGAGCAACTAAAAGCAGTGCGAAATCATAAGGAGTGGTCGAAATGTAAAAGATGGCTAGAGGAAATGACGAACAGGAATCTAACATTGTTGAATGGATCGATAATGCGCGATAGTCCACCGAAGCCGACTTGGGAAAGAGGCCCTCAAAAATCCATAATAGATTATATTTCCACTTCCGGAGCAATGGTACAAGAATTTATACTCCTCAAAGTCACAAAGACTAAACAAAGTGATCATAATGTAGTCTCCATACAGTGGCAGAAAAAAAATGTCAACAATGCAAAACAATGGAAACAGCAAATTGCTGTAGAACCTGGCCACAATAGATTGTGATTAAGAAATAATGACATCACAACAGTAACGGAAACCATGAGACTGAAACATGAGAAAAACCGATTCTATAGAATACCATCTTCTGTTTGAAATCTATAAAATAAAAAAGAAGAACTCCCAAAACAAACCGAACTACCGAAAGCACAAGTAGGACCCTCAAGTCGTGCTAAAAAAAAAGAGAACTCAGGAAAGACTTAAGAAGAATATAGGCTGCAAGAGAGCCCGACTATAAGTGTGAGATAAGGAAAGCTAAAAACAGATTTAATAACTGGTGCAAAGTGTACAGAGCGACGCTCGAACAGAGAGATGCAGAGATAATGCTGATGGCATTAAATCAAAGAAACTCAAGAGGTTTGTGGACAATAATAAATGAGTCAACAAATCCAGAAAATGTAATATTAACGAAAATGGTAACGGAAAAAGAGTGGGAGAGACATTACACACACTTATTTAAAAAAAGTAAAAAGTCAACCTGTCCGTCCCTACAAACAAGGTCAACCATGGGAGCTTAACATTGACCGAGACGATATTCGATCATGTATTCAAAAAAGTAGCTCCTCCAGAGCAGCTGGCCCGGATGGCCTTTCGAATGCCGACCTGAAAACGAACATCGATGAGTGGACTGAATTCTGTGATATCCTATTTCAGAACATAATCAAAGAAGGACATATTCCATCAACCTGGAAATCTGGTACTATAGTACTGATATTCAAGAAGGGTATCCGCACAGATCCAGCAAACTATCGGTCAATAGCCCTTCTTGATGTGGTGGGGAAAGTCTTTGCAAACTTGATGCTTGCTCAATTGATGAAATGGATTAGACAACAGAAGATCTTTGATGAGCGACAGTCTGGCTTCATCAAAGGAGTAGGTTGCAGCCTAAATCTCCTCATCCTAAACCTGTTAAAAATTGATGCCATCAGAACAGGCCACAAAGTTTACCTAGCGTTCATCAATAGGGCAAACACATTTGATGGTGTGGATCGAGAAACGCTATGGATAAAACTCAAGGAAAGAGAGTGTGCTGTCAGCCTTATTCAAGCAATCAAAGAGTTGTATTCAGACACCTACATAAAAGTTTGGTTGGATGGTTCGGGAAACCTAACAAACCCTATACCTACTGAAAGGGGGTGAAGCAAGGATGCCCCCTAGGAGCCACCCTCTTCAACTTTTATAGATCAGAATTTGGCTTAGCATTAGAGAGTGTTGTGTCATTTCCTCCAATGGTGAATGGAACTCGCATACATCACATTCTCTATGCAGATGATGTTGTCATCCTTGACCTCACACCTATTGGCCTACAAAGAAAATTGTCTGCACTAAAAACCTTTATAGAAGAAAAAGGGTTGGATAATAATGTCGCTAAATCCAACATTTTAGTGCTGGAAAACAAACGAGGTAGGCTATCAGGCAAAAATAGGTCAAGATGGGCCCTTGGATCAAAGAACCTGAATAAAGTTCCATACACGCGATATTTAGGAACTGTCATAAACTCTAGTATAAATGATGAGCCAATGAAGAAAAAAACTATTTAGCAACTGCAAACAACTAACATCGCAGGGAATAATTCTGCAAAAACAATACGGTACATTTTCCTACATCCCGGTAAGAACATTTTACCAATGCAAGGTTAAACCTATACTAACATATGGAGCCGAAAACATGTTTGGGTGTGATGCAAAGATCTGGTCAAGATGCGAGGGCTCCTTTTGGAAGCGAATCCTCTAAATACCACAAAGTTGTCCAACTGCATGCATATTGTATGAGGTGGGGGCCTCTACATTAAATGCTAGATTAATATGGAACAAGCTATCGCCATTCAGAATGACCGAGGAAGAAGCAGATCTACCACAATTTGAAATATTAATTGAGCGGAAAGTACAAAGGAAAACAGCATTGACAGAATGGAGGCAACAATGCATGGATATCCTGAAGCAGTTAGACACAGATGAAACAACATTATGGAATAACCCAAACGCAGTAAAGAAAAAGTTGTTGGAACTTGATTGGATTAAAACTGGAGAGCAAAGATCAAACCCTCAATGCATGAAAAATTCACCATTTGAAGCCAAAAGACTCAACACCCTGCCCAAATATATTGTCATTGCACCATGTAAGAAGACTATACCTGAAATTTCGCCTAAATATTATTGAAACCAAAGAAATCTTAAGGCATAGATGATTCAGCCCAGAAATACAAACTGTAGATTCTGTTTAAGCGAAGAGGAAAATCTAAAACATCTAGTCCTTTCCTGCCACAATCTAAGGGACCAACGTGAGAAATTCCTAATGAAAGAGATGGAAAAATGTCTGACTTATAACATGGAGGACTGGTGGAGGCAAATGCACAACAGCGAGTGCAAATCACTCTCGCTAGCATTAATGAGGTTCTTAGATCAGCTTCAAAAGATGTTGGAGTCGGTGCCAGCTGTCCAGAAATGAAAGAAATCTTTCCTTGCAGTAACTGAGAACTAATGCCCAAAGTTTGGTTTGTGTGGTATTCTTTCTTTCCCAATCGTAGTCTTTCTAAGCTTAGTTGTAAATTTAGTTTCAATTTTAGTTTATATTGTGATGAATTGTGTTTTTTCTTGTTGTAAATTTCAAAAGTTTGTATAAACTGTGTGAAATAAAATAAAATAAATGAAAACTGTGATAAATGCTTCACTGGCACAAAGTTGTGTCCCTTTGGACCTTAAGAAATCATTTTTCACACTGCTGCTAAACAAACGACATTGGATCACAAAACTCTTTCCAATAATCGTCCAATAGCCAGCCTTTTGTGGCCTGCAAAAATCTTAGAAAAGATTGTGACCGGTCAATTGCAGAGTTATGTGGAAGAACATAACATTCTGGATCCTTCAGTCAGGATCCAGGCCGGGCCATGGCACTGAAACAGCCCTTTTGACAGCCTGGGACAATCTATTGAGGGCGGCTGATAAAGGGGACATAAGCATGCTGTTCATGCTGAACCTGTCGGCGGCCTTTGACACTGTCGATTTTGAGATTCTTATTTCCAGGCTGTCATCGGTGGCTCAGGTTTCAGACAAAATTCTGAAATGGTTTGTGTCCTTTTTGACTAATCGTACTCAGCAGGTTAAAGTTGACGCCTATCTCTCTGACACTTTACCTGTGGAGTACAGGGTGCCTCAGGGATCCTCGCTATCCCCGTTTAATATTTATATTCATCCATTGTTGACATTTTGTTCTGGTTTTGGTCTGTACCATCACTCATATGCTGACACACCCAAATCTATGTACGACTTAAAAACTGTTGGAGGCAATAGACTGAATTGTATCCTGTGAGGATAAAATCACAAACTGAATGCTGGAAAATCAACTCCACTTAAATCCACCAAAGACGTAGGTCATTGTACTTGGTTCTAAGAAAAGGGCAATGAGTGCCTTACAATGCATTGTGTGTTCTTCCCGGTTTGGGGTCCTCGCTAAATTTTCAGATGCAGTAAAAAATCTTGGGTGTATCTGGCAGTCGAGGATGGACTGTAGTGTCCATGTTAGCCAGACGGTGAAATCCATATACTACCAACTCAAATGTATAAGGCCTGTTTTATCTCTTATTGCTGAAAGGGACAACCCAACTTTGGTGGGTATACTCATTAATTCAAAATTAGATTACTGTAACTTCCTTCTTATGGGTGTTCACAAATGTCAAATTAAGAGACTGCAGGTTGCTGAGAATTCTGCTATTAGTCTGATTTTCTCACTGTCAAGAAAGGCAACTGTTGCGCAATATCAGAAGGGCCTCCATTGACTTCCAGTGCATCAAATAATTTTGTTTAAGGTCTTACATTTGGTCTTAAAGTACATTCATGGTCTTGCCCCGGCATACACAACTTCAAAAATTCAACCTTATTGCCCACATTGACTACTTTGATCCATGGACCAGTGCCTTCTGACAGCTCTGCTTGTCAAAACGACAACCTGGGGAGACAGGCGGTTCTCTTCTTTTGGACCTCAGTCCTGGAACTCTCCTCCGCTGGACCGTCAACTGATTGAGTCACTGACTATCTTTAGGAAGCAATTTAAAAACCTCTCTTCATGTAATCTGTACTTCCAATTTTGAGAGTCTCATGTGACATCCCTCTGTAACTTATGCTAATTGCCATCATAACATCAGCACCTAGATGCAGTTCATGCTTGGAAACTGCGGGTTATGCACGTTACAAACGTAAATACAATCCAATACCAAAATGGCCTTTAATGCGATTGACATGGGAAGGGAGAGGAGATAGTGTAGACAGAGGGAGCCCAGTATAGCTGGAGGATGATCCCAGTATCTTGTTTCTTTCTGCACACCTCTCCTCTTTCGTTCCTGTCCCCTCCACCACTCTTAGCACAAAGCACTTTGGGTATGATGTCAGAAGACAAAGACCACTTGTCTCAAGAACAGTGATTGCACCCCCTTAGAGCAGGCTTGCTTTATTCCAAATTCCTGTGGAATTTTGCCTTTAAAAGAAGGAGTCTCCCACTTCTTCTCTTATTCACTCTTGAACAAATATCTAAGTAAGAATTCACTGGACCTCTGTTGGGAGAGTTGACTTTCCAAAGCCCTCCGACAGTGAGGTGAACAGGGAGTGTCTAAGGCAGAGGGAAGCTCTCCCCTTACCCATCCTCAGAGCACATAGGGGTGACATGCTGCTGGAGCAAGACCTGCTAATCTTGTTCCCGAGGACTTGGATCCCAAGAACCATACAGCCAGAACACCCGTTTTGCTGTCAAACTACTGCAAGCCATGATTAGTCAGTTAGACCCACGTCAAAACAGCAGGACCCGCCGGAGCTGCCTTTGGTACTTGCTCACATACAAACTGCTGTACCGCATGTATGAACCAGTTAGCTGCTGCACCGCAACAGTGAAGAGCATCAGTGCCTCGGCTCAAACTAAACACCCATTGTTGAACCCGCCACGTTCAAGCCACCTACATCTTCATTGCTGATCTTCAACAGTTGAACCAATACTTGTGGCCCCATGGAACCATAAATTGAACACTGCATTAATTGAACTGTGTTATTGGGGTGAACCAGAAGGAGGATTTCGCTACATTGTAGACATGATGAAGCTTTTATTTAAACAGTAAGATAAAATGCCTATCTTATCGTACTGCTATTGGGAATAGTCCCTGCCTAACAGAACTAAATAAGGGTGCTCCTCTGTCAATAAGAGTTCAAAATGAAATGTCCGCAGTCCAACACCTTACTTCTAACTTGCTCCATCAATGAAAGTAATAATTAAAGATTACCAGTTTGTATTCTCTCTGGTACGTTCCCTTTTGGCCTGCTGGATGTGCAACCTTTCCTGTAGTGTTTTCTCAACAAGAAAAGTTTCGGCTCTCTTTGTGTTTTAAAATCAGTCAACAAGTAATATTGGTCCGAACTTTCACAAGGTGTCTCATGCGCTCCTGTAGCTCGTAGTACACATTTCTAGTTAATCCTTCCTGGTTTTTGTCAGACTTCCTGAGGACCTTAATATCAGTCTTATTTTCCTTGTGAATATAGTCCCTTATGATTATTCCTCTTGTTTTCAGTTCTATGCTGTACTCGTACTGGGGTCCACCTCTATTAGGACTTGGATTCTCTTGCACCTCCTTTTCACTATGATGATTCCACCACTTCTGGGGCCTTTTCACTGGTTTACCCACACTCTTGTTCTCTGCTAATCTTGGGCCTTATACTTGAACTTAAAATTGAATGCCTTTCACTGCTTGTTTCTAGAATGATCCAATGTTTGACAAATTTGACACTTGGCAACTCCCAGGGTTCCTCCCAGTACACACTATCAGGTTTCTCTGCAATGCATATTCTTATATTTAATTTCATATTTTGTCTGTAGTCTGTTGCCTCCTCCCTTTTGCTTTACTATGGAACCTTTATTCCCAGGGTTTAGATTCCTGAACTCTGGCATCGAGACTGAGCAGCTTCGCTCTGGTTCTGCTGTTGTCTTCCTGACTCAGCCAGAGTCACTCCATGCGTCTGGTCAACTCTGGCTGTTCAGCATTGTTCGTCTGGTGAGAGATTTCACTTCTCCTGCTCCAGTTTGTGTTCTGCGTCATTCATTGGGCCCCAGGCCCACCACCGATCTGCTGTGGTCATGCCACCACACTGGACAGTCTCCTGGACTCTATCCTACCATCAGATTCACCCCCACTTGCAGCACAAGCCTTCGAGCGTTCTCGGTTGACGTTCTCCCCTTCACGACAACCGCAGCCTCTGCGGTTCCTCACTGCTCCGTCCCACCAAGGCATAGCAATGGAGGGCTTCCCCTGCGTATGGCTCATTTCTCTCCCTAAATCAATTAGTCTCAGTTGCATATACGTCGGAATGCAAATAGGCGCTACATTTGGCTTCAGATTTCTTAGTTGAACCAGCATTACCTGAAGTCAATAGAAGACTTTTGACTTTGTATAGAAAATAATCCCATAGAAGCAGATATTGTTGCTGTTATATGGAGTTTCTCATGGGAATGAAAAGTCCTTATCCCCTAGAGGGTAGTCGCCCACAGTGAGGTCCCTCTTGCCCAGACCCACTAGAGAGGGTGTTGCAGAGCAGGCTCAACTCCCTAGCCTCACATGGGGTGGTTCCCTCCTGGTGAGAAGGGATAAATCCTCTCGGTTCCTCACATACCCTCTGCCTTATGTGTGTGGCGGGAATCTACTTAAAAAGACCAAGTATCCTTGTTCTTTCCCCTCCCTGTGTTCCACCGTGAAACAAAATGGCTGCAGATATAGCAACCATTGCATCACTCAAGGATTAGAGTCTTTTCTTAGGCTCAGCTATGTTGATGGGGAATGATTTGTTATGACGTGGAGTTTACATCCTGTGAGGTAATATCGTAGGTGTATTACCGCCCACTTGATTGCCAGGGCATCAAGCTCTACAGTAGTATATGACTATACTAGTAGGAAACTCTTTCCTCGAGAACATGGTGTGGGATGTTCTATACCATTGTGCTCGAAACAGTACTGCTCCAGGCACATTTTAGGAGCGTCGGTTTGTAGGATGAACTCCTCATTAAAGTCTGGCATTTTTAACAAAGGTTCTTGGCTCATTGTTATGTTTCAACCCATAAAAGCTGTGTGTCTTCTTGCCTCCAGATTAACTTTTGAAGTTGAGAATTTTTGTATTCATTGGTGAGACTAGCCACCAGGGTGGAATAGTCATGGATGAAACTTCGGTAGTATCTGGTCAACCCAGGAAAGGTTTGAAGATCTCGTTTTGATTTCGGCGTTGGTGTTTGCTGCACCGCCTCCACTTTATCAGCCTGGGGTTGAATAAGGCCATGCCAAGGTACATACAACTGATTGGGCTAGGTAAAATCTTCAGGGGTTAGCCTTTAAACCAACTTTCCTGAGGGTACAGGCGATGATATACAGACGATTTGAATGTTCCAGCCAGGTATCTTTATGTACTACGTTATCCAGGAAGGCTCCATAGAAAGCAGCATAAGGTTTCAAGATTTTATACATAAGCCGTTGAAAGGTAGCAAGAGCTCTGTGAAGGCCAAAGACAAGCATCTCAAGTTGAAACAAGCTTTGTGGTCGAGAACAGGAAATTTTCTCTCCATCGCCTGTGTTTAGATGTACTTGGCAGTACCCATCATTTCAATTAATTTGTCTATTCAGGCCATGGGATAGTTGTGAAACATGGATATTGAAGGTTTAAGTTACTTACCTGTAACTATTGTTCTCCAGCATATATCTGGCATGGATTCACATGCTTATGAATATTCCCAGTCAGGCTGGGAATCCTCAGTTAAAGAAAAAACAGTTTCACTTTAAAACTGTATTTCTCCTCTAAACCAATCACTGTCCTCCGGGTCATACTGCCCCCATCCAATGACCGTCCTGACCCTAAGCTCCGCCTCTGGCAGCCATCTTTAGATTTGGCAAGCACATAAAGTGGCAGTATGACCAAGAGCCGCCGCAGAGGGGCCAGAGGGAGGGTTTACATGTGAATCCATGCCAGACCCATGCTGGAGAACAATTGCTACAGGTAAGTAACTTAAACATTCTCCAGTATTGGGTCTGGCATGGATTCACATGCTCATGAATAACGAATACACAGCAGTACACATTACACAACCACAGCAGGTGGCAAGGCTCAACAGAAGTAATCAACACTTAACCCTGGAGCAAACTCACCTCAAGCGAACAGGTTGCATAGCACTGCCTGGCCGACTCTGGACTCCTCACTGGAATATCTGTTGACGCAGTAGAACCTTGTTCGGTATGCCTGGACCTCCACGTCGCAGTCCTGCAGATGTCGAGCAGGGGTACACTAGAAAGTAACAGTCATTGCAGCGATCGCCCTGGTGGAGTGGGCTCTCAGGCAGCCCGGCAGTTAGCCAGATGACAGTGCATGATGCAGCTCGAGAGCCATCTTGAGATGGAAGCCTTGGACAAGGCCTTCCCATTATTCACAGGTTCAAAGTTCACAAACAATTGAGAAGACTTCCGAAAACTCTTTGTGCGTGCCACGCAGACCTTCAAAACACGAGAAACATACAGCGAATGCAAGATCCTCTGCGCCGGCGACAAAGGCTTCGGGAAGAAAACGGGTAACACCAAAGGCTCGTTGAGGTGTTATTCCAACTGAACCTTCGGCATGAAAGAGGGGTGCGCACACAGCACCACCCTCAATTCATGGAAAAGTCAGGTATGGCTGCTTGCAAGACAGGGCCTGGAGCTAACCCACTCGTCTGGCGGAGGTGAAGGCCATGAAAAATGCAGTCTTCCTCGAGAGAAACTTGAGTGGGGCTTGATGCATAGGTTTGAAGGGTACCCCCATAAGTCTAGTCAGGACTACGTTGAGTTCACATGCCAGGGCAGGTGCCTTCACTGGTGGGAAAGACAAAAAAACCCCTTGAGAAACTCCTTCACATGTCTGCGTGACCACAATGAGGATCTTCCTGGGGATCTGGTGTAGCGTGAGATGGCCGCCAGGTGTACCTTGATGGATGCACGAGACAGACCAGCTTTTGCCAAGGAAAGCAAGTACGGAAGAATTTGTGTGGCTGTGACCCTCAGAGGGGTAATCTTCTGTGACCAGCACCAGGTAGAAAAACACTTCCACTTATGGCCGTAGCACTTCAGTGTCAACGACGCCCTGGCTTTGGCGAGCACCTCCCGGCAGTCTGCTGAAAGTTTATAACACTCAAACTCTAAGGCTGCAGGAGCCATGCCATCAGGTTCAGGGATCCTGGGTCGTGAGGAAGGATTGCGCCTCCCTCTCTGGTGAACAGATCCGGAAGTACCAGCAACTTGAAAGGAGGCTACGCGGACAGGCCGAGTTGGTCCGGATACCAAATCTGCCTCATCCACGCCAGGGCGATGAGTATCATCCTGCACTGACACCAAGTGTGTTGATCATATGTAGGAGGAGAGGAAACGGGGTCAGGGGTACAGGAACAGACCCTCCCACGGGAAGGAGAACACTTCCCCCAAGCTCCTCAGTTGGTGGAATCTGCTGGAAAACTTCTGGCATTTGGAGTTTGCCACTGTGGCAAAAAGATCGATTGGGGTCTGCTCCATCTGAAGAACAGACAGTCCACCTGATCCTGATGAAGCTCCCACTCATGGCAGGCACGCCGTTCCCTGCTGAGGGAGTCTGCAATAGTGTTTTTGATGCCTGCCAGGTGGAGCGGGATGAGGAACATCCCCCGTCCGATGGCCCAGTGCCACTATCCCGGAGCTTCCATGGAGAGAGCTGGGGATCAAGTGCCCCCTTGCTTCCTGTTGTAGAACATGGTGGTGGTGTTGTCCAAGATCCTCACCCCCTCTGCCCTTCAGAGACAGTAGGAAAGACTTGAGGGCCAAGAACACTGCCCATAGCTCCGGGATGTTCATGTGCAGATCCTTTTCTTCCGGAAGCCACAGGCCTCTGGCGTGTAGATGTCTGGTGTTATCCCCCAACCCTCCATAGATGCGTCTGTGGTGACCGTCTCCTGGTATGGCGAGTTTGAAATGTGGTAACACCCCCCCCACCACACTATCACGTGACAGAACTCCTCCTTGAGGGGGATCTTGTCTGCAAAATTTCCAGACACTTGTATCCAACATGCATCCAAGAAATCTTGTAGGGATCGCATCTGCAACCTGCAGCGACAGACGAGGTAGATGCAGGACATCATGCCCAGCAATGACGTGATGGCCCGAACTATGGCCATCTTTGCCGACATTTGCTGCACCAACCCTTGAATGGCTGCTAGTCTCTCCTCAGAGGGTGACTCCAGGCAGGCCACTCTGTTGAGTCTTCACAGAGGAACACTGCATTCTGAAAGGAAAAAAGCCCTCCTGTCGCGCTTCTCAAAACTTAATGTTGACACAAGTAGTACATTTAAAAAGATAAATGATTTTTAATTACAAATCGTGGGTATGGGCACATGCAGGTCAAAAAAACGGGTTAATTGGAAACATAAATATTAGAACACATATGAAAAGAGAATCTTATTCAAGAGGAAATCTTATCAAAGTGGAATCTAATACATACAAAAATAAAGTGTCCTTAGTTAATTTTACTAAGTCAGTGTTGGAATCCAATTGATGCTAAATTGTAAAGTCCTTCGTTGCATTCACTTAGCCTTTATTTGTTTTCACTAAATCTGTGGTAGAGTCCAATCAATTGCAAAATTGTAGTGTCCTTAATTGTTTGCACTAAGTGTTGGAATTGTGATCCAAGTTTCAAAAAGAAAAGTTGCAGATTGGCTGAGACTTTAAATGTCCTTAGTTGCTTTCACTAAGTTTTAAAAAGAAAGATTGCAGATTAGCTGAGACTTGAAATATCCTTAGTTGCTGTCACTAAGTCTTGGTATTTGGATCAAAGTTTCAAAGAGAAAATTGCAGATTGGCTGTGGCCTGAATTTTTGTTGATAGATCCCGATTCTTGATTCCAGTACGGTTGACTCTTTGGTTTGAATAATTCCTTAAGTCAGTGGTCCTGTCGTGGACTCAACTTGTCGGTATAATGCAAGACAAAACAATACAATTCCTCAACACGTGTTTCCCCGTCACAGGGTCGCGGTGGTTCTTCAGAAGGAGTGTTGGGTATGTTGACACTAATGTAATAAGTTTGTGGAGTCAATATTGACAATGTGATAAATTCCGCTTAGTCAAATGAGGCATATCTTGGTTTTTGCAAGTGGTCTGATCGCTAAAGAGCCTGAGGTCCTTCTCGTTCGATTACTGCGGCCAACAGTGCATTCTGCAATGGCATTAAGCAGGATTTTGGATAGTTTACGGAGAACCTTAGCTCCCTCAGTAGCCGGACAGTCTCAGTGTGCTTATCGGGCAGTTCCCAGGAGCAGGCGCATATCAGACAATCATCCAGGTACGGGTATATGTGAATGCCCTGCAGATGCAGGTGCGCCGCCACCGGGGCCAGGCATTTTGTGAACACTCTTAGGGACAACTTTAAGAAGAATGGTAGAGCCTTGAACTGGTAGTCTTGGCCTTGTACCACGAACCATAGGAACCTTCGGTGTTTCCTGTGGATGGGGTTGTGGAAGTACGTATCCTCGAGATCCAACAATGTCAAGAAATCCCCTTCCTCCAGTTGACCGAGCACATGCTACAACATGACCATCCTGAGTTTTTGGGACTTCAGGTACATGTTCAGACAGCGTTGATCTAGGATGGGTCTCCAACACCCCTGTCCTCTTTATGACCAGAAAGTATCTGGAATGGACTCTGGAGCCCCAGGGCCTCTGGGGAACGAGCTCTATCGCCCCTTTCCATAACATGAATCGCACTTCTTCCATGAGCTGAAGGATGTGCTGCTCCCGAAGACTAATCAGTGGGATACGAGGGTACCTGCGTTGGAACTCCAAGGTGTGTCCATGGGCGAGAGCGTCCAGCACCCATCTGTTGGTGGTGATCTTCTTCCAATCAATGACTAATGAATGACTAACCTAGTCAGCCGGCCTCCCACTGTGGTGCATGAGTGGGGGCCCGACATCTTGGCCGGTTCAGGCTTGCTTGGGCGCCGGCACCCTGTCCTGTGGGCGACGCTGACCTCCACTACCATAGGCCTGGGAGCGGTTCCTGTAGGCTTCCTGCGTGGAGATCGGGGAGGTTGTCTGTACGACATGGAGTATCCCTTGGATGATCTGCTTGATTTCCCCCTGGCGGAGCGAAAAGACGAGAATTGCTGCAGCAGAGTGCCATGGGAACGTGCTGTCTCGGTGTCCGTCTTAATGGCTTAAAAGGATTTGTGGACCGCCTTCCCAAACAGATTTTCTCTGAACGGCATGTACAGCACCTTTGCATGACCGTCTTGGCGAAAGTGAGTGGCCTTCAATCATCCCTGCACAAACAAAGGTAAACACCATTCCCCATCTGCTGGAAACCCGAGTCGGCGATGTCTAGTGCCACTGTAATGGCATGGTCCGACGCCACCTCCCCTTCCTGGAAGGGGGTGAGAGCTCCGGTTTTCTTGTCGTAGGGAAGGAATTCCAGGATAGGGCACAGCCCATACCAGATCTCCCGGTCATATCAGGACAAGATAGCCAGAGCATTAGCCGCTTTGATCGTGGATGCAGCCATGTAGATGACTCTCTTCCCCATGGTGTCCATCTTCTTCCCCTCATTGTCCGGAGGGACTGATGATGCGGATGCCGGGTTGGCTCAACGTTTTCTTGCGGCAGCCGACACTACAGAGTCCAGCGACGGTTGTGACCTCAAATACTTGGGTGCGGAGTCCGATACCCTGTATTTCTTCTCCAACCTGTTCCGTTTGGTTGGAGCAGTACATGGGTTCTTCGGGAGGGCCAGGCTTTCCTCTCAAATGTCATCCAAAAAGGGTACAGCCATGATAGTCTTCCTCTTGGACACCAGTCGTTTCTCTAGGAAGCCCTCCTATTTGGTTTCCTCTGGCACCAGCTGGAACAGCTTGGAGTCCTTGGAGATAGAGTGTAATTAACCCACCTCGCCTGATGGTGAGACTATGAGGGGCGTCCAGGTGCAACAATTCGACATCTGCCGGGACACAGTCCACATCCTCATCGGTTTTCGTGGCTGTCTCCATACCACGTGGTGGAGGAGGCTGATGCGGCGGCGTTGGGCAACGCTTCCTCTTCTTGCGTGGAGGCTGGTGAGGGGCCTGCAGAAACAAGTGCCGGTGCTGGAGGCAACCTCGGCTGGATCTCCGTCACCAGGATGTGGAGAGTTGACAGGATGTCCATGGATATGTCCCTCGGCTGAAGAAGGAATGATTGAGTGCTAGGCCATGCACCGTCATCCTCCTCCTGGTGGACAGTATGGACAGATGCTTGGACGTCGTCCGTGGAGATGTCCATTGGCTGAATGTAAACCTTGGAGGGCTGTTTGGTGCCTCCTCGCCTCACCCTTTTTCCCTCAGGGCCATGCACCGAGACTAGAACCGGTGCCCCCCCATCCCTGCAGGGGAGCCTGCAGCCTTCACTTCTGCCTCGGCGGCCATGTCGCACCTGGGAGGCAGGGACACACTGCGCTGTAGGGATCACCCTCGCCAGATCGGTACCACCCACCGTATCTGTCACCCCAAAGGATGTCAAAGCTGTCGATGGCGTCTTTGGCTACACCTGATGAGCCTCTGGGCCTTATTCTCTTCCTCCGGCCTTTGTTTCTCCAATTTCTCCCTTAACTTGGCTGCGGTGGAGGATTTCCTCTTTGAGGAGGAACCTGATTGCAGGCTGGCTAAGGAGGCAGATGGCCTTGGCTTGGACCCCCACAGATGGGGAACGCTCCTTGGACCAAGCGGTCCTTGGTGAGGCATGGCCCTGCTCGGAGCACAGATCAGAGGCCTTGCTCGACTTGAGCCATGCCACCAGCCTGCTATACCCATCTTTCTTCATCTTCTTCGAGAAGCCCAGGCATATCTCACACCCATCCTCATTGTGGTCTGGGTGCAGGTAATATAGACATGTTAGATGTTTGTCCTACACAAAGACGCTCCTTAGCCTGCATTAGGTGCAGAGCCTGAAAAGTGTCCTTCCCTCCTTTTTCTCCTCTGTCATGGTCAGAGGGCGCACAGTAGGCCCAAGACACACTTCCAGAAACTTCGACGAATAATCGCCCTTGAGGTGTGCGCAACTTCACCGACAACGGATCCCGGTTGCCGGCCAATGAAGATAGGAGCACACAGGCTCCAATGGAACATAAAAAACATGGGAAAAGTACAAAATAGCTCAGAGGGCAACTTCAGGACTCAACACTGAAGCATACAGTAACAATCTGAACATGGCTGCCAGAGGCAGGGCATAGGGAGAGGACTGTCATTGGATAGGGGCAGTATGATCCAGAGGACAGTCATTGGCTTAGAGGAGAAATACAGTTTTGAAATGAACGTGAAACTGTTTTTTCTTTTACCAAGGATTCCCAGCCTGACAGGGAATATTCATGAGCATGCAATGGGAGAAGACCAGGTAGTCTGAGGCTCAATGTTATCAGTCGTAAGGTTTCTTTTAGTTCTTCAATTACTGAACTGGCACATCGTTTTTCAGTTATTGTAATAGCAGGTTTTTTTATGTTAAGAAAATTCATTATAAAATACGAGTGGGGTACAGACCCACAATTTAGTGCCTCCATACTGGGCACTCAAATTGTAGACATAAATGAATGAACCTAGCCTCAATAGCCTTTGGTGTGGGTTGCACACCCTAACATCCATGGTGTGGTTGAATTTCTAATATTCACGTTCCTTAACTACTATCTCTCATGCATTTCTTTGAACCATTAAGTAATTTAAAGAAAATACTAAACTAACCCAAACCGAAAGCTATTGAGCCTAGGTTTATTAATTCTTCTAGTTCTTCCTCAATTTTTCTCCTAGCTTCTGGGATTCTGTATGGCCTTCAATTCACTGTCTGCCCTGCAGGAGTCTGTATACAAGGGAAAAAAAAGTTCAAGATCCTACCCGGTTTTCAGAAAATACTTCTGGGAATTGCCCCAGTAAATCATTATGGTCTCCCTTTTGGGAGAGGGGCAAGGATTTGGGGGAAACAACAGATTCTCAACATCAGATTCTGTATTGAGGGTGGCTATGGTTATCGTGGTGGTTTTTCTAGGATCCATCTTCCACTCTTTCAACAGATTCACATGATAGATTTGTGTTTTCTGACGTCTTTCAGGCTGTGATATTAAGTAGTTTAACAGCCGTATTTCTTTATACGGCCCATACCACTTGGAAATCATCTTGTTGTCCGAAGTAGGGAGAACCAAGACTGATTGAACTATTGAAAAGGACCTTGCCACTGCTGGTTTGTCATAACTAGCCTGTTGATGCTCCTGCACTTGGCCTAGATGTTGTTTCACTCTCTCTCTCCCTCACAGCGATCATGTGATTTCTCAATTTCGGTGTGGTCTGGGAAATTGTCAGAATGGCCTTTCCTAACAGGTTTCTTTTAAAGGAGGTCCAATACGTTGCAAGGTACACTCCCATAGAGTAGCTCAAAGGGGGAGTATCACAGGAAGGCTTGCGTGGTCTTACAGCAAAACAAAAGAGGTGATCGCTGGAAGGTTTAGAATTAATCTTAACCTCTGTCATTGCTATGGGCAATCTTCCAGACCATCATTCTTTGCCTGCCAAGCCATTACAAAAGGGGAAAGACCATATGTAAATCAGGCTTGGTCCCACCCCAAAAGGGGCAGGCCAGGGCAAAACATGTCTGTGGATGCTTTTGGTCTCGTGCAGAAAGGATGTGACCTAGCAGTTCAGGCTGGACTGACCCTTTTGGGGTGGGACCAAGCCTGATTTGCATATGGCCTTTCCCCTTCTGTAATGGCTTGGCAGGCTGATAAACTATGGTCTGGATGGTTGCCCAGAACTGTGCCCATGGTTATGATTTCTTCAAAATCTTCAAGCCATCAACGTTTGGTTTTGCTCAAGCGGTTTTAAGGACAGCAAAAAGAGCACAGCGGATCTTAATATCCCAATGTCTCCCATTTAGAACAGTGGTATTTAACATTTTTTGGTGCTGAGCTCCACCACCTCTTGGGTATTACGCATTTAAAAATGTTGCATGTAGTAACATTTCCCCTGTCAGTGGCATTTTAACATTTAGCTTGGTTTTAATGTTTTAATTTTCATTGTAACTGCATTATTGGGTTTAATCATTGTGCTTCTACTTGTAAGGCAAACACTAGCATTAGGCTTTCCTTTTCGTAAGAAACAGAACGCGGGTTGAAACTAGTTTTCTCTGCACACGTTCAGTTCCATAAGAAAACTACAATCCCCAGCAGGATTGTAGTCTTCCAATCCCATTTCTCCTGAAACCCGGTGCGAATGCGCAGGCGCGCACGGGCAGGCACAGTCTACTACAGTCTGCTTCAGTCTGTGCAAGGAGGTGCTAGGAGTGCCCCAGACGTGAGTGAGACAGCACCCCTGTACGTTTATAGGGGTGGCTAAAGCTAGCAGTAGAGTTTCTCCCTTTGCCTATTTTGACTCTTAGACTTAATAGCCCAATTTGGAGGCCAACCAGCCACATTAATGTTGGGGTCTCCAAAGGAGGCAGCGAGCAAGCAGGAAAGAGTCGGCCTCCCGCAGCATTTTAGTAACATACCAGCACGACCGCGTGTCAAAGGGAGCCCGGAGAGGTCCACGCAACAGTCGAACAGTAAGATAGAGCAGGAAAAAAGTTGCAAATATGATACAGAAACCCTGAAAGTAGGCCTCCTAAACACACGCTCACTTAACAAACACGTACTCAGTGTCCATGATTTAATCAAAGACATGGACCAAGACCTTCTGTGTTTATCGGAAACATGGCTGAAGGAGCCAATTGGCACAGTAGCCTTAAACGCTGTCCCAGAGGGATATACTTTGTATAATAAAAATAGAGAAAAGGGACAGGGCGGAGGAGTGGCAGTAATAGCCAAAGAGGTATTACACCTTTTTAAAGCTAGTTTTGAATGTACAGGTTGAGAGACTATTCAACTAAAGCTGACTCATACACCTAATAACTGTTTGAACATCATTGTGGTATACAGACCTCCCTTCTTAATCTCGGATTTTGATGAGGTCGCCGCCCAAATCAGCAAGCTAGTCTCGGTAAATTCCTCCACCTTATTAGTGGGTGACATGAGCAGGTGGAGGCTAAGGCCTTGGAAAGTACCATGAACAACATGGGCTTCCAAATAATAAACAACAAACCCACAACACCTCAAGGGAATCAGTTGGATTGGATCTGTACAAGTAACTTGCAGTCAGCACAGGTTTCAACAGAGCCTTGCATTTGGTCTGACCATAGTCTGGTCACTTACGAGATAGTACTAGAACCCCCATCTAAACAGCAAGAGAACCCTCATGTGAAAGTTTGGAGCAGAAACTTCAAGAATTTAGGGCCCGAGCATTTAAAACCATGTATTTTTTTTTGTAAACATTTTATTGGTTTCATAACAAACATCAAACAGTGCACCTAAACATGGTGCATAAAACTGCTCAAACCCCAACTCCCCACCTTATCTCCCTCCCCCCTTTCAGTGTCAACACAAAAGGCCAGCACGGTTCACTAGTCCATTATTGTTTCTTCTTCTCCATTATCCAACAAGCTATCAGTGTCTGATTCTTTGGGTCCCGCACCCGACAGAGATGCAATCAGCTGTTGCCACGCCATATATGTTTCCGATTCCTCATCCGCACCTTTGCATGCTGCCTCCCTCCAAGCCACGGTTTCTGCCTCCCCCCATTGCAGAAGGTCCCTCCACCAGGTATCTATGTTAGGTCTTGCTTGGGCTTTCCAACCCATAGCTATCCTTTTTGCTAAAATATAGGCCAGGTCTTTGAGTTTGCCCAAATACTTGAGTTTACACGGTCTCGGGAAGCCTACCACCATGCATGCCCACAGGGAGTCTATCACTAATTCAATCCCCTTGGATGCCAGTCGATCCGATATTTCTTTCCAGTACTTCGCTATTTCAGGGCAGGCCCAAAACACGTGTACCATCCCGACATTTTCTTCCCCACACTTCGGGCATTGTTGTGGAGCTGCATTTGTCTCTATGGGTAATGTATAATTGAATCTGTTGTAGTCGGGCATTCCTCAACAATTTTTCTTGTGATACCTCTGTGCCCTTTCCCATAGCTAATTGTTTCCCCGCTCTCTTCTTCCCAGTCACGCCTCGTCTAAACCACCTCCTTTCCCACTTTAGACATCAATATATCGTAATTTCTGGAGACTTCGTGACCCCCGTCTGACACAGAGTAGAACATTTCTATAGCTTCGTTTGGCTGTTGGGTCAGTACTTCTTCTGTACACGCCTTTTTTAATATTGCCATCAACCTTGCATACGTGATGCACCGCCCTCCATTTAGGCCCGTATTCTCGCTAAGGCTGTGAAATTCTATTCTGCCATCCCCTTGCCACACATCCCCTACTGTTGTCACCCCCACCGGCTGCCAGTGTTCCCTTATATTACGTCACAACTGATCATCTATCCCCATTAATGTCACCAAGGGGACGTGCGGGGAGCACAGCATCTGGCTTCCTAGCATTACGCATGTCCTATGCCAGATCCTCCTCCCCAGGGACAGAAGAGCCGCCCTCTTGCTTTTTGGGGGCTCAGTGACCCACATCCACTCATTTAAGAAAAAAGTGTACATTCAGCCCTCAGCAGTCTGGATTCCGAAGTTGTATCTTCAGAGAGCCATCTGGCTACATATTGCAATTGGCTTGCTAGGTAGTACACCTCGAAGTAATACCCGCCCGGTCGTGTGCATTTTGTAATTTCCATAGGGCTGCCCGGTTTCGAGTATTCTGACAGATGAACCCTCTACAAATGTTGTGGAGTTTGTTAAAAAAGCGTTTAGGTATCAGGTGCGGGACGTTTGTGAAGTTGTGTAGCAGCCTGGGCAGTACTATCATTTTAAGCAATGCCGTTCTCCAGATCATGGTTAGGGGCAACCTCGACCAGAATGTCATACTACGTTGTATCCCTTCAACTGCCCGTTCTGCATTATTCCTATGTTCATCTCTAAAGTTATGGTACACATTTATCCCTAGGTATCTGAAGGTATCTACCGCCCATTCGATCTGTAACACCGGTAACCTGTCTTGCGGTATGCCTACATATCTCCCCAATGGGAATATCATGGACTTCCAGGGGTTTACTGTTATACCCGATATTAATGCATAACGGTCTAGTACCTCTAGCACATATTGCAGGTTTTCCTCAGGGTAACTTAGGTACAAACAGCATGTCATCTGCATACAGTGAAATTAGGTGCTGTCCGCCTCTCGTCATGATGCCCACCTCCCCATATTGGTGTCTGAGGTATGCCGCCAGAGGTTCTAGTGCAAGTATAAACAGCATCGGGGACCACAGGCAGCCCTGCCTAGTTCCCCGGCCTAGTGTCCACTTTTTGGATATCACCGACCCCATCCAGAACCTAGCGATCGGTGCACTATACAATAGTTTTACCCACTGCAACTACACCGGTCCTATTCTGAACTTCCTTAGGACCGCTAACAGCCGGGTCCATTTAACAGAGTCAAACGCCTTGACTGCATCCAATGAGACTATCGCCAGCTCCTGAGTGCTTCCTGCAGTCTGGTCAATGATGTGGTGCAATCTCCTGAGATTATCGGAGATGCTTTGCTGGGGAACATACCCTGTCTGGTCATGGTGCATCAGGGCACTTATCAGAGGTTTCAATCTGTTGGCCATTAGTATGGTAAGGATCTTGCTGTCCTGATTTAACATTGACAGCGGTCTGTAGGATCCACAATCAGTGTCTATCTTGCCCAGCTTGAGGGTCTGAACGATGACCACTTCTCTCAGAGTTTCTGGCAACCTGCCCCGTTCGAACGCCTCATTTAACATGGCCAACATTGGTGGTAGCAGGTCTGCCATGTGTGTCTTATAGAATTCACTTGGAAGGCCATCAGCTCCCAGCGTCTTATTGGTAGGTAGGTTTGCAGATTACGTGCTCTAGTTCCACCAATTCTAATGGTGCCTCAAGTCGTTCTCTATCAGCTGCCTCTAGCCTAGGTAGGGTTATGTCTTCCAGCACTTCGTTTATGTTGATGTCTTCTGCTTCTGTTTTATTGGTATATAACTTACAATAATATCTCCGGAAGCACTCGTTTATTCCCTCCTGTGTCCTCGAGTGCACCATCCTCCCCGCGCATCTCCCGGATCACCGGCCTCGGGGTTTCTATTTTGCACAACCAGGCTAACAATCTGCATGGTTTATCCCCTTCCGCATGTTGTCTCTCTACATATTTCCTGTAGTTGAGGTTACACAGTCTCCCACAGCGAGCTTTAGCTTTTTCGGTCAGGTGTCCTATCGCTTTAGTCTTTTCTTGGGAGTCTGGACCTTCTTGCATTTTAGCCTCTCCTTCTCTGTGGCTTGTAGATCTGCTATTATCCCCCCCAAACAGCCCAGTCGGCTTTGCTATCGCTACCCCCCTTATTACTAGCTTGAATGCTTCCCAGAGTGTGCCTGCTGACCCATGATATGATATGATATTTTATTTGTATCGCGCTCGTACACAAGTGGAAATAAATCACTGCCAGTGTTTATTTTGAAGTATTCTTGTATTGCTCGTCTTAGGTCTTCCCTAAACATGGTATCCCTCAGTGCTTCCGCACAAAGTTTACATGTCGGGATGCTAGGCCTGGGTGGCGAGATCTGCTATGTTACCAACAGTGGTGTATGATCTGATAGCACTGCTGCTTTGTATTCCGCTGCTTTGATCTCTTCCACCACAGAGCTGGACACTAGTATGTAGTCTAATCTAGTGTATAGATCATGTGTGGCCGCGTAGTGCGAATACTCCCAGCAGTTGGGGTAGAGCTTTCCTCCATATGTCATTGAGCTGGAGTTCTCGTATGAACGTTGTCAGGGCCCTCGCGGCCCGGATTGGGCTTGGTTATTGTATTGTCTGGCCTATCAATCTTGGGTTCCAATGTGTAGTTGAGGGCCCCCCCCCCCCATTATTACTGCTCCTTCCATGTATAGGCTAACAGTGGCGTACATGTTTTTGAAATAATATGCAGTATCATTGTTTGGGGCATAGATATTAATCAGGTTGACCACTTTATTTCCCACTATCCCTTTCACTAGCACCATTCTCCCATCTTCTGTCACCTCCTGTTGCAACAGTTTGAAAGGGACGTGGGGCGCTATTCATACAAGGACCTCCCTAGCATAGCCTGAATATGTGGCTCCTATTATGGTCCCCCACCACTTCCTTTTCACCAGTTCCAGCTTCTCTTTGGTTAAGTGGGTTTCCTGTAGCATTGCTATGTCTATCTTCTGTTGGCGTATCTACATCATAACTTTGTTGCATTTGATTATAGGTGTTTAGCCCGCGTACATTCCAGGTCCCAACTTTAAGGTCCCCCATCTCCGCTATAGCCTACTCCGCCAGCCCTTCTCCCCCACCTTTTTTTAAACAAATATAGTTGTGCTTGCGAACCTTCCGTGTTAAGTTTCTTTATCTTCATAATTAATCCCTCCCTCCCTCAAAACAAAAACACCCTCCTAGCTCTCTACATGCCCTTCCCGTTACACCCTCCTGCTCCCTTCCCTTTTCCCTCCCTCTCCTTTCCCAACTGATGCCCAGCTCCATCCCTGGAACTCAGGCTTGCCTGCATTTAGCCCTTTCCCGGCAGCCGGTAATCGGTAACCCAACTATACTATCTCTAGGGGTATGAGCGCGAGTCCGTCACGCCCCCCGCGATTCGCATTATTGTGCCGTGTCAGATCACTTCTTTTTATTCAACACATAGTTTGTATATTCTAGATGGCATTGCCCTATCCTATATTCAAGTCCCAATGTACAAAATATACAGCACCTTAGTTACTGCTGATGCTGTTTCATTTATCTGTTCCGCCTTCCGCCTTCCTTCTGGCTGTCTGTTTCTGATGGGCAGTTCTGGGCGTCCAGCCATTCAGTTGCATCCTCAGGAGTCTCAAAGAACAGGGTCCTGTTCCTGTGGAACACCTTCAGCTTCGCAGGGTACATTAGCATGTATTTATAGCCCGCGTCCCGCAATCTCTTCACCGTTCCATAGATCATCCTTTGCCTCTGTACCAATAGTGTGTAATCCGGGTATGCCATCACTGCAGTGGATGCTCTCTGTATAGTACCACCCTTCCGAAAGTATTCCAGGATTTTCTCCCTGTCCCGATAGTTCAGTATTTTAGCGATTATCGGTCTCGGAGGGGCTCCCGGTGGTGGCTTCCGTGATAGGGCTCTTGGGTAAGCGCACCTCCTCCTATTTCCTGCAGTAGCATCATCTCAACGTAGTTTGTTGGGTTAGCTCCTTCTTCACCTTCCGGGAGCCCTACGATGCGTATGTTATTTCTTCGGACACGTCCTTCAGCTTCCTCGGCTCCATTTTCCAGATTGCTTACATGTTGCTTCATTATATGGATCTCCGAGGCATGAGCACCACAAGCAGCCGTATTCGAGGTCACTTATTTCTCTGTTTTGCCTGTGCGTTCCCTTAGTGTTTTCACATCTCGTCGTAACAGATTCACTTCTTCCTGGACTGCGCCCACTTTGAGTTCCAATGTTGTCTTTAGTTCAGCCATGGCCACCTCCAGTGTGGTTTCCCATGATAATTTCAGGTCCGCTATCACTTCTAAGATCTGTTGATCATTGCGTACCATGGTCGTGTCTATTGGCGGGGTCTTATCCTTGCTTCTGGCCCCCTCCGATGCCTGTGGTGTTCTTGTAAATTCTTCTTGTGTGGGTTGCTTCCCTTTGTTCTTGCCCTGTTTGGTTGCCATCTCAATGTAGTCACGTGCCCCGGATATGGCCAGCGATGGTCTGGTCTCTGACACTCAGATCTGACTCCCCCTTGGCAGCGTTTTGTGAGGGTTCCCGAGTAGGTGATTTATTTGCCCCAGGGATCATGTGGTGGGGCTTTGGGGTCTTTTGTGTTTACCCAATCATATGGTTCGTGGTGCTTGGGTAAGGGTTACAGGACCTCTCGGTGCCACTGTGTAAGTGGTCTGGGTACACCACCTGTGCTGGCTCCGTCAACTCAGGTCTCCTGCTTCACATCCTCTGTGGGGCTTGTCACTGTCTTCCAAGGCGCTAACCTCATGCGTGTAGGCAGTGTGTACACAATGTTGAGCAGGAGTTCACCTCCTGTTGGCACAGCGCCTGTGCGTTTGGTGTTTAGAGGCCAGGCCGTAAGGTCTGTGTCCAGCTCGCTTTGGTGTGGGGGTATACCTCTACCCGTTCCTCCAGCTCGCCAGGCCTTGCTCTCCGCGTGGCTGCAAGAGGACGTGCTGCTATGCGGGGATGGCCAATTCGGCGGAGTCCTTGTTAGTTTCTGCAGCCAGCGATTGCCAGATAGTGAGCGTGCTGGCATTAGTTCCCCAGGAGGGGAAAGTGACATGCAGCGCCGTGCGGACCCATTGATCCCAGCCTCGCCAGCTTTAAGAGGGCCGATGCTAGTTTTCCCGCATTCAGCAACCCGGCGCCGTCTGAGGTGTCGCAACCTCAGTCCCCCTTCACCTTCACCTTCACGGACCCGCTGATGGTACGGCATCCAGTCTCGTATTCCTTGCTCCTGGGAGTGCAGGGTCGCTTTGTGGTGCTGCCGGAGAAAGCGAAACAGATATCAGAGCGCAATCTCTGGTCAGCTGTTGTCACTGCGGCTGATCCCTTTGTTCTTCCTCACTGCCATCTTGGGACCGCTCTGCTTATTTTCATAGCGATCTTTACTTGGGCATAGCTTCTCAATTCTTGCGCCGAGCTAGTTACAAATGTTCCTGCCCGTGCATGCTTCCTTCATAAGCACATACATGTAGTTGTGATCCTCCACGGCCGCATTTAGTAGTTTATTTGTCAGGATCTGTTCAGGATTCGCGGGAGACACGGCAAACCCACATCTTCCTACATGGCCACCAAGCCACGCCCCCCTAAAGCCATGTCTACAGAAAATTCTTGAGTCATTTGCAGACAATGAAAGCTTTGAGCTCATGTTATCGAAATACACCATACACCCGCAAGAGCTAGTTGACAAGCATGATCCATTTAAAAACAAGTCAGTCAGAAAAAAACAATAACCAATGTAAATGGTACAATGAGGAAATCAATACACTTAAACAAGTAAAACGCGCCAAGGAAAGAGTATGACAACAGAACCAAACCCAAGAAAACAGGGAAGATTGGAAATGTACCAACCAAGAGTATAGAAAGGCAGTAAAAGAAGCAAAATCAAACTACTATAACAAAGAAATTGAGGCAGCCCCCAATTCAACCAGCAAACTCTTTGAAATACTTAAGGCAATTGAAAAACCCAAGGTGCTCTCACCACTTCACAATCCATCTAAAGAAGATTGCAATAGAGTGCAAGAAGCTTTTGCCGCCAAAATTCTAAAAGCTAGAAACAATATTACACAGGCAAGGGACACCACAAGTTCAGAAACCCCCCCCTATAGAAAACCCTCCATCTGAAACTAGAGAAAGATTCAGTTTCGCAGCTATCACTGAGGAGGAATTTTGTCTGTTGCTGGCCAAAACGAAACCAACATCATGTGCGGAAAACACTCTCCCCACTAAGATCATACTGGACAACAAGAACGTTTTGTGCCCACACTTACTAGGATAATCAATGCCTCTTTTACAGAGGGAATAGTTCAAAAAACCAAATATGTTACAATAACTCCCCTAGTCAAGAAGGCGGGTCTCGACCCTAAGGATCCAAGCAACCTACGTGGCATCACCAATTCGAATTTTATTTTGAAGATATTAGATAAAATTGCCACAAACCAGCTGCAAAAACATGTGGCGACTTATGAGACACTCCACAAACAGCAATCGGGTTTCAGAGCAGCACATAGTACCAAGTCAGCCATGCTTGATTTATAATTACACATGCTGGAGCTGATAAGGGCAAATCGAGGCTGCTCATGCTGCTAGACCTCAGCGCGGCGTTTGATCCGGTTGACCACCAGCTACTCCAAGCAGCACTAGATAACATTGCAGGGTGCTCTCCATCAGCATTGGCTTGGCTAGCTTCTTTCCTGAGTGACAGGAAGGCAAGAATACACTGGGGCGATACATTTTCAGAAGCGGCCCCTATCCGGTTTGGAGTTGCTCAAGGAGCTAGCTTGTCTCCATTGTTAACCTATACATGCAAAGCCTCTGTGACTTACTGGAAAGCATCGGTGTATTCTTCACATAGTACGCCGATGATACACAGCTTATCTTTGAACTAACAGGAGATTACGCCACAGATAGTGCCAAAATAGAGGGGTCTATGAAGGTCATAGACATCTGGATGCAGAGACACTGGATGTGTCTAAACAACAACAAGACAGAGCTTATGATCTTTGGATCCCGTCAAGCAAGATCTAAACTGGGAGCACAATACAAGGATTTCGCTATAAAAGAAGTTACCATTTCAGTATCACCACAAGTTAAAACACTGGGCATGATGGTGGAAGCGTCAGTTGGTGCCGAAGCCCAAGTCAATTACCTAGCTAAAAACAATGCATACTATTTGCGCCTCCCAAGAGCCATCAGACCCTTCATTAACAAAGTAAATATCGCAACCATCGCAAGGGCGATTTTACTGTCTAGCCTAGATTGTGGCAACGCCTTGTTACTGGGAGCTACAAAGAGGGAGCTACAAAGATGTCAGGTCCTGCAGAATGATGCTGTTCATATAGTTAAGAAAACTTAATATAGAGAGCACATATCGGCAGGAGGAAAGGATCTACACTGGCTTAGAATAGAAGATGGAGTCAATTTTAAGGCCATGACGATTGTCCACAGATGCCTCTTTGGAGTGGCTCCAACCTACTTCAAAGAACAATTCTCGCTTTATGTGCCACAGAGATGCCTCAGATCAGCAGACATAGGTCTCCTGATGGTTCCAGATGCTAAACGGGCATCGGGTCGAGGTAGAGCTTTCTCGGTCAGGGCAGCCAAATTTTGGAATAGGCTTCCAGCTACCCTGAGACAGGAAGGAAATTACCTCAATTTTAGGAAATCATTGAAAACGTTCTTATTCCAGTAAATTCCTATGCTCTAGGGTATCTTCTAGACTCAGCTTTGGGTACTCTAGAATCTAAAACCTCTACCCTTTCATGCAAATCTTATTCTTCGTTTCCCCACGCCCTGATGCCTGCGGGCTTTCGGCACATTATAAATGCATAGAAATAGAAAATTGCTGCTGGGCCCCGAGGTGTCATATTTGGGATGGGAAATAGGGGGTTATTTTAAAATCCTTTCGGCCATCTTCTCGCCCTCCTTAAAATTTACAGGGGTTGTTACCCTGGTTATGTATCAGAATTTTAACTTTGCCCCTAAAATCACAGTCGATTTCACCTGCTACGATGTCAATACTACATCTCCAGGCGAGTCCCGATTCAGAGGTCAATCTCATATATGTACTTTGTGGTGGAGGTACAGCCGAGTCACGTAGGGATTACTTGTCGTTCTTGAGGGGCATCTATAACCTCTTCTATATTCTGTAGGTCAAATCCTACTGACTGATTGGTAGCTATGGTGGGGTTCCTAGTCATGGGATTCCTTTGTGAATAGAACAGGTACCCAACTTGTCAGTTAGTGTACATCCCACTTCTGACACCAGCTTCAGATTTCCTAGTTCATTCAGAATTACCTGAAATCCATAGAAAAGACGACGTTTGACTTGGTATAGAATACAACCCATATAAGCAGATATTGTTGCTAATATAGATAGTTCCTCATGGGAATAAAAGACCTTGCAGAGTAGGCTCATCTCTCCCTAGCCTCAACTGGGGCGGTTCCACGCCAAGGAGATGGGACATACTCTCGATTAGTAACCACATCCATTTACCAGCCTCTTTGCTGTCATACCAACCCTGGTGGCCCTCACAGGCCAGATTTCCATGAGCACTGCATCAAACCACCATTCCTGAACTGCACATACATTCATCAGAATCTTCACCATTAAACCAGATGATGAATTGGTCATTAACAATCCGTCTTAGTCTCAAGAATTGGCTATATGGTACACCCTACGATTCAATTCAATGGAATTGGGGAACTCTAAGCTCCACTTTTCGAGATGTAGAAATGCAATTTACTGACAACACATTCCAGAAAATTGATCAAAGACTACTGATGTTAATAATATCTTACAGTTCACATCCAAAATCATTACTAATTTACCTTTTAGTCAATTCTTAAGGCTAAACTGGATTATTAATGACTAAGCACAATTGGAGATAGAATGGGCCATTTTAACAGATTCATCATCAAAGGTTATCAAAGTGAGACTCTCGAAGCAGCTTTGGAATAAAGCATTAGCATGCAATGGATGTTAACTCTTCGAGAAGATTACACACCCATCTGACCCTCCTTTAGTGTACGTGAGTACTTAAATCGAAACAAAGTTATCAGACTGCCACATTCATGAGAAAGAACTGGACAATTCACAGTATGGATGCCCAAACTAAAACTATTTCCTAGTCCACCACTAATGTCATACAAAAGAGGCAGCATCCTCAGACATACTGGTCAAAGCCAAGAAACCTCCCAAGTAATCTCAAAGCACATTACACAAACGTAAGCCAGGGATGTTTCACTGTCTTAATTGCAATAACACCCAAAGAGGTAATATTATAACTTGTCCTTATTCAGGAGAAAGGATTATGCCATATGCAACACTGCAAAATCCATTTAGAGGAGGGGACCCGAGCAGAAAATTGTCCCAGAGAGCTATTCTGGATAGATCACTTTGATACTTTATTTCCTAAAGGACCGAACAAAAAGTGTAACTTACATTGCTATATTTAATGCTCTTGTATTGCCTGGTGCAGACTAGTATACACTGTACAGTTTACTGCTATTCACATGGCTTCTAGATTGCAATTTGCTACCCTAATGTGCCTTTTGTGTTTACAATCTAATCTATGGTCAAGTACCTTGTATTGTTGAAACATGTTACCACATATTATGAGCACATATCCAGGTCATCTACATATGAATATGATTGCTTGCACATCAGAAATCGTATTGCTCCATCACTTTTCCTTCAAAATTAGGATTGTTTCCTATTTCAATCTGCCCATTAGATTCCTAAAATTATATTATCTAATACATAGTTTCGTTCTTGCTAGCCAGCAACAAGTTATCGTTCTTTTTCACCAGCCTATATTTTGTCTATGTTTTCTAAGGGTTAATCAATTAGTATTTAAACATGCATATTTCTACACCCAGAAAATAACTCTGCAACTTGGCATTGTCACCTTCCCGTTATTAGATTGTAAGTGATGAAATTACAGTTAATTTGTAATACACTTTTTACCATCTTAAAATGGGAACCCCTTCAATTTTCCTTTTGTCCTTAAACATGCCTAATTTTGCTATTTTTTATGCTCACCGTTGCCCTCTATCTGGTTACACTAAACGTCAGTATAACATTATTTACCTCTGTTTATTCTATAGACACTGTGGTGCCCAATAATTCTTCCCATTACACAGTTCTAACGTGGTGAAGTTATCGGCATGAAGTCCCCACGCTCGTCCACGTTATGGCGGCCATCTTTTCTGAATATTTACATGCATCTCATTGCACAGCACTCTTCTTGCCAGCATTTGTGCTCACAGGATTCTTTTATGAAATTCTTCGGTAAGTTAATTGACTAGCATGATCAGTCTCTTCTCTTTACATTTTAGCCTGGGAGGTAACAGTATTCTTCCATTCTATACCCTCAGTTCCATTATACACACACTAAACTGGGCAATCATCTAAAGGAACAAATTGATGGTATTTTTTCCCTCTTTTCTCATATGATCCAATACAGAATAGCACCAAAGATCACGGATCCTTGTATTTGTTTACTTTGTCAGTATACAGCATCTGAAGTTTACCACACAGTATATCATGCATACTACACTTGATTTCATTACATGAATCTATGTCTCATCACAAGTTACTGAATTTCTGTCTAGTTGCATATAGAGATGTCTACAATGTTTCTTTAAGTGTATAGCCCATGTGGTTATGTATAAATAATTTACACTTGAAAACATGAAGTCTTCAGACAATACAATCTTACTTGAAATATTATTTTTCTCTTTTTATAGCTACAAATTTGAATATGTTGCTCCTGATGAAGCAAATGTTTTCCCAAAATGCATAGAGCCCTTTAAGAATAAATATTCAAATCAATCACATCTCGCTGGATTTGAAGTTCTTATACAAATGTTATTGAATTTCGTCTGTTTATTTTTGAACACACCTTTTTTAAACTTCTCTTTAAATTCCATAAATCGAACCCTAAAGTTTCTGCAACTCTACTTCAACTGGTTTTTGCCAGTGTTATGGTGTGCAGGGGATCAAACGTCCCTTTAGGTGGAGACCTTCCTTCATCACTTGTAAAAGTTCTTACTATGTTACATAAGATCCAGAGGTAAAGGTCGTTCTACATCATAGTTTTCTGTCAGTACCAGAGTACACCAAGGCGGTGTTCTCACTCCTTTGTTGTTTTCTCTTTATGTGAACAATCTATACAACAGTTTGGTTGAACTTAATGTAGCCATTCCTAAATTGGGTGGTATGTCGATCCTGGTTTTAATGTATGCCAATGACAGTGTTAATTGCAAGAACCCCACAATCATTACAAGCTTGGATTGCTGCCTATTTCAGTTTTATGTCCAATAAGGATCTATCCATCAACACCTCTAAATCAGCTATTTTGGTGTGTCAGGCTGGTTGCAGGAAATGTAACCTCCCAGTCTGCGTCACAGTGCCAGACCTAGTTAAGGTTTGCACAAGTTATGACTATTTGGGATTGAAATGTATCTCCAGATTGAATGGGGGTTCACATATTCAGAAGTCCAAAACCAAAATGCCACAGGCATGTGCAGTTGTATTGCATTTTACTAAGTTATACAAAGCACAGACAGAGAGTATAGTGCTGAGAACATACTCTTCAAAGGCTAACGCGGTTGCTAGATATGGTACAACTTTATGGGCAATGGCAGATGTGAAGGGCTTACAACTAGAAGAGAATCATTTAAATGTTTATGGGGTTTACCTAATTTGGCCCATACGTTTGCTGTACACACAGCTTGGGATGCAATATATTGTAGAGGAGATTTGCATTGAGCCAATCAAACTGGTTCAGAGACTAGCTACATATGAAAGCTAGTCTGACCCATTAGCTTTTAAACCATATTCTAGAGTCGGAGGCAAACTGCGAATTTTATGTTGAGAAACATCTGCTGCAGATTGTCTAGTTAAGCATTCCATTACTAATATCCGGTCATGAAAAGCAATAATGCAGAATACCATTGCTTATTTGAATTTAGAACGTGAACAAATTAAGGTACAAAAATAAAAATCACCAACCCTTTGTATGCTCTTTTGTCCACATCCACTATTTCTAAATACCTTTTGTGGACTAACTTCAAAAGAGAGCAAGTTCTGATAACCGGGATAAGACTCAATCTTTTGCCCCCAAGGGCTGTTAATGCTAAATGGTCACGAGATCAAACGGCAATTTCAAATGGTGCAGGTTTGTTTGCCATGTGATGCTGAAACTGAAGATATTATGCATTTATCTGCTCAGTTTACAAGTCAATCAGGGGTAGAACCATAAAATAGATACAATGCAATTTTAGGCAGTGTAGGCCAGCTATGGTTTTTATTTTATCGGCTAATACTTCTGTGATGGCTTGGACTCTACTCCAATTCCCACAATGTGCCTCGAGTCTCAGGAAATCATTAATGAATTAGATTCTTGCTTTATGACCCTATTTAGTATTTGTTTTACTTGAAATATTCTTAATGATCATATTTATATTGTCGTGCCTTTTATTTCATCTGTTTGTACTTTGATGGATTTTATTTGAAATCCAAAAAGTTATTTGACGGACTCACTGACTACCTGAAAATATGATCAGATTGTAAAACACATTATCTTTCGAAGTGTCAGACTTGCGGTGGTGGCAATGAATTGAGCAACAAAAACAAAAACACGGCAGGACATTTCCCTCAAAGAAAAAAGGAAAATAATTAAGTTCTCGGACAGCCACCTTATCTATGGAGAAAGACATCTAGGATTACAATAGTAACCACTTGAAAACGAATCTGTAATTTAGCAGTCATGGACATTTCTTTCAGCAGGCACAGGTTATTCACACAACACGTTTGCACAAAGTATCCACAAACCTAAGCACAGGGAGTCTTAAAGTGGGATCCATTAAGTGCGAAAGAATAGCCATGTTTTGTAGCACAATCTAGAAATGTGAGATTGGAAAACACAATTTGAAGGTAGCATGTGTTTTACAATTTGCCCACAGTCTGAGGTTGCTTAAAGGTGTAGCATGCTTACAAAGCTATTGTTCCAATCGGCCTCCTGTTTTTCCAACATCTCCCTGCAGTGACTGCTCTCCATGCAGCAACTGCAATGCCATTTAAGGTTCAAGAATGAAACATTGCACCACTGTGTTGAAACAAATGCATTAAGACATAGGGAAGCGTGCAGCCTCCAGTCAGTGGCAGGGTACTATAGTAGGTTAACTGCAGTTACGGCTTACAAGCTTGCATATGAAGGAACCATTAGAGAATTGTTCCCAAATATGTAATGGCTAATGTTATTGCAGTGTGCATCATGATCGAAAAAGGTCCTACCAACTTGCATGAAAACTGGCACAAGCACATTATAGAATTTGGGGCTACCAGGTTCCATTGAACTCTACAAGCTTTACTGTAAAATCACTTTGAATAGATAAAATATACTACCAAACATCTCGATGCCCACTCCCTGAACCTCAAAATACTAGTTGTGTGAATAACATTTCTCTTTAGATTACATGGCGCGTGACAAAAGTTAGTAGTTCTGTGCAACTATGCTACCACAGAAGCAGCAAGTGTTTTAATGTTCTTCTGCATTTCAGTCCAAGGTGGGCCAGACATATTTGCTAAGACTAGTCATGCTACCCTCTCCAATGTTTATTGGCCAGCATAACCTTCAAAATCTTTAATCGAAGATTAAGTGGGACTCTTTAATTAGGCACCTAGCACTTATGAATCTTCCACACATGTCTATCAAAGAGTTTTCCCCTTTATATATGGCTTCTGTTTTTTTTTCCGTTATTTCTCTACCACATACAATAGCCCTAACTGATTAAAACATGTTGCGTTATTACCACCACACGACCACTCCTATTTAGGTTGCTACTCATTTCCCTATCAAATCCAAATGCATGGCTTCACTTTTCCTCATGAATGCTACAATTCATCCTAGGTGTGGGGGTTGGCTGCTGTGTAGCCTTTCCAGTCTCCATCACCAGTACACTGCCTCTGTGCAAGGTGGTACGCCTAGCTTTTCACTTAAAAAAGTTTCCCTCTGTAGGGTCACTGGGATTTTGTGTGCTCATTGTCATTGCGGCTGCTAAATTGAATAACCCAGCCTCAATAGTGGTCTGTGTGCCCAGTCGATACGTCCTATCATTTTCCTCCAGGTGCATTATTTGGCCAGGCAGGTGGCCCTTTCTAAGCAAAAACATGCTGTGTTTTTGCGATTTGTACTGTACACAACTCTGGCAGATCTGAGAGGCGTGGGCTAGTTAGAGGGCCATTTGGAGGTTCCATCCGGTGTGGCTACTTGACAATGAATAGTGGTGGTGGGTGTGAGTGAGCCTGAAAAGGAGATTGGGTAGGGAAGAGTTGTATGGACCAAGCTTCGGGAAGCAACAGAGCGCTTTACATTCATAGGGGTAAGAATAGGGCTAAGGAGCATAGAAACAAGGGAGTGGGGATCCAACAACAGGGGAGGGAGGGCAATAGTCAGCAATGCATCTATAAGTAAGCAAGGGACTGAATAGTGGGGATCAGATGACCCATTCTCAGGTAAGGTAGTGTGTGGACCTAGGTGTTAGGAAGGAGCAATTCCTTGAAGGAGGGTCTTCCACTCCTTCTTGAACTGTAGAAGCGAGGGGATGTGTCAGATGTTGATTGGGAGGAGGTTTCCAGGGCCTTGGTCCGTAGACAGAGGTCCATCTTTTCACTTTTTCCTTCCTGCACCAGAGTTCAAGTGTGCACATGCTTTACCTCTGGTGGATTGTACTGGGCATGGATGTGAAGGTGTGGAAGAGCCACTAAGGCTCTCTCTTTAAAGTAGTCTTGTTCTCTGGACTGGGTTGGTTGATGTGAAACAGCAGTTGTGGGCTTTACTAGTTGCTTAAGGATTTTTAAAAAGCCAGATGCTTTGTGTTTGTGAGAATCAGGTGGGTCCTCGATTGTGCGGATTTACTTTGGAAGTGTTCCAGAGTTTGGATACCATGTTGGAGAAGGCTGATCCACTGGGTCCCTCTTGTTTAGTGCACAGTCTCCATCAGTACATCTCTGCTGGATCTTAGTGTCCATGGTTTACATTGGGTGATATTTGCTTAAATAAATGTGGCTCTACCGCCCTGAAGACCACTGTGGGCAAAGTAGAGTTTAAAGTATATTATTTTACAACCACTAGCCAGTGAGGAATTTAGTTCAGGAACGATGTGCTCCCACCAGCGGAGTCTGAGAAATAGTCTTGCTGCAGAGTTCTGTAGTCGTTTCTTTGTGAGGTAAATCAGACAGACCAAGGTATTAGTGGTTGACATGGCCCGTTATTGAAAGGCCAGAACTGTGAGGGCAACTGTACTGTGTAGGAAGGTAAAGAATGGCAAACAGTCTGAGCAAAGTTGGCAGAAGAACAAGTTACTCTCTTACCTGGTAACGATCTTTAGATGGGATGGTCCGACGACGTATTCCATATCTATGACAGTAATCACCACAGCTGTGCTGCTTCGGAAAATCTTTCGGCGTCTGCGTCCTGCGTCGATGACGTCGATACGACGTCCTCGAAGGCCTCCGTCGAGCCAACATCACCGGATGTTATAAGTAGGACGCACGACGCCCGTAGCCTCAGTTGTAGTTTTTTCCCAGAACATGTGGCACCAATCTACTACCATTATGACCACAGAAAGCCTTGCGGAAACGTAAGCTGCAAACGCAGAAGAAATTCTGTAGCGGAGTATGCAGGGTGGGAGCAATATGGAATATGTTGTCGGACCATCCCATCGAAAGAACGTTACCAGGTAAGAGTAACTTGTTCTTTGAGGGGATTGGGTCATCCGACGTATTCCATATCTATGACAGACTCCCAAAGCAGTACCAACGTAAGGAGGTGGGAAAAGAATTTAGAATATACAAATTTAGAATGCCCAATCTAATTGCAGAGTAAAGGACCGCCTTGCCAAAGGCAAGATCCTGCCCACGGATAGAATATAGGGAGCAGTGACGTACAAAAGTATGGACTGAAGCCCAAGTGGCTGCATCACAGATGTTACGAATAGGAACACCCCTCTGCAGGGCAGTAGAGGCAGCCATACCCCTAGTAGAATGGGCCCATAAGCCTACCGGAGGGTCCTTACCCGCCAAGCGGTAACATTCAGAAATTGCCAAGATAATCCATCTAGACAAAGTCTGCTTAGTCACAGCTTGTCCCAAACACCTTCCAGCGTAACCAATAAAGAGCTGATCGTCCACTCTGACCCGGGACGTGTGATATGTAGAAACTTAAAGCTCTCCTAGGATCCAGCCTATGGAGCCTCTACTCTTCCTTACCAGGATGTGGAGGAGGATAAAATACCGGAAGAAAAACCTTCTGGCTTAAATGAAATTCCAACACCAGCTTCGGAAGAACGAACTCTAAGGACAACCCTGTCCTTATGAAACACAGTGAAGGGTGGCTTAACTGAAAGTGCCTGTAACTCACTCACTCTGCGAGCGGAAGTGACCGCAACTAAAAATACAGTTTTAAAGGTTAAAAGTCTCAAAGGACAAGAATGTAAAGGCTCAAATGGAGCGCCCATTAGAAACTTGAGAACAAGGTTCAAATCCCAACCGGGCACCTGGAAAGGTGACGGAGGGAACACATTAGTGAGCCCTTTAAGAAACTGAGAAATTAAAGGGATTTTAAAATAAGAACACTCTTCAGACGAGCGCTTAAATATGACAGCGCCGCCAGGTAACCTTTAACGGTACCCACTTGCAAGCCCCTGTGGGCTAAAGAAAGCAAAAAAGACAGAACCACAGGAATGTCACATGAAAACAGATCCACATTCTTAACCCTGCACCAGTCGCAGAACTTTCTCCAACGGCAACGGTACAGGGACTTTGTTGCTGGTTGTCTGGCCGAAAGCAATACCTCCATCACGTCTTCAGGGAGGTCCCAAACCTTATACCTCAACCTTTCAGAAGCCAAGCGTGAAGGTTGAGGGATCTGACCTCTGGATGGAAAACCGGACCCTCCCCTCCCGTGAGAGCAGATCGTCTCTGTAGGGAAGACGACGTGGAGGGCAGATGGACAAGTCGAGAAGGTCCGGGTACCACGTCCTCCAGGCCCATGCCGGAGCAATGAAGATCATCCGGGAACCGAACCTCCGCAGCACTTGCGGGATGACGGGGACTGGAGGAAACGCGTACAGCAGTGGGAAGGACCACTCCACCATGAACGCGTCTCCTAAGGCTCCTCTTGGAGGAAATTCCCACAAGCAGAATCTTTCGCGCTTCCAGTTGACACTGGAGGTGAAGAGAGCCACTTGAGGGGTCCCCCAAAGGGCGAAGATCACCACGAGAATCTCCTGAGCCAACTCCCACTCGTGAGAGATTACGCTCTGCATGCTCAGAGCGTCCGCCGTCTTGTTTTCGTCTCCGGCTGTCACGATTCCTGCCCCTCATGTCCCCAGCCCTCCAAGATGTCAGGCTGGAGCCAGGCCACGATCACCTACATGGCCCACAAGGGCCTCTCCATCCCTCCAAAGACCCACTTGGAGTCAGACTTGGCGCTTGTGGCACCAGACTCACTCACTCCCATAGGACAACATTGGGGATTGGACTTTTAGTGCATTGATGGGGACAAGATGGATACCCCCACATATTTCGGTTCCCAGAACTGCATGTGCGGTCTAGTCTATTGGGTGTGGTTCAGCCCAGAGACACCTGGGATACCCAGAGACTATTTAAGCCACACCCAGGCTGAGAAACATGCTTTGCGTTTTCTGCACCTGCAGCGTGACACTCACCGTGTTCGGATCGGTCTCCAGTAGGCCTGCATCTTTCTTCTGCGCTCAGCTCCTGCAAGACCAAGAACACCGTTAGGAACAGCCTTACCTTGCGGCGCTTCTGCCCATCATGCATCGCTCCTGTTCTGCGGGCATCTTCGGCGGTGTCATTCCCATCCCGGCACGCCGCTTCCTAAGGAAAAGGGAAAAGAACAGAAAAAAGGCATTAGTAAACATTCAGCAAATCTTCGCTTATTTTTAAATACTGTACGAGCTTCAAATGCTTACCTGAATCCCAGCCGCTCGGGGGGGAACTCTGTCTCCGGAACTTCTCATCCATCTGCAAGAGGGAAAAGACACTCCAGGTTAGCGTGGAAACATCTAGAGGGGCCACATACTGCGCTTACCCACCGCATTTGTTCTTCATAACCTGCATCCACACTAAAAACGTTGTTGCACCTAAACGAGACAGAAAAACAACTCAGTTCAATGCAAATACGAAAGGGGCGCATCGCACTCTCACTCACCTTCAGCGCTACTCATCTCAGCAGCACGCCGCCATCCCCGGACACCAACCATCATCTAAGGAAGGAAAGGAACGAAGTTAGAGAACTGTTCAAAAGACCCATTATACTTACCTGTCGGACTCTTGCCAGTGAAGTAACTAGACAGCAACAAGCCTGCATCAATCAACGCGCCCCTGCGCTGAAAGCAGGACGGAGAGCACACTATCCAAGAAAACAAGGTGAGCTGTGGATCAAAGGGAATGGTTGGACCCTGGGGTAGAACGGGTTAAAGCACACAGACACGATAGGGAGTTAAACTCTACCAATCCTGTGTTTCAGGCCCAGTACCCAGTCGAATAGCCTCCAGGGATGGGTTCGAGATCATAAGAGGTCAGAACAGGCCGAGTGACATCCCCTTGGATACCAGGTGAGCGTTACACCGGCCAGATGAACTGCCGAGATTGAAATTTCCTGCTGGATGGCCCAGAACCAGAGCTGCATCACCTCCCTGCACAGAGGAAGTGACCCTGCCCCCCCCCCCCTTTTGTTGAGGTAGTGCATGGCCACTGTGCTGTCCGTCAGAATCAGGACATTCTTTCCTCGCACAGTCGGCAGAAAAGCCTTCAGGGCAAGCCTGACGGCCCTCAGCTTCAACAGATTGATATGGAGTCTGGACTCCGACGGAGACCAACGACCGCTGACTGTCAGCTCGTTGGCATGAGCTCCCCATCCCGTGAGGGACGCGTCCGTTATGATCGTCGCCTCCGGCCAGGGTAGCCAAAATGGAGCCCCCCTAATCAGATTGCCTTCGACGGCCCACCACAGAAGGTCCCGGGCGACCGTGGGCGGCACCTGAACGGGGTACGACATCCTGCGGGAGGACTGTGACCACTGGAGCCTGAGAGCCCATTGCAAAGATCTCATCCACAACCTGGCCTCTGGCACCAGAAGAATGCAGGATGCCATGAGGCCATGAGGCCGAGCAACCTCAAGAATTTGAACGCTGGGAGACTCTGGGCATGTTGAAACTTGTGCACCATCTGCTGAATGTGGTGAGCCCTCACCTGGGGAGGAAAACACTGCCCCAAGGACGTGTCGAGCACTGCTCCGATGTACTGGAGCCACTGAGTTGGTGTCAAGTGGGACTTCTTTAAGTTTAGGGAGAAGCCCAGCCTGTGAAGGGAGTGGCAGGTGACGGACAGATGATCCAGGACTTGCTTGGGAGAGCGCGCCCTGATCAACCAATCCTCCAGGTAGGGATAGACGTGAATCCCCCCTTTCCTGAGATACGCTGCCACCACCACCATGAGCTTGGTGAAAACCCTCGGGGCGGAGGTCAATCCGAACGGCAGGAACCGAAACTGAAAGTGCGAGTTGTCAACTGCGAACCTCAAGTACTTGTGCTTGGGATGGATCGGCACATGAAAATAAGCATCCTTGAGGTCACCAACCAGTCCTGAACTTGAGGGGCCTGGAGGACTTGAGAAAGAGTAACCATCTTGAACTTGTCCATCTTGAGGAGCTTGTTCAAACCGCGCAAGTCCATGATGGGTCTCAACCCCCCGTCTTTCTTCGAAATCAAAAAATAAGGGGAATACCATTCCTTGTTCCTCTTCACTACAGGCACCAGTTCCATAGCGCCTTTCTCCAGCAGGGATTGAATTTCCTGCGCAAGGAGCAGATCCGGACTCTTCAAAGAGATTCCCTGGTGGATTGTCATGAGGCCTCTGCCAGAAAGGAAGACAGTAGCCGTGGGCTATGATCTCCAGAACCCACACATCTGAAGTAATGGCACGCCATTCTACCAGATGCTGCGCCAGCCTTCCCCCCCCAACCGGAGAAGCATGGACCTCATGACTGAGCTGAAGTGGCTGCGGCAGTGCCTGAGGGCAAAGAGGCACCTGCTCGCGCGGCTTTGGCACCTCAAGTACCTTGTTTTCCACCTCTGGCACTCCGGTTGCCCCTTAGACTTGCAGTTCCTCTCGATTTACTAAAGGGCGATTAATATCGAAAGGAACCTCCCCTCCATTGCTGTCCCCTAGGACGAAAAGGCGGAGGTTGGCGAACTGCAGAGCCCAACGACTTTGCTGCAGCTTTGGAGGTCTGCAACCTCTCAAGACTCTCGTCAGCCTTGCTGCCAAAAAGATGTTCACCATCAAAGGGCACATCAGGAGCAAAAACCGACTTCTGCAACCATGCAAACCTGCGTATTACGGTGCTCGCCGCCATGGACCGGCTGACGCAATCAACCATGTCCAGACCCGACTGAACGAATTCACACATGGCATCCTTGCCATCCTGCACAATAGCAAGGAAACAATCCCATTCCACCCCTTCGGGAATATGATCAGCCGCTAGGGAAATACAGTTCCACAGAGTGTGCGTGAAATGAGACAAGGCACAAACGGAGTTGGCAGTCTGAAGCGCCATACTCCCAGAAGAAAATACCTTCTTCGTCCAGCCATCAAAACGTTTGTCGTCCCTATCAGGAGGGATGGTAGGGTACGACGCCTGCTTTGCTGGGGCCGTAGCCGCCTGCACCACCAAAATCTCCGGAGTAGGATACGTGGTCAAGTGGCGGGGATCGCCACTGGCTGGGCAATATTTCTTCGGCAAGGACTTGCTCACTGCCGGGAGAGACTCCGGAGAAGTCCAAGCCGCCGCTGCCCTTCTCTGCAAAGCCATATGGAATGACAGCACCGGGTCAGTTGGAGGACCTTGGTCCAGGATATCAGTCAGGTCATCCTGCTGAAAATCCCGAGGGGGGGGGGGGGGTGGGGTGGGGGGGAAGACCACCCCAGGTAATCCGTGACCCTTGACATGAGGCGTCGGTATGAGGAGTCAGCATGCGTGCCAGGCTCCGATCTACCAAACTCCACCTCCGGAGAGGTGTCCAGACCACTGGCGTTGTGCAGTGACTGACGCAGGTCCTCAAGTTGACTATGACCAAAAACAATATCATCAGGAACTCCTGCAGGAACCTCACCTTCCTTAGACCTCTCATCCACCTCAGAAATATAATCCAAAAGCTGGAAGGAGGGTACAGAAAAAGGCACAAAGACATGTTTAGCCTTGGCCAGCACCTTCCAGGGGGGTGCCACCGTGCCCTGGGGCACCTCCGACAAGGCCGCCTCGAAAGGACACCGATTCAGTAGACGCCGACAGCTTCGACGGCATCAACACAGGCCTCGAGGGCAGAGCCCCGAGCGTGTCTCGACAGCCTGGGCACTGATCGCGTTGATGACTTCCTCAGAGGGGGGCCTCGAGAGAGTCAGTCGACGACCTCTGCGTCGATGTCTTCCTCGAAAACTACTGATTCTCACGGTCTCGAGGGCGTCGAGGACCGGGACCTGGAACGGGCATGTCTAGAGCGACCATCCTTGTCCGACAGGGACCTCGAAGGCGCCCGGTGGTCGCAATGACTGCTCGAGCCCGAGGGCAGACGAGTGGTGTCTCTAGCACGGCCACGACCAGCGTCCTCAGACGGCGTGGATGGACCAGAGCCCTGCGATTGAAAAATCGCCAACATCTCCTTTCGGAAGGAATCCCATTCCTCAGGAGTGGAATGCTTGTTGGGACAAGCAACCCGCTGACGGGCAGAGTCTCGGAAGAGGACGGGGAAGGCGACCTGTGACGGCGCTTCCTGGAGTGCCCCGAAGAGGCAGAGGAAAGGCAGGACTGACTCCCAGACCGAGATCCCCCAGACTCACAACGATGCAGAGAGTCGCCCCTTGAATCGTCCGTCGAAAGACCAGTGGAACACGACTTCCGGGGCTTGGCCACCTTACCGACCGACAGCTTCTTACGCTCCTGCAAGGACTTCGATGTGAGCGATTGGCAGTCGACACAGTCGTCCGTATCATGGTCCTCCCCGAGGCACCAGAGGCAAGCGTTGTGCGTATCCATCAGCGACATCTTGGACCCGCACACCCGACACTTCTTAAATCCGGACCGCGGGGTGGAAGAAGCCGAAGACATCATACGATAGCAATGAAGAAACAGGCTCGAAGAACCGAAAAAAACAGGATTCAGTAGAATCGAGGCGCACCGAGATCTCCGAAGCGAACACGTTCGCGGAAAAAACGGAACTGAGGATATGGGCGTCGTGCGTCCTACTTATTACATCCGGTGACGCCGGCTCGACAGAGGCCCTCGAGGACGGCGTGTCGACACAGGACGCAGGAAGATTTTCCGAAGCAGCACAGCTGTGGTGATTACTGTCAGATATGGAATACGTCGGAGGACCCAATCCCCTCAAAGCATGTCTTTATTAGTGTGTTGATTTGTGGCTCCAGGGCAAGATCAAGGTCTGTAAGGTTCAGGAATTCTAGATTGCCTTTGCGTCATTCAGGTATGTGCCTATGCCTGAAAACCTAGGTAGTTGCGATTCTGGTTTTGAGCTGAGTGAGAATCAGGAGAACAAGTTACTCACCTATGGTAAGGTTCTTTTGACTGGATGTTGCTTCCATGTATTCCTTATCATTGTTATTTCCTAATATCCAGTAGAGGGCACGGTGCGTCAATGCCTGGTCGAGTCAATGTCCCTCGGAAGTCTCCGTGCTGACGTAGTCATTATCACAGGTATAAGTAGTGCGCGCAGTGCCCGTTGCTCAGTTACGTTTTGAAGAGCGAAGCACTGTCTTGAGTTAGATGGTTACTCCCCTTGAGAAAGCACAGGCTGTAACCACGTAAAGATTTACTGCAGGGTAGGATGGGAGGGGCGATAAGGAATACATGAGAGGAACATCCAGTAGAAAGAACGTTACCATGGGCAAGTAACTTGTTCTTTGAATGGACTGTGTCCTCCCACATACTCCTCATCTTTGATACGCTCCCAAAGCAGTTACGAATTGGAGGAGGGAGTAAAATTCAAGTGATCAGGTATGCACAGAGTGCATTACTGCTTTTCCAAAAGCAGAATCAAGGCTAGTGGAGGAATCCAGACTGTAGTATTTCGTAAAGGTGTGTGCAGACGAACATGTGGCAGCTGTACAAATATCCTTTATTGGAAGTCACCTCTGCAAAGCAGACGAAGTTGCGACACCCCTGGTTGAATGAGCCCTTAGATGTTCTGGGGGGGATGGGGGGGAGGGTCTTTACCGGCCATTCGAACATTTCGAAATTGTTAAAATAATCTATCTAGAGATGGTTTGTTCAGTGATGGCTAGACCCAATTTATGACCTGAATAACCCACTAACTGATCATTCTGTCTCCGTTTTGCCAATCTGGTAATGTAAAAACTCTGTGCACGCCTAGGGTCGAGTCTTAAGTCTTTCTTCCTCTTTCCCAAGATGTGGCAGAGGATAAACGGATGGTAAAGTTATTTTCTGAGTGATGTGAAATTCAGAAACAACCTTGGGGAGAAAGTAAAGCTTCACCTTTAATACCACTCAGTCTTTATGAAAAACAGTGTTAGGAGGCTTCCAAGATAAAGCAAGTAGCTCACTCACCCTTCAGGCTGATGTTATTGCCACTAAGAAAACTGTTTAAGGTAAGAAGTCGTAATGGGCAAGAATGAAGAGTCTCAAAAAGGAGCACCCATTAGATATTTTAAAACCAAATTTAGATCCCACAGTGGGACTTGGAAAGGAGTCAGAGGATAAACAGTTAATCCTTTTAAGAATTGAATTACCAGAGGAATCTTATCATAGGAGACTTCCTTTGCAGTGTGCTTGAAGATGGATAGCTCTGCTAGATATCCTTTGATTTTTCCAATCTGGAGCCCCAGATTTGCCATGTGTAAAAGAAACGATAACACCATCAGTGTATTATATGAGAAAGGGTCAACATTCTTATCTCTGCACCAGCTGCAGAACTTATTCAAACGGCAGTGATCTTCTGGCCGAAAGCAACACCTACATTATGCCGTTGGGAGGTCCCAATCCTTGTATCTCAGCCTTTCAGAAACCATGCATGAAGGCGGACAGTCCTGATATCCTGATGGAGAACCCGTCCCTCCTCTCTCACTCTCGAGAAGGTCCTCTCTTTGTGGAAGACAAATCAGAGGGCAGATGGACATGTACAGAAGGTCCGGGTACCATATCCTCCTGATAGGATCATGGATCTCCTGAACCTCCTCAACCTCATTACGCGAGGAATGACAGGGACTGGAGGAAACGCGCAAAGAAGTGGAAATTCCCAGTCCACCACAAACAATTCTCCTAGAGCTCCTCTTGTGGGAAATTCCCTTGAGCAGTACAGTTCGCACGTCCAGTTGGCACCGATGCGAGCAGATCCACTAGAGGGGTTCCCCAAAGGGTGAAGATCTCAGGAAGGACTTCCTGAGCTAGTTCCCACTTGTGGGAGACTGCGCTTTGCCTGCTCAGAGAGTCCGCCGTTGTGTTCTTCCCTCCGGCTAGGTTAACTGCTGATAGAGAGATTCCTTCTTGTAATGCCCAGAACCAGAGCTGCATTGCCTCTCTGCACAGTGGTAGTGACCCTACACCACCTCTTTTGTTGATGTAGCACATGGCCACTGTGTTGTCTGGCATTATCAGAACATTCTTTCCCCGTACAGATGGCAGGAAGGCCTTCAGCGCTAATCTGATTGCCCTCAGCTTTAAAAGGTTGATATGTAGTTTGGACTCCGATGGAGACCAACGAACGCTGGTGGTCAAATCGTTGGTATGGGCTCCCCACCCTGGGAGTGGGGCGTCCGTCACTACTGTTATCTCCGGCCATGGTTGCCAAAAAGGTTCTCCTTTCAAGATGTTTTCCCCGTCAGACCCACCACTGAAGATCCAGTGAGACTCTGACTGGGATATGTAGGAGATCCAACATCCTTCCTGAGAATTGTGACCACTGGGTCTCGAGAGCTAATGGGAGAGATCTCATTCTCAGGTGAGCCTCTGGCACCAGAGGAATACAGGATGCCATGAGACCAAGCAACCTCAGAAAGTCGAAGGCTGGAAGATGTTGGGCATTCTGGAATTTTGTCACCATCTGCAGAATGTCTTGAGCCCTCACCTCTGGTGGTAAGGCTTTTCCCAGGGATGCATCCAGGATTGCTCTGATAAACTGGAGTCTATGTGAAGGTATCATTTGGGACTTCTTGAAGTTGAGGGGGAAGCCCAGCCTGTGGAGGGAGTGGCAAGTATAGCATAGGTGATCCAGGGCTTGTTTTGCCAGAACTGGCCCTGATCAGCCAGTTGTCAAGGTAGGGGTAGATGTGAATCCCCCCTCGCCTGAGACTTGCTGCCACTACAGCCATTAGCTTGGTGAAAACCCTCAGGCGGGGGTTAGCCCAAATGGCAGAACCCTAAACTGATAGTGAGAGTTTCCAATGGCGAACCTCAGGTACTGTCTGTGCTTTTGATGGATCGGCACATGAAAGTAAGCATCCTGGAGGTCCAATGATCCCAACCAATCCTGAAGCTGGAGGGCCTGAAGGATCTGAGAAAGGGTTAGCATCTTGAACTTGTCCTTCCTGAAGAACTTGTTCAAGTCTTTTAAGTCCAAGATGGGTCTCACTCCTAAGTCCTTCTTTGAAAGGAGAAAATAAGTGGCGTACCAACCCTTGTTCCTCTCCGCTACAGGTACCGGTTCTATAGCACCTTTCTCCAGCGGGGTTAAAATCTCCTGCATAAGGAGCAGATCCGGAATCTTCAAAGAGTTGTCCCCTAGTGGATGAGACTAAAGTTTTTGCAGGAAAGGTAGGCAGTAACCTTGGGCAACTGTTTCCAATGCCCAAGCATCTGAAGTAATAACCTGCCATTCTATCAGATGCTGTGACAACCTGCCTCCTACAGCCGTCTCGTGATGTAAGACTTCAGAGGTTTTTGAGCAGCTGACGCACAAGCTAAGGGTAAGGCAGCCCCTGCTGTTGCGCTCTTAGTACCTCTACCCAGTTCACCACGGGGCAATTGTCTTTGACCTCTTTGAGCTGGCGGTCCTCTTCCGAATGCAGAATAATAGCGAAAGGACCTACCCCTCCAGGGCGCACCTGTGGGGCGGTTTGGAGTTTGCCTTATTGCAGCTCCAAGGGATTTGTCCGCCGCCTTGGAAGTTTGCAGTTTCTCCAAACTCTCATCAGCTTTTTTCTCAAATAGATGTGTGCCATCAATGGGCATGTTGAGAAGTCTGGATTGAACGTCTGGGGCAAATCCTGACTTCCTTAACCACACAAATCTGCGGATCACTGTACTAGGCATCATGCCTCTGCTGAGGCGGTCAACAGAGTTGAGACCAGTCTGGAGGGATTCGCACACAGCGTCCTTCCCATCTTTGACCATGTTAAAGAAACTGTCTTATTCCTCACCGTTGGGGGATGCCGTCAGCCGCCATCGAAATACAGTCCAAAAGGGTGTGGGTAAAGCTCGTCAGCGTGCATGTAGCATTAGCAGATTTTAACGCCATACTACCAGCCGAGAAAACCTCCTTGGCCATGGCATCGTATTTTTTGTCATCCCTATCTTGTGGTATTGTGGAATAGGCATTTTGTTTGCCAGAAGTGGTAGCTGCCTGTACTACCAGGCTTTCTGGTGTTGGATGTTTCGAGAGGTATAGCGGGTCAGAAGTTGAAGTTCTGTATTTGGCTGTTAGCCTCTTATTCACTGCCGGGACAACCTCTGGCGTTTCCCCAGCTGGGAGTTGCCGTCCTCTGCAGACCATTATGGAATGGGACAATAGGGTCTTCCAGTGGTCCTTTGTCCAGTATATCCGTTAAATCATTTTGAAAACGGGTGTGGGCCTGGACCATCCCATGTATTCCATTATTCTAGGCATGAGTTGTCCATAGTTGCCTTCAGCATGATCTCCTGGATCTGCCTTTCCAAATTCAACTTCAGGGCAAGTGTCAATACCACTTGCCTCATGTTGATTGTCCTGTAGGTTCTTTATCCAAGACTCTTCTGATACGAGTTCCTCTGGTACAGAAGGTGTCCCATATTCAAGACCAAATGGTCTTTCCTCGTCAGACGAGTCTTCTGCATCCTCATAAATTGAAGAAAGTTTTAAAATACTCTGAACGAGGTTGTGGTGTTTAAATCTTCTCAAAAGAAGGCGCTATAGACGTCATAATGGGAGCTGACAGTGTCGAAATAGTCGATGTTGACGTCGACAGCTTCGAAGGTTTCCACAAAGTCATTGATGGCTTCGACACAAACACTGAAGTCTTTGACGATAGCGTCGAAGGGATTGTCATATACGGCGGCGAGGAGGTTGCCAATCGAGACGTTGATGGTTTCTCCTTCGATTTTGGTGCCGAGGGCATTGATGACACATCTTCACGCTTGCCGTATGGATTTCTTTCGGCGTCGATGACTATTTTTTGTGCGTCACAGAGGCTCTCTCTCAACTTTAGGGATTAGATTGCTCTTGAGGAGTTTCCACAGCTGGGGTCGAGGACTCCAGGCTTCTGTGCTTCCCAGGTCTTTTGTCTGGGGTATCGAATCTAGGTGTTCTTGAGGGGGCCAAGGCCGTGTTCACGAACACCATCATACTCACTCTGAATTCCTCCCGCTCGGCCGGGGTAGTATGCTTTGAGGGACAAACAACCCTTTCGGGTGAACTAGATTAGGAAGTGGACGGCGATCTATGGCGCCTCTTGTTGCCATGCTTCGAAGACTAGGAATGATGCGACACATTTCGCGAACGGGATTGTGAGCATTTTGTTTTTTTATGACGAGGAGACCAAGGTCTCGACTCGTCAGAAGATTTACATTTGGACAGGGTAATAGATTTGAGGCTTACCTCTCTCCAACTTCCCTCTGTGCTCCCTCAGGGCCTTGGCCGTCATCGACATGCATTAGTCGAACTCCGAACACGGATGTTTTGCCCCAAGACACCACAGTCAGATCCTGTGCAGGTCCACCATGGACATATTAACACCGCAGTCGCTGCACTTTTTAAATCCGGACTGATGAGTCAACGGAGTCGATGAGGAAGCCACCTCGTCGAAAACTCCAAGAATTCTCTCAGGAAACTAAGAATCATTTGGAACCAAGAAGCTGTGAAGCGTGGAAAAACGGAACTGAGCAACGGACGCTGCGCACGCTACTTATACTTGTGATGACTTCAGAGGGACATCGACCCGACCAGGCATCGACACACAGCGCCCTCTACTGGGAAAACATGTTTCCGAAGCAGCAAGCTGGATATTAGGTAATATCAAAGATAAGGAATACATAGGAGGACACAATCCATTCAAATTTTGGTTTTGTAATGGATTGAGTGCAGTTGCTTGGTCATCCATGTGCAAGGCAGTTGAAGGCATTGTGGTTTAGCTGTTGCTGATCAGTTTGAAGATATGCGTCAGCCACATCGCTGTAGTAAGAAACCCTTTGGATTAGAAACTTTAAAAGGGACGGCCTGTAGATGTTAAAAAGGAGGGGCTGTAGGCTGATCACGCCACATGTTATTTTCCCTGAGTTGGAGGTGAAAGGGAGTAGTGAGGGGAGCTAGAGGATTTGCTCCATCCTTGAAGGATTCCACCCAACTTTTCTACCCCCCACCAGATTAAAAAACCATCGCAGAGTCAAAAGCCATAGAGATATCCAAGTGTACGAGGGCCGAGGTGAAGTGTGGATTTCTGTTCCTCTCACGGTTCTGAATCCTATGTTTGTGTGTAATCTAGGATGTTGGACTATGTATTCCAGGATTTTGCTGTATACATAGCTTTGTCAAATTTCTGCTGCGTAGGTTAGGTTTAAGGTTTCTGGTGGTGTTTGATAAATCAACACAGCATGGGATAAATCGCTCAGAGTACAATTCCTGTTGACAGCAAAGAGTTTGTAAGTTTATAAAAATAGATTGCCAGGTTGTCTTTGGGGAGGATCTCTTCATAGATTTCCCAGGGGATGGCCAGCAAGTCACTGTTTTGAGGAATGGTGGAGCGAGAGCGATTGGGATTAAAAGTCCTATCCGAGCTGTTTCTTTTTCAAATGTTTCTTTTTTATTAAGAGTTTAAAAAGTTGCAATATATGGGCACAGGCTTTTTCATACACGATTAGTAATGCATTCATTAAGCAGTAAAGTTTGCAGAAAAGTCCAACAGCTAAACTCCACCATTATGGTCCCTTCTTTGAGACTCATTGAGTTTTATCAATTGTTTACAGATTAACTAAACCAGAAACACACGTCAAACTAAACAAATGTTGTAGGGAATTTTAATATTCATGATTGGCAAATACTTTAATACACGAGTGAGCAATTTCATAGAAGTTCAAGGTCTGTGTCCCCAATTTAGTTTAGGCACATCCACCATTTAACTTCTTGTGAAGAGGTATTCATTTGCTTACATTTGAAGCATATTACTTAGTTCATATTTTGCATATATCCTATATGTTGTACAGTGCACAGATTTTAATGTTTGGGGAAAGTAGTATAAATCCTTAATCCATGCATTCCTTTAATTTCTTCTTTCAGTGCCTAGTTAAACAAAAAAAAAGAAAACGTTTTAGAATTGTTCAATATACCAATGTGAACATTTATAATTAGTCATTGGTCTTTTTTGAAATATTAACACTTAAAAAAATAAACGACATTTTTTTATTTTTTAAAAGACATTTTGCAACATAACCAGCAGGTTTCCTTAAGGTCACTGGTCTATTCGCTGCAGAGCTGGAACACAATCACCAGGTATGAGGCAAATGGTGCTCTCAGACCACTAATCCACTAAGAATGATAAACAGTTTTCAAACCTCCTAGAAAAAATAAATAAAAATAAAAACACTATTATAGCCACTGCACCCAGACTGTTCATATGAGCAGGGATAGAAAATCGGACCAAGTTTATTTATACACTGAAATTAAAGGCTCAGTTGTGTTGGCAGTGATCTTGATTTTAGAACTGCTCAGATACAAATAGTCTTTTTTATAGAGCAGAAATAGTTAAACTGGCTGGATTTTATTGCAATGTTCTTTATGATCACCACGTCATTCACACACGTTTGGAATTGCAGTTGATGTGGGCCAATTGCCTCAGCCAAATTAAAGGGAAGCAGCAACAGGGCAGAACATTTCAAGACAACACAAGTTTGGCATTTTGGATTTGAAAGGTCCTATTCATTATGAAGAAGCAGATCCACTCAAGTGCCAAGCCCAAAATTCTCACCCCTTCTTCCAAATAATCATGCAGTAGACTATTTAGAACTTTAATTAACAAACAGGTTGATAAGGACTAAAGGCTATCCAGAGTGAAGGGATTACACCATAACCTCTAGTGGATTATGTGCCCCATAGTAGCCAGCTTGAAATAATGTTCACTTCCACAAGTTCTAAGGGTAGTTGCATAACCTTGCCACCCATGGTCTTGCTGGGGAGGTTGGAAATTGGTTGAACGTTGCACAATTCAGTCACTGAAATCTTGCAGGTGAGCAACTGAAGTAATTTGTCTTGTACTAGCAGATGATTCGCTAATGTTTGACTCGTTGCCAGCTTTGGTATTCGATGGGAAATAGGTAAGTACCAGCCGAACAGGAAACCATACTTGGCGATGACCACCACAGAGTTGCCAGACTTATGGGCACTTTCTACCTTCTCAACAGAGGCCTTTTGATCTTTGCGAATGGAGGGAAGGGTGCGACAGGGTCAGGAGAAGGGCTACCAGGCTGTTTGCCAGAGCCTGTCCTGCCCCAAAGTCAGGATGATGGAGTTGGGAGGGCCACAGATTTCTCCCACACCCCTCAGCCCCAATGTGCCTAGTTAAAGTTGGGGAGTACCACTGTCGATCACCCTGTGCCTACCATAAACCACTTATTGTGGACAGTGTTCTCTTCTCTCTTGTAGAACTACAAGATCCAGAAACCACAGATCACGGAATGGTGAGACACCCGACACGCAAGAGAGGGGTGCAGCAGTGAACTAGAAGCCAGAGGAACAGCATGTAAGGTGCCCCGGTGATGACCGAGACCAGAAAAACACTGCGGGCCACCATCACTACGCAGAAGAATTGAATGCCAGTGGGCCTGCTCAGGAAATGAGGCCGGTGCTTGAAAGACTAACTTCCCATCCGAGTAACCTGCCAGAGAAAAAGTCAGATTGGCTGGGGAACCAGTTAAACAGTAGGAGGGGAGGAGGCAACAGGACAATGCAAAGGGCCCTAAAAAATGAACCGAGCAGAAGAGGGGAGTGTGGAATGTTCTGGTGAGATACAGGGGAAAGGTTGAGGAGACTAAGAGTGTATTATAGGTGAGGTATTGGTTGCTGAGAGAAAGTGGTACTTAGTAGGAGTGTGAACCGGGGTGTATGGGAGCAAGAACGAGAGAGGATGGGAGCAGTGGAGAGAGGAGGGTAGGGAAGCAAGGAGAGTTGAAGGGAGAGACTATCATAGGAGGGTTGAGAGGGAGAGCAAGAGGGAGGAGAGGTGGAAGTGTGGACATCAAAGGGACCCAAGAGGAGGGAGAGGGTATCTAGAGTGGGCAGAGGAAGACATTAAATAGTAGAAAGCAGGGACAGGAAGAGAAGGGCATTAGGGGATAGGGCAGGAATACAAAGACATGGAAGAAAGACAACTGAGAATAAAGCAGTTGGAAGGCAACCTTTCCCACTGTTTGACTCAAGACAACCTTGGGAGTCCAACATAGGTTCCACCTAAAGAACCCCAGAGAGTGAAAGATCAGGCTGAAGCCTTTAGGTCTTCACTATAGTTAATATCCTAGACTGTAGAGGTTACCAATCTCCAGTTGTGTAAAACAGAAAAGGAAGCCAGGACTAGGACGGTTGGAAGACTACAGGAGACCAGAGGGGAAAGTGCTCTCTGTGGCCTGTAATCCCTGCATTCCAACAATCGTCAGCTGCATTTGAACATTGTGTAATAAAGACCATTTAACCATCTCTAGAAGCATTGGTATTTTTGATGCCATCTGTGACAAGGGTACACTGTATCCTGGTCCCAAATTGGAGAAAAGGGCATCTCTTCCACTTATGGTTTTGGTTTCCAGCTGAAGTAGCAGGAACGTTTAGTATCAAGTGTGGGCACATGCAGATTTATTGGGGGAGGGGGGACTCAGAGCTGGGATATAATAGCAGATGCCTGGGAATTCTTGTAGCCTACCACATGGGCAGCCCATGCAAGGTTTTCTGCTCAGACGAAGACCTTGACAGACAGGCAAGAGGACCGAATGTGTTTTGATAGTTCTGTCAGCAGTTTTGGCTTGGTGCCGCCCAAGTGATTGATGTATTTCACTGCCGACACATTGTCTACCAGCAAAAAAAATACAACACGACTCAGTCCCTTGAGAGAAACCACATGGTACTCGAGACCAGATCTATTTATATAGTGGGGGGAAATCCCTACTGATGTAATGGAGTCACAGCTGGCTCCCCAACCTATCCTCCTGGAATCTGGATATATAATGTCAGAAAGACATCTCCAGAACTGGCACGGACGTTGCACGCCTCCAGATGCTCCAGCTACCAGTTTAATTTGGTCAGCTCAGATCCCTCTAGCACAATGTTAGGCACTTTGGATCCCCCTCATCCAGGCTCCGATCCCTTCTATACAATGTTCGTCGGATATTCCTTTTTTCGGGTGACTCACAGTTCACCACAGATCCCCCTCAGCCGGGCTCAGATCCCTCTAACCCAGTGGTCTTCAAACATTTTTTGCCTGTGCTCCCCCTGAGCAAAATCTGGGGAGATCTGCCCCCTCCCCAAAAAATACCAAATGGACAGTATGTACAAAGGGCTATGAGCTATTTCGTGCAGTCACCACACCCTATTAGCAGAATAGTCCCTGGGCTACCTCATCCCACGCCTACCCAGCCCCTGGGCTCTCCCCACTCCTACCCAGCCCCTGGGCTCTCCCCACTCCTACCCAGCTCCCACCACTATCGCAGTGCTCCCGTCCATCCTGCTCCCACCACAGTCCCTGGGCTCCCCCCACCCCATTACCAACACAGTCGAAGGGCCAGTGGGAGCTGGTGAATTTAAGTGGAGGGGCATAAATATTTCCCACAAAAAAGCCATAGATACCAAGCACAGCGAGGGAGCCCGAAACAATCAATGGGGGTTGCTGGGGGGTTTTCCGCCTGTGAATGTTTTTAAAATAATGGGTTAAAATGTTGCATTTTAGAGTATACTTTAAAACAAAAAAAAAGGGTAAAAAGTCAAACAGTTTGCAATCGACGCTGGGGGGCCAAGCGGGAAAGCATGGTATTTTTGACTGGCCATCTATGATAGATATCCAGTAAAAAAAATACCATCCCTGTCCCCTGGGATGCACAGCACCTCAGGAGAGCCGATTTTGGCCAGTGGGTAGGGCGATTGTGCAAGAAAGGCATTTTTAAAATGCCTTTGGTGTACAACCCTCCTTCCCCAGTCTACCCTCCACTCGCCAAAATCAGCTCAACGGACACACACACACCCATCACAATACACTCACTCATAACAACAAACGTATCCATTCACATATTTAAATAAATAAATGAACATAAACGTACCTTCTGCAGGGGCCTGCACATGGGTGCTGAAATGTCCCTCTCCAGGTTGCAATGTCTGTATGTGCGAGGAGGTGCAGGAGCTCCCCCTCGGACATACAGACATGCAGTGCCCCAGCCAGCATTTCGAATGAGCTATGCAAGGCTGGCGAAGCAAAACGCCCCCAGCGTTGCATTGCTCAGTGAGCATGTGCAGCTGGGGAACTGAACTGTCAAAGGGAAACAGTTTTTCCCTTTGACAATTCAGCAAGCTCAGGAGCACTCCCTCAGCTGGAAAAATCAGCTGAGTGAGTACTCAGTGTTTCACTGGGCTAGCTCCTCGGCTCCTCCATAATGGGTGAGGGGGTCCAGTTGGTGGATGCCCTCTCACCAGTTATGGATGAGCCACCAGGCTTGGACCGGCCTATAAGGCGATGCCCATACAAAAAATGCAAAAATGCTATTGTAGGCCAGTCAAAATGGCCCATTTTTTTGGCCAATGTGGGCCAGTTTGATGAGTTACTTCACTATGCAGCTAGTAGTTTTGACAATTGGTGCTTAATAAATATTCTTTGAATATCACAATTTGCTTACATTTGAACATAAAATACCCCCTTGGGTACTATTCAAACAGTGACTAAAAGGAATAAATATACATTTGCAACTGCGGCCCACTTTTTCCATTGGTGCCTGAGACAGTAATATGGTCAAGTCCGACCATGTGAGCCGCCCCTGCCCATTTCCTCCAATCTAAAAAAGAAATATATATATATTTTTTTTACATTTCATGCTGGCCTCTCACGACCCCTCCCCGGAATGCACCTGTGCCCCTCACTGGGGGAACGCGCCACAGTTTAAAGATCTCTGCTCTAACCAAATTAGTCTCCCTCAGCAGGGATCGGACTGATGTCAAGTTTACCCAAGTATCGAAAACTTTCAAATGTGCACAGGGTTTGGCTTGACCGTTGCAGGACCACTTCGATTTCACAATTCCTTTTAACGTTCGTAACCTTTCAGTTGGATACCCAACAGACTTTAGAATGAGTACCCACGTGATGCCGGACCACTCCATCTATGGTATTGTATTTTAGCTTCAGAGTTTAGTCACTCATCTGCTGTTTTAGTTACAATGCTTGCTACATATGCTTCATACGCTGTTGTCTTCACTCTTATTTATACAAAGTTGCCGCTTGCAACCTTCGTTTCCACACAGACTGGTCTGGTATCAGTCTCCCCAACTCACCAGCTGTGCCGACTTCACTGGTGCTGCACTGGTGCTGCTTTGTTGTTGGAGCCAAGGACAGTACTACAGCAGCAAACGCCTGTCCCCGCCTTGACTATCGACACGGGAGAGCCCTGGGTACCTCTGACACACAATGTAGGATTCTTTAGCTTTAATTCCAGGTCTTATGTTTCCCACTCGCGGAAGATCATGAAAGATAGTCTTTCGGTTAAAAGGTCAAGGGCACTTCCCTCCTTGTAATCTTCTTCTGTCTCTCCGTCTTCCGCATTGTATTAAATTGCCATCTTGGAACTGCTGGTTCCTCGTGTGCTTTGCCTTGCTCAGAGTGTGCTTGCGTGCTCCGCCTTTTATCCGTGTGGAGAAGTGTGATGAAAGTCCATTTTCCCTCACAGTCAGTTGTCCATGAGAAAGTGTTTGTGTCGGAAAAAGGGGGGGCGGGATTTAGTCCCAAGAATGGGGTTAAGTTGTTACAGGGAAGGGGGGATACCACATCTTGCCATCCGGTGCCCCCCTTCCACTCCCGGAAGAACCCCCTCACCAGGTGATCCTCCCGCACTGGTCCACCCCCAGGAACTGGATCCAAAAGCGATGCCAGTGTCCTGGCCCCCTGGATGACATATTGCCAGGGACTAGCAGGTGAGATACCCGAGGATTTCTCACACATTATCATTCACAACGGGGCGCGGTGGTGAGAGAAGAGGGGCAGGTGCGGAGTTAAAAGGCTGGGCACTTGTAAGCACACTATGAAAGCTGCTTTCAGCTGTTTGCATGCAGCCCTCCTCTATAAGGCTTTACTTCTGCTGTTTATTCCAACAGTTCTGGGGCAAGAGTGTACTACAAAAATGTATCACATCCATCATATCCCCCTCCGTGTCCTCCCACCGCCCCCCGCACCTCAACAAACAGATCATAATGTTCTCTAGACACCCCCCTTCCCAATTTCTTTTGGTCCTAGTAGAGACTCCAGAAGGTCCAACCCTTCTTGCATTGATTTTATGTCTTCATATCCTGCTAATCATACTACCCTGTCCACTGAGTCATCCAAAACAACTGAGAGCCAAGTCCATCTGGTAATCCTACTAGGTTTACTCAAATTACCGTCTCATTCCTCAACCCCCTCCCCTCTCATTGGACTATTTTTGGCTGTTGGCAATCTTTATTACATTTAGTTTGAACGCCCATTCAGATGGAAGGGTGACAACCCCTGCACAGTTTTCAGGGAAGGGAAAAGAAAAACACGTTATAACATTTATATTGTTATGACAGCAATCAGGTATCTTTACTCTACAGCAAAGCTACTGAAGAATTACATGGTTCCCAGCCTTTGGAGCCATCTAGAACTATTTCCCTAACATGCCACGTTCTGTATTTCTCAGACTTCACAGTATCTTGTTAACACTGTGGAAGGCCACTTGCCTGTCCATTAATCCACAACCACTACTGAGCCTACTTAGAGGTGTTCATACAATTCTGCTGTTGGGCAGGTAAATTTTCGGCAGGCATCCAAATTTCAAGTTGCAAGCTATTAGCCAGGCATAAAAAGCCACTGGCCCCCTCAGTTCTCCACATGTACAAAGCACACAATTTCTTACTCACAAAGTGTCAGTGATCACTACACAATGGCTATTGGAGAGTGCACGTTTTGAGGCCTGCTTCTAAGGAATTACTTGGTAGGTTCCCATGCAGTCCCACAGACACCCATGTTCACTCCTCGCTGGTTACGCTGCAGCCACTGCTTGATTTTTAGGCCAGTTAGAAGGGAAGTGTTAGAGCGGCCAGCGTCGAGGCTGGCATCCGCCAGATTGTACGGTCTCCTAACAGCATGCACTGCTGCAGGGTCAAATTCATGAACAATGAAATAAATCCCAGTCAATCACACAAGTTGGAATACAAATTTGGTCATTATGAAACTAAAAGGTCAAAAGACAAATCAAATTGAAACAAGGGGTTACATTAAACATATGCACCGAAGGGATACCTTATGGAAATATCTAATAAAGAGTAGTCACAATTGGGACATTGATTAAAAGACAAGACCAAGTCTGGTTATTTTCTATACCCCTTCTCTTATTGCTACTTTTTTGAGGGCAACAGAAAAAAATGAACTTATACAAACCATCTCCCACTGTTCACCCCCCATCTTCGGTAAAACAGTCAATTCTGGTGTCTCCCTTACATACGCCAACCCTTCCTCAGAAATATTTGTTATATCAAGGGTCTTCAACAGTTCCTTAAGCGGAAATTGAACTATCTTCACCATCTCTACTCCGATGCAATTTAGCAAACTGACAAAGTCCCAAAAAGCCAAAAAAATAATTCCATAATAAAAACCATATAACATACTTGTCCTTGAGGTTCTTATATTACAAAGGATGCCCTCAGTCCCTAAACAGCTTCATACCAATTGTGCGCTCCTTACCTCATCCTCAAAAATGGGGGCTCCACAAGTGGAACGCGACCATAGTCTGTGCAGTTGAAGGTAGCACAGGCGATTTTGGGTCTCTTCAGGCAAGTACAAGGCCCAGTGGAGTTTCGCTTGCTTTCCAGTTGGTAACCAGCTTTACTGCTCCCAAGGGTTGTACCACCTCCGTGTACAAGGGTTCTGGATTCCGGTCTCGTCTAAGCCCCTCTACCACTGTGCATCTCCTGCTCCTTCAACACCACAGGTTTGATCCTGCTCCCACTGTGGGCTGAAACCTTTCAGATCAGATTTTCACCCAGACCTCCGGAGTTTGGCCAGGCACACCATCTCAAACCTTCCTGCTCTTGTTAATTACCATCTCTGGAGCATGCTGTAGCTGCTCACAATACTACACCCACTTTCCTTTTTCAGTGACAAACTTCAAACTCCTTCTGATGTTCCAGGAGTGTCTAATTGAGGATTATGTATGTGACGAGATGAGGGGACCTTGACTTGAACAATCCAGTCTATCTTGGTTTTGGTATTCACACCGGTTTCTGGAGTGGGTGTGCGTCTTGCTGCACTAGTGGTGAAGGTAACAAGTTTATCCGCTCATGTAATTTGGATACTTGGAGGACTTTGCACTGCCCAATCTGCCTCAGGGAACGTGCACCACCTGTCACAGGAGACAGTGTGCCTTCTTGGGCTGCCTTAAAGGGCCAGCGTTATGTGCCACATGGGACTGACCCCCAACTGGATGACTTGGAATAAGAGGATGACCAGGTATGAGACCCCAAACGTCCACCAGGTTTATCATCCACTAGCTCAGCGAGGCCTCTAGCCCTTATGAACACACTAGAAATCCCCAGAGTTAAGCATGGCACTTAGCCACAGACCATGGAAAAGGTGCTCATCATGCAAAAAAGGGGGGACGTTAAAAAGGATGGAAGGCTGTCTTGCATGTGACTGGTCAGGTGTCAGAGCTCGTTAGAAGGAAAATATTCTAATTACTCAAAAGGCGAAGGAGTGATAAAAGCAGAAGTGTTTTGAGTAGATGTACACTTTTCCTGAAAATTAAAAGTGAATATAGGTAAACATAATGCTGTCCTCCTGTCTTGCCATATAATCCATGTGAGGGGGGGGGGAATAGAACTGCATTCAATTACTATTATAATAAACACTGTCGAGAAGCAGATCAGAAGGGTGTCAGCCAAATCAGGGAGGAATAGAAGGGCAACATAAAAGCCCTCAAGAGTGTTGTAGGGTATCCACTGAACACTGGGAGGGCAGATATCCGATTTGGATAATGGGTTTGAGATGTTAACTGCTAGATTGTTTGTCAAGAATCTTAGCGTACGTCTTTCCAATCTGCTTCTACTAAACACATTGATGATCTTAACCTCATTCATCTTGCATAAGCAGGTTTCTGTGGTGGCTTGGGTACAGTCGAGCAAGCTTTTCATTCACCTCTGATCGTCCAAAAATGTGTTGCTCAAAAAGCTATGCCCCCATACTTAGCATTTATTGATCCAAAAGCCTTGTTCGATAGCATAGAACTTTATCTTTTATGGGGCACCATGAATGATCCAGGACTTCTACCTCAGCCAGTGAACTGTGTTAAGTCACTATACACTTAACTCGGATATAGTTCAGTGGGGAACAAAGAACTAACTGAAGCTTTCCCGGTTACAAAAAAGGAGTGAGCTAGTAATGAGTAATGGCCCCTTACCTATTCACTCTTTATAGACGGTATCGCTAGATCTCTCCTGCGAACATAAGCAGATGCACCTCTGATCGGTAATGAGCAAATTAGTATTCTTTTATTTGCAGACTATGCAGTGTTACTTTCTACATCTTACGCAAGGTATGATGACCTTTAATAAACTTGCATCACTATGCAAGGGAAGAATGTCAACTATTCAATGCCAAAAACGAAAATCATCTCTAGTTTTAAAAACACACTCCCTCTGCTAGATATCAAAGTGGATAGCGTTCGGATTGAACATGTTGAATTTTATGACAGCTTGAAGGTCTGCTTAAATAATATTGGCTCTTGGAAATTACAGCTCCAAAAACGTAACAAATATGAACAGATGTACTGGGGTTCTTGGTTGCTCAAAAAAAGTTGGCAATTCTGGCAATGAAACCACTGTGGAGGTCTACAGTGCTCAAGCCCCCTCAGATACACTGTATGTCGCTGTACTCTGGTGTTACAGGACCACCACACTCGAGATCAGTGAAAACACATTTAGTTTACTCAATATTTTGTTTATTTGATTTTGAAGGTACATCATAGCAAATTGATTGCAATGCCCCACCTAGCGAGAATCTGCCATATTAGTTCAGCAAAATCCAAGAAAACACATTACCCACACCACTTCTCTGAAGTCCAGGTTAACACAGGTGGAGAATATTACAACTGACCAAGTCCAAGTGGCAGGAGCATTTCACAATTCAAGCTAGGTTATGCCATATTCCCTACCACAGAGAGTCGCATTTCAAAACCTCGCGTGGCCCGATACCCAATGCACTATAATACATGTCCCGGGTGTCTCCTCGCTCTCCGTCACATTTAAAGTTGTTTGCCCCAACCCCATGCATTCCTTGAACTCCCCTTTCCAACAGTTTGCCACAACAAACTCTAAGAGCCCTAAAACCACTTGGCCACCCACATGAAGGAAGGTAGTCCCAACACCAAGTCCCAAAACTCAACGGGTATTCAACACCACCATCCCTGGTGCACCTCACAGCACTTCTCAGTAATCGTGGCAAAAGGTTTAGGGGTCGATTTCAAATGTTCCCCAGCTTTCTCCGCATTTCAAAAGATGTACTCTCATCATTCCAAGTGACCCTGAGCTTCGCTGGCCTCCGAATGCCTGCTTTGGCACCCTGTATCAAGAAAGATTTGAGTGCATGGAGTTCTCCCTGCTTCTTCTCAGTTGCAGGTGCAAGATAAGGAAAGAGAACCTTATGGTCTTCGTACATCAGCTAGGTTTTTGCAGCTGCTGCTTTTAAGCGTCTGCATCTGGCATCGGACACTGAGAAGGAGCATCGATCCAATGGTAGACCCTGTATATTTCTTTGCAGCCAAAGTTCTACTTCTATAACATTTGACACAAATGGGGTCTTCCTCCACCTCAAGCAGATCCGGGAGCCATGCTGTAGGAAAGGCAATTGGGTTATCCCACTCCGCACCAACCGGGAGACCAATTACCCATATCTGCTTGCTTCTTACCACATTCAAGATATTGCAGCTGAGATTACAGCATTGCGTTCCCCTTGACTAGTGCCTTCATTTCACTCCATTTGTTGCACCAGCGGGGATATTCAGGCCATGTGCTGATCCAGTTGTGGTTCTCTGCTCAAGTGTAGATGGTCTCGTAGCCAGGTGCGCCACTTTTTCCATTTAACTTGTCAAACTTATTTTCCTTCCGCATTATCACTTTCTCAATACGTCCGAATTCAGCCAGTAGAGATGATGAAGCAGGCCGGGTCCCCCTCAAGGCTCAGTCTACTGCTTAGCACGAAGACAGCATCTGCACCCTTTTCTTGCTCTTTGTGGTGGCCATTTTATTCTCTGCTTCCTATGTCAGTTTACTGTGGATAAAGGTGCAAAGCATACAGGGCCTGTTGGGTGCCGGGTGGAAACTATACTTGTATTAAGTGTGGCTTACCGGCCTCTCCGTGTAGCCCTCAGAGGTTTGCGAGTTGGTGAGATGCCATGCTATCATCAGGGGAGCCTACGAGGCTCAGGTCATGCTGACTGCGTAGTCTGCCCCGTGAAGCCTACTTCATGTTCTGCTACTCTAATCGCTAGACAGCTTTTCTCCCTTCAGGCGGAGCTCCCGCTCTGCCACCAATCCATCTGCCTCCTCTGTCCTTCAGCCAGGGCACCGCCGGCGAGACCGATGTCAGAGCCTCGCCAGCAAGCCCGCACGGCACCTCCGAACGTAACCCACTGCACCGATGGTGCATGCCTGCTACAGGAGGGCCCCTCGAGGACTGGTCTGCGTACCATAAACCCTCCTTGGGACACAATTGCACCCTCCATAGGGCCAAACGGCTTGGGTGTCCTCGAAGCTTAGTAAGGTAGCTCCTGCACTGCTTCCATCTTGGCCACACTTCGGAAAAAACATTAAGAAATATTTTGCGTTTACCTACTGGTACCCCGTGTGTGGCAGTTAATCTGGAGCTGGGACAGGCAAGTATTGTCCATCAGGCCCAAATAAAGCCAGTTCTATTCTTGATTAAGATGTGGCCAAGCCGAGAACTAGAGATTTATAATAGGGCAATTAAGTAGGTCCTAGATAATCACTCGAAACCCTGGGCATGGTTTAAACATGTGAAATCTATATTACTAAAGATTGGGCTAAGCTCTTTCTTGTATACTTCAGCGAATGTGGTTTATGATACTTGCAGATATTAACATCTGTCTATTAGGATTGGACATTATTTGATCTTTTGCAGAGTAATGGATCAACAAGTCTTTTTCGCACCCATCTGTGCAGTAAATCTACCCTTGGCCTTGAAAAATACTTCACCTGGATTACAAGGCCAGCTGAGAAATCCTGGTTTATAAAATTACCCTGGGAACTCTCTACTTGAACCAGTTCACCAAGAATTGGACGACTGAAGCAACTGCTAACTGCCCACTGCCCTATGTGTGATAATGCAAAGGAGGATGTAATCCACTTCGTTTTTTTTGTCCATTGTGCCGAATCTTTGAATGACGTCACTTCTCCCGAGAACAGAGCCCTTCCCTGTAAGGCTAGGGTTGTGCGTCAGATAACCAATATTCCCCTGATGGGTGGTAACATGCTGGAGGACCTTTTAGGGGAGGTCTTCCCTCTAGGGGATGAGGACGTAAATTCTAGGTCACATAACCTTATTCCATACTTTTCCCCCTCCCCCCATCACATAGCCCATACCTCCATCACAGGGCACCTTCCTCACATTCACATGTTGGATTCCAATACTGCAACCTATAGTAGTACTGGCACGAGCAGGCATGAAGATTACACTACCGAGCCAGAAGGGGTGTTAGTGTTCCGCAGGACAGGCCCAACAAAAGGAAGATAAAAGCGAAGACACACTCACCAGGAAGTCAAGCTGGCCAGTTCAGGCCCAGACAAACAGCAGAGGCAGAAGCTGTCCAAGTTGGGAAAGCCAGAAGATTGTGGATGCCAGTGTGCAGTTGTGGGAGTCTGTGTGGGTTCCAGTAGGAGCCGGTCCACCAAGAGGATACAAGGAGAAGGGCAAGAGTGGGCCGCTGAGCAAAGGGTGAAAGCCCAGACACCTGTCCCAGGAAGAACCAGAGGAGGGCCCAAGACCGCCCAGAGGTATAGGGGAGCACGGGCAGACCAGTAGGGACAAGGGGGGTGATCGAGACAGACCAGAGGAGGTCTATACTTTATCCTGGGATGAAGGTGTGCATCCACGGAGAGCTTCCTCGTCACAGTGCCAGTCCTAAAACCACTGACCCAAAACAGTATCAAGAGTGCATCCGAGGAAGATGCCCTCGTCCAAGTGGCTTATATAAGACCACTGGCATACAGAGAAGGGTCTGGGACCCAACAGCATAGGAAGAGTGCATCCTCATCTCAGTGGTATCCAGGGGACCACTGTGGCACAAAGAAGGGTCTAGGACCCTGTGCACTGTGGAAAGAATATGGAAGGAGAACCAGGGGAAGTGAGCCTTTCCCCCTGGTCTAGAAGTTACCAGAGGGTCTGGGACCCTCTCCAAAATAAAGTACAGAATGGGAAAGAGTCAATATCCATACAGTACCATAAACAAGGGGAAGGGAGCGATTCCCGCGGGGTTACAATTGATGAACATTTTTCAACCGTCCATACTGGCCAGGAGAAAGGAGTCATTCTCCTGGCAGTTGAATTAACGAGTGTACTTCAAAAGGGTGCCAGGGGAAGAGAACCTTTCCCCCGGCTCAAATATTGGATTGACTGTTAATATTATGACAGGAGAAGGGAAACTTTGGTACATCCAGGGGTATCTCGGCAATGGGGACCACGAACGGCAGCCATGACAGGGGCGGGGCTTCCACTATGAGAATGGGCCGGCCGATCCCAACAAGGCCTTAACGGATTGGCCGGGACCTAAAGGGGAGGTTACTATAAAAGCAACAGGAAACTCACAGGATGTTGGTTCTTGTTGCATTCTAGGAAGGAAGTCAGGAAGCCCAGAAGCCAGAGAACTGGTGGGCCTAATGCAGAGTAACCGAGAGGCAGGTGAAGGCCTCAGTAACCCCAGAGGAGAAAAAGGGACTGCCGATTACTCAAATGGGTGAAGCAACCTGATTGAGAACATTGTTACTTTGATGTTTTGTCAGTCATTAAAGAATACAAGTATTGACCCGAGTCAGACCCATTTGTTCCCCCCAGATAGGGATAGACCGGTTTTTGAAAAGCTGAATAAAGGTATATAGCCCAAAATATGACACCTCCTGGCCAGTTGCCTTCTTCTGCACCCTTAAACCATATTTGAGGAATATCAGACAGAAGTGGCTTTTACCCCTCTTCAAATCGAACAAAACTGACAACGTGTACTTGGAGCGCTTGATATTTGTAAAAACCCAAAATGTGTTTCTAGGGTATTTGAAGTAGCAAGCTATTTTATGAAGGCCTGGAGGTAGCAGTAGTGTTATTGTAAAGTGTCCACCCTTGCATATTTTAACTGTTTCTATTTTTTGCATTTTGGTTTTATGGATTTTGTGTTCTGTATTGGCTATGTTGGATTTTCTTCTCGAAATATAAGGATATTATATCCTGGGGATGTTATTCATACAAAAGACATGTCTTTTCCCTATATGACTTTTTATGAAGGTTGCAACTTTTATGTATTTTCTATGTTTCCTGATCATTTTCATCTGTACATGACTTTTATGGTTCAATGTTAACCAAAATAAAGCCTTCTACTACTGCAATAACCAATGTTAACGCTTCAAAACAGCAATTTACACTTAAACCCTGATATACGACTTAATGTGAAAAGTACGCTTTCCCCACCCCCCACCAACAGACTGAAGTGGAGACTGAAAGATACCTGCACTGGAATTCTCCTTCATTCTACTCCTCCACCAAATAGGGGTTAGTGAACACCCATTTTGGATGGCTTTGATAGTTTTGCAATTTCGACTACTAATAAGCCTGGCATTCCTGCAGGGGACCATTGTATATGGGTGTCACTGTTTACGCTGTACTATTAGCCTTTTAGACATTAAACCTAATCTGTAGATTGTCATACACAGGAACAATGTGCAACTGTTAAATCGTTCTACATTTTTATAACTCACCAAAGAAATACCACCACCAGACATCTTAAAATGAAAACAGTCTAGTCAGAGACTGACTTGAACCGTGTGAAAATGACATTTTGGTTATAGGTGCAGACTTCAACTGTAACTAGGTAATGGTTTGCTGGAAACCCAATCACATCCAGAAGAGGATCTCATTTGTTGAATGTCTAAGAATGACACTTAAGGCTTGCAATTATCACATCTTAAGCAAGTGGGGTCTGAGTTTGGTTAATAGGCCTTACAAGTCTGACCAACAGGGAAGTGCCAACTTCAAAAGCTAGTAGAGGAAACTCCATACTTAAATATTTTCTGATGTTGGGAAGCCAGTTGGATGCATTACCGAATATAAAGGAGATCGACGAGACAGAATATGATCGCTCCCTTCAGCAGAAGCCTAAACCTGGAAGTTCCCATACCAGAAGTTATTTTGGTACGAGTGGTTTAAACATCCTATGTGGAATTAGACACAGTCAGCTCTGAGTCTTCATCTTCGGTGATCTTCCTGCACTTGTTAAATTGCTGAACCCTTTATTTTTATCAGGCCCAAGGTTTTAAAGCCATTAAAAACATTTTTTTAAAAAGGGGGCAAGATGGTTTGATGCAATTTGCAAGAATGCCAAAATTGTTAGTTTCATTGAAGTACCTGCCACATGACATAGTAGATGGACACATTTATCGTAAATTGAATACGTAATATTGTAATAGGGGTGGAAAAAGAAAGAAAAGTAAAACAAAGATCTTTTGGCGATTAATAACAAATGGCTCTCATTAGCACAGTAAAGATAAGAAGTTCAGATATACAGTCACACCTTCAATCATTTTCAGAAGGTTTCTCAAATTCTACCTACAAGGAACTACAAGTGAATGCAAGCGGGGCAAATTTCCAGTCTCCCGTTGTGGGTCATTTTAAGTTAGATTAGAGTAATGGCAACATGTTCTAATGTGTCAAACAAAAGTCATGATTTAGAACCAATCCCTCTGTTTCTTAAAGTTGGATCTTTGGGTTAGGGTGCCAAATGTTACTTTATTTGTGGTCACAATGACGTTAAAGAACAAACTTTGGAAAGCTGGTTCAATGAGATGATGATCCCAGTGTGCGGGAATGGGTACAAGAACTTGCTGGCCTCATATCACCCAATATCTAAATGATATGGTAAAATATTCTATGGTATACGTCGCAGTTATCAGCAATAGGATATTGGTTGATATCCCATACATATTTACGGGAGGAGTAGGTACCTCAGAGCAGGCAATGAACCCATTATTGACTTCAAAAACATGTTGCTAAAGGATTACAATTCATATAGCATTTATGGACTTCATCATATTGAATAAAGTCAACAGGGGGGAAAAAGTTACAAAAAGTGTTTAAATGTGCATCAGTGTTAAAGTCATCTGATATACCTGATCAGCTTCTAAAGGCAAAACAGGGATCTGTTCTAATGCCATTCATTTTTAATTTATATAGTGACGAATCTGACAAAGTCATCACTGACTCCCCAGGGGAAGGCATTTACCATGTGGCTATGGAAGGGCAGAAACCAACTCCAACCCTTGGGGTGGCTATCTGCAGGAGGGCACATGGGGGAGACCAACCTCAGGAGAGTGGAAGCAGTTTGCCATGGAAAATACATAATGACCTCCCGACCCCCTTTGGAAAGGACTAATAGTAGTCCTCTATCATCCATCTCAAACCTACATGGCATATGGTGCAGGAGAAGATATTGAAAGCCGTGGCCAAATACAACTCGATTCCCATGAATCCACTGGGACGAGGAAGAGGACAAGAGCAATGCAACTTAACAAGATGCATGTGATGCGGTCAGGTGCCCCATACTGGGAAGTTAAAAAGCTATAACAAGACTGAAAGATGGTGAATTTCTTCTCTGAATGCGGTTCGGAAAGCAGACGGGTCATAGCGTGCAGCCGAGCAGAAAAACGGTAGGGAAGTATCGGCAGGAGAGACTTGAGACCAGGAGGACTGCTGTCACAATACACAGCAGTAGAAGCTCCGACATGAATGCCAGAGCGGTGAGAAGACCAGGCAGTGAAGGAAACACCAACGTGAAGAGAAGGGAGGCTGCATCAGCAAACGAAACTAACGGAGGACACTGCAGCAGCCAGAAACTATTGGTGAGCCCAAACAAGCAAAGGGGGACAGCATGGCGCTTAGCTGCAGGAACCACACAGCAAATTAAAAGAGAGGGCCCCATTCAGAGAATGTGAACAAGGAAGCTAGAATATTTAAGCAAGCAATGATTGTGTTGCAAGCAGGACATTGGGAAAAGCAGCGGATACCAAGCAAGTGAAGTAGTGAAGAAGAACAAGCATTGACAACAGCCAACAAGACAGGGGAAAGAACCCAATATTGACGCAAGGGAAAACTATGAAGTTTAGCAAAGTCCTGGCAGCAGAGTATACCAGGAACATTTCAAGCGGGTCTCAGACTTGCACCTTAAATCACAAACCTACGCATATGAGAAGCCCTGGCAGGTATGTAAAGAGAATATAAGACTGTAAACTCAAGTAATACCTGGCAGGAGAGTATAACAGGTGCCTTGTTTGGAGAACTATGAATAGAGATGTTTGAATAAAACATGGCAAGAGTATACCAGGTGTGTTTTGGGGAATTATGAATTGAGATGCTTAAGTAAAACCTGGTAGGAGAGTACACCAGGTAGACGTTTTTGAAAGACATTAGACATTAAATCTATACATAATTGTCATTCCGTCAAGAGATGAGAAGCAATCTCTTGACCCTGTGAAATCTGCAAAAGAGAGGAAGTTCTGTTCTTTGAGAGAGAAGGCGCAATCTCTTAATGTTGTGAACCATATAAACTGATGTATGAAACTTGTGGTTGTCAAGAGAGGAGAAGCTATATCTTGTCGCTGCAAGCCTTGTGTACAATGAGGAAAAGATTGTATTTGGTTTCCTTTTTGCAACATTGGAAAACCAGAAGAAGGAAGTGAAGACATGTTGATGTCTTGAGGCTGTGTTATAAAGGAACTGGGGAATTCTAGGAGACCGGAACGCCTTCTATATCCTTGTGGAACATTGCTTGTTTCCTTTTTGCACTATTTTGGAACTTTAAGTTGAACTTGAAAAGTAGAGCTGCAAGGATGCAGCCAAAAGAACATTCACCCTTTTACTTTATTAGTTTAGAATGCAAAAGTCTGCTTAGGTTTTTGACACAGAACAGAGGACTTTACGTTTGGACACGCCGACTTGGACACTAGTTATTTTGGTTGAAGCAGTGCAACCCCCTCAGTTATAGGTAAAGGTAGGTTTTTCTCGAACCCCTTTTACTTGAATTAAAAGTATATAGCAATCAAAATAGGCCCCTGTGTCCAACCCATGACCCATTAAAATAAGTAAACTCACTCTGACATCCTATGAAACCAAACTTTGAAAAAGAGTCTAAGAGCAATCCAGCGCTTATGCTTTCAATACCGTGCTTATTGTAGGGAACCCAAGAGTGTTAAAGGCTCTGTTGGGATATTGCTATAGGAGAGCCACAATCCTTCAAATAGACTGTATATTTGTCCGGTAAAAAAATTACGAGAAATCTAGCAGTCATTAAATATGACAGTAATGATAAAATATACCTGGTAAAGCAAACAAGATCTCAATATAAAGCCATTATAAAGAAGAAAAAAGAGGCAGAATTAGAAAGTAAATGGGAAAGCTTAAAGAAAGCCTCATGAACACAACCAAAAGATTGTTTTGTAGGGTGGTTTAAGTATGGATCTTAGCTCCATCATGACTATTACAGCCTCTACCTGGTAAGAGCATTAAGAAATTATAAGAATCACTTCTATTGAATAAGTTTACACAAGTAGCTCCAGAGAGCTCACCTTACACTAGAGAGGCTTCCTTGCTGTTCACAGCAGAAGAGGTGTCATCTGCTCTCAATGCACTAAAGAATAATAAATAAAAAGAAAAATAAAAGCACCAGGGCCAGATGGTATTCCCTTCGATCTCTTTAAAACAGAACCTTCTTTCTGGGTCCCAGAACTGTTAAGGTTTTTTTTAATCTGGTTAATGAAATTCCAGTGCCACCAATGTCATGGCGTTTGGCTGTGATACCTTCCATCTTAAAAAAAAAAAAAAAAAAAAAAAAAAAAAAGGGGCAGCAACAATTTACCATCAAACTACAGGCCTATTTCACTTTTAGATTGCTTGGGAAACCTTTATGCAAAGATCATTGCAAATCGATTGCTTTTACACATTGATGATTTAAAAGCATTAAGAATAACTTTGTGCAAAAATGTTGTCCAAAAAGCCATGCCTTTAAATACAGCATTTATTGACCTAAAGGTCACCTTCGACAATGTCGAACACAACCTCTTATGGGATGCCTTATATGATTTACGACTTCCCCCACAACACTTTATACCTCCAATGTAGCCACAGTTAGATGGGGGCAACAGAACAGTCATTCCCTGTTACAAAAGGAGACAAGGATGCATACTGGCCCCTTATTTAATCACATTATTTATTGATGTCTTGCTAGATCTTTATTGGAGCCACAAACAGATGCACCCTTTATAGGTAGTGAACACATTAATATCCTCTTGTTTGCGGATGACGCTGTACTGTTGTCCACCCTCCCCCCTCCTATGGTCTAAAAAGACCTTTAATTAGTTTTACTGTGTAGTCCTAAAACAGTTGTTTTACATGCCTCAAAAAACAAAATAACGTCTTGTTTTAAAACAAAATCAAACAAAAAAAAACTCTTTAAGATATTGAATTGGATGGAATTAGAATTGAAAATGTTGAACATTAGGATTACCTAGGCGTTGGTATTAACAGCACAGGGTTTGGAATTCACAATTTCATAAAAGCAATTTGATCATGAATAGACGAGCAGGTGCACTTTTAGATTTCTCATTGAAACACTGAAGGGCTACAGGGTGGACACCCGTTCAGCAGCTTTATACACTGCTGAAATCTGGGGCCTCCATGGAACTGAAAGGTAGTGAAAATAAATTCTTCAAAAAGTTACTAGGCTTACTTACCCACCGGGAACTTTGGGAATAGCTGTCCATTTGGAGGTTGTGCAGGCCTCTATTGGCTACCATACTCAATTAAAACCAGTTTTATTCTGGGTAATGCTATGGATGTATCTAGAATTGGATGTCTCCAACAGGGCAAATAAGGATATTCTAGCTGACAATCATATCAAACCTTGTGGCTGGTTTAAGCATGTGAACAAGGTATTAAAGATTGGTCTTAAGTTGGGACTGGGTATTTTCAGACTCTTTACATAGTGTGGCGAATCATGGGGTCTCGTCACTTCTCACCCGAGGGGAGCCCTTACCTGTGAGGCTAGGGAGGTGGGACTGCCACAAGAAAGCTGGACCTCACATGGAGAGTGTCCACTCCTGGGGATAAGGACTCCCTTTCCATAATAGAACTCTGACTCTCTTGTCCTTGACACCACAAAACCTATAAATCTGTAATAAGCCCAGCTGACAGCATTATTGTGCACTGAGATACTCCTTCCCTTCGGACTTGATACCACCGTAATGAGGAACAAAATGACCATCAAGCTTATTATGACACATTCCATCAAAGTATCAAGAGGAAGAATAAAAGGAGTTACACAGAATACTCCATTGCCAATTCTGACAGGTACTGTATCGTGGTGGCCTCAAGGAAGCATGAACAGGCCCTTGAAACTAGAAAGAGACTTTGACATGATGCAGGGGGGGCGGGGGAGACCCTTTTGTATAAAGTAGAGCTTGAAGGAGGACTCGATAACGGCAAGAAGGCCTGTAACCACAGCAATGGAAGCTGGCGTCCTAAGATACTGAACCGGGAGATTTAAAGTTGGAGAAGAGGACTTACCGAGAGGCAGGCGGCCCGAGAAAGAGAAAAAGAGAAAAAAAAGAGAATGAGAGAACAAGAGAGAGAACGAGAGAGAGAAAATCGAGCAGCAGGAGGAGGCAATCTCTGGGAGTCTGGACAGACCAGACTTCCAACATCCCCTGTAAAGGAAGCCAGCGGTTGCGCAACCTCCTGGAGGTGGACAGAGTGGTCCAAAAACTGTGCGCAGACCGCTGCAAGCCGAATGGTGCCACAGAGCCACACCGAGCCACTAACCAAGGAAGAAATACACATAGAAGACTTGTGTGAACGAGAAGCCAACACGAGACCCCCAGGAAGAACCAGAGAGGCACTCCGACCAAAGCCAAGGTAACGTGCATTGCGGGCGACCAGGGTGGGGCCCGGGGGATAATGTTCAAATTAGATAAAGAGTCAAGTGTTACTCAGGAGTAATCTCCATCATAGTGATACCCAAAGATCCAAGAGTCTGGTACTCCTTGAAAGTAGAGCCTGGCACATGGGAGCTGATAGTTGGAGGAAAAAGGCCAGAGACTCAAAGGGACAATATCCCTAAATATCAACCCTGTAGCGAACTCCCTTGTCAAAATAAGAACTCCAATTTGCAGGAAAAAGACGAAAAGGACCACGAGCTATACAGAAGCAATCTCCTCTGTAATCAAGACGCAAGTAGCCCTAAGAGGGTATCAACAGTAAAGACAAATTTAGAAAATATTAACTCAGTTGTTTATAAATCCTTGGGAGGAAGTGAAATTATTTAAAAATGTGTTCAAGCGGATATCGAGGAACAAACGGAACTTATCCAAGTATACCAGGAGAAGGGGATCATTCTCCTGGTCGCAGCGTTTTTGGAAAAACAGACCCTTTTGCAAGAGAGTACCATTGGGTCAACCAGTACTGGATGGTTTCACCAGGAGAAGGGAGTCAGTCTCCTGGTGCTTTTGGTTAAGAAGAACCTGGAACATTGGGTGGTTTAGTTCTTAGTTGTAGGGATAGAGTAGTTGGCTTGGACAGAGGATGATACTTTTTGGTTTTAACCAACATTCTGACAAGCACCCAAGTATTAAATGTTGAGGGAGGGATAACCCCTCTAGAGATAGGGACACATGGCTTTATTTCTTTGAGTTATTAATAAAAAGTCTATAGTCAAAATGAGAACACCTTGTAAGCCTCCTTACTCCATTGTGTCTCAGTTGGAATAAATCGAAGTGCTTGTTCCGTAAAGATCTTTGGTTAAAACCAGGTTTGAGGTTTTGAACAGCATCTTTCTTGGATAACTAAACCAATAGAGAGAAATGTGTATATAAAGCACTGCCTGGGTATGCTTCAATTAAATAATTTTACTAAGAACTGGTCAGCTGAGGCCAATGAAAGCTGCCATTTGTGTGAACTTAAAAAAAAAAAAAAAAGGATAAAATTCACGTTTTATTTTTGTCGGGTCTTAAGGAACCTCAGGCAAAGATGGCTTCTCCCATTATTGAAATAAAATATTAACACTGAGCTTGTAGAAATACAAGAAAGGTAGCAGGAGCCCCCCTCTAGAAAGAACATGGCATGATAAACTGTTCTGTGGTTCTTACCCACGTTGTGAGTGCGCAGCCATCGCTTTTAGCTCACTGTACTTTTCACAAAAGAGGAATATCCATTTGAATCAAAAGAGGAATATCCATTTGAATGTCGTTCTTTGTCCTGCCCACAAGGGCAGTCCAGCACCGAAAAGCCTCCTTTGAGCAAAAGTGCCAACAGCAACCCCAAACATGTTTCGGCCTAGTCGGGCCTCATCAGTGAGGTGGAGCTGTGCCTCTTTGAGCACAGTGAGCAAGGGGTCCACGTCTGGGTTCCCTCCGGTAACTTAGGTTGACCAACCCCAAGTTCCTTGCAAAAATACAAAAAAAAGGTAGCAGGTCCCAATACCACATTGAGTGTATGAGAGACGATATGCACTCAGACATCCATATTGAATTTGCCTCCGCACTGAAAGGGTGGAAGGATGTCTGCACAAACCATTGGACATTGACGAGCTATAAGTGAAATTGGACAAGGGCAGAGTGACGTCATGAAAGAAAGACACACAGACGCACTGAAACGATATGCAAATACTTAAAAGATAAAGATGTAACTGAAGTAATAAGAGAAACATGTAAATCGAAGACAAAGAAATCTTATGCACCGAAAAAATAAGGGAGAAGAGATGAAGTTAATGTATATACGCAGAAACGCAAGGTAGCTGAGACAGACGCTTGCTGCAGAAGAAAACATAACGCGGATAAGGCAGCCATGAGAAAAAGATGGATGTTGGACTAGTGTTGAAACAAGTCGAAAACAAGCGTTATTCATTAAGCTCCAGATGAAGATAATGGTGTGCCTACACTCCCCGAAAAGTCCCAGAGCAGAGAACAGGCTGCAAAGTCAACACATGAGCAATAATCGTGGTAAGTGGAGGATTAGCATGAATTAATCGAATCAGATAGGTCATAAGAAGAAAAAAAAAAACAACATTTTTCTCTCCCCCAGACATTTTCGACAAAGCGCCCCCCACACCCTTTTACTTATCTGTGGGCAGCACACCTTCTGTGCCACCATCTCCTGCATACACTGCAGGGTGCCCTTTTACCTTTTTCATAACTTTATTTCAACGGGTGCAGGGGACACCGCCGCTGACAGTATAGTGAACAAGGGTGTGGGTGACACCCCCCCCCCCCACAGCCCTTTTTCAGTATAATGCCACGGAATGGGGGACTTGTTTGAAATTTTTGAATACATCTCCCATTTGTTTTTCTTTTTTTCAAACAATTATAGGGATTACGTAAGGGGAGGGACAACAAGGAGCTGCTTCTTCCAATTAAATAAGTAACCATCCCTGATTCCCTAGGCCACACGCCAAGGTATCTAGCTTTCAAATTGGCCTTGTTCAAGGTTCCTTGTTCTGGGAACCTGTGGGGAGTCGAGGCAGGTGTCAATCTGTCTGGAGATCAATAAACGGACACTGGTTTCCAATCAAAAGTCAGGGGTGGCTTAGCTTTTATTAGGATTTTAGTTCATATTAATACAGGTGTCTTTACACTCTTTGGCCACTGGAGACTACTACTTTTCCTTCAATACTATCCTCTTACAGGTACGTCTAACGCTCACCTTGTATTCACAGGAACGCCACTCGACAGCTCCGAGACGCTTCTAGAACACTGCACCTTCTCCAGGATTCATGCTGCCAAGGGTCAGTTCTAGAAGACAGGAGGTGGGTTTTAGATATCACACTTTCCCTCGAGGCCCACCTCCCCGTGCTCCCCATGCGGTTCCCCATTGGACTTCTCTCACCTTGGTTTTCGTTAAGGTGCACTCTCTGTCCTGCTGTGCTGGGCAGGGGTGCGTCATTGCTGGGCCCTGTGCCGCCGAGTTACTTCACTGGCGTGGGCCTGGAGTCCAGACCGACTGCGACTCCATTCTGGAGGTAAGTCTTTCGTATTGAAAATTAATGTCTGTAATTGTAGATGTCCTGAATAACCTCCACCTTCTTTACTGCAGATGCCGAAGGGATGATGGTGAAATCGAGCCGATTCAGGAGGCTGAGCTCGAGAAGGTAAAAGGTGCGCAAAGCAGGGCGCAATGAGCGTCCTTGGAAGTTGGCTAACCTGTGCTGTTTCTTGTAGGTCGCGGGAGGAATCCTGGAAGAAGGTGATCGAAAGGGCCAGACGCCGGATGGACGATATTTGTGTGGTGATGGACTTCAAGGAGAGCTTGGTAAGTAAGTTTACTTAATGTCTTATTCTCGTCCTCCTTCCCAGGGATGTTGCTGGGGGAAGATAGTGAATGTCCAAGAAGACTCCGGGTGGATGGCGGAGCTGGAAGCTGGGCAGGTAAGGATGACCTCTCGCCCATGCAGGCCAAGATGCTGAGCAGGACCCGGTGAACGTCATGCTGTAAGAGCAGATTAACGCGAAGTGCGTGCCTTGGGTTGGGCGTGGTTTAAATACCCAGCAGGTATCCCAGGTGCCTTCGGGGCAGGCCCCGCCTTGGATGCTATACTGCTTGTTGCAGTTCCCCATTGATCCTTGTGGGGGCAGCCATGTTAGTCCATTGTCCATTGAAACCCACACCTGCCATGTGAGCCTGATGCCAACGGTGCCACGACTGACTCCAAGGGACCTGAGAGGTGCCGAATTGGGCCTTGTTAAAATACTGTGGCTAGGGAGCCCGAGTTCCTTGGCCTGGGGTTAAGGTCATGACAGTACGTGGCACTGGATGGCGGTTTATTCATTCATTTGCCTCAACATTTCTATTCAGGGGCCAGAGAAAATACTGAAATTAACAAAAGCAGTAATAAGAATCACAGGTGGATTACTACACCAAGCTACTGTAAAATAAATAATGGCAATATGTCAAAGGTCTTATTAGATACTTTAGATTGAACAAGTGAACAATTAGATGTACACTGACTTAATGAGGGCACTGGATCTGGTGGAGAGTTGTGGTCCCCTTTTGTATTGATGATATTGCAACCACTATGAACTTTGGTTTTTTTTGCCCCCTTCCTTGAGGATTAGAAGGAAGATGCAATCCCAATTCTAAAGCAAAGGTTGTTTACTCAATGCAGACATTCCATTTAAGGCTTGGTCATGGCCCTGCTACCCCCTCAGGGTTTCTAATTTGTTCCTTGTTCAATCCCTTAGAAAGAGAAGGGTGTGAAATGATATAGGATGGGATGTAGTCTAGTATATAGAATTATCTTGTGTGCTGTTTTGTAAAGATGTTTCGGACAAATCTATTATATTCCTATCGTTCTAAGACTCATATAGGGAACTGTGAAAATGTTTACTTGTGTACTTTTACAGAATGTTGTCTTCTGAAATAAGGTACTTTTGATTGTCTACTAAGATCTCCATGGGTACGGACGGGCAGAAAATCAAAGCAATTTCAGGAGCAGCGTATGAATCCAGCAGGTGTAACACCACAGACTGGGTAGAGGTGCCAATGCAGGTGTATTGGAAGAGCATTTAGCACATGGATTAGATGCTGCCTTTTCTGAAGTTGCCCTTTTTCTACCAACTGGGGATACCAAAACAAACAAAGAAGCTGGAAAGTACTTCCAAAAAGAAAAATAACAACATGCCCATCTGAAGCCCTACCAACGTTTGCAGTAAATCGGCTGTGTAAAGCTATAGTCACAATTTATAATCCTGCTGTTTGCTGAATCCTAGAGAGTTAAGATGTGAGGCATTAAAAAAAAGAAACCTTACATCCCGGTCATCCTGAAAGAGATTTGGGGAATGCGGATAGATATTGGCACAAAGGTGGCAGAACATTCTGGGAAGGTGTATCACATCGAAGAGAGGGTGATCTCAGCTAGACATGCGTCTGTCTGAAGTGGAGCACAGGGAAGAGGAGCTGCGTTTAGAGGTGGACGATATGGAGAACCATGAGAGGCTCTAATCTACACTTTTTTGGCCTTAATGAAGCGGAAGAGGAGTCCCCAATGGGGCTGGCTGCAAAGATCCAGGGAACTCTGGGGCTGATTCTTCAGGCAACGGAGGACCCCCAGATAGTCTGACAGAGTCCATCGTGCAGGGGTGGGACCCACGCTCCGTGCTAGTGAAATTCCACTATTATACAGACATGGCCCGCATCTTGGTGAAAGCCAAAACGATGGCAGTTACTGAGTTCGAGGATTTGAATGTGGCCATTTATCCAGACTTGTCAGCATTTACGCTGTTGAGGTGGAAGAAATGTGGCCCTCTCACCTGATGGCTTCGAGACAAGGGAGTGCGCTACAGATGGGGTACCCCTTTGCTTTTATTTTTGAGTGGGAGGAGATGAAATCTCAGTTGGTTACGGAGGATGATATTTTGAGAGTCTCGCAGGAGCTGCAGGTAGGGGAGGTTGAGCCAGAGGTGCAGCATCGGAGGGCACACAAGTGGGTGGTAGAGGGAGTGATCGGTGGACGGCCTGGGTGCCTGTAAATTTAGCAAATTGAATACTCTGTCCCCGAGAAAAAGAGCAACCCGACATGGGTCCTGAACTACGACTTTGTGTTGCTTTCCTTGTTAGGAGGAGGGGACAGAGGGTCCGAATGTGGCAACCTTTCCTGCGATAGAAAGTCATCCACGCATTGTTATCCTATAAAACGGATTGGGCCCTCAAACGCTTCAAACATAAATACTACGAAAAAGGGGAAAGGGCAGATAGACTCCTTGCATGGAGATTGCACGGTCAAACTAGAACGGTCAATTTAAGGATGTTGACAGGACAGTGACTAGGGGTAACTAGGATATTGCTGGGAGGTTTGCTGCCTTTTATGCAGCCTTCTATGCATTGGAAACTGAAGGCGACCTGGCGGGGATCTGGACCTATTTGCAGGGAGTGCACTTGCCAGTGCTCTGGGTGGACAACGCACAGCTGCTGAAAGACTGTACTGAGGTGGATGAAATTATCTCCACAATTAAATGGGATGAAGAGTGGGAAATCCCCGGGGGAGGTTGGTTTCACAGTGCGTTTCTACAAGATGTTCAGGTCAAGCTCAGCTTCCATACTTGCCAGGGCGCTCAATGAGGCATTGGGTGGGAAATCGCTCCCAATAACTATGCTTAAAGCTCTCATCTCGATCATCCCTAAAGAGGGGAAGATCCCAGCAGTTGATCATATAGGCCAATATCCTTACTGAACACAGATTTTTAAGGTCCTGGCAAAACCTCTAAACAATAGAGTCGATAAGCTACCAACGTTAATTCACGGGGACCAGGTGGGATTTGTTAAAGGTAGGTAGAGGGCAGATAACTTTCGAAAGACCATGATTCTTATCTACTGGGCAGGGAAGGGAATGATCAGGCTTGCTTAGTCTCTTTGGACTCTACGAAGGCCCTTGACAGGGTAGAGTGGGTTTTCTTAATGAGGTCTTGATTAAATGTGAGTTTGGGATCCACTTTCGTACATGGGCAAGGGCTCTCTATGGGAGCCCACCGGCAAGAGTATCTGTGAAGAGCTCGATCTTGGAGGAGTACCCGTTATATAGGGGTGCTAGGCAGGGATGCAGCCTGTTCTCCCCGCCCCCCTCCTTTTTGCCTTGGTTATAGAGCCACTGGTGGCAGCCATATGGGCAAATCCAGGGATTATAGGTATTGCAGTTGATGGGACTGAATTTAAGGGGTCACTGTTTGCTGACGATGTCTTGCGTTACCTTCGGGACGAGAAAGACTAACCAAGTTGATGCTGGTCTTGGAATATTATGAGAGGTTGGCAGGGTTGAAAATTACAATAAATCGTCCCTTCTTTCTTTGGGGGAGGAGTCTCAGGGGAAGGCAGGTAGGGAATCCTGGGGCAAGCTAATGAGGGGGGAGTGAATCGATTACTTATCTGGGGGTCGTAATTCCAAGTACTTGCAAAAACTCAATTATGACTCACTTATGGTGGAATTTAGGGGTGATTTGAAGAGATGGTCGGAATTGATACCATCTCTGGCAGTGAAAAGGTCGGTGGTGAAAATGAACGTGCTTCCGAGGCTACAGTTTTTTTTCAAATGCTCCCAGACGCCCCCACCCCACTACCCCTCAGAGGGGTTTCTTTAAGAGGTGGAAAGCATGTTCTCAACTTTGTGCGGCAAAGAAAGAGGGCGTGGATAGCGAGGGAGACTTTGTTTGCACAAATCACAGGGGATGGTTTGGATTCACAGATTTTTCCCATTACTTTAAAGCGGTCCAATTCCAAGTCATGTTAGAACATTTCGGAAATCCAATAATGTATTTGACATACTTGGAGGATTGCGCCACTCCCCCGAACAAGGTACGTGGTTTATTTATGGACACCCCACAGAGGTCTCCCTAGGTAGGTGCATAAACATCCTACATTGGGGATACTGTGAACATTATGTTCAGAGTCGAAAGTTAATTGGGAATAATCCACTTGGCCTTCGCCGTTGGGATCCTTATGGGGTCACCCTTTCCAGGTGGTCAATAGGAATTTGAGGGGCACCGAATTGGTCGGACAGGGGCTTGATGAGAGTAGCGCACTTACTGCTGGATGGTAAATGTAACGAGTATGAGGAAGTTAGAGACATGTTGCGAAGGGCGAATCTTGGGATCTTTGATTAAATACGTTTGAAGGGGGTGGCGTTGGACCCAAGATGAGCAGGGGAGTTGGGGGTAGTGGGGAATAAGATACCTGGAAGTTTATACCCAAAGATATATCAGATTTGTATAACACAAATCATCTACCTCTTTGGAAACAAATTGTAAAGATATTGTAAAATGGGAGAAATTCAGTCTATTCTGGGTGGCCAGGATGAAGTCTTTTAAAATGAGCAAGCTACACAAATGTTAATTTTTATTTCAAATGTTACCCGTTCATGTGCCTCCCTCCTTTATACGGATGGTTCAGACAGCCTTATTGGGATTTGTATGGATGACGGCTATACCAGAAATTGCATACAACACACTCATTCTAAATAAAGAGCTAGTGGGAGTCAGTTTTCTAAACCTACAATCTTATTATAGGGCAGCACAGCTTGGTGCGCTTGTTGATCACTGAGGCTGACTTACTACTGAACAAAGGGTGCATTTGGAAAACACAATTCTGACCCAGTCTCTTTGGGAGAGTGGCCATGGGTTCCCAAGTCTAGGATCCCTACGGATGTTATTTAACACCCAGCTCTCACAGTGTTATGGGAAATATGGAAGGAATGGTGGCACACAAGGTGTTAACTTTGTGGCCCTCTCCAGTATTGGTATTTGGGCACCTTCCCTGAGGGATTCAATCCCAGAGCTGTTGAGATTCTGGAATTGTGGTTGGATGGGCAATATAGGTAATGTGAACAATGGGGGACGCTTCAGAGGTTTCCAAAACCCTTTGAGAAGCTTATACTGACATAAATAGGAATTGAAGGGATCAATATTGTGTCTATCATCAATTACTATTAGCCGAACCTAAATACCCAGTGAAAGTTGGGTACAATGGGGTAAAGCCCCAGGTGAAAAAAGCTCAGGCAAAAAAATGGGTGTTGATGTGTCGTAATGCGGATTGAATTAATATATGATATGGCATTTGTAACGCGCCTATATACAAGTGTTTCAAGGCGCGACGAGGCGGGGGGGGACCGACAACGATCCTACTAGGCCAGGTGTCATTCAGATCACGCAAGTGCAAGGGTAGAGGGGAAAGGGAAAAGGGGAAGGGGAGAGGGGAAAGTGCAGTACATGGTTAGTAGAATACAAGATAAATAATAGGGCCAGCTGGTGGCAAGTGCAAGGTAAGTGCCGGGAGGAGGGGCTGTAGGATACAGAGACAGTCCCGTTGTGCAGGAAGGCAGTGCAGGGAAGAGTGGCTGGGCCACGGACCGGGATCGGTGAGTGGACCAGTTGCAGATTCGGTGCAGGTTTGCTGATTCTAGCAGGGGAGAGAGGGAGAGAAAGCGGAGGCAAAGAGGAAGGTTTTGAGGCGTTTCCGGAACTGGAGATGGTTCTCAAGTTTCAGGGAGGCAGGAAGGCTGTTCCAGAGGGAGGCCCCTGCTGCGGAGAGAGATCTACCCCCAACTCGTTGCTTGGAGAAGCGGCTGACCCTGAGGGAGTTGGAGGTGGATGAGCGAAGAGCTCGAGAAGGAAGATATTTAGGAAGAGAGAGTTGAAGGTATTTTGGCTCAAGGCCCCAGAAGGCATTGTGGACAATGCAGAGGATTTTGAACTTAATCCGCGCAGCCACTGGGAGCCAGTGTAGTGATTTCAGTCCTGGAGAGATACGGTCCCTGGGCTTGAGGCCAAGAACAAGTCTCACAGTCCTGTTCTGGATGAGTTGCAAAGGGCGTAGAGTAGAGGCAGGAAGATTTAGATAGAGGCTGTTACAGTAGTCCAGATTCGAGAGAACCAGGGCTCTAGAGACAGTGAGCTTCTGGGGGAAGGAGAGGAAAGGAAGGATACCTCTGAGGAGGTGTAGCTGGTAGTGTGATACAAGCGGCAGGCCCTTAAATTGCTACGTAGATATTAATATCCTTCCCCCATATACTATCGAAGATGCACCCAGATGTAAACTCATGTTGGAGATGTGGATAGGAAGACCGGCATTACTGGCACATGCAGTGTCTTGGATAAGAGAAATCTGGATGCAATTCCTCACACACTCGCCATTATTGCTGCTGTTAGGGATTTACAATGAGGGGGAGGGGAGCCATACTTGGGACACATGTCACATAATTTCCTTATAGCAGCTAGGAGTTGTCTAGCAATGCATTGGAAAATGACAGAAATTCATACTAAGAGAATGGCTTACTAAAGCTTTGTGCATTAATTATATGGAGACACTAACATATGCCCAATGAATCCAAGCAGAACAGAGTAAAAGTGGGTTCCTTTTCTGGAGAAATACAACAGCCAAGACTCGGTGACCCGAAAATGCTTGCACTCTTTCCTTTATGTTAATGTACAAGGCGATTGGAAGTGATAGGGTTGACTGGGGAGCAGCAGTTTTAATGTGGGACTTATGATGAAGAAAGTACTTTTGTTTCAATGTTTTTTTCCAAAGTCAATGTGTTTTTGGAACATTTTCCACTCTGCAGGTGAGAGGTGGTGCTTGGTGGTTTTGTCAAGAATTCTAGGGTGTGCGCACCATCAGGGAAAGCATTCAACGTTCTGTTCTTTTCTCCCACTGATGTATGAAAGATTGCAGCCCGCCCTGCCCCCCTGCACTGTAGTTTTGAAGCAAGGGGGGAGACACTTTTGAAACTTGCTTGCACAATTGGCCACTGGCTTGTGATGTGCCCTCAGTCTGTTGCCTCCACAGTAGGACTGATCTGGACTTTCACTGATCTCCCATGCCATATCGCATGTAAATCCCCTATCAGACTGGAAGTGAGATGATGGACGGAAGTATCTGCCCGATTTGGTGAAATGATTTCTAGATCTAAAGGACGGATAACTTTGTTGTAGAGTACCAAATGACCTGGTTATATTGGTGTAGGATTTTATAGACAATGTGTCAGCCACCTTTTTTTCTGAAACGGTAGTCTCGGATGGTCATATTCATGTATTTAGCTTAATCAACCAGTCTCGACAGCGGAGAACCGCTCCCATCCACTATTATGCCAAAAACCCACGTCCATGTGTCACTATTTGCCCCCTTTGCTGGGTTTCAACTTTTTGGGGCAAGATTCGGGGTCCACTCCCCATTGGACTTTGCTTTAGAGCCTTACTACACACTACTGTGGGGTATGCAGTGTTAACGAAAAAAATGACAAACATTTTCAGCGACACCTGAATAATGACAAAAAAGTCAAATGTTTTAGTGTAAGTATTTATGGGTGTAAGGGGATTAAAAAGGGTGGGGAGGGTAAAAAGGCTGCAGAAACAGGGGGCTGGGGCGCCGTCCCAAATGTAAAAAATGTTTTAACTTATTAAAGTGTCACTGAAAATGTATGTCGTTATTTTGGCTGTCGTTATAAACACACGGAACCTACTGTGGGTGCTCTAAAACCATATTTTCAATTTCACTTAATTTCCGTAACCACCAGGACGCTTCTTTATTTAAAGGACTTTGCTTCCCAGAATGCCTTTCCCACTGCTTCATGTCAACCATAGCAGAGCCAGGTTGGGTGGCGGATAAGACCATCAGTTGCTTGCAGCAAGCATCACACCTGAGGTTGTGATTGTTAGCCAGCTTTAAAAGCCGCAGTTTGCTTCAGTCCTGCACTAGTCATTGTTGCAGTGTGATAGGGAGAATTCTCTCTTTAGGCTGAATTTCCTAACCTAGCGAGTCCCCCAGCAGCTTTGCTGGATTTCTGGAGTTTGTTTTTTTCTCCTTCCAAGAGTGAGACTCCTTTTCTCCCGCTCTTGCACATGATTTATGGTGTTCCTTTGACTGTTAATGTGTTTTGTGAGCTATGAGGTCCTTTACTCCATAGGGTCTCATGTGTTTTTACTATGTGTGTTACACAGCACCCTCCGTGCAGTGACACAGGGGTGTCATAGTGACACCCCACCATAGACTCCATACCCTGGGACTGACTACTGTCTCCCAGGGCATGTAAAGTCACCATTGGCTTTACTAGTCCCAAATTATTAACAGAAACCAGTACAAACCATCATATTGTGGACATACTGGTCGGGGCAATTCGATTGCCCCGGAGTCTGTTAGTCGAGGGAGCACGTCTCCGTCCCCCCTGATCGAGTTTTGGCTGGTGGCAGTGGATACTACTTTTTATACTCGACCGCGAATATATCCCTATGGGATTTTCCCATTGTTCGAGGCTACCAACTTTAATTATTTAATTCTCATAGCCTCGAACATACCGCCGGTTTATTTATTTATTATTAATTCGCCGGTTGGTATTTTTTGCCAGGACTCGATTCTAAAATGGCGTTTGTGTTCTCTTCTGTGATTCCAACCCGAGTCGAGCCCTTTGTTCCACTTTTTGGCGGGCTTCTCCACAGAAGCCTCCAAAAGTGGTGCCACTCTGTCTGGGTACCACAGGGGGTGTGGGAGGGGGTTTAGGCACCCTGGACTGAGTTACCTTGGTAACTCAAGTCGCACTCTTGTGTGATTGGCCCAAGTGGTGAGACGGCCGGCTCACCACTTAGCATGTTTGATTGACAGCTAGGCTGAGTGAATGGAGGTATGCTGCATAAAAGCAGGGCTTTGGGGACTGGAACTTCAGAAGTCGCCACAGGACCTGAGAATCCGACGAGGGAGAAGCTGAGCCGACCTACCACGACGACACCACCGGTGGAGCCCTGCAGAACCGACTCACCACTTCCCGACGACAGAGAAGATCTCCCGGCTGGAGAGGCTTCTTCCCCCGACTGGTGGGCACAACCAGTTTACCTTCTTCTCTTTGCACCCCAGACCGGCTTGTGGTCGAATTGCCCGTGCCAAACACCCTGGCAACTGGATAGCCAAATAGCACTGGACCGCGAATTACAGGACCGCTCCTTTTACCTGAGAAACTCCGCGGCTGGTTTCTTCCATGGCAGTGCAACAGACTCCTGTCTTCCTCCCCGACGAGGTCTTCTCTTCCCCTGGACGAAGCACCGACTTGCATCCGCTGCCAGGAACAACTGCCGCTGCTAGAGTATTCTCACCACTTTAAGGTACCGTGTCCGCCAGGCCTCCCTTTCTAAAGATTGCTACAAGTTAATAATAATCCCTTAACCTTCTGGACTGGGCTGGCCGCCTTGACCCTCTAACTGGTCTCTTTCTTTGGTCCAACTCTTTTTGAACCTTTTCAAGTCTTTTGTGCACTGCAACCGTGTGACCTTGGACACATTTCGTTTTGATCCTCTTAAAGCGGATCCGGCCTACTGACTCTTGTTGTGTTTGTGAAAAAGTGTTGGGATCCGTTTCAATTTTTTCTCTGCTTTTCTCTCCCTTTTTAAAACGAATTATTAGAGTGCCATCTATATTAAGTGCTCACCGCTGTCTGAAAAATAAGTGGTGCTTTACTTAAGACTTGTCTAATATTCTTTTAAGGGAGTGTATATCTTTTAGTGACTGTATTTTTGAATTGCTTACTATTAGTGCCTGTGTGTTTTTCTAGATGTGGTTTTAAATAAATAATTATATCTCTTTTACACCAAGCCCTGGTCAGTGTTTAGTTGTTCTACTGTGTTCTTTTGACCTATTGTGAATACCCTGTATACTGCCTAACTCTTCTTGAGGGATGTCAGACTGCTCAGCCACAGCTACCAAGTGAATCTGTGTGGTACAGACTGCTACCAAGTGGGTTTACTGCCAAACACCTATAGTCTTAAATCTTTTGCAGTGGTCCCAGAGGGAACTGCACAGGTTTCTGCCTAACACAGTGTTCCCGTTTGTAGTTGGTACCTTGTTCTTCGTTATTCGTTCTTGTTTCTAGTTCCTCGTTCCTCGTTCCTGGATTTTGAAGTTGGTGTGCTTGTTCGGAATTTCCGCTTCCTCGATTCCATTTCTGGCTTACTCAATTTTGCAGTCCACACTTTCTTGTGCAGTCCAGATTATCGGTTATACATTTCCTTGACGTTATTCTGCAGTATAAACCAGATCCTTTAGGACACGCCTTCTTCAGAGACTTCCACCCATTTCCTTTCCTTGCCTGTGTCAGGAGCGGTGAGGCTGCAGGCTTATAAATTAATTTTACCTGCTTCAGCTGCCTTTTGGAGCAAGTTTCTGTTTCGCCCTTGCACTATTCCTACTTGTCACTTGTGAAGAGTCTTATCCATTAGGCTATCCCACCTTGGCTGTTGGGTTCCAGGTGGCGTTTCTTGTTCACGCGAGTATCCATCTATATAAAATACTTGGGTATGTTTCCGTACTGAGCTGATGCAATTTATCAGTGCTAGGTTGCCCTCTGCTATCCAAATGGCAAAGTGCACCCACTTCAACACAGCCACCATTTCAACAAAAAGAATGAGCATGGTTCTACATGGTCACCTTCACCTTCTACTATCGCCAACATTCAGAAGTTACTTCTTTCCACCCCCACTTCTCTTCACATGGGGCACGGTGGTTCCAATGTCAATTAACAGTTAATTACCAGCTGAACGTTTCAGTCTCAAAATAGCAAAACGCTGTTGGACGAATGCCTCATGAGCTTAAACTGAAAGTAGGTTCTGTAATTATGCTACTATGCAATCTTATGCCATCACGGGGACTCTGCAATGGAACAAGGTTGACAATTACTCGTCTACAAAGACATCATAGAGGCCAGATCGATCGATGGAACGTAAATACTGTTCTTATTCCACGCATACCTCTCATTCCATCTGATACATTTAGTCTTTTCATTGACCATTAATAAGTCACAAGGACCTACGCCCCCTTCCTGGAAGCGATCCGTGGTAATTCCGATATTTAAGAAGGGGGACAGAAGTGATCCTCTGAAAAGCAGAAAAGCTTTTTTTTTGCAGTCTGACTAGAATTCAAGAATAGGACCAATGTTTTACCACAAATGTCATATCGGGCCAGGATGGCCAAAGAATGTCTGACCTTCATAGTTGTAGCAGCTGTTCAGATAACCCAACTGCCAAAGGCATACAGTTGTCTGCCTTCAGTGTGGAGGCACAGGGCAGGGTAAGACTGGGTTCACCAACCTCTTTCTGCAGCCGAGGAGACCACGGAATTAGGGCTTGCTGGGGTCCTTAAACATTTCATAAACCCACCATTTTTTGTTTAGGCAGTTTCTTTTGGCTGGGGCAGTGTTACGCTCACCTGGTATCCACAAGGATGCCACCCAGCCGGGTTACTCGCTGGTATGCTTCTCAGCTTCGCCCTGATGTGGTCTGCGGGGAAGGTTCTGCCTGAAAATACAGGAGGACTATGTTCAAGACTAACCGACTGGGGTAAGTATCCTCAATCCACCCCCTTATGCTTTCAGTCCCTCTGGTGCCCTCTCCTCACCTTGTGGTAGAATTAGGCGTGCTCTCCGTACTGCCTTCTTTGCAGGGGCGCGTTGTCTTTCATGGGCAAGTGCAGTCCAGTTACTTCACTGACGTCGGCCCGTTTAAAACTGTTCAGGTAGGCCTTATCGCTGTTCTTTAGTTTTGTTGCTATCCTGCATGCCTTTCTTTGTTTAAAATGTCTTTTTTCTCCCTTAGGTATGCAGAGCTTCAGCGCGGCGAACTGGCTTGGTCGCGGTGTTCTTCAGCGCGAGTGGAATGTCCGGAGTGGTTCTAGCCGAGAGGCGACCAGCCAGGTAAGTCTTTTGAGCAGTTCATAATTTGTAAATGTCTACAGCTTTCTTTAATGTTGCCTCCATCTTCTTCTTTCAGGTCATTCTGTCCCGGAGGCGTGCAGGTCGAGGAAGCTGTTCTCAGTAGCTGCAAGTGTTTAAAGATGAAGACTGCAGGTAAGATGCTGCTGCTAATGAAGTTTCTTTTGTCTCCTTGCAGGTTCTGCTTCTCCGAGGTTCGAGAGAATAGCAGGACACGGTGAGCGTCATGTTGCAAGCTGCAAAGTAACACAAAGCATGTTCTGCAGTCAGGGTGTGGTTTATATAGCCCAGGGAAAGTAGTTCGATGCCTGCCACACCCAAATCACTAGACCGCATAGCTTGGTTCTTAGGGAACCAAGCTATGTGGATGCCTCCATGTTGGCTGACAATACAATAAAGTAGTTCCCAAGCACATTACTGTTCATGGTGTATGAGCCTGGCGCCATAGGCGCCAGTACTGGCCCCATGAGGGCTTTTGAAGAGGATGCCAGGCTCTAGAGGCCAGAGTCCTGACTCCACCTGGCCAATGGGTTTGCCAGAGGGGGTCTTGGGCGAGGGTCGTGACAGGCAGTGAAGGGGTTCCTGATCACCACTAGGCCATCTTCCCAAATGTTTTCTAGAATGGGAACCGATGTTGCGGTCTTCATTGATTCTTCTTACGGCTGGTACAAGAAACTCTCTTTTCGGTACTGAACAGTTCGAACTGTTTGGCGGCATTAGCTATGGCGTTAAGAAATGTTGCTATGTTGTATGAGGGGAATCTATGGGAGGGAACTCTTCCAGTTCCCCCATCTGCTGGGACAAGGTCATCAAGTTTGACTGTTAACAGCGAAGGTGTTGAGGCAGTATTGTGGAGAGCCCCATCCTGGGAATCCCTGACCGAGTTCATGTCAACAGGTTGCGGTCATCCGAGGTCTTCCTCAGTTGGAACTTCTCTGCTATGTTGCCCGATTGTGGCCCAGGGCTTGGGCTGCGGTGGGATGTCTGGGATAGGATCAGACCTTTGAGATATGCTGGGCACCATCGTTTGTAGTTCAATTATTAAAGTGGTTAAACTGTCCAAAAATCAATAATGTGCTTCAGGCTGCCGAGCCAGTCTTGGCAGCCTGAACTGCTCCATCCAACTGCTCCATAGGCTGCAACACAAGCTCTTATAGGTTGCAACTCATCCTCTTTCTCACCCCTCAAAGTCAAAGACTAACTTGTACTGTAGCATGTCACCTGGAGGCATATTGGAGGGCTCAGACTTTAAAGGCGAAGCAGTTTTGAAGTTGTTCTAGGTCTAGGTGTTTGGTGTTGTGCAGACGTATTTACCATCGACAAAGTAGTCAATGGTGTTTCCACCAAAGGTTTGGGTGGTGTGGTATTGTGAATCACTGACTGAGACAGCAGCAAGGTCTTATTCTTGTATTGTGTGGTAAGTGCTTGGAGAGCAGTTTGACTTGTGGACCGAGACGCTGTTGTCAAAAGCTTTGTAGATGCATCTTGTGTCATTGATAGACACATTTTTTGTAGCCGAAGGATGACTGAGCAGGCTTTGTAGGCAGGCAGGGCTTATGGGAACCCTTCTGAACACCAGAGTGGAATCTCCCGTCTGCAAGGTCATGCGCCTCTATGGTTCTTTAAAGGGAGAGGAAGCTTTCTGCAGTGGCCTGCTATGATGCAGAGCATCTCAATAAAGCAGAGTGAGGCAGCAGTCCCTTCATCCAGCCATGCAACAAGTTTTCTTTGCCCATCTTTTATGGTTTTGTTGGAGAAAGACAGATGAAGCAGGTGTCCATATTATGGTCAGTGTACAGACAGTAAAGGCACTCATGCTGGTTTGCAGCACAGAGGATTTCAGATTGCAGGTGGAGTAAGTTTTAAACAGGCTTTTCTTTAGAAAATGTGAAAGAAAAGTGAGAAATTTGGAAAGGACTTCCAACTCTGAACATGCAGTAAACAACCTGTAGATGAGAGGTGGTGGTAAATGGGAAAGTGCCTACTGGCTGGGGGACAAATGGCCAAAAATGAGTGTGATATAACACTAAAAAAGTGAATGCAGTTTCTTATCTTTCCATTGAAACTGCCTTATAAATGTGCCAAGGATTACCAGCCTGGCGATGAGGACTATTCAAAAGCATGTGCATCTATCAAAGATCCAATCCTGGAGATGTGTCCTTATTGGTGGACATTATCTTTGTTGTTAGGAAGTGCTTCTCCACTATCCCATCATTGACTATTATTATTTGCCTTTAAAAGCATTTCAGGGTTAAATATCAACCTAGAAAAACACCAAGTGAGAGCAACCGGCAGGACAAAGCTTTTATTTTCATTGTAGCTTTTTGGCAGCAGACCATATGGACTGGTTCGGCTCTCCCCAGCTCCCCTGGTATTGCTTTAAACAGTGGCACGCAAAGAGAGCAGTCGGCAGGCTAAAGGTTGACCCCGCTGAGCGCTGACCGCCTCTTATTTTATTGAATGCTGTGTAGGAGGACCAGGGTATCCTTTAAGAGGTTCTACTAAGTCTCTACCTTGCCGTACTGACTGCCTCCTTCTTTGCCATGTAAAACAAACGACCACCTAACAAACTGGGAATGTTGAGCTCTTGAATACCCTGACTTGTATACCTTAAACAAACAAATAGATGAGTCAGTGGATATGATATTTTATTTATAGAGCGCCCACACACAAGTGTTTCAAGGCGCAAAATGCTGCTTGTGTCAGTGGAACGGGCAGGATCACTGCATATAATACGTTGGTCGAGGGATAAAAGGAAGAATCTCTGGGAAACAGTAGTTTCGACACCCTTAGGACAAATCCTGCTGCGCCTACTGAAAAACTCTGTTATAGTTTGCAAAGGGAAGGTAAAGGAGTGGCGACTCAGGGGCAGGCACAGGTTTGAGTAGAAGCCTAGATGATGAACAAGACCCAGCAGGTAATAATGGCCAGAGCATCCTTGTGGAAACCAGGACATCACATGTGAACCATATTGCATCTCACGATTTCTCACCGTTTGGGTCGATGTAAAAATTGTGTTTTCATTTTCTGCAAACACTGCCGATCCAATCTAAGATTTGAACTTTACTTTAGAGGCACTTGTTAAGTTATGTCAGGAAATCAGTAATGAACAGAAATAATTGCGCCAGCCAATGGATAAAAATTGAAGACTACTGTTATTAAAGGAGACTTCAAGGTTTACTGTAACTAAGTTGTCACATGATAGTATTAAGATAATTAATGTGGAGGCAGCTCTAGAACTCCCCATTAGTGACCACACTGTCTAATTTTACGGCCTGAAAGTTAATCACAACTAGAAGATGCTTTGGAAGAAGGCTCTTAAATTCCCGATAGGAAACCACTGCAAGTCATAGTGGACAATGTAACCAAAAATAAAAAAAAGCACTGGTAGAAGGCAGGTCAAGAAGGCCAAATGTTTAAGAGACGCTACTGCAGTAAAATTGAAGGTTCTGGGATCATGTTTTATCTGAAGGGATAAAATGGCTGCTACACATTGGAGATCACAGATAACAAGCCCTTAAAGAAACAGGAGTTAAAAAAAATATACTACATTTCTTTTTTAAAAAGATAGTTTTCATTTGGATGATTGGACTGTATACCCTGTGCATGCCAAAGAAGTGTCTTTTGTTATGTTATTTGGCATTTTTATAGTGCTCTATACATCATTGGTATGACTAAGCACTGGTAGGTTGAACGCCCTTGGGGACCGTAGTCCAGGTCAGTTGAGAGTGTAAGGTGTCATAGGGTGCTTGAGTGCACCTAAAAAGGTTCTTCTCCATATCGAACGCCACAACAGTTAATTTCATGACATGGCCTTCCTTGCCATTCTTTACAACAGGGATTTAGTCTTCACCTGAGACACTCTCCCACCAGGTCTTCTCACACAAATGCTTTTCTTCCAATTCACCTAGTGTACCTTCCCACCAGGCCTTTTGTTATACACACCAACATTTACCTGGTGTAGTCTTCTGCCAGGGTTTTACTTGCTTAGCTTCACCTGGTACACTATCCTGCCAGGACTTTTTTTCACAACTACTAAACTTCAACAGGTACATTTCTCAGCCAGGACTATTATGGAGTGTTTTAACACATGTACCACTTGCTTTACAAATGTCCTCACCTCTTTAGCAATAGCAACATTTCCCTCACTCTCTGGTTTTAATAAGTGATTCACTTTGTTTAGCCCTCGGTATCCCACTGCCCTCCTTTAGGTTCACCAGTAGTTTATGGCCTTAATGGATGGAAATATTCTTGCTGGCAACCCGCAAACCCTTCTTTCCTAGGGCTAACCAGTCGTCTCCTGCGGTTGTTCTCTTGCTGCGGCATGCTGGCTTTGCATGCACCCACTCAAGCGCTGCACTCCAGGTGCATCAGTTGTCGCTGTTAGAAGGCTCTGCTGCCTTCTCTCTTGGTGCAGCGATCCTTTTGCACCCTGGATTCCCCGACCTGGTGTCAGCTTCACCTCTTGGTCGCCTGCCACGCTTTCCTACCTTCAACATAGTGCTTTGCGGTTTCACGGTCTGCAGGAAGAGTTTGCTGTGTGCAGTTCTCCTCTCCTTCTGCTGATCAACTACAGGAGAGTCGCTTTTGAACTTCCCAGTAGGTTTACTCAAATGCCGACAACTAGACCGCTGCATTGGTGGCTCAGTCTTCGTTGTCTGCATTTCTCTATTGCTCTTCCTTGTGCCAGTTACTATATAATTACTTTCTGAATGGTTTTATGGGCATGAATGCTGAGCCTTCTGGGAAGTAATCCTCACTGCTCCCTGTCTCTTCTTCGCCCCAGTTACTAACGGGTGTTTGAGAATCAACCACAGTATATTCATCAAGAGGTGTGGATGAGTGCAACAATATGCCATTAAGGCATGGGGGAACTGAGGAAACACCCCTTAAGGGAAGAGTGGGATATGTGGGTTTATCCAATTATATCATCTGATGTCCCCAAGAGTTACTGAGGGTCATCATGATCAGGTAGCGGCTGCCATCCCCTGGCCACATAAGGGGAGGTCATCTTAGCTAAAGGAGTAAGGATATCGTCCAATTCATCATAGGACTAACACAGATGTAATGCAGCTTGAGACAGCTCCCCTATGCCATGTTCAGCTGGGTGTTCTCTCAGACAGCCCTTTAAGATAAGTAGCGATACCCTGGAGATGGATGGGCATGGATATTTTATTCATACATCAATAATCAAGACGACACAGAGTTTGGCTAAGTTAGTCTGTTTTAATGTCAAACAGGGAGTGCAACGAACATCAGCAATCGTTCGATCCTCCCAACTACTTACTGCATAAAAAACTAGGCTTGTATAGCCACAATTGGTCATCATTGACGTTTTGACCTGCATCACTACCAACGTCTTCCTATGTGGCAAACGACAAAAACCTAACGGAGGGTGTGATTGGGTCCAAGTGTATTTCTAAGTATAGGCGCAATATCAGTATAGAGCAGTGGAGGAAGGTGATAGGATACCTTAACAGGTGGGGCAACTAAGCCCTCCCATCAAAATGGCCACTATGAACGTCACTAAATGTACGACGTACCATTGGCTACACAAGCTATAAGACCCTTAATTATGTGGTCCACTACAATTGGTTAGCTCCTAATCCCCGTCAGTACTTTTCCACCTACGTCTAGCAGCACGCAGATTGAACAACCAGGTGCGGGTGAGCTCATCTTAGAACCAGCTTCCCAGCAATTAGCACATCATCCATCATCACCTCAATGGTCCAGTATCAATAAGTGTTTGAAGTTTGGCCTTGAGTCTGTACTGTGCTCTGAGAATTTTTAGGGCGTGTGGGCACCAGCCGGCCTCTGTGCGTTGGTGTGACCACCTCGACCGTCCAACTTCCCTTTACCACGTAACTGGACACCATGAAATTCGAGCTTTGTGAATTTGATTTTATTCTCCAATAGTCCTCTGATGTCTTGTTTTTGCTCGACCTCTCTGAACAGAAAACTCAGTTCTTTCACAATAATTGTATCCAATGTCAGCCAATTCCAGTTTGATAAGACCTTTTCCTTCTTGGCTCAGTCAACTCCTTAGCTGAGCTTTTATTCTGTTTAATTCAATTGCCTTTCTTAACTGCTACAATAAAATGAGGCCTTCTTGCTTTCTTTAGCACTGCTTATATGTGTAGTGGAAACATCCATCCTTTACTTGTACATTTGCATCAATATATCAATGAAAACAAATTGTTAAAAAGGTAAAGGGATGTTATGGTTACAAGTAAAACCAAAAAACCCCAGAAATTCGCCAGTTATGGTAAGCTAAGCAACCATAACTCGCGCCACCACCGTGCACTGCTAAGACTAACACCCAGCACATCAAAGATGACATCACAAATGGGGAGCAAAGTTATAAGCCGCCCAAAAAGTGCTCTTCCTATGGGTTTAGCAACTTAATAACTACACGGCCACTACCGCGGGCCGTGTAATGATGGCGCTTGCCACGGTCTAACTATTCAAAAGCATGTGGCTAGCTTCATGATTGCTTTGCTGCTTACGTTTCATTGCATCTGTACACGTTTAAACTAAGTATCTTCATCAGGTCCACGGCATTAGTTTCTTCACATTGGTGGTTTATAAAATAGTCTGCATCCTCTGGTCTGTTTATCTGTTCTACGGGGGTAAATTCGATTTTGTATGTCACCATTCATCTTTGCCTTTTAGTTTCTCTGCTTCTTCAGGAATCTCATTCAAATGGCCATCATATTGTCTTGTATGCAGGTATGGTTTCCTTAATGGGTACTTTACCTCCTATATTCTCTTAGGTATAGGTATTCTTATGGGTACTGCACAGAGTCCACTCTCTTCTCTTGGTTGGTTTAACTGTTTTGTGTACGTCACATACTTTGGTTCATACTTTTCAGGTAATGTAGGCGGGGCAGTTGTAGTGGGGTACTTTGCTCCTCCTCTACATTGTAGCATTATCCAGGTCTCCAATAACATTACCATTTAGGGGCATGAAGTCCCATTTTAGGAAATGGATGACCATGCTAGGCCGCCCATATTGCTTAATCCTTTGTCCACAATGAGAGACTCTCCTTGAGCATCATCCTCATAAGGAAAGGTGGCATAGAAATCATCAGCTAACAGAATCAATCCACTATCAGTGGTCCAATACCATTCTTCCAAAGTGTCTAACAGATTGTCAAGAAAATCGCCAATATTGCTTTTGACAGATTCCAGTATATGTTAATTCGGAGTAAAACTCAGAAGCTACAAAATCCCATTAACCTTTATATTCTGCAACCAGAAAACCCTTTTGAGGTTAAAGATTTAACCATGTTCAAGCCTTTAGAGTTACACAATATCACCAAACCCACAGAGGGACGACCCATTGCTTGCCTGATCGCAGGCTGGAAGTATATACGGTAACCATCTAAAAGGACTGGGGAAGTGAACCACGGTTCTTGTAGCAGAAAGATTGGATACTCACACAGCATCACATAGAACCTTATTCATAAGCCAATGTCCATGTTCTTTTGAGTTCCATCAGATCATCTTCAGATGTTGCGTTCTGCTAAAGATCATACATACTTTCTCTTTGAAGGACCAAGTTATTTAAGGCCCCAGTAAGCCAAGACCAGTCTGTGTTACCCAACAAGCGGGGTAGAGGGGGTTCTTTGATGTTGACTGCCTTCTTACTTATGATGACCTTCTTGGGTGGAGCAAGTAATGGTTAAAATCACCCCCCCTCCCACTCAAATCCCCTCCCCATCTCAGGAAAAAATAAAGGGTTATCCTGATAATTCTGACACAGTGTACAGCCTTACACCATACCCTATGGCGCGAAAATAATAAATTTCTGCTAATAGCATGTCACAAAGGACTCTGGATGGAATCTCAATGGCAACTATACTCAGGAGTTTGGTTTGTCATTAATGAAATTAAACCAAATTAATGTCCCACAAGGTGATTAATTGAACTTTTGAGATCTCGTAGGACAGGGCCAGAATATTTGTTCTATTTAAGAAATGTTTACATTGGTCCTGCAGCATAAATTAAATTATTACTCTCTGGGCTCTTTGGCTTTCTCTTGGCTTGGAGGGTGGGTTACTTACTCACTCACTCACTCAATAGGCAGGCTTCACTATACGACGTAAGGGCCCAGTATTGGGCTAGTCATTTCCTGCAAGTGGCACTTCACTGTTGTAGTAGTTTTACAAGTAGCTGCAGGTGTTTTCTCTTCATGTTCCATGTGGGTAAGCTTGTTGTTTGAGGGTGGATGCATTCACATCAATTACTTCACTGTTTTTGTGAATATCAAGAGCTGAAGCTCATGCAAAATCATCGTGGTCAGGTAACTTATTCAACTCCACTTAATCGCTTTCATGGTCCCAGTGTGCGAGGCTCGTTTACTTCCACAACATCCATTAGAGTTAGAGACAGATAGTTGGTCTTAGTTTTCCATTTCCTTTTTCTACAGTCTGTGAGCTTAGATGGGATAAGATATTTTGGGACAATTGGGTTAGGGTTCTCCTCAACCACTGGTTATGACCTTAAGAATGTCCTCAATGTCTTTCGATTGTGGTGCCCGCTCTGGTTTTTAGTTTTTATTATGGGTGCCATTTTCCCTTGCGGCACACCCAGACTGGTGTCTAAGAGTATCTCACATGGGTCTTCTATGGTCTCCCCCAGCCCATTACTTTTTACATGAATTTCTCCACTTCAACCAACCTGGGATTCCACATAAAGTACTTCAGTTTAATGGTTGTGGAATAGCAACAGGGCCATGTCCACGTCTGTTGCCATTTGGTTGCTCACTGCAGGTGTTCTAGAGGCTTTCTCCTCTAAGAGAAAGTCAAGGCAGCCAACTAGCCCCTCAAACAGGGCAGTATGGGGTTTTACTTCTGCACCTCTAGGTCATACAAATTCACTACCAAGGTTTGTGCCATGTTTAAGGCTGCTATGCGAGACAGGAGTAAATTGGACATCTCCCCCAGCTTTGTAGGATCCGATGCAGGGAATCTTTGGCTTCCTCCTCTCCCCAGAGTCTAGAATCAAGTACTCCAGATCTTTAAAGATTGTCGGTGTATTACACAAAGTGAAACATGAGGGGGTCAAAGAAGCAAAATCTTTGTCGTGCTCCACCATCTGTTGCTCCACTGAGCTCTCATTTAGTTCAACTGCACCTCTTCTGGGTTTCCCTCCAGTGCTCTTCCTTTGACCTGCAAGGGTTCTATATCCATTTGAGAATTTTTGCATGCTGGTCATTCCAGCTCAATTACCACCTTTTCAAAGAAAACGTCTGATCTTTTGCAGCAATGTACAGCCATTTTCACAGAGGCACTTACGTTGGGAGGAAACGTTCCCCTAAGGCCCTCCTAAATACTGAACACTGCGGCATCTTCTGTCATAGGGGGAGCGGAGTTCAACAGGGCATTTGTTGTTTGCCCTAAGTGACTAGGTTGTCACTGGCACCTCTCTCCTACCGCATTGCTGCTCTCTGCCCCAACTTTCAGTGCTTTGCGGATGACACAGCTCATTTTCAGGCTCCCCTCTGCCACCTTGTCTTCTCTCATCTCTGACTGTCTGCTATCCAGGAGTGGTGTGCCGCCAACGATCTCTGCCTTAATGCCAGTAAGACAGATTCTCCTGTTCGGCACACCTGCACCCTCCTTTCCTGTTACTCTCTGACAGGCCTCCCTTGGCCCTTGTGAGGCTAAGAACCTTGGGGTCATCTTAGACTCCACTCTCATTTTCTCCTCACATCTCGGATGTCTCCAAGAAGTCAAACAACCAACTGCACCTCCTCAGAGGTATTGTTTCTTTCCTCTCCTTCCGCCAGAAGCTCACTGTCTCTAGAGCTCATGTTCTCTCTAGGCTGGACTACTGCAATCTGCCTACTTCTACTCTACGCCCTCTGCAACTCATCCAAAATAGGACTGCAAGACTTGTCCTTGGCCTCAAGCCCAGGGATTGTATCTCTCCAGCACTTTATTGGCTCCCAGTGGGTACAAGGATTTAGTTCAAGACCATCTGCATTGTCCACAAGGCCTTTTGGGGCAGAGGAGCCTTTTGGGGCATGGGTCCTCAATACCTCCAACTCGCTCTTCAGAAATACCTCCCTACTCGAGCTCTTCACTCGGCCACCCCCCCCCCCCCCAACTCCCTCCGTATCAGTCATTTCTCCAAGCAACGAGTTGGTGGTAGATCTTTCTTAGTCTGGGGCCTCTCTCTGGAACAGCCTCCCCGCCTCTGAAACTTGGAGAATCATCTCCGGTTCCAGTAGCACCTCAAGACCTTTTTTGTTTCTGCTTTTTCTCTTACTCTCCCCTGCTGATTTCCTGTCTGATACTGCACGGGTCACCTGGCTACCCTTGGATCTCGAGCCCAGTTGCACACCTGCACCGCCTCTCGGCAACCCTTGCACTGGGGTCTGTATCTGCAACCTTACAGTCCCCTACCTGCACTTTTTGACACCTGTTGTCTGCATTTACCCTTGCACCTGCCGGCCGCACTTATTGTTTTGAACCCATGTACAGCACTGCCCCCCTTTCTCCTGGCACTTTTCCCCTTCCCCCTTCCCTGCACAATCTCAATGTCACTTGGCCTAGTAAGATCATTGTCTCTGTCCTCCCTCTGTTCCTCCTCCCTTGCCTCGTTGCGCCTTCAAACACGTGTATAGGTGCGTTACAAATGCCATATAGTGTTAAGGAGATTTATCCTTTTTATGCCAAATCCACTCTACCTCTTTTTATGGTTCTCCTGTGAGTCACACCCCCCCCCCTCATTCATTCTTTTTGCTCGGACCATGGGAACCCTGGTCATTGTGTTTTTTACTTTAGTTTTAAGTAAGGAGTCTTGCTTTCCTCCTTATTTTCCATTTCTATTGGCATTTTGTAATATGGAACAAACAACAATTTGTCATCCCCAAACCCCTGACCCCCCCCCCCCCCCAACCCAGAGTTGCTACCTTTCCCACATAAGCTCATAAGTCCTTGACGTCACTGGTTCTACCAAAAGCTCAGACAATGTGCAGGATTCTTACATTTTGCAGGCACATCGGGATTAGATAGTCCCCCCCCTTAAATATGTTAACACTAATCCCCAGTCTTCTTTGAAATTCTTACAGTCCCCCTGTAGGTTATTACGTCACCCATTCCAGTGCCAAGTTATGCCAAATCTTTAGTACCCACTCGTGGAATTTAGGGGCGTCTTTATTTTCCACTTCCGGGCTATTACAAGTAGCGCCGACGGAATCAAGTCTTAAAGGAAGCCCTCCCATGTGGAACAGTTTCCTTATACCAGAGACCCAAAAGACTCTCCTCCGTCCCCAGCAGCAAGTCTAGACCCACCACCTCTGTCATTACCTTGTGCACTTGTCGCCAATAAGGTCTCAACAATGGGCATGACCACCAAATATGCTCCTAGTTCCCCACATCCCTGCCAACAATCCGAGGGTGTCCCCGGGTGCATTGACCCGAACCTTTGCAGGGTATAGTGCCACTGGGTTAGTACTGTATTCCACATTTTTCCTCAATTGGATGGATCAAGTACATTTTGGCATGTTGCCCCACAAACCCTCCCATTCTTCTTGTGGTATTTGTCCATATACTTCAATGTTTCCCCCTCGTGCCCCTTCAGCTATAGAGTGTAAAATGCTAAGAGGAGATGGGCATCTCCTGAGTGAGATGTATTGTATTTCTCAAATACTGTATGCTGCCTACCTGCCGCGAACTTGTTGGTGGAATGTCCCATCCAATTCCTCAGTTGATAAGAACAGAGCAAGTCACCCCCCGTGAGGCCAAAATGTTGTTTACACTGTTCAAATGTTTCATTATTCTGTCCGTGCATCAGGTCTTTGAATCGTAAACACCCCGACTCTCTCCAGTTCCCAAAGGGTCTTGTGCCCATTCCCAGTGCAAATTGAGGATTCCCAAATAATGGTGTAAACTGGTCTGGTAGCGTCACAAACCCCCTTTATCAGATCGTCCCATACTTCTCCCACCAGTATGATAATCTGGGACGCCCTCATACTTAGAGGTCTATCCCCCTTAGCCAATCAGAATACTTTATCTAAGGGGGTCTCCACCACTGGTCTATGCATGGACACCCATAATTTATCATCATCCCCCGAAAGCCATCAGTTCAACACCCGCAGTTGGACTGCTTGGTAGTAGTCTTAAATTGGGGACGGCCATTTCCCCCGCCCCTATTCCTCGGGGCGATGAGAGTCCGCCAAGCCACCCGCGCTTTCTTATTATTCCATATGAAAGCAGAGAGGAGCCGATTGAATGTTTAAAAAAAAATAAAAAGTGTCCTAGGTAGGGGAACTGGCAAAGCTTGTAAGTTGAAAAGAAAACAGGGGAGGGTCACCATTCTGATCGAGGCCATCCGCCCCATACACGATATATGTAGAGGACTGCCTTAAGGGCGTCAAATAAAGGGGGTAGTTTACATTGTACAAAGTCATATGTGATTTTGTAATGTGAATCCCTAAATATTTTATGTTCCCACCGTCAACTGAAACCGGGTGCCCCCTTGTGCCACTTCCACCGTCATCCTTGGTAATGCGAGGCTCAATATCCAATTTATGTGCATTTATTTTCAGTCCGACACTCCCCAAAATAGTGCTATTTCCACAACCACCACCTCAAGGGATAACACGAATTCCGATAAAGCTGAGAGCAGATCATCAGCAAATGACATTATTTTATGCTCTCATCCCTCAAAGCGGATACACTTCACCCCCAGTATTTCTTGTGGGCATTGTAGTAAGGGTTCCAGGAATGGTATACAGTCATTTAATCGCTGCACTTTTCATCGTGGGTTTTTTTGCCGCGATTTTTTTTTTCCCTGAAAAAAAAAAAACCCCGCATTTTTTGGGGAGGGGGGGGTCAATTTTTTCAAAAATCGGTTTGGGTCGGGATGTTAAAAAAAATAAAAATAAAATAAAAATAGAAAGGGCCATTTGGGGTGGTTACCCCCCCCAAAAAAATTTAAATAAAATGCAATGTTTTTTCGAAATAAAAGTCGCAGCAAAAAAACCCAGCGATGAAAAGTGCGGCAATGAAATCACGTAGAACCCCAGGAATATGGCGTAAAGGAAGGGAGACCATGGACACCCCTGCTTGGTACCCCTCTCTATATGATAGGTGCAGGGAGTTTGATAATTGGCCTGCATGCGCCAGAGATAGCGCTCTCCAAACCCCATGCGCGACATGATCTGAGAAAGAAAAAAAAAAAAACATTCCACCTGGTCAAATGCCTTCTCGGTATCTAACACGAGCAAGATTGCTCGGATCCCACGCCGCACAGCCTTTTCAATCAGGTGAACACACTTCTAGTATTATCAAAGGTTTGATGCCGTTTAATAAAACATATGCCTGGTCAGGGTTATTGAGACCTGGTAATTTATCCTCTAACCTTGTTGGCAAGATGTTGGCGTATATCTTGGCATCAATGTTGATCAGCGCTATCGGGCCATTTGATCCACAGCTTGTCGTGTCTTTACCTGGTTTCGGAAACACCACCACTTAAGCCTGATCCATGAATTCAGTAATACAACCTGTACTTTCTTTTTTTTCCCACTTTGTGTTTATTGAGCATTTTGAACTACAACACTCACAAAATATTACCAACAAATAAACATTGTGTTCCCTACTCCCCCCCACACCCTCTGCCCCCAAGACCCCCTCCCCCCAAACAAAGAGCTACATAAGGTTCAATGAGCAATACACAAAACTTGCACAAAGAATAGAGCAAAGGAATTGAACAAGATGAGACTTTTCCACAGCCCATCCCCAACGGTAGGGACCCAAGCATACACCCATCTGAACGAGGCACAATGAAGCACAGACCACCCGCTCTCGCCCTCGATCCCAAGTCACAGCTTGACAAAATTAGAGTCTTAGGGTTTCACATTCCGCACTTAACAGCACAGTCATCCATTCCTGAAAAAAGAGGACATGTTGTCATTGGCTATCGCCGCAAGTTTCTCGTACGTAAAGTTTGCCAAAAGTTTATTAAGCCACTCTGTCTTCGTTGGAGCCTGAGGACTTTTCCATTTTTGTGCTAGGGCCATTCTACCCGCCCTCAACATAGCTCCTGTCACTGTAGAGAAGGACAATATCTCACTCTCAGGCTTGGGGACAACTAGAAGGATCTCCATGGGATGTAGGGAGGGACATGTTCCGAGAATGCTCTTAATCCAGATGAGCAGCTCCGCCCAAAAAAACTGGATAATTGGACACTCCCACCACATGTGAAACCACGTGCCTCGGCCAGAGCAAGCCCTGGGACACATGGGGGATACAGTGGGAAACATCTTGGACAGGGTGGCGGAGGGGTTGATGCCAGGAATGGAGAACCTTAAAAAATTATGCTCCATGGCCGCAGTATACAGCCCCTTGTAAATAGCCCGAAAAACCAGCTCCCAAGAATGATCATCAAGGGCCCCCCCACCCCCAACCTCTCCTCCCATATATGTTTAAAGGCTTACCTGCCCTCTAAATCAGCAGTAATTAGTACATTATACATTTTAGAGAGAGATCCCTTCCTGGATCTGGCCCTCCACAAAGATTCTCTCAAAGGGAGTTAGAGGACAGGAGAGGGGGACCACCCAATCCTTCTGGGTAAGAATGCCCTTAATTCGCAGATAATCGAAAATAGAGATTGCCTTCTCTGGGAGCACTTCAGACACCTGGGCGAAGTCAACAAAACACCCCCGATTAAACAATTGTGCAGCCCTCTCAAGCCCCTGGTCCGACCACAACTGAGTCCCTCGAAATCCTCTAGTCCCTAGATTTAGCGGGGGCCCCACAAGGACGACAGCAGAGAAGGCCACGAAGAGAGGAACCTGTTGACTCTATTCGGCTTCCACAGTGCCCAGAGAACCTAGAGGATTGGATGAGTTTTGGCCACCACCGGTAGAGCGCCTGAAGGGGTCCAAAGCAAATCCCTGACCTTATAAGGATGAACCTGCACATCTTCTACATATGTCCAATACTTTCTAAGGTCATCCCTGAGGTGTTCCAACATCACTCGCAACTGAGCAGCCTTGTAGTACTCTTTACAGTCCGGAAGGCCAAAACCTCAGTACGCCTTTGGAAGAGTCAAGGTGTTGTATCTCACTCTGGCCCTCTTACCTCCCCAGACAAAACGAAGGCGGCGAAGATGGAGAGTCAAAGAAGGAATTCGGAATGATACAAGGGAGAGAGGAACAAAAGATAGAGAAGCCGGGGAAGGATATTCATTTTCACGGAGGTCATACGACCAAACCAAGAAAGGGTGAGTGGAGCCCATCTATCGAAATCCCTGAAAATCTGGGCCTTCAGGGGGGAGAAAGTTTAGTTCGTAGATCTTCCCCAGATCCCTAGGTATGATAGTTCCCAGGTACCTAGTACTTACGCCCTTAACCCTCATGCCAAGAATTTCCGTCATTCCGCCAATCTCGTCTAACATACCCATGGGCATAATGCAGGATTTGGACACATTGATCTTAAGCCCTGAGAACGGCCAGAAACAACGAATTAAGTCTAGCATTCGGGGGAGGGCGTCGTGAATCAGAGTTAGATACACCAAAATATCATCCGCGAAGAGAGACAACTTTAATTCATAATCTCCACACCGCACCCCCGTGACACCCACATCGCCTCTAATCGCAGTGGCAAAAGGCTCCATTGCCAGAGCATACAGAAGGGGGGGGAAGAGGGCATCCCTGGCGAGTTCCTCTGGATAGCGGAAAGCTCTGGGAAGTACTGCCATTAACTAACACACGTGCCGTGGGACCATTATACATGGCCGAAACCGACCCACAAAATCGGTCACCAAACCCCATTCTACGAAACACTTTTCCCATATATGGCCACTCCACATGGTCAAAGGCCTTTTCGGAGTCCAGAGAGAGGAGGTAAGCCTCAGATTCCCGCGTGGACACCTCATGCATAAGACCCAAAGTTTTCCGAATATTGTCAGAGCCCTGTCGCATGGGGATGAAACCGACTTGATCCCCATGGACCAACGAAGGAAGGAATCTGGAGAGCCTAGTCGCCAAAAGTTTGGCTAATATTTTAACGTCAATATTGAGGAGGGAAATGGGTCTGTATGACTGGCAATGTGAAGGGTCCTACCCTTCCTTTGGAATGACCACAATGAGAGCAGACATCATGGAAGAGGGGGTGGGTGGGCAACCTGTGTCCAGGGCATCATTAAATACCTTAGCTAGACTAGAAAGGGAGCCAGCGTGGACCGGAATACCTTAAAGAACCGCACAGTGAACCAGTCATCTCCCGGAGCAGTGCCACTCGCATCAATCACCTCCTGAGAAGAGATGGGAAGCTCCAGGGAGGCAGAACTCTCTTGAGCAAGATGCGATATTGGGAGAGCGTCAAAGAACCGGTCCACCTCGGCTCCATCCCTGACATATTCAGAGGTATAGAGCATTCTGTAGTAAACCCCGAACTGCTCCGCTATTTGCTCATCACCCAGAAACTTCTCAACCTCTAGATTGGAAAGAAAGTTAACTCGCCTGCTTTTACGAAGCTCCCTCAACCTCCAAGCCAAGATCTTGTCCGCTCTCCCTGCTCCATGTAGCGCAGCTTTAGGAACGCAAGCTTTCTCTCAGTCTGGCCTACAAGGAGGGCAGACAACCTCGCCCTAAGATTTTGGAGTTTCACACACTTGCCTGGACCCATCTGCGACTTCAACTTACCCCCCGGTTGGATGGCAGCTATCTGCTCCTTCAACTTAAGTTCCTCCCTAGTCCTTTCTCTCTTCCTCCTAGTTCCCATCTCTATCAGGACACCTCTCATCGTGGCCTTGAATGCATCCCACATAGTTTTACTTTCCACTTCACCAGTGTCGTTTAACAAGAAAAATTCAGAGATGGAGGCCAAGAGGGACCTCATCTCCCCATCCATTAGCAGGGAATCATTTCAGACCCATCTTGATTTACTCTGGCCTGACAGTGGAACACCCAATGTAACTCGAACAAGATCGTGGTCAGACCAGGGGACAGTCTCCACTTTAAAATCAAAAATGCATTCATGGATGGATGAGTCTACAAGCACAGTCAATCCTGGAGAAGGATTGGTGCACTGTGGGAAAGTAAGTTTAGAGGGGATCTCGGTTGCTCCCAGCAGGGTGCGCATCAACCAAACCCAGTTCCTCATTGACCCGGTGGAATAACTCTGCACACTTAAGCTGGGACCTGAGATCTGGGCAGGGCTTGGAGGATTTCCTGTCTTTGTCCGGGTTCAGAACCATGTTAAAGTCTCCCCCAACTATCAGAGCTCCCTCTGCAAATTCTCCAATTCCCCACCCGCCCCATCATCTGCCAAAAAGTGTCCTGCCCTTCATTCGGTGCATACACCCCCACAAAAGTGAAGTCACGACCCTTCACATCTCCCTTAACCATGATGTAGCGCCCTTCTGGGTCAACTATGAGCCCTCGGGGAGAAGTGCGCATTTGGAGAAACCAAGAGGATAACCCCTCGCTTTTTCGACCCGTAAGAGGACTGAAACACCTGCTGGACAGCTTTGGACTTAAGGGTAGGCTCCTTCCCCCTTACCCAGTGAGACTCCTGCACAAAAAGAAAGTGAAGTTTAAGTTTTACAAATTCCCTCAGCACCAAAGACCTCTTGGCCGGAGAATTCAAGCCCTGCCCGTTCAGGGATCCCACCGACAGGTATTGAACCGATTCACCCATTGGAAAAGCCAGTTAACTCGTCCACCCCCCGAGGGAGGGCTTCACGCGAACCCAGCTCCATACCCCATGTGCATATGACAACCAAAGAAAAAGCCACTGAACCCTACAAGACTTGTAGCTCTAATCCTCCATCACTCTCTATGTCCGATTCAGAGGAGAGGGAGTACTTGTCGCCGTTGAATTCGAAAGAGCGAGAACGGGTGACCCCATCTGTAGTGCACCCCCTTAGCTTGCAACCATGTCGTCAGCGGCCTACAAAGTCTACGGAGGGTGAACGTAAGGGCCGAGAGATCCTGATATATAGAAGTCTTAGCTCCGTTCCAGACAATTGGACCACTTCTGCGCGCCAACTCCAGGATCTTGGTTTTCTCTCCAAAATAGTGGAACTTCACCAGGACTGACCGGGGACCACTTGCACTACCTCCCGCTCTGTGAGCCCTGTGTCAATGGTGGGTACGCTGGTATTTTCCCCACCAAACAAGGTATTGACAATTCTCTGTGTTGTCTTTTTCTAGCAGTTCTAGCTGGCCAGGTTCAAGGGTTGGGAGTGTGATGTCGTCTATGATGGAGGCGTCAGCGGGGCAGATGGTGCTTTATAGAGCTCAGCATAGTAGGCGGCAAAGCCCTCCACTATGTCTCGGTCTGTGTCGAGTGGCCCCAATTCTTGGGTGGTAATGCCCCTTATTTGTCGAAGACCCTCATCCCTGCGTTCCAGCCATGCAGCATTTTACCTGCTTTGTCCCCGTTTCATACACCCTGGCTCGCATTGCATTATGGGCCCGCTTCGCGTTGTCTAGCGCTATGTTTTTTAGCTGGTTTTGCCCCAAATGAAGCGCGCAGTGTGTTTCTGCTTGTTTCTATGCTGTCTCTGTACAAATCACTTGTGTTTCGGCATCGTGTAACGCTTTTAGGTGTTTCCTGTGGGCCGTGCACCAGGAGATAATTTCGCCCCCAAATACAGTTTTATAAGCCTCCCATAATGTCACCGGATTGTCTACAGAGCCCGCGTTCATTTAAAAGTAGGTCTTTGTGATGTTCTGGATTTGTTCTACCAGATCTGGGAAGCCTAAGTAGTAGTTATTTAGTCACCAAAGGGGCGGGAGCTTCGATCTGTTGGTGTGGATGCCTATTATCAGAGGTGAGTGGTCCGATATGCCTCTGGGAAGCAGTTGCGCCTCATTCACTCCGTGTAAATCCACTGAGGGGAGAAAGAAGTAATCTAGCCTTGATAGCGAGGCGTGGGCTCCGGAGTGATATGAATATTCCCTCGTGTCGGGGTACATTCCGCCATACATCTCGGAATCCCAGGGAGTCAGTGAACGTATCAGGTTTAGTACGCGTGGAAGGGTTTCTATTACAGAGGTGTGCGCGGTCAAGTACTGTACTCATGACTTCATTGAAGTCTCCTCCAGTGATCATAAGTTTCAAGGATTCTCCAGCAATTATAGGTGCAATGTCTTTAGTTAGGGCGGATAGTAGGTTTGGGGGTGCATAGACCGCTAGCATTGCGATGTTTCGTTCCCAGAGCGACCCTGTTATGTATACAACTCTACCTCCCGAATCTTGAGCAACAGTGGTAAGGGTAAAGGGAAGCCTTTTGTCTATTAGGATTAGTACCCCACGGGAGCCCATAATGAATCCGGCATGTATCGCTACGCGGTAGTGGGTGCGCTTGAATAAAGAGCAGTTTGAGCACGCCAGGTGGGTTTCGGTTAAAAATACGGCGTCCGGCAAGTGGCGGTTTAACAGCTGTAATACTACTAGGCGCCTCTTAAGGCTGCTGCCGAGCCCAGGTCATAAATCTTATAGATCTGGTGTCATTCCTATTAGAGGTCATCGTTCTTTGGGATAAGAACAGGCCTTGACATATCGTGTTAGCTTACATGATGCCATATTGCGTGTTGCTTTAGTGTTGGGCGGCATACTGTGTTTACAGGCAGTGGAGTCTGCGGGAGAGCCCTGACTGCTTGTTGGTTTACCATATCTCGGTGATACATAGTCGTGCGTTGTACCTCTTAATCCCATCGTGAACTTAAATTGCATAACACACAAACACATACATAACCATCTTGCCCCGACTCTATACTTTGCCCTTTTCGAAGCATCTGTCGCCCGAACCTTAAACAGATGCTGATGTCAGCCAAAGTGGCTGGTATTCAGACTAACAAAATCCCCGTCTGGTGTGGGCCTTTCGTGTTTTCGGGCAGGCCAAGGATCCTGACGTGGTTGCGCCTTGATTGGCCTTTGCCTTCATCTACCCTTCCCGCCATTGCTTTTAGGTCTGATTTAACTCCATGTAGTAGTAGTAGTAGTAGTTGTAGCGCTCTTATTCCATCATGCGAATTGGAGATGCGTTGCTCTCCCCCCCCCCCGGTGCGAGACGTTAGCTTTTGTAGGTCGTTAGCTTTTGTAGGAGAGATACAGCCATACTTTTACCATCCATCTTTTGCTCCATGGAGGCACAGGATTCTGTTATGGCTGCCATGATGTCCTTTAGGGAAAGTGTACTCTAGACTGGGGGCGTTATTGCTTGGTTGCGGTTCATCTAGGTTTTGCGTGTCCAATGTAGTATAATGATCCATTTTGGGCTGTATGGAGCATGTTTTCATCTCATCTTTGCCCATGATAGGTGCAGGGTGTGCTCGTATCAGTTGTCAGTACCTGCTCGATAGGGCCCCCTCTCGCTTTGTTGCACGTTTCCTGTTTAGCAGTGTTAATTTTAGGGGTAGGTCAGGCAGTCTCTCCTCTCCGAGCTAGTCAAGCCTAGGGCATGTTGGCTCCTTGCCTGTGTTCGATTGTGCTGGTTGCAGGGGTCAGTGGTGTGGTATCCAATATGCCAGTATGGAATCTATGATTCCGCTTTCCTCTATTTATTTTGCCCAGGCACAGGTCATTCATTTGGTTGTGCAAATGCTCTCAGCGTTTCTCTCAGCGGTTCTGTAGCTTATGTAGGGTTTGGTACGGTTTCACAGCACCTTCGGTTGGGCACTTTAGGATTCAGAGCTGCGCACTACTAGATATCCGCACCTTCCAGTTTGTTTCGCCAGGTCTTGCCTACTATGTTGTTGTCTTGCAAAGCTGGGATTACGGTCTGGGATTACAAGTCTTCTGGACGGTCAGGTTGCTGGCCATTTCAAAACAACTTATTGTCTTTCAGGACTGCCAATTGTCATGGGCCCCCGTGTTCCACAGGGTAAGTGTTCCGAGGCACAGAGGGCCCCCTTGTTGTGGCGGTGTGAGTAGGGGGGTCCCCATGTTGCAGGTGCACTGTCAGCCACACTGGGACCCCTCCAGGACAGACAGACAGACAGACAGACAGACACACACACACACACACACACCAGCGTTGCGCAGTATTTAGGCCCTCTGCTGCGTGTGTTCATCAGGCTCTGGGCTATTTCCCCGTCTTTCCGATGTGAAGCATTCAGGGATCAGCGCATGAAGCGGCCCAACGCTGCGCGCTTCCCTGCACTGCATGAGTCTCCCCGCCAGCAGCTCCTCACCCTTGCAGGCGATCCAGGCGGCTTTAGGGGGGTGGGTCGGGTGATGTGGGAGGACGGGACGTATCTTTCCCCAGGCTACAGAGTGCTAACAGTCGCTGGGTGGGGCGCCCCCTATGCGTTCAGGTCCCTTACCGCCTAGCGAGATGGCTGCCTCTCGTTTTCCGTGTCCGCAGTGGTGTTAATGGACGTTCTTCCAGGCCATCCGCTTAGGTCTGGTGGACTACCAGCTCAACGCGTTCTGCTCAGCAGGCACAGTGCAGGGAGCTCCAAGCGCACGCTCAGTCGCTTCAAAACCGTTTCGTGTCAGCACTGGCTTTTTGTCCTACGGGTCTGGCTCCGCTATCTCCAACAAGGTGCAGTGCAGCGGCTGCCCTGTCCTCTGCCGCGCAGGAGATCTCGGCTCGCATTCACGGGCCATCCCTCGTGGCCATTTTGATTACCAGCCGCCGCAACTCAGTTTGTTTATGAGGCGATGGGGGTCGAGTTAGCGGGCGTTGCAGCGTTCCCCTCGCTCACACCGGCCTCTTCAGATGTTCCGGTTTCCGTCGTTCTGTTTTAGTGCGGAATCAGAAAGGAAAGCAGGTTGTTTTTTCAGGATGTCTTGTGGCAGGCACAGGAGCCGAGGGGACTCACGTCCTCATTGCTCCTCTGCTGGCCACCTTATATCATATATTCAAGTGCTGTGACCTATTCGAGGTCCTCACACTGGAGTTCTAGGTTTTGCGACATCCATGCGAGATGTTCCAAGATTTCCTCATTCTTTCGGGAATCCTCCATTGGTTCCTGCAAGGCTTGTTCTGTCGTATCGTGTCTTCCAATTGTGAGTGCTCACCCTTAATTTCTTGTACCGCTCCCTTTAAATCAGATTTCAGAGAAGAGATTTGTTCCTGAAGGGATTCTTGAAGGACTCCGTTAGACGCTTCTGGTGCTCTGCCAGGCACAGCATCAATTCCTCCTTAGTTATTGCCATGGGGTTCCTAGACTGTGGTGTCTCACCTTCTCCTGCTGAATCTGGTGGAAGCAGGGCTAACTTTCGGGTCTCCTGTGCTTCAGATTGCCAGCACCTACTGATCGCGTCCTCTGCTCCCTGAACATTCGCCACTGGGTGTGCCGGAGCACCCTCGTTTTACCCTCTTCCATTGGTTTTCAGCATGTGCCCCCGGAGGGAGATTTATCGGCCTGGCAGTCCTTCGCTCCACACCCTGTAGTCGCCGGGCTCAAACGCCCTCATCCCGACCCACTCCCATTTTTCGGCTGCGACCCTCCTTCCTCTGATCTAGTTCAAACTAATATTCTGGAGGCATCTCCTTTGTGGTAGGAGGCACTCACTAGCTAGGGGCAGCAGCTCCAAAGGGATCTTTTCTCAAAACACTGGCCTTATAATATCCTCTTTCTTCCCAAACCACCTCCCTGGTTCGAGGGGGGGTAGGTAATGTGCAGTAGAAATGTCTCTGGGGATTCCTTTACCCTGCTCTGTGTGCGGGTGGGGGGGAAACACACCCTCTACTCCAACCCCTCCGGTCTCTACCACTGAGGCATGCAGGGGCGATCTCCTTCAACTGGCTAGGTCTGTAGTTCTTATTGCCCATGTCAGGAGCAGCCGCCAGGCCCCCACTGTTCACCACAAGGTTGCAGGAGAGAAGTATCCTTCCTCCAATATCTCCACACGTGGTATGGGTCTGCTGCAAATACTGCTATCTCCAAAAGCTCACCGCTGACCACATGGGTCCTACTCTGCCGGAGCCCCGACTGTCCTCTTTACTGGACCAGTGCTGCCCTGCCTCCGTGCGCCCGCTCTACAGGGTGGGGGGGTTTAGAGGAGGAAATCAGCCGGGGCCTACCAACAGTATTCACCAGCCCGATGAAGTGCGTTCTGCTCTGCTGGTTGCTCTACTTGCGTTTGCTTCCCCTGCGACCCCCCACACAGCTGCACAGGTTGGCCTTGTGCTCCAGCCAGCTCTGGCTTACTACACTTTATCTCCAGCCACCACCAGCTTTTATCATTGCGTTCACCGCCCGGTCCTTCCTCCACCTCACGGAGTGCCAGGCCCGTCTCAGAGGTGCGATGAGCAGGGCGTGCTCCCAGCCTCTCCTCTCCTGCAAGCACCTTCCACGTCCAGGTGTGCCGATTTGAATCCTCTGCATCGTTATCTCTTGGGATGGGGGGCGCGCCATTCGCCCACTCTCTGGCTTCTCCTCTGCATCTGCTGGAGTAGAACTGCCAATGGGTGCTAATGCAACCACATTTCAGAACGGGCCCGGGACCAGCCGAGTTCAGCACGTCTTCCTCCCGTGGTCAACCATTTTAGAATCTTTCTTACTTTTTAAAGGCATCAGCGTTTCACCTTTCCAGCACACAGAACCTTCTGTATAGTGTTGCTGGGAGCCCTTTGGGCTCTCCTTATATGTTCTTATTTTCCATAAAAAGTACTGTTCAAGGTTAGAGGAATACTTTTTATCCTTGGATACTGAACCTGTGGCGTGAACTCTACAAAATCTAGGCACCTCGATTGATTTGATACATGCAAAAATCCAACGCATGCAAAAAGAATTCTGTGGGCAGATGATTGGCGGGAAACAGAGCAGCAAAGGTCTGATTCTTCCTTGCATACGCCATCAAAAAATGAATTTGCACTAAAATTCCAATTGAACATGCTTCACACAAAAGATACCCTAAAAAGATATGGGGATACATTTGAGAATGATAAATGCCATCTATGTGGATTGCACTCAGAATCGCCAAAGCATTGTACCGTGTTTTGGGCAGAACTGAGATCAATACATCTGTAGAAGTTCATGAACGAGAAATTTGGGTTGGACGCTGAAAAGTGGTGGGAGGCTCTCTATGGGGGGGAAAAAGCCCCAAAATGACATGCGCTCGGGTAAAGTTCCTTGAGATGACCTTTGGAAAAATAAAGGCGCAAGAACTAAAGAGACACGAAAATGTCCGCCAATGAAAAGGACTTTAATACAATGAAGGAATGGATAATAAAATGGTATGTTTTTTTTTTCATAACATTTTATTAAATTATACAGATTCATCAATGCATCAACAACAGCATTTGATCATTAATCACATTATTCAGACATTAGATCAAAACATATGTAGGACCGGAGATATACTTTGTTGTGGCACTGCGCCTATGTCCAATATTTTATTCGGGCAGGGCTTGATGAGGTAAGCAAACGTTCTGGGAGGGGTGGGCATAATGTAACTTGTAGATTAGTCAGTAGAGGGGGCTGCTTTGTAGCCACCTGGTGAGTGGTTGCCTTCTAGACAGGGCCAGGAATCTTGTTGCATAGTCCATGAAAGAGTCCCAGATATTCCTGTGTCTGGTCAGTGAATTGTTCCCGGATCGCGGTTACCCTTTCTGCTACTGCGATGTCCCAACATTTGGACCACCATAATGCTATAGAGGGCCAGTCTATGTTTCCACAGGCGTGCCATGGCAATTTTCGCTGCAAGGAGTAAGTGCATACACAGTCGAGGTATGTGGCCTGAAATTGGGAATGTCTCTCCCCCTGTTTCCCCTAGGAGAACAATCCCCGGGTCCCAAGGAATGGCGAGTCCTGAGATATCCTTAATGTGTTTCAGCACCTCCCTCCAGTATGCCTCCCCTTTTGGGCATGCCCGTGTAAGGTGAAACGATCCGGGGGTGGTACACCCCCGCCAGCATTGGTCCGAGAGATGTGGATTGGCTCTGTTGATTTGGACCGGGGTCACATAATATCTATAACAAAACCTATAGCCCCCCCCTCCCTATTTGTAATGCATTGTGAGCTTTTGTGCAGCCTGGCCCATATTTTTGCCCATTCCTCCACTTTTACTTCCCTTCCCCATTCGGTCATGTACCTTTCTTTTTTTGTGGGGTCCACCCTGTCCAGGAGACGGTACAATATGGAGATTCTACTGTTTTTCGTAAGGGTGGTAAGAGTGCTCTCCAAGGCCGTGAGTTCTCTCGAGCACTTCTCGAACCGTCCTGTTAGATAACCAGTGTCTTATTGGAGTATAGTGAAATCTCCCCCCCCCCCCCCCCCCACTCCAAACTTCTCTTTGCATCTTTTGAATAGAATGGGCATGCCTTCCTCTAGGAAATCGCTCACTTTAAGTAATCCACCCTCGCTCCAAGCTTGGAAATCATTGAGGCTACAGCCTGGTGAAAACTCTGGATTATTCCAGATGGGTGATAGAGGGCCTAGCGTACCCCTGCCACCCCACTTTCGAGCCGCTGCTTTCCAGCATCGGGCTGTTGGGATTGTAGCAGATAGGGGGCCCGTATTAGCTTGTACTTTTCTCTCTGGCAGATGTGGAAGGTCCGCCGGGTTGCCCATGCACCAAGTCTCCTCTATCTGCGTCCATTTTGGACGGTCATCCTCTTGCACCCACGTGAAAGCATGTGACAGTTGTGCTGCTAGAGTGCATCTTGCTAAGTCTGGGACCCTCAGTCCCCCCCCCCCCCCCTGATTCCTGTCCCGCAACATTATTCGCTTTCTGATGCGTGCCCCCTCTCCCCCCCAGACAAATCCCTGTAGTTTCTTTTGCATGTCCACCAGCACTGGGCCCGGAATACGGGTCGGCACTGCGGCACATGTGTATAACCACCTGGGGATAGTGTTCATTTTTATGGTCGAAATCCGGCCGAACCAGGAGATCTCTTTAGAGGGCCATGACTTCAAGTCGTTCTTAAGATTTGTAATTAGGTGTGGAAAATTTGGTGCGTATAGTTGGGCCGGGTCCTTAGGAATTCTAACTCCCAGGTAGTCTATCGCCTCTTTTACCCACGGAATAGACATTAGTGGGCGGAGAGCTTCTCTTTCCCGTTTAGCGACATTAATCGCTAAGGCTGACGATTTATCTAGATTAATTTTAAAGCATGATAGTATTCCAAAGTCATCAATTTCTTTCCTTAGGGAGTCAAGAGATGCTGCCAGATTCGATATTGTTAGCAAGACATCATCTGCGTATAACGCAATTTTATATTCCCTGCCCCCAATTTGGACCCCCTTAATCCTGGTATTCTGCCTGATTTTAGCTGCAAAGGCTCCATAGATAGGGCAAAAATTAATGGGGACAGCGGGCATCCCTGTCTGGTTCCCCTTGATATCTGTATTGCCTCGGATCTCCTGCCATTAACCCTTAATTGTATTGAAGGGGTTTTGATAGTTAGCCATGACCCATTTGGTGAAGTTTGGGCCGAATCCGAAATGTTCCAGGGTCGCCCGTATGTACCCCCAATCTATCATATCGAATGCTTTATGAGCATCTAAGGAGATCACTGCCGTTCCGACCCCAGACCTGTGGGCATGTTCAACAATGTCTATTGTTCTACGGATATTGTCATTTGCCCCTCTTCCAGGGATGAATCCAGTCTGATCGCTGTCAATTAGACCGGGCAGGGCCGTGCCCAACCTGCTCGCCAGAACTTTAGCAAAAATCTTACCGCCATTGTTCATAAGCGTGATCGGGCGGTAAGAGGCAGCTAGCTCAGTAGCCTTCCCAGGTTTGTGTAACAGGACCGTCAATGATTCCGCCATTGATCTGGAGACGGTGCCGGATGTCAGGAAAGAGTTAAATAATTCTGCCAGCTGAGGAACCAGGAGCCTAGAATATTTCTTGTAGAAGGATGCGGTTAGGCCATCGGGTCCGGGAACCGTTGGTTTCAATGTTTTGATGGCGTTGATTATGTCTTCCTCCGATATAGGCCTTTCAAGGTACTCCAATTGATTCTTATTGTGCTTGGGTATGGACCGTAGGTACTCTGGTAAGTTCGCTATCTTCTTTGATGGCCCTTTCATGACTTCTGAGTGGTACCTCAATAATTCCGACATTTTCTCCGCGTCAGTGTAGATAGCCTTGCCATTCGATCCAATTATCGTGAGTATGTCATTTCTGGTTTGGGTCTTTTTCAGTTTATTCACCAATACTCTGTTTGCTTTGGTCCCCTTCACATAATAAAATTGTTTTGTGAAGGCTAAAGCTTTAGCGGTGCGATCGGCGCAGTGCATTTCTAAGGCTGCCTTGGCCTTTCTGAGCTCTCTTTCGGCCTTCCTGGTGTAGCGACCTTTCAGGATCGCCTCCAGGTGATGCACCCTTTCCTCCAGCTTGGCAGACGCTATGTTTGAGACCCTTCGGTGTTCCGCACCCGCACTGATTAGAGAGCCTCCGACAACTGCCTTCATCGCATCCCAGATGATGTTAATGGGAGAGGATACCGTGGTGTTTTCTTTAAAGTAGTTGGTTATCATATTTTCTACTTCCATCCTGATGCATTCGTCCAGAAGCTAAGTGTCGTTCAGTTTCCAGAATCTTTGTGCCGGGAGCTTTTGTCCCGATATGGCTAGTTTCGCTGAAACTGGGGGCGTGATCCGAGACCATACAAGTGTGTATTGTCGACGCTTCCAGACATGGATAAATGACCCCCGAGAACAGAATAAGGTCGATTCTGGAGTAGCCTTTGTACACCTGAGAGTAATGGGAGTAGTCTCTCGAGGATCCATTAAAGAGCCTCCATGCGTCCACCGTTTCCGTTTCCCTTAGTAGCTTGGCTATCGAGAGTGCTCGAGTACAATCAGATTTGGTGGGCGGAAGAGTCTTATCCATCTGGGGATTCGGCATGGAGTTAAAATCCCCTCCCATAATTACATGCCCTTCTTGGAAAGCTAGAATAGTAGGAATCAAATTTTCGATAAAGGCAGCCTGAGCCGAATTGGGGCCATAGATAGACGCTATTGTAATTGGGAGCTCCTCGAACATCCCCTTGAGCAAAAGGAATTGCCCATTTGGATCTCTCTTTATGGTTACTTTTGTTAGAGGTATCCTATCGCTTAAAAGTATTGCCACTCCCCTTTTCTTTTGGCCTGAGGAGGCAAAGTATGACTTTCAGAAACTGTTATATCTTACTCTGTGTTCGTCCTCCTGTAGTAAATGTGTTTCTTGAAGCAACACAATATCTCCTGTTAATTGACCCAGCCTGTGTTCTACGGATTTCCGCTTCCTCAGAGAGTTGAGCCCTTGCACATTCCAAGAGAGAATCGTTATTGTACTCGCATCAACCATAATTTTGTTCTTCCTTTCTCTTCTTTGCGCAAGCTCATGTCCGTCTGCTGAGAGCGATCCTCCATATCTGAATCGGTTGCAGTGTTTTGATGGTTGTTCCTTGTTGCTGTTGTTGAATAGTTGTGATGTGATCATAAGTTCTGGTCTGAGTGGCCGGAGCCAACATACCCAGACTGTCCTTTAACTTTCAAAAGACCCTTCACCCCCGCCACCCTCCTAGAACAAACAGGCAAAATAGGAAATATCCTACTGCCGTCGGGAACTGGTGGTGCCGATGCGCCCAACTGGGCCGCCGAGAGAACTGTGAACTTTAGAAAAGGAGGACATGTGCCCCGCCCCCCCTGCTTCGTGCGGTGCCTTCGGTGCCCTCTTAAGCAAATGCTCGAGTTTGAGATTTTCATCCTCATTTGGACCCCCGAGTCCGCCCATTCCGCCACTTTTCAGTTTGCACCCTCCGTCCTAACAATTCCCTCCTCCAGTAATATGATGGATGTGTGCCTTTAAGCATCAGCTCGGATTAGAGTTTTTCTTGGGCGGCCCTCGAGGTCTGCGTCGCCTTACAGGTTTCGACCACTCTCCCTCAGATGATTTCTTGTGTTGATACTGGGATGGTTCCTCCGAGTCCGATCCTGCTTCTGTTCCACCAACACCCATGAATTTGTCGGCTTCCTTTTGTGAGCGGATTTGTCTGAGTCCCCTCCCAAGCGAATTTGACCGACGTCAGGAATCCCCAGTGGTAGGCAACCTTTTTTCCCCCTCTGCCATTCCGTGAAGTTTCTCATGGCTCTGCGCTTCTGGAGTGTGGAGTTCACTAGATCTTGATATAAGGATATGTTGGGACGTCATTTGGCCCATATTTCTTGCTTCCTTCATGATTTCCTCTTTAATTTGGTAAAAATGGACCCTTGCCAAGACATCCGGTGGGAAGTTGGAGGCCGGTCTCGGAGCCGTCCTGTGCACCCTGTCCAACTCCAGGGATGATTCATCCGGTAGGGTTATGATGAAGCTAAGCAGTTGGGAGACGCAGCTTCTTAGCTCTATGTCCGGAATGGCAGTTGGAATCCACCTGATGCGTATGTTGTTTCTTCGTGATCGATTTTCGGCATCTTCTTGCTTCACTTCAAGGAGTTTGCATCTTTCCTCCAGTGCTCTGATTTTATCCCCGTCGGTCTCACCTTCAAACCGCTGGTCACAGACTTCCGACTCGAGCTCCGCCGTCCTTCTCTCCACATCGATCACTCTCTTGTCCAGGGAGATTATTTCTTGGGTCACTTCTTCTGTGCTTTTGTAAATTTCCTTCGTCAGGGCCTCCAGTAGTTCCTGCAGATCGTTCTTAGTTACCATTTGAGTTGATTTGGACGCTGATGCCTCTTTGGTGGGATTCTTTTCATCGGGGAGAGTCTCAGATGTATCGCCTTTTTTGGAGCGTTCAGTTGGGGTATTAGCCATCAGCGTTGCAATATCTGTCTGCTTTGACGTCTTCCCACTTGGACATCCTGATGGGATTCCGACTCAGCCCCTTGGTGTTTTCCACTTGTGTTTACTCTGTTGTTGGGTGAGAGGGGATCGCGAGCCCAATGAGTGTCTGTGCTAGCAGATTCTTTGGTGGTTTATTGGCCAGAGCTCACTGTATGATGGGGCTTCAGTGTTGGTAATGTGATGGACTCCGATTACCAGCTCTAGATTTTATCAGTTCTGCAAGCGGAGGGAGTTTGGGGGGGCATTGTATACAGAGCCCCACTCCACACCCCACCTCCAACGAGCCGCCTTGTGGACGCTTGATCCTCCTATATTCAAGGCGCGGTGGAGCCCCGGCCGACCAGATTCCCTTGCTCATGTCAATATGCAATGCTGTGGATTCGCGCTCCTGCCAGTACCCACGGATGTGGTTTGATGTTCAATCGGGGACTCGCTAAGTGAGGGGGGGCGAACCAAGGGATCCGAGTCTCAACCCCCAGTTCGCAACCTTGCTCGCCGGCGCTCCTCATCGCTCTGTCTGCCAGCGTCTCCCGGAGCCTTCTGTCTCCTTCCGTGAGCGAAGCGCCAAAGGCTCACAGCTGTCCGTGATTGTGCGGATGATTGGCGGCACACGGCACTGTCCCGGCACCCCTATGCCTCATGGGATAGCAGTTCCTCGGCAGCGCTCAGTGTTCATGTGCGGCTGCCCCCTCCCCCATTCCTCCAGTTCTTACAGCTCAGTGGAGCGGCCGCCATCTTGCCGGCGCGGGGACCCCGGGCTCAAAATACCTCCCATTGTCGAAAGCCGGGCTCCGTTCCGATCGCCACCTTTCGTGCTGCAGCCAGAGCGCTTCTTCCACTTTACGGTCCGTTTTGGGGGAGAAACGGTGTCTGGGGGCAGCAATATTTATGATAAGTGCATCGGGTCAGCCAGGAGCTTCACGGAGTCATGCCGATCACGGCGGCTCCAAGCCACGCCCCCCTAAAATGGTATGTTTTGAAATTTTGTAGAATGTAATGTACGAGGTTGGTTACAAAGTTAAACTACAATGCCAAAAAATGTAAATAACAGGGGCTATTATTCACATGAAGTGCTTTCCCAGGTTTCTTCAACAACTCACCCCCACCTCCCAGCAGATAACAGGACCAACGCCAGTAGCAAAGGCGACTCCTGTCCAATTCATGCATGCCAATTAGCCTAATATTTGATTAGGATTATGGCATATTTGTGATACGATGCCGACTACAGTGCTGTGATGCTAGGAAATTCCAACGAGGATAGTCTCCTCGACTTAATCCCTCACTCGCACCCAAACCCCACATCTCCTCTCTACATACAGCGAGGGCTGGGTATCTGATCCAAGGGTTATCATGAAGCATCAACAGCCTCAACAAACTTAAAGCGTCCCCTTCAGCTCTGCTTCTACTGCTCACCATCAAGTGAAGGTCTGAGCAGCTCTGAGCACCATGCACGCCAGTGAGCAGTGAGCAACATCAGAGGAAGGCACCCAAAAACGTGATAATTGCACCATGAAGCCATGCTAGGCCCTGCAACACGCAGCCACTTCCGACACATTTTCATACAACGCGTAAAATACATTCACCATAGTCTTGTTTATGTAAGAAATATTGATTCAGCCAATTGTAGCTGCCGTGATATCATACGCCATGTGTGTTAAGTGGAAGCCAAGAGGTCTTAGGAATTGAACAATTTCACCAATAACCATTCTTCGTTTTTTAGAATTAGCAGCAGTGTGGTGTAAACACCTTGAAGAGAAAAACTGACACGGTTAGCAAATAGGTAAAAAAAACATACAGTAGCATAAATCCTAATGAGTTATTAATATCTACCTGGTTAATCATTTGATGTTGTTGAACCGTCTTTTTTTCTTTGAAATCCGCGGATTCAACGTGAATTTCATACATGTCACCGCAACCTCCTATAAAACAAATGTATATTTCTCTTACATTCAAATGAACTGGAAAGTCGTGTGAAAACCTAACTGCAATTGCAGAAAACAAGGGAATTTAAACAATCAGTCTATACAATAGCAGTGTGCGCAGTCACTTATGCCTTTGAAAGTGCAATCATGGTCATATTTTTGAAAAGGAAAACCCTACATATCTTGCAATAAATAGAAACATAGGGAGCATATTTTCGAGACAGCTTCAAGAGAAATTATTCAGCAGGATTCCCTTTATCTCCTTCGCTGTCGGATAACATTACCTATGTAGACAAGGTCAATTACATTAAAACCATAATTGGGGTCAATCACACCCAAACTTCTGGGCCATACCTGAAGGGTCTTTCAGCGCTGTCATGAGCAGGATGAAATCCAGGTCTGTGCAATTACTTTATTATGATCAGCAATGTCTTTCTTGGGCGCGAATGTTTGCAACTGGCAATGCAATGGGGCATTTACAACTGAAAGACCATGTGCAGTTCCAAGTATAAAATATGTTTCTGCTTCTAAGACAATTAAAGTGTGTAAAACAAGGCTTCCTGTAAAAGATTACTTTATACCCATTATAGCCACTACTTTGACATGCCAAGTAAATCAGTCTGCGTTCATATGGATATCAAATGTTCTTAACATTATGTATTACAACAAGTTGGAAGCTTGCAATAAACCATCTGTATACCAGGGGACATTTTTACACCTAGAATCCGGTTCATAGGATGGAAGGTGCTGTAAGACTGGTGCTGATGGGGGTGGTCTGCCAGCACCGCCAGCATCCACTGTACCCTCCTCTCCTCTCCATTTGAATCTTGCGGTTAGTGTGAACCGTGCTTAATATTTATTGCTATACTAGTATATCACTATACTACTGTAGAATTTGCATCACATTACATTTGCTTAGTACACTTGTTGTTGATTTTCCAGGCAACACAGCTACTCCGAGGACCATGGGGAAAGGAAGGCCTTGACCGTGGCCCTCTCTCAGAAGCTGAGCTTTTATCTCAGAAATGTAAGAGAAATGCAAGTCCAGCTAAAAGACTTCAGAACGGATGGTGGTGCTGAAATGAAAATAAGTGGCAAAGACAACCCCCCTCCCCCTGAACTTCCCAGGGAAGAAAGTTCCTCTTGAGCATTTGATGCCCTTTGAGGTGGAAGGACCTTCCACTTTTGAAGGTCTGCACTTTGTTGTACCGGTAGAGGTTCAACCTCATCAGAATGTGGGCAAAAGTGTAACTAATACATCAAAACCAGAGCTGAAAGATCTAAGCCATGTAGCTACAGTTTTGAACAGAGTGAACCACAAGTATCTAGGGAGATTTTATTCTCAAATCGGTACACCCGTTTAGTAGATCCCACCAACTCATGAGGGCATTGATACCACCAGGGGGTGGGTATGTGGGGGTAGGGGGGGAATTGGGCCAATAGTTAAAAATTGTTCTCCAATCAATACAAACGAGAGAGCACACGATTTGGAAACGCGGATCCAGTTCAGGGTACAAACTAATATAGCGACTACACACTCACTCCTAGAAGACACTGCGGAATCATCTTCCCTAGGTCTCTCAAGATAGAAGATCTTGCTTGTCCAACAAAAAAGGCAACTGCTACCCAGACGGATTCAGAGGCTCCCCTCCCTTTAGAGCCTTGAGAGCCCTTTTTAGCCCATGCAAAAGGTGATTCTGGAGGTGGTACATCCTCAACCCGATGTGGCAAAGCCCAGTTCAAATTGCCACAGACCTTTACGAACATATCTTCTTCAGCCCCCTCCCCAACCCTCCTGATCTATGGGTAGAGCAGCACTGAATATTTGAGACGTGCCATATACACCCCCACACCCTCAACCTCACCCCATGTCAGCCTGACAAAAAGTCTCCAAAAGCTTCTGCATCCTTTCACAGGCTTTGGAGTCTCAGTAAAGCTTTGAGTGTCTCATCAGAACAGTCTGCTCTCCTGTTCACTAGTTTTACAGTTGAAGGAAGGGAAGCCAAAAGGGATGAGAAGGAGGAAGTGCAACAAGCTCTCCTACCCTTCAACAAGCAAGTCAAACTTGAGAGGCAAGAGTTTCAGCTGCAGGTTGTTTTCATAACTAAAGAAAAAAAAACAGGGGGCGATAGGCAGACTTAAGCTGGTTCCTCCTCCCCACTACACATATCGTGAACATTCTAGAAAGAGTTAATCTGGTCTCAGTGTTCTCCAAAGTAAATCAATCACACTGTTCTGGAGTTACTCAAAAAGAAATCTGATCATCTCCTAGTTTGCTGAGAATATTTTCTGTAATCCTTAAAAAATACTGAATTATTTTTAAAGTTTTGAATTTTGCCTCATGGATATTTTAAAGGATCGTCTTCCATTTAGCTAATACATGTGGACTCAACCCCAAAAGCACAAACAACAACAAAAAAACAAAACAAAAAAACGACTGCACATTTAGTACGCTTTTTTAGGTTCCTGAACTTGGATGATAATGGGTGCTTGTGATTTTTTTAATTCAAATATTTTAGTGGGCAAACAAGCCATCTAAGTACAAAACAACGAATACAGACTCATCTAAAAACACATAAAAGAAAAACTTTAAATCTATATAAAAAATATAAATCTGGGTGGGGCGTGGCCAAAATGGCGGCAAAGCCAGAAGCACCATACTGAGCTTTGGAGCCTCTCTCTGCAGGTATTTTCAGACTATCAACCCCAGTAATGAAGCAGCACGATATGGTGGGATCATGAAGCGGGGCAGTTAAGATGGGGCCCAGGAAGCGGTAGAGTAACTGAAGGAATAGACTGCCTTGTAGTCGGCACGCTACATGGTAAGAACATGCAAAATGGACAACAGCTGTCAGAGCTACAGTGCCCTCGATCGCATCAGGATCAACAGTGGCGAAGAACTGCAAAAGCAGCTGAAACCCCGGTGCACTCTGGTCATCAAACGGAGGAAATGGAGGCGTGGACGACCTGACACTCAGCAAGCTTGAAGACATGTTCTGAGGTAGAAGCATGTAACATGGCCAATGGTGGGAACATCTAAAATGTTCCCAATCACAATAGGAACACTAGCTGGTAGGAAGCACAAGAGCTGCTGTAAAGCAGGTGTGTTTTCTTCTGCTACCCCCATACCCCAAGAATGGCAATTAAGTGCATCCTGCCCACCAATGACAGATGGTCACCACCAGGGCCTGAAGTGAATGACGAGAAAACTTGCTGCGGCCCTGGCGTATTGAGGTATTGCCACCTTATTCTGGCTGAAAGACAGAGGTGATGCATAGTGCAGCTTGACTTGCACATCCATGACTGAGATAATCCAGCAACACAGCTAGAGCAGTGAGCTATTCAGATCGGAGGTGGCAGATCGCAAAATCATCATCCAAGGAAGAATGATATCTCGGCATATCAGCTAAAAAGCAGAAGAAGTGTGGCAAGATAGACTAAAATACTTTGAGCCAGTAAGACCTTGTGTAATTGAAGCTGGCAGGAAACCCTGCCCCCTAGAGATCCAGCAACCCCCAGAGGCACCTTCACAAGGGAAGTTTATGGATAAATCCTTCTCTACACAGAAAAATAACATTTTAAAAAATAACACCTAGATACCTAGATCCTGGAGCTCAAAATGGACCTAAAAGTTGAGTGAACATGGCTAAAACACACAACCTAACAAGGGCTATACGAGAGAACACAAAGATTTAAATTGCAGACTGCGGGCAGACAACTACCTCTCGAAAATCCGACAAGCCAACAAAAGGAATGCTTGGAGTAATGCAGGAAGTCAAAGGAGCTGCAGAACAAATGCAAGGATCTTGACAATTGATCCGAGAGTGAACATCTGTATTAAAATGCTGAAAGAAGGCTCAAAGAGAAAGGACATTGAAAGCTGCATTTCCCATCTCTTTGCTGAACTGTTGGGTGACACAGCAAACATGGTCTTTGATATATACAGGGCATACAAATTGGGCCAATGAAAATGTATTGACAAACACTTCCACAACATCCTGGTGAAACGCTATAGTTTCCAACCCAAAGAGCAAGTCATGAAAGCAGCTAGGAGATTTCCTTCTTGGATTGTAGAAATCAGCATTAGTAGGATTTAGCACCATTGAAACTGGGCCAAAGGAGAGGAATGAAGAAGCTTACTGAAAACATGATGTTGCATCAAAAAAGTTACTGCTGATTGTTTAAATTTGGTCTTCAATTCAGACACTAAGATATAACCAACATTGTAACATCAGCGGAAGAAGGTCACCATTCTGCAACCAAGACTAGATCAAGAAACAGAACTAGTCCAAAGAGAAGTGACAGCAGGGAATCACCCAGACGGCAAAGCACCAAACTTCGCAATTTGGAACAATTGGTCGAAAGTGAACTTTTAGAAAAGGAGCTGAAAACAAAACAAAAGAACCTCTAGGTGTATGGTGAATGGAAAGGGGAGCTGATGATGCGCAGTGGCAAAGAGACAGTCATGATGTCCCAGTAATCGTACAAGTGTATGTCCACTATGCAAACTGTTGCGGATAGGGAGTGGTGGGGGGGGGGGGGTGGGAGTGCACATGGTGGCAAGGGAGTGGGACCGAAGTAAGAGCCCCATTGGCAGACCAAGGTACATTCAGGTTAGGTACCATAGAGTTAAGGAGTGCTTAGAGTTCTGACTTAAAGGACAACTTTGGAATTTTGTGTGTTCATTAAACAGGGGGCGGGGCGATCTAAATATAGGAAAGATGTGACTGGTTGACCTGCTGATGAATTTGAGGCGTTCGTCAGCTCTCTCCAATGGGGAGCCACCCCATTTGGGACTATGTAGGTGAGCCCCCCCACACCCCCCTCCGACGCTTAACACCCCCCTAGGGGACAAGGCAAACAGGATCCCTCTGGAGGAGACTCCCAATTAGTAGACAGGGAAACACCATCCTTTTTTCACAGAGACGAACTCCTTTATGGGGTATGCAGGAACTAAGATGTGTGAGAACTAACAATGGCTCGGCTTCTGACCCCAACCTTCTTTTCATCCTCTTTAGGGAAAATGGTAGAACAACCAAAAAACCAGCCTCCTGAAGTCATGTCACCCATACAATCAACCAGGAAGGAGTATGCACAAGACCTGCAGCGTCATTATAGTGCAGCACAAATCGATATGGGAAGACGCTCAAATAGAGAGCGCGTCAGGCGCGGCATTGCACAGAGGAATGCACTACGCGAGCGCGATTTAGCCTGGTAGGCGAGAAAACTGAGCCCAGAGGAAGAACTGCCCTCAAGCTCCTGCAATGAGCAAGCAGGAAGCAAGAAAATACCACCGTCCTGGAGTACAGTTGAGGTGTCACATAAGTGGTTCCACAAGTCTGCCTATATAGCACTCACCAGTAAGCACATTGTCAAAAACAGGTATGCAGTGAGTGGGACCAGGCGAAGGAGCCCCAGAGTAGGGCGACGGAGAGAAAAGAAAGAGGAAGCAAGCCCCAGAGAAGCAGAGTGAGCAGGTGGAAAGCCCAGCAGCAGAGAGTCTCAGAACACCCCATAGTGGGGAATATGAAGGAGAAGAGCACCAAAATGGGGAGACAAACCGAAAGGAGGGAAGCCAAGAGAAGCCTCAGAGTGGGGAGAATACATTAATAAAAAAAAAATAAAAGAGTCCTTGATGTGGGGAAAAAGCCCTGTAGTGGGGAGAAAAACAGCAAGAAGCTCCAGAGTGGGAGAAACGAGACAAAAGAAGCAAGGTGTGAGCGAAAGAACCGAGCTGCCCAGAGTTGGAAATAAGCAAGAGCGAGCATCAAAAGAGGAAGAGGAAGAGACTTAAATAATCTCAGACTGCGAGGTGAGGAGTCGAGGAGGGCGGGGGGATTCGATGGTCTCCCCAAAGGGACATTCAAGGAGAACCAGAGAGACTAGGCTGGAACCCCGGTATGGCACGCCAGCAGCACACACACTATATGTTTTGGATTGTGAACACAGGCAAGGGCCTCTGGTTGAGACGCAAGGGTCGGGGGTCAGAAGCCCGCAGCCATCCCTTTTCCTTGGGCAAGGCCCAAAAGTAGGTCTGCAGTAGGGAGAACAACTAGATTAGAATTTTATTTCTGGACAGAGGACTTCATTAATGTTGATATTTGTTTATGTTACCCCTTGATGAATTTGTGCGCCATAAATGGAATGAGCTCCACACAGTTCTTTGTATTCATAAGTGGTGTTTTATTTTTGTGTACAATTGCGGGGCTGTGCCAGACACGAACAAGGACGAGAAGGATAGTTCTCTGCAGGTTGGGATTTAGCCCATGATATGGTTCACATGACATAAGAATATTCAGTCAAAGCAGAAAGATTGGCCCCGATTTGAGAAAGGCGGTGGTATCCGCCGAAACACGTGTAATCATAAAGGGCAACTGTACACAAAAATGAAACACCACTTATGAATACAAAGAACTGTGTGGAGCTCATTCCATTTATGGTGCACAAATTCATCAAGGGGTAAAATCAACAAATATCAGTCATTTTTCATTACGGAGTAGAGGAACCATATTTCTCCTTTACAATTACCAAACCTGTGCAACAAAAACCGGCTCACAACAAAAGGAAGGGCGCTGAGGTCTATTTTCTACTACCCACAGTGAAGGGTTCCTCAGTAAGCATTACACTTCATTAATGTTGGACCAAGTTGACAAACTGACAAGCTCCCTTGGTTACCTTCATTTGTATAAAGTAGGGCTTAGCATCAGAGTTTTATCAAAAGAGGCAATATACCTTAAAGATCATGCCTGCTTTTCCATCTCCGGATTTTGACCTAGCACAGGACAATTATTCATACAGTCTGTTTGTCTACTTCACAGAAGAATGAATACCTCTGCTAATCTGTCATCAAGAGTATCAGTTAAAACCACTAAATGTGAGGGGTGTCACCTCTTCACAAAAGAGGAAAACCTGACGCGCGAGTTGCGGGCAGTATCCCGCGATATAAAAAATGAATCTCCTAGGAAGAGACATATCAAGCCGATATCACAGGACTCATACGTTTTCTTTGCCTGCACCAAAACTAAAAGGGGCTGGGGTCACAATTCTACAATCTCCAAGCCCCAAAAGGAGATTAAGCAGGTAGAGGATACATACTTAATGTTGGTGAGTATAGTGGGGGACAAAATGAGTACTCTGGTGGCTCTCCTATGCTGGACCATGAGCCAGACCACTCCAACATTAACCTAGCCTCAACAATCGGCCATATCGGATGAAACTGGGAGTAACACTCAGACGATGAGACTGGTAGATGTATGAAGACATGTGCACCCTGAAGAGCGAGACTACTGGTTTTACTCACACGTCGCTCGTGCCTATTCTCATATCAATGTGATTCTTAGGTCAGTCAGCATGGTCAAAGATATCACAGGGGCAGCAATGGGGCCTATATCTTGGCCTGACTGACCACGGATATGTCCTTTAGAAGTCAACAGTGATGGGGACAGTAGGCAAAGATGGGGCTTTTAGAACTTGGAAAGTTATATACACAGATTTGGTTATTAGAAAGGAAATGCAAGCAACCATTAGGAATTTCTCCAAAGATACTAAACCCGAAGACATCATTCTAATAATTGGGACGTATTCAAAGTGGGATGCGAGGTAAATGTATACAACTCTTGACTAAGGCCGAGCGACATCTTTTAGCAGGAACAGGCTTGGAGATGCATCTGTTTGCCTTGGAGTCCCAACACAAGGCACACCAGTCTCTTGTGAGTATAAGAACTCAAAAAAGGCACGAGCCCAAATGTAAGCTTATGTTTTTTTTAAATTGTGGGGTTTTGACAAACTGTGGACCTGTAGGCGCTGGTGGGATTGGATAATCCGATATTTGTTAGTTTGACAGCTTTGTCAGGTAATGGACGAGTCAGGTTTGTTTTTGTGTTAGACAAGTGGTTTGTTTTATTTCTTTAGTTAGACAGCAGTAATGAAATTCAATCTTAAACATAGAGGTGCCAGTCTTAACATATTGACACTTTACACAGCCGACGCGCGTTTTAACCTTAGTCTTTTTCAAGGCTGTGATTTTGTGAGTTGGTGTGGTAGTGATACGGTGTACCCAGTGTGGTGATATTCAAGATCAATTAGTATTTGATAATAATCATTTTCATGCATTTTTGCATACATTGAAAATAGTATTTAGAAAACAAAACCAGTTGGAGTAAAACCGATGCGATTTTCAAACAAAGCATGTTGTGACACCCAGGAGAGGTGATTTACCACGTTTGGTGATGGTAAGTGATAGTGACAGAGTGTAGTAATTGGACAAAGTAACATAGCAGTTGGTTATAAATCAAAAAGCCAATTTGCAATATGATTTGTAGCAGGAAAGGAGACAGAGTACCAAGGAAGGAGAAAAGAAAAACAAGAGTTAATAGTTAGTTAGGGGAGGGCTACAGGAATTGCAATTGCGCCCGAGAGAAGAAGATTCCAAAGTCTTACCCAATTGAGTTATTTCATGAGCTTCAAAAATGGTGGGCTGGTCCTACCCATTTAGGGGTCCCAGGGGGCTGGATAGCCGTTCTGAAAGGAAGATGGATATGGTTGAAGGGAGGGATTGTAACGCTCACCTGATTCCCTCGGAGGCGCGGGTCTTGACTGGGCGGTGAAACCGTCTTCAGCGTTAGGCGTAGGATTCGTTTGGCTCCCGGATTAGGCCCCTTCTTCACTGAAAATTTGACCCGAAGGGTGAGGTGTCTGCAAGTAGAAAATCTAGGTTTTAGTGGCTGGAAGGTTGGGAGAAGTTCCAAGCCCCTCTCTCCCTGTGGTACTGGGTTGTAGTCGCGCTCACCTTAAATAGGTGAATGCCGGGCTCCCCATCCTGCGTCTTGTGCAGGGGCGCTGGGTCCAGTTACTTCACTGGATTCGAGTTCAGCCTCTTGATTGCAGAGGGTGATTTGAGAGCGATGCCGCCGTTTGCTGCACGAGCGTGACTTGTAAGTATTATAGTTCTCTTTAGATTGCTCTCTTTTAATGTCTATGTCTTTTTCCTTTTCAGTTGCTGCCGGTGCCAAAGAAGATGCCCTCCCGGTTCGTGGCAATGAACGAAGCAAGAAGATGGAGAATAGGATGGCACGTAAGAAGAAAGGCTGCTCTGGGGCTGTAGAATGCACCTTAATGTCTCTTTTTGTCTTTACAGGTGATGGAATGCGGCGTGAGCAGCGTTGGGGCGAGCGTAACGCAGGTAAGTCGTTTTGCAACTAAGCGTTAGTAACCAATGTTCTTTGTCTTTGCAGGCCCGATGCCGGACGAGAAATGCAGAAAAAACGCCTTGGATGCTGTCGATGGATCGGGTAAGTTGAAGCGCCAACCTTGCTTTTGCCTAACCTGTGCCTTTTGTTTTTGCAGGAGTTGCTGAAGACTGCAGATTGGTTCCAGCAGGTAATTTTCTTATTCACAAGATCCGGAGCTGAAGATTCCCTGGAGCTGACACGGCGAGCGTCCTGCTGCAGATGCAGAATAACGCGAAGCACGTTGCACCAATCGGGTGTGGTTTAAATAGCCCACAGGAGTGCTTAGGTGTCTCCTTCCACAGCCTCGCCCAGGAAAAAAAGAGTTCCTGCTTCCAGAAGGGTTCCAGCATCAATGATCCAGGGAGTGGTGCCTGCCCCACCCAGAAGAAAAAGTAGTCCCTGCCAGAAGAGAATGAAACATTATTCTGCTGGTAAGTAAGCAGCATGGTCTGCTGCAGGTAGGTCCACCCAAGCACTTTCACACTTGTTATGAGCCTGGCGCTTCCTGTGCCGGGACTGGTCCATTTTATGAGCCTGGCACCACAGGTGCCAGGACAGGGTCCAAAAGGTCTCCATTGGGACTGGCTGGCGCCGATGGTATATGTTATGAGCCTGCTTCCAAGGGTGTTGGGTTGGTCCTGACTCCTTGGAAGTAGTGGTCATGACAGGGATGCACCATGGGACAGATTGGTGGTGGGCATTCGAACAGTGAGGCGCAAGTATGCGTTGCAATTAGGTCTGGCTACGAACTTGCTTGTAGCCGTGGTACAAAATGTAGCTTGTTAGCCTGTAATTGACCGGGTCAGGCCTGACTAATGAGAGGGGTGACTGGGATTTCAGCTATTGGTGCCTTCGGCATCGTGTGAGGCAAGTGTGCCTGAAAATTTGAGCTGTGAGTTAATCAAATGGGCATTCTCATGTTCAAATTCATAAATGTATGCTTAGTGGTTCGGTTGCCACTGTTGGAAATATGTGTATTTGGTATGCAGGTTGGTGCCTGGTTGCACTGCAGTGGCTGGCGTGTGTGCGCAGCGTCGCTCGTACTGGGAATTGCCTAGTGTTTGAGGTCGACAGAGTGAGGGTGACCAGGTGAGCGTATCAATAGTTGCAGCGTGTTGTGTGGGCTGGTGCCTAATCACATGGGGCGGGCTGCGGTGGTGTGGAGCGGCGCCCGTTAGGGTGGTGCTTGGTAAAATTACCTGTGAGAAACGAGGGAGGAATGAGGCATGGTGCATGTGGTCAGACACCTAGAATGACAACGAGCCGCGTGCGCGAGCGGCTGTATTTGAGCATTAGCAGTAATGCGTGAAGCGAGGGATGGAGCAGCTAGATTCTGCAAGGGACGTGGCATCAAAAACACGAAGCCTACCTTGGCCAGTTGGCAATTGTGTGTCCCGGAGTAGTAGAGGCGACGGTCATCTGGCGGGATTGCACGTTACTTCCTGTAGATAAGGAAGGTGTGCTCTAATTGGTTAAGGAATCGAGCGATTTGATTTGTTGGATGAGAGCAGCCCACGGATAGGCTGCTCTGTTTATAGATGTTACATTTGTGTTAAGTTGCTGGTTAAAGCACGGGCAACGTAGGAAACCATTGCTAAGGCATGTATTGTGTGGTGTGTACCCGGATGGTAATGTGGGTGAGGTCACATGCTCCATGCAAGGTCACATGCATTGTGGACCGATTGAAAGGTCATCTAAATCAGGGGACAGATTAGGGGCCTCAGTGGGCTAAGTTGGGTTGTGGATCGGAAGAAGAGGGAAATATGGTTGCCACTTGTTAGATTGGCAGGGGGAAAGAATAGGGACAGTAGAGTATGGTGAGGAGGACGGGTTGTCCAAGGTTAAGACGAATGGGGTATGTCATAGGTTGATAGGGCATGGTTACTGGGTAAACTTAAGGGCACGGCTACCCGCCAACAGGTAAGTTTTAGGGGGTGTGTAGTGCCAATTAGGTGGGTTACTCACATTGATATCACTGGAAAGTATTTTGAAAAAGAATCATACAGATTTCGAACGGTCTTAGCATTTTCATAAGAATACATGGAAGTCGTGGTCACTGTTTAATCCAAAGTTGACAGATCGATATTTACATATCAGCTTGGCTTCCTTCTGACGCAGTTGTAGTTCACGGTCTCCACCTCTTATGTTGATTAGGATTTTCTCCAGGCCCATGAAGGTGATATCTTCCTTGTTGTCCCACTGGTGTTTTTCTTGCCAGTGTAGTGCCAGTGGCTATCTGGTATCCTGAGAGTGAAGGGAGTTTAGGTGCTCCCTGATCCTTGTTCCGAGCTCTCATTTGGTGCTTCCAATGTATTTGCGGTTACAGACAGTTGATAGCATAAACCACGAATTTGGATTTACAATTAATATATTGTCCAATCATATGTGTATCAGTAGTACTGAAAGTTACAGCTTTGGTCGTGGTGGCGAATTTACACATAGAACAGGTTCCACATTTGTAAAACCCTACTGGTTTGTTGTTAGTGAGCCAGTTTGTGCTAGTTTTGGAGATTGGTGCCATAAATGATGGACTAAGGATGGTTTTGAGTGTTCTTGCTTTAGCAAAGGTTAGAGTAGGTTTCTCTGGGATCCATGCCTTGATATCTTCATCAATTGCTAAGATGTGCCAGTGTCTTTTTAAGATCTTCTGTACTCGGTGACTATCACTGCAAAATTGAGTGATGTATCGTATTGGGCTGTCCTTTGTTGCCTCTTTTCTGGTATGTATCTTAGGAGTCAGGAGCGTGCTTCGTTCTCTGTTGTGGGCCATGCTTCTAGCTGCTTGGATTGATTGTTCCGGGTATCCTCTTTCTTGGAAGCGTTTGCCGAGTGTTGTACATTCCTGTCCAAATGCTGGCAGGTCACTGCAGTTCCTTTTAGCTCGTAGGAATTCCCCTTTAGGGATAATATTGATTATCGATTTCTTGTGGCAGCTTGAGGCATGAAGGACTGAGTTAACTTCCGTCGGTTTTCTGAAGGTCGTAGTCGTAAGTCTTGTACCCGTTGGTGTGATGGTGATGTCTAGGAAATCAATGTTAGCCTTGCTTGAGGAGCCTGTTAGTCAATGCCAAAGTTGTTTTTGTTAAAATAGAGTTTGAATGAGTCATGTTCCTCCTTGGTTCCATGCCAGATCATCAAAATATCGTCAATGTATCTCATCCAAGTGTGGATCAGTTTGTTGAATTCGTGGTTAGTGAATGCATGCACTTGCTCATAGTGGTGCATGAAAAGGTTGGCCATCGAGGGTGCGTATGTAGCCCCCATTGCTATACCTTTTGTTTGCTTATAGTATTGCTGATCAAATAGGAAGATGGTATTGGTTAGTGAGAATTCCAGAAATTCTTTCGTGAGTTCCAGGTGCGACCAGAATGAGGCTGATGCTTTAGTAAAGGCAAAGTCAATGGCCTTGAGGGCTAGTCCATGATCAATGGACGTGTACAGGGCTTTCACGTCAAGCGTAACAAGAGTGTAGTCATTGCTCCATACAATTTCTTTTAAAATCAGCAAGGTGTGCATGGTGTCGCGTAGAAAGGTAGGTATCTTGGTATGTTTTTGTTTAACTGCAAGCTAAGCGGAACAGGGCATTCGACCCAACAATTGGAAAAAGAGATGGCCCCTTGGTGAGCTCCGAGTACGAGAAAAATTGAATAATGTTTTAATTACTATGACCTACAAGCCAAGGAAGAACTCTACATGAAGGGGCAAAATGCCTTATTGGCATAACTTCAAACCATCCGAGAGATTACAAAGAAACACCTGAGGGCTCAATAACCCCAGAAGTTTTTCTTGAGGTAAAACACCTCTTATGGACTGACAGCAATGTTGTACATTGTGCCCACATTTGCTGCCCCGGCTGGTGACTCCATTAATAAAATACATAAAACACGTCAGACAACAGCAAAGGGAAAGTCCCATCTTTCGATAATCCCAAAACCTGGAAAAGTTAGCTCCGAGCTTAACATGGACTGGGAATTCCTCTGGTCAGTGCTTCACAAGAACAGGTTTGGGGATCACTTTGTTAGGATGGTCAAAGCAAATTACCTGCCCAAAAGCCAGAGTGGGATTATATGAGGCTTTCACTAGGTCATTCACTCTTCATATGGGAACGAAAGAAGGGTACCTACTGATAAGACTACCTTTTTGCACGGATAAAGGAGCAATTTACCCTACATATTAAATCCAATTCTGAAATGTATGAATTACCTGGGGAAAGGGCACACAAAATGTGTTAGTTCGCAGATGATGTGCTTAAGGCCTTAAAGAAACCCGAGATATCCATGTTGGGGCTGATAAAAGAACCAGAACTATTGTGGGACGGGAGAATAGCCCAGGGGTAGCGTACTTGTCTTAGAGGCAAGACAAAACAGAGCAGCACGGCTTCCATACTTAGTCCCACGCTTAGAGGCGGTACACGGGCATGAAGCACAATATAAGAGCCAAATCTAATTTTCTTTTTAAAGCATCTTCGACAATATCAGGGTTCAAGGTAAACATGGCTAAATCCAAATTGATCAACCTGATCCTACAAAAAGCAGCACTAGCCTTTTATGTGTGCGAGTAAATCAAACAAATACTCAGGGATACAGCTTACCAACTTTCTCTGAATTATATAGAGCCAAATTGCCATGCCTCTTAGAGCAGGACCAGCATGATCTCCACAGATGGATTACATTTACCTCCTGGATGGGGAGAATACCAGTACTAAAAAATCAACATCGTACTGAGTTTCTTGTATTTATTTGCCCCTTTCAATTCCTAAGGCAGACTTAGTATGCTGGCAGAGAAAACAACTTCATTTTATCTGGCAGGATAGAAATCGCACAAATCCATTTGTCGACCAAGAGAGGCTGGAGGATTGGGTTTCAAGATATTGTGGTCTATTACGAAGCAGCCCAACTTTGTACATTGGGTATAATCAATCGGACAAGCTATGGTTATTTATGGAGCAAGCAGTAGCAGTGAAACACCTCTGGAGGAAGACCTGTATCCCAAAAAGAACTAGACCCAAGGGTTTGTATATTAACCCCATATGAAACAAGGAAAACAGATTTGTACATCATTTTCCCTCACCAATTACACTACACTACTGGGTAACACCATCATTCATGCCAGGCTTGGAAGAACACAGATTTCAAACTATGAGAGGAGGGAGGGAGGTTGCCTAACATTGGGGAACATAATCAGGGAGTGCATAATAAAAGGTTTCCAGGACTGTAGTCTACCTGGGGAGACTGAACTTGACAGGTTACAATGTCTCCAATTAAGGCATTCTGCGATCAATCATATCGTTGGACCAGGAGGTTTTAGAGAAGTAACGGCCAACAACATTATACAATCCTAGGCTGCTTTCAATGTCTTAAGTGTGAAGTATCACTTTTTGTACCAAAACATGTCAAACAAGGATAACAGATTGTCATGGAACGCCCCCAACCTTGTCCATTTACCCAGTTTCTCTCGGTCTTCAGTCCCAGAATCTATTATTGACTTTATAATGTGATCTGCCTGGGTTATTTGAATTACATCCACAGGCTAACTTTACATTTCACAATCCAGCAGCCTTTTCTACGATTAAGGCTACATTTGTAATCTTAGTAATCCAAATAAATTCTTGCAGGACGCGAGAATAAAACAAATATCTACCAATAACATCTCACTATCAAGGTACCAGGCCGTGCATATTCATGTCAGACTGCAAATGCCCCCTTTCCTTTGTTATGGACACACATTCACCTTTTTGTTTGTAACATAGTCTTTATTACTATGCCCACTCAGCCCTTGTAGATGCAGAATTAATATTCTGGAGTTCACCTTTCTATAAAATTTAAATGTGTGCAGAGACAAATAAACCATCAAATTTCACAGGTTTCTGAAGGACATCAAGCTTTTTATACACCCAAACATTTGATTGTGTAATAATTTCCTATTTTCCAAATCTGCCAATACGTGTGATCCAAAACGCTTTATGGCACACCGTTCATTTCTGCATTATGAAACTGCATGCCACCTAAGAGGACTAACGTGCACCCACGCCATCAAAAAAACAATTTTCCCTCCTTCCCATATATACTCATCTTTGCACTGCTCCTCTTCCTTCCAAATACTTAGGGTCAGGGTGCTCCCTAGCAGGGGCATAACCCATTTCAGTCAAGCCTGGGCATCCAAGCTACCACAGTGGCGACTTGCGGCAATATAAAAGATGCCTGACAGTTTTAAATTCATAGTCATCGCGTGCCCATGCCACTTTTTCATCAACATCTTTTGGCATTCATTAATCCTCTGGTGATATTACATGCCCAATCCCTGTGCTAGCAGATGTGAATTATTTGTTTAAATATACTGCCCAGGAGGAGTCTCCCCTTATATCTGCACTGTAAGTCTACCTTCTGCAGCCAGTGATCGAACTCTGCTAATGGAAAGGCCACCTCTTCGACCCAATATCACCATATTGGTAGGCAACCGTATCACGCTGTGTCAAAGTAATAACTTCCTAATTTCTTTAGAACGCTTAAAATGAAAGATATAAATAGCCACACCTCTCAATATGATCCATGAAACAAGATAAGCATCCATACTATAACTCCAACTTTTGGGCTACTTTCAAGACTAAATCAGATGAAAGCACCATTAAACTAAACCTCCAAGCCATTAGCTGCTCTCAATACAATTGTTCTGTAAAAAGGCTAAAAGAAGGGCAAGAGAAAAATCTTTACATATAGTATACTTTTAGAAAGAAGAAATAGTCTCTCAACCAAGCAAAGAAACGGAGGTAGGATTAGATTCTGCTGCAACAGACTGACAATGCCTTGTCCGAGGGGTGGAGCGGTGCCCTTACACTAAACCCATCTACACCATGTGCCCGAGTGCATGGCTGTAGATCCTCGAACCCCTCTTTACCCTAAGATCCTGTTTCTCACCTATATGCAGGTGCCGCCGGGGACTTGGAGGGAGACAGTGTGGGAGGCCCTCAGACCAGATGAGAATAATCAAGAGGAGAGATGGAGCCACAACATGTGGGTGGCAGGAAGTCCTGGGTGCGGCTGCAGCCCTCGGAGGAGGACGGGCCGCTGGCAGGACCCACACTGAATCAATTGGATCCTGTGGTTCAGCCGGAGAATGGGGTGTTAATATCAGGAGATGGCAGCAACTCAGGAGACACGGGGGGGGGGGCTGCTGCAGCCCAAGAACATTCTAGGCCACACAGCGCCCACCAACGGCCAAGGTGGGGAGGAAGACACAGAAAGGGACCAGGTGTCTCCAGTGAGCTCACCTGAGCACAACGAGTGAAACCTTCCCCAACGTCTTAGAGGCACAGTGAAAGAACCAGACAGTGGAAGGGGCAGGGCTTGGGCCACCCCATGTCCTGGCTGGGACTCTAGATTGGATAGTGAGAGGGGACCAATCTCAGGAGGGGGAGGAGTGTTTAAACTAGAATGGTAAACAGGGGTTGTGGGGTATGTGGGTGAGGTTGTCGGAGAAGAGGTGGACCGAGACCAGAGAAGAAAAACTGTGCTGCATAGTTTGTTGGAACGTGTGTGGTACTGGAGAGGAAGCAGAGCAAGGTCTGCAGTGTGAATGTGCATGGATGATGCAAATGTGAAGAAAGCAATAGGATAGTCTCATTGTTTCTGCAGAAACAAACCCTCTATGCTGCGTGGAGACCTCCTCTCAAGTAGGGAATCCCACAAGCAGAAGAGAACATTTCAGCCAACAAAAGGACATGGGAAGCAGGTGGGGAATATCAGACAATACATTTAACATAAGGTAACCTGTAACAGCCAGCAAGCACGCTGCCCCTGATCGAGTGTGTGTAAACGCTGACATTACACAGGACAAATCGCGCACAACATACAACTCCTTACATGTAGGTTTGCAAGAGTACTAGAAATCTACAATAAACACAGCCATAGAGGATAGCTAATCCGTTTTTCATTCAAAATCAAAAGAGTCTTGTATATTATATGAAGTTCCCTCAAAAATGTTATCACAAGCCTCATTTAAATTGTGCTTTGAACTGTTAAATTGTAGTACAGATTGACAGCAAGCAGTGAACAAACCTTTTGACTAATAAAGCAGATAGTCATTAGGTGCAGCATTTTCCATTTGGTCTCAATTGTTCTAGGGGTTGTGGGTGGGAGAACAGCATCAGAACGTCAAGAACCATATGCACAGCAAATGCTATCTGGAGGTTGAGGAAGCGATGCAGGGGCAAAATCCATACAGCCTGTGTAGCTTGAAAACCTGCTGGTTGCATATAACAATGATCAACTTGTTTCATGAGGTAGAAAGGATTTGCTGGAGAACAGTGGTTGTCAGCAGTGGGAAGGCATTCACGAACGCAAGGATGCACAGCTTTCGTATCCGACATGGAGTGGCCAAAGCATGGCAAACGCTGCAAAGCTAAAAGATGCCAGTGAGAGTCTATGGAACTTCTTAAGGCAATGAACTAGCCTGGAGGAGTGACAGACTAGAAGTAGTTAAACCAGCTAAGGGTGGAAAGGGGGGAGAATAACCTATCCCATAGAGATATGGAGTAATGGAGCGGTCAAATGCCTCACAAACCGAGGGAGACAGTGGCCCGCTGAAGAAAGGATATTCACAGGGGTGTCATTGAAGCCTGCACCAGATAGGTGTTGAAACGATGAGTGCACTTGAACCTGAGAGCAATAGAAAGGAGCAGGCAACAATGGAGTCTTGAATGGTGCTAGGAAGTTGAAAACCACTTGATCCCCGACAGGTGGCAAGACGTAAAAGGCACTCCAATCTTATTGAGTGCTGAAAAATCAAAGCCCTTTGAATCGTCAAAGGTGGTAAGCGAAGAAATGGGAAAGTTCAAAGCAAATAACTCATGCTTGGAATTGTGGGTTCTGCTAGCAATAAGCAAAAGACTTTGCTTTCCAGTAGAATCTGGCCGGGAAGGATCAATCCGGCTACAAAGCTAAGTGGAAAGAAAAAACAGACACAAAGAGGACCTCTGTGTTGGCAATTCTGGGACTTGCAAAAAGTACAATACATACTGAAATAATTTAAAGTGAAGAGGAAATGTGGATTTACAAAAAAGAGGACCAGCGACGAAAGAACAATTACGTTAAAGCGACCCGACATTAGGAGGGTCAAGATTTAAAATATTATAAGTGAGAAACAAATATTCAAATATATGAGATGGAAAACACTAACATTAGAGTTGAGGGGAAAGTTGAACTTCAGAACATTTGAAATAAAGCGTGCTCTGATGATGGAGAAAACAGACTTAAGATCATAAACAATAGGATACTTAATACCGCTTGGATCTTTAATATCACTTTGCCATCTGAAAATCGTGAAGACATAAGGAATTTCGATAACAAATAACAGATTGTGGAACGTTTAATAAAGCAGAACGGAGCCAAGAGGTTGAATACAATTTGAAGGGACATTATATCATTATTAATCATAAGGAGTACAACTACTTTCCCCCCTGTTCCCTTCCCCAAGATGAATTTTCCTCTATCGACTTCTTTTCTTCTGTTTCACCACAACAACAAATATATCTGGTCCACTTGACCTTTCCTTCGGTTATCTTCTCCAAGGATTCACTCCTCTTTGAAACTTTCCAATTTTGCATCTCCTTTTTTTAAAACCTTTATTTTAACATTACACATTGTTTGGAAAGCATCAGCATTACTCATCTCACATATGTAAATAGGTTAACAAGAATAAACATGTGCAGCTGAATAGAGCCCAGGTGCAACTCACCTTTCTCTCAGGCAACCGTCAGGATAGCGTCCCTGTCACAGTAGTTTAGAATTCTGGCAATTACCTAGTGCAGAGGTGTCCCAGATTTAGGCATCAAAGAGCGTGTGCAATTTCAATTGCGAACTGTGGTAATAATTTGGGTGTGCCCAGCAAGGGGACAATAGTTTGTTGCACATAATTCCCCCATGGTGTCCTCAAGGTTGTTCTCAGGAACACCAAAAATCCAGATGTTGTTGGGGCGTGATCTTGACTCTACCTTGTCGTTCTTCCCGTTTACAGACTGAACGTGCTTCGTCGGGGCGGCAGCCTCAATCTTCAGTGTAGATATATCCCCCCACTCTGTACTCCACCTCTGAGGCACAGAATCGCTTTCTACAGGCGCGCATTAATGGAAGTGATCGTGCCATTGATGTGATTAAGTTTTGGATGAATGGCAGACAAGCCCTCCTGCATGCACGCCATCATTTGTCGAGTCTTGGACAGTTCAGTTGGCTCCGTAGTCTCCGCCATAGGTGTGGCACTAGCCATGATGGCCGGGGCCTTCGGGCCAGATTTGGCATACATATTGACTGAACTTTGTTTTCTCCCGGCACCCTTAGTCATTTCTAGCCACAGTAGTATTCCACTGCTGTACCGAAGGGAAGCAGTACACCCACTAGTAGTGCACAAGAGAAGGCAAGGTCTTGGTAAAAGTGATCCAGGGAGCAGCTGGCCAGCGGGAGAGGAAACAGTATAACATGCACAAAAGCCAGGTTTCTTAGTCACTAGTGTCTACTGGGCTGCACTGGTCAAATTATAAAATCACTCCTCGTCGTTCTCCGCAGTGCACCAGTTATACAGTTCCAGCGGGGCTAAAGTATTCCAAAAATCACTGTAGAGATTGCACAGTCCCAAATGGAATGAAGGCCATTAATAATCCCACGAGCCACTGTAGTCTACCTCAGAGCCACAATGTAACACACTCGAGCCATCAAATGAGTTTGGTGTAAAGTGAAATGTGTACGGCCCATCAATATGCCAGCATATATGCACCTTCGGTGTAGAACCACCGTTGAACCCAGTGGAAGAGAATTGCACTGGGCCAGTCAGCGCCTGTCGCCGTGTGCAGCAAGTTTCCACCCTCCCCAAGCACCATGGTGAAGATCAAACAAAATAAATTATATTCTGCGGCGGTGGCCACGACGAAGCCCAAGAGTCCAGGCGATGCACCCAAAGCCTGACCCACAGCGCAGATGTCCTTATCCCGGAAGGCAGCGCATGCACGTGTGGCGTGGGAACTGAGTAGGGAGACTAGACCCACTCCAGGGTAGCACAAGGTCTGCCACTCCCACCTACCTCAGCAATGCCGCCAGGCAGTCGCCGTCCCCTCAGATGATCTTCCTCCCTGGCTCGTCAGTTCTTCAGACCAAATATCAGAGCGAGCCGGGTGTCAGTCCGTGAAGTATGTTGCTGAATGCCTGCTGCCCTCAGTTACAAGGATCTTGCTGCAGCAGTGGCTCAAATGAGGCCCAGGAGAATATATCCGCGGCTATGAGCTCCAGCCCGTCAGAGCTCTGCTACAGAGCCGCCATTACTGTGCATGCACAACAGCATCCCCAACTTTCCTATTTTTAGTAGCTTTTGGTTTAGGCGCATTTCCAGACCACACTGTCCACTCATCACAGGTCCCACAACCAGCAACCACATGCTATCCTTGTGCTTTAAATCTGGAGGTTGAAAATGTGTAAATAGGAAACTCTCTGGGTGCAGATGACAAGACCACACGGTCCACCCATTACAGATCACAGAACCATACGTTTCTGCCAATATCATTGTTCAATAGCTTGATTCAACAGTCCATATACTTGCAGCTTGGCGTTAGCTTAGTTTCACTTGAGATGGACTCTAGAGCCCCTTTCACAATGTTGGTTATTCAAAAATGGTAGGTTTCACTTAGTATTGCCTCATTATTTAATTATTTATTTTTCACTTGTAAGGTGCTTATACAGGAAGCAAATACTGTTTCAAAGCACCCACAGGGCAACAGGCAGAGGGCAGGGGATGATAGACAATAGGATTACAACAAGGATAAATAAAACAAATTAAATACAACAAAATAAGAAGAGACCGTGGGTAGAGGAAGACTAACCTACCATGCCTTGTGAATGTTCAGAATGTGCAAGTGCAGAGGGGTGAAGGGTATTTGATAGGTTGCTGTGGTGCTCATGAGATCAGCAGGTGAAGTGCTAAGAGCAAGTGCAGAGGATAGATAGCATCTGGGATGATAAGATGTGGGAGGTCAGGGTCTGAGGCTGCATGAGGGCTCTGCACACCAGTCAAGCTAATGTGCTATTATCAGGGGAGACAGGGGGTAATGGAAGAGCTAGAGAGGAAGGTCTTGAGGCTTTTCTGTAACTTGAGGAGGTCCTGCTCAAGACGAAAAGGGAGATGGAGGCTGTTCCAGAGAAGGGAACCTACTGAGGAAAGCGATCGACCACCTGCTCTCGGTTCAGCAAACCGCTTCACATGCAAGGAGTTGGTGCCAGAGGAACGCAGGTGTCAGGTGTCTAGAGGGGGAAGTATTTGGTCAGAAAGAGATGCAGGCTCCCCGGCCCCATACAGACCAGCCTCTTCTCCAGGATTTGATATTGAACAGTAGCACTTTCACAAAGGTCGTTATTCACCAATAGTGGGTTTTACTTTATAAGAGCTCACGTGCCCTTCAGAGCACCCAGTGTCCAAAAAGCCCTTACAGAGCCTTACTGCGTTTATTATAATTTATTTGCTTAGTTTTATTTAAAAAAACTTTACAAAGTTATATCAATTATTATTACACTTTAAAACTTTCAACATTACACTCTTAAACCATATGTTTTCAAACTCGTCTTAAAATAAATTCACATAATTACATGAAGTACACACACTAGTTCTAATGTTTCTACTATTTCACTGTGTAATCAATAAAGTCTATGTAATCGTTATCATAGCGCTTTCTACATCTATGTATTTAGACCATACACTTCATCTTTTAACTCAAATTAATTTAGAACCTAATTAATACCAATAATCTTTAACCTCTTATCCTAATTAGAACAATAAATAAAATGCTCTAAGGCATAAAATCCACTAACTGTACACACTTGTATAATAAAATATACTTAATCTTCTCATTCATAGCCTTCCCACACTTGGTGTCACACTTATGTTTCGATTATTCATTAGTTGGGTTTACTCAATACATTATTAATTCGTATCCACAATTGATAAAGTATTACCGCGCTAATGTGCTCCCCTCGGCAGCTTCCCTTCTGCTTGGGAAAAGCAACTCACTGGTTCGCGGACTACTTAATTTCAGGGACGCCAGTCTCTGGCTCCACTTCAGGTTCTCTGTGATGCCTGCTCTCAGATTTCCCTCACACCGGGCTCCCAGTCCAGTTTGTTCCACATGGCAGGACTCCTGGGACTCTCAGCAGCATCTCAGCTTCTTCCCTCTTGACATAGCTCCAGTTGTATCATTCATACTCCTCATATCTCCATCTTCGTGACACTGCTGACTTCCAGCTTTTATAGTCTGTTTCACCTGCAGAGTCCCACCAACACGACTCCAGGGATCTTGGTCAGCGTCTTGCGTTCTCGCGCTCCTGCACAGCTCCTCTGCTGGGTCTTCCTCTTCCCCTGCTGCCCTCTTGTGCTTCTGCACTCCACCCCTTATACACCTGTGGTCCTTTAATGGGCTGCAGGTGTATTCCATTAATTAATGCTGCCTGGCTCGGATTACAAAGACATGCCTGACCTTAAAGCATCTTCTTCGTCCCAGTAGCAAAGTAAATGGTGTCTATTACACTCAGTTGCTTCTTCCTCATCAAGTACTAGAGTGGGGAAAGTGTGTAATGTTAATAGCCCTCAGTTGTTTCTTCCTCGTCTTAGTACGGCTAGGTACCCAAAGAAGGGAATAAAGGGGAACTGCCTTCTAATGACAAACAAAGGTCAGGGGAGGGTTAGGCTGGTTGTCACGAGGATAAAGGGGATATTGTGTTTTGTGTCAAGGTACCTCATATCCAATCCTCCTCGTTCCAACACGTCTGGGGTGATGATATCACCTGTCCTTCTCCGAGACAAGGGAACATGGTGAACAATACCCCATAACCACTTCTAGGATTGGGTTTCCCGCATGAAAGGAGGGTGTGTAATATCGTGTCTTACCCAAGGGCATCCCACTTCCAATCCCCAAGGACCCTCCATCCAGGTGGTCCTCCCTCGCTTGTTCACCCCCAGTGGAAACATCCAAAAGCGATGGCCTTTCCCTGCCCTCCTGCGTAGAGGATACAAGGGGAGTAGATGTGTGAACACCCTCAGGTTTCTCACCACACACACACACACACACACACACACACAAATTACGTTACGTGACGATAATCGCAAGCATGTATGCACAAGGGGCGGTTGATAAGTGGCATGCAACATTGAACTATTATTTGTAATGTTCAATGTCTCTGTTCCCAATTTCTTTGCAGTTGGCGTTTGATTATGGCGCTTAATACCAGGATCCTATTGGACAGTACTGTGTGTCTCGAACGTCTGAAGGCATGTTTTACACTAAAATAGAGCCAGGTCTTTTTCAATTTACCTTTCTGTCCAAAAAATGGTCTGCAGTCGAAACTCCCAACTAGTTCTTATTGTGAGAATGTATCCACGCCAGACTACCAATAGAGAAGCTGGTGAAGGTCTTTTCATCTATATAGGCCCGATTACTCTGTTAATTACTAACTGTGTATAGGTAATGTTGTCCCTCTCACTAAAACGGGCACATCTATCCGAGAGGCTCAGGATATAATTTATTATATTTTTAAAGACCTGGTTAAAAATAACGACTGCAGTACCAACAACAAAGTGAACTACTTTACAGCGCCACACTTGAATCAGCGGCAAAAATTAAATGTTGGGGAAGTGGGTGTAGGGTGAAACATTAAAACTGCACATCTTTCCAGAGGCATTCACAAAACCAGAATCTACTGCACAGGCCAGTTCCTTCTGTACATAACTAGTGCCTTGGGATAACTGAACTCTGAGTGATCACATTTTCAGTACTGGATCATGCAGGCTTTTCTACAGAGCAGGACACCCTTGTCCCGGCCTGCACAACCACAAACTCGTTTTTCACAACCCTGGAGAGCAAGAGCAGAAAAACTAGATGCATTGGTGCACTGCTCCGTTTTGATGTACGTGAACCTTATCCAAATGACTTTGCTTCGAACCAAATGTTTTTCATGTCCACTGTGCACGCCATTGGCCAACATGTGTTGGATAAAGCCTTTTGAGCAGAACATAAAAGCACTTTAAACAGCACAACCAGAGGGCAAGCTTCACTCCATGAAGTCCTGAACCTGGACTTCCATTGCAATAGGTAGAAAACGTAGTCAATTGAGGGAAACAATTAGAGTTGGTGTTTTTTCTGCAAAATATAAACAGTAACAAGGATTAGCAAAGCCGACAATTTAGGATTTAGTGTATACTTGGACAGGCCTTTACCAGGCACTGCCGCAATGATATCACTATGGCAACAACTGGAAAATGGTGCAAGGGCCCAAGCATATTTTCTCAATGCCTGGCAAATGCCTATGCGATACCTATATGCCAGGCAAAACGAATGGCTTTGCCAATGGTTATTTTGAATAGGCCTTCAGTGCAAGGGACAATGCAAGACTTACCGATGATCTGGACACAGAATAAGAAACAATTGTAATGGGTTATTTAGAAAGCGCTTAATATTCAGAGGTTTCTAAGCGCGGGCGCGGGGATTGAAACTGTTTCTCAGTGTCTTGCTTCCAAGACGAGCATGTTGTCCCCAAGCTATCCTTTCGAGGTCAAGACAGACCGCATTACTAAACAAGCATTGGCAATGCCAACAGTTTGGGCTTTAGTGTAGGAATGGGAAAGGCACTTATCAGGCACTGTCGCAGTGGTATTAACTAACTATTGATGGTAGCAGGTGCAAAATGGCGAGTACTGGGCATCTAATAGCAGTGCCTGACAAATGCTTAATAATTACACAAAATCCAACACTGTTGGCTTTGCCCATGCTTGTTATAAGATGTGCCTGTACCCCATACATGTAAACTTTACCATTTGACAAGACCGGATTTAGAAACGTAGTTGTTGCATTAATATTAGACCATTCTAGATGTTTCTCATAGAGTGACGGCAAGAGAAACCAGATATTAGCATTGAAACCAAAATAATCGATCTAACCTTCTCTCACTTGTGTGCAGTTGGCAGACAGCTTAAGTTCTTATCACCTCTTCTAAAAGATTGTCTACTTCGGTTAGGCCCGAAAACAAACTAACAATTACCTCAAGTGCACTCAACTGTAGAACACACTGCCTTCTTCAAATCTTGGAGAACAGATCTGGAAACACCCACTAACATAGCATAACATAGAAAAGGACAGGCTTGAATTAATAGGGAGGAAGCAATAACTCTCTAATGCCTGCAACCTTAAAAACGTCCTATCAATAGTATGGGGACAAAATGGGGGGTGAAGGGGCGTAGTTTGGGAAAACGCAGACCTACTTTGTTGAAGGGGCGGAATATGGTGAAGGGGCAGAGTCTGGCAGAGGTGGAGTAAAGTGGGGGGGCATGCACTTATTTGGCCCTAAGGCAGCAGAAAGCTTAAATACGCCACTGGTAGCTACCACTGCATTGGCTAATGTTTCTTTAGCATGCACACTCTATACACAAATAGCCTTATGGCACGAGTTGCGCAGTAGATCTTAAAATTATTGTGAACAGAGGATAGCACAGGGGCAACATACTGGTCTTAGAAGCAAGACCACGCAGATCCGTTGATCTGCGCTTAGAAAACGAACTCTGATATAAAGTGTGTTATAAAAAAACAAATTAAAAATAGAAGAAAAAATCATTGAACTACTAACCTGAAATATCCACCACTTTAACAGATAAAGCATTGGGAAACTTTTCTTTAAGAATCCTGGTTATTCTCACTTCTCCATCTGGTCTTGAAGTAAGTGTTCTCCTTGCACTGCATGAAAGGCCGATCTATTAAAGCAAACCACCAACGTTACGGTTTTCAAAATATGATTGATAAGTAGCTATTTTCTGTGCATACATCTATACTCTTCACGCACGAAAGAGCACTGCATGCTCATCGAATGATCGGGCTGCTTGCGCGTTCGAGAAAATAACTGTAGCAATCCATTTAAAATATAAACAAAAATGAATATCCTACTAGTCTCACAAAACTGAGCACCACTAAAATTAGTTATCCACAACCTTCCTTGGTCTTCCATCTTTGCAGAAAAAAAGACCTTCCATTCACTGGTTCCATGTGGAGCAGAAGATCTTGGAGACAGGTTTCCTGACCCCACACAAACGGGATCAGAATCCCTTGGCCAAATGGAAATCCAGCTGCGCAGTAAGGAAGAGTTAAATCCACCTCATTAAGAGTTCGGAAGAATGCCAACACCCAACTGCAACCCCGAGAATGCTACTCTGAAATCTAGGTTTCCCCAAGACTGCAAAATGCAAATCGGTGCTCCATTTACACAAACCTATTTCCACCACACTTTTCAAAGCACACTCAGACCATGCACATTTTCACAACAACCTTGCATGGTTCATTATTCCCTCCTATTGGGACATCCCACACTCAGAGTGCAACTTGAGAAATTGTAAATTAAACATTGTTCAACAAAGTTAGAGATGTAACAATTACCCAGGCATCTAGTGAGGGCAAAGCATGAATTCTGCTCAAATCACCCATGCCCAATTCCACCCCCAGCACCCGACAGAATTACAGAACTATCTACCTTGGTGTAAGAGACCTTACCCAGTGCACTTCTGCTCCACACCGATGTTACTCCTAGGTTGTGCACCACTGTAGTTCTACTCCCAGTTACGATATCCCTAAAGTATACCCCACTGACTTTACTGCTCGGTTGCATCCCACTGTATTTTGACTCCCCAATGCCATTTTGCCCAAACTGCATTTCTGCAAGCTTTGTTTATTGGGATATTTCTGCCCCAATAATCTGGCGTGCCAGAGCCAAGCCCATCTAGATCTATGCCTAGGAATTCAGAAATATCGGTTAGGCCATTGGGAGGAGTCGTCCAATCTTTTCTTGTAAAGTTGGGATCCAGTCACCAAACAGGAGCACTTATTACTGCTTCAAGTGACGGGACAGTGAAAGTGAACAATCCACTTTCTGTTCCAGAATTTCACTTAGCACCACAATGCCTCGTCAAAGATGCAATCTACTTTCTCAGACCATAAACGGCTACAAGCAGGAGGTGGAATCCTGATGGACACCTGAATTCCCCAGTGTTGTTAATGGAAGCCAGTGATTTTGCAACATAGGTTCACCTTGAGCTGACAAAGCTCCGAGCCATGCTTCCAAAGTTTCCCGCTTTGTTGTAGTGCTTTAACCCAGTTGTTTTTTTCAGTTGCTGTCCAGCTCCTACTTACTCCCAAGCCTGTAGATTGTTTTTGCAGGCTGTTGTACTGTGCCCCTCCACACTGCTTTCGTTGCATGCAGTTTGCACCACTTTAACTTCCAGCATTTTTGCAGAATTTGGGTTGTTGTAACAAATAGCCTTCAATTAGTCCACAGTTTCTCCAACTATATTTATCAGATGATTTACCGGTAATCTTCATTACTCTTAATCCTACTCTTCCCAGTATATACTTTTGAGCCCCACTTACACCTGGGAACGCTCTTTTCCAAATGTTCCCTCCTGAGCTCTGCCCCTGCTTGGGAGGTCAATAGCCTCCTTTTTCACAATCCTTCGGTTTTATTCTTAAACTGAATCATAGGACATCAAGGAGGGACGTCAGTACTGCGCCCAGCAAGAAGGACTAGGGTTTATCTATTAGGGATATCCAAGCTAATTTGAAAAGAAGGGGGACGGGGGGTCACAGCAAATCACTCTGCCTCCATCTGCTTGCCCCCACCTGAAATAAACTTCGTTTTACATCAAGACTCCAAATTCACATCTTTTCAGTGTTTCCCAGATTGCTGCAACCCAACCCCAAAAGAGATGGCCCCAAGGTAATCCACAATCAGTGTCTGATAAAGATATTAGGACTTGCCCAAGTGGCAGCCCTACATATTTTTTTCTAGGGGCACCCCCTGCACACTGGTCTAAGAAGGCACCATACTCCCTTGTGGAACTTTCCTGAGTGTTCCCCAAGTGGTTGCTGATCTACCCTTTCATACAGCAAGAGAATGACAGCACATATCCATCTGCTAATGGACACTATGGATGTCTTCCTTCAAGCACCTCCAGATCCCAATGCAGAGTTTGACAATGAGACTCAAGCAGAAGCTAAAACCATATCCTGGGTAGTGGGCAACACCCGGTAGGCAGTAGCTAGAGCACAGCATGCCGCAAATGTAACTTTCACCTAAGACAAAAGTAAACTTTGACCATTTTGTGCTAGATGTGCCTTAAAGCCTTTTTATAAACTTTCCCAAATACACTCATACATATGTGAATTTATCTGCGTGTACGTGAGCAGTTGGCCTTGGAAGCTAAAAGTAGCTCCTGGTAGATGTTGGTGTCAATATAACCAGGCCAATCTAAAAGCTGAAACTAAATAGCTCCTAGCAATTTCGAACCCTGTAATGTCACCAATGTCTTTCTAAGGGGTTCAGTTTGCCACAGGTACTCCAGCACTTCCCTCTTGACGTCGAAACAGTTCTATGCCCCTTCCTCGCCGTGCCCAGAAGATAAAAAAAAAATACACGGGAGAACTCCCTTTTTCCATTAGTGTTACTCCAACACCACCTTTGGGATATAGGCTTGGATCAAACCTAAAAATGAGCGCTTTTGGCAGTCCCTTCAATTACAGAGATATGCGCAAAAGCCGAACTATTTCAGGTATCGGGTAATAAAATCATGACAAAAATGCTGTGGTTTGACCCGGTAAAGGTGTACCCCATTATACCATTTAAGGGGAGCCGGGGTTGCAGGGGTGTCCCCCGCTCCCCTTAAATGGTATAATGGGCCTGGGGGTTGCCCCCTGCATCCTTTACATGATTGTGGCGCAAAAAACCACAGCATTTTTTGCAGCAATATTTTTTAGTCGCACCCATTTTTGCCGCGATTTTAAGACATGGAACCCCATTTCATTAGCCTCCCGGGGAAGTGATCAGCCCGAAAAGTGAGTTGCCTCTTGTCGATCAAGCCTAAAGTCTCAAATGCAGCCTTCTGTAAAAATATCTAGTACCAGTGGAAGATTCCTGGGAGGAGCCCCCGAAACCTCTGCAGTCTTAAAAAATCAAGAGGCTTTTAGCATTCTTGCCACCCGCTTGTTCACCTTCTATGATTAGTTCCAATGTTCTCTGAAGGATTTTTTTGTTGCCACTGCAACCTCAAGTATGTACTGCTAGCCCTCCCGAACACCCCCCACACCCACCCCCACTCGCCCGATCCGTGCCTCATGCATTGAGAGGTCCGAGAATATCTGGAATCCCCAACTCTTAGAGTGGGTAAACAAGGCAGGGGAGGTGTGTAAGTTCCGGCAGAAACGCTGATGCCGAATGGTGCCAGAAAGTAAGTAGCAGCTATGGGGATGGTGACGAAGAGGAGGGATGCAAGCTCGCAGTTGTGGAGTTCAGCATAGCGGAAGCCTCAGTTTAAACGTTTGCAGATTCAGGACCATATGCACTTCTAGCAGAAAAAGCATAGAGACAGATTTAAACTGACCACGAACATACATTGCACAACAGAGATATCTGACCAAAGGCATAAGCGGGATGGCGCATTGATGTTCCGGGATATGTCAATGGCACTATTGCACATAGTAGCAAGGGGAAAAACAAAAAAAGCAAAATCTACAGGGTGAAGGTAGGAGATCGTTTGAAAAGGGTGGCGACACCAAGGCAAATTAGGTATGGAACTTCACTCGGTGAAAAGGGAACCATTACGAGCAATATGCAGAGAGAGTATTTAGTGAGGTCTTTAGTGCGCACTTCGAAAAACTGAAAGGATTTTGCCACAAGATTAAACTGCACACAGGGGCACGTTCATGTGTCCAGAGTAAGGCACAAGGAAAAAGCAACGACAGAAATGAATTCATTATGTAAAGCTGGCATCAGTGAGCTCATTAAAAGTAACACGTGCCTGTTGCAAATAGTCCCAAAGCATCTGGACGATCGTATTTAAGTGTGTAAATCTACGGGATTTGAACAGGAATATAGAGCTAGCCCATTATCCCTTACCAAAGGTGAGAGATTTATCAGCAAACTATGGGCAGGTCATGCTGGTTTACTGTGTTCAATTCTTCATCCACATACAGCCAGATTAAGTTGCATCCCGACACAAATTCACGGACATCTTTTATTACCCCGATGAGTGTTGAGGTACTGTAGCAATACCTTTTGGCGCATACCTGGGTTGGCGTTGGCATTGGCATCAGCTGCATTTCAACAGGTAGTGGAGGAATTGTTCAGTGGAATCCCATTTTGATACAGGCAGGCACGGGAGAGAAACATGAGAGTAATTCAGGTGCCAAAGGTATTGGGAAGGGCAGGCCTCGCAGTTAAGAGGGAAAAGTGTCAAATTAAGGTAAGCCAAAAGGTCTTATTCTGGTCAGGTTTTGACGAGGGAATGAATGTGTACACACCTCAAACTGGTGGATGCCATTCGCAAGGTAGAACCTCAACAAACTAGGAGCAGTGGAGGTCGTTCCAGCGATTGTAAGAATATGCCATATTCATAAAGAATTGTGCGAGTAAAGCAGCTGCTCTCGGAGTTATTGAGGAATGGAGTAGAATTTCAGCAGCATGAAGAGGTGGATGTAGCGTTATGGGTTTTGAAGGAAAAGGCAACATACACAACCACCATGTACAGGTTTGACCTGAAAGCTCAAACGTTTGCCACTGTGGATGCGCACGCTCCTGGTTTGGGGAGGTATTGTGCCAAGTGGCGAGTGTGGCCGAGATTCCTACTGCTTTTTCATCCAGCGTGTTGGTACAGAGTGAAAAGAATGACTCGGCCATAGAAAAGGAAGCATTAGTATGCAATTGGGCTTCAAAATATTTCTGAAAATGTTGATGGGGTCCCGACCATAATTGGAAGGGACCATAAACTATTACATTTGTTTACCACAAGGAGCACAGGGCTGGCCATACCACGCATCGTCACATGGTTTTCACCATGCCGGAGGGTATTGGCAAGGGCCTCAAAGCCAATACCCTCACTGATCTGGGCTTCGCTCACCGTATTCTTGAACCTACCCACATCAAAGGGAGAACCCTTGATTGGCTAGTTGATCTTAACTGCAGCATCAACCTAGTGGCAAGTTCTCCCTGCATCTGGTCGGACCACCACACAATCACTTTTAGCATCAAAGCCAATGCTCCATGCTCGAATCAAAACATTGCACCCCCAATTTTCACTGGAAACAAAAAGTTAATCACCAGGGAGAAACTGATTCCCCTCATCCTGCCCATACTAGACAACGCCTCTCATGATCAGACCCCACAGACTTGGTGGATACTCTTATCAACACCATACTCAAAGCAATAAACTCAATTGCCCCCACTAAACTGCAGAAACCTAAACCTTGTGCGCACCTCAATTCAAGGTTCACACCACAACTAAGAGTGCTCCGTAAAGAAAAAAGAAACTGAAGTCCGCTAGAAAAGTCATCCCTCCGAGACCAACAAGGATAGCCTCATTATAGCATTCCTAAACTATAAAGAAGCAATCTTTCAAGCTAAAAAGATACCTACAATATGCGCATACTACTAGCAGAATCCAATACCAAATAGCTCATCAAGATACTTAAAGAACTTGAATCTCCCCCTTAGCCCCCCCCCCGATACCTGTTATAAAGACAGTACATGGTGTACGAATATTCAAAATGCGCTCCTCAACAGAATCTCAACTCTCCAATCTAAAATCACCACCAAAAAAAAGCAGCCTTCAGACCAACTCGTAGACCAACTCCTCCCCCTGTAATTACACCCCACACTCTGCATACTATTCAACCTTTCAGCTGTTCTCCCCTTTCTATTCTAGATGTAGAAAACATCATCAAACTTAAACCAACAAATTGCCAGGGTGACACATGCCCAGCTCGCATAATCAAGCAGGCCTCTCATGAACTGGCCCCTTTCATCACTACCCTCAAACACTTCATTCAGCACGGACATCGCCCCAGACAACCTCAAGGATGCGTGGGTTATCCCCCGTCTTAAAAAACCCTCCTTAGACCCGAGCTTACCTACGAACTACAGGCCTATCACCACTGTGCCTTTTCTGCTCAAGATCCTGGACCGAGCAGCCTATCGGCAGATCCAAGACTACCTGGAAACAAATAAACTCCTAGGACTTAGATAATCGGGCTTCCGTCCCAAGCACGGAATGGAAACTGCCCTCATTGACCTTAAAACCCAAATCGAGGATCTGAAGGACAATGGAAAGCTGCTACTACTAATACTACTACTACTACTACTACTACATCTCTCAGCAGCTTTTGATTTGGTGAACCATCACATTCTCTGCCAACACCTCAAATCGGCAGCCTACTTTTCAGATAATGCTACCACATGGATTAGATCCTTCTTATGCAATAGATCCATGAGGGTCTTCTCCACTTCTTCCTCAGCTGAACTCTCTCTGGTACTCTGCGGGGTACCCCAAAGATTGTGCGTTTCCCCTACACTAAACAACGTGTTCACGAAACCACTCTGATATTCTCGACTGTCTGGGCGTCATCTACACCAACTGCGCGGATGTCGCCCAGATACTCATCCCCATCACCAGTGATCACCAAGTTGATACAAAGGCCTTAAACAATGTTTATCTAGTTATCCAGGCGTGGATGGCACAACCTGAGCTCTGTCTGAATGAGAAAACAGAGCTCCTCATCCTAGGCTCTCATCACTGACTGAGCAAACTTGGCCCCACCTTCAAATCCTTTATCATCAATGGTAATACCATTAAGGTTTCCAACGAGACTAAAACACTAGGCATCTATCTCGATTCCACCTTATCTCTCTCTAGACAAACCAATGCCGTCATTTCAGCATCCACCTACACATGCAAACTTATCACAGCCTGCCGTCCATTCCTCTCCACCTCCAATTGCACCATCCTGGCCAGAACCCTGGTCATGTCCAAACTGGACTATTGCAATGCTCTCTACTTAGGAACGAGTCAACACAATCTCAACAAGCTCCAGGTCACCCAAAATAATGCCCTCAGGGCTGCATTAAACATCCCCAGGAACCAACATATATCAGGTCAGGTCAAACAAGTTTATTCGGATGTATAAAAGCAACCATTAAACGACAAAATACACATTATAGCACAAATCCAGGTTACAGTTTGAAGAATCCATCAAACACAAGATAAACAAGATCAGAACACGTAAAAGGAAATGCAATCTTTGCACCATAACCCGACACCATAGATCAAAACATATTTATAGTGGAAAAAGGGGTCAACCCCAAGGACCCCATTACGTTACACATGGTCCCTTAACTTGACCAAAAGGTCACAAGACTAATTGTCCGCCCTTGTCACTCAGACGCGGCCCCCCACAGGCCTTTTACCCAGAGGAATACAGTTCGCTCCCGACAGGACAGTACAGTGTGTGACAGTTCCAGGTGGGGCAACGGCTCCCAAATAGGGGCACGAGCTAATTGTAATCCCACTATATGGGGCCCACACATAACCCCCAGATCTTCTCAAAACTTCCCTGACCATTTGACCATTCCTGAAGACAATTTTAACAGAGTCAGAGGGGGTTTATACCTTCGCCTGCCAGTCTGACGCACCCCACCAACGCTTCCCTGGTCACAAAGGGACAGTTCCCAACAGAACGTAGCCAGTGAATACATTTGTTAGAGAGGGCATCCCTTGGTTCTCGCCTGCCCAAAGACAACTTAGGTACCCCATGCAGGAAAACCGTAGCAGTTCTTTTCCCCCCATGTACAGGACTCTTGGGGCTGCGCCCCCTTGGACAGAAGCCACGTGCTCCGCTCCCTCCCTCCCTAGGAGGATTGATTGTCAGGACGTTTGGGGGACTCTCCCCCATCACAATTGGTTCGATGCTCCCAGTGGGGTGGCCCCTCTCTGCGTTAGGGTGCATCAGCTGGACATCCCGAGTAGGGCTCATTGATGCATTGGCGGTCCTTTCGCGGGGTGGGATAATTGAAGGTAGCTGGGGGGGGTTGAGTCCCTTGCCATCTGGGGGCATACTGGAAGACTCCCCCGGCGGGTCCCCACCACCCTTCCCCTCCCCTCTTATTCCCCGGGCATCAATCAGTACCAAAAGCAGTTTCTTGATGATTGCAATTTCAGAAAGCACTTGAGCACAGGAGCAACAGCTGACAGTATGCACCTCCTTCTGTAGTGGAGCGGTGGAGGAATAGCTTCCGTGGGTGACAGGTTTGAGAGCCCTGAAAGGGGTTAGATGAGAAAAGGAGCAGGACCCTGAGATTGATGCTAGTAAGGTCTCGCTCCATGAGCTACAGGTGGAGATAGGCGGGAGATTATCTTCAGTTGCTCCAGTAGTTTCTGTGTCCAATAGATCCAAAGTGGTAGCAGCTGTGGCTGGGGGTGAGTGGACGAAAATAGGGCCCGAGGTAGGTGGGAGAACAGGTGGCAGGTGTAGGCTTACAGTGGGCGAGCTGGGTTGGGGAGTGACAGAAACAACAGGTGCCAGGGATGCAAAAGGAAGAACTGACACATCACCAACCCCCCCTATGCCTGTGCCAGAGGCATTGGCCAGAGGCATGGCTTCAGAGTTCCCAGAAACGGTGGGCAGAGATTCTTGACAGACAGTGTCTTCGAGCTTCTGAGTTGGGAGGGTTCCTTTACAGCTCTGCATTGGGAAGTTAGCCAGATTACTGGAAGGCCCCCCCCCCCTGCATTCGGTTCCTGGGGTGGGTGCTTTTGTGCCCTCCACGGTATATATAGGCTCTCGGTATACAGGGTCAGTATCAGAACATAAGGAGGCCGCGGAATGGGGCTTAGCTTTGGGCCTAGATTTTTCGGTTGCACCCTGATGGCTACTTCTCTTGATGACCAGGAGTTTTCTTGCTAGTGTATGCTCAGGGGCTTTGGACAGGGACTCAGAGCAAAACGTGGGCAGGGTAGATGGCGTGGTAGATGGCAGGGAGCCAGCCGGTTTCGTGGCCGGTTTCCTTGGCGCAGCATGGCCCCTAAAGGACCTCAGGGACTTTATTAGGGACATGACGGAGCCCCTCAGAACTGACCAGTAGAGGGCTGTGCTGAAGTCCCGGGTCCGGCCCCCAGCAGGTTTTCACGGACTCTACGCCGTTAGGTAAGAAGACACCAGCAGGCCCAGGCGCAAAACACTTGTCTGCACTTACTTTTTCTTGTCGCCCCCGTCCGATGGCCAACACAAGGAGTGCCTCCCTCCACGTACGCCGAACACCAGCGGCGCGAAACACCGCGCCCTTGCCCCGCCGCGGGCTTCACCGTTGCGGGGCTTGTAGCGCCGAGATAAGTCCAGGGGGCGTGGCCTCCACCAGGAAGGGGAACGTCCCTCCAGGGACCCAGCACCAGCGGCGCCAAACACCGCGCCCTTGCCCCGCCGCGGGCTTCACCGCTGCGGGGCTTGTAGCGCCAAGATAAGTCCAGGGGGCGTGGCCTCCGCCAGGAAGGGGAACGTCCCTCCAGGGACCCAGCACCAGCGGCGCCAAACACTGCGCCCTTGCCCCGCCGCGGGCTTCACCGCTGCGGGGCTTGTAGCGCCGAGATAAGTCCAGGGGGCGTGGCCTCCGCCAGGAAGGGGAACGTCCCTCCAGGGACCCAGCACCAGCGGCGCCAAACACCGCGCCCTTGCCCCGCCGCGGGCTTCACCGATGCGGGGCTTGTAGCGCCGAGATAAGTCCAGGGGGCGTGGCCTCCGCCAGGAAGGGGAACGTCCCTCCAGGGACCCAGCACCAGCGGCGCCAAACACCGCGCCCTTGCCCCGCCGCGGGCTTCCATATATCTGACACCAGACGCAGCCTACACTGGCTCTCAGTAGCTCAGAGAGTTTCACTGAAAACCCTTGCTCTCACGCATAAATGCCTAGCCAACCTGCCGCTTCAACCCACACACCACCAATCGCCCTCAAAGAGCAGCCCAAGCGCATTGCCTCTCCCTAACCAGATTTAAACTGCAAACAGCTAGGGGCGCCAGCTTCCCAGTCCTTCCCACCAAACTGTGAAACTCACTCCCCCCCCATCCTCTCAGAACAGAAACTTCCTTCCACTGCTTCAAGAGCAAAGCTAAACTCTGGCTCCTGGCCCAAGATGCCTGCAACCCCTGCCCTACTTCTCAACATTAAACTCACCCTCCATGATATTGCTCGATCTGTGCATTCTCATTGTAAATAAACTGTAAAGTATGCTGTAATTACATTGTAATGTATATTTCGTAAACACCTGCATATGTTTTTCTTGCTGTTTTGATTATGTATTGTAGCTGAAGACATGCGCCCAGATGCCTTCGGGCCAGGAGCACTTTACAAATAAATAAATACAAATAGGAGTACAACTTCAGGGTAGAGTATATCACAAGTAAACAGAACAGAGTGGCAGACTGCTTGTCTAGTTTACAGAGATGCTGATCTTAGCAAGGCGGACGAGGCGAGTGAGGAGTGGGCGGCTCGTGTAGAGCCATGGCAGGGTTCAAAATGAGATTCGATGAGCAGGAGCTCAAACCAGCTCCAGGGTGTCTGGCATCACCCTGTAGGCTGGAGCTAGCGCAGGGGAACCAGAAGCAACCAGAGATTCTTCTTGAACCTTTTGCCCATTTTGTATGAACCATTGTGTATGTGTGCATTGGATGTGTTCCAATTCTTTATTAACATTCTCAAATACTCACATTTACATGCTTGGAAGGCACCAGTTGGCCCTACGAGCCAAAAGTAGCTCCAGGCACTGTTGGTTTCCGGATAACCAGGCTCTACTATGCTAGAAGCAGGAGTTAAATCGCTCCCAGCTCCCCTCAATTTCGAACCCGTCATGGTGTCAGCTAATGTTGAAAAATTAGGACGGATCACTGCAATAAAGACAAGGACATGCAAGAGGTGATGGAATACATTAGTTAAGGCTAGGCGAGTGAAGCAGCCAGAGCATCTGAAGACTTCAAAGTTAAAGATGAGTAGGTCAGATTTTGTAAAACCAGGGGGGAACAAACTACCATCCATAGATATTCAGGACATGTTGGCGGAACAGGCGCACAAGGGGCATTTGGGGGAAGGCTTAACCAAGAGAAAATCAAGATCCAGGTTTTGGTGGCCAGGTATGGACGTGATGGTGGAGAAGGAATTGGTACTTGTGTGCCTTCAACATGGAGTGATAAAACGTGAATATCAGGTGCAAGATAAAGTTGTCATTGACTTTATGGGACCAATGGGAAGTTTAGGACAGGAGAAGACATTTGCAATAGTCAAGTGGATTATGCGTCCAGGTGGTTTGAGATTCGATTTATGAACATTATAACAAAGCTGTCCAGTGTGATATGGTTTATGAAAGTGATGTATGAGGGGTGTCCCAGGAGAGTTGTATGGGATAATGGGGAGCAAGCACTATCAAGTGTGTGTAGGGGTACTTAAAAGAGAAAGTGTTTGCATCAAAGAAAGCATCCAATTGGCAAATGCATTGGTATAGAGAGGAAGGCAATATTGTGTGATCTCTCTATGGGCCATAGAAACACCCCACGTGGTGGAAACCATTCACGTTGCCCAAAAGATGTTCTGCGTATTTCAACTCCATTAAAGTTATTCATGATGGAAGGAAGCATATAGTAACAGCAGATGGAAGTGGAGCAAGGATAAGGTGGTGGTGATGTATGTGTGCACATGTGCTGCATAACAATCCTACATGACAATGGAGGAGGATGCCGGAGCGGAAGGAACAAGCTGTTGTGGTGAAGAGCGGAGGTTGGCACCAGACTGTGGGATGTGAGAAAGCCGAAATGTTAAAGTGATCCGGGGCAAGCCTGTGTGGTTAACCCAGAGCCAACTTGTGAAGAGTTGGTTAGAGAGTTCGCAGACCCAGAGCATCAGTAAAGACTGAAGTTATGTTAGGTGATATTTGTATAGCGCCTATTGCCATTGGTTTGCCCTTGAAGCGCTGTGGTGGATGAACACCCTTTGGAAGACCTTAGTCTGATCAACTATTGAAGGAGCAATAACCGCGTGTGTTCTGTATAGCCAAATCGAAGGCAGTTAGAGAGCGGCTAAGTTTCTAACAGCAGAACATATTGCAAAGGTGAGAGGACAGGTGCTTTGTCAAACACTATGAACAGCTGGACTGACTTTTTCCATGGGACTCAGCTGTATTCTATGTGCCATAGCGCATAGGGTTGAGGGTGATGCAAGTCTAGACCAAGGTATTCCAATAGCGCATATCTCAATGGCAAAGGGTGTGCGGCTATGTGAAAAGCTGGACCAAAATCTTTGTGCGATTCAACAGTATTCTATGGGACGCGGTACACAAGGGTAGGGTGAAGTAGGTTGATGTCTCAAGCTATGGAGCTGTTAGCCATAGTCGGAGGCTGCAAGTGTGGCAGTGCTGACTGGGTGGGGGCAGAAAATTTAAAACAAGGCAGCCGTACCTGGTTTTGGAAGGGTGCTGTAGGATCCCAGACCCTGTGGTAAATTCAAGAGGTGAAATGCAAGTGCTGCAAAATATCACAGGGGCGAGATTAGACCTGGCAGACAGACTTACATCAGGAAAACTCCAGGGGGCAAGTGGGATACAATATCAGAGGCACGATTCAGTGTGGCAAACTGACATATAAGAGCTCCCAGAAACAAAATGCTGGCAACTTTCAAGTGACCGAGTCACAATTGTGTAAACTCTGTTAGATAAAATGCCAGGGTGGCAAAATATCACAGTTGTACTATTCAATGTAACAGAACTTTCTCGGGAGACTTCAGAGGTGAAATGCGAGTGTAGCAAAATATCACAATGGCGAGAATCAAAAGTAGGAACCCTATAATGGGAATAGCCTTGCAGGCAAAATGCAAGTGTGGATAAGCAGTGTCCAGATTCAAAGTAGCACGCATACATTGGGAAATACTGTAGAAGACAAAATGTAAGTGAGGCAAAATATAGTGGCAAGTTTGAACTAGCAGACCTAGAATGGCAACACTCAGGAAGGCAAAATAGTGTGGCACACACAGTGGTGAGACTCAAAGTAGCAAACCTATATTGGGAAACTCGGAGGCAAAATCTAAGTGATTTGCTGTGAGGCACAATCATCGTCTTTTACCTGAGGGTACCTGTAGAGGGAGGTCGGGGGTAGGTAGAGGGGGCGGGGGGGGTCGGAATTCATGCCAGTCTAGGGCCATATCATATCACCAGGTAAACAGGAGGGGATATTACCTGTATCCTCTGCCCTTTACTGGCTGCCCTGGGAGGGACACAGGCAGGTGCTGCTTTGGGTCACTTGACCTCCCTCGATCCCGAACCCCCAGCAGCATCAGTCAGGGCCTGGAAAGGGCGAGCACGTTTCGGGAGTTTTTGGTTTTTTAAATTTAACTTTAGTTAATTTTGGGGTTTGGGAGGGAGAAATGGAGAACGGGACTGTGGGGTGAATTTGATAAGTTGGGTGGGAGGCATTAAACGGAGATGTGAGTTTACAAGAACAGGAATTCACACGTAGTGAATTTACACATGTGTGTAAAACAGGGCAGCATTTGAAGTGTCAAGCTACTAGCCAGCTATAAAAAAAAGTCACCTGCCAACTTCATTTTATACATAGACACCATTTCGAACGCCACACATTTCTCACTCGCCAAGAATCAAATATCACTGGCCAATGGCTAGTGGGGAGTGCACATTTTGCCCCCTGTGAGAGACCCGCCGCCAAGGATTTTTTCTATAGCATTAAGGAGTGTGTATTAAATTCATGACACTAACAATGTTAAGCAGCAATTATCTTTTACTTGTTTTTATTTTTGATCTCTTGCTATCTTATAGCATTCTTGTGTGTCTGTTATTGAGAGCTAGTTGACGAATATACAGTGAGGGTTTTCGAGGCTTGGGTGAGAGTTGTGCGCCTCCAGTGACCCACCACTTATATGGGTAAGGTCGGGGTCTAAGGGGAAGGGGTCAGTGACCGAATGTTAAGTCTCTTTTTGTCAATAGAAAAGGAAGTGTTGCTGTGTTTAACAAAACACAAATAAAAATTGTTTATAAAAAAATATATGGTATGGAGCAGATAATGTGAGTGAAGGCCATGGGGAGTTGACCTGAGCACTTCTCGCTCTCGTGGGCAGCTCGCATCCAGGCTCCACGCCATTATGTTCAAACGAGATTCCTTTGAAGCCAGAGAGCGATCCAGATGACCAGCGGCCTGGATCATTCTATGTATCTAACAATAAAGATACCTTAAGAGGAAGCATGTAATCCCATCCCACCCCCAGCCAGCTCAAGTTAAACATGCTGTCTCACCGAGATGGTCACTCTCAATGCTATGGCTGTTTTTCTAACCCCACCATAAAAGAGATCCGACATGAACACCACTTGCTTCTGCATGTCCTCTAGAGTCTGGGCGCAGTTGGACTGCTTGTCCAGGGCCGCCTTCAATATTCTTTAATCATGACAGAGAACTGGATCCACCATGTAAGACCCAAAAGTGTTGGCCTGCAATACTAGGCGAGACCCTATACACCAGTGGTCTTCAAACATTTTGGGCCTGGGCCTGGGCCCCCCACTCCCCATGGTACAATGTGGGCAGGTCGGGCCCCCCCCCCCAAAAATGCCAAATGGTCATTAAGTCCAAATGGCTGTGAACTATTGAGCGCTGTCACCGCACCCTACTCCCAGTATAGTCCCTGGGCTCCCCCACCTGCTCCCATCACCCCACTCCTAGCCCAGTCCCTGTGCTCTCCCCACCCCACCACTGACCCTGGGCTCTCCAAACCCTGCTCCTGCCCATCCTGCTCCCACCACAGTCCCTGGCTTCGCCCATCCTGCTCCCACCACAGTCCCAGGGCCAGTGGTGGCTGGTATATCCACCAGATATGCCATAGCGACTGAGCACAGAGAGGGATCCCGAACCGATCCACAAGGGGGTTCGGGTGGATTCCCCCCCTCGTGGATTTATTTTTAAATAATGGGTTAAAAGGTTGCATTTTAGAGCATACTAAAAAAAAAAACGTTTTAAAAAAAAAAAGGTAAAAATCCAAATATTTTGCAATTGGCGCTGGGGGACCCACAGGGCAGGCATGATATTTTTTACGGGACATCTATGGTGGATATACAGTAAAAGGAGAACATCCCTATGCCCTCAGCCCCACAGTACTTAAAGGGGGAAAGCATGGTATTTTGGACTGGACATCAATGATAAATATCCAGTAATAAAATCCCATCCCTGTCCCCTGGGCTCCACAACGCCACATATGGAGAGCCGATTTTGGCAGGTGGGTAGGGGGTTTGTGCAACAAAGGCATTTTAAAAATACCTTTGTTGTACAACCCTTCCTCCCTCTACCCCCCATTCGCCAAAATCAGCTCAACTGACCAAAACAAACACACACACACACATTCACACAGCAATCACACTATCATTCACAAGAGCACCAATCACCATACACTCATAACAAGCATACACGCATCCATACACAGCGTTTGCCTTTGACATTTCAGCCAGCCCAGGAGCACGCCATCAGCTGGAAAAAGCAGCTGAGGGAGTGCTCAGTGTTTCACAGGGCTGGCTCCTCGGATCCTCCGTAATGGGCGAGGGGCCACTTGGTGGACGCCCCCTTCCCCATTATGGATGAGCCACCAGGGTCGGACTGGCCTATAGGGCAGTAGGGCAATGCCCGTACCAAAAATGCAAAGTGCTAGTGTTGGCCAGACAAAATGGGTCACTTTTCTGGCCAATGTGGGGCAGTTTGATGAGTTACTTCACTATGCAGCTTGCAGTTTTGACTATTGTTGCTGAATTAATATTCTTTAAATGTCACAATTTGCTTACATTTTAAAAAATAACCACTCCCTTGGGTACTATTCAAACAGTCTGACTAAAGGAATGAATATCTATTTGCAACTGTGGGCCACTTTAATTGGTGCCTGAGACAGTTTAAGTTCCAGCCCGACCATGTGAGCCCCCCACCCCCATTTCCTCCAATCTAAAAAAATAAATGATTTTTTTTTTTCACTTTTCATGCTGGGCTCTCGCACCCCTCTCCCCCGGGGATGCGGCCGCGCCCCCCTGTTTGAAGAACTCTGCTATACATGATCTCCACAAAGCCATATCCAATTTGCTATCCACAGAGCCTCTGAAAGCCACCTCCTTTGTGGAGGTAGAAGACCTGCCCACCAGACTAACAAGATCATCATCAATTTCTATTGTTTCCAGTTAGTTGAAATTACTCACCTGTCGACATAAACCAAGACATGAAAACGTGTTGGTCTTTTCATTCCCTCAAGATCTTGTCCTTCATGTCAAAAATCATTGGGAAACCCACTTTCGTTGTGTATGTTTATATGGTCTGATCTTCAGGTCCCGAGACTGAGCCTGAGCCACCCAGTCAGATACACCCATGCACGCTTGCATTTGATAGACAACCTTTGCTGCCTCCTCTTTGTCCATATGTTTCAGTAGCTTCTTCACCTTCTTCCAAATCGGTTAATGAACTTGATGAATAAGAGAGTAGGAGGAAGTAGAAAATGTTGAAGATGAACGAGTTGTCTTTTAATACCCGTTTCTGCAAGGCCTACTTCACAAACTTCTTTCTCTCTTTTTATAGATCGTGCATGAACGATGCCTTGGCTCGTGCACTTTATGAGCCTTCTTCCTCTCCTTTCCCTCTGGTCTGCCTCTGAAGATGACTCCACTTCTGGGTCTTCAGCATGCTTCCTATTTTCACATGCACTGAAGACCTGATCAGCCCCATCCAACAAAGCTGCTCTGCTCAGATATCTGTGCATATTCGATCCCCTCTGAGATTCAGGTAACAGTGGTCTTCGCAAAAAATTCCACTGAGCACCAAGGTCTCTTGCCCCTAGAAAGGAGCCCTCCTGGGATGCTCCGCTCCTTACTACCAGGCACAGGTGCAGAAAACGGACTCCGAAAGATGACAAGGAGACACCGGTCCTAGCTACTCCCTACCGTGGGGCTCCCCTTTCCTTTCCCCACCAGACTCCTTGGCCCCACAAAAGGCCCAGTAGGCATCTCCAGTCATCCTGCCCACCTGCCCTGCAGGAGACAGCCCCAGATGAGGGCCCCCAACCGTCATCCCTCTCATGCCCTGCAGGGGGGTAATGCCCGAGATACACTCTGCAAACCTTGCTCAGCAATTGTTGACTGAGACACAGGGAATACAATAGACTGAAAGACTGGAAAAGGAGTTTACTGTACCTCCTGAGGAAAAGCTCGGGAAGGAGTGTTCCTGGGGCAGAGGCGGGGCATCAAAGTTAATAACTTCCTTCTTTAGTACCTGCTCCAGTTTTTCACGCTCATTTCCACCCCACTAAACTTAAATCCTTGGATGAAAGCTAGATCTGCTGCCTCAGCGTGTAATGGTTAACGTTGGTCAGGCTGCCCTTATACTCTAGGCCCTCCGTTACTAGGTGTTGCCAGTCCTTCATTTTCCCTTCTGGGTTTTAGGTCCAGTCCAGTTGTTCACCCTCAAGTAGTATTCTGTACAGTTTTCCTGCCTGTATCTGCTTTTGAAATATTAATGTCTGCCCTCTCGTGTGTTTGAATTAACTCCAAATATCGTAGTTGGAAGCTGCTATATAGCACCTCAGAGAGCCAGAGACCACACGTTCCCAGTGGTCATGCGCGAGAAGGGCACCCAGTCCTGCTTTTGCTTTGAATTCAAAGGTGAAAAAGTAGGACCAGAGGTCTCAAGTTTTCAAAATTCGTATGAGCAAGTACAAATTTGCATATGTGAGGACATCACAGGAAGCAAAAATCACGTGAACTTGACCCATGGCTTAACAGGGATTAGGAACACTGCAGGCAAACAGGACGACAAAGCACAAACTCAAGAAAATAACATGGAAAATTCTCTAGAACAGGAATACTACATAAAATGACCCTTGATGGCTCATTTTACATTTTGAAACAAATATCACTCCCAATTGGGGGGGGGGGGAAATCACACTGTCCTGGTTGAACAATAACGAACCAGACAGTAAGTAATAGTGACCAGGTCATATTTAATAATTGGCCAAACAATATTGAAAAGTAATGGTGTAGAAAGGAGTATTAGCATTGACCTTAGTATGCAATGAATTACCTATTCATGCAAACCCGCTCCATGCAATTCAGGAGATGCTGATCTAGTCAATGATTTCTGTTTGCATTCTGTGACTTGAAGTCCTGGATTTATAAAGTGAAAATCATAACTACAAGTCCCATAAAGCAAATTAACATCTAGCTTGTGATTTCCAGCATGACTCCATATAGCAATGAACAGTATTCGCTCAAAACATCAATAGCAATGAAATGATAGAGGCTTTCTCCATTTTTTAAATTAAGGGTTTGATCATAATAAAGTTAAAACCCAACTGGCTCATACTCTCCAACCACCCTCTCCTTCTCACTCCCCTGGAATGAGAATGAAGTAACTGAACTATGCATGCATATGAAACATGGCTGCCAATAAAGACTTATAAGAAGGATAACTTGGGAGAACGGCTTACTCAACTTAAATATTCACCAAGGTATGAGGGCCTTTAATGCCCCCTTCTGCGACTGCTTGCCATGCAATGGTTTCCACCTGCATTAGTAGAACAAGTTACTTTCTTACCTGGTAACGTTCTTTCGATGGGATGGTCCGACAACGTATTCCATATCTATGACAGGTAATGTCCACAGCTGTGCTGCTTCGTAAAATCTTTGGCGTCTGCGTCCTGCGTTGATGACGTCGATGCGCCGTCCCAGAGGACCTCCTCCGACGTCACCCGATGTGATAAGTACGACGCACGACGCCCATAGCCTCAGTTATAGTTTTTTCCCAGAACGTGTGCCACCAGTTTTCTGCCAGTCAGACACACAAGGCCTTGCAGAACGCAAGCTGCAAAAGCTAAAGAAATTCTGCAGCGAGGAAGGCAGGGAGGGAGCGATACGGAATACGTCGTCGGACCATCCCATCGAAAGAACGTTACCAGGTAAGAAAGTAACTTGTTCTTCGAGGGGATTGGGTCCTCCGACGTATTCCATATCTATGACATACTCCCAAAGAAGTACCAAGCAAGGAGGTGGGAAAGAATTTAGAATACAAATTTAGCATGCCCAATCAAATTGCGGAATACAGAACTGCCTTGCCAAAAGCCAGATCTTGCCCTCTAATGGAATCAAGGGAATAGTGACGTACAAAAGTATGTACTAAAGCCCAGGTGGCTGCATCACAGATGTGACTAATAGGAACTCCCCTCTGCAGGGCAGTAGACGCAGCCACTCCTCTGGTAGAATGGGCCCGCAAGCCAGCCGGAGGGTCCTTACCCGCCAAGCGGTAACACTCGGAGATAGCTAAAACAATCCAACGAGACAAAGTCTGTTTCGTCACAGCTTGCCCCAAACGCTTTCCAGCGTAACCAATGAAAAGTTGATCGTCCACTCTGACCCGGGACATGCGCGAGATATAAAAGCTCAATGCTCTCCTAGGATCCAGCCTATGGAGCCCCTCCTCTTCCTTACCAGGATGTGGAGGAGGATAGAACGCCGGAAGAACAACCTTCTGGCTCAAATGAAATTCCGAAACCACCTTCGGAAGAAAAGAAGGACGAACTCTAAGGACAACCCTGTCCTTATGGAACACAGTGAAGGGTGGCTTAACTGAAAGTGCCTGTAACTCACTCTGCGAGCGCAAGTAACCGCAACCAAAAACACAGTTTTCAGAGTCAACAGCCTCAAAGTGCAAGAATGTAAAGGCTCAAACGGAGCACCCATAAGAAACTTAAGAACAAAGTTCAAATCCCAACCTGGCACCAGAAAAGGTGATGGAGGGAACACATTAGTGAGCCCTTTCAAAAACTGCGAAATATAAAGGAATCTTAAAATAGGAACACTCTTCAGACGAGCGCTTAAATATGGACAGCGCCGCCAGGTAACCTTTAATGGTCCCCACTTGCAAGCCCCTGTGGGCCAAAGAAAGCAAAAAAGACAGAACCATGGGAATGTCACATTCAAAAGGATCCACATTCTGAACTCTGCACCAGTCGCAGAACTTTCTCCAACGGCAACGGTACAGAGACTTTGTTGCCGGCCGCCTGGCCGAGAGCAACACCTCCATCACGTCTTCAGGGAGGTCCCAATCCTTATACCCCAAACTTTCAGAAGCCAAGCGTGAAGATTGAGGGATCTGACCTCTGGATGGAGAACCTGACCCCCCCTCCCCTGAGAGCAGATCGTCTTCGGAGGGAAGACGACGTGGAAGGCAGATGGACAAGTCTAGAAGGTCCGGGTACCACGTCCTACGGGCCCACGCCGGAGCAATGAGGATCATCCGGGAACCGAACCTCCGTAACCTCCGCAGCACTTGCGGGATGACGGAGACTGGAGGAAACGCATACAGCAGTGGGAATGACCACTCCACCACGAACGCGTCTCCTAAGGCTCCTTTTGGAGGAAATTCCCGCGAACAAAAACTTTGCACTTCCGCCGTCTCGTTGTCGTCTCCGGCCAGATGAACAGCCGAGATCGAAACTTCCTGCTGGATGGCCCAGAATTCGAGCTGCATCGCCTCCTTGCACAGCGGAAGTGACCCTGCACCCCCCCCCCTTTTTGTTGAGGTAGTGCAAGTCCACCGTGTTGTCCGTTAGAATCAGGACACTCTTTCCGTGCACAGTGGACAGAAAAGCCTTCAGGGCTAGCCTGACGGCCCTCAGCTCCAACACATTGATATGGAGTCTGGACTCCGACGGAGACCAACGACCGCTGACTGTCAACTCGTTGGCATAAGCTCCCCATCCTGTGAGGGATGCATCCGTCACGATCGTCACCTCCGGCCAGGGCAGCCAAAATGGGGCCCCCTTCATCAGATTGCCCTCGACGGCCCACCACAGAAGGTCCCGGGCTACCGAGGGCAGCACCTGAAGAGGGTCAGACAGCCTGCCGGAGGACTGAGACCACTGGAGCTTGAGTGCCCAATGCAAAGATCTCATCCGCAGGCGAGCCTCTGGCACCAGAAGAATGCAGGCTGCCATGAGGCCGAGCAGTCTCAAGAACTCTGACGCTGGGAGATTCTGGGCAAACTGAAACTTGTGCACCATCTGCTGAATGTGAAGAGTCCTCACCTGAGGAGGAAAACACTGCCCCAGGGACGTGTCAAGCACTGCTCCGATGTACTGGAGCCGCTGCGTTGGTGTCAAATGGGACTTCTTTAAATTGAGGGAGAAGCCCAACCTGTGAAGGGAGTGGCAGTTGACGGACAGATGATCCAGGACTTGCTCGGGAGAGCTCCCCCTGATCAACCAATTGTCCAGGTTGGCGTAGACGTGAATCCCCCCCCTTTCCTGAGATGCGCTGCCACCACCACCATGAGCTTGGTGAAAACCCTCGGGACGGAGGTCAATCCGAACAGCAGGACCCGAAACTGAAAGTGCGAGTCGCCAACCGCGAACCTCAGGTACTTCTTGTGCTTGGGATGGATCGGCACATGGAAGTAAGCATCCTTGAGGTCGAGAGACACCAACCAGTCCTGAAGTTGAAGGGCCTGGAGGACTTGAGAAAGAGTCACCATCTTGAACTTGTCCTTCCTGAGGAGTTTGTTCAAACCGCGCAAGTCCATGATGGGTCTCAATCCCCAGTCTTTCTTCGAAATCAAAAAATAAGGGGAATACCATCCCTTGTTCCTCTCCGCTACAGGCACCAGTTCTATAGCGCCTTTCTCCAGCAGGGCTTGAATTTCCTGTGCAAGGAGCGGATCCGTAAAACTTCAAAGAGAGGTTCCCTGGTGGATTGTCGTGAGGCCTCTGCCGAAAAGGAAGACAGTAGCCGTGGGTTATGATCTCCAGAACCCACACATCCGAAGTAATGGCTTGCCACTCCACAGGATGCTGCCCCAGCCTTCCCCCAACCGGCGAACCATGGGACCTGGCCTCATGACTGAGTGGTAGCGGCTGCGGCGTTGCCTGAGGGCAAAGAGGCAACTGCCCGAGCGGCCTTGGCACCTCTAGTACCTTTGTTTCCACCTCTGGTATTCTTACTATTGCCTCTTTGACTGCTAGCTCCCCTCGCTTACCCGCAGCGCCCAACGACTTCGCTGCAACTTTGGAGGTCTGCAACCTCTCAAGGCTCTCGTCAGCCTTGCTGCCAAAAAGGTGTTCACTGTCAAAAGGCATGTTGAGGAGCCGGGACTGCACATCAGGAGCGAACCCAGACTTCCGCAACCACGCAAACCCGCGCATAACGGTGCTGGCCGCCATGGACCAGCTGACACAATCCGCCAAGTCCAAACCCGACTGAACGGCCTCACACATAGCATCCTTGCCATCCTGAACCATAGCAAGGAAACCATCCCATCAGCCGCTAATGCAACACATTTCCACAGAGTGTGTGTGAAACGAGACAAGGCACATATGGAGTTGGCCGCCTGAAGCGCCATACCCCCCGAAGAAAACACTTTCTTCGCCCAGCCGTGAAAATGTTTGTCGTCCCTATCCGGAGGGATGGTAGGATACAACGCCTGCTTTGCCGGGGCCGTAGCCGCCTGCACCACCAAACTCTCCGGGGTGGAGTGCCTAGATAAGTAGCAGGGGTCGCTACTGGCTGGACGGTATTTTCGCGACAAAGCCTTGCCCACTGCCGGGAGACTCTCCGGAGCAGTCCAAGCCGCCGCCACCCTTCTCTGCAGAACCATATGAAAAGGCAAAACCGGGTCAGTGAGTGGATCGAGATCAAGGATGTCCGTGAGATCATCCTGAACTGACTCCCCTGGGGGAGCTGACCAACCCAAGTACTCGGTAACCCGAGACATAAGGCGCCGATATGAAGAATCGGCATGAGTGCCAGGCTCTGGCCGACAAAACTCTACCTCCGGAGAGGTGTCCAGTCCACTGGCATCATGCAGCGACTGCCTCAGGTCATCAAACTGGCTATGGCCTGAGATAAGGTCATCTGGAAACGTAACCGGAACCAGGCCGCCATCAGAGCCTTCATCACCCTCTGAAATGTACTCCAGGCGGGGAGAGGAAGACCTCTGCGGATCAAAGCAGTGCCGGACGTTAGCCATAGCCTTTCTAGGGGCAAACCCCGTGCCACGGGGCCCCTCCGACACCACCGCCTCAAAAGGCGGCGAGGGCGCCGAATGAGTCGGCGCCGGCGGAAAAGGAGTCGAGGGCGCCGAACGAGTCGGCGCCGGCAGAAAAGGCGCCGACGTCGAGCGAATCGGCATAGACGTCAGCTGCAGCGCCGCCAGCATCGACACAGTCCTAGAAGCCGGAGCTCCGAGCGCGTCTCTCGACAACCTGGGCGCCGACGGCGTCGACGACCCCCTCGAGAGAAATCGTCGACGACCTCGGCGCCGATGTCTTCTTCGAAGACGGCACAGGATCACGCGGTCTGGAGCGCGTCGAGGACCGGGACCTGGAACGGGCATGGCGAGAACGGCTACCCTTGTCCGAGCGGGACCTCGCCCGCGAGCTATGCTGACCACCCAAGTCCGAAGGCGCACGGGCGGTGTCTCTCGACCGGTGCCGACCGACCCCACTCAGAGGCGCGGACGGACCGGTGCCCTGCGATTCCAGAATTGCTAGCATCTGCTTCCCTCCGGTGTCGCTTGCATGGAGGGATAAGCGACCCGCCGACGGGCGGAGTCCTCGGAAGGCGACCTATGCCGGCGCTTCCTGGAATGCCTAGAAGAGGCGGAGGAGTGGCGAGACCGACTCCTGGACGGAGACCCACTGGACTTCCGATGATGACGCGGAGAGTCACCCCTCGAGTCATCGGTCGAAAGCCCCGCAGACCTCGACTTCCGGGGCTTAGACACCCGGCCTACCGACAGCTTCTTCTTGCGTTCCCGCAAGGCCTTAGCAGTGAGCGACTGGCAGTTGACAGTCGTCCGTATCGTGGGCCTCCCCGAGGCACCAGAGGCAGGCGTCGTGTGAGTCCGTGACCGACACCTTGGACCCACAGTCCCCGCAGTTCTTGAAGCCCGGACGCGGGGTTGAAGACGAGAAAGACATCGCCACGAACAGGACTTCCCCCACAAACTGAACAGGTTCAACGAACCGAGAATAGAAAACAGCAACTCCAACGAGTCGAGGCGTACCGAGATTCACGAAGCGAACACGTTCGTGGAAAAAACGGAACTGAGGCTATGGGCGTCGTGCGTCCTACTTATCACATCGGGTGACGTCGGCCGTCGGAGGAGGTCCTCGGGGACGGCGCAGAGACGCAGGACGTCAAAGATTTTCCGAAGCAGCACAGCTGTGGACATTACCGGTCATAGATATGGAATATGTCGGAGGACCCAATCCCCTCGAATATGTGTTTCTTTGCATGGAACGGTTACTCTTACTCTTACTCAGTGTTTCTGCTCTTACTCGATTCATATCCCACACCCTCCCATCCGCGATTTTAACCTCTCCATGTAATGTTCTCGTCACTCTAGCAGCGACAAACTCGACGCTGGCTTTTTCTCCGACCAGAAGAGTGTTTCATATTAACCTTCCTGGAAATGACATTGCCTTGCTGCCTTACTTGTATCATATATCACTTTATTACTTTCCTGCCTTTCTTGAATTCGCTCACAAACATGCTCCAAATCTTTACTGACACTTGCCCCACCTATCCAGGCAGGGCAGACCCTCAACTTTGAACACTGGAAAGTCCAATACAAGGGTATCTGGGAGCTTTTTATGCCCGCTTGTAGCAAGAAGAACCTGGCTACCTCGACACCCAAGAGCCATCAGTAGCTACTTTTGTCTCCCCATGCCAACTGATACCAGACACACGCACTTTAACTTTGTGCGTTTGGTGCAATCAAATATAAATATCCAGAAGGGAATCCAGGGGCCTCGAGTGCCCAACTCTCACCTTTCTCCGGACTCAAAAGGACTCTTACTATAAAAGCTGGAGTATACGGATTGGCTCTTTGCTGGAGAGGATTGATTCAAAATACGTGTTAAAATATTTGATTCCAAATTGTTAAAAATAATACAAATAGAGGCTCTGCCACCAGGGGCCACAGTGATGTGCTAGCACATCTGCGTCATTCCCCTTCAGCATGGCATAAAAGGGAATAAAGCTCCCCTTTCCCCCCCAACTTGCCCCCAGAGCACTGCAACGACTCCCCCACCCCCTGACCAAGCCAAGATCCAGCACACCACCGGGATGAAAGAACGGACCGTCCAACCCCTGGAAACATAGAGAAAAGCCACCGACAAGCTGAGGCGGCAGCAACAATTCCGAGCCACCTTGCCGCTCCAGACAAAATCCACGCAAGTCTGCAGAGTCAAGGCAGAGCATCCTGGGGTGAAACGTATTGATCTGGTTGCCGTCCATCAGAGGAAGGCGCACGGCCGGCTGGACAACCCCACGGCAGAGCGGAAGTAGAGGAGAGCGCACCTCTGGAATTACACATCGACGGTGACAGGGGAGAGTACCTGGACTCCCCTGCCCAAAATGCACCGGTGCAGCCAAAGGCACAGGGTGAAGGCCAGATAGCCCACATCTCCCATACCTGTTCAGAGTGTGGTAGGGGACATCAAGAGCGGCATCCAGCAGTTGGTGCGCCCGGTCTCCACTCGTTGTGGGGAGGCCCCTCCCCCTCATCCATACACACCAGAGGCCCTAGCCAGAGGAGGACACCTGCTCCCTGCCCCACAGGGCCAGATTGGATTGGGAGCCAGATAAGAAGGCACCCCAGGAGCAAGACAGGAGGTAACCTCCCAGGAAGGCACACCGGAGCAACCAGTCACCTGGTGGGCTCCAACCCTATTGGGGTGCGAAAAATGCCCGGGATGGCAAAGCAGCCCTAGTAGGGAAGACCTACTTCTCTGAGAAACCGGTGGAGGCAGCAACACCAGCACTGTGCGCTTTAAGCACAGAGCACCGCAAACAAGACAACATCAATCCTCTAAAGTCTGGGCCCCCAAGCACTCCCAATACAGACCCCAGAGGAGGGCAGGGAAATCACCCAGGAGGGAGCCTAGCCCCCCCCCCACCACCCTGTAGTCCTGGGTGGCGGCGCCACCAGTCTCAGCAGCAGAACGGTAGGCCACAACGAGAGAGAGCGGAAATACTCCCCCAGCACCCCAAACCCATGCAAGGATCAGAAGACCTAAACGTGAATAAGTCCAGGGGGATTGTGGTCTCTACAACTGCCAACAGCTAGCTAATCCAAAGTCAAACATATCATGTCACACATTAGCTGGGTGGCCGCACTCCAGAAATTAAAGTATAATTCAGCCCCCAGGCCAACAATGGAGCAGCCGCCCCCGGCAAAACCAACAATGGCAGATGATGTGCCATCTATGAGGAGGGATAGGGCAGCGATCTTGGAGGAACTGAAATGTTTTAGATCCGACACCACACAGACTAGATGGTTTAGACAAAAAAGTAGTTCATATGGACGATCGAATCCAAGGCCTCGAGGCGAACCAGTCATCAGTAGACGTCTGGAAACACAGTTTGATGTGCGGATCTCAGAGTTAGAATGAAAGGAAGAGGAATGCACCCTAGAAATTGATGATTTGAGAACACGGAGCGGCAAACATTTTGGGGGGGGGGGGTGGGGTCCCCGAAAGAAGGCGAAAAACAGACATTATTAAGGCAATTAATGATATCGTCAAAAAATTGTTTACGTACGAAACATCATGGAACCCACCATTGACAGGGCCATAGAGCAGGAGGAGGTACCCAAAGCCCCCGTTCCATACTGGCGAGGTTCCATTACTACCCAAAGAAAACAAAAATTCTAGATAAGGCCAGGGCAATGGGCCCAATTGAATGGAGGGAATCCAGGGTCAGCATTTACCAGGATCTGCCGTCCTTCACCCTGTGCAGACGTCACCTCTGTGCCCCCTTGACGAAATGACTCAAAGCAAAAGGAATCAGTTATCAACTGCAATTTCCCTTCTCCCTAAAATTTGAACACAAGGGTTACAAATACAATTTGATACCCTGCCGATGTCATCTTCGGTAGGGTATCACGAGAAATACTGAGAGAATCCTCTCTGAATGAAAATTCCACGGAAGCGAGGGAGACACAGGGAAAACACCCACGGGCTGAGAAACCCCAACGATAGATGACGCGTCAGGGGATACCGCAAATTCAAGAAGTTGAATCCACCCTCCCCAGGACAAACCAGAAGAGGAAATTAAGAAACCTAAACGTTGGACCTGATGTAGTCCTGCTCCGCACATATTTAGGTGTTGAGCAATCAATTTAAAGGCGCATGGAACTATACACCGACTCCCAGAACATTCAGCTTCCTGAAGCGGGAGGCCAGATCCTGGGGGGAGATGACCGTGAGATCGGAGACAAAAAGCCACATGCAGTCTCGGGGGAGGGGTGTACCGCAATGAAAGCCTACGTTCGACACGGTGCAGAGAAACCGTTTGTGGCAGAAGTTAGTTAGGGAATTCCATTGGGTCTTCTTCGGATGCTCATGATGCTGCATACCAATACAACAGTGCGGATTCGACTAAATGCTGAAGGTAAATTATCTGCGACCATGCCAATAACCAGTGGAGTAAAACAGGGGTACATGGTTGCAGCAGTACTTTTCAAACTATACCTGGCAGATATGCAATTGGCATTCCATCTTAGTGCAGCAAACCCTGTGAAGATCTCAGATGTAATTGTCGGTTGGCTAGCATATGCGGATGATCTCATCTTGCTGGATTACACTCCTGCTGGTCTCCAGCATATGCTAGACACCCTTGGTACATACTGCTCCGATAATGGCCTTCAAATTAACATTGATAAGAGCAAAGTGATGGCATTCACAAAAAAAAGAAAACCAAATAAATGTGTGGCAATTGAATAGTAAAAGAGTGGAACAAGTAACATCCTATAAATATCTGGGTGTTATTGTGGACGATCGTCTGAAATGGAATGAACATTGGTCATCTCAAACAATGCCCCGAGCATATTTATTGGCAGAAATTGCAGATACTCTGTATCTGCAGTACTGTCTATATATATTGCAAAAATTAGAGGTATACTATTGTATGCAATAACTATTTGGGGCCATAACCTCATCAAGTCGGTGGAGCGGTTTGAGGCTCGTTTACTACGCAAACTGTTACGCTTACCAGCCAGTATAAGTGTGGAGTACATCTACCTAGAATTTGATCTGCTAGGGATGTCATATGTATTCACCAGTCATTGTGTGTTAAGCTATGAGAAGTTAAACCGCTTGAACATGGACACCATAATGGTTCCCTATGTCGCTGCTCTAATGAGGCTCGACGGGACTTCTTCATTTGGTATTATGGGCAAACTAAAAAAGTTACTCAAACTGGATTGGTGCACTGTGTACAAAAAGAAAACTTAGCATTCTTAGCATTAAGTCGACACTGAAAAGAGTAATGAAAGAAATAGGTTATGAACAACAGTTAATCAACCTTGCCACTAAATCACAGTGGATTTTACCATCAAGAACGCATTATTAGAAGCTGCGCACCAGGCTATATTAATGCTTACCCAAGCCCGCAAACTGTCCGGCTACACCTTCTACTTAAATTTAATAGATTGGTGGCGCTCGCAACACAAGGAGCACAAATGGGGTTACCCCGCACGAAGCGCATGTGTCGCCTGTGCGGAAATGAAACAATTGAGACACTGCACCGTCTATTGATTATGTGGGAAAGTTTGTATGCTGTGCGATAGAAACACATGAAGTCTTACAACAATTATTTCGACCCTAGTGAAATAGCAGCACTGTGGCCCCAATTTCTGCGTGGCGATGACCTAAACTTGATATACTTCATGACTGCTTTTTATAGACAGATTGTACTGATTTTATGTTGTATTGATTGATTTTATCATGTAATGCACTGAATTGTGTGTATATATGAATTATGAGACATGCGTTTGATTTTAACTTGGTTTTAATAATGGTGATGAATTGTCAATCGTGTTATACAAAGCATTTGTTTTCCTAGATGTATAAAAAATAAACTTAAACCTAAACCTGAAAGCCTACTTTTTTTCGTGGGCTCAGCAAGTAGAGGCATTTCTGCAGCAGAGACAAGGTCACATAATTATGTCAGCTGAACTAACTGTGGAGAATAGTTGTTGTATTGTCCGCCAAAGGACGAGCCAGAAAGGGAGTCTGAGCATTCTGCAGGTGCAGTGATAAGGAGTACTGGGAAAGAAGGCAAGGAAGAGAAGCTGGGTTTTTTCCACTACTAGCTGGAATTTTCCACTCTTGGCTCCTCATGCTTATTGTCTACTCTTTGGCCGAGGGCAGTCTGGTAACCAATGAGGGGCGGGGATCCCCCCATAAAGAGAAGAGTTATTCCTCTTGGGAAAGCGGATAGAACTGGACCACCGGGTGATGCAGTCTCGCTGAGATGGAGGACGCTCTGCCTAGCTGCTCTGGGACTAAGCAGTGTTGTGGTGGCCGAGATGAAGGTGTCTTCTGCAACCAGATTACGGAAAAGCTCTTTTTCTAGGTTTATGTATAATTGACTATATGTTATGTGTATATGTATATAGAGTGAATAAAGGGCCTGTATAAAGCCATTTTTTTATTCATATAACTGGTGGTCCAAATGTGATTTTTGTTCCGAGTCCAATAACTTGTTTTGTTAGGGTCTAGGGGGACGGAATTCTGAGGTCCCTACACGTGGCCAAGAAAAAGCAAGACAAGGGGGGATTTGAAGGGGGTACAGACCAAGTAAAGTTCTATGTGCTAGTTTTGATGGAGGGGCTTAAAGGAACGATATTGTGGGAATAATCATGCCTGGAGAAGGAGGGAAGCCTGATAGTCTGGACCAATGATGGCGTACATTGTAAGAGGATTCAATTCAACACTACAGCTAAGTCAACGCCTAGTCTATAATACTGAATGAAAACCCTTATTGATATATCTTTATGTCCAGTTCATGCGTTCTGGATGACTACCCCTATATAACACCCCTCTCTTGGAATCCTCCTGACCCCACTGAGCCAAGAAGTAGTTCTGTTTTGCAAGTTAAAAGGTTTAATTGATAATTTAAACTATATATATATATATATATATATATATATATATATATATATATATATATCATGCTTTATAATAAATTAATAATTGAATAGCACACTTAATCTGATATGATAAAGATTAACAACGGAGAATCTGGCACTAGCACACTTCTTTATAATCACTAAGGAGTTGACATGAAATGGATAAGATAGCAACAATACTTTTATGGTTTCCAATGGATGCAATGTGGAATGAAATGCAGTACAGAAAATAACTTGATAGGATTTCAGCAAAAGACAATGTAATCACTTTCTTGTACAATTCACCCCCCCTTTTATGCAATGCAAGGAAAGGAAAGGAAGCACACAGTTCTCAGAAATGCAATCAAATGTAATTCAGTTCACCCAGCAACTTAGACTACAGAAGTTGAAAACACAGGCAAAATGCTTTGATATGTGCTGGCAATGGAGTGAAAATATGTTAAAATGCTTTTAATTCCCTCTAGAGGTTCAGGGTGAGTGAAATCAAGTTAATATTAGTCCAGGCTCACTTTAGCAAGGATCTAGGGTGTAACTAGCAGGTTAAACGAATTTCTGGCAAATGGAAGGCAAGCAGCAGCAGATTTTTACACGTGAAGAAATTTGCAAATCGCGGTAAAATGTCAAATCGCGGCTAAATTTGCGAATGCGCCGAGCGCGATTACAGAGGAACTACAAGGACTATCACTGTCGTTTTGGGGTCCTAGGAAAGCCTAGGATCTCAGCTTGCAAGTCTCTAGCACAAACGGTCACGGAGATATGAGCGATTAAATAAAGGTCGTTTTTCAGATTTGAAATTTTAAAGTTCAAAAAGACAAGTGCAGCTTGCAACTAGAAAATGACAAGTGACAGCTTTACAAATGACAGGTGACAGTTAGGAGACAGTTCTACTTAGATTAAAATAGGATTGAATTATATTATTTTAACTAAGAGATTGGTTCTGCACAGTTTTCTAGGTACTCACACTATATTCTTGAGTGAAATGGGCCTCGCCATGGATCTGGTCAGGTTTTAAACTGGACTCTGGTCTCTGCACTTCACAGTGATCTGGGTCTGCTCTCTCTGGTTCTGCTAACAGGTCAGCTCTACTCTGCTGGTCTGGTCTGGGTCTCTGAAGGTTGATGGAGGTAAAGTATGGATTTTCCAGCAGAGCGTCCCGCAGCAAATGGATTTGAAGGTCCCTATCTGTCCTGTCTGTCTGCTTTTATGTGTTTAGAATGTGGGTGTGTTCTAGCATCACTGACCCTACCTCTCTCTCAGCTTCTAATTGGTCAAACTTTCATTTCTCCCCTGATTGGGGGAGCTAAGTTGTGTCAGAGTGATGTCATTTTACAGCCTGCAGAAAGTCCACTCCTCCTGTCAACTTGCACACAAATCTAGATTTGAACCAAATACATATTTGCAGAGGTACATATTGTTTTAAAATCACACGCACCCATCATATATCACAGGAGGTATACCCTGTCCAAATCTGCTCTTCCTGGGGGCTTGCATTCAGAAATGGCAATATTTTGCACTTTTTAACTGGTTGGCAATACCGGACATTACCCCAAATTTACACACATGTGCGCAAGGAGTATGGACATTAGTTGATGAAGTGTCAGATTTTTCACATGCACACATTTTGAGTAATATCCTCTTTTCCGCTAAAACCCCCCTGAACATACCACCGGGTCCTAGCACGTCTTAAAACGTGGGCAGAAAAATCACAAGAATTATGGTGTCATTTAAATAATTTTCACAAGTCCGTACTATGAGTTATTCATCTTTTTAGAGTGATGTTCTGGCCCCAAAGGGGTGTGGTTTTCCTCCAGCACAAGGTTGAATTTCTGGTTTTTCCAGTTCTGCCAAGCCAGCTTGCTCTCACAGGCAGTGCCCCTCCCCTTTGCTTCAGGAGGAAGCTACTTTTACGACATCTGCAATAAACCATCTGCCTGGGTCAGGAGAGGGCTTTGTTCAGAGCTCCTATATTCTGTGGGGGCTCCCCTTAATTCAATTATCAGAGAGATGGCATATCCTTAGTGTGGCCAGCAAAAGGCAGATAGGCCTGGGAACACAGCTGTGACTCAAGTTTCACTCCTGATGGGGGTAGTTGCCAGGCAAACTTGGAATCTCTTTAAGCCAGTTTTTAGCTACATGTCATTTCTGTTCCCCAGTTTAAGTCAAGACATTTTTTTACATATGCAGCTAGGATGCTGATTCTAAGTTTAAAACTATGACATTTAAACAATTGCAACCTATGTGACACTCAAAGTAGGTCACTCATTTCTTTTAAACATTTAGATTTGTAGTGTCTTTCAGTCCAAATTTACTTAAATTGCTGAAATCCACAGCTCAGCCAGTCTTGTTATAAACCTTCAAGTCACTTCAGAATATAACTTTACATTGGATCCACCTCTTAAAATGTCTTTCTTTGGCATGTTTTGGGTTCATTTATTCAGTTTTCTACAAAATCTGGTGGTTTTAAAACGCCGGCTTTTTGATAGTGGTGAGTACTGGTACTGCACCCCTTTTTGGGATTTAAGAAAATGAATTCTCCAGAGTTATGGGTTTGCTTTTGGCAATCAGCATTGCCATTCCCAATGGTTTCAGACTACTGTGTGGGTAGTCCAATGGTGGTTTTAGGCAGTGTCCTTCTGTGCCCATAACATCGGCAAAAATGGGTGGCAGCCTATTCTTCATGCACTTCCCTGGGCATTTTCTGGGAAGCTCTGGCCATCATGATGTTTTCATGTCAGTACTGCACAGTTTTGAGGTAGGGCTCGGATGCATGGGTAAATACATCCCACAAGCCCCCTCTTCCGATGGCCATTCGGTTTCACTGATGGGACTCGCAAGACCTGGGATGTTTCCTCATCTTCTTCCAATAAATGGCACAGTTCAGCATCTTTTTCTCCATCCGGTCGGATCGATCGGTTCTCCTCGCCGGTCCTGATGGGAATATTGGGCGGTACCCCGGGCCCGTTGCGTCTCTGCTCCCGGTCTCCGGATCGTCCTCCTTGGCCCGTCTCCAGGTTTTCTTTCTCCTAGGACGACAAAGGAAGAGCGGCCATACCTACTCATAGACGTGTTTCCACCACTGTTGAGATAGTGGGGCAGCATATGCATTTCATCATAACGAAACATTACATTCTTATTTTGAAAAAAAAAACAGTATAACTAAGAGACAGTTTCATGCAAATCACAATATTTTAGAGACTAGATGTGGTATGTTTTATGGTTGGAACTGAATTAGTCTGAGACAGTACCCGCTAGGATTCCAGAGGATTCCTCCAGTTGTTGCAGAGTGTGCCTGGGATGGCAACATTTCAACTGGTTTATGTGGACCCACTTGTCTTCCCCCGCTGCCAAAGGACCTTTGGGGATGTGGATTTTGTAGGCCACAGGGGAGATCTTGTCGATGATCTCAAAGGGTCCCTTCCATGTAGGCAAAAATTTCCGCTGTTTTGCCTGGTTTCTTTGGAAGTTGTATAGATAGACCCGGTCCCCCACCTGATATTCCTTCCTGGAAGTTTTCAGGTCATAGTGGGTCTTCATGCTATCAGCTGATCTTTCTAGATTCCGCTGAGCATAAGCAAAAGCATGTTGGAGGTGTTTCCTTAAATTCTCCACATACTTATGAGTAGTGGAGGCATTTATCAGTGTCTGCTCTTGGGTCCTGTAGAGCAAATGCTGAGGAAGCACCATCTTGCGCCCAGTCATCAACTCAAATGGTGACATTTTGGTTGCAGATGAAGGGGTAGATCTGATGGCCATTAGGACCAGAGGTAATCGGATATCCCAACTTGGCCCAGAATCTGCCACAAACTTCTTTAATATGCTCACAATTGTTCGGTTATATCTCTCTACTGCCCCAGAAGAAGCTGGTCTATAAGCAATATGCAACTTCCTTTTGACCCCCAGTATCTCCCACATCTTTGTCATTACTTCACTGGTGAAGTGGCTACCTCTGTCTGACTCAATCCTTTGAGGTAGACCAAAACGGGAAAAGATGTGGTTAATCATCAGGGCAGCTGCAGTTTCTGCCTTGCAATTTGGGCCTGGGAGACATTCCACCCACTTGGTAAACAAGCATGTCACAGTCAACATGTACTTATTCCCCCTAGCAGAGCGAATCACGGGGCCTACAAAGTCGATTTGTAAATCTGACCATGGCAGTGTCATCCCCCTCTTTTGGAGAGGCGCACGGTGCGTGAGGGATGATGGCTGAAATTGTGCACACACAAGACACCCCTTCAAGTATTGGTCGAGGTCCTGCCCCATGTGTGGCCAGTATGCAACCTCTCTTAAGATTTCCAATGTTGTGTGAAACCCCCTATGACCGGCGGTGGCCGCATCATGGGCGTGACTTTACATCAGGCTTCGGAATGAGGTAGGAACCACCCACTGATCGTGGCCCGCTTTGGATTTCCTTACCAGCAAACCGTCTTGGATTCGGAACATTTTTGGACATTTCATCAACACTCTTAGGTCCTCTTTCCCAGTGTAATCGGTATCCGTCAGGGGAAAGTTCTCAGGGTCCTCAAGGTGCTGGTAAAATTTACCAATTATTGGATCCCCCTTCTGAGCGGTAATCAAATCAGCATCAGGAGTCTCCTTGCTCCATTGTGCAATTGAAAGGTCGTTGTGAGCATTTGTCTGGGACCTAGTGATAGCAGTGAACTGGATTTCCCCCAACAGGGACTCAATCTCAATTAGATCCCCTTGGATGGCCCCGGTTTTGGCCAACTGATCAGCTAAGTCATTTCCAGTTTTGTCTGGTCCCTCTACTTTGGAATGACCCTTGATCTTCTTCCAATAGATGGTCATCTCATTCGAGGTGACCAGATCATCAATGTTTTGGATCAACTTCCCATGTTTCAAGGGTTTGTTGTTAGCACATAACATGCCTCTGGTTTTCCAATTAACCAGGTGCTCCACGAACCCGTTCTGTACATAATCCGAATCTGTGATTATGACCAGTTCGTGGAGTTGATGCTGGACAGCAGTGAGGATGGCCTGATGCACAGCCATCAATTCTGCCACCTGACTACTTCGGGGACCAATTTTGTATCCAGCGGAGGGTTCTGGGAACTCCTTCACCCATGCATTCCCTACGCCAGCCACCAGTTCTTTCTCCCCGTTGTTGTCAACATGGTACGAGGATCCATCCACATAGACAGTGGGCATTCCCTCACACTTGTCCTTTTCAAAGACTTTGTGTGGGGAATTAAGGTATGCCTCCATGTTGTCCTTGATTTTCAGACTTTCGTCCTCGAGACAGTTTTCTCTGGCACAATCATGCAAGTCAGCCAGACCTTGCGCCAGGGGACTCTTCTTGTTTTGGCCATATCTGACCTCCACAGGAAAGCCTTGCATTGACAGAATCCAGGAAGTAATTCGGGAATTACTCACATTTCCGGCCCGGATTCTGTCACTTTGGAGATATTGCAGAGGCTGGTGTGGAGTCTCCACTATGATGTGTTCCCCCTGGATAAACGGGCGGTAATTCTTCAATGCCCACACCGTTGCCAGGAGTGCCTTCTCACAATCGTTGAATTTTTCCTCCACAGAGGATAAAGTTTTGCTCGCATAGGAGATTACTTTATTGACCTTGTCATGCTTTTGGTATAATACTGCCGTCAAGCACGTATTAGAGAACCCCGTCTCCAGGAAGAACTCCTTGTTTCTGACAGGGTAAGCTAGGCAAGGCGCTTGTGAGAGGCTTCTCTTGAGTTGTCTTACTGCCTCAGCTTGTTCTGGACCCCATTCCCACTTGACCCCCCCCTTCAGGAGATGAATCAGGGGTCTGGTGATCTCTGCGTAGCCCTCAATGAACTTTCTGCTGTAATTAGTCAGTCCAAGGAGGGTCCTTAGTTCCCGCAGAGTTGTGGGGTCTTTCAGTTTCTGAAGTGCTTCCACTTTCTTTTCCTGGGGACAGAGACCCTGAGGAGTAATCTCATGCCCCAAGAAATTAACACGGGTTCTACACCACTGTGCTTTCTGAAAGGAAAGTTTTGCTCCGGCGGCCCTCAACTGGGTCAGAACATAACGGATCTCCGCTATGTGTTCCTCCACAGATGAACTTTTGATGAGGACATCATCTACATAAGCCAGGTTACCCCTCGCACCCAGGTCGGGCATGGCCTTATGTAGGAAAATGTTGAATTCATTGCCAGAGTTAAGGTATCCGAAGGGAGTCCGGGTCCATGTGTACTGCTGGCCCCCAAAGGTAAAAGCCAGCTTGTATTGGTCCTCCCTACTGACAGGCACAGTCCAGTATCCATTGGTCAGGTCTATTGCAGTGAATACCTGTGACCCCTGGATCTGGGCCAGCCCTTGGTCAATGTAGGGAAGAGGCCATCGGGAAGTATGGACCCGTTTGTTGAGCTCCCTGAGGTCGGCGCAGAGTCTCCACTGGCCGTTTGGCTTTAATATTCCCAGCACCGGATTATTGAAGGTGCTGTGGATGGGACGGATTATTCCCCGGGACTCAAGGTTCTTAATTATTTCAGTAAGGGACTCCATTGATGCGAGAGGCAAGCGGTATTGCTTCACAAACACTGGAGTCATGCCAGGGTCCGTGGGGATTGTTGTTGTGTGGATGTCGGTGCGACCACAGTCATATGAGTCTACCGCAAAGAGATCTTGGAAATCCAAGAAAACTTGTTTCAACTTTTGCTTTTGTTCCAACTTTTGCTTTTGTTCCAGAGTCACACAGGCATCAGCTAGGTTGACTCTCTCTTCCACCATCTGCCTGAAGCCTGGAAAGACTTCTGGTTTGGCTATCTCAGCGGCCTCCTCCAGCTGGGTGGAGAAGTCCCTGGTCAGAGTGCTGATTTGGACTGGAGGCTTCAGGTGGGAAAGGCAGCCCTCATGGACCTGGAAAATCACCTCATCCCTCCTGAAGTCACAAGTCACATCTTCCTTGCCATAAGGGCAAGAAGTGTACACCAGGAAGTTCCCCCCATGCCGGGTAAAAATCCTGTCTGGTGTTGTATTGTCATCACTGTCACTGTCAAAGCAGTCCTTGGGGATTGGCCCTAACAGTTCATTTCCAAGATCAATGGAGAAATGTCAGTCATCAACCGCCATTCCAATAATGGTGCCTGCGGCTAGAGTAATACTCTTTAAGTCGCTGTTATCCACCTCTATTGGAATGGTGTCATGTTCTATGTTGACTAATGGAGTTGGGTTTACCCCTAACCCTTGCAGTTGGAGAGAAGCGTTTAGATGTATGTAAGCATCAGGGTTTTTCAAATGTTGTCCCCTTTTAACTTTCACTTCCAGGGAGAATTGTCGGGTCCTTTCTGGGATGGTGACTTCCTCTTTAACCTGAATTTCAACTGCATAAGGTAGCAATTGAGCTGACCTAAATGCTTTTTCTGGATCATCAAAGCCCATGGGATTATCTGCTAATCGGGACCAAGCTTTGAAGTTTATTAGGTCCAAACTAATGGCAAAGCGATTGAGAATGTCACTGCCTAAGTAGAAGGCGGCAGGGACGTCTCGCACGACCCAACAATTGTGGACTATGCTCTTGTTGCCAATGGAGATTTTGAGCATACACCTGCTTGGCAGGAGATGCTTGGAATTAGGTGCTTTCAGTTCCATTTCCCATTTGTCTATCAGTTTGAATGTGGGAATGGCTGGATCTTTTGGGAGTTGGCGAAACATGGCTTCGCTGATTAAGCTCTTACCGTTGTTCACACACACTCGAGCGAGAACAGAGTCCTTCCCATCATTTAACTGAACAGGGATGAATAACTGCTCTCCAATTTGCTGAATATCAGCCAGGCTCTGAGCTGATTTCACATCTTTCTGGACTATAGGAGTGGGAGTTTCTGATTGTGGATTAGTATAGAATCTCAGAGTGTTTCCTTCCAGCGTGGAGTACCACTTTAGACTGGAAGGAAGGTTGATTTTCAGAAATAGAGAGGACCCTCCATCACCAGTCTGTTGTCCTACTGCTATTACTGTCACGTCTGGAATCTGGTTATTCTGGAAGTGAAATTCTACTTGGTCAGATTTTTGTTCAACCATGTGGCAGGTGCCGTTTAAACTAACATGGTTGACACTCGGTTTTAATTTTATGGGTCGGCTAGTCTGGGTCCAGAGGACCTTGTTTACACAATCTATTAGGGGTGACAACCTCCTCAGGAGGTCATTGCCCAGTAAACAAGGGGTGCCCTCTGGAGTCACTACTATGAACGGGTGTTTCACCTTGTGTCGCCCGATCTTAATGTCCAAGTCTGCAGTCCCCTCAACGGGAATTTCCTTCCCGTCAAAGTTCTGCAGTTGTCCAGGAAGTGAGGTGAGGAATTTGGTAATTCTCTCCCCTTCCTGCATTCAGTTCATCAAAGGCCCTTCTGGACAGAAGGGTAGCTTGAGATCCAGTGTCCACCAGTGCCAAAATTGTACCCTGCCCCTGTACTTGTACCGGGGCATAGTATCTTCCCTCCTTCTCCTCAAGGGGGCACAGATAATGCACATTTTTGGACAACTGGTGGGCTAACTTTCTGGTTTTGGACATCGCTAGCGAAGAGATTTGGGCGGAATTCTGTGGAGAGCCTTGGGAATCTGAAAGAAAAAATTGGCAACTGGAGATCAGAGCCATTGTGGGTTCCCCTGGCTCCGGTTCCGGGCCGCCCCCCCTTTTTGGAGGCAGTCACCAGGATGGGTTTGAACCAGGGGATTTTCTTGCTGTTGGTTCTGAGATGAGATGGTGGGCGGCGGTAGCTCAGTCTCCACATCTCCCCAGTCTGGATTTGCATCCCTAGGGACCCATTTTTCTTTGGGAGGAGTTCCCCCCTCTCTGAAGGAGAAGATCCTTTTCCCAGGATCCTCTGAGGATCCCTCTCCCTCAAATTGGAAGATCTGTACCTCCTCCTCAAACTGTGTCTGTTTGGGTCTTTTGTTTCTCCTACCACCCCTCTGCTCCTTAGGAGGCAGACTTTCAGGGGCAGGAGATTTTGTTTCCGGTTCCTGGGTTTCCAGGGGCTGTTTACAAGTGAGGAAGGAAGCTTCCTCCAAGGCTTTACACCCCCCTTCCCCTTGTGCCTCCTCCCTGGGAACCGGTGAGTTATCGGGGTGCTGCCCCCGTCATTGTTCTGGGGCACCAGGTCCAGAGTTGGGTGCGTTCTGCGCCGGCATGCCGATCTGAGGGTTCTGCTGAGCCCTCAGTATGTGACCCAGATCCCGCGCCATGTTTTGAACCTGGCGCTCTAACTGGGAAACCCGCTCAGGCTGATACGGGGCCCTGTTTGCTCCCCTGGGCTGATCCCGGGAAGGGTAGCTATCCCTTCTCTGGTAGTACCCCGGGTTGGGAAGATTTGGGTACCCCTCCACCCTTGGCCTCCCCTCTCCCGGATTAGGTTGTCTGGGCTCAGGGAATTGGGGAAAGAAGGGTGGAGGATTTTGGGGCTGGAAATTGGGTGGATACCTGGGGAAAAAGTTCTGCCCAGGGTTTGGAGAATTTCTGCCCTCCTGTGGGAAGTTGGGAGGGAAGTTCCCTGGGTTCGGTGCTCGGTTGGATCCCCCCCCTTGGGCTGGGGGAGTCCACACATAACCCAGGATGGGTCGATTTCCCTTGTAACGGGGACTTACATAATCAGGAGAGCGAGGGACCCCTTTTGTGGGGCTGTCTCCTTGGCTCCCTGTCTGTGACTGACCCGAGGACCTCCTGGGCCTAGCATTATTAGGTGCAGGTAGGTTTTTAGGCCCCCCCATCTCCAAATCCAAAACGGGGGTGACCTTTACCTCTGCCACCTTGGCAGCAGCAGGGGTGCTGTTGGCTTTGGGGTTTTTCTGGGCATTACTTTTGCTATCTACCGGTTTCTGCACCTCATAGATCCGAGTAGCCTGTTCAATGACCCAGTCTAAAGATCTTTTCTCGTGAAAATCCCTCACGAGCTGGGTCATTATGTATTTGGGCAAGGCATGAAAAAATGTATTAATGAATTCTCTACTGTCTGTGCGCACCCTTCTGGTGGTCTGCGCAAAAGCATGTTTCAGTTCTTGCACAAATTCTTGTGGGGCCTGATCCTCCCCACATTGCAAATTGTAGGCTGCCTTGCGAGCCTCTTGAGGATTTCTGTGAATGGAAAAATGTTTCAAGATGGCCGCCTTATAGGTGGACCATCTTAAATGATTTTGGTCCTCCAGCCCCGCAAAGAAACTGGAGTATTCCGGGGAGAAGGTCCACTTTACATATTGAATACAGCTTTGGCTGTCCTTCAAATGGAAAGTCTCCATCATTTGCTCAAACAACTCTAAGTGCTCCCAAACAGAATACTTAGCGTTCTTATGGTAAGGCGTGATGACTCTCCTGATCGCCTTAATCTGCTTTAAGGGGTCCTTAAGCAAGGCCCTTTTTGCCTTATTGGCCTTTTTGGTTCGGGTAACCCTTGTCCATTCATCCTCTGACTCAGAGGCACTGCTCCCAGGAGGTTCCTGTCTGCTCCTCCAGGTTTTCCCAGATTCTGCGAGCCTGGGAATGGCTGGCCGAATGTGGGGACCTGGTCTCCTGTGTCCTGCGCAGTTCAGAGGAGTCTTCAGATTCCTCCTTGCTGCCAGGATTTGATGGGTACCCCCCCCACTGACCTAACTGGGCAGAGGTTTTCAAGATGCCCTTAATGGGCCTACTCTCCTGGGGTTCCCCATTAAATTGCACTGTGCTGGGGTGCCCATACCCGGATGCCCGCCCCTCCATTCCTGGGAGGTACTGGCCTATGAGCCCCATGCTTCTGGCTGGATAGTAATCTGCCATCCCTGTGGCCCTGTGCTCATGTGCGCCAGGGGACATGGGGGTGGCAGAGTCCAGGGACCGAGAGAGATAAAGGCCTCTGGTACTAGGGCTCCTGGGGTTATGCTCAGGAGTTTCTCTTTCCCAGCGAACCTCATCTCTATCCGCCCCTGCTCCCTGTTGCAATGCAAGAGCCTGCGCCTTCAGTTCCTCAGTCAAGGCCTTACTAGACTCTATCAGTCTCTCCTGCATCGCTACCTGTTGTTGGAGCCTATCATTGTGTTGACAGAGGGCCTCATTTTCCCTCTGTGCTTCCTGGTTGGTCCTGGAGAACTGGGCCAGTCTTTGCTGCAGGAGGTTTACCTCCTGAGTCCCATCCCTACTGGCCTGCTCCTTTCTTGCCAGAGCATCTTCCACCCTTCTGGTGTGCTCTACCAAGTTCTGGTTTTCTTTTTGGAGGTCACCCAGCCCCTGGAGGGCCAGGTGATTTTCTTCAATTTCCTTTTTTAAGTGGCAGACTTCCTGGCCTAAAGTGTCTCTTTCCTGACTGAGATCCTGCATCTGTGCTGCCAGGTCGTCCCTCTGTCGTTGAAAGGCACCAGCTTTTTGGCGCTCCTCATCAAACTCTGCCTGGGTATCCAGGTCTTTCAGAATCAGTTTATTGCTCTCCTCTTTCTCTCTATCTAGCTGGCTTTGCAGGGTGACTACCTGCTCCGCGCATGCCCTGTTGAAATTGATCTGTTGCTCCAACTTTTTCTGGTTCTGCAGTAAGGAGTCCAAACTGTCTTGGTGCTCCTTCTGCAGGGCCAGAAATCTGGTATCCTGGTCTGTCTTTTCCTGTTGTAGGATGCCCATATCCTCTTTTATTTTAATGATATATTGCCTACTATCATTTTCTGACTCCTGGCTCCTGAGCAGCCTCTGCTCAGAAGAGTCCAGCTCAGATTGGGCCTTCTGTAATGCCAGCAGTTGCCTACTCGCCAGATCTTGGCCTTCAGCACACTTGTCCTGCATGGCTCCCATATGTAAATATAAATATGCTGCTACCCTGGCAATTTTATTGTGTTCATCTTTGGCTTTAGGAGCCATATATAGTTCACTCAGGGCCACATGTAATGGACCCTGATCTCTCCATAGGTCTGACCCTGTTTCAGTGACCTGTTGTGCGATTGCCTGCAACCAGGCATCCTGGCCCTGTTCAGTCCATTCACCTCTCACAAATAGTTTATGTAAGAGGTGCTCTCTGGCTATTTTCATGTCTACTAAGGTCGTCATTCTAGAGATTGGTCTCTGTCCTGACTTACAGAAATTAGTATTTTATTTTTGCAAAACAGACCTTTTTCTTAGAGCGTTCCTATGAGGAGTGCTTTACAGCGTAACACAGCGTGGTGATCCGACCGGATATGTGTATCTGGTCAGCTGGCACGCTGTATTAATCTGCACAAATGGTAGATCTAACCCAAATGTCCGGCACGAGCCCCCAATTTGTAAGAGGATTCAATTCAACACTACAGCTAAGTCAACGCCCAGTCTATAATACTGAATGAAAACCCTTATTGATATATCTTTATGTCCAGTTCATGCGTTTTGGATGACTACCCCTATATAACACCCCTCTCTTGGAATCCTCCTGACCCCAAGAAGCCAAGAAGTAGTTCTGTTTTGCAAGTTAAAAGGTTTAATTGATAATTTAAACAATATATATATATATATATATCACGCTTTATAATAAATTAATAATTGAATAGCACACTTAATCTGATATGATAAAGATTAACAACGGAGAATCTGGCACTAGCACACTTCTTTATAATCACTAAGGAGTTGACATGAAATGGATAAGATAGCAACAATACTTTTATGGTTTCCAATGGATGCAATGTGGAATGAAATGCAGTACAGAAAATAACTTGATAGGATTTCAGCAAAAGACAATGTAATCACTTTCTTGTACAATTCACCCCCCCCCCCCTTTTATGCAATGCAAGGAAAGGAAGCACACAGTTCTCAGAAATGCAATCAAATGTAATTCAGTTCACCCAGCAACTTAGACTACAGAAGTTGAAAACACAGGCAAAATGCTTTGATATGTGCTGGCAATGGAGTGAAAATATGTTAAAATGCTTTTAATTCCCTCTAGAGGTTCAGGGTGAGTGAAATCAAGTTAATATTAGTCCAGGCTCACTTTAGCAAGGATCTAGGGTGTAACTAGCAGGTTAAACGAATTTCTGGCAAATGGAAGGCAAGCAGCAGCAGATTTTTACACGTGAAGAAATTTGCAAATCGCGGTAAAATGTCAAATCGCGGCTAAATTTGCGAATGCGCCGAGCGCGATTACAGAGGAACTACAAGGACTATCACTATTTGGGGTCCTAGGAAAGCCTAGGATCTCAGCTTCCAGATGAAAGTTACTGCAAGTCTCTAGCACAAACGGTCACGGAGATATGAGCGATTAAATAAAGGTCGTTTTTCAGATTTGAAATTTTAAAGTTCAAAAAGACAAGTGCAGCTTGCAACTAGGAAATGACAAGTGACAGCTTTACAAATGACAGGTGACAGTTAGGAGACAGTTCTACTTAGATTAAAATAGGATTGAATTATATTATTTTAACTAAGAGATTGGTTCTGCACAGTTTTCTAGGTACTCGCACTATATTCTTGAGTGAAATGGGCCTCGCCATGGATCTGGTCAGGTTTTAAACTGGACTCTGGTCTCTGCACTTCACAGTGATCTGGGTCTGCTCTCTCTGGTTCTGCTAACAGGTCAGCTCTACTCTGCTGGTCTGGTCTGGGTCTCTGAAGGTTGATGGAGGTAAAGTATGGATTTTCCAGCAGAGCGTCCCGCAGCAAATGGATTTGAAGGTCCCTATCTGTCCTGTCTGTCTGCTTTTATGTGTTTAGAATGTGGGTGTGTTCTAGCATCACTGACCCTACCTCTCTCAGCTTCTAATTGGTCAAACTTTCATTTCTCCCCTGATTGGGGGAGCTAAGTTGTGTCAGAATGATGTCATTTTACAGCCTGCAGAAAGTCCACTCCTCCTGTCAACTTGCACACAAATCTAGATTTGAACCAAATACATATTTGCAGAGGTACATATTGTTTTAAAATCACACGCACCCATCATATATCACAGGAGGTATACCCTGTCCAAATCTGCTCTTCCTGGGGGCTTGCATTCAGAAATGGCAATATTTTGCACTTTTTAACTGGTTGGCAATACCGGACATTACCCCAAATTTACACACATGTGCGCAAGGAGTATGGACATTAGTTGATGAAGTGTCAGATTTTTCACATGCACACATTTTGAGTAATATCCTCTTTTCCGCTAAAACCCCCCTGAACATACCACCGGGTCCTAGCACGTCTTAAAACGTGGGCAGAAAAATCACAAGAATTATGGTGTCATTTAAATAATTTTCACAAGTCCGTACTATGAGTTATTAATCTTTTTAGAGTTATGTTCTGGCCCCAAAGGGGTGTGGTTTTCCTCCAGCACAAGGTTGAATTTCTGGTTTTTCCAGTTCTGCCAAGCTAGCTTGCTCTCACAGGCAGTGCCCCTCCCCTTTGCTTCAGGAGGAAGCTACTTTTACGACATCTGCAATAAACCATCTGCCTGGGTCAGGAGAGGGCTTTGTTCAGAGCTCCTGTATTCTGTGGGGGCTCCCCTTAATTCAATTATCAGAGAGATGGCATATCCTTAGTGTGGCCAGCAAAAGGCAGATAGGCCTGGGAACACAGCTGTGACTCAAGTTTCACTCCTGATGGGGGTAGTTGCCAGGCAAACTTGGAATCTCTTTAAGCCAGTTTTTAGCTACATGTCATTTCTGTTCCCCAGTTTAAGTCAAGACATTTTTTTACATATGCAGCTAGGATGCTGATTCTAAGTTTAAAACTATGACATTTAAACAATTGCAACCTATGTGACACTCAAAGTAGGTCACTCATTTCTTTTAAACATTTAGATTTGTAGTGTCTTTCAGTCCAAATTTACTTAAATTGCTGAAATCCACAGCTCAGCCAGTCTTGTTATAAACCTTCAAGTCACTTCAGAATATAACTTTAAATTGGATCCACCTCTTAAAATGTCTTTCTTTGGCATGTTTTGGGTTCATTTATTCAGTTTTCTACAAAATCTGGTGGTTTTAAAACTCCGGCTTTTTGATAGTGGTGAGTACTGGTACTGCACCCCTTTTTGGGATTTAAGAAAATGAATTCTCCACAGTTATGGGTTTGCTTTTGGCAATCAGCATTGCCATTCCCAATGGTTTCAGACTACTGTGTGGGTAGTCCAATGGTGGTTTTAGGCAGTGTCCTTCTGTGCCCATAACATCGGCAAAAATGGGTGGCAGCCTATTCTTCATGCACTTCCCTGGGCATTTTCTGGGAAGCTCTGGCCATCATGATGTTTTCATGTCAGTACTGCACAGTTTTGAGGTAGGGCTCGGATGCATGGGTAAATACATCCCACAACATCTCATCTTCAGCTCAGGCGCAATCAAAAAAAGGGGGGGGGGTTGTAACCGTTTGAAGCTGGATGTTATGTTCTTACAAGAAACCCATTGGAAGAGGGGTTGTGGGGGGGAAGCCAGCCATGAAAGCAAGGGTCATTGAAAAGGTTTATCATGCCTCGGGTGAATCCAAAAAAAGGAGGGGTAGCAGTGGGAATTTGAAGCAAGCTGGACTTCACAGAACTCTCCACCCTTAGTGACCCAGAAGGACGCCACATATTCATCAAGGGGGTGATAAAAGGCCAAAAGGTTTCCTTAATTTAGATCTATAGCTCAAAATGAAGGACAAGACCAGTATTGGGAAAAAGGGAAAGGGAAAAGCCAAATCTTTGTAGAGGGGCACTTATGTATTGGAGGGGAATATGGTCCTGGAAATCGGACAGGAAGGGGCAATCCCATGTAGGGTATCCTACGCACAGCGGAAGATGGCACGCCATTTTGCCTGAATAAATAATGAACTGGGGGTGGTTGATGCTATGGACTGGGAGGTACAAGCTGTCCCATCATACACTTTTCACTCACAGGCCCACGATGCCTACACTAGGATAGATTATGTCCTCTTAGACTCTGCCCGGTTACACAAAATTTCGACATCAACCATAGATCCAGTCCCTTGGTCGGACCACAATTTGGTTAGTGTAAAACTGGGGGAGTGGAATCCCGAGCAGAGAAAGGGGAGGTGGACGTGCAATGACCTGCTATTGAAAGTTAGAGAGGCAGTCCAGGGCTTGCTAAATCGATAACATTTCTGTTCGACAACGGGGAGGTGAGGCCAACGACAGTCTGGGAAGTATTCAAAGCTAAGATACGAGCGGAATTAATCCGATTGGGAGCTACTAAGAAAAAGGAGAGAGACAGAGGAAAAGGACCCCAGAGGCAAGACAGAGGCACTAAAACCTAAGGGCACGTTACAATTGCATCTATCGCCTAATATGGCAAAATGTACAAAAATATAGAACACAGTTGAAGGATCTCCTCCTGTATCAAACAGAGAGAAAGCTAGCGTTTCTCAAGCAAAAATATATGGAAAAAGGGGAACGTGCGTACTAAATATTAGCGTGGAAATTGCAAGCTCAGAGAAACACCAGGAGAATAGGGTCAATCCGTCAAACAGGCTCAGAAAGAGTATATAAAGACCAGCAAATAGCAAAGGAGTTCAGTAAATACTATGAGCTCCTCTATTTGAATGAATATACGGAGAACGGATCCCAGACAGACAAATTCCTCAATGCTCTACCGATATCAGGTATACCCCCAGAACAGGCAGCCACACTAGAGGCCCCATTCACAGCCGACGAAATTAGCTCATCAATAGGGAAGAAGAAATCTGAAGCATCTCCAGGGGACGATGGCTTCTCTGTCCGCTTCTTCAAGACATTCCGTTCCACCCTGGCACACTTCCTGGCTAAACTGTTCCAGGTACTGGAAACAGGTGTTCTCCCAGGCTCCCTGTTAAGGCCTTGATAGTAGTTCTTCCCAAAGAGGATAGGGGGTCCATCACACTGCCACTCATATAGGCCCATCTCCCTGTTAAACGCAGAAGCAAACATTTTTGCAAAAATGTTAAGTGTCAGACTGGAATCACTCATGACTTCATTAGTACATGGAGACCAGGTCGGTTTTATTGTGGGTCAGCAGGGCGCAGATAATATCCGTAAAACATAATGCACCCGGCTCAAGAGCATAACCTGGAAAGCTCCCTAGTCTCCATTCACTCTGTAAAGGATTTTGATTGGGTGGAGTGGGAATATATGTGGAAGGTCCTTGAGAAAATGGGATTGGGACCCAACTACCGTAAATGGATCGCTGCACTATAAAGAGACCAGATGACAAGGGTGCTAGTTAATGGCACAATATCACAATCTCTTCTCTTAACAAGGGGTACTAGACAGGGCTGCCCGTTTTCCCCCCACTCTTATACGTTTTCTCCATGATACCCCTTGCGTTGGCTATTAGGAACCCAGACATTAGAGGGATAAGGTGTGGTGTAGCAGAGTTTAAACTGTCGCTGTTCGCCGACGATATCCTATGCTATCTATTGGAAGTGCATCAATCCCTCCCAAGCCTACTAGACCAAAGCAACACCTTTGGGGCATTCTCGGCCCTAAAATGTATAACACAATGTCTAGTGTCATGCCACTAGAGGTCTGCACACACTCAGAGGATAGCCCGGGAAACTTCAAGAGGGATGAGGAAGGAACATAAAGCAATAACTTACCTGACCCGTCTGATTGAAGTCAACTTCACCCTGCCCTGACCAAACTGGGTGCAAACCTGTCACGCTGGACCCCCTCAACTCTTTTGTGGTATGGCAGGATGACCTCAATCAAAATGATGGTCCTCCTGCGACTATTATATTTATTCACAGCAATCCCCACTAGCCTCCCAGACACCTTCTTCGTGAGACTTAACTCTATGATCTCCCTATTCATATGGTAAGGGAAGAGACCAGAGTCAAAAGAACCACACTTACTCTCCCCAGAGACTTTGGAGGCTTTGTCTTGCCGGACTTCTACTTTTACTACAAAGCAGCCCAACTGTGCATCTTCTTAGAACACACAAGGGAAGACATGGTCACATTCTGGTCTTATCTGCAGGATATGTATGCGTCCCATAGGAAAGTCAGAAACCTGCTGTGGGCCCCGACCAAGTCGGTGCCAATGAATCTCAGGGAGCACCCAGTGCTGGGGGTAATATGGACACTGTGGAAGAATAACAGGCAAAATGCAGCCCATTCCTCCTGGCCACCCCACCAAGCTCAATATGGGGCCCTCCAAAAGAGTTAGGTAAAAGGGGATTTAGAAAAGCACAAATGTGGTCAGATAAGGGTCTGGAGAGGGCAGGACAACTCATCCAAGAGGGACTGTTCAAAAACGGGAGAGTTTGGGGGAGGAGGTGCGACAGGGTTTGATTATCTGAGGCTGAAGGGCATTTGTACAGACTCCAGGGTCCTACCAAAACTCTCCCGCCCATTAACAACCTTTGAAAGAGCTATCATTGAGGCTACCACTAGGAGGGGGTGGTCGTGTCCAAACTGTACAGAGTGTTGGTTACAGCAAACATGGAAGGGAGACATTTCAAGCATTCTTGGGAGGTAGAGAGTGCGGGTAATAACTGAAGAGACATGGGACCAGGTTTATCAGATTATGCTCCATGAGAATCTGTTCGCAGCGATTATGGAGCATAACTTTAAAATGTTACACGGATGGCACCTAGCCACCCAGAAAATGTCAAAAATGTTTGCCGGGGTCTCCCCTCTCTGTCCCAGGGAATGTGGGAAGCGGGGCACAGCATATCACATGTGGTGGACATGTCCCAACATCCAGGTGTACTGGACTGAATTCCTTTGTTGGATGAAGGAGGTGGCAGGCACAGCTTTCATCCCGGACCCACTGCAAATGCTATTGGGGGTGCAGGAGAGGACCATAGATGAAAGCAGGCTCACGGGAATATGCAAGGCGATGCAGAGAGCAGCACGGGTGGCGAAAGCACAAAAGTGGAAGAGCTCAGCCATCCCCTCTAAAGCGGACTGGTCCCTTAAACTCCGGGACATTAGCCTTGGAAAAATGTACTGCAATGGTAAATGATAAGATGGAATCCTTTCACATGGAGTGGGGAATGGTCATGCTGCAATGGGGTGATAACATGCCATAGAGTGTCATCATAACTATCCTCAAAGGCCGAATGGCTAGTCGGATTGAGAACACGGAGGACATGCCCAAGGATGTGCAGGGGGGAGTCTCTCCTCAAGAAGGCAAGGGGAACTCAAAGAGCCCAAGGGGCCTCATAAGTAAGGTGTCCTGGATTCCTGCTTTAATGCTATAACAAACGTAAACATGAAGGAGCAGAAGTTGGAACCCAGTGTTGCGCATGTTGGCTTGCTAGGGAGAGGGCGGGGGAAGGGGGAGAGGTTATGGGAACATAATGGCACTGACATTATGCATATTATTGTAACTGTTCCTTATGCAATAAGTTCAATAAACACAGTTAAACATTTTTTTAAAGTATGTTAAAACAATCCACAAAAATATTAAAAGTGCTTGAAGTGCGTGACTCCACCACCAGAGAGACAATCTTAGTATGCTATAATGCCAGACTTATTGGGGCATGGCTTGAGTTCATGCAGAAGGCTGCGACTGCTCGGAGCTCCCGCAAAGATCCTCTGCTAGATCCTTGTAGCAGCGACTACAGCCAGAAACGCTAAGTGATTTGAATTGAAGTCCGGGTCCTGTGTGCTCCAAGACGGCAGCCGCAACAACTCTGAGGATTCTCCGGCGGCTTGCATAAACGTCAGGGCTGTGTCGCTTCTATCAGACAAGTTACTCCCCATAGGCTTCGCTCCCAGGACATACTGGTCAGTGGAAACAGCGGCTGGAATGGACGGCTTTCCTGATACTTTGGTTCGACCTGCGCCACTGCGGTGTGCAGAGCCTGGGATGCATGCGCCACTACCAACGGGGCAAAGACATGCAGCGAATGCAGTCGGCCGCTGAACTCCAGAAACAACGGCCTGTCCGGGAAGCTGGTCTTCACCACCATGACACGAGTGCTGGTTTGTGGCACTGGATTGCTGCCCACTGCCTGTGCTCCGAGAAGGGAACCATTAGGTCCTTGAATGAAGCTGCGGAATGCCAGCTACTAACTCATTAAGGTCTGCACCCCCATTTGAATTGACTGCAGATGCCAATATCTGCTGCTCCCTCAGTCAACCACACAAACTGCCTGGCCGCCCCAATAACAGACCCCTCCAGACCTGACCTTACCACTTGCACGCTGCCTTTGTGACTCATTTGGGCGGTACTGGGGCACGGCCCAACTGCCTGGTGGGAAGCACCCTGTGCCTGCCGGGGGAATTCACCCGGCGTTACCCTGTGGTCCACATATGCTAATAAATTGTTTCCGAGCGCCTTGGGATTTCCGTTCACATGGGTCTTTGAGGAGTGAGACCACCATCTATTGCATTACCCGAAAACTCTCCCCATAGTGACAACCACCTTTTTGGTGAATCCATGCTACTGATTCGACCTGGAGGAGCATGGGGGTGTGGAGGGGGCATGCCCTCTGCAACCGAATCTGTATTAGAGGTGCCCATCTGACTTGCACCAGCAGCGCTCAGTTATCCCATGTACCTCCAAAAGGAACTTCTTACTCTGGCCCATGCGGGGCTACAATGCGCACTCAAGATTGCACCTGAACCAAGCCACCCATCGTGTTGCCTACTAAGAATAAATGCAAGACTACCATTATGGACATCGCGGCGCCTCGCTAACTCAGGACACATAACAGATTGAACCTTGCACCGAGTACATAACCCACAAGAAAATCAGGTTCTCGCAATAGCTGCCCTGCGGTCCTCACTGGAGACCAAGACTGACAAGGTCAAAACAGATGTTTGAACTTCTCTGGCAAAATGTTAGGCAACTGGCTGAAAGGGTTACAACTGCAGAATTGAAGGAGACTACCACTACCACCAAAGATCTTGTGGCGTGGGTTAAAGAACTGGAAACACAAATCGCTACACTGGAACTATGAGCAGAGGACGCAGAGGGTAGATCTTGCAGGAACAATGTACATGTGCTAGGACTTCCAGAGGCTACAGAAGGACCGGACCCGACCTCCTACATCGAGAACCCGATATTACAGGAGATTGGTCCTGGCAAGCCATCATAGGGTTTTGCAGTTGAACAAGCTCACTGGTCCCTACAGAAGAGACCGCCACCAGGATCCCATCCCAGACAGATTATAGCCAGAATCCTGAACTTCCGCGATAGGGAAGTAATTCTACAATATTCTAGGGAGGGGGTGAGATACAAAGAAATAGCTCAAAGATCACTGTATACCCGGACTATACGCCTGCAGTACAGAGAAGTAGAAACACGTTCGTACCCACCAAGGTAAGTCTCAGGCAACTGTGACTTAATTATATGATCATGAAGCCTGCTAGGCTAAAGATACTTTACAACAGCAAATCACGCTTTTTTTTTTTTTGACAGCCCAGAGGCAAAAATCATGTGGATGTAGCACAACATCTTGCACAGTAAGTGTAGCACTGACAGCTGAAACAATGTGCGACTCCATAAGGTCTCACCACATTACCAGACACCCTTGTAGCTTGAGTTCCGCCCGCCGAGGAAGGGGGTGACCTGCAGTGAAACTGCAGGCTGGCACAGAGACCTTGTACTGCACTTGACCCATCTATATAAATGGGCCATGGCTCCTAGTGTAACACCATGGAGCCCCCGGAATGATGTTGCATAAGTGCCAAGGGCGAGGTACCTAGTCCTTGGCATTCCCTCCAGATTGTCAAGGACGAGATAGCTCATCCTTTTAGGCACTGGGTTTTGTGTGATCCCTGCCATACAAAACTGTAATCCAACCCCCGGGCTATGTGTGGGGGAGGTCCCCCTCACTGCCCGGGGGTTGGATTACCTTCAGTTTCACGTCGACATGAAACAAAGTATTTTCACTGCAGCAGCCATCTTCGGCTGCCGCAGTGAAGAGAGAAGGTTAGCGCCCTTCGCCCTCGATCTCTGGCTGTATTTCAAGCCGGTGATCGAGGGAGGCGTTGTTGGAAAGGGGAGATTCTCCCACTCGGCCTCCCCCTAAAATACATGCTAACATTTTCAACGCTTTTGTTTACCTAACTTCCCTTGGCGCAGATGGGCACATTTGCCCATCTGCGCCAAGGGAAGTGGGGTAAACAAAAAATGTAAAATGGTAGACTGCATTTTAGGAGGGGCTGTAGGTGGGAGCTGAGGGGCACCTTAAAACACCAGCAAATTTGTAATGGAGAGGGGGTGGCCCTCCCCCCCCCACCCAAATGTGCCAATCTGCCCCCAGGGTGCCCAAAACCTACTGCTCCATCCATTGGGGGGCATGTCTGATGTTTTGTGATGGCCCTCTCCCCCCCCCAAAATGGAGGTGGGGCACCTCATGCAGCCCTCCTTGGGAGCAGATTTCTGCCCCTAGGAAGGGGCAAATGTGTTTTCACTGGGGGGGTGAGGTTCAGTAGACTGCCAGGGATGGCTTAAAAGTGGGGTGGGGGGTGTGTGATCAGAGAGTTACTAAAGATTTGTTTTTGCTGGGGTGACCGTAGGTAACAAATGTTTTTTTTTTTCGTTTACAGCTTTTTCTACATGAGCAGCTGCAATGTTATGAGAGTACTGTTATTTTATTATTGTACGGTTAGGGTTAGGGGCCACTGTCAGTGGGGTGGGTCAGACTGGGGCTGGATTGTTGGTGGTGTGGGTGGGAATGGGCCATCTGGGGAGATATTTTGTTGGGCTGGGACACAATTGCAGGAGAAGGCAACAAATTGACTCCCATGCCAGCCGAACAATGGCGTTTCCCTGGGTGTGGCTGTCTCCCATGTGGGCTGACCGTCTGCAAGCTCAGGCTGCACCTCTGGCTGTGCTACGTTGGAGATGTCACCTCCGGGGAGGAATGGGGATCCTGCCGGGGCTCCCTGGGACTGCTGCTGCACTTGGGGATGGTGAACCCACATGGGAGACGGATGCCCAAGGCCAGGTATGCGATCCCAAACCATCCTGGTATTCTGGCAGGCCTGCGTTACAGCTTCTCTCTCCGGGAAAGGATGGGGGAGTGTCTCAGGCCTCCCGGGAACCACCACTGGGCTTGGGGGCGTTCAACCGACAAAGAGTCAGCAACCCAAGGCCAGGGACATCAGCTCCGACCATCCTGGAGCACAGGCTGGGCTGCCATACAGATTTTACCTTGGGGGATGGAAGGGGACCCTGCCAGGGCTCCCTGGAGCTGCTGCTGTGCTTGGAGATGGTACACCCACGTGGTAAATGGATGTCCAAGGCCGTGAACATCACATTCAACCATCCAGCAGTTCTGGCTCGGCTGCATTACAGCTTTTCCCTTTGGGGAGGTATTGGCACACTGCCGGGACTGGTGGGGAAAGCTGTAACAGCCGAAAAACATGGGTAACCCCAAGTCTTTTAGCACAGCATAATTTAAGGAATTGGGCTCATGTGCACACCATACAGATTTGGGCCTAGGGTGTCCAAGCCACCAAGGAAAACTGGGAACCCCATGCATTTCTGAAAAGAGGACACCCGTGGGAATCCACAGAGGTCTGACTTGCGCAAAGCGGCCCAGAATTTATCACCCAGAACCCTCGACAAAGTGAAAATTGTGTTTTTTCCCCACCAAACATCAAACACTGTCGGGATTGTGGGTAATAAATTCAGGGGCAATTCGTGCAAGTTGGACCTCTGGATTCCTACGGTGTCCTCTTTTCAGAAATGCATGGGGTTCCCAGTTTTCCTTGGTGGCTTGGACACCCTAGGCCCAAATCTATATTGAGTGCGCGCTTGAGCAAAATTCCTGAAATTGTGCTGTTCCAAAAGACTTGGGGTTACCCGCGTTTTCGGCTTGTCCCTTTGCGCCCAGGTAAGTGCACCCACACGTGAGGTACCGTTTCCGGCGGGACACCTGTGGGAAGGTACAACATTTGTTGCGTTTGCGTGGTTTTCATAACGTTTCAACCCATTTGCTGCTGCTCTTTGTAAGACAACCCTTTCATTTCCCAAATGTGACCTACAGTTAGTTGCTGCTTCAGGCCCTATACACTTTTGTAACCTTCAAAAGGTCTGCTTGTGCTCTTTCAAAAAATGTACGCTTGCCCTTCCTCACCACATTGGACTTCCTTATTTACACATGCCAAGTACGTCTGTTCAGGCCATAAGCATAAAACTCCTGTGTACCATTGCTCAGTATTTTGGCTTGTGGTGTTGCTTGTTTTGTGAAACATTACAACAAATGTGCGATTTCCTAACTGCAATAGTCGGGGGAATATAGCGGAGCAATGTTTTTCTCAAAAGTCATAGAAGCCATTGCCATACCAGGCCAACCATGTCCACCACATTTTTTTTCCAGTCATTTTCCAGCTTTTTCCCCCCAAACTATGGAATTTTTCCCTACATAGTTATTGCCCGACCTGCGCAAATCACCCCTTCCTAAACTTTGAATTTTGTCACTTTTTCAGAAGTGTATGCCTTTCTGTCCCCCTATTCAGCTTTCCTACCATTTTCTTCCATTCCATCCACGCATGTCCTATTGGAAAAAAAAAAGGCCAAAAATCGCCTACCTCTCACAAAAAGGGTAATAACCATATAAAAAAAATATATATATATATTGTTTCCACTCAACCTGTTCTTGAAAGCCAAGAAAATGGGGAATTCAGCACAGCAAACCATTTGTTCCTAGCTCCAACAAGGGAAAAACCACAGGCTTCTTGTACATCATTTTATTGGAATTTTTTGAAAAAACCCAAAATGTTCTCCCTTTTTGGTTATTTTCCCTCACCCCCTACAGCAAACTAGGATTCCTGGGTGCCGTTACGACCGCCTACATGTGCGGGAAGAAAAAATAAATAAATAAAAAAAAAAATTAAAAAAAAGGGACCAAATTTGGCCGAGATAGCTCATGTAACAAAAAAAATTACAAGGCATTGAATGGCGACAAACTGAAATCACCACAAAGAAAAATACCTTGGCACTCGGGGGGGGGGGGGGGGGGACCCATGGCAGTTAAGGGGTTAAAAGCCACAAACAATTACCTTTTTCCTTCCAGTGGGGACAAAGTCTGGTTACCCACTGTTGGTCTCAACCACCCTCTCAAAGATGATACTGGATGCCAGTCTGTTGCAGGACCCTCTACCTGGTATACAATGGCCAGATTTGGCCATTGAGGTACGGGAATGCCTGAACAATGTGTTTTTGTTGGGCAATGTTTCATAGTTTTGTCGACAATGTATTTTTTCTATTTAGTCCATGTATTACGGCTCACAAGGTTCTGTCAGGAAAGGAAGAAGGCGATGGATATGGCAGGGGAAATGTGCACAAAATACACAGTAAACAACCTTGAATATAACAACGTGCATTCAATACCCAAGACTCGTGTATACCACTATATGAAAAGGAATGTAGGGTAAGCACTTAGAACCTCCTTATGACTGAAAGGAAAGTCGGCAAGCTCCTTACCCACTATGCTATTACAGATACTGACAGCGCTAAACCCACGTAGAGGGCAAGCAGGGACAGAATCTGTAAGCTGACACTCTAGACGGTACTGAATAAAGAATTTGGAAACAGTACTCACAAGGACCGGAATGACCACATGAATGCCAGTACCCACGAAGACCGGAAAGACCACTTGGATGTCCGTATTCACGAGGACCGGAAAGACCACTCAAAAGTCAGTACTAACCCACAACCCTGTAAATCAAACAAGAACCCAAAAGGCAGTAAAGGCAAAGAGTGAGGATGACTAAATACCTAAGCCCAAGTCAAGAGGCAAGAAGGAATAGTACAGTGTGGAAAACAAAAGATAATCACACAGGAGCTAGTTACAACAGCTTCCCACACCTAATAATAAAATAGGAAATAAATGTAAAAGTGTAAAGGAAAACATGGCATGGATCCCAATAGAAGGCAAGGATCAGGAGCAGTGAAAACGATATCAAAAGGGAAACTTTCCCACCCATCCAAGGTGAAAAGGCAGGAAACTAAACCTGTAAAGGAAAGATTAATGCAACAAGTCTTTCAGTAGCAAAGGACAATTTCTAGGAAACAGTGAACACAGGCAATTGGGCTACAGCAAAAGGAAAGCTCAGAGAAAGGCTGCCTGCAGACAGAGAAAGGGAGAAAGGGATTTCCAAAAGGCAGAAATCATTTAGGCATACAAATACGAATTCCAGGACAAGGAACAAGAAACACTAACTAGAAACTGGGCACAAAAACTAGGAACCAGGAACAAGGGACCAGTCAAGACAGGAACGCTGCAACAATGACCAGCGCTGGACTGAAGCAGACTGAGGCTTTTAAAGCTGCTTAACGAGCACACCCCTCAGGCGTGTCGCCTGCTGCACCTGCAGCCACAGGTGTTGCCTATCCTCCATCCAGCCTTGTCCTGCAAGGGAGGAGGTGAGGCAGTGAGCCAGGCATTCTGAGAAGCATAGTCCTTTGATTAAAGTAGCAGTAGCATGCTGGCTGCCAAAAACCTGGAATGGATCCGGAAGGGAAGTAATTTGGGAAATAAGGTTTTAGCGCTCCCAATTCATCAGGACACTGTAGCATAAGGTTCGGAGGAAATGTCCAGTAGGGAAGAAACCCCAAAACATGCCCCCAAGTGGCGGGAACGGGAGCGAAGGGAGCGAGCCGTGACGGGTACTACTTTTGGGAGAATGGGGGTGGAGGCACGGCAGGTGGGCGTATGGGACACTCGTAGCTATGCCAAATGCACTAGCTACCAGCACAATGGTATAACTGCTATGCAGGGGTAGCGGTGTGCGAGACCGATGCGACATGTGGGGGAGGCCACATGGGCACCACTCTGGCTATGGATTATGCAATACAACTATGGCCAACAACAGAATATTGACCTGAAATGTGCGAGGCGTGGGCTCTTATCTTTGCAGGGACAGGGTGAAATCGTACTTGCAGTGCAAGAGAACCTCCATAGCTTTACTCCAGGAGACCCGCCCGCTAGCTGACAACCAAGAGGTCATCTTAAACCAATGTGGAGGGACGGGCTATGGTGCTACATACTCCATAGTCGCCAGAGGTTGTTCAAATGGATCGATGGTTCGCTGTCTTTTCAACTGCTGGAAGTGGAGAGAGATAGAGAGGGACTTACTTAATTTTACAGGGTTTTCTTAACCACAGAGAAATATGCATTGTGCATTCATATTTCCAAACCACAAGATCCCGAACAATGTACGCACACTATGCAATTACATTGCGTCAAGGCGCGAGGGTTTCTTTTTTGGGGTGGTGGGGATTTCAATTGTGTTAGAGACGCAGCGCTTTACTCATCTCCTCACAAGCTACACACTAGAATAGACCATTTCTTCGCTGGGACGGGACAACTAGCTGAACTCAGCAGTGCAGAACATATGGGCCGTTCGATGTCTTACCATTCCCCCTTGATGATTGAATGGGACATTACGAGTCCCTGACCTCCTATCCCGACATGGTGCATGCCCGTTGGTGGTTTGACCAACGCGGTTTTCAGGAAGACATTACAAGACTCTCTGATTAATTTCTTGGAAGATAACGTAGGGAAGCAAGATAGTTGGGGCACTAATTGGGAAACCATGAAAGTAGCAACCAGGGGCAAAGTTATAGCAAGTGCTAGGTGTATCCGCCAGACTGCGGGAGGACTAGAGGCCACAGAGGAAGAAACCAGAACACTGGTGGCCCGGCACTCAGGCCTGCGGTCGATAAAGGAAATAGGAGCCAAGACCCGGTCCTGATGCCTATTGGCATAGGAGATACTAGCTAAATTTGTCACAGTGCTCCAGATAAGTTTATGTTTAAACTTTAAGGTCTGGCCATTTGATCGCTGCTGTATATATTTAAAATGTCGAACACACTAAAACCTAGCAGCAAGCATGAATTGTGTTGTGTGTTTTGAGGTTCGATAGCAGAATTGTCTTTTGGTGTTTAATGAAAGTCCTTGTTTCCTGGAGCTATTACTACCTAATGGTATGCCAATGTTACGATACAACAGTGCAGAGAGGCAAGGACTCCATGCTAAATTCTATACCTAATCTCATGGTCAAATGGTTATTTGTATAGCGCTTTTGGCAAAGCGCTGTACATAGAACATATTTATCCCAATTATCACCAAACCAAAGTCGGTACTCCTTTATCGACCTTGAAAGGATAAAAGGCTGAGATGGCCTTGCCAGGATTCGAACCTTCAACCTACAAATCACGCACAGATTGCAGCAACAAGAGCTCAACTGGCTGAGATATCTTATTGGCGGACATTGTTCAGAGGTCGGTTAAATGAGTATCGACTGAGGTATAATAATCACAGTGCCTAGATGTTGGATAAAGCATGTATGAAGCGCTACATAAAGTTAAATACCTAGCTGGATTATCAAAGGGACAGGTTTGGCTGACTTTCTATTTCAATTACAAATGTAACTTTCATTTGTTTTTGAACAGCACTTGCACTTCTTGGAGAGTCAGGGTTTAGATGTTTTAATTGTAGTCTTGAAGATTTGAGAGGCTAGAACACCTGTGATTGTCATTACACCAATCACCCCTTGAACAAAGGCTCTGCTGCCACTGACCATTTATTGTAATGTACCCCATGGACTGCAAGGTTAAATGGATGTAAACTAGACCGTGCATAGTCATCATTTTACATACTGTTTTTATAATTGGTGCATACATTAAATTATAGGCGTTAAAATGATCTGCCTCTGAATGATGATGCAGAGCACAGGAAAAATACAGTTGTGCAATACAGGTTTGCCGTCACTGGAAAAAAAGCATAATTTGTTACAAAATATTAATCATCAATTGTAACTTAGTTTTCCATCTGATTAATTTTACAATCCAAAAATGCTAGGAAAATAAATATGCCCAGTGCTTCCGTTTGCTCCATGAGCAGCAACATAGCAGAAGCTGAATGGAAAGAAACCATTGCTTTTATCACAGAGTGCAGTTTCTTTTTTTGAAAGGTTTCAGAGAAATACATTCTGTTTCACAGGCATTTATCAATGGCTTGCATTAACATCCATGCCAAAAAAATAAAAATAAATAAGCCTTGTGGTTTCTTTCAATAACCTGACCTGTGCACTTGCCTCTGCTCTAAACTTGAATGTAAATGTACACAGGCAAATAAGAAAGCTGTCGTATTTACAGGTTTTCATGCGTAAAAACCAGTGCTCCAGATGTACTCTAAAAATAAAAATGGGGGTTAAAAATACTCTCAAGCAAAAATGGTAAACTGACATATGAGCCTGTGCCCCCCCCCTCTTCCTGCCCCCCCTGCTTTCACTCCCACAACTCCATGGATATGTTTGGATCACTACTACACACAGTGCTACAGAAAGAAACTAATATCACTGCGTGATCTGAGCAGGTGCAAATGTATATTTTAATGTGTGTGAATAATCAGATGTAAAGAAATAAGTATTACAGATCATTGCTGTTTGACCGTTAACACAGTTTTTTGGAAAATGCTCATTGGGAATGGCACCTACTTTTTTACTCCCTAAATAAAACTGTTACTCCCAAACTTTAAAAAAAATAGGGAGCAAGATACTCTTAATTAAAAATCTTTTTTAGGGAGTAAAAGTGGCCGATGCCATTTTCTGTAGGGCCGTTTCCAGTTAGATTTGCAGAACGCTGTGTGCCATCTCCTCCACTCTGCCCCCCCCCACCCCCAGTAGTAGCTCCTGGTCAATGCTGGATGCCAAGGAGCCCCTTTTAGCTCCAGTTTTTCCAATCTTAATTTCGATCCATGCTTTCTACCTTTAAGCATTTTCAAGGGACCCAGGGAGGTCATTTAGGGGTCGCAACTGCGACCCCTGCAGTTTCCCTTGCTACCCCTAAAATAAAAAGTAAAAAAATAAAAAACAAAAACACTTTTTTTCTTGTTTTAATGCAACCTCCGGGGCTGTGGCCAGAACCGTGTGGCACTTTGCTACTGGAGTGGCTGGCTTTCTTGTTCAGGCCTCTTTAAAAAAATACAGGGTTTCCAAAAGTTTAACACTTTCTGCATTGACCCTAAATAAGAAAGAATAGGAATAACTAATAATTAGTCTTTCTGGAATTCTATACAATAATTGCTAAACTCATTAAAGGTTTATTTCAGGCACATTTTAGGGGCCAGTTACTAATTTAGTCTGTTCTTAAACACCTCAACTCAGCTTTTCATTCTTCTGAAGTCGATAAGGAGTACCAACACAGGTTGGGTGATATTGTATGTATATTTAGCGCTTAAGCATAAGTGCTATACACTTCATTATCATTTGGTCATGGATGTCTGCTTGCATTCACAGTAATTTGGTAATATGGGCCTATACACACTGATCTTAACGATACATATGGTGATCCATTCTTGTATGAAACGTATATCACACTTTAGTGATATTGTATCCATATTTTCCGTAGTGAATAATGCTATGTGATGCAACTTCCTGTTTTGTCAAATGGTGAAAGGTCGTGTTCCATTGATTCCCATGATATCACTTTGGGGTGGCGTCAAATGACATCACTTCCGGTGATGTCATCAGAGGTCAAGAGTCATGCAATGTCACTTCCGCTACCCCTGGCATTTTGGTGAAATGACGTCCCTGAAGGGACCCCGGTAGTGGAATGGGGTGGGAATCTGTAGGCTACTACAATGTCATTGACAGTTTAATAATATTCCTTCCCTTCTGATAATGCACTGCGTATGCTTTCCTTAAAAAGATGATGGAGTCCATTTGTCTCAGGGTTGTATACGTTTCCCCATAGATTCAAATTAGCATTATTATTTTTTTTAACTTACTTCTCAAGAGGAATTGGAACATTTTATCACCTTATGTGCAACAGGTATAATAGAATCAGTCTTCATCCTAATCTTGTATGAAATCGTTCAAACATTCTCATCTGTGAGGACTTCATGCTGAATCATTTGCTTTTTTGACAGAGAACTTGGTTCACATGACACAGTTTGCCCTGCTCATCACATGCCAAAATAGATTCTTCGGCATCAGGATCTAGTTTTATATTGAATCTTTTCTGGTGTGACCAGCTCAGTAGAGGAGAATTTCCTGTGAAAGACATGCACACTTTCCCTCTTGCACTTCACTCTCTGAATCCATTGTAGTATAAAACCACCAGAGCAACTAGTTTTCCACCATAGGCCACACGGTTGATGTCTATCATTCAGCGTTACTTCACCTTGTAACAGAGCGTCTTAAATTAGGCATTAATGCCTGTATTATTTACCAGTAATCTTCATTACTCCTAGTCCTACTCTTCCTCGTCCCAGTACTCCAGAATGTGGAGGTGGCCCACCTCCTACAGGAACCCCTTTTCTTCTATTTCCTTTAGCCATGCCCCCTCCTACATCCACCTCTGGGCATAACATCCCACCTCCCTCGAGCTACAACAGTAACTAACACTGCCCGAAAGGCCCATTCCACAACGGGGGAGAGCGAGGCAGGAAACTCGTACTTGGACAAGGAAAAGTAGGACTAGGAGTATTGAAAATTACTGGCAAGTAATCCAGGCATTACCTCTACATCCACTCTTCCTCGTCCCAGTACTCAAGAACATGCCAACTCCAGGGAGAATGGACCGAGATCACTAACACCACAGAGTAGCATACAGTCCAAGACAGTATCAACAAAGCAAATCACATAAGCGCCACACTCGAGACCCTAGCTCCGAAAGCCCCAGTTTCCTTACAGTGGAGGTTCAAATGGTAGTGATGAATAAACGTGTCAGGCTCAGACCAGGTAGCGGTGCGACAAATGTCCTGAATATGAACCCCCACGCGCCTCTGCGCAAGAGGAAGCCATCCCCCGTGTGGACCTACCCTGTACCCCAGACGGGAGGCGAGAACCCACAGAAGAATAAACCAGGGAGAGGGCATCCCGCAGCCACCTACTGATTGTGGGAACAGATGCCGTCTTCCCAGAAGCAGTGCCACCAAACATGACAAACAGGGTGGAGGAGGAACGAACGACCCTACTGCGTTCCAAATATATCAGAACAGCCCTCCTGTCAACCAGAGTAGACCAGCAGACCTTCTCCGGGAAGGATGGTAGGGAAATACATTTTTTAAAAAAGGACAATCTCCTGCAAGAGATGTGAAATTTGGAAAAGACCTTAGGAAGTAAGGGTAGGTGACACTTAAGGAATAAGACATCAGGGGAGACCACCAAATCGGGCACTTCGCAGGAGAGGGCGCCAGTCTCACCCAGCCTCTGCCCTGAGGTGGCAGCCACAAGGAAGACAGTCTAAAGGGTCAGAATCTTAAGACTCACCACCTTCAATGGCTGAAAAGGCGAGGACTGCAGCACCCGCAGAACCAAGAGGAGATCCCAGAAGCAGAGATCAGCCTGGCCAAAGTGAAATTCTTGAGAAGCCTCCCCACCAAGGAGTGACCACCCACATCAAGAGCCCCAAAGAGCAGATGGCAGCCCACTCAGCACGCAGGGTGGAAATAGAGACCCAAGTTAAACCTTCCTGAAGAAACTGTAGGATGGGAGCCCCAGAACTCAAGGCAGAGGAAGAGCCCCGAGCCAGGCACCAGGATACAAAGTGCTCCCAGTGACACTTGTTGGCCTTTAAAAAAGGTGGAAGGACTCCGGTCCCGTTGAATGAAGAACACCACCTCTGCACAGAAACCCACATAAACTAGGTGAGCCCTTTCAGTTTCCACGCCCCCCCCAGACCAGGTTCTGTGGTCCCACCACCCCCGTTGGGCAGAATGCTGCATCCAGACCGCCCCCACCCCCCTGAGAGAGGAAGCATGGAGGAAATGCCACATCCAGCAAGAAGGGGAACCAACACCTGCAGGGCCAAAGAAGAGCAACCAAGATGACCTCCCACTGAGAATCCTGAATCCGGAGCAGCACCTTATGGATGAGCGGGAAGGGGCAGGAGGGGTGGGGGGGTGCAAACAGAAGCCCCGACATGGGGAGGTCATGGAATCCACCCCCCATGCCCCTGTGCAGGGGAACCTTGGGGGACAGGCAAACAGATCCAGAACTGGAGACCCCAGCACCCTGCACACCCTCAGAAAGGCCACATCCCGCAGCACCCAATCCTACGAAGGGAACACCATGCTGAGGCGGTCCGCCACCACATTGACATGGCATGCCGATAAAGACAGATGGCTGGACTGCTCCCAGCTACAGAGACGGAGAGCCAGAGACCCCAAGGACCGGGAGCTCCCCCGAAAGTTGACACAGGCAACAGTGGCAGTATTGTCGACTGCAAGAGGCCCGCCTCCCCCTAAAGCACCATGGCAAAGGCCTGTAGACCCCTCAAAGGCCTCTGCTAGCTCCCCCAAGTTTGAAGACCAGGATGTCTCCATGTTGGACCACAGTTCCAGGTGAGTCTGGCCCAAAGAAACTGCACCCCACCCCAACAGGCTGGCGTCTGTGGTATCGATGATGGAGAGGGCAGACAGAGGGGGAACCCCCTCAACTGATTGGGCAGACAGAGCCACCACCGGGGTGTGTCCTGGATGGAAGGAACCACGGAAATCAGGGTTTCGAAGTCCAGAGAGGATTCCTTCCAGAATCGGTGGACGTGGAGCAGCAAGGGACAAAGATGAAGCCTGGCACAGAGGACAAGGAACACACAGGCCGCCATATATCCCAGAACCTGAAGGAAGTCCCTGGCTGAAACCACTGCCCAAGAAAGAAGAACCAGGCAGCCCCTCAACCGCTGGAGGTGAATAGCAGCGACAACTGGCCCCAGAACCTTGGTGAAGACTTCGGGCCAAAAGACAAGGCTCGGAACTGGAAATATCGCTGCCCACGGCAAACCTGAGAAGCATCTGATCAGAGGACCAGATGGGAACATGGAAGTAAGCATCCTGCAGATCCAAGGATGCCAGGAAATCTATGTCTCTCACAAGCGGGATAACACATTGTAGACATTCCATCTTGAAACGTCGAGTCAGAATGCGACGGTTCAGGGACTTGAGGTTTATGATGAGATGGTATGACCCAGAGGGCTTGTTTTGCTTTATCGTCATTGCGTGTGGAGATCCCGTACTTACATTCTCCGGATCCTTCCAAAAGTGATCATTGGACTCAGATAGGCACAGAATTACAGATAGTTCCAGAAAAATGGCGCGTTATAGGCCCTTTATTCACCGTTAACATACAAACAGAAAGAATAAACACATAATCATGTATATATAGACAAAAGGAGAAAAAGACTTCACCATTAAGATCGCCACAGGAGACAACTTAATCTCGGCCACAACAACACTGCTTAGTCCCCACAGCAGGTAGGCAAAGAGATCGATCGTTCTAACGGGATCTGAAGCAGAGCGTCCTCCCTTCCAGCGAGACTGCAACACTTGGGGTCCAACTTCCAACTCTGAATATCCAAGAGGAAAAATCTTTGTCTCTTATGGGGGCTACTTTCGATCCCCACCCCTCATGGTTACCAAGCTGCCCTCGGCCGAAGAGCAGACAATAAGCATGAGGCATAAACAGAGTGGAATATTCCAGTTAGAAGCGGAAAAAACACATCTGCCTTCCTTGCTGTCATTCCCACTGCACCTGCAGGAGTACTCCGACTCCCTTTCTAGCTTGTCCTCCAGCAGACAATACAATAACTATTCTCCCCAGCTCGGTAATCTGACATAAATATGTGACCTTGTCTCTGCAGCAAAAATACATGTTGAGCCCAAAAAAAAAAAAAAGACTTTCATTACTGTTTTCTTGCGGTAAATGGAAGTGAATATCCAAGCTGGCCACGCACCAGTGCCTTTTTATCTGGCTCATTCAGCTCACGCACTACAGGGCTTCAGCACCAGGGACACCATATGCCCAGACCCTGCTTGCTCCATGGAACCGGTCGAATGACCCTCTTGAAGAGTAGGTCACCGCAGGGCCCGACGCATAGCAAACTTCTTGATGGGGTGCCTGGGAAGGGACTTCTGAATCGTACCAGACTGAAGGGGGGGGTGGGGTGGGGGCGGGGCACAAACTCTGCTTGTACCACCAGCGCAGCCTATTGACCCAGGCATCTCCAGAAGGACAGATGCAAAAGGTCCAGGAGAACATCAGACCACCCACAACCAGCATGGTGTCAGGATTCCTGCTGGCATTGAGGGGAGACCCAACTGGAGCGCCATTTCCATCCATCACAGGACGGCCCCGCACACTACGGCAACCCCTAGAACGCTGCTGCTGCCTAAACAGGACCCCTGAAAACAGGAGCCAACTTCCTTCGCAACTGCCCTCCATGTTTGTCAGCTTTAAAAACCCTGTGCATCTTTGTCTTCAAGGTCCTGGTCTTCAAGGTCATCCTGGAAAAATATGCAGCATTCAAAGGGAATCTTCATCGCGGTAGACTTCTGCCTAGAGCCCGTCATCCAATCCCTGGTGTGAAGGGGCCTGCGACCCGCAACGACGGAACCCATGAACATAGCAGCAGCCTTCACACCATCATACGCACGGTCGACAAAAATTCAACATGAGCCTTAATCACCTGTAGATGCAGAGTCGGGTCAGAGCCATCCTCTGCAGCCTTGATGGTGGACTTCAAGCGCCCGAGAGCAGCCTCTGCTGTGTAGGAGCAGTATGTGGCAGAACATAAGGCCAGATGTGCACCCCCATAAGCCTTCTTCAAGGCGGAGTCCACCTTCCTATCAGGGTCCCTGACGGCATCCTCGCCAGACATAGAAGACCTCCCCACCAGCGACCTGCGGAATGGCAGGCTCCTTCCCCTGCAAGGGATACAGTTTAGCCAAACAGCAATCGACCGCAGTCTTATCCGGTTCAATCCACTCCTGTTGGACTTTAGCCTTAAGCCAGGAGGGGAAGGCCTCTCTTAAGCGTGCACTTGAAATGGGGGCGTAGGGGGCATGGTACCCCCACAGGCCCAACATATGGAAGGGGCTGAGTCCGGGAACCCCATATAGTGGGACACTTGCAGCAGAACTTCAGCCTTCGCCGCCTTGTCCAAGTATTTGCCCTTAAACTCGGCAGACCTGGAGATGGGAGGCCCACCCAAGTTGGAGGAGACATCAGAGGAGGAAGATGGAGGAAATACACCCCCCCCCCTACAGCAGTGAACCTGGATACCCTCCTCCTGCAGGGCCGTTCTGAAAATCATTAGAAGCTTGTCCTCTGGTATGCTGCTCCCTTCTCCTCTTAGGAGGGGGGGGGGGGAGAGGAGGAGGAGGAGGAGGAGGAGGAGGATGGCGAAGGGGAGCACGGCTCCACATGTCTCCGTTTTGCAGAGTGCTTCCTGATGACAGGCCCAACACTGAAAACGCAGACAGAGGCACTTCGAGCTAAGCAAGACACATAGCGGCAGAACACAGGAAAACAGCATTGCTAGGTAAGCACCGCTCAACACTGCACAGCCAGCCTACGGATCCAAAGGCTGCAGAAGTCAGGGCAAAAAAATAAATACATTTTAAAAAAAAGGAACTGCCAAACCCAAGTCCCCCTGCCCTTGCTTACCTCCACCCTGGGCAGAAACACCCTGGGCCAGCAGCAAGCCAATCCGCTGCAGTGTCGGGAACAGCTGGGACCCACCTCCGACCGGGGCAGGCCTCAACCACCACCTGGCTATGCCAGCGACAGTGGGATAAACCAGCCACCACAACAAAGGGTCCCTGTCCAGGAGGGACCCCATCTGAGTAAATGTCCCGGTGACATCCATCCACAGCCCAGCAGGGCACAGGCATCAGGAACGGTCCCAGCCCAGGCTATGCGGAGGGAGAGGGTTATAAACTAACATGAGGAACAAAATAACAGTTGTAGCTCGTGGGAAGCTGGCCGTTATGCGCGGAGGAAGGTGGAGGAGGGGGCATGACTAAGGGAAATAGAAAAGGGGTTCCTGTAGGAGGTGGCCCACATCCTCGCTCTCGAGTACTGGGACGAGGAAGAGTGGACATGGAGGTAATGTTTGCTTGGCTCCCAAATTGATTACCAGGTCTACGAATTCTCCTTGTAGTTTCATATTAGCCATAAATCTTCGCTCACTTTACTGTCATTGCATTCCAGCACAAATTGATCATGTAGGAGGTCCTCAAGATTGTTCCCAAACTCACACAAAGTCGCCAAACCACTCTGAGCAGTAATATATTACACACCTTGCTCTTGCATTCTTTTCACAAAATGATAACGTTCCAAAATAATACGGATTTACGTGTAGTTCTAGTCTAGCATTTTCATGCACTCTTTATTTGTATCCATTTCATTTGATATAACGCCCAGACCTGTGGGTATCAACGCTTCTCATATTCGGTCAACTGCCTTCACTCGAATAATTTGCACCATATACCGCTTGTACATAATGGTCAGCACGTTTTTTCCATCTCTTCCGTGGCATTCGAGGTTCACCGTGCATTTATGAGAAAGAAACTAGGTTGTGGCCCACCTTGCATCTTGTGAGGCAAGTATGTGGCTTCACTTAATTGACACTATAATCGTTTGGCAGCAGTCTTCCTGTTGCACTAAAACACACCTACTATGTCAATGCACTTCCAAATGCCATTGTTGACATTTTCTGTAATGTTCTATCCTGCCTCCTTTTATCTAATTTCCTTTTTTATATTGCTTTTGATTGGCACAAAGTAGTATGTATGTATGCATGCATGCATGCTTGCTTGCTGGCGTGGGTTAGGTTAGGTTTCCCCTCACTTCTCTGACACTAAATACCACCTTTGTAGCATTGGCGTTACTCGTCCTAGGATTACTCGTCCTATGGAAATTTGATGCGTTGCTAAGCAACATGTTACATTCTCTTCCTCTTTGTAGGGCGTCAAATACGGCAAAAGATCCATTCCTTAAACGTGCATGCTCTGGCTCTCGACAAATAATGATCAGTTAGAGCGTGCAACATGCTCTCAGGGTGTGCAAGAGAGAAGAGATAAAAATCATACTTGTAACTGGCTTCTGTGAAACTTGCATTTCGACAGGTTGTCCAAGTCAAGGCAGGCAGACACCACTAGTGGCATCACAAACATGGGTGTTGCTAGGTCTGGAAAACATCTGGGGCTACTCTAATTTTGGGATTGTCAGGACTGGGGGCTAGCTAGCCTTTTTGGTTATAACCCCTGAGCTTCTATCCTGGGATACAACCAAAAGACCGGGGGCTATAGTACCCTAACCCCACCCCCCCCCCCCCTAGCAACGCCTCTGATCACAAAGCCATCAGATTGACGTGTGGATGGGCAGCTACTCTGTGGGGATGCTGGCACAGTTGGTTTCAGCATCTCCTCGCCAGTGAAATGATGGAGGCTTACTTATTGTTGAAGTTAAGTGTTTTAGTACTATAAAGTGAAACCCCCACAGCCCATACCCTGCAACCGCTCTCTCGGCTCCCTTGGAACCTAGAACATTCAGAACATGTTCAAGTTCCATCCAATAGGATGCCACAGGCAAAAAACAACTTGCACCAGAAGATAATAGAAGTGGCCCTACGCAGTAATCTGCAGTATATTCCCAGGACAGTTTAGCATAAATCACCTTCTCCAGTTATCAGCAGTTCACATACAGCAAATAAATATTGACTAAACACAGCATTGATCAGTACTGACATGTACATCAAGGCATACAATAAGCAGTGTTGCATAGCAATTTGCTATGCTATTCGGAAGGTTTGAGAATTAAAATGGCACTTGTATGGCAAAGCTCACTTAAGTTACCCTGTTCAATGAAAGCACAGCTTGCACTGCATTCTGCTCTTGCCTTCAGGGCTCTCCACTCTTTTCTCAGTTTGCTGGAAGTTGAAAGAGGCTAATTTAGAAAGAGTGCAGTAGTAATCATCTCCTCCACTCTTAAGTGCCAAAGACCTATGTGGAAATGCTAGGCAAGAATGTTTCTCTTTCAAATAATTGCAATCCATAAGTAATCGGGAAGATACTTTTATTAAGCCAACTATATCCTGTCTGGCAAAGGCAGGTTTGCGTTCACAATTTTTTTTTTTTTAAAAAGATAGTCATGCAATTTAATTCCTAAAACTTTATGTTGTTGCATAATTATAGTATTGCTACTGTAAAACACAGCCTTCTCTTCATGCTTTAAAATAAAGTTTAGGTTTGTGTATTTAAATCTCAGTATCAACTATATTTCATTTGCAACTGTGGAAGGGACATTGGCCAATCAGGAGGCTGGAACAGCAGGCGAGAATTCGCATTCTCTTCCCACTGTGCCACCCACACGAGGCCCTTCCCCGGGTGGTGCTTTTTTTTTCCCTTTTGTTTTATGTGGTGTGGCAACAGGACCTCCCAATCCCCAAAGAAAACCAAAACCTCAATCCCACCCCCACCCCCACCCGTACCTGCGAGACCAGAGCTTTGAGCTTCCATCCGCTACTCCTCCTGCCAGCGCCAGAGAAATGGAAAAGGGACTTGGTCCCTTATCCCATTGGCACCGGCCATCCACCTCCCCCACACCCCACCCCTCCCTCCGGAGATTGACCTTACAATCTCCCGATGGGTAAAAAAGAAAGCCATTCGCACCCCAAAGGTACACCGGGGTGCGAATGGCTTTCACGCCCCAGGTTGGGGTAGGGGGTAGATATGGCTGGTAGCAGACTACAGCCCTCACTTCGCTTGGGCCAACTATGGTCCGGGTTGATGGGCCGTAACCAGCCATGTCCGTCACCGCCGCTGCCGGGGCGTGAAAATCGTTATATTGTTAAGGATGACAAGTGAACACTTGATAATGCACATGACCAAATTCTTTTGATGGCAAGCTTAGTTCGGTAACCTGCTGGTTGCTTACATTTGTGCCACTGGTGCTCATCCCATGAGCTGAACCCATACTCCTTGATATTCCATCTCATCAACCTGTTGCTTTATACCATGCTACCCTGAAAGTGAGATGGCTACCAACCACAATATTCCACCTAGTTTGCCACGGTCTCTACCTGCTAAGCCATCCACTCTACTTAGTCTCTTACATAACACATGCACAAAGTTAACTAGATGTTTACACAAAGTAGTGATCAATAGCTCCATCCAGTCTTTACATCTGCAGAAGAGCGCCTGGCTACTACCCCTGGGTGGTATCGGTGCGCGGTATTAATCAACTTAACATCTACTGCAATACTGTTAGGGAGAATTCTCATTCTATGGCTAATTTCCCTTACCTATAGAGTCCCCCAGCAGCTTTGCTGGATTTGAAGGGTTTGTCTCTTTTTACCTGCTAAGAGTTAGACTCTTTTTCCCACTTGTAGACATTTTTGCTGTGTGTGTTCTAGGCTATTTTTGTGTTTAATGCCTATGGGATCTTTCTCAACCCCATAGGAACCATCTTTATTCACATGTGTTACACAGCACCCTCCGTGCAGTGACACAGGGGTGTCGTAGCGACCCCCAAACAGACTCCATACCCTGGGACGGACTACTGCCTCCCAGGGCATGTTAAGTCCCCATTGACTTTACTAGTCAAATCCTATGAACTAAACCAGTCCAACCCATCTTACTATGGAGGTACTGGGAGGGGTTAATAGTTTTTCCCCTATGTTCATTTTCGAGAGGGTACCGTACAGTCCCTCTCTCAAAAGTTTCTGGCTGGTGGCAGTGGTTACTACTGTAAATATTCAACCCCAAATATTTCCCTATCGGATTCTCCCATTGTTCGAGGCTACCACTTTCTGACAGCCTCTAACATACCGCCGGTGTATTTTAATATTAACTTTACTCCGCTAGGTTTTTATTGCCAGAACTTTAATATAACTTCTTTCTCGTGTCTTCCTCTAAACTCCTAACCCAAATTGGGGATCCTGTGTTCGTCCTTTTGGCGGGCTTCTGCCGAGAAGCCCTCCTTTCAGCCCCACTGAGTCTGGGTGGGTCCATTGTGTGGGAGGGGGGAGTAGGACCCCTGGATAGGGTTGCCTCAGCAACCCATGTCGCACTATATCCTGATAGGCTGGAGGGTCTCCCGCCAAGATGACCACTCCACTGTGTGAGTGACAGCTAGGCTGTATGAATGCAGATCTTTTTGCATAAAAGCAGGGTCCTGAGGACTGGAAGAGCAAGACGTCGCAACTGCAACCAAGAAGCTGAAGAAGAGAGAAGCCAAAGACATCTGCAACTACTGAACCACCGGTGAAGCCCTGCTGCAGCGTCTCACCACTTTTCTCCACACGACGAGAGAAGATCTTCACCTGGAAGAGCCGCCTGAAGAGCCTTCTTCCCTTGAACTAGTGGGACCAACCAGTTTGCCAATCTACGGACCTGCCTTGGTCAAATCTCCCGTACCCTGTACTCAGAGGCTGGATAGCCAGGCACCAGTCCACCCGGACTGCGATTTAAAGGAGCATATCTTTTATTCGACGGGCAGCACCGCGGCTGGTTTCATCCCTGGGTAGTGCAGTAACTCGAATCTTCCTCCACGACGAAAGCCTCTCTTCCTCTGCTGGATCACCCGAACTGCAGTAACTACCAGGAACAACCGCCACCGCAGGAGCCACTTCTTCATTTTAAGGTACATTGTTCCGCCAGGCCGCCCTTTCTTCGCGGTAGTACTAAAGGTGTTTTAAATCCTTTACCTACCCGTTGAGTTGGCTGCCCCTCTCTCAACATTGTCTTTCCAACTTCTGCATCCACCTTTTCCACTTCTTATAGCTGCAGTCAAGTCTTTGGTTAACAAACATTTTGCTCCTGGGCCCTTGCCCTGTACCAACTGACTTTGGCACAGGCCTACTGACTATGGTCACATTTGTTAGCTCTGCCTTCTTTAGATTGATTCTCAGCTAGAACTGTGTGGTGCACCCATTTCTTTTAACTACCCCTTCCTTCCCATTTTAAAACCTTGTGAAATGCCCTTTTGCTCAGTTTTCATTTAAGTATTGCTTATACTGATGCACTGCCTTGCTTAAGCTGGTTCACAAACTGATGGGAAGTGTTGCTAGGGTGTGTAAGAACCTATTCCTATATAACTTGTGCTTTCCCTCCCTTGTGAGGAATTGTGAGAGGATCCCTTGTGTGTAGTTGTCACTGTGCCGTTTTGCTCAGTTTTCACTCTGGTTCACTTGGTCTACAATTTAACTTGGGAGTGTGTATATTTTGCTTTTGACTTAATTTAACTTGCTTGATGACTGTGACATGTGTTTTATTAGAAGTGTATTAAATAAAAATATATCTACTTTTTAAATACCAAGCTTTGGTCAGTGTTTCCTTGTTCCATAGTCTAGAGGGCATATTGTGTAAACCCTGAATACTGCTCATCTCCCTCTTGAGATAAGTCTGACTGCTCAGCCACAGCCACCAACTAAATCTTTGTGGTACAGACGGATACCAAAAGGGGATTTATTGCTCTCACCTGTAGTCCTAATCTTGTGTAGTGCTCCCCAAGGGAACTGCACAGGATTCTGCCTAACAAATACCATACATTGTAGTTAGCCTCCATAGCTCGCATTGCTCTACGATTATGATTGCATTATATTTTAGCACCTGCAGGAGAGAGCTGGCGAAACTGTTTTCAGAGCCTTTTTATCATATCCATTTATTTGTGTCCATTCATGCAGCCAACCTTTGTTTTATAGACACTCATCCAGGGCTTGCAATGTCCTTTCGGCCACTCACATGGTCTAGTAGATTTTATGAAGGGTGAGTACCATTTGCAAGGGACGTTTGAAACTTTTATTTAACATTTACTTGGTTAGCCGTAAATGTCAAATACGTTTCACTGTGCATGGCTGGCAGCAGTGTGCCAAACAAAGTGGGTTTGTGGTGACATGCACCATTTTAGAGAAAGCGCATTTACATTTGATGTCATCCAATGCCATGGGATGAGTGAATTTCTATGTGGTCAAGTAGATAGTTACTCAAGCTGCAGCTGTAGTGAAATTTTAAAGAATTTATAAGGCTCAAATCATTTCACTAATGCCTTACTTCAGCGGTAAACAAAACTTCTGTATTGTTGCTCCTTTTAGGTCTTAGCTACAAATAAAAAAATATTAGTACAAGATTGCTAATCAAATGGGTTTGTTTGCTAATCAAGAACATTTCAATTAGCAAACTCTACTAATCATTTTCTGAAAACTAATTTATGCCTTGTACATTATCCATAACTTGCCAAATATACTAACAAATATTATTTGCCCCATGTACTGTTACTAATACAGGATCAAACAATAATGAAACAGCTCAACAATGGACAGGGAGGTCATTGTCCCATACAATAACAGGCCAACATCAAATACATTTATTTAGCTCATAGTGCCTATGAGACGATGTATCGGGCCGCCCCACAGAAAGATGCCTAGAATGACTATACCAAACATACTACCATGCAAAAAAATAAAAATAAAAGTTTTTTAAAAAAAGGATTTTTTACCACATGATTTTGTATGCCAAGGCCTAATTTTTCTGGGTCAGACACAATTCAGGTTTCATCATTTACAGGTTACCTTCTTTAGGGTGTTTGTGAGATGGAGTGCATAGGAAGGAACGCATGTCAAAGTAGAAGAAATGTATTTAGAAACAGCAAGCCATTGACTCTCACATAATTGGCCCAAGCGGAGTCATTCCTCCTCAAAGGACAAATAAAGCTTGTCCAAAAGCCTTCGACCATTCCACAACTCCAGCAAATTGCTACAGATATGAATGACTCCTTGAGATGAGAATTTCTGGACCCCTGCGACTCTACAGGGAGGATTTGTATGTTAAGCAGAGTTACATCACAGTAAAATTCCCTTGTCCCCGTGAGGCAGGGCTGGATCTGCAGTGGAAAGATGGAATTCACATCCACAGTGTTCAGCTCTTCTTTGTGCCTAGCCAAGAAGGAGCACCACAGTATGAAGCATAGAAGTACAGCTCAACGTCATGCAGTGGTGCTTCTGTTCACTTTAAAAGAATTTGTTATGATCTCAGGTTGTGGTTTGCAATGCCGAGGCATTGGAATATCGAGGAAGTCAGTGTGGAATGTTGTGCTTGCGACTACTGGAGTGTTCAGAGAGTGGCAGTTACAACTAGGAGCTGGCTGGGTGTGGATGTGCCAGTGTTTGGTCTACCGAAAGAGTTGTCAACTCACCTGTGTGTCACTTACCTCATCTACACCAACAGACAAACTTAACTACAATGAAGCCTGGTTCCAGTGCTTTCTTGGCAGGCGAGCCCACTACATTTGGCCACAAGGTGGTCTTCTCCGATGTCATGGGGGTACCAGGTATAGGTACCAGGTACCAAGAACTTCTCCACACAGTAGGTGCCAACAGGGAGGAAGGGGGAACAGGCATGATGGTGCCAAAGTCCTAGTGCTCACAGGCCAAGCAGTTCAAGTGATTCACCAAAGTGAGGTGCAGGCCGCCTGAGCGTCAAGTCTGGGAAGACCAGGCTGGGGGCCAACAGTAACAGGAGCGGGCCAGCAGTTGGCGGAAAGAAGACTAGCCATTACGCTGGCAGGAGGCATGAAAAGCTGGTTGAGGGCGACCGGAACGTGACAGTCATTTGGTTGTGGAGCAGCCATGGGCATCAGTAGCGCGGTACAGAATTGCTGAACAGATTTGGGTGGGCACCAGTTGTCTGTTGAAGGGCCAGAGAGTTAGTGGATCGTTTTCACACATGGATGGGCGGGAAGAGCAGAGTGCAGAACATGAGGGTACTAAGCTGCAGCAGTGATCAGTGTGCCACCAGAGGACGGCAAGGAGCATTGTGATCGGGAGAAGTTCTGTAAAAGTAAGACCGTGTGGAAAAGAAATGGGGAAGCCATGGTAAAGAAAAGAAGATGAGAACATGTTAACTGCACTGGTGATTGTTTGGGGCCTCAAGGCAAACGACAACTACTCCACAAGTGGTGCCACTCTAGGTTTGGCTGAGGTTAAACAGCATGCTTTTCAACCAGACAGCAAGATGCATTTGGGGGTTTTGAGTGAGTTTGACCATAAACTGTTGGGAGGTCAGCACAAGTTAAAGGATCTCTGTTCAGGAGGACTAACAGTGTTTAGGGAAGGTGTTCTTTTCAGGCCCCTTTTCCTTCCTAGGTTGCCTTGTAAGGTGGATAGGGGTGCAATATATCGCCCTCGGGAGGCGGATAATGTTAAGTTTGGGAGGCTGGTTTTGTTTTATTGCCGTTTGTATTCATGTGGTGGCCTCATGTTAGGGATTAGGGACTGTTTACTGTAACGGATGCACATCCGTGCACAGGAGTACTTGCTTTCAAATTTTGCAGGATTACAGGAGCATTTGGTCCCCTCAAATTGAGGGGATAACTGCCACCAGATAGACCGTAGCCAGCACCCACAGCCAGCAGTAGGAGCACACGGCTGGGTATATCCGTCCCCGCTATGAATGCTCGCAGCAGAAAGTGGGCAGGTGAGGTCTGGCATATTTTGTATGCCCGCAGGATTGAAAGCTGCACAAGGCAAGTGTGGACATAGGACGAAAAGGACACATAGGACGCAGACAGCCTAAGGTAAGGGGTAATGAAGGATGCTTGCAGTGAATCTGCACCAACCAGTTTACTTTTCCAGATGCTCATATATGGTTTGATAGTGTAGAACGCCATTTAGTTTTCATTCATGGCAGATGTCAAATGTTTACACTATGACCCTTCCGAATGCTCCAAGCGTTCCCACTCCCTTCTGGGTTACCAAAGTGCACCTGAAACCATTCTTGAAGTGGAGGTGCTTTCCTAATGCCCAACGTTCCCCCTTTTGGGTCCAGGTTCACTCTTGAAGTGCATGTTGACATTTATTACTGTCAATATCATTTAGATTCCTGTTCAAAGCTCTGGGGTGATCATTATCCAATAACTGACTTGCAAGTGGTGGGTGCCAACATGGGTTCACAGCCTAGGGATTTTGAGGACATCTACCCTACTGGAAGAGCATGTTGCAAAGTGAAGCTCGCGACCCCCAGTGGTTTGTTACGTGAAAAAAAAGACACCCACTTTTTGCACCAGAGTTACATGTGATGTTCTACAATGCCCTGCGGCAACCAACTTAAGTTTAAATGATATGGGCACCTTAACATCCCTTCATTCCTTAACTTATTTGCTGACGTCGACGGAGACCTGAGACATCTGTCAGTGGAAGTGTCCACCATGTGCTCTTGGCTACTACTCACATGTGTACCCCAAGTACAGAATAGGGGGGGCCATTGATGGAGCATGAATCATTTTCGTGGCTTCCCATCCGTGCGTGTAGGTTATGTCAATATATTTTTAGGAGTTTAGCATCTGCAAAATGCAGACCGATATATAATACAAAGTACACGCATTCTAGTGTCAATTTGCATTCTGCAAATGATGGTAGCTTACATGAACTGTTTCCACCAGTACACCTTGAACTCGTATACATGCGCCTTGTTTTGTAATCTGGAGGGAGTATCCTCTTTGTAATGCAAGTTGTATAATGGTAGATGTTTTCAGTATTCTTACATTTCATGAAGCTTATCCATATTTTACCTGCATGGTTTCCTCATTTTTTGGTCCTTTTTTAAAATAGAAAATTCAATCAGCTGTTTGTATAGCGCTCTTTCACCAACTGCATCATGAAGCTTAGACATCCAGCATCCGGAGCAGCACACACAAACACAGCTAAGAGCAGGGGAGGTTTAACTAAAGAGAAACGTTTTGAGGCTTCGTTTGAAGATTAGGAACTGCTTCCAAAAGTAGGGTAAAGCAATTTTGTTCTGGCTTTACTTTAGTAAATATACCCAATAAGCTGGTCCCTCGAGTAGTTATGGGCAGATTTGTTAGGGGTGTTTGCCGTCTGGGATTTCTGTAATTAGTTTGCGTTGATTTTTCTAAGTTGGTTACATTTTTGTGCATATTTTGCCTACAAACACACAATGATGAAACCCAATGTACAAGTCAGAACATACTAGGCTAATGTTCTGAGCAACACTATCTATTCCTTTAATATTTTTCCATCCATTGCAGTCTTTAATGAAAAATACCTTAGAAGTTTCATGTGTGGAGACGCAATAGCCAAATCTGCAAATGCCACATTTAATAAGAATAGCATGCTTCTTTTCCATCATACACATTGAAATTTATGGACGTATTGCTTGCAAAGAAATCCAGGATGAAACTCATTGGGGCAATGAATCATGTGGAGTCATCACTGAATGCCAGCCAGAGATCTAGCAGGTGGCCAGGGGACGTCAGCCGCTACCCAACCCTGGCGGTGATATGAGGTAGGATCACATGGGAGGAGATGGCCGTCGGGGAGATGTGGTTGCCCCCCCTCCCCTGTGCCCCCCCCCTCCTGATCAGGCGCAATGCAGCGTTCTTCCCTTCCAAACGAAGAAGACCCTACCATTCTTAAATTCCTGATGGCCTTTTGTCACTGTACAAATACAATTGTATAGGTAGAGTTAATTCATTCTTAGTTTCATATTCGATTAAAACCAAACTAGCTCGGCCTCCACTCATGCTAACTGGGCCCTACACGGGAAAGCTAACCCTTGTCGACTGGGGTGGGCCACCTATATAGGGTGAGGGGACAGATGGAGAAACGGAGAGTACAAGCCATTAAGAACTTATTGTGAACACAAACCAAGTACAAAAAGACAATTTTTCCAAATCTCCATATAGGAGATATCAATATGGGGAAAGCTGGAGCAAGTGTTACCAAAAGCAGAGTGAAGGCAGAATTATATGCAGTACCCTTGGGAACACCACACACAATTAAGACTACAAGTGACAGTACAAATTCACCTTTGGTACAAGCCTGTACTACACAGTTAAAGTGGTAGCGATGGCTGAGCAGCCAGACTTATCTCAAGAGTAAGTGAGCAGTATCAAATAGTTACATAAAGGACAGCAATTACTATGGTTCAGGCAAACACTGACTCAAGGTTTTCAAGTAAAAGAATATACATTTATTTCACTCTTCAGTCTTGTTCTACTCTAAATAAAAGTTATGATAGTTATCTAGTATGTTTATGCTTGCTATCTATGATTTGTTGTTGACACTATCCTCAACCTTTGTAACTGAGGAAAATTGTTTAATCATGCTCCGTAACCTTTGTAACTAAGCTTACGTACTCTTATCACTTGCGCCCCAATACCCTCGAGTCTGGCGCGCATAATAAATAAACAAGAGGAATACTAGAAGTTAAAAAGGTCGAACTTGAACAAGTCTCCATATATGAGAAGTACATGTGGGGAAAAGTTGGAACAAGTTGTACCTTAAGCCAAGAAAATACATACAGTGAAGGAATACAACTGCTATACTGAAAGACAGACAACATTAAAAAAAAGCCCTAGTGAAAGAAACTGAGCTTTTGCAGAAGAAGGAATTTGGCAGAGAAGCATACCAGGGAATATGCAGATCCCGGAAAGGGATTCCCGGCAAGGGAGTATGCCAGCTAAACCATTTGAAATACAGAGAGGACACAGACATTGTGGGCAGATACCTGGCAGGCGAGTATTTATTTTGACATTTTTGCGACACCCAAACCCAAGGGTATCACAGCATTCTGTAGAAGGGCAGGTAAAATAGGCAAGTAATGTTAGGGAGATTACTAATTGTTATGCTTCATCCCCTCTCCTAGCGAGACCCTCATCACTTGGAGCTGGACCTTTTTCTGAAATCCTGAATGAAAGGAGCCTTTTTCCACTCATTCATTCTTATGGGCTCTGTCTTTTGGAACTCTGTTCTCTGTGTTTTACCTGTCCTATGGAGTCTGCTTGGCTGGCATCTGTATTTTATTATTGTAGCACACAGCTCCTAATGGGCAGTGTTGCTGGGAGGGTCCTCCTTAGAGATTATTTTCTTCATCCTGGAGTAACACTTCTTAAGGATACTTAATAGCTCTCCTAAATTGTTATATACTGGGAGATTGTCACACACCACCTTATGTGGAGTGCCAAGAAGATACCTAGTATCCCCCTAATCTCTGCTCCTGTGACTTTTTAAAATCACAAGACAAACTCCTAATTACGGCTGGTGGCAGTGGATGTGTTCTACCAACTATTCCATAATTTCTCTACCGCAGGCTATGTCCATAGCCCCGGTAGTGCACAATTGGAGAATCCAAGTACTAACTTGGGGGCTTCCTTCTTTTTTCGCCTTTTCTAGCGTGGTTGTTCTTGGTTAGCCCTTCTCCTACCCTTCTGGGAGAGGGAGGGGTGTGCGTCATTTGCCTTTGGCTGGAACCCTTGGGTGTCCCCGCCTAGACTCCAGAGTATATAGGCAGGCAGGAAGTGGGGAGGAGTTTATCCACCCCCCCTGTCCTTTGTCTGCCAGAGTGCCTGAATGGGACCAGCTCCCAATGTGTGTCTGGCTGTCCCGATTGAACTACTAGAAGCTGAAGTAACTGAAGAAGATGACAACCAGAGATGCCTGATGACCCTTTGCAACACCACGAAGCGACCACTGCTGTCCTGATCCTGTTTTCTCTGTGACAGAGTGTTAGGGAGCATTCTCAGAAATGTGCTATGCCCCCTCTACCTTGGAGACCCTCAGCAACTTTTCTGTATTTTGAGGACTTTGATTTTTAACCTGGAAAGAGCGAGACCCTTTTTTACCACTCTCGTATTTTAATGTGATTTTGAAAACTGTTTCTTTTGGTTGTGGAGTCTGGCAAACTCCATAGGCATCATCTTTTACATGGTGTCACACAGCACCTTCAGTGTAGTGGCACAGGGAAGTCTTTCAGATTTCCCAAAGGTTTAAACACCTTCTCTTGGATAAACTCCCGTTTCCAGGAGCAGTAAAGTGAAATTGACTTTACTTGTTGTAACTTTCTAGACCCAACAGACACTATCTTACAATATGGGGCTGCAGGGGTTACAGTAGCCCCTTTGTCTAGCTTCTCATGTAACATTTTTATGTTACCCTTTCCTCAATGAATGTCTGGTGGCTTACTTTTAACTACCACTGTTTTTTTTTTACCACGGGCTGCGTTCACAGCCACAGTAAAGCGCCCATGGGTGCCAAAATCAACCCTGGTCATCTTTTTTCTCCATTTCTTTGAGGAAAGGTCCGTCTTGAGATTTACTCTGCGCGCCAAACTAGGTTTGGTCCCTTTGTTCACTTTGCCGGGATTCACAAGTGAAGCCCGCCTCTGGCTCCAGGGTGTCTGGCAGGGGGCAGGAAGCAAGGGAGGTGCCCGAAATTCCCTGTGCTTAGTCTCCTAGGAGAGATGAATGCAGATTGGCTGGCTGGCTGTCCGGCAAGGACATCCACCCTGCTGGGTGACTGACAGCTAGGCTGGAATGAATGGGCGAAACCTGCATAAAAGGCAAGGCTTTTTGGCTTGGAAGGCAGAGTCGACCATTGGACAAAGGAATCCGAAGAAAAACTTGAAGAGGACCCCTGCTGCAACTCCTGGACTGTTGGTTTGCCCGGTGAAGTCCTGCTGCTGTGCTGAAACTCCAAATTCGTATCGACAGAGAAGCCCCGGCAATGACGACTTCTCCCTTTGAGTTGGTGGGACCAATAGACTCCAAAGTAAACCACCTGGACATCCTCTCGGAGCTTGTTGAAATTCCACTGCAGTTGCTGCTGGAACCAAATAGCCAGGGAGAGGAACACCAGATTGTGTGCATTGCTTCAAGGCTGGCCAAGAGCTCCAGGAAGATACTCCGGACTCCCAGGAAGCGGGAATGACCGAGCCTGAGCTCCCTCAACAGAGTGCGGGACCCCAGATGCAAGGAAATTCTATGTCGACAGCCAGGAACTGCGGTGGTGCCATTTGCAGTAGACACAAGGTGCTGAAACACCAAAGTGCCCATTGTTTGAAGATTACCAGTTGCGGTCGGTGACCGTCCCTTTACAGTGCAAGAGTCCCCAGACGTCCTCCCTCTTGTCCCCACGACTGAGGCCCAGGAACACCAAAATCTGCAGAGCTGTACAGGAACCGAAGTCATCTGCTGCACTTTTCTTCAACCTAAAGGTACTGTAAAGTCTGAGAAAAACATACCTCTTGGTGTGCTGCCTTGCTTGTCCTCGTTGGAGACTGGTCTTGGTTGCTCTTGTAGAGTTGCTTGCAGCTTCTCTACCTCACAAGCCTAATCAGCTTGTGGCCCTACATCGATTTCTCCTATTGTACAAATACTTTTTAAACATTGTGAAAGACTTTCTACTTACCTGCAAGAAGTGCTTCAGTTCACCTTAACTTTTGCCAACTCAACATTGGCTGGCCTGGCTCCCTGAAGGACTCTTCTCTCCCTTGCTTATGTATTTTGCCTTCCTTCCAGAAAAGGGTTAACTGACTTTGCATTGGAGAGGTCGTTTTGAAAGTAGTTACCTGCTTAAGGATAACTGTGTGAATACTCGTTTTATATTGAAATCTCTTTTCTTGAACACTCCTCTCATGAATAATCTAAATGCAACAGTGATATATTAATGTCAACAACACCCTAACTATTGAAGTCACCCAAGGGTTTAGGTAGTGCCTGTATGTCGCCCAAACAGGTATTTACTGATTCATAAAACTAAGTGTGTATTGTTGGAGTGCACCCTTCTGAAGAAGGCTTATTCAAACAGACTGATAAATTAATAATTGTTTAATCAGGAAACCTTGTGTGTAAGAGTTTAATAGATTCACAGTGACAAGTATTCAATGTGCAACTCCCCTACAGTTCACATTAACCCTCTTGAGATAAGCCTGGCTACTCGACCACACTGCCAACCTGTGTAGTTCAGACCTATACCAAAAGTTGGGTTCCTATTGCCAGGAGGTCAGGGTTGTTGTAGTGCACCCAAAGGGTACTGCATATAGTCTTGCCTAACACAGAGGAACTCCGAAGAAGATTCCTTCCCTTTGAGTGGTGGGAACAACCAGTCCCAAGATGAATTTTAACTTGAGCCATCTCCAGAGGACCAGTGACTTTCCAGAGCTGCAAAACCCCAATACCAGGATACGTGTTGCCCATTTTGAGTGCATCATCGTGGAAAGGCAGGATTTGTCCAATTTTGCTAAGCCCTCCAGGACACTCCAGAGACACAATCCAACTCGCCCAAGTGCCAACAGAGTAAGAAGATTGACCGGGCGGATTGCCTCCTTTGTTGTTGCTGCAAAAAAAAGGTGGCAAAACCGCAGAGTGGCCAGTGAAGTTGATGAAAGCCGTGCCAGAGGTCCTCCCTCAAGACTGCTGCAGAGAGATCCCATCCATTGTCCTGCCTTTCGTCATCAAACCAAGGAATCCTGAGGTCGGGTCCAGAGCTGCAACATCTAGGAGCATCCAGCCACACAAGTTTTCTTCCAACCAAATGTACTTTGGGGAAAAATAGTATTGCTTACTTTATTCCAGAAGGTCACTCCAGAGCACGATTGAGTGCACATAGAGGTGTCCAGGGCAAGCCTCTCTGACCTCTGACCCAAGCTGCTTCTTGCATCCCTTTAGCGAGTCTTTTAGCAGGGTCTCCAACATTGCTCAAGCCTTCTTGCATTCTTTATCCTAGAGACTAGAAAGTATCCCCAGGAAATGTTCACTCTGCTGCTTTGCAAGACTTTAAGCCTCTCCGAAATGCCCTTTAGCTAGGGTTGCGTTTTGGACTTTAAAAAAGTCTTGCTATGCAAAGAAATTGCCTCTAGAACCATAAGCAATGTTAGTATTACACCAACTAATTTCCCTCCTAAAAATCATTATCACTATCTTGTAGGTCTTTGCAAACTTAATTCAATTACCGTATTATTTCGTGGGTGCACGTTATTACCAATACAATGGTAGACCTGTCAACTCCTGTAACAATTGTAAGCATTCAACAACTACCAACCAAGTAGTGCCCTTTTAAAAGTAAGTAAAGTATGCCTATGTGCTTTGGTTTATTGTGCCAAGTACTTAACAGTGACTTGTGTAAATGTAATAAATCTATATTTTAATATAAATGTATGTGGTATTACCCAAATTGTTCGAACACAATTGTTCGAATTACCGAATTGACCGAAAGTCGAGGGTCCGAATTGACCTTTGCACAATTGACCGCACAATATATGTATATATAATGGGGGTTGCGGGGGGGTTTCCCCCCGCATATATGTAACAATTGATCTTCACAATTCGGTCAATTGTGCAAAGGTCAATTGTAATTCGAACAATTCGTATACATCCATGTATGTGCAAGTGTTTCTTTGATGTGCGTTACTAACTGGGTCCAGTGTACTTACCTACATCTCACATTTTCCTCTTATGATGAGCCCGACTGCTCTGCCACTCTACCAAGGTTCCCGAGTAGTACAGGCTGATACTAAGTGTTTGGGGGGGGGTGGATCTAAAAACCACTGGGATAGCTTATTAAAGTCTTACCTCCAAGTGGGACTGTAGGCAAACTCCCCTAACAAGCAATAACACAGGAAAGGAGTGACAGAGTTAATTACTAGTATTTGTCAAAGAGCCAAGTCTTAACAAGTTTCTTGAGCGCAAGGAGAGAGTGCTCATTGCGGATGTGTGCAGGTAGGGAGTTCCATAGCATGGGGGCACATACGCAGAAACTCATGCGCCAGATCTTTTGCTCTTGAAGCAGGGGTGGTCAGGAGCGTGCTCGCACCTACAATGATTGAACGCACTAGGACAGATTTGGAGATGCAACGGTTGAGGAAAGAGGGCTTCTTGGTGGATGCAATGGTTGCGATAGCTAGTGTTTTGAAAGCGATACGCTTGACGGGAGCCAGTGGGCTTCTGCTCTTTTGGCAGAGATGTGGTCCGAGCATTTTAGACCATGGGCGTTACAAAGTGCCTGGTTTTTCAGTAGTTGGAGCTTGTGCCCATGAACACAACATGGCAATAGTCCAGTTTTGATGGGATCAAAGCACGGGACAAAGTGAGGCAGTTGCTATAGAGACAGGAATTGCCTATTCAGTGAGATCAGTCTTGCAGAATAGGCCGTTGAGGGGGCAATAGCGTTGATCTGTCTAGTCATAGCTAGGTCGGCTTCGAGGTGGACACCCAGTGTTTACATAATTGAGGATGTGAACCCATCGATACAGATGGAGGAGAAGGAGGGGGTCAAGGTGTTTCAGCAGATAGGGTGTGCTCATCATTTAGGCATAGGTTGTGAGTGGCCATCCAGTTTTGGATGAAGCTATAGACGGCGTTGATAGTGGAGGTATGTTTAGCATCGTCACCTGAGATTGGCATGAGTATTTGGGTAAAGTCAGCGAAGTTAGTGTATGATCTGCCTGGCGTCCAACAGTTGAAAAAGGGGTTTTGTAAATTTGTTATAGAGCGTGGAAGAGAGGCAAGATCCTTCCGGTGCATGCTTTTAGATCCAACAGGGCTGTTTCCGTGCTGTGCTTTGGGGGGGGGGGGGAAGCTGAAAAGCTGGATTGCCCTTTTCTGAGAAGGTGGTTTTATTCGAGGAAATTTTGGACTTGGCTGTAGGCACGGCGGCCAAGTATTTCCAGCAAGGAGGAGACTGTTCTGATGGGTCTGTAATTTGTAGGGATGGCAGGATCATAGGTGGGTTTTTATTGCACGGGGTGCTATCCAGGCAGATTTGATGCTAGTGGGCACCTCGCTAGAGGGGAATGAGGCATTAGCTTTGAGAGCACCTCCACCTCCTATTGGATTCAACTCCACCTCCTATTGCATTCAGGTCACATCTGAAGAACGGAAGGGATGGCCAGTGAGAGTAGGGGGGCCAGAGGCATTGTGTAGCCATGACCCAGTGGTGGCTAGGATGTATAGGCGAGCCTCTAGGATTTCAACGGCGTGGGTGCCTAAGGATCTAGCCTTAATGACAGCACATTTGAGAGAATCAGTGTGCAAGCGGCTAGTAAGAATGGAGCAGGCTGGGGTATAAGGTCAGGAGTTGGGGTTCGGGGGATGGGCGCGTGTGGGGACCAAGCCTAGTTTTTCTAGTTGATCCTAAGAGGGGATGGTAGGAGCAGGTTGAGCGTTCTGGAGCACAGTCCAAGTAGACGTGAAATACCTAGTATATGGGATGTGCTATCCAGGGCAGCTTTGGTGCAAGTCAGGCTCAAGGAATAAGAGTCTGGGGCAAGCAGCATACTGGAGGTGGAAGTTCCGAGGGAGTGGATGTTGCGAGAGGGTGGTCTTATATTGGAGCTAAATGGAGATATTAAGGCTGTGGAGGGGTGGTTAGGAATAGCAATAGGCTTTTCATGCTGCCCATTGGTGGTCTGATAGAATAAGGTAGGAAGATATAGGTTAAGTTATGGTAAAGGTAGAAAAAAATGCAGAATGGCTAGTGAGGGGGCATGCAAGAGGTCATAACAGACAGGTTTGGAGGGGTGTGTGGTGACTTTCAAGTACCTAGGTGCAGGCAAGATGACAATTTTTGTGCAATCGGAGGCTTTGCAGGCAGGAAATGCATCAACAGGCGCAAGCTCTGGGAGGAGCACCTTACCAACATGTTATGTATAGGGAAGCAAAGTGTTAGAGCCCATTGAGGGAAAAGAGGAAGGTAAAAAGACATTTCCAAAGGGGTCACGGAGAGGCGTTCTACCATCAGTAAATTATTTTCCACGTTATGAGTCAGGCAGTAAAACATGATTTAAGCTGTTTACAGAATATGTGGTAGGCAGAACGACATTTCTTGTAGGGTCAACAAGGGGCCCTGCTGCATCAGCACATCATTTAGTATGAGGTTAAACATAAGTACAGTTTGTATGAGCAGAGGCTGACAGTATATCATGTGATCTGTAACAATCGGATGAAAAAAAAGTCCTGGAGGACCAAGCTGCCGGCATGTTGAAGTTAAATTAAAGAATTGATATTGTGGGAGGATAACTGGCAAAACAGTATACCAGGGGATCCAACAGGCCTACTAAAGGGCTTCTTGGCAGGGGGATATACCAAGAGGTTCTCTGTAAGAGGTTATTGCTTTGAAAAGAGTTTTTTTCTATCCTTGAAAAGTGGCTGGTTTAAAGAGATACTTTTGCCATCCTACCTGATCCAACCTCGGTAAGGGAACCACCCTCTGGATCCAGAGATTATTTATTTACTTGCTTTTAAAACTCTTTGCCAAGCCTAAATCAAGACTTTTTCCTTACCTTCTTAGTTGTTCATTTCTAGTGTGAGGGTCAGATTGTTTTGGACACAAGGACAGTGTATATAATTTTGAAGACGAGACAGACTGATCTTTAATTTTAGTTTCCTAGGTAGGAAAATAGGTCTTTATCCAACCCTTTTATTTTAATAAAGATGTCTATTGTTGAAAGCACTACCACTTTGTGTCCGCCTCTCATTTCTGAACCCTCACAGGTAGCAACAAACTGGTTATCTTAATTGAATGCAGCTTTGCAACCTGTGAAAACTGAGCTGTTGGACTGGCAAATGCCAACTGAAATAAGTACCTACCTTGCAGGCTCTTCTTTCTGAGCATGCTTGACGCTAAAGGACAGCAGACCATTGCTCTGGTCATAGCAGATTTATCTTCCTTAATGTTCATTACTACTAATCTCACAGGTCTTGTTTCTCATTGACAAGTAATCACTTCAGCGCTTTCTCCAAGTTCAAAGAGACCTGAGTGAGCAATGCAGACTTGGTGGCTGGGCTTTGTTCTCAAGCTGGCCTCGGATCAGAGGCTCATTCATCTCTCGCGTGCAAAGAAACTGCAGAATTCTTTTTTACTGGACAACTATGATAAAGCAAGCATGAAAAGTGTTCTTGCGTGTCTAGACTGGCCTACAGCGGAGCCACGTTGGACATGTTTTCATATGGCACTGCATTTTTAATGGCAAAGCCAATAGGAGTATGTTATGTGGGGCTACTGGCAGAGTCAGCTTGGACATGTTTTCCTATAGTATCATTACTGGAATTAAAGCCACCATGAGTGTGTTCTTATATGGGAACACAGAACATATTTGTGAAGTCACCATGGACCACACACACACACACACAACTGCTAGTGAGGAATGTTGGCTTGTGGCAGGCCTGGACTCATTATGTTGGCTCAGTCTCGAGTGTGGCCTAGAGCCAAAGGGGAGGAAACAAATGAGGGTCGGTCTCCCTGTGTTCCTTGCCACACAATATGTGAAAACTGTCTAACAAGTGAAAATGATACAGAAAACGTCCAACACCTGTAAATATATATAACCTGCTACAAACCAGTTGGTTTTTGCATATCTCGACAGGGGATGACTGTAGATTTGCTTGGTCCTGGCTCAGTTTCTAAGGGTTGAATTTGTAGACACACCTTTCATTTCATGCAACAGCCACATGCATTCTCTTTCCATTGCATGGCATCATTTGGCCTTGGATGTCTGCTTACATGTACAGTCATTTGGTAATATGGCCTATACAAACACACACACTGATATTAACGCTACATATGGTGATCCATTCTTGTATGTAATGTATATCATATTACAGTGATATCAACCATATTTTCCTTAGTGCACTGAGGAACAAAGCTTTGATGCTACTTCCTGTTTTGTCAAGGGGTGAAAGGTTGTGTGCCATCACTTCCAATGTCACTTGTGGGTGAGGTGAAATGACATCACTTGCTGTGCTGTCATTAGAGGTGAAGGGTCATGTGATGTCACTTACGCTACCCCTGGTATTTTGGTGAAATGACGTCCCTGTACACGACAGGCAAAAAAAAGTAACCATGAGGGAGGACAAATTATAATATCCCTGCTACCATACCAGGCTTAAACACACTCGTCATTGTGTGTCATAGTATTCCATGTAGTTTACAGTGACACCCAGGAGGTAATCCATCTCACACCAGGTTTGCCTTGCACAGATTGTATTGCTGACATAGTCCAAGGACAGGACCGTGCTAGGAAACCCAATAACGAAGCAAGGCCCATGGGTGAGGCTATGTTATTCCCAGAGAAATCCCCCAAAAGATTAACTATCTTGGAAGAAGTCAACAAAGGGGTATCTAAGACCAGTGGCAAAACTAGTGGGTCTACCGTAGGCATTACTGGGGTAAAATGTATTGAATAAGTTAAGGATATTTTTCATAAACCTTGGCCCAGCAATGCCATATGGCAAGTATAAAGATTGCCAGTTCACAATAGGTGAAGGTTAACGGGAGATTTTGTTCGAAATAAGGAAGCTGAAGTGGATAAACTGTACGATATCCAGTTCTCCAATTCCACCTGCCCAGTAAAGGGTAACAGTATTGCAAAAACAAACTCCCTGCTCCCATGGTCCACCAGTATCTATGGTACCAAGGTATCCCCATTATGGATACAATGTCCCCAGCAACAAGAACTGGAGGATAAATAAAGCAATTCAAACACAGTAAAACCGGTTGGTAATAATTAGCAAAGGAATAAATGGTATACACCAATCATCGAGACTATAAATAGACAACAAACAGCGAATCTGCCTTCTCGAAATTGTTTTGAGAGGAAATGCTCCTGGAGTTGTGAAGGTGGACCTGGAAAGAGTTCAAGCATGGGGAACTTGGACATGGTAACATTTTGTTGTCGTGTGCAACTTCCCTACACTCGGCCAAGATTTGTATGAAAGCCAAGAATCATTAATAAACAAATACACCCATTGGATATGCACTGTAACAGGGTGCACTTCGATTATTCAGGAGGGTATCAGTCAATGCATGCGTTGCTGGAACCTTAACAGCACTGATTACGTACAAATATTCTTCAAGAATAGACATTTGGTGGATGGTCTCTTAAGCTCTTGATTTCAGAATCTATCCCCTGCTTGGACCCAAACATCATCTTAAAGCCATTTCCTCTTCCTTGTTAACCAACCAAGCAGTTTGTCAGATGCGATTGGGTTATTTCCCAAGAGAAAGTTGTTCATCCCAGTGGAACTGCAGTACCAGGAAGGGAAACCAGCACCTAGTACCGATGAGAGCAAGAGAGCTGGGGCTATTTCGCAGGGCACGGGCGGGGTGGGGGTGGGGCGTTTATTGCTGTTATAGGTACCAGGGTTCAAGGAGGACAGCGCAAAATTTCAAAGGAGAATGCGATAAGAGGCGCGGGCGTGGAAGAGAATGAGAAGGAAGGAGAATAGAGCAAGGGAGGAAATGATTAAGAGAGGGTGCCATCGATGATCACCAATGGGAAGTATGAGTGACAAAGGTTGAGAGTCAGAGGGTAAGAAAAAAAGCAAGTGTGTGAGAGGAAGGATGAGAGGGGGTACACGAAGAAGGTAAAATGGGAAGAGTACATTGCAACCCCTATGCAGAGTTAAAACAATCAATACAAGCGGGTGACCTTACCATGCATTTTCAAACCCAGAGTAGATTTCTTTAGGCTCAAATGAAAATATATTTGTACAAGAGAGCTGGGAACATATGTAATCTACTGTCTAAATTGCAAACTAGGCTCAACTCTTGCCTTCACCACTTAACTAAAGTGTTATCTAGGGCCAGTCCCTTAATCTCAATGTGCAGTAATCAGTGATTGAACTCAGTGTAACTATTAAAAAGATCCTCACTCTTGATATAGTAGATGTTCGTGTGGCAAAGACAAAGCTAACAAAGCTTATGAATACTGAACATCTTTTATCTTTTCTTTGCTGCGACATATTCAACAAACAAAGAAATAAGTGTGGTTTCCACACCTGTAGGCCACCCAGAGAATCTGGGTTACAGGTGCTGTTGTGGACAGGGGCAGTGTAGTTCAGGGGAAAGGGGAGCCCTGAAAGAGGTAAGAGGACAGTGAGAAGGGCACAGAGATAAAAGTGGTGAACTGTGATTTTCCTCCAGCTCGACTAGCAATGAGTTAACAGCGCAGAGAGGAGGGGAGGCAGAAAAAGTACTCTTCACTATTAGCAGGAAAGGTAATTTATAGCAAGACAGCAGTATACCATTCGGTTTCTTTATGGCGTTTGGTAGCATTAGTTTGCACATACAGTATGTGTGTACAGTATGCATGTCCTTAGCTAGTCTTGTAATGTGGTGCAGGGCTGCAGACAATGTGCAAATAAGTGTAGTGTATTCGAATACCCTGAGCACACAAAGTGTACCAGACACTGCAAAGAAGAGCTGTATTAGGTGCAGGGCTGTACAGTTTCAAAGTCTTTTTGGGGGTTTCTGGCCCATCCTTGCCATATTAGCACATGCACATTACTGCATGTGTGTGCACAGGTCCTTATGGATGCGTTAGTGATTAGATAAGAGTGCACCTCTGTAGAGGGTCAGTAAATGCAAAAGGTTCAACATAGGCATGCATACACAGGATGTGCACCGGTTCTTACCTAGGTCACAGAGCCGTCTCAGGTGGTGCAGGTTGCAGCATACTAGCTCAGGGTCAGCACTGCGATGGCCCTCGCAGCCGCCAAGTCTCTTGAGCTCGTAGGGATGTCCAAGGTTGGGCCATCGGAAGATGCGGCAGAGCAGCAGTGGAAGGGTCTGGTGCTGTGACTCGATGGGCAGCAGCAGGCAGGCGGTGCGGGTGCCCCCACGGGACTCCATGGTCTGCAGCACCTCCAACTGACACTCGTTCAGCCTCTTCAGCGCCGAGTGGCCCAGCATCTTCAGCTCAGAGTCTGGGGGGGCCGGAGCATCTCAAGCAATCTTGGCCGCCTTGCCCATGGGGCAGCCCCCAGCGCTGGTGGTGCTGCCCGCACAGTGATAGTCCAGGTCTTCGCCCCCGGGAGCACCCTCCCCAATCGCTGGGTGCTCGGCTCTTCCAGAGCCACCGGACCAGCAACAATTGTTTGGCCATGAACATGCGGAACGGCGAGCAGGAGCTTCCCCGGCAGCTAGCAGGGGAGCATGCACCCACAAACCATGAAGGATCCGGGCTCTGAGGCCAGCAGGGCACAGCCAGCAGCAGCCGCCTCCCACACAGGGCTTCAAGCAGCCCATGCACTCTCTGACATGTGCCAGTGTTATGTATAGGAGTTCTACAGTCCCCTGCATGGCAGCTCTAGAACTCGTGTGATGTCAAAGAGATGTTGGTGATCAAATGGGGAGACGTCATCCCTGTGACCGCTGCTGCTGTCCCCATAGTAAACCTAACATCCCTGTGACCGCAGCAGGAACGCTGTTGAGTGGTACACAGAGAGCTCCAACAGCAAAATGGAGAGAGGGAGGTGGTGATACAATCTCAGCATCAACTAAGAGATATGACTCAGCAATGGTGAAATTGGAACGACCTTTCGGTAAGAAGACCAACGTTGTCCTCGAGCGTTATTTTTTCATAAGAAAACAAAGCAGAGGTGAGTCAGTTGACAACTATATATCAGCCTTGAGAGGATTAATAGCAGCCTACAAATTAACTGATGTAGCAGATTAATAAATCAGGGACCAATTTAGTGCTACACACAGCAGACACACACTCAACGTTTATGACAAGCAAAAGATCCTACTCTCGAACAAGCAATAGAAATTGCTAGAACAATAGAGTTGGGAAATACTGAAGGAACAGTTTGCTTCCACAGAGAAGGTACAGTTGGTGATAGATGACCAAGGAAATGAGAATAATGAAATAGTGATTTAAAATAAAAAAGAAAAAAGAAATAAATCCATATGCAAAGAAAAAAAGGAAACGGGTTTGAAAACCTCAACAGAGTGAATAATCAACCAAACTCTAGATGTTATTGTTGTGGCTGTTTTAGACATGCTGAGGGAGTAAAGGAATGTGCTGCCAGCACAGTAGAATGCGTCAAATGCAGCATAATAGGTAATTATGGGAGAGTGTGCAGAAAAAAATGCAAAGAGCAGCACCGTCAAAGCCCTAGAAGAAATAGGAGGACCGAGTAGCCTCCTTACAATAGTGCAAGAGCGAGATGCCGACAACCATTCTGGCAATAAACAATAACAAAAAAAAAGGGACAATGTGAACAGTTAATAGTAAATGGCCATGCATTACAGATGATTGACACTGGTTCTCCCTACACCATGATGGATTGTGATGTATATACTGGAACTCTCAGGGGAATATCAGAGCTGTTGGCTATGGAAAAAGCCCCATCTGCATTGTCGGCTACAAATGGATTCATCTAAAATTTAGAAACAGATGCACATATTATAAATTATATGCAGCAAGGAACAGATCCTCTATTGTAGGGTGGGCCGAACAATTCACTTTACAAATTAAGATACATCCAGGAAAAGCTCAACCCATATTGAGCGTCAACAAACATATCAGTCTCTTACAAGATAAACTTTCAGAAATGTTTCCAGAAGTATTCCCTAACACTATTGGCGAACTTAGGGTGTTTCAGCATCGAATAATATTGAAAAGAGCGGAATAAAGTACGCAGTATTCCATTGGGTACAAAAGACGCGCTACAAGAACAACCTAAAAGATTGTGCACTGAGCAAATAATTAAACCCAGTGAATCCTCTCAATGACTGTTTCCCATTGTCATTGTTAAAAAACAAGACAACAGCATCAAAATGTGCGTAGACTTGGGGAGTTCTCCACTCCAGTATACTGATCGACAGGAACCCTCTTCCCAACATTAACAAGATGTAACTGACGATGAGACCAACCAAAATATTTACAACTCTCGACTTTTCAGCGTACCATCAGATTTTACTTGAGGAAGGATCAAACTTGAGGAAGGATCGAAACACCTTACCTCATTTGTAACACCATTGGGAGCATTTAGGTTTAGACTTAGGCCATTTGGTTTGGCTTCGGCGGTTGCCGTTTTCCAGAGGTTAATGCAACAGTTGTTTGGGGGTCTAGAAGGGGTATACTACTTTCAAGACGACATATTGATTGCTACTATGACTGAGGAAGAACACGACATAATGCTGCTGGGAGTTCTACACACTATTCGAGAGGTATCACACTCAAATCAGAAAAGTGCAAAGCTAAAGTAACAGAAGTGACATACTTGCGACATGTCACAACTAAAGAGGGAATAAAGCCCAAAGTAAAATTAGTTAAAACAATATCAAAGATACCGCCACCAATGAATAAGGACCAACTACGCTCATTTTTAGGCATGGCTGAATACTATTCGAAGTTTGTTCCTAACTTTTCCAACAAGACAGAAAACATGAGCATGCTTTTGAAGAAGAACATGTTATGTGAGCGGTCTGAAGAATGTCAGAATGAATTCATGGAAATCAAAGAGAAGGTGAAAGGAGCTCCCACACTGAAGATGTTCTCCCCATCAGCTACTAACATATTAACAGTTGACGCCACTGTCATTGGTTTAGGCTGTGTACTTTAACAAAACATAGAAGAAAACGATGTAACCATAGTATTTGCCTCACAGGTTTTAAATAAAGCAGAAAGGCACTATTCCAGGAATGAAAGGGAGGCCCTAGGAATACTTTGACATTTTAAGGCATTATTGTGGGGTCCGCCAGTAACAATCAAAACAGATCGCAAACCATTGGTTCATTCATATCATCTTCTATCAGTTTTGCCAAGAATCAACAGGTTAGTAGATATAAAGCAATATAACATCAAAGTGATGTATGTTCCAGGACATGAGAATGTTGTGGCAGAACGTTTGTCAAGACTACCATGGGAAGAAACACAGAGCGAGAAAGGAGAAGATGTTAGAGAGGAACGCGTCATATCAAAAACCAGCCATTTCCAAAGATGAATGAGAAGAGGCAAAAAAAGTAGACAAATAAATGATATGGTAAGAACGCATGTTTCAAGAAAGATGGAAAGAGAAAGAACAAGAAACTCAAGGATATTCCCAAGTGAACAATGAAATATGTGTGGATTGGGGGATGTATACTAGAGGCGAGTGCCTGATTCCCCCACAATGCCTCTGTGGAAAAATAATCTCACAATTAGCACACGAAGGTCACTTGGGTAAGAACCTTACCAAAAGGCTTCTAAGAGAAAGATACTGGTGGCATAGCATGATGAGTGAAGCAGAGGAATTAGTGAAAACATGCCAACCTTGTGCAAATAGTGCCAAAATCAATAAGACTAGATAAAACATCTTTAATTCTGATAAATACCAAAGTGTGGTGCAAACTAGCATTGGATATCACCGGCCCGTTTGTGACACTAGGAGACTAAAAGATTTTAATTATTTGCCTAGTGGATTACAATTAAAAATGGGCGGAATGGGGTGCATTAACACCGGAAAAGTTATCACATTTTTGGAGGAGGTATTCAACAAAGAATGAAATCCAGAGGAAACAGTGACAGATAATCGTGTTCAATTTGTCTCTGATCAAATGCATGAGTTTCTTAAAAACAGATGCATAAATCACCTATGTACATCACTTTCCCACACCATAGCGAATGGTCTAGTGGAACGGATGAATGGAGTAATACAAAAATACGATACAGCTGGCAGTGTCAAATACCTTACCATGGAAAGATACATTGAAAGAAACACTCAATCCATACAAGATCACACTGCATTCCTCTCCCAGCATTGAACCATTTGTAATGATGAGAGGTAGAGCATCGTGCAATAGACTAAATCCATTTCGGACAACAACAACAACAAAAATAATAATAATAAACCGACATGGAAAGTATACTCAAGGAAGTGCAAGAAAAACAACATAAGGCCAAGGAGCGTTACAATAATGGGAAGGGTGTCCGCAATTCATCGTATAAAGTAGGTGATTGGGTGCATGACAGGAGCCCACAAAGAGCATTGAAAGGTTTGTCAAAATACCGTGAAAAACAGCAAATAAAGGATGTGAGATTAAAAAAAAAAAAAAAAGAGTCCTCAGGATGGTACAAAATGGTCATTTGATGACAATGTCCCTGTTTCAAAAGAAAAGGTGGAGTACTGATCTCTATAAGGCGATAATAAATCAACTGCTCTTGCTACTCAGGGAAGGAAGAATGAAGATAGTACAAGTGATGACATTTTTGTTCTGAGATCTAGTGACAACACTGCCACATCCAATAGGATTAGAGGATCATCTACTAGAGTGAGAAGAGGAATTCCCTGTAGGAGCAACGACTTTATTTATTATTAAAATATATTAGAGTATATTTACTATTTAAAAGTCAATATTTCCAGTGTATCATTATTTTCCTCACTTTCCCCCCCCTTTAAATTTCATTATTGTTTGTTCCATTCCCTCCCTCTTGTTTCTTTTTTTTTTAATGGTCTTATGGGGGGCCAGGGGGTGTTATGTATGTGAGTTCTAGAGCCCGCTGCACAGGGAGACATCCTCCCTGCGACCGCTGCTGTGGTCCCCATTATAAACCCATCTAACTCACTACAGTGTCTGAGTATCCATAACAACCAGGCTCCTGGCATGGAGTGCTCCACCCCCCAGGGGATCCAGCTCTTTGTCGGTAAATCATGTCAAAGACGGGAAATTGGATTCCCTGGTAATTACTGCCCAATATCACTATTGGGCGCGTCAGGTCAATATTTTGCTAAAGTCCTTTTAAGGCATCTGCAGGACTGGGTGGATACCAACATGCTCATTAATCACCTGCAAGCAGGGTTCCAGGAGGGTGAAGGTACTCTATGGAGGAGGACTGCTTTTAAGTTGTACCAACTGCAAGCAAAAGCTGCATACGGTGCAAACATTTGGACATATACAAACACCAAAGTTTAGCCATTGTGGAAAATAGGGTCCTAAAAGCCTTTTGTTAACCACGAGCACCCCAATGCGTTGACCCACATGGAATGCAACACACGGCCAATTGCGGATAAAGTGGGTCTGAGGCCTGTGTTGTATTGGATCAGACTCTGGGGAACCCCAGGCTTAAGTAAATATAGGGAGTCTTTGGCAAGAGTCCTGGCACTAGAAGGGGGATGAGCACTGCCTTGGCTCGCTCATGTTAAAAGTTGGCTGGCGGCTATGGACTGGTCAGCTCTGTGGGAAAATGTGGCCTCCGTTGATAAGAATAACAAATCCAGAGTAAAAATTGCAGCAATTATTCTATCAAGATCAGGGATGGAGAACGCATGCCTCAGGCTGAGGCTGAGAACTTTGTATCCGTCTACTAAACGGAATTTTGGTTTTGAAGAATATCTAGATGCAATACAACCACAATACGTGTGTGCACTTTACATGGATTTCAGGTTGTAGCAAACTAGTACTGTTATTTGCTAGGGGTGTACCGAATAGTGCATTTACTATTCGGCTGAATACCGAATAGTTAGCCTAAGTATTCGGCCGAAGCCTAATATTGAGCCGAACAGTGGTTTACTACTGGAAGTGGGTCAATATAGATCTATAGAAATGTTCCTTTTATGATATTTTATCTATATCGCGCTCTTACACAGGTGTTTGCAATATAAACATAGGAACACTGCATTAATTAGTCCTGCAAGGCATAAAATAAGCGGTGTCGCATAGCATTTTGCTATGCAATTTTGTATGTTTCCTAATAAAATGGACACTCGTGTAGCAAAGCTACCGTTTGAAGTTGACCTCTTCAATGAAAGAGCAGCTCACCCTGCATTCCTCTCTTGCCCTCTGTGCTCTATTCATCTTTTCTCTGTTCACTTCAAATGCTAATAGAGAGAAAGTGCAGCAGTAATCATCTCCTCCACTCTTGAGTGCCAAAGGCATGTGTGGGGGTATTAGGCAAGAATTTATTTTTCAAATAATTGCAAACCAGACGTAAATGAGATGATACTTTTATTAAGCTTTCTATATCCTGTCTGGCAAAGACCAGTATTTGTCAACTTTAATTTTTTTTAAAAGACAGTCATGCAATTCCATCTCTAAAATATAAGTTGTTACATAATGCATAATTACAGAATTGCTACCGTAAAACACTGCAATGTTCCACCTAGTTTGCTGAGTTCACTGCTTTCTATGCCAACGACTCGGTTTAGTCTACAACTTTCTTTCCCCTTACATAATGAATCCACAAAGCGAACTAGATGCTTACACAAAGTAGTGATCAATAGTTCCATCCAGTCTGTATACGCACAGATTTACTGCAATACCACATACTGTAGTTAGCCTCTAGAGCTCGCTTTGGTTTATGATTGTATTATATATTAGCACACGCAAGAGACGGATGGCCAAATTATATTCAGAGTCTTGTTTATCATATCTATTTATTGGTGTCCATTCTTGCAGCTAACCTTTTACATTTTACAGCCACTAATCTATGGCTCAAAGTCTTTTCGCTCACTCGCATAGTCGGGTAGATTTTATGAAAGAAGAGTAGAATTTTCAAGAGATGTTTGAAACTTTTATTTTGCATTTACTTTATTTGCAGGAAGTGTCAAATAAGTTTCACTGTGGATCACTGGCCTCTGGGTGGCAGCACAGTGTGCCAAACAAAGCGGGTTTGTAGTGACATGCTTCACAAAGATAGAATTAAATGTGTTGTTCTCTGTTGCTCTGGGTAGAGTGCATTTCTCTTGAATAGGTAAACTAAGTTACCTGAACTGCAGGTCTATCTAAATTTAAAAAAAATTGTCAAGGCCGGACTCCTCTTACTAACGTCTTTTTTCACCGGTATGCAAAACTGCTTTATGGTTTCTCATTTCATGTCTTGGGTACAAATAACTTCTGGTGACATTATACTAATACAAAATTGCTAATCAAATGGGTCTGTTTGCTAAGAAAAAAGTGTTTTGTTAGCAAACTCTGCTAATCAATTTTTGAAAACTAATTTATGCCTTTCCCTGCAAAATAAAACCTATGGAAGGAACTCGATATAGCTGTACTAGACCTCTTCAGCAGATTGTCCAACCTACTATGCTGTTTTACCTTCCATGGTAGGCAACTTTACCCCAATTCATTGCATTCAGCATATGATTTCTTAATTTGAAATGTCTTGCTGTAGATGTTAACATGCGTTACGTATCTTTGTGTTCATTTACTTCCAGCTTATCAACAAAAAAAAAAGTTTGCTTTTTTAATTACGTTACTCCTAGAGCTTTAATGATAAAGCCAGTGGTAGAAGCATACAGAAATCCCCAACTGGCCTGCCCCAGCTCCCCACAAACCCCATCACTGTGCCCCTCCCACATGCAATCCAGACCCCCCAAACAAAAGCACCTACTGTTTAAGAGAATGTTCAGTGCAGTACAAGTTTCAACTTCTTCCTACACTTATTTTAAGACTAAGCCATTGCGGAATGGTTTCATTTAAAAATAAAATTATAGCAACTGTAAAACGTAGAGGAGCACAGCTCCCAACCGCTGGTTAAAGCTTATGGTAATGACGTTTTTACTATTTTGTATACGTGAGCCCTCGGACATGTTTGCCAATCACACATTTCGGGGTTGTCACTGTGGGGCATTTTTGTTCGACACCCCTGCACTTCAACTGAAGGAACCATAGCACCCCTGGCCCCCCATTTCAACTACATTCAGGATGCTTCTTACTCGCATTCGCACTAGCACAAGGTGTGACCCCACCTATCCCTGCTAAGGTAATACAACAAATCAATTCAAGTGGGAAGCTGAGGCCGTAAGAAGTAGGACTAGGTTAGGGAAGGCACCTTAACATGTGCATCACGCAGGGGATTTTCCCTAGTAGCAACTGCAAGACCTAGAACTCGAGCTTTAAAACCTAACAAACTGTTAAGAAGTGACCTTTACTTATACCAGGCGATCCAGTTCTACATCAATTGTGTGCGCATGTCTGCAGCGCCCTTCCTGTGATGAGACAACCCGAAACCCCACAGCCTTAATGCTGTGAACAAAGACGCGCGTTTCATAGCGCGATTACCCTCCTCCTCCACTGGCTTCCCATTTTACATAAAGCCCCTCTTGAAAGCCAAGACTGGGGAACATCTGGGAAAACTCAAAAATACAATGGGGAGAGGAGAGGCAACGAAGTATAAACTCTACTTATTAATGCATTAATTACACCAGCCATTGCACAGTATGACAAGTGCAGTCACAGATGTTACGGTATCATAATGTTACAAAGAGGAAGTACCTGTTATTATCACCTATGCTGATGTTGGAAAATAAATATATGTTTCACTGATGCATTTGTTTTTCTACTTTGAACACGAGTGTAAACCTTACTGTGGAAATGCTAGTGGCAAGCCACAAGGCTGTGGAATTTTTCATTGAAGCCACCAAGCAGAGAGGTGCTAATTGGTTATCTTATTGCTGCTAAGCAGAAAGGCACTTGTTAAGTGACTTTCTGCCCAGTGGCGCTACACACTAGTACATTGAACACCTTAGCAGAAAGGCATTATTTTTTTGTTCACAGCACCACTCTCACGGGACAGCAATACACTTCCTCCTCCTCCTCCCCGTTACAACTACCTACATCTACGTCCTTTCTTAATGTGCACTAAGATCATTTCGTCCTCACCCCCATCACAATGAGACCGATACCCCCCTCGGCGCTCAACACACTTACTCACCCAGTCCCTGAGTCTCCATCTTCATTCTCCCACCAAAGATAGCATCACACATTTCTACAACAAACCCTCTCCCCCTCCCATCCTGACTTGTTCTCTCCACAGGTTAGACATCAATGGCTTCTCTTCTCACGTCCCTACTTTCTAGTTTACTGCTCCCCGCAGGAGCTAATTAGCTGCACCTCATGGCCACTTATTTATAAACTGTTCATTGATGCCCGCATTGTACCAAGTAATTCAACCACTGCATCCCAGAGACCGCTTGCAGAGAAATATTCCTCAGTTCCCTGGTCTCCCTTGGTGATCCAAGTCTTCTGAAAGATTACGCACATCATTGCGTCTCTACTAGCCGAACAATCATTGATTGGCAGGCGTTCCTTTCATGCAAACCCACACTTTCCCAAAAAGACTGCAATGTACAGATATACATCACTTTTCAAAAACGACCTACATTTCTTTTTTCACAGGGACATCTGCTGTCCACTCGTCAAATCATTTGATATAATTAAAGTTTCAGCCAGTAACTAGAAAGTACAGAACTTCAGCTTCAACTAAGTATTCTGACGAAACCAAATAGCTGGTTTCCAGACTATATTTGGCTGAATACCTACTCAAAGCATACATTCGGTACAACCCTAATAATTGTCCAGTCTGTGGATCGGGAGTCAAAACATTGATCCACTTCATGCTGTTACGAGATGGGTTCAGATACCCGAGAGTGAAATATATGAAACCATTATTTTTAAAAGGGCCCACTAAACCACGTACTCGCCTTCAAGGCAAACTAGAAGAAACGGTTTCTTTGGCAAACAAAAGCCCGGCTGAACTCACGATAAAAGCAAAGCAAATACCGAAATTAAATACTAGTTCTCAAGTAGATGTGACGGCAGAATTACACCGGCCTGAAGATCAGGCCCGAAATCCATTGGAAATTCAACAAACTCTTGTAAGTCCTTTACCAACAATGCGGACAACACAGAATAACGAGCCTGACCCTCTTTCACCGTCAAGTAAATTGAAACATACACCTCTTTCTTACGTTCTTCCGATCGCAAATAGAAAATTGCCTCTACCTGCTATCCTCACTGAATTTTCACAAACAGAAACGACTATCCAAGTCAAGGTAGACAAATCAACACACATAATATTCACCATGAACCCTCATCCTTGATTTCCACAAAACAATCCAGTCTGTCCACAGGACTTTCCCATCAACCGGTCGAATTAGTACGTAACTCTACTTTTGAGGATCCTTGCTACACACTAACCCTTAGGGAACGAGCTAAAGCAGCCAAACAACAATGGAAATCAACTTACTTACCAATTCATATAATAAATAGCGAGAAATCCAAACCACTTTCAGTTCGCATTGCGCGTCTATCACTCGATTTAACCGAGATCGATGCGATTATGGATTCAAAACAAAAAAGAGAGGAAGTCTTTGGAGCAATCCAGAATCATACTCCAGTTCCAAAAACTAATACTTCAACCCCAATTGCCTCTAAAGCACCCCAGGTAACAATAAAAAACTCACCAAAGTCCGCTCAAGACACCATAGAGCATGACTCTTTTTCATCACATAAGATTTCTGAAGTATCCAATGACGCTCCGGAACTACCTGAAAGACTACCAACCACAATGTTAGACCTACAAAATTCGCTAGTAGCTGTACTATCTGTAGCTATGATCCCCTTTCTAAAATTACAAGAAGCGATGGTGGACTCAACCAAAGATCAAGCTACTCTACTTGCTATGATCATGACAAAATAAACTCATTTAGAAAGCTTTATTGGAACCTTACAGGAACGACTAAAATATGAAGCGGAGGCATCAAGATTGTGGCAAAGCAGTCTGGCTGAAGTGGCAAGAGTCGACCGTGCTGACAAACAAAACCTGATGGAAACCGTATCTTCCATTACTAAAAAAATGATGGATGGAAAAAAAAAAAAATCAAAAAACAGTCACAGGTGTTGCCTCAATTTGCTTGGACAACAAAACAAACCCAAACTGTATCTAGTACTGTTCAAATAGATGTTCCAAAAATAGATCAGTGGACGCAATACGAGATGCAACCATTCAACAATGGTCTTCTGGACCCAAACCATGATATGCCCATTTCTAATGCTGAACCGACATTATGTACTCCATTTGATATCTTTGACCTGACCAAACGAGGCTTGGTGGGAAAAGAACTTCATTCCAAACCAAATGCAAGGAAAATCCCAAAAAAATCTCAAACAGGCTTGCGGGCCTTCTTAAGGAAAATGCAAAATGTACAAAAATCTTTGCAAGAGAACACAATCAAGAACGTAGTAAAAACAACGCCAAAGTCCACTAACTCGGTAGCTGTGACTGCCACCATACCAACTGATACTAGAGCAAACTCGCCTAGCATAAGAGCGGACCAGCCACTGTCTGAACCATTAAATGTTTTATTGGCAGTAATAAAACAAGACTCCTCTTCTAAAGTGACTCTTCCATCCCCAGCCAGTGAGAGTGGTACCGAGGATGTTTCTATCCAGGAAGACTCAACACAGGAGGCTTCCATCTCCTTGGATCCGCAAGATGACGCATTTCTCGTTCTTGATGAATGCAAAGATTCATCTCTTGATTACTCAGATATGAGTTCGGCCACTCAGGACTCCTCGAACATTTCTTTGGATTACTCAGAGGTGTCAAATGACGATTCATGGCCCCATTCAGAAATGAAAAAGAAACCAAGCAATAACACGACTTTTCCCCCTCATTCAGATCCACCTTTAGTCAGACCAACTTTTTTCACCCCGAAAAAAAGGTCCTACGCTTTTAGAATCTCTTTAGCTCCCAGTTCAACAAATATTGATGAGCCTGTAATTTTGAATAGAGCCAATGTTCTACGACTGCTAAAAGCTATTCCACAAACGGCGGACATCAAATCACGAGACATCGATGTGATTCTATTTCCCCAACAAAGAAAAAATGGAATCAATACAGATTGATTTTTATTGTGAAGAACTAATGTACCGCGTATTATCCACTAACCAGCAACTGGAAATCTTAGGTTTTGAAGCTGAAGAAATTACTGTGTCGAGTTTAATGGCTCGGAACAAATGCAGCAATAAACTCGCGATGATGGATTCCTACCATTACAATAAAATGAACACACATAAAGAGGCCCGAACCACACAGAAAAAACATAACGATCTGTCTGTTAATCCAAAACATAACGATGGACAAAATTATTTGACCTATACAAATGAGGCTATGAAAAAACGAGGGATATTGCGTGAGCAAGAGCGGATCCCTGACACCGATTCAAGATCCGATATGAGCCAAGACTGTTGGCCCCTGAACAAGACAACCTACCTATAACAACCAACAGGACATCAAAACCAGGCGTCCACAATCTCTCTATGCTCATGGAACACTAGAGGCCATAAACACCTTTTTACTGAAGGCTCAATTGCACTTGCTGAACTTAATTTAATATGCCTACAAGAAACTTGGCTAAAAGAAGAGGTAGTTTGTGAAGGCTTTATAACCCCAACAAATCCTGCGATCTCTTCTCAACAAGGCCGACCGCCATCAGGCATGCTGATCCTTATACAAATTAACCCTACATGGACAATTGTATCAAGAAAGAACATTCACCCTTGGGCCCAGTACATGTCCATTCTCATACCAACTCCTAACAAAGATCGAGATCAACGTATGGAAATCATCTACGTTACCATTTTCAATATATATTGGAACCCGAATGCGATGAATGACAAGTTCCTCGATTCCATATATGACGAAATTGATAATATTGCCTCAGTCAATCATGGAGCAGAATTCATAATTACAGGGGATCTTAACATCCATTTATTTGCTAAAGAAGGCCTTAAATTGGAGTCAAATACATTATCAGCCAGAGCTAAAAAAATGGGTCAAAGAACTATCATACGTAATATCCTACTAATTGATCCCACTGTGAACAATAAAGGAGTACCTCTCCCGACATGGTCACGTGAAAATTCAACATCCATCATTGACTATATCTTTACATCAGAAGGGATAAGAAACCTAATCATTTCTACTGACAACACTCCTCAATCCACCAGCGACCACCATCAAATAAGAATCACATGGGACACGGTAAGAACAAAATACCCACAAATAAATTTGCCAGCTTTGAAGATCAATAACGGTCTTAGTTAACTCCGTAAAAACCATCAAATACCTGGCTTATTATCAATCTTTAAAGAGTCCCTGCTTCAGGACCAAGCAAAACTTAACTACGGTTGGATTCTTGAGAAATATCAACAACCGTGCCAAAAGATAAATCAATCTACTAACGTACATAAACATCAATTCAATTCAGAAATTGTACTGAAGAAAAAGATTCTCCAAAGGCAAATTAGGCAACTAAAAAAAAAAGAATCCGATTTTGAAATTAAAATAAAAAAAGAAAAACAAAAATACTCAAATGCAATTAAAGCAATCAAGGCCCAAATAAAACAGAATGATGCTGAAGCAATTCAACTGCACTCAAAGAGAAAAACACAAGGCATTTATGGTCTCTATTGAACGCCAGTCCCAAAGCAACATCGATGATCCAAGAAGTGGAAGCTCAAGAATGGATTAAGCACTTTACAACACTCTATAATCCCTATCCCAATGTCTCATTAACCGCTACAACACAGACGAGGATTCTTGGAATCTCAATTGGGATGTTAATGATATAAGAAATACAATCATGAATCTGAATCCCTCCAGAGCTCCGGGACCCGATGGGTTATCAAATGCTATGCTCAAAGCAAATCCGAACGAATGGGCAGCATTCTTTATTCTGCTTCTTCAACTTATCGAAAAAACGAAACAAATCCCTCATAGTTGGACTTTGGCCGTTTTGATTCCTATCTTCAAAGCTGGTGATCGCAAAAGCCCGACTAACTACCGACCCATCGCCCTGCTGGATCCCCTGGGTTAATTATTCGCGGGATTTCTTCTTAAAAAACTTAACACCTGGGCTGAGGAGAATGCAAAACAAGAACAAAGGCAAACTGGCTTTGTCAAGAAAGTTGGAACAAACGTCAATCTACTGCTACTGAATCTGATTAAACATGAAGCGATAATCAAGAAACATCAAGTATATGCCATCTTTATAGATTTGAAGATGGCTTTTGATTCAGTGAACAGGTCAAAGCTTTGGTCCAAACTTACGACCTGGGGTTGTCCAGCCTCTATTTTGAATCCTATCAAGCAACTATATTCAAATACCTTGGTTAGAGTCCGGCTAACCAAAGACGGAATGGTAACATCTCCCATTCCCACCACCAATGGTTTGAAACAAGGATGCCCATTGGCAGCCTGCCTCTACAATTTGTATACCTACGCCTTTAGTGAGAAAAGCCAAAACTCAGCTGCAAACCCGCCAAAAATCAACAATGAATCTATCCAGACATTAATATACGCTGATGATATTATCATTTTGGACAAAACCATATCGGGTCTACAAAAATCTTTAGATAAAACTCAAGAATACATGCATGAGAACGACCTGGTGATTAACTGTAATAAAACAAAGACAATGAAACTTGCCTCGCGTAAAAATAATAAATCAACTCTGAAAATATATCTAGAAAGTAACGTGATCGCTGTAACAATGTCAATGAAATATCTGGGTGTGATGATCAACAAGAATGGAAGAATTATATCGAGGAAAAAGCCAGATCCCTGGCCAGACAAGGCTGTTTCTTTCATAGAAAGTATGGAACATACTCTATAAAACCCATAATAGCCTTGTATAAACAAAATGTAATCCCGATTCTGACGTATGCAACTGAGTCCTTGGTCAACCAAGAAACCATAAACTGGACCAGGTATGAAGCACTGTTCTGGTGGAAAACTTTCTCTCCCAAAAACGTTTCCAATGGCAAGAATCCGTTACGAACTAGCTATTCAGTCCATCAAATCAATAGTTTTGTGGAAACAAATGGACCTTCTCAGGAAAATAATCTCCAAAGACAAGATCCCGTCACTAGAAATATTGAAAGAAAAAAAACACCTCTCCACATCACTCTCAAAATGGGTTTCTGAAATCCAAATGAAGATGCAAACCGAAGATATCTCTGAAGAAATGCTGATCAATAGACCTCAGCACGCAAAGAGAAGAATACAGACCAATGATTGGATCCAAACCATAGCTGACCAAAATAAATACAAGAGATATCTAAAATGCCAAACAGAAGCTAGAGGTCTCCATGAGTTGCCTGCTTATTTAAATCTCTTTCCAGATTGCAACATTCGTGATTTATTTCTCCGATTTAGGTTTAACATCGTACCAACTCGGGATTACCATTCTATGATGGACAAAACAAATAAAACAAGTCCTGACTGTCGCTTTTGTAAAGACACAAACTGCAAGGAAACTCTATTCCATTTGATTATGATTTGCCCGGCACTGAAGGACCAAAGATCCTTGCACAGAGACTATTTCGGGTTTTCGAGGAAGCAACTGTCAACCGAAGAAAGATGGGACAATTTGTTAAGAGGACAAGATAAAAACCTAATTCTGACAATCAAATTTTGGTTGGCAATTACTAAGTGAAAGTCAAAAGGAATGAATGAAATATAAATATTGATTTTCTTGATACTCTCACTCTCCTTTTTCTCCCTTTTTTCTTTCTCTCCTTCCTACTCTTCTATTTTTAATGTAATACTTAATTGATCTGTTATGTAGAAATGAAAAGTTTGTAAAATCAAACGAAACATTTTAAATAAAAAAAGAAAAGGGCCCATATTCGTAACATTGATGAAGCAATGAAACTAAATCAACCAAGTAAATGTGTCATTCTCAGAATTGCTATTTTCCAGTTTTAAAGTTGCAACACAGAAAAATGTGGAAAACACCTAGTTAGTCATGCTAATTAGCATAACATGAGGTAATTGAAAATTGTGCAATGCTTTATTTTATTTTCTATAAAATTGTGTTCAAACTGGACAAGGTCGGAGTCCTTGCTGTGTTAACAGACATATGAAGCATGAGTAACTGCTCCCAGCCGGCTGAAGAAAAATAAAACGTTTTGCTGTCCACACAATTGCATCTCTAAGGGTTCATGGAGTTACGACTAAGAAGACACCTCTTTAACAGTACCTCAAAAATAAGAGTCGAATAAAGGAATTGAAACCGTTTTGCCTTAAGGTGGCAGAGAGGACTAAGTGGTGAGGTGCCATGTTGGGTACCATCGACCAGCAAATTATTTTGTTTGGCTGGCAGCTCTAGCAGAGCGGGTTTGTTCCACATGTTGCGCGATAGTCTAGTCAATTTTGTTTTTTTGTGCCCCGATGTGTTGTGCAATTGATTTTTATTTGGTCACATTGTGTATGTGAGGGGGTTTTGATTGCATGCAGTTGTGGATCCACCTTGTGTTAGGTTCCTTATTCGGTTTGCATGGTGGCCAAATGTGTAAGAGAGTCATTTTCGTCATACACGTTTTGGAATGGATGAGTTGATTGTAGAGGAAGAGGTGTTATGCTCACAGTTTGGGGTTTGCAATGCTGAGGCATTGGAATGTCATGAGGTCAGTGTGGAATGTTGTGTGTGTGTGTGTGGCAGTTACACCTAGGACCTGGCTGGGTGTGGATGTGCCAGTGTCTTGTCTACCTATGGAGTGGTCTACTTACCTCTGTGTCACTTATCTCATGCACACAAAGGACAAATTTACCTACAGTGAAGTCTTGGTCCTGTGCTTTCTTGACAAACAAGCCCATTACCGAATTCAGTAGACTTCTCCTGAAACCGTCTTAATTCACTGTCAGGAAAAGGTCTCCATGTAGACAAACTAGTGGAGGGCACACACAAAGGGAGGTTGGGTTAAGCCTCGCTGGGACACGCAAGTTTCAGCACGCCATGTGTGACAGCTGAACCCAGTCTAATGCCGTGCGAGACTTTCACTTGATGTGCGAGGTCTCTGTAGGACTGGATTCCCTATGCAAAGCCACGGAAAACTTAAGAGCTCCGGAGAATACATTTATTTCCTTTCACCATAGACATGCAAGCCATCTCGAAAAGCAAATGAATATACAGTGGCACCCGTATCACACCACAGACTCCAAGTCCCTCCCTCCAGATAACAAACTGACCCCCATCCCACAATTCTCGGCATGTCTCTGTAACTGAGCTCCCAGAGGTAATCATCCAACAAAGAGCAAACAGCCTTGTTTCAACAGTATCCATTTTATGTATTTTTATTGTTAAGCCCTCCCTGCCTCAATGTCACGCCCCGCCCTCACTAGTTACCTTACCCCTTTTCCTACCAGTTTGTTTGTGTTTGTTGTTATGCCACGCAATGAAAAACCACAAACAATGAATGACACCGACGAAAAGAAATGCATAGCCCTCAACTCACACGCTTTTGGCGGGTCTCACCCACCTAGGTCACTCAACAGCCAAGCCCCTGCATGTCCATACACTTCATTGGGCTCTCACCCGAGAAAAAATAAAATCAGCTGATTTCACACGCCCAGGGGACACAAAGGTTGAGATGTATGGCATAAGATTCACAAAATCTAAGGGATCCCACAAACCAGCTTCCTTCCCTTTCTGCTAAGAGTGAGTAATCCTAGATGCATGTAAACTTCGTCATGTTTACCCCTTGACCAAAAAAGGGTGAATAACCATGTAGTTGTTTGCAAAAATATACATATTTTAATATTTATCAAAACACATTACAATACATTTCTCTAAAAAAAACCACACAACAAAGTGGTCAGAACACATTCTGAGACACATATCTATGCGTATACATGTACTAAAAATGGCAAAGAAGCTAACACTTAGACCCCTTTCTCTGCCTTACTGTAAGGTATGTCTCCATTGTAGACACCACTATTATTATTGACCTGCTTAATTCATACAAGCAAAAAAGGCTGTGCCAACACTTCAAGAATGTGTTTCTAGAACCAACATGAAACTTAATCTCAAGAATAAACACAGAGAATGATCCCCATTGTATATCCTGTTGGTGCGGTCTTCAGGGCACTTAATCTTTGTTATATATTCAGGTGTTCACGTATGTCATCACGTGTTAGTTGCCACAATTTCAATATTCTAAAAAACAAACAAACATTTGGTCTCAAAAACATGTTTTTTTTTTTACTTCAGCATAACAAGTCATACATCACATCTATTACAACTTCATCTCTATTTCCCATATAAGCAGAGGGACTTATTTATTCGTGGTTTCATTATTACCCACTATTATGCAATTTCAAAACATATTATATGTCCTAATGTCTTGCCAATGTATAACAGGCCGCACGGGCACCTTATGCCATACACCACCCATTTAGAAGTGCAGTTGGTAAAATTTTTCAGCTCCCATTTTCTCCCCTTCAAATCTACGTATTTCATATTTGAGGTCAATTTACAAACTGAGCACTTACCGCAAGTGTAGTGACCCACCACCGGTGGCAAATTCCACAATGTCAATTGGGTACTGGGACTCCCCTCCGTGGAGGTTCTATAGGTATGTACCAATTTATCTCTCAAATTTGGCATGCGACGAAACGCAAACCGTGGTTTATTAATGGAGAAATCATCGGTGTTAATGATGCTCCAGTGTTTGAGTATACACCTACGCAAGTCATTACTAATGGGTGAAAATGTGGAGACACATGTAATCTTATCCTCTGCAACCCGGGGTTGTGGTACAAGACAATCCTGTCTTTGGATGTTTTTAGCTCTTTTCATAGGAAGGAAGCGGTGAAAAATAGGGGGTTTTCAGCTAGCACATGACCCGGAGCCAGTGCAGCGTAGCAAGATCATTACAGATTCCGCTAGAAGTAAGCACTTATCTAGCGTTGTGCACCTCATTTCGATGACCCAGTATGAAAGCTGAAATGAAAGACAGGGATATGTTCCTCCTTGATGTACACATTGTGGATATGAATTGAGTATCTCTATGTTGGATGATATGGTCTGTAAGAAATTAGGACATATAATATGTTGCGAAATTGCATAATAGTGGGTAATAATGAAACCACAAATAAATAAGTCCCTCTGCTTATATGGGAAATAGAGATGAAGTTGTAATAGGTGTGATGTATGAGTTGTTATACTTGAAGTAAAAAAAAAAAACACATGTTTTTAAGACCAATGTTTGTTTTGTAGAATATTGAAATTGTGGCAACTAACACGTGATGACATACGTGAACACCTGGATATATAACAAAGATTAAGTGCCCTGAAGACAGCACCAACAGGATATACAATGGGGATCATTCCCTGTGTTTATTCTTGAGATTAAGTTTCATGTTGGTTCTAGAAACACATTCTTGAAGTGTTGGCACAGCCTTTTTTGCCTGTATGAATTAAGCAGGTCAATAATAATAGTGGTGTCTACAATAGAGACATACCTTACAGTAAGGCAGAGAAAGGGGTCTAAGTGTTAGCTTCTTTGCCATTTTTAGTACATTTATACGCATAGATATGTGTCTCAGAATGTGTTCTGACCACACTGTTGTGTGGTTCTTTTAGAGAAATGTATTGTGATGTGTAATGTGTTTTGATAAATATTAAAATATGTATATTTTTGCTAACTACATGGTTATTCACCCTTTTTTGGTCAAGGTGTAAACATGACAAAGTTTACATGCATCTAGGATTACTCACTCTTAGCAGAAAGGGAAGGAAGCTGGTTTGTGGGATCCCTTAGATTTTGTGTCTTATTTTCCTCACCCACTCAGCCCCTAAAAAGAGGAATACTATAGCTCCTGGTAGCTGATGGCAGAGCATTGCTTCAGCCTCTCTCAGTAAGCTTATCACCTCCTTCCAGTAGACCCAACAGAGCCATTTACATCCTTCGACCAAACCACAAAAGTTAACGCACCTCCTTCCACAAACCCCCTCCAGTAGTGCAAAACTCCTTACCACCCGTAATACCCAACAACGGCGTGGACCGTGTCCTATAATAACACCAGTTCAATACATTAAAAAAAACAGTTAGCTTCCGCATTCTCCCCTGCCAACATTATGCACTCCATTCGTGAGACGCTATTATAGTCCTGGCTTTAAATATGCATTCTGGGATGTGTAGTCCCGGATTTAAAATGAGAACCCTAACTCCTAGAACACAAAGTTAAAGGCAGTACATACATGACTAGCATCTCCCGAATGAAATGGATCATGCTGGCATGTGTCCCGCAAAGACGACACCCTAATTTCGCCACAACAGTACAGGACTCTCCCTTATGACACCCGATTTACATAACCAATGGATCTGTATGTAAGCTTACTCGTGAACTAACACAGCCCTCCGCTAACAGAACGGAACCCCACATTTCTGCCAAAATAAAACTTACGTATCCTTTCAAGTATCGGGCCCACCAAAGATGAGCACATCCCTGCATCACCCACATTGCTAATACTGGTACGACTCTAGTGAGTAGTTCCCATCTGAAAAACGGACCCTGTCATTACAACAGTCCGTCTCCCCTTCATCACATGATTTGCACGATACGTTCAGGCATTGTACGCCCTAGGAGAACTTGTTAGAGTACGTCCTTCAACACCACGTGATCATTGCAGGAGCGGGAAGACTGGAGCCGTGTGAGCTTCTTGGCGGAGCGGTGATTTACACATAGCAGCAGCATTCCCCGAGATTAGGAACGAGGCGTGCGAGGTAAATTAGCGAATTTGCAGTAAACCAGTGCACCATTTTTGGACTTGTGCTCCAGTGCAAAAGGAATACTCATGGTCCTGTGCAGTCAGACTGGTGCAAGGAACTTTAAACTTTATCAGTTGAAATGGGCCTTGAACCTAACGGCAGGGCTTTAAGTGGGCCAGGGCAGTGGCTTAATACAAAATGTGGGGCCCCCTCTGCGATCCATGCTGAAGCCCTCCCCAACTCAGAAACAAATGACGGGTCATGTCACACTCTGGGCCGGCCTAGATTATCTCGCTTGTGCAATACGCACAAATGTGCTGTTAAAAGGGTATGCCGCACACTGCACTAGGAGAAAGATATAAATATGTGTTTTAATGCAATATACAGCACACTTTCTCTGAAAAATTGGCTAAAAAGCCAGAGTATTTGCAATTGTTTTGTAGCGTAACACCAATCCAATACATGCAAGTCACCAACAGTGCACAGGAACATTAATGCGTTGCTATTAAAAATGCCATGCCACAATGAAAACATGTCCAACTGGCTGCACAATGTTTACCAGTGTAAACACGTAATAATATTCCAGTAAAGCATGCCAGGCCACATTTAGACATACCTAGACTGACTGCACCAAAATGCCAGTCGAAGCAATAACACTCATCAAGAAGAGAACACACATTCAAGGCTGTGTCTCTGTGGCCTCTAACAACACAGGCAAACTCTTTAAAATCTGCAAGTAACTGGTCAATCCTGTTGCGGTCTTTACCTCCCCTGTTCCCTCCCAGGCCCTCTCTATGTCTCTGTTCTCTCACTTCTCTGCAAAAACTCAGGACATCCTGCCCTCCATCTCCTCTTCCTCTTCCTCTCTTGGCCCCCCTTTGGCCATCTCTACTTCTCTTCCTCCTTTCTTCTCTTTCTCTCGGACAATACCTGATGAGCTTTCTAGACAAGTCCGATCTATGAAAATGTTTTCCAAACAGGTGCTCCACTGCTCCTCTAGAACCATCAACAACCATATTCACACCCTCACTCCAGCCTTCGCCAAATTCTATAATCACTTTTTCACCACTGGAACGTTCTCCTCTCCACTTAAGCACTCCCTTGTGCGCCCACTCCTCAAAAAGCCGTCGGTCATTCATGCCTGCCATGGTACACAAAAGATAGGGTAGTTCCGGTTTGCTAATGTGGATTTTGAGGACAGTAGGCAATATTCAGACAGTAAAAAATGAAAATCCACATACACCCAATTATTTAAAGGTGATATTCATAAATATTTAGAAAAGACTAGTTCCAATGCTCAAACGAGTCATCATACCGGAAAAGGAAGAAATCTATAGATTTGTCTTCAGTTTGTCTGTAATTATTGCCAACATAAATGGCTTTAGGTGTTAATTTATTTACAAAAAATTGAATGGTTAAAGAAGATTGGTAAAACAAAACATAGTTGCACAAAAGAGATCTCTCTCTCATTCCTGACTGTCTATCCACAATTCAGGATTGGTGCGCCTCCAGCGTTCTCTCGCTTAATGAAAGTAAGATGGAGATCCTTCTCATTGGGACCCCTGCCCCTGCTTTCCCTCTGGCACTCTGGCCGCCCGCCTTGGACCCTCTTCCTTTGCCTTCCTGCGAGGCAAAAAACGCTGTTGTCATCTTTGACGTCACTCTCTTTCGCTCCTCACATCTCAGACGTCACCAAGAAGACCCACTACCAGCTGCTTCTCCTCAAAGGGACTCTTCCCTTTCTCACTTTCCCCCAGAAGCTCACTGTCTCCAGAGCCCTGGTTCTCTCTAGGCTGGACTACTGCAACATGCTCTTTCTCAACCTGCCTTCCTCTACTCTCCACCATCTGCAACTAATCCAGAACAGGACTGCAAGACTTATCCTTCGCCTCAAGCCCAGGGATCGTATCTCTCCAGCCCTGAAATCTCTCCACTGGTTCCCGGTTGCTACCAGCATCAAGTTCAAGACGCTTTGCATTGTTCGCAAAGCTTTCTGGGCCCGGGTCAACACTACATCCAACACTCTGTGTGTTGTGTTGTGCCCTATGGTCACTTACTGACCACTGTGCAATTGTGGTGTGCCCTATGGTCACTTACTGACCACTGTGCAATTGTGTTGTGCCCTATGGTCACTTACTGATCATTGTGCAATTGTAGTGTGCCCTACGGTCACTCACTGACCACTGTACACGTGCGTTGTGCCTAGCTGCTACCCTAACCAGCTCGCTGTCCGCACCATTTTTGCCAGCTTACACACAACTCCATTCTAGCTACTGTACTCACGCCATTGCCTTGAACTATGCCAGCCTGGCTCATCCTCATCATGTTCCCCTTCTGTGTCATGCCTAATCACACGCCTTGTAGTAGAAGCAGCTACACCCCATTTAGCAACGGTCTAGCCGAGCTTGGCTGCCCTAGACATCACCCCATTCCCTGCCCCACACCCTTCCTGCCCACCCTGCCTCCTTTCTCCCACAGTGTCCCCATAGACCATACTGCAAAAATCGGCGTCACTCCAGGTCACCCTCCACTTAACCGCGTTGACCTTTCCTAAAATGCCCACTGTGACACCAACCAAAACTCACCCAAAATAACAGAATATCGCCCCACAGCCTACCCCAACATCACCACCCGGAACAACAGGCTAGGCTGCAGACTTCTCACCTTACCGAGTAAAACACTAACTACGCCCATGGCTAAAGACACCAACAAAAATACCCATGCAAGCACCGGCTCACTAAAAGGAGCCTTACTTAACGTCAGATCCCTTGTTGCTCACCCTACTGAAATCGCTGACCTCATCCGTTCAGAAGACCTGGACTTCCTTGCCACCACAGAAACCTGGCTTCATGCAGCAGCAGGTCCCTACCTTACCCTTGCGGTTCCTGCCAACTATTCCATCCTTAGGGCCGACAGACCTAATGCTTGTGGAGGAGGGGTAGCTCTCATATTCAAATCCTCGCTTGATATTAGATCTGTCACCGCCCCCATACTAAATTCATGTGAACACCTCTCCATTAAAATACAAACCTCACCTAAGACCGCTATCACCTTGGAACTAATATACAGGCCCCCTGGCCCAACAGGGACCTTTGAGAAAGATATAACCTCCCTCATAGCAGAGAAAGAATATTATCCTGGGTGACTTTAACCTGGGTTACAATGATCCTCATGATACCCCTGCATCTTCCCTTGCCAATGCCTTCTGTGAACACAACTACACTCAACTTATCACCTTACCTACGCTTCAGAAGGGCAGAACCTTAGACTGGCTCGCTGCCTACAACTGCAACATCACCTGTAAGGACCCCCAACCCCTCATATGGACTGACCATTTCCTACTTTCATTTGATATTAGCACCAATAACCCAAACCACATACAGTGCCCCCCGACACCAGCTTGTCTGACTAGAAATAAGCGTAACATTACCGTAGAAACCCTCATTCCATTGGTTCTACCTACCCTTAACACGATCCCTGACACATCGGACACTAACGTACTTGTAGACACCTACAATGACGCCATGTCCAAAGCCATTGACATTATTGCCCCCTTAAAACTATGTAAAAGTAAACCTAGAGCCCATCTTAACTCCTGGTACACACCGGAACTTAAAATACTAAGAAATAAGAAAACTAAAATGGAACCTTGTGGAAAATGAATCCATCTGAGGAACACAAAATGAATCTCACCAATGCATCCTCCCTCTATAAAAAAGAAATAATTCGCACCAAAAAGGAAGCCTGCAATGTAAGAATAAACAATGCTAGCTCCAATACTAAAGAATTATTTACTATCTTGAAGGAGCTAGAAAACCCCAATCCACCTATGGACATGTCCGTGAAGGATCAATTATGGTGCACCAGCATCCAAAACGCCCTTGCGAATAAAATCACCGGCCTGCAAACGAAAATTAAAAGTAAAAGACTACAACTCTCCAACAGTAACCTACCCACCCCTAGTTCACCAAATACGTCCAATACCAACTGTGGCTTCACCTTCAAACAAGGTAACCGCACTAGAAGTGCAAAAAATGATAACCTCTCTCAAACCGTCCAACTGTAAAGGGGACAGCTGTCCCGCACAGATTATAAAAGATGCCGCAAGAGACCTCTCCCCATTTATTTCTAAACTTATAAACATATCATTCTCTACTAACTCAGTACCTAACAATTTGAAACAGTCATGGGTCCTCCCTCTTCTAAAAAAACAGACCCTGGACCCAGCCATTCCTACTAATTATAGGCCTATCACCACCGTTCCCTTCCTGCTAAAAATACTGGATAGAGTTGCTTACTTGCAAATCCAGAATTATCTAGAATCCAACCAATTACTGGGACTGCGTCAATCTGGCTTTCGACCTCAGCATGGAACAGAAACTACCCTTGTTGATCTCAAAAGTCAGATTGACGACATTAAAGACAAGGGTAAGGCTGCTATCCTACTCCTCCTAGACCTCTCAGCAGCTTTCGACTTAGTCGACCATAAAATACTCTGTAACCACCTCTCCTCTGCTGCCCATTTCCCCCCTTCTGCTGTCACATGGATACAGTCCTTCCTGGCCAACAGAACCATGAGGGTCTTTTCCCCTGTGGCAGCAGCAGACCCCATCCCCATTACTTGTGGTGTCCCACAAGGCTCATGCGTTTCCCCCACACTTTATAATATTTTTACAAAGCCTCTCTTTGATAAATTGGATCGTCTGGGTGTCACCTATACAAACTATGCGGATGACACCCAGATACTCCTCACCATATCTGGCAATTACAGTACTGATGTCACCAGGATCAATGAAATTTTCTCTATCATTCAGGCATGGATGGCCACACATGGCCTCTGCCTGAATGACGAGAAGACCAAACTGCTCATTGTTGGTTCACCTAACAACCTACAAAAACTGAGCCCTAACTATTCAAAATCATAATCGATGGCAACACCATCCCTGTCGCCAAAAACGTGAAAACTCTTGGCTTCTATCTTGATGCCAATATTAATCTCACCAAGCAAGTCAATTCTACCGCTTCCTCCACTGCCTACACAGGAAAACTAATTAGAGCCTGCAGACCTTTTCTTTCGACTAATAGTTGCCTTACTTTAGCGAGAGCCCTAATACAGTCCAAGTTAGACTACTGCAACAGCCTCTACCTAGGTGCCAACCAAGCTATAATTAGTAAACTCCAAGTCATTCAAAATAATGCGCTACGAGCAGCACTAAATATTCCCAAGCGAGAGCATATCTCCAACACTAGAATCACATGCAAATGGCTTACTATCCAACAAAAAATTGACCTCAAAACCCTCTGCCTCACATACAAAGCTCTCAACCACTTAGCCCCCCCCCTATCTTACCAATAAATTCACCTGGAAGCAGTCTAACAGAATTACTAGATCTTCCAACACCCTATGTCTCATGGTGGCCAGATTTATGTCTAAAAGAGTCGGAGGCTCTAGTTTCACAGTCCTCGCCGCCCAACGTTGGAACTCCCTGCCACTAAACATTAAGTCGGCCAGTTCCTTCCAGTCCTTCAGGAAACTTGCCATTGGGTGGCTATTGGCACAAAGTCAATTAGTATGCTAGACACAGCTACTATCTGTATATATTATACATGTACCAGTTATGTCTTAATTTGGCCTTGGCCTGTACTCTCTGTATATAACTTTTGCTAAAAGTATCACTGTTAATTACCATGTATTGTGATTTGTAACATGTACCAGCGCCCATTTACTCCCGGGTCCGGAGCGCTTTATAAATAAAATAAACAAACAAACAAACTCTCTTCCAAAATACCTTCATTCTCAAGCCTTTCGCTCAGCTACCTCCAACTCTCTAAGGGGTAGATGTTTCTCCAGGCTAGAGAGTGGGGGGGTAGATCATGTGCCTCCCTCTGGAAAGGCCTCCCTGCCCCTCTCAAACTTGAGCCGGACCACCTGAAGATCCGGAAGCAGCTCAAAACTTTCCTCTTCTCTGCTTTCTCTCTCTCCCTCCCCTGCTGGCCTACCTGTCTGCTGTACCGACTGGTTGATTGGCTACCCTCAGAGTCTCACTGAGTCCAGACTCTTTCTTGATCAGTCACCCCTGCACTGCCTCTGGGCCTACCACGCACTTAGGGGCTGTAACTGTAACCCTACAGTCCTTTGTTCTCCTTACACTACCCTGAGCCGCGCTGCCCTGGCTGCACTAACTCTGAGCATTGCTGCCCTGTTTTTCCCTCCCCTCTCCCTTGCACTCCCCCCCTTTCCCCTTGCATTTCTCGTTCTCGCACTTGCACGATCCGAATGAGACATGGCCTACTAATATTGGTTGTCTTGTCCTCCCTCTGTCTTCCCTCCCTTGTCTTGTCGTGCCTAGAAACGGGCGCGTAATAAATGACTTATATCATATCATTTTATCACAGATGCCCAGAAAAATATACAATGCTGCAGTAAGAAACGGCTAGTCTGGCAGCACCCAAATGCCAGTCTAGCAAGCAGGACTGCTTTATCAGAAATGCCCAGTTTAAAAAAAAAAAGTCATACCACACTGAGGAATGACTAAACTGGCTGCACCAAAATGCCTCTACAGAGTGGAATCAAAAAGAAAAAGAAAATTGTATTTTTGAAAAAGAAATATTTTTCGCTTTTCTTTTCTCCAAGTGGGATCCCCCGCCCAGGACATGTTCTGGTGGGGCCCCCCGCACTGCGGGGTTCGGGGGCCCTTGTTACGGCAGTGGGCCGGGGTAGTCTCTGTTAAAATTGTCCGAGGCGGGCCGCTTCCAGGGCTCCCTAAACTCCCCTGGCAGCCCCTGCCGATTTGGCCAGGTTCTTTTGTTTTTCTAATGCCTGAAGTTCTCATGCGCGCGAGCGTCAGGCTTTAGAAAAAAAGGCCTTTCTTCCATAATGGTGATGTCTGCAACTGCCAAGCATCCCTTTTAAGAGATGCATGGGGGCTGGCACCACGATTATGGAAGGAAAATTAGGCAGCTAAAAGCCAAGGCCTTTTTTTCTAAAGCCTGAAGCTCTGAGCTTCATGCTCTAGGAAAAAAGGCCTTGGCTTCTGGCAGCAGGCCTCCCCTTTTCATCCTTAATGGTGGCACTTACCCCACCAGGCATCCCCTTAACTAAGAGATGCAGTGATCACCCTGGCAAAGGTCAGCGCCACCATTAAAGAAGAAAAGATCTGACACTGACCCCCACCAGGCATCCCTTTAGCTAAAAGATGCTATTACTCTGGGTTTAAGATTCATGATCACTGCATCTCTTAGTTAAAGGTATGTCTGGCAAGGGTTAGCGGGCCATGACCCCCGCCATGCAACCTTTTATGTAAGAGATGCAGGGATCATCACCCTCGCACCGCTGGGGAGAGGGCGATGATCACTGCAAAGGTATGTCTGCAGTGGGTCCGTGCCACTTCCATGCTGCCCGCTGGGCCATGCCCCCCTTAGGCCTCACCCCTTCACAGCTCCTCCCACCCAAGTTCACATGCCACTTCAATCACTGACTAACAGTGCTCCGAGCCACTGCACTCTATGTTGGAAGTCTTATTATAAAGCAAATATATTTTGAACCGGATTACTTTTGCTCTTGCTATCAGGCCCTTTACAAGGGGCGCAGCTAGGCAAATGGTAGGAGAGGAACTACCTCAGAGACTTTGTGTGTGTGTGGGGCACTTGTATGGTACCTCATTTATGTTGTCCCAAAGGAATGTTTTTGGAAGCTAGTCTCACATTAGCAACCAATGGTGCAATTTAATGCAAGTTGGGCCAGTGACATTGCCCAAAACATATCTTTCAAATGCAAAATGCACATTTTGATGTTAACAGCCCTTATGGTATTTCAGTGGTTGTACTGTGGTGCATGGTTGGATTCATCATTTGATAATTTGTGATGTATCTCCAGCTGTGTTGTACCATAATCCCATGTAAGACTGAGTGGTGCTACTGTTGCTCCTCAGCCTTCCCGATACTCTGTGCCTCACACAGCACATGAAAGACCCAACACATGAGAAAGGTAACATCCTTGACCTACTCATCACCACACTGTCTTCCTTCCACTACAGCTCTCTTCTCCTGCTTGACTGGTCTGACCATCTAGCCGTGCCTTTCAACATTCTGCACAGCACGCCTGTCAATCTGTCAACCTCTGAAGTAGTTCCCTTCCTCCTCACCTGAGTCTTCAGTAGAACTGTCTCGGCACTCTGTCCTCTTCCTTAGTCGCTCTTGCCTCTTTGCCTTTGTCTTCTTCCTGATCTTTTTATCGTGCAAAAAGGGACAAGCTCCCTGGGATGCCACGCTGTTGGTTAATGAGACAACCAGACAGTGGGGACCCCTGGGAGCCGGTTCCGAAGCAGGGAAAAAGCCACTTGGCAGAAAAAACCTAGTTGGTACCTCTTGTGGGCAGGCTGGACTGGAGTCTTGCGTGTAGTAGCAGGCTGAGACCGGGTACAACAGCTTGTCACGGTGGAGTACCCGGAGCTGTTCCAAGGGCGGAAGACACAGAGCCACTGAGGGGAAACGTGTCCCAAAAGGAAAGTCCAGCAGGAGGAAAACTCAGAATGAAAGGAGAGAGAGCGGAAGGGAAAGGAACAATGGAATTGCAGAGAGCGGGAGCCAAGTAGGGTTAGAGGGACGCGGAACGCGTCGAAGGAGAGAGAGAACAAAAGCGATGGCACGGAAGCAAATGGATGAACAAAGAGGGAGAGAACACAAACGGGAGCGTTACATTCACGGAGCTAACGAAGGTGCAACGCAAGGAGAGAAGGAACGAACCAGCATTACTAGACGCAGCGGCCATCGTGGATGAAACACTAGACCGTTGAGTCCGGACGGCCGCCGACATGGTGGAACCGCTAATGGCGCTTCCAGATGTCCCACAATCGTCGCCATGCGGAATGCATGACATTATGCCTCCTCCTAACCGGGGGGCCCCCCGGTTTGCCGGGATGCAACCTGTGGAACTTTATGACCAGTAGGGGAGCATGAAGGTGTCGTACTGGTTCCCATGATGGTTCTGCAACCGGGTACCCCTTCCAGTGTACTAAGTATTGCAAAACACCATGATGGTAGCGGGAATCCACCAAATGAGAGACTTCGTATTCGTATTCAGCTGGCTCCCCCGAGGTGGTTCTAGTCACTCTGCCTGATCTTCTTTTGTAAGGATCAGGTAGATAGGGCTTCAGAAGTGAGGCATGGAACACAGGATGAACGTTCTTCAGGTAAGTGGGTAATTTGAGCCGAAAGGCAACCAGATTAATCTTCTTGGTGATTTGGAAAGGGCCGATATATCTCAGAGCAAACTTCCCTGTATGAGTCCACCTTGGTAGAAACTTAGTAGCCAACCAGACCTTGCTACCTTCAGCCCATAGGGGAGCAGTCTTCCTCTTCTTGTCAGCCCAAGTCTTGTAAGACCGACGACTGGCGTTCAAAGTCTCACTGGCTACTCTGTGTGTGTCCTTGAGGTCCTGTAGTAGGTGTTCTATGGCAGGCAATTTAGAAGGTCGTAGCTGGGCAAGCGGGAGATGATTAGGATGGTATCCATATGTGCAGAAAAAAGGGGACATATGGATGGCGGTGTGTCTGGTGCAAACTCGGCCATGGGAAGGAAGGTACACCAGTCTTCCTGCCTTTTTCCACAAAAACAACAGAGGTATTGTTCCAAGGTATGATTCAGTCTCTCAGTCTGACCATTGCTTTGGGGATGGAAACCCGATGAAAGAGCACGCTGGATACCCAATTGTTTGCAAAAGGAACCCCCAACACAAAGAGGTAAATTGTGGGCCACGATCGGAGACAATGGTGTCAGGAAGACCATGCAACCATACAATTTCTTTGAGGAACACTCTGGCCATTTCAGAAGCTGTGGGGACTCCCTTTAAAGGAGTAAAATGCGCCAACTTGCCTAGGGTGTCTACTGTCACCATGATGGCGGTGTTACCTTCCGAAGGGGGTAGTTCCACAATAAAGTCAGTGGAGACGTGCGTCCAGGGTTGTTTGTGTGGTGGCTCCTGTTGAAGTAACCCAAGGGGTTTTGAGGTAGTATATTTGTTTGAAGCACAGATGGGACAAGCGGAAACATACAACTGGACATCTTGGTTCCAGGCCGGCCACCAGAATAGTCTAGAAATCAGGTCCTTGGTGGCACATATGCCCTTGTGACCGGCCAAAGGCGAGTCATGACACCAGGAGAGAGCTAATGTTTGATGTTTCTTATCTGGGAGGTACAAGGCACGCCCTTTGAATAGGAAACCTTCCCTTTCTTCAATCCCAGGATCAACAAGACTCTTCATGGGTTCTCCCTGTTGTTTGGGCTGGACTTCGTGTAAAAAAGCGTTAGCTATGGTCTTGAAGTTCTTTCCTGCTAACAACAAGTCGTGGACTAGGTCCACCTCAGTATCCACCTGGAATCTGTGGGATAAGGCGTCCGCCAAGATGTTCTCCTTGCCAGGCAGGTAAGTGACCTCGAAGTCGAACTGGGAGAAAAAATATGCTCATCGGGCATGGCGGGCATTACGGCACTCCATTTGCTGAAGTATCCGAAGATTACTATGGTCTGTGCGCACAGTGAAGCGATGTCTAGCCCCTTGGAGTAGATGTCGCCACTCCTCACAGGCATGTTTGATGGCTAATAACTCTCTTTCAATTACGGTATAGTTCCTTTCGCTGGATGAGAGGGTCTTCGAGTAATATGCCACTGGATGTTCCAATCTGTCTGGGCCCTTTTGGAGGAGAGCTGCCCCGATGGCTCCTCCCGAGGCGTCGGTCTCAACGATGAAGGGTAGGGCTTGATCAGGCTGGACAAGAATTGGTGCTGCAGTAAAAGCCTTCTTTAGGGCTTGAAAGGCGGTGTCTGCTTCTTGTGACCAGTTAAACAGTACTCCTTTCTTAAGCAAGGAGGTGATTGGAAGGACCAAATTGGAGAATCCCGAGATGAATTGTCTGTAAAAATTAGCTAACCACAGAAAGCGTTGAACTTCCTTGACGCTTCTGGGTACAGGCCACTGAAGAACTGCTTGAATCGTCCTTGGGTCCATGCGGATACCTTCTTGCGAGAGAATGAAACCCAGATAGGATACAGTAGGGGAATCAAAAACGCATTTCTCCGGTTTGACATAAAGTTGGTTTTCCAATAGGTGTTCCAAGACCTTCCGAACATGTTTGTGGTGTTCAGTAAGAGAGGATGAGTAAATCAAAATGTCATCTAGACAACCACAGAGGAAAACAGGAGGTCTGCTAGCAGTTTGTCCATAAAGCGTTGGAACACCGCTGGGGCATTCACAAGGCCGAAGGGCATGACCCGATATTCAAAATGACCCAGAGGTGTCCTAAAAGCTGTCTTCCACTCATCCCCCTGTCCAATACGGAGCAGGTGGTAAGGTCCTCTTAAATCCAGTTTACTGAAGACTGTAGCACCTTGAACTGCCTCTAATATTTCCTTAATCAGAGGCATCGGGTATCAGTCCTTTATGGTGAGTTGATTCAACCCGCGATAATCTCTGCAGGGGCGTAGTCCGCAGAAATCCTTCTTTGGTATAAAGAACAAAGACGCTCCTGCTGGTGACTTGGATTCCTGGATAAGTCCGTTTTGCAGGTTACAATCTAGGTATTCTTTAAGGGCTTTGCGTTCCGGCAGGGACAAAGGATACATCCTCCCGAATGGAATTGAAGTGTTAGGTATCGTGTCTATGGCACAGTCTTCGTTTCTGTGAGGAGGAAGGGAATGTGGCTGTCTTTCACTGAAAACCTCAAGAAAGTCTTGGTAATGCTCCGGCACAAGGTGTAGGACAGCAAGCATAGTACTTCTGCAGTTGGATAGCCTGTTTGGGTAAGACTGATGAAGACAGTAGTTTTGGCAATAGGAGGACTGGAACTGTATGGTGTTGGTTGACCAGTCTATGAGAGGGTTATGGCGGCAGAACCATGGAATCCCCAAAATCACGGGAAAATGGGCTGCTTTAATAAGGTCAAACACCATCTCTTCTTTATGTTGAAACAATTGTACGTGGAGAGGAAGGGTCTCCTGGGTGATTGGCCCAGAGGACAATGGTGTGCCATCCACCCCTTCCACCGGGATGGGTTGATACTTAGTGAGAATGGTACCTTCATTTCTCTTGCCCAAGAAACATCTATGAAGTTCCTTGCCGCCCCGCAATCCAGCATGGCTAGTGAAGGCGAGCGTCCCCAAATAGCACAACCCTCCCCGCAATGAGAGGCAATAATGGACTCTCCCAAAAATGGGAATAAGACTAGGACCAAGTGCGGGTGAGCTTAATGGAAGTTTTATCTAAGTCAAATAGGGCATGCAAAGAACTCTGCAAACTCCGAGAGCGCTCTGCCTGACAATCGCAAAGACAGGCGTTTATATTTACAAAAAGTGTCATAAGAACCTACACACTATAGGGGGCACACGTTCATGGGGATTGGGTGGCGTCGACTAATTATATGTGCAGCTGTGATGCGTCGCTTTGTGGTTGATGGACAACGCCGGGTGCCAACGTGGGGTGGGCAGGTCAGCTGGGCTCATCCGGGAGGTGCTGCCAGGCCAGGCGTGGTCAGTGTCATTGATGGACGACTTTCTTGGCTTTCTGCCCTAATGGCCATGCACACCCCATTCATTCAATACTGCAATGTCAGTTGTCCTGTAAATCCTACAATAGGTTATTCTACAGGTTAATACAACACAGGATGAATGCACATTGAGCGGAATACTTTGACGATACATCAATACATGGTTACCGTTTTCCTGTTTTCTAGGTATCATGGGTCACGGGGGCGGGTCACAGGGCACGGGGTGAGCTATCCGAGTTTTAGGTCTCGTTAGAAGTAATGACGGATGCTTTTACCCAATGTTGGTGCAATATTAGGTGTCTTATTTTACAAGCACCATTAATCTGAGGTGAACTGGGGGGTTGTGGGACCTATGAGGGGGCACCTTTGGCCTTTGGTTATGGCCAGGTTTTACTGCTGGGCTGTAAATAATTCAGGTGGCTGGCCCTGGCCATGTGGGCTGCGGGGGAACATGAATGCTTGAAGCGGCTCCAGCCGAATTGGGGGAAGTGAGGCGGTGTAGCTCGGGCCTTTGCTTTCTCTGGCAGGCTTCAATGGGAAGGGAGGGGAAGTGACCTTGGATATGCCCCCGATGATACTCTTCTCGTATGCAGCAAATTATATTGAAAACAAAGGGATTCCTATAATGTATAATGCTTATTAATTTTCTAAAGGGTTACACGTCTACATTCTTTGCACCTTTACATAATCATTTCAAATATGTTAACTATACCAACGTTTCTATTAATCACTACAGGGTGAGTATTTGCAGAAATAGCAACTGTTGCATTATATAGTAAACACGATACGTGAGGTAGCATTAGGGTTGGTGGAGGATGCAGGAACAACAGACCGATATGGTTGACGGCAGTAATACACGTTAAACTCGTACATTCACATTTGATTGCATTTTATGTATCTCTTTAAGCAATTTACATGAGCTCACAATACTGTTGCGCTTGTGTTCCTTTGCACTCTAGCAGCATCAGGTTAGTCATGGCATAAGGACTTGGTATCGCTCTCTTTACATTACCCCTAGAGAAGCACATAGTAGGAGGCCAGGGGCACTGGGTGTTTGCACATAACTGAGGAGGTTTGAGTATCGTGACCATTTTGTCACATAATAACACATTCTTCTATTCTTACAGTGTTTGTAGATTTTTGACAAGGGGGTCGTGCAGAAGGAATATCATTGTGATGCAATATATATATATATATATCGAAGAAAGAAAAACAAGAAAAAAAGCTAATCAAAGCTTTTTTAGGCGGCACTCTTCTCCCAAGTAAAAAAAGCACCAGATGCAAAAAAGGAACTCCATCACACGTCCTTTATTTTGGCAGAAAAAAACGGTGGACAAGCAGTTTCAGGAGAGAACAAACAATAACGCGTTTCACCGTTCCGGGCTTCGTCGGATTGTAAACATAGAAAACAGGTATCTCCATTTAACATTTCTCTGTTGTTGTAGTCCCTCTTCACTTTCATGTGAAAAGATGCATTGCACTTAACCTGGTTAACATGGGTGCCATATTGGAAATGCTTTCTTACAACGTGTATTGCCAACTTTCTCATACATCTTGTGCTTACATCATTTCATTTGCTTGAGAATTTCATTTATATAATTTCTTTGTTTGATTTCACAAGTGCATATGATATTTTTGGAACACCACATCTTTTTAAAATTCCGATTGTTTGGGCTTTCTGATGGCAGTCTGTGAGTAACTGATCCTACATGGAGACTACCCTGACATTATTGCCATAATATTAGCATAGGATATTTAGTATTCCTATTGTGTTAACAATTTGACCATACTCTATCCGAATCCTTCCATTGTTATTTGCTGATGGATTATGTTAGCCATGTAGTGCATAATGATTTGTCATGACCGCAAAGTGCATAGTGCTTTATCATGACCTTAAAGTGCATAGTGCTTAAAGTGCATGGTGCTAGAAATTAAAAGCAATGTTATAATTTTGCACATATTTTGCACAGTTTGCACAGCTGTCATGACCATAAAGTGCATAATGCTTTATCATGACCTTAAAGTGCATAGTGCTTAAAGTGCATGGTGCTAGAAATTAAAAGCAATGTTATAATTTTGCATATATTTTACACAATTGCTAATTGTTCTCCATCGTTGCTATATAGATATGTCGTATAAGGATTGATAATGGTCTTAAATTCAATGGGCTGTCATGTTGGCCTGGTTTATCGGTTGTTTTTGTATGAGGAAAGAAACAATTAGTAGAAAATAATAGTTAAATGCTATTATCCATATTTGCCTCAATAAAGTGCATAGTGCTTACAATTTGTATGGCATATAGTTAATACATAACTTACATTCATTTTGTCTTTTGAAGGCCAGTAATGACAAAGTTCCATAAATTTGATTAAATTACATCTTGGCATTTCAGAACTAGTGTCCATAACATTAGATCAGTCCCACTATGTGGCTATTCAATTCTAAGAATTATATTCTTTAAGGATGTTATCTTTAGTCGGTTTTTTGTTCGTCATATTTCCAGGATCTACGTAATTAAAAAATGCAAAGATGTCTGAGACATGGACTAATGGATGTTAAAACTGGAGACCTGTAATTGTCACATATATTACAATATATTTAGGAAAGCTTCTTAAAACATTAATAAAACCGTATATTTTGCAAAGTTGTATACAAAAATTAATACTTGTTTAAAACCAAATATCTTGTTCAAGAAAGGATATTGTGGATACATTTAGACACCGAGTGGGAAGACATTTATAAACACAGCTTGTTCCTAAAATGTTCTATTCCCCCACAAAGGTATAGAGTTCTTCATCTTTGTTGTGACCTCCCGGGTTCTTAGTATGGTAATCAATGTATTTGCATTCTGTTTGTCGTAATTTTCTTTACCGATTGCTGCCTCTCGGATGTGGGGATATTTTATCTATTCCAAAATATTTTAAAGAAGATATATCCCCATTGTGCTTTTCTTCAAAATGTTTTGCGAGAGGATAAGATGGGTCTTTATTTTTGATGGCTCGAAGGTGTTGCAACACACAGAGTTTTACTTCCAACTTTGTGCTTCCGATATAACAGAGGTTACAGTCACATGTAATTACGTACACTACGTAAGATGTAGAACAGGTAATGTGTTTAGTTATTGTTATCTTTCTCTGTGTCCGAGGGTGTATATAATGTTTGAGAGAAATCCCATATTTGCAAGCTTTACACTTGGTGCATTTGTGGAACCCATTTTGGTTGCTTGCTAACCACTGTGTTGTAGATTGAACAGGGGTTAAAAAGAGACTTGGCGATAATTCTGATTGTAATGATTTGGCTTTCCTGAATGTCACACTTGCATTTGGCTGGATGTGCTTTTTTATGTCCAAATCTCTCTTTAGTATTGACCAATATTTACCCATAATATTTTGGATTTCTCTGGCCCTGTTGTTGTACGTTGTGATGAATCTTATATTGTCAATTTTTGTGTCCTGTAGTTTCAATTGGCTTTTCTCTTTGTTTTTTCTTAAGATGGCCCCTCTGGTTTGTTTGGCACATTGGTTAAATGCGCTATTGATTGTTGACTTCTTATTGCCTCTTGCTACAAAGTTGGCCGCTGTTCTAATTGCATTTTCTTCAAATGTTTTACTCTCGCTGCAATTCCTTTTCATATGCAGAAATTCACCATACGGTATACTGTTTTTGAGGTATCTTGGATGTGCACTGTCTGCATGGAGTAATGAGTTAGTACTTGTTGGTTTTCGATATGTTTCCATAGTAATCACTCCATCTTTGATCTTGACTTTAATGTCCAGAAATACCACTTCTGTTGGATCATGATGTTGGGTGAATTTGAGATTGCTGTTCTGTGCATTCAAGGTATTGAAAAAGCACATCCATTCTGTTTCACTGCCCTCCCATATTATGAACAAATCGTCGATATAGCGATGCCATAGAGCTACTGTCATGATGCCTACCTCCAAGGAGCCAGGCCCAGCCCAGCAACCCCAGAGGCAGACATCATTTTCCCGAAGGACGTCTCAGCGGGCCCAAGTTGGGGCCTTTTGGACGCAGTCCTGGCGCCTTCAGCGCCAGGCTCATTCTGGACCCCAGTCCTGGCGCCTTAGGCGCCAGGCTCATAAAGCAAGACATGTGTGTAAGTGTTTTAATGTGCACTTACCTGAAGCAGACCGTGCTGCTACATCCAGGCCCTCTTGAGGACTGAATGGGACTACTTTATCTTTTGGACTACTTTATCACTCGGGTGTGGCCTGAGGAAGAATACATACCTGAGTGGAAGGATACATACCTGGAACTACTTTACAGACTATTTAAACCACACCCGAAGAGCAGCACATGCTTCGCGTTGTTCTGCATCTAGCAGCTGGACGCTCACCGTGTTTGCTCCTGCATTCGGACTTCTGCCACGCCTGCCAGCATCCTGATCACCTACAAAGGAAGAGAAAGAGAGAATAGGAGAAGGAAAAGACTTTACCTGCAAGATCTGCATTCCGGAGTCAGCTCGCCGACGATCCTGCAAAGGAAGACACTTAATTTAAAAGCACATCGCATCGACAGCCGCAGCGCCGCATGGCGCCTCCATGTTCAGCAGCGATCACCCGGATTCGCAGCCACGCTTCCACGCCTAGGGAGAAAAAGACAAGAGCAAAGGTGAGAGAGAGAAGGGAATGAGGAAACCAAAACCTCCATGTTAAGACTTACCTGTTGGGTCATTCCCTCTTCATTTCGGGTCCGCGCCGCATCCAGGTGTTTCCGGACCCCGGCCCCTATGGGGAAAAAGACATTAGCGTCAATGAGCGAATGAAAAGACATTACCCAAAAACGCTCATCAAGACTTACCTGATTTCTACAGGGATTGCATCTCGGGTCGGTGCCTTTTCCCCGGCATTCCGTACCCCGGCCCCTATGGGGAAAAAGACATTGACATTAGCATATTGATGCAAGGACAAAAGGGGAACCTTTCAAGGAACTTACCTGGAAGCCAAGCAAGTTTGGTTCTCATAAAACCAAGAATCCAGTGAAGTAACTGGATACCAACGCGCCCCTGCATCAGAAGCAGGAAGGAGAGCTTGCCCTTCAAGACCCTAAGGTGAGACGCCACGGGAAGCACTGAAGGGTTTCGAGGAGGGTGAGAGGGGAAAGGGGGAGGCTGGTAGCATTCCCCGCAGACAGTTAATCCCTGATTCTCGCCTACAGAAGGATACTTTTGCAAGCCGGACAAGCAGGAGTTGGGAGTCCGGTCCAGTCCATCTTCTGAGCCCCGCGCAACACCTTAGAAGAGGTCACAGCAGCACGATCCTGGCCAGCGCCTCCGTGGGAGTCAGGTGAGCGTAACAGCTACCTTGTTGGTATGTAGATGCATTGTTTCATCAGCCAGCAAATTTGCCTCCCAGTTGCCCATAAACAGGTTTGCATATGTCGGTGCTACTGTAGTACCCATGGCAGTGCCGCATAGTTGCTTGTAATGTTGTCCATCAAACATAAAGGCATTATGAGTAAGACAATAATGGAGCATGTCCAGTAATATCTGAGAGTGATCTCTAAAACTGAGAGATCTGGTGGATAGGTATCTTCTGGCAGCTTCCATGCCTTCTTGATGTTCAATACACGTGTACAATGAAACAACGTCTAAGGTTATGAGTAAATATCCTGGTTTCCATGGTATTTGGTCAATCTGCTGGGGGAAATCTAACGTATCTTTGATATAGGAGGGCAGAGTTTGAACAAACGGAAAAAGAAAATGGTCCAGATATTTGGATGTATTTTCAAGCAGGGAGTCAATTGATGCGACTATCGGTCTACCCGGTGGTTTTCTCATGCATTTGTGGATTTTCGGAATGAAATTTATGATTGGTAAAATGGGAAAATCTTTTGATAAGAATGTCATTTCTTGTGGGGTTACTAAGCCCATTGCTTGCCAGTTAGACAGTTTCAAATCATACTCCGTTTTATACATTTTGTATGGATTCACAGGTAACTTTTCATAGTTGTTAATTTGATTAAGTTGACGCATGGCCTCCCGTTTGTAATCACTTGAATTTAAGATTACAATATTTCTTCCCTTGTCTGATGAACGAATGACAATTGATTTGTCTTGTTTCAAGTTGTTTATTGCTGTCCGTTCATCTGAGGTCACATTATGGTTCAGTTTTTGATTGGCGGAGGCCAATTTTTTAAAATCATCTATAATTAAGTCCTCAAAAAGGTCTATATATGTCATGTTGTTGTTTGGAGGAATACATTTCGATTCTTTCCTTAAAAGACTAGGTGCCGGCATGTTGGTGGATAGATCCTCCGGTATGTTGGTACTCCATTCAAGCTCATGCGATACTAGTCTTGCCACGGATTCGTTTTCTTCTTGTAATGATGTTAATGTGCATAGAGTAGGTATATCTCTGATCGATAGTTCAGATGGTACTCCAATTCCCATAGCATTAGATCTTTCAGTATAATTTGTGTTGGCAAAGAATTTGGCCAATCTGATTTTTCTGATGAACAGGTGCACGTCCACTCTACATTGGGCATAGTCGAAGTTTGATATTGGACAGAATGACAGCCCCTTTGACAAAATGTTGGTTTCTGCATCACTTAGTATCTTCTCAGATAAGTTAATGACTTGTGAGTTAGCATCTTCTCAGATAAGTTAATGACTTGTGGGTTTTGAGTTGTCATTATTACTTCTGTTTTTTGGCCTTGCCAGAGCGTGTCGGACGGGTTTCTGACTGTCCTCTTATTTTTGGGTTGGCCTCTGGTCCCCCGTCTGTTCTTCCTCTTGTGTACCTTGGCTGATTCCTGCCTTGCGTATTTTTCCCTACTTGATGTAGGAGTTTCATTTCTTCTAAAAAATTTCATTTGGGAAGAGGTTCGTTGGTACTGCTTGAAGTTGAGGTATCGGTTGATGAGCCTGCACTTTTTTCCGTTTCTGAATCCAAATCTGTAATTACCGGCATGGGATTTTTCTTTTGACTCTGTAGTCCCTTTCTAACTGTATCATATTTTTTGGAAAAGGTATATATTCTACCACTGGCATAGTCTTCTTTATCACGAAGAAACTTCCTCTGCTTTCTCTCTTTTATTTCCTCTTCGTGCTTGCTGACATTTTTATCCATTTGTATTTTTAACTCTTTAGCTGTGTTGGACTCAGCTCCTGTGTAAACCTTTGCTTCAAGGGCCTCAATTTCATTAAGGGCTTTCAGTCTGTCACTTTTGGCGTATTTTACTGAGGTCGTTAGCATTTTGATAGAACATTCATTGGTGGCATCCCCCCATTCCTGTAACATCTGGGGATCCGGGTCTTCATAGGTTGGAATTGTTAGGATTCTTAAGCCCCTTGGGATCCGTTTATTGTCAATGTAATTTTGTAGGGATTTTATTTCCCACCATTTATTTGTTTCTTTTTTGTGTAGTTTTTCCAAAGTTACCATAGATTGCTGTAATGTCTTGGTTTGCCCACCTTGTACCTGTTGTATGGCTTTCTTGACATTGATATTTTCACTAAGCAAAGCGGAAGCTTCCGCATCCCTACTTTGCTCCTTGTCCACCATTGTTCCCGTTTATTTCTTATTTGTAAAAAAATCTCTCTGGTTGCAAGCAATGTACAGTTTCACTTTCTCACTGTGTGCGAAAAAGTCCTGGATTCATTAAAGGGCAATATGCTTTAGTATTAGCCCTGAGTCCTATTTCATTGCTTTTGACATATATCTGGGAGTTTCATGCTATAGCATCAGAGTTTCCAAAGTAAACGATTAAGGAATGGCAATATGTTTGACAGGTATCTGTCTGCCCAATTTGATTGACAGGCTGCCTTGAAACGAAAACAAGATCAATCGTGCATTGACACTGCCTACCTTACATGCGCTGTCCGGGTCCCCCGACACGAGTAGCGCTGCTGTAGAGCCGTGTTTACACGTTGTTTCTGGTCTCCTTTGTGTTTCACTTCCTTTTGTTTATGGAACGTTTTCTCCGATGGGCGGCTGCGTCGCGGATCCTTTGAGACAAAAAGAAAGCTTCTGCCGACTTGCAAGCGTCGCGCTCTGCCTTAGGATTTAAATGCTAGTTAGCATGTAGAGCATGGGTGCCCGCCTATATGCAAGGTCGGCTGCGTTTATATCAAAGAAAGAAAAACAAGAAAAAAGCTAATCAAAGCTTTTTTAGGCGGCACTCTTCTCCCAAGTAAAAAATGCACCAGATGCAAAAAAGGAACTCCATCACACGTCCTTAATTTTGTAGAAAAACACGGTGGACAAGCAGTTTCAGGAGAGAACAAACAATAACGCGTTTCACCCTTCCGGGCTTCGTCGGATTGTAAACATAGAAAACAGGTATCTCCATTTAACATTTCTCTGTTGTTGTAGTACCTCTTCACTTTCATGTGAAAAGATGCATTGCACTTAACCTGGTTAACATGGGTGCCATATTCGAAATGCTTTCTTACATCGTGTATTGCCAACTTTCTCATACATGTTGTGCTCACATCATTTCATTTGCTTGAGAATTTCATTTATATAATTTCTTTGATTTCACAAGTGCATATGATATTTTTGGAACACCACATCTTTTTAAAATTCCGATTGTTTGGGGTTCCTGATGGCAGTCTGTGAGTAACTGATCCTACATGGAGACTACCTTGACATTATTGCCATAATATTAGCATAGGATATTTAGTATTCATATTGTGTTAACAATTTGACCATACTCTATCCGAATCCTTCCATTGTTATTTGCTGATGGATTATGTTAGCCATGTAGTGCATAATGATTTGTCATGACCGCAAAGTGCATAGTGCTTTATCATGACCTTAAAGTGCATAGTGCTTAAAGTGAACAGTGCTAGAAATTAAAAGCAATGTTATAATTTTGCACATATTTTGCACAGTTTACCAGCTGACATGACCATAAAGTGCATAATGCTTTATCATGACCTTAAAGTGCATAGTGCTTAAAGTGCATGGAGCTAGAAATTAAAAGCAATGTTATAATTTTGCATATATTTTGCACAATTGCTAATTGTTCTCCATCGTTGGTATATAGATATGTCGTATAAGGATTGATAATGGTCTTAAATTCAAAGGGCTGTCATGTTGGCCTGGTTTATCGGTTGTTTTTGTATGAGGAAAGAAACAATTAGTAGAAAATAATAGTTAAATGCTATTATCCATATTTGCCTCAATAAAGTGCATAGTGCTTACAATTTGTATGGCATATAGTTAATACATAACTTACATTCATTTTGTCTTTTGAAGGCCAGTAATGACAAAGTTCCATAAATTTGATTAAATTACATCTTGGCATTTCAGAACTAGTGTCCATAACTAAACAGTTTCTTAGTATAGGATTGAAGCTTTTGTTTCATCGGGGACGATTTACAGTTATTTTCCAAGCCAGCCCCACTACCCGGGTCACGCTGAGGATAATGATGCACTGCGGAAGGTGAATGATACAGTGTTTGCTCTAACACTAGCTCATGTCCGACTGTTCGTGGGAACGGGCTTTCAGCGGATCTGCCAGGGAGCGGAGGCAACAGGGGTAGGCGAGGACTCTCTGAAGGTGGGGGCCATGCTGCAGTGCACGAGGAATCATGTCTTAAAATGGCGTGCTGGTTTTCAAAATGGTTTCCAGGATTTAGCCTAATACAGTACGTTTGGTCAATGTGTCAGCCAGTGGTTAACCCACCTCCTGGGCCCTGGTGGCAGGGGGTCCCCTGACAAGTCATGTACGTCACAAGGAGGGGAGTGTAGGGGAAAGGGGGTCTCTTGGACCTGTCCTCCCATACATTTCCCCCCTTTCGTTACTTAAGTAACGAATACTGTAACTCCCCCAACCTCTGGCGTTACTTTTCATCAGCCACCGCTTCGTCCCACGCCGGGGTGCCCTTTATGGGCATCCAAGCCCTACACACCCCCCTCAGGCTTTCCCCCCTTCTAGCATATTCGTCTGGTGTACAAGTCAGATATATACAATCCCTGTCCCCCTCCAAATCCACCCACACCTCCTCATACCATTCACGTTCCCGGGGCTCTCTAATTGTTGTGTGCCATAATCTGTCCACTGTGGTATATTGGCACCATCTGGTATTTGGGCCCACCCTCTTCACCTGTTTGCACCTGAGCTTCCTGCATAGCTTGTACTATACCTCGAGCATTGCCCATTGTCACCATCATTGATGTACCATTTGGTACTGCGTTTGCACAACATCGAAGGCCCATCTGGCATACACAAAAAATTAGAAGTAAAAACACTACCGTGGGCATTAGTAGTTTGACAGTCATTCCCAACCATGATGGGACCCAGGAGAAGAGGTTGTCGAACCACGTGCTTGCTTCTGCCCCACCTTCGGTTTTCATTCTTTCTCCTAAATTGTGTACTGCTGCGATCACGTGAGACAATGTACCATTATCCGCATCTTCAGAAGGTACAAAAGTGCAACATGCACTTCCGATTTTTCGGCAAACACCTCCGTCCATCGCTGTTAATAGGTCTAAGACATACCTATTTTGCATTGTCATTAGCCACAGGGCTCTCAGTTCTGCCTTGATCACGTTGAAAGTGTCGTTTGCTAACTGGATCAGCTCCCAGCGGGTTATTTGGAGCCACTTAGCATTTTCCCGTGCCTGGATGCTTGGAATGAGTGAGGCAAAGAATGTCTCTGCAGAGCTAAACAATCGATATCTGTCTGGGATCTGTGCCAGTAGTTCTGAAGATGCTTTGGATATGTAATTGGATGATCGTCTGTTTCGGGACAGCATTTCTTCCTTATTGCCAGAGGACAGAACATACATTTGCGGCTCTTCCGTCGGTTGGGCCTTGATTTCACGGGGAGCATCTTGCACTTTCCTGCCCCGACCGATGTGGCTCTCTGGTATCACCATTAGAGCAGAATGTAGTGTGGCCAGTGAGCAACTGCCGCTCCATGATTGCGGGAGATGCAAGTATGCCTGGCTGCCACACACCCAGTAAGTGTCCATGAGTGCTGCTGTCCCCTTCCTCATATCTGGGATGGTGAGAGTCCTTTTGCAGTTTTTGTTACCCCCATTACGGTTTTTCCTTCTCCCTGGAAACACAGTTCATATGTTATTTCTTTCTGCAGTTTGAACGGTTTGTCGATGGCAGTTACCCAGGTTAGCTTTGCGATATGCTCCTTCCAGACTGGCGTACACGTTTTTTCGATCCACTGCAGCTTTTCAGGTGACACTCCTCGTAGCGCCTCAGCTTTACATGGCACTTCTTCATCTTTCCATTTATTGTCTGTAAATAATGTCCCTTTTATTATAAAAAACGGTTCTTTAAGGCATATTACTCCTTCCACTTTCGAGTAGCATGTTTTCTCGTTCTGCAGCATGCTAAAAGTTATTTTGTGTGCCTGGAAGGTGTTCTTAATTCTGCACAGCGTAAGATGAAGGAGACATTGGGCATTTATAAGAGGCAATTCCTTTGGTAGCAGCACCTTGGGTGTTCCCGAGGCATGGGGGATAAGGGAGCAGACATAACAACTCTCGTTTGTTGTTTGCTTGGCAGTTGCGCTCATGTCCGCATACCATTTATTAGTCTGGTGAGGGTGTCTTGGGTCTTCCATTTTATCTAAGCCCAGACCATAATACTTGTCATACTTCCTACTCACCACCTCCCTTTTCCTTCTATTATTTCTAAGGTATCTCCCAGCTTCACGGGCAAAGTTTAATCTAGACCCCCCTTTTACCACATCCCCCTCTTTCCATTCATAATACAGAGATGCAAACTTTTCTGCCATCTTTTCGTTCTCTTCTTTTATTCTATGATGTAATGTACTGTCTGCTGTAGGGGTAGTTACATGTGTGGGTAGGGTAGTGGGGGTATTGTAAAGCCATGACATGACAGAAGGGTTGCGGTCATTTAAGCTGTGGGCATTGTAGTCAGAGACATTTGGCAGGGGAGTTGTGCTAACAGTCATTTCAACACTGCTTTCCTTGGAGGGGTTGATTGTTTTGGGCGGTTTTGTGTTATAGCCCCATACAAGCTGGAATCCGTTCCATACCAAAAAATCACCTTCTTTTACCCTTTCAGTTGTTCTGGTTTCATTTGTCATATTACTTCCGTTCCCCCCTCCCCCCCTCATTCATCTCGACAGAGATGAATGCTATAAACCAATAAGTGCTTATGCCAAACAGTATCGCAAAGAATAATACGATGCACACAGACAGTCCACATTCGTACAAATATCTACAACGTTTTACTATAGCATCTCTACATCTAGACATTCTATTGCTATCCGTTGCGGGCTGCCCGTTTGTTGCCATGGTTCCTATTTAAAACATAAAAGTGCATTAAGTATATACATGTAAACATTTCTTTTTGTACTGCATCTACTAGAGCATTATAGGGAGAGAGAGAGGGAGGGGGTGGGACGGGCTCAGAGAGAAAAAGAGAGAGAGAGAGAGATAGAGAGACATTTTCTCATTTATATTTGATCACTTTTTTCATATTTCATTTCAATCATTAATGTTACCCAGTTATCTTTTTCTTTTACCTATAAATCAATTTGTTCATTAGCATATTAATATACTGTTTACACTTCCTTTTGCCTGTACTTTTTCATTCCACATTTTCATTGTTGTTGTTTGCTGTTGTCTGTGCCTCCTCATTCACTTCCTCCTGTACATTATTGTACGCCCTCCGTACATCTGTTAAATGTATCCAGTACCGGAGTCCTTTGACCTTGACTGCGGTGGGTGTACAAAAAACTACTTCGTATGGGCCATGTAACCTTGGGGCATCCCACCTACGCACAAAACTTCTAACATAAATGAAATCCCCTGGCATTAGTTGTCCTTGGGTGTTCTGTTCCACAAATGACACAGCTGTGTTCCCTTCTTCCCTTGTAAATGGCGGTGAGAGTTGTCTTGAGATTGCGCGCACTGCCCTAGTCATTTTTTTCAGGTAGTCAGTAAACTCATCTCCTAATATCGTGGCGCTTCTGTGTGCATCTGAGTGTCTGCGCAGCGGAGAATGTGCTGTGTGCATTCGTCGACCCGTCACAATCTCAAGCGGGGGCAAGTGGTGGTTCTTACTTGGCTGATTCCTCATCTCGAATAGTGCAAGGGGTAAAGAATACACCCAGTTTTTTTTTAGTGAGAAACATAGTATATTAGCGAATCACGTCACAAATTCCCCAGCGCGGGAACACCTCTCTCACTAGGAACTTTGCGGCGCACTTACCATCAGGGCGTGCACATGGACCAGCTTCGACCCACCTGGAGAATGGACATACAACTACTATCATGTAGCGTGCCCCATTACACCTTTCCCCCATGTCTGCATAATCAATATGCAGTTCTCGGAAGGGTCCTGTAGGTCTTGGAATTGTCCCTCTGAGTGTCCGTAAGGTCATCGCAGAATTGTATATCTGGCAGATTGTGCACTCCATTGCTAATCTTGTTCTTGGAGCCCAGGCACAAACCAATCTTCTTGTATCTCTGCTGCTATATGTTGTTTGGCATTGTGTGCTGGAAAGTGTAATTGCTGGAACGCTATTTCCATCAGTTTAATGGGCATGACCACTTTACCTGTGTTATTTTGGCGCCATAATAAGTCTGTTGCTGACTGGCTGCAACCCCTTTTTTCCCACAAGGCTTTTTCCTCATTACTCGCTCCTTCCTGCAACTCTAGTATTTGCGATATGGACATGGCATTGTACCCTTCTGGTAGTTCCTCACTTGCTTGTTGCAATAGGTACTCACCTGCAGTTTCCTTTTGAAAATATGATGCCTCCTTGGCGGCAGCATCCGCTGCCGCGTTTCCCAAAGATACAATATCTGTATTAGACGTATGGGCTTGGCACTTGACGATTGCCACCATTGTAGGTTCTTTCAGTGCCTCAATTAATTCCTTTAACAGTTCGGCATGTTGTACTGGAGTCCCATCTGTCCTGCGAAACCCTCTCCGCCCCCACCGGGCCAGACCACCGTATACGGTGGTAGTCATGTAGGCTGAATCTGTGTATATCGTTACTGTGCATCCCTTGGCTGCACGTAATGCTTCAATTAGGGCGATAAGTTCTGCTGCTTGAGCCAAAAAGTGTGATGGCAGGCGATATTGTACTAGCACCTCGTACTCACCTTCTTCTAATTTCACTACCGCCATTCCCACGTGTTTTTCCCCTGTGGCCATGTCAATTGTTGTTGATCCATCTACAAAGTACACCTCTCCTTCCGTTAGGGCATTTTCACTTACCACCGGGCCCTCTCCCTGTTCTCCTGTGTATGTTGCACAATCGTGCTCTTGCATGTCTTCTAATGTACATGGTTCTGTGATGAATGTCGCTGGGTTTACTGTTCTGCACCTTACTATGTGGATGTTGGCGCTTGACAATATTATCTCGTAGGCCGTTGCCCGCTGTGTTGTCAGTGTGCTTTTTGATCTCTCAAGTATTGCGAAAAGGGAGTGTTCCACAAATAATGTAACGGAGCACACCATTACTATAGTGGCACCTTTCTCAATGGCAAACGCGGCGGCAGCGAGAGACTGCTCGCACGCGAAGTGACCTTGCATTACTGCATCTAGCGTGCCACTTAGTAAGCCAATGGCTTGTGTCCCATGGATGTCTTTTGGGTCAACACAGCTGTCATAAGAGTTCCTTTGCAGTGGGAAAACAGGTAAAATTTGCGCTCATAGTCTGGATTGGCGAGTATTGGAGCACTTGAAATTAACTGTTTCAGTGACGCAAAGGAATCACTCATTTCTTTTGACCATTTTATTTCTCTGTTCTCCCGCTGGGCCTCTTTGAGTGCTTGTAGTAAGGGCCTGGTGTATTCTGTGTAATCTAGTATCCATGCTCTGCAATAGTTGCACATTCCTAGAAATGTTTGCATTTCTTTTACCGTTTTTGGCTCTCTTACTGATGTGATCGCTTCTACTCTGTCAGGTATTATCTTTTTGCCATCCTTTGATATCAGCTGTCCCAGGTATAATACTTCTGGTTGACAGTATTGTAGTTTCCCTCTGTCCACTTTGTAGCCTTTGCGGGCCAGCAGTGTTAAGAGTGTAACTGAGTCCTTCCTGCACTCATCCTCATTCTGTGCGCAAATGAGCAGGTCATATACGGATTGAATTATTGTACTGTCAGTTGTCAGGTTTCCCAAGTCTTCGTGGAGGATGCGATTGAATATGCTGGGACTCTCACAGTAACCCTGTGGCAACCTGCAATGTTCATATCTCTTCCCCTCTAGTGTAAATGCTGTCATGTATCTGCTTTCTTCTGCCAAGGGAATGGAGAAGAATGCATTTTTCAAATCAACTACTGTGAAATGTGATGCCTTTTTTGGGATACTGCAAAGTATCGATGCAGGGTTCGGGACTAGAGGAAACTCTTTTTGTATGACGTCATTTAGTGGGCATAGATCCTGGATCATCCTACATGCCCCTCCCTTTGCTTTCTTGATCGGGTAAATGCAAGTATTACATGAGGAATTTGAGGGTATTATTATTCTCTGGGCCAATAAGGCACTTATCGTTTCCTTTATTCCTTCCTCAGCTTCGCGGGACAATGGGTACTGTTTGACTCGGGGCAGGATTGCTCCCGGTTTAAGCTTTATTGTGACTGGGGTAACTCCGTGCAACAACCCTACATCATGGGGACCCGTAGTCCACAAGTTGCTTGGCACTAGTTTCATGTCGTCATCAAAAAAGGAAGGCGGTGCTCCTACCACTGCCATCAACTGTACGGGCACTTGTCTCACTTGTATCAAGATATCACATGGTATTGCTATCTCCATTATTATCTCACCGTCACTTTCTGAGTCAGAAAAGAGATCCTCATCTGACAGATCACGTAAGGCAATGTCAGCATTGATGCACAACACAATGCGCCATTCACATCCATCTATGTCCATGCCAATTACTGCAATTCTTTTGGCTGATATCTGTACCGCATGCAAATCTAGAGATATCACTGAACCAGGTGCAATGTCTGGGCGTACTATTGGGCGGAAGATGAATTCTGTTGGCACCCGCCATTCTAAGTTTTTTAGCTCAGGTACTACTCGGGCTAGTGTTTTAAATCCTTCAATGAACACATTTGGATTTACCGGCATGCCACGTATCTCTGGTGCTGTTGCTCGCGCATGTACCACCAGCATTACACGCAACGGGCATATTCCTGGGGTGGAGCAAACTATTCCTCTTTCTGTGAATGATATTGTCATATTGAGCTTGCTGAGAAGGTCCCTTCCTAGCAAGTTGATCGGTGACTGTTCATAATAGAGTAGGGGTGTCCTCACTGGTTTACCCCCCACTGTCACATCCAAATCTTCTGTGTAAGGAACTTCAACAACAGCCCCAGAGAGCCCCTGCGTCTCCAACCTACGGTTAGATAGCGGAAACCTGCCTTCACATATGCATGATTTTTCGGCTCCCGAATCCACCATAAATATGAATTGCTTGTCTCCTATCTGCGCCCCTACTAATGGTTCCTCCACTGCATTGTAGGTAGTAGATAGATCGGGACACGCAAGTGTTCCCTGTGGGCTGTCCTATGCTGGTTGCCTCATGGCTCCCCCTTGACTAAAGACATTTCCTGACACTACTGCCACACCGCTCTAGGGGGCTGGGGCAGGTGCCCCATTCGCAACTGTTGCGAAAGGGTTTCCTGGTGTGTATTGCATAGGTTCGTCATTCTGTGGGTGGCCCTGTGCTCTATTGTGTTGAACTGGTCTTTGGTCTACATACCCTTGCTCTTGCTGCCTCTGCTGTCTTCCCATTGGAAGGCCGTATGGGCTCCCTGGGTGGGGGTTACCGTATTGCTCCATCTCCTGAAATCCGTTGTTTGGTCTGTTCCTGCATTCTAGGGAGAAGTGTCCCCACCTCCCGCAATTCCAGCAGCTCCCTTGTGCACCTCTGGGACCTTGCCCCCCATATCCTCCATTACGACCGTACCCTTGCCCACCCCCTCTGCGACTCCTGTACCCACCTCGTCCTCCTCGAGGGGCCCAATCTTGCCACTGCGGACCTCCGTACGGCTCCTGTCCGTTCCACTGTGGTTACCCCGCTCCTGCCCGATTCGCTGCCATCCTCCCCTGTATTGCTACCAGCCCTTCCTCCTCCTCTTCTCCCTCCCTGTTATGTGGGAGCGCCGCTACTGCTGCAGCGACCTTCACCAGTTTCGTTTGTACTAACTGGGGCTCATCTGCCAATCTTTTTTGTGCTATTTCTTTCTCACGCTCTTTTATTCTTTTGCAGTGGTGGACTATTATACTCTGTATTTCGGGCCACCCCTTCGCCTCAATTCCCGCAATTTTGTCAAGTGCTTTTTGTACCTCTTTAGGCAGGCCTCTCTTTATTATGAAATAAAATAATGATGTTGACTGATACCAGGGCATGCCCGTTTCTGCTCTCCACATCTCCTGTACCGGAAAATGTAATCCATAGCATCTTCCCGCTCATTCATTGTACATTGCATAACCGACTGTAAGTCTGGGGTGTCTGGAAATGTTTCTCTTAATGCGTCCCACACTCGTGCTCGCACTGTGTTGAATGAGGATTATCATGGCGGTCACAGTCTAGTGTTATCCCCGGGAAACTAGCTTTTACCCACACTCTATCTGCTTGGTCCCCAAATGCTGATACTAGCAGGCTTTTCACATCACCTACCGCCAAGGGGACTCCAGCTGTGTGCTTCTCGAATGCATATATCCACTTACTTGCCCCTCCTGACAGCGGTGGTAACAGCTTTAACAAATTGGCCTTATCCATCTGAGCCCAGGGTATGTAATTTGGTCTCCCTCCTCCCCTGTGTATCAATGGGAGTTGTAACTTCCCCTTTGTCACTTTGCTTGTACTCACCTTCGTTCCTTTCTTTCCTAGTGGAGCCATTCTCCCCAATCTATTCCTTAATCGCCCTGTCCATTCCTCATCCATTGTTCATCCAGCATCAGGTAAGTCATGGCATAAGGACTTGGTATCGCTCTCTTTACATTACCCCTAGAGAAGCACATAGTAGGAGGCCAGGGGCACTGGGTGTTTGCACATAACTGAGGAGGTTTGAGTATCGTGACCATTTTGCCACATAATAACACATTCTTCTATTCTTAGTGTTTGTAGATTTTTGACAAGGGGGTCATGCAGAAGGAATATCATTGTGATGCAATATATATATATATATATATATATATATAAACAGTTTCTTGGTATAGGATTTAGGCTTTTGTTTCATCGGGGACGATTTACAGTTACCCGGGTCACGCTGAGGATAATGATGCACTGCGGAAGGTGAATGATACAGTGTTTGCTCTAACACTAGCACATGTCCGACTGTTCGTGGGAACAGGCTTTCAGCGGATCTGCCAGGGAGCGGAGGCAACAGGGGTAGGCGAGGACTCTCTGAAGGTGGGGGCCGTGCTGCAGTGCACGAGGAATCATGTCTTAAAATGGCGTTCTGGTTTTCAAAATGGTTTCCAGGACTTAGCCTAATACAGTACGTTTGGTCAATGTGTCAGCCAGTGGTCCACCCACCACCTGGGCCCTGGTGGCAGGGTGTCCCCTGACGAGTCATGGAAGTCACAAGGAGGGGACTGTAGGGGAGGAGAGGGTCTCTTGGACCTGTCCTCCCATACACTAGTACTTCCCAGGCGGATGAATATCCACTGGACAATTTGACCTGAAAAACCATCAACCGATTGTCCTCTCGAGATGAATGTAGCAATGTATTGTTACAGGGATTCTTGCAATCTTCCCCCGACCAGCCCCTGTTCAGGTTTGGGGGGACTCGTTTCCCTGACGACGTGGAGGAACCTTCGGACAGTTGCTTAGTAAATGCTTGTTAGATCCGCAATACATACACAATCCCAGATCCCTTATTCGTTTCCTTTCCTCAGCAGTTAGGGGACCTCTGGCGGTGCCAATATGCATCGGTTCTTCCCCTTGCGGAGTAGTGGGATGATCACTAGAAACAGAAGGGGATGCTGGTATGAGAGGTGGTCTTGGCCTCCTTCGTTCTTGTCTCCTTTCACCTAACCTGAATTCAATCTGCAAGGCAAGACATACGAGTTCCTGGAACGTCTGAGGTCTAGCAATGCGGGCCAACTCGTCCTTAATATCCTCACGTAGGCGACGGCGGAACAAAGTCTGTTGGGCTGAGTCGGGGCCCCCTGCATCGGTCGCTAGGCGCATGAAAGTCGTCACATAGGTTTGAACATCATGAGGTCCTTGTCTGATGTCTAGGATGGCCTCATAGGAGGCGTATAAGACTTCAGGTCTTTCAAAACGTGTTTTAAATCGTTGAGTGAACTGATCGTAGTCATTGGTTGAAGGGTCAGATTGAAGGATAAGAGGTGTCGCCCATGCAAGGGCATTTCCTACTAAGTTGGAGACTAGAAACTCCACTTTAGCCTTGGCCGTCTCATAAGTCCAGGGGCGGAAAGTGAAGTACAATTTACAGGCATCTAAAAACTCATTTAGAGTCTTCGGGTTTCCATCATATTTCCCAAATGGGAAAGGAAACGGGATTAAATCTCCTCTGGCTTCATCTCGAGCTGCAACCTGTTGCCTCAGGGATTGGTTTTCGGAATGGAGTGATTGTACTTCTACAGTGAGTCCTTGGATGGCGGCAACAAGTTCCTGATACTGCTCCAGGGAAGCCATTGCACTCCTTTGGCGTTGCACTCTGTCAAGCTCTGAAGTAGTTCCCTTCCCTTCCTCCTCACCTGAGTCTTCAGTAGAACTGTCTCGGCACTCTGTTATCTTCCTTAGTCGCTCTTGCCTCTTTGCCTTTGTCTTCTTCCTGATCTTTTTATTGTGCAAAAAGGGACGAGCTCCCTGGGATGCCACGCTGTCGGTTAATGAGACAACCAGACAGTGGGGACTCCTGGGAGCCGGTTCCAAAGCAGGGAAAAAGCCACTTGGCAGAAAAAACCCTGCTAGTTGGTACCTCTTGTGGGCAGGCTGGACTGGAGTCTTGCTGTTGCCTGTCACGGTGAAGTACCCAGAGCTGTTCCAAGGGCGGAAGACACAGAGCCACTGAAGGGAAACGTGTCCCGAAAGGAAAGTCCAGCGGGAGGAAAACTCAGAATGAAAGTAGGGAGAGCGGAAGGGAAAGGAACAATGGGATTGCAGAGAGCGGGAGCCAAGTAGGGATAGAGGTACGCGGAACGCGTCGAAGGAGAGAGAGAACAAAAGCGATGGCACGGGAAAGCAAGCGGTTGAACAAAGAGGGAGAGAACACAAACGGGAGCGTTACCTTCACAGAACTAACAAAGGTGCAACACAATGAGAGAAGGAACGAACCGGCATCACTAGACGCGGCGGCCACCTTGGATGAAACACTAGACCGTTCAGTCCGGACGGCCGCCGACGTGGTGGAATCGCTAATGGCGCTTCCAGATGTCCCACAATCGTCGCCATGCAGAATGCATGACACAATCACTCCCAGCAGAATCCCATCAGACAAACCTTCAGGTCCTTCAAGAACTTCCCAGTGAAAGCCCTCACGGAAGACCTCGCCAACCTCCACCTTACATGGACCGAACACCCCCAACCAAACTGCAGCTCTTTACTGGAAGCACTCAACGCCACCCTCTCAGCCTCCATCGACTGATACGCATCTAGGAAACAACACACCTGCAACCCGATACCACTAGCACCATGGTAAACGCAATAACTTAACCTCAGCATTAGAGACATCGGGAAACAAAAGAAAACCTGGCGCTGCTCCAGGAAAACATGCAAGCTGGTGGTCCTCAAGGAACTTTGAAGAACCAGCCTAAAACTAATCAACACAGCCAAGGCCTCCTACTATCAGAATACCTTAGCAGAAGCTGACAACAAAATGTCAGATTCCGTATTAACAATCTGAATTTCAAACTCGTCAGTCCCACTTCCCTCCTCTGACTCCTCACCTGATGAGCTTGAGTCTGTAGAGTATTGCTGAGCCTCACGATAATGGTAGCCGGCGGAAGCGGTATCCCAGCCGAGGTGGGAAGCCACAGCGGTCGCTAGTGAACAGCGAGCTCTGCGGCCCCTTCACCGCAGGCGGGTGAAAGTAGGGGAAAAAGCCAAAGGCGTACAAAAACCCCCTCTGGATGGTGCAAGTAGTAGGCAGCGGAGGTGAAGCCGTAATCCAGGAAGCGCCGGGAGCTTGTGGTCCAATGAAGGAGGATCGCGGAAAGCAGTGGAGTCTGGAAGGGACCCAGAGAGCCGTAGCCGGGAAGCAAGCGGAGAGGAAATGAGCGAGGAAGGGGAAAATGGAGGAATAGTGGAGGCAGGGAAAATGGGAAACGACAGGGGTCGTAATGAGCAGGGAGATTAGTAAGAAAACACAACACAGCGTACAGCAACCAAGAGCGAGAAAACACACAGTTCCAACGCGCCGTTTGCCAGGAAGACGCGGAGTAAGTCTTCCAGCAATGGCTACGTCACAACGTAGAGAAACGTGCAAAGACTAGACCGTTACCAGAGAAAGAGAAAAAGCCTGTGTATTCTCTAATGTCCACTCCATCGGAACCGCCGCCACAATCTCCATGCGGGGGATCGCATGACAGTATGTCCCCGTCTGAAAGAGACTCCCCCCGGTTTTCCCAGGTGAGAGGTGTGAAATCTGCGGAGAAGTCTAGGGGCATGCACATGAGCCACCGGTTCCCATGAGTCTTCCGACCTAGGGTAACCTTTCCATCCAATTAAATATTCTAGCCACCCTCTATGGTATCTAGAGTCAAAGATGTTGGAAACCTCATATTCTCCGTCTTCAGAAGTGGCTTCTGAGATATCCTGCAAATGGGCGTGGTTTGATATGGAGAGTCCATGAGATGAAATAAATGGTTTGAGTAGTGAAGAGTGAAACACCGGGTGGATACGTCTAAGATTGTGTGGGAGTTGAAGCTTGTAGGAGACAGGGTTAATTTTGGCAAGAATAGTAAATGGTCCCAGATATCTGGGAGAAAGCTTAGAGGGATGTGCCCAACGAGGGAGGTATTTGGTGGATAACCAAACTCTTTCTCCGGCCTTCCAATCTGGGCCCTGCTGGCGATGAGCATCCGCTTGTTTTTTATTAGCTCTGGCCGTATGCTGCATACTGCAACAAGCTGTGGTATGAGCTTCTTGAATGGCAGAAAGAATGGTTTCTATGGCTGGAAGATGTGACTGAATGGGAGTTACTGGAAGTATGCTTTGTGGGTGTAAACCATAATTGCAATAGAATGGAGACATCTTAATGGCAGAGTGTTTGGCATTATTATAAGCGAATTCTGCAGTGGGTATAAGCTCTACCCAGTTGTCTTGTTGTTGGTTACAGAAACATCTTAGGTATTTTTCTAGGGTGGCATTTGTCCTCTCAGTCTGGCCATTTGTTTGAGGATGAAACTCTGACGAGAGAGCTCTTTCAATACCCAAGTGTTGGCATATGACCATCCAGAATTTTGAGACGTACTGGGGCCCCCTGTCTGACACAATCTTGTCAGGCAGCCCATGCAAGCGAAAAACGTCTCGCAGAAATACCTGGGAAATCCCCTCTGCGGAAGGAATCTTGGATAGTGGAGAAAAATGCGCCATCTTGGAGAAAGTGTCAACTGTCACCAGGATACAGGTGCATGCGTCAGATGGAGGGGGATCAACTATAAAATCCGTAGTGACAACACTCCAGGGTCGCACCGGTGCTGTGGATTGTTCCAGAAGTCCTATGGGTTTGCCGGTATGATATTTGGCTTGAGCACAAATAGGACACTTCTGAACGCACCCTGTTACATCCTTACGCATTTGAGACCAAAAACAGGAACGTTGAACGAGGTCTAACGTTCCTGACACTCCTCTGTGTCCAGCCGTATGAGTATCATGACAAAGAGTAATGATCTTCTTTCGGAGGTCGTTGGAAGGCAGGTAGAGTTGGCGTCCCCGAAACCAGAGTCCATCCTTTAACTGGAAACCCTTGGGAATAACTGTTTGTTCCATAGCGGTAGCTTGTCGGACTTGTTGTAGGAGTGTTAATCGTGGCTATATGGACATGATCGGGGAACATACGTTCAGAATGTGAAAATGGGGACGTGTCTTCCTCCCTTCTAGACAAAGCATCCGCCAGAATGTTCTGACTACCCGGTACATAGGTAATGTGGAAGTCAAACTGAGCAAAGTAATGTGCCCAGCGAGCTTGTCTGAAATTTACACACTCCATTGATTTTAGGACCTTTAGAATTTTGTGGTCCGTGCGAATAGTAAAAGGGTGGCTATCTCCTTGGAGAAGATGTCTCCAGACCTCACAAGCTTGTTTCATTGCCAATAGTTCCTTTTCTAAAACCGAGTAGTTTCTCTGGCTTGTCATTAAGGTTTTAGAAAGATAGGCTATGGGATGTTCTACGCCTTCGAAAGTTTGAAGAACTGCTCCAATTGCTGCTGCCGAGGCGTCTGTTTTGATAATGAAGGGTTGTGATTGGAGAGGATGACGAAGAATGGGAGCCGAACAGAAGAGAGTCTTTAGAAATGTGAAACTGTCTACTGCCGTAGCCGACCATAGCAATGGAGATGAGCTCTTCTTTAGGAGTGAAGTAAGGGGAAGTACCACTTCGGAGAAGTTCTGAATAAAGCGACGGTAGTAATTTTCCAATCCTAAGAATCTTTGGACTTCTTTCACGGAGTTCGGTGATGGCCATTTCAGGATTGCGGTTACTTTCCGGTCATCCATAGCTACCCCTTCACTGGAGAGGATATATCCTAAATAGGGTATGGTGTTCACTCCAAAAACACATTTTTCCAGCTTTGCCTTTAGATGATGTTCTTGCAAACAGCTCAACACATCAGAGACATGGGTAATGTGTTAATCAGGATCTTTGGAGAAGATAAGGATATCATCCAAATATATTACCATTGATACAAACATCATGTCCGAGAATAAGCGGTCCATGAACCTTTGGAAGATGGCTGGTGCGTTGACTAATCCAAAGGGCATGACCTGGTATTCATACAAACCGAATGGAGTGCGAAGTGCGGTCTTCCACTCATCTCCCTCACGAACTCTGAGGAGATGATACACACTTCGCAAATCCAGTTTGGTAAAGATTTTGGCTCCTTGCACTACCTCCAAAATCTCAGAAATAAGAGGCATTGGATACCTGTCTCGTATGGTGACCTTGTTGAGACCACGAAAGTCTATACAAGGTCTTAAATCAGTAGAATCCCTTTTGGGAATGAAAAACAATGGTGCCCCTGCGGGGGATTTAGAGGGTTGGATGAGACCATTCTGTAGATGATTGTCCAAATAAACTTGAAGTGCTTTCTTTTCAGTGTTGGAGCGAGAGAACATGCGCCCAAATGGTACCAGGGCTCCGGGGACCAGGTCAATGGCGCAGTCTTCTGGTCGATGAGGCGGAAGTTCCAATGTGGGTTGTTCTTGAAACACCTGCTGATCTCGATGATATTCTGTTGGTAGGGCATGAATCCCAACGGACATTGATGCGGTTGAGTTGGTAGTTTGTATATTCACTGTACCCATAGGTAAACCACAATGCTTTTGGCAATACTCTGACTCAAAAGCAAGATGGTTGTTGGTCCAATCTATTCTGGGGTTGTGACGGCGAAGCCAGGTTATTCCCAGAATAATCGGAAAATGGGCGGCCCGGATAATGTCAAAGGTAATTGTCTCTGTATGTTGAAAGATCTGGAGGTGTAATGCCCCAGTAGAGTGTGTAATGAGCCCCGAAGATAAAGGAGTACCATCAACCCCTTCCACCTTCTGATTTTCAGGCTTCTCCAGGCGTGTGATCCCTTTGTCGGTGGCCCAATGGACATCCATAAAATTGCCGGCTGCACTGCAATCGAGTAGAGCCAAAACTTCCTCCCATCTCCCTTGAATGAGCAGTTTAACGCCTATCACCATGAGACGAGAATCTTCAGCCTTGTCTTGGGTAGGTGAAGATATTGCAAGTGAAATGTAGGGACGAGTGGTTGTTTGAAAACCTCGGAAGTTGGTCCCTCTCAACTCCGAGGATGTTCGTTTCCCGACTTGCGTACTGCTAATTCTTCACAGTTTGTAATCAAGTGTTTGTCGGATGCGCAATATGCACATAGTCCTCTCTCTCGACGGCGACGTCTTTCTTCGCTGGTGAGAGGTCCTCGGGTGATTCCGATCTGCATCGGCTCCTCTTTGGTGTGAGTAGAGGAGGAGGGAAAGACATTGGGTTGGATACCCTCGAGAAATGGCCAAGATTTGTATTTTCGTCTTTCATTCTTTCTTTTCGACAAACGGTATTCAACCTGGAGAACCGCGGAGAACAATTCTGAGAGGGTTGGGGGCCTTGACATGCGAGCAAGCTCATCATTGATTTCTTCTTTCAGACCCCTTCTGAAAATTGCATATTGAGCCTTCTCTGGCCAGTCGGCCAAGGCAGCCAACGTCTTGAAATGAGATATGTAAATCAAAACATCCATAGAACCCTGGTGTGCATCAAGAATCTCCTCACAAGCTGTAAACGAGATTTCTGGACGTTCAAAGGTCTGTTTGATAAGGGTGCAGAAATCTTCATAATCCTGAAGAGCGGAATGGCTAGTGAAGTAACCCACGACAAAGCGTTACCCACCATGTTTGACACCATAAAGCCTACTGTAGCATTGCTTGTGGCAAAGAGAACGGGTCTGTATGTGAAATACAGTTTACAGGAATCGAGGAATTCACTGACCTTCCTTGAGGACCCATCAAACTTGCCAGATGATAAAGGCATTGTGGGCAATTCGGGTATCTGTGGATTTTCTCTAGTGGTCATCAATTGTTTGAGCAATACGTTCTCAGCCTTTAGATTCTGAATTTCTTGAGAGACAAGTTGTAGAGCTTGATTCTCTGTTTTCAACGTTTGGACGTCTTAAGGAAGCTTTTGTATGGCCCCAACTGGTTCCTGGATCTGTTCGGGAGTAGCCATTGGGCGTTGCAAGCTGTCAGATTCCGTATTAACAATCTGAATTTCAAACTCGTCACTCCCACTTCCCTCCTCTGACTCCTCACCTGATGAGCTTGAGTCTGTAGAGTATTGCTGAGCCTCACGATAATGGTAGCCGGCGGAGGCGGTATCCCTGCCGCGGTGGGAAGCCACAGCGGTCGCTAGTGAACAGCGGCCTCTGCGGCCCCGTCACCGCAGGCGGGTGAAAGTAGGGGAAAAAGCCACAGGTGTACAAAAAACCCCTCTTGATGGTCCAAGTAGTAGGCAGCGGAGGTGAAGTCGTAATCCAGGAAGAGCCGGGAGCTTGTGGTCCAATGAAGGAGGATCGCGGAAAGCAGTGGAGTCCGGAAGGGACCCAGAGAGCCGTAGCCGGGAAACAAGCGGAGAGCAAATGAGCGAGGAAGGGGAAAATGGGGGAATAGTGGAGGCAGGGAAAATGGGAAAAGACAGGGGTCGTAATGAGCAGGGAGATCAGTAAGAAAACACAACACAGCGTACAGCAACCAAGAGCGAGAAAACACACAGTTGCAACGCGCCGTTTGCCAGGAAGACGCGGAGTAAGCCTTCCAGCAATGGCTACATCACAACGTAGAGAAACGTGGAAAGACTAGACTGTTACCAGAGAAAGAGAAAAAGCATGTGTATTCTCTAATGTCCACTCCATCGGAACTGCCGCCACAATCTCCATGCGGGGGATCGCATGACACAAAAGCAGAGCCCTTTTCAAATCAGTCAAGCACTGTGTCAACCCGCTACCCAACCCTTCTATACCACACTCCATTGAAAAATCCACCGCCATCAACACCTTCATCGACAAAATCAGCAAGATTCGCCAGCACATAGACACAATCTCTGCATCCGCAGACCCACCACACGTCTCTCCTTGTGAAATCGCAACAACCTGGACAACATTCAAGACACTCTCAGCAGAAGACCTGGTAGATACCCTGGCCGTCCTCAAAGCCACATCGCATACATACAGCATCCTCTGAGCAGTCATCCGCAAGACCCTCCCCGCAGAAGCTCTCCTTCACTACCTGAAAATCATCAACAGCTCCCTAACTCAAGGCACCTTCCCATCAACCCTAAAAACAGGATAATTCTTCCCTCTACTAAAGAAGCCCACTCTGCATCCCGACAACCTAGGTAACCATCGCCCCATCACCCATCTTCCCTTCCTAGATATGATCATCGAGAATGTGGTGGCCACACAACTGCAGCAACATATCAACACCAACAATCTCTTCCAAACCTACCAATCTGAGTTCACACCCAGATGTAGCACAAAGATAGCAACCATACAGCTAGTCGACTATGCCCTCAACATCCTTGACGACGGCCACCCCTAACTCCTGGTTCTACTCAACCTCTTGGCCGCCTTTGACACAGTAGACCACCAGGTGCTTATGGATACCCTACATTGGTGCATGAGGATCATCAACTGTGTCCTACCCTGGTTCAAGTCCTACCTCACCAACCGCCAGCAGTTTGTTCAGATGGAGTCCTCTAGATCGCCAATGTTACACATCACCTGTGGAGTCCAGCAGGGTTCCATCCTCTCCCCAGTGATCTTCAATCTATACATGAAGCCACTGGGAGCCCTCATAGCCACACACAACATCCACCAATACCCTGATGACACACAGCCTATACCTCAAGATCTGCTCCATCAAGGACATCCATAGGCTCAAAACCTGCCTCTACCTGATCCAGTCTTGGATATCCAGTGCATACTTGACGCTCAACCCCTCCAAGACTGAATTCCTACTCCTCACCAACAACATCGAACCCCCATACATACAGACCTGGCTATCAACCATGAACTCTGAGGGCTTCACACTGGAGGTTACCTCCTGTGCCCAGTCCCTTGGGTTCCACAGCTAAGTATCAGCTCTTCCTCCTGAGGAAAGTCAAGCCTTTCGTCCCTCCTGACAGTTTTAGATCCACCGTTCAAGCACTGGCCACATCCCACCTGGATGGGGGCAATACACTCCACGAAATCCTCCCGTCATCCTCTCTTGTGGCCCTGAGAAGTATCGTAAATGTGGCTGCACACCTCATCAAGGGTCTACGCAGATACGACCACATCACCCCGTCTCTCAACGACCTTCACTGGCTCACCCTGCACACACAAATCACCTTCAATTCTTCCTGCATCATCTATATTGCAGTCGCCCTCAAGTCACCCAGCTACCTCGCGGAGAAACTCAGCATCTCCGGCGGACAGCGCACCACCAGATCCAGGACACGTGCAGACTTGAAATCTGCCACTGCAAAAAGGAAAGTACCAGAAAACAAGCCTTCTCTGCCTATGCACCAAGACTATGGAACCTCCTCCCCGTCAGCATCTCTCCTCCTCAATACCTAGGCGATCACATCGTCCCTCACGCCACCTGATGCACTAGACCCTGACCCTCTCCTCCCCGCCACCCGGTATATATGTACCCCTCCACTGTGCCCCTCTGTATCCAACCCCCCGCTGTATATCTGTTCTGTTGTTAGCTCTAAAAAGCGCTCTGTTATGCATCTGTAATGTTGTATACCTCTGTAAAGCACTCTGTTTTTGCTCGAAGCTAGCTCCACGTTCACCAAATATAATACTAATAATAATATCCCACCGCTTACAAATCCTGAAGCTCCAAGAAACCGTGAAAAAGGGAGGTGGTGTTTTATGCAAGACCAAATAACATAATATACCGGAACATAGCAACAAGCTTCACTCATTCTTATTTGGGGTAGTTGTAAAGACCGGAGGGGGGATCTGTACTTCCGCTCTCTATATGGTAGAGGGGAGACACAGAGACCCCTGCCAAGATTCTCTAGTATTGCTAGACGTAGTCGAGCAATCAAGGCCTAGCTTTTCAAGAGGTGATGCGAGCTGGTTCTTAAGTACAGTGTAGTTGTTACGCTCACCTGGTGTCCACGGGGGCGTCGATCTGAACTGGGCTGTTGTTACCTCTTCCAGCGACACACGGGGCGCCGAAATGATGGACTGGACCGGACCACCCAGCTTAGCTTGTTTTGCCCGTATGAATATTCTTCTGTAATGGAGAAAAGGGAATTAGCCACCTGCGGGGACTGGGCGCCAACCCCATCTTCCCCCACTCCTGCGATCTCTTCCCACAAATTACTTCCGAACTCTTGCTATGTTCTCACCTGATAGTTTGGAAGATGAGCTCTCCATCCTGCCTCGAGCGCAGGGGCGCGCAGTTACTTCACTGGTGTGGGATGTTGGAGAGTTGCAGAACGCTATTGACTCCGTAAGGAAATAGTTTGAAAAAGAGTTCAAAAACGTCTGGCCTTCACTCTGTCCAAATTCCCTAGGTTGTCTTAATAGTTCTTGAGAAGAGTTCCAAGTGGCAACCAGTAAGATGCAGGTAAGTGTTTATGGATTCTGTTCAGTTCGATAATGAGGACCTGGTCTAACCTGTGACCCTTTCCTTTTGCAGGCGCTGAATCGGTGGAGGTTCCGGTGATTGCGGCCTCAGGCAGTAACCAGGTAAGTCTGTAGCGGAATTCGGTTTCCCCTACTTGCGCTTTTGTGTTGCTTTTGTTTCCCCTTTGGGGCCGGGGTACGGCGGAGAAGCTGTGGAGGCCGCGCCGACCTGAGATGAGGTAAGTACCCCCTGTGGTATCAGGTAAGTCCTGGGGATTGCCTTTATTGTCTGGGAATGCTCCCTTGCTCACCTTATTGTCTTTATTTCCACATGTGTTGGGGAGCGGCCGCTGGATGCTGAAAAGCGCGATGGAATGCGGAGGATTGCTTCAGGTGAGTTCCCGCGCGGCGCTGCAGGATGCGAAGCGGCGCGCGTCTGATGATTTCTTCCTTCTAGGTCAGGTCTAGGTTCTTCCTTGCAGGTAAAACTCCGGTTCTAACCTTCCCTCTGCTTTCTTTCAGGTTTTCAGGAGCTCCGGCATCCAGGTGGGCGTGGCTGAAGACTGGAAGCTGCTGCAGGCACGGTGAGCGTTACGCTGCAGGTGCAGAATAACGCGAAGCATGGGTTGCTGTCAGGGCGTGGTTTAAATAGCCCTGGAAGTAGTTCCAGGTAAGTATCCTTCCGCGGCCCCACCCGAGTAAAAAAATAGTTCCTAGGGAAAAATAGTCCCTCCTAGGCCTCATTTGACTTCTGGTCACTGGCAGCATGGTCTGCTTCAGGTAAATCCTTGACCATGAGCCTGGCACCCATGGTGCCAGGACTGATTCTGAACTTATGAGCCTGGCGCCATAGGCGCCAGGACTGCACCCAAATAGCCCCTAATTGGGGTTCATGGGCTTGCATTAAATGGCATGATGCCTGCTTCTGGGGTAGCTGGGCCAAACCTGGTTTCCCGGGGCAGGCATCGTGACAGTAGTCCCCAAGCACCCACGAAGGAATGTCCACACACTGGGCCTCATCACAAGTCTGGCGGTAACCCTTAAATGCGGTGGTAGCGCTATTACCGCCGCATTTAAGGGTCCGCCAGATCATGGCTTTGACGGATTTCCCCCAGCTCTTAGCTGGGGGGAAATCTCTGGCAAAATTGCAGATTTTCGGCGCGATTACCGCTGACGGGAAATCCACTGGCTGTAATAGCGCAAATTTTCCCCATTGGGCCCAATGGAGAATGAGGAATTCCCGAATGGGCCCAATGGGGAATGGTCAATAACCCTTCGCCAAACCCGTGATCCGGTGCTAATAGCGCCGGGGGGTTTGGCGGTAGGGCTATTAGCGCCAGTGCTAATAGCACCAGCGTTGCCGCCCAACTCGTGATGAGGCCCACTGTATTGGTTTAAAACACAGTCTTTATATAATTAATATTCAAAGTCATATACACAATCACGATAACTTACTTTATACTCTGGAAATCAACAATGGTAAATATATACAATTCTAAAGTGGTACCACTAACGTTATTAGATCTCATTAAAGTGCACACGGTCAGAATGACACACAGAACAAAATAAAGAGGAAACCAGCAGTAGAGAGAGGAAGGAAAGCAGGATGGTTGAGCAATAGGCAAAATACTGGTAACTACCGTTAAACACAGCTCGGTGTGGAGATCCCCCCACCTGGGCAACCTGTAGAAGAAAGATACAAGCCCAGTCCATATATTGTCCCCAGTAGACTTTCCAATAGTTCTGCAACCCCAAAGTACCTGGCGTTGTAGCGTTCCCCGTCGGAGAAATCGACAACCCTTCTTGAGTGCCCTCCCTTTAAGGCAGGAGTCACGGGTCGTCGAACGTCCGACGGAGAACAGGTCGAGCTACGACGGTGAAGTGGCTGCGTCGTTCCTAGTGGTGCCCGTTGACGGGGAAGCGTAAACGTCCTGCAAGGAAGAGGCGTGCGGGGCACCTCGATGTCAATAGTTCTGGACCGCAAAGAGTTGAAGAACTGTGGCCCAGCAAGGGCGTCGAGTCGTCGGCGTCTCTGTGGTCTTTGGGTGGCGGGAAACCCACTGGTGGATGCTCCTCGGCGCGTCGACGGTCAGGCCTTCTCCGCCAGGATACAGCGGCGACGATGCGGACGAGAGCGTCCTTGGAGCAATTCTTCTCGTCCAGCAGGGCTCAAGGTTAAGCTTCAGTTACTCCAGTTCCCCTTCGTAGTGGACTTCAGCTTCTGAACACGATTCCTAGCAGTGAGAGGTCCCCAGATATACTGTTGATCTCCCATTCATTCTGCTGGGTCATACTCAAGCATCCAATCACGACTACGGCCATTCATGCAGTCAGGCAGCCAATCAGGCACACAAGGTATTCAGGCCATTCACTTCTCTCTAGACACTCACAACAAGTTATGTGTCTTGGAACAAGTACCGAGCCATTCAACACTCCAAGCTGCATTCATACCGGTTTCGGGCAGGGCTGTCTCAACCATTGTGTCCACCACCAGATACTAGACAGCTGTCACGTCCCTAGGAGTTCCCGTTGTTCCTGATGTCACCCCCCAAAGCCACAGACCCCATACCTCTACTATGCCTGATCCGCAGGCTCGGATCCAGGACCCACCGCTGCCTTCCTCCTGTGTTCCAGGGCGGCAGTGCCAACGGCCAGCCCACCGCTGCAGACGCCCGCTCCATTGGCGTATTCCGTGGCGGCTCCGGGATCGGCCTCGTTTCCTGCTTCCGCGTCACGTGGCCGACATCTCCCGATCACGTGTAACAACAACACAATCACGTGATGCGGGTGCGGACCACGTGACCGGAAGACAAACGTAGCGCCGCTACTTAAACGCTCGGATACGAGTGTTCAGTGCTTCACAGCTGTTCTCGTGACTACTGTTTGGCGCTATGTTCATCTTGTTTTAGCTCACTTGGAATTCGACCTTGGATTGTTTCACGGACTGTTTTTTGGATTGCCCTGTGTTCTGGCTCTTGGAGATTGGAACTCTGGTTACGAATCACGGACTGCCTTTGGTCTTCCATTCTGATACTCGTCTTGGTTTTGCTTTTTCTGGACTTCTTGGTGGACTCCACCAACAGGTGGGGCCCGGTGCCTTCGAGGACTTCACCTCCCTTCTTGTGAGGAACAAGCTTGGAGGCAAGACACTGGTGGGTCCCGGAACCCCTCACTAGGTTCAACTGAACCGCATCTATCAGCCATTGGTAAGACTGTTCCTTTCTTGTTGTTTGGTTTGTGATTATTGTTGTGGCTAGTTAATTAACCAGTGTTTATTTGCAGTGGCCCAGGGGTTCCCAGAAGTCCGTAGCTCCAGAAGATCATTTCCCACCTGTGGCCTCAAGGGCTGTACAGGGAGTGACATTTGTAGTCTCCCTGTGCGGCACTTGTGGACAGAGGTATCCTCGTTCTACACAACAGTCAAGATACAACAACAGCCACAACATAGAATGTATATTCGTCACATGCTCCATTCACCCAGGTTCCACCCACAGGCGTACCCACAACATACGGTCGTTGAGAAGGCTCCAGCCAGTCTGGTCGGCACTTCCCCACACTACCATATACGGAACTTCCACCCAACAGCCAGTCAGGGGGAAGGGACAGAGGCAGGGCTTTCCGGGACTTCGGGAAGATCAAGGTAACAGGTATGATATGATATGATATGGCATTTGTAACGCGCCTATACACAGGTGTTTCAAGGTGCGGCGAGGCAGGGAGGGGAGGAACAAGGGGAGACAGACAACGATCCTACTAGGCCAGGTGTCATTCAGATCGCGCAAGTGCAGGGGTGGGGGAGGGGGAAAAGTGCAAGGGGAAGGGGAGGGGGGGAAGTGCAGTACAAGGTAAGTGGCGTAAAGTAATAAATAAATAGGGCCAGCTGGTGGCAAGTGCAAGGTAAGTGCAGAACAAGTGCTGGAAAAGGGGGGGGCTGTAGGGATACAGAGACAGTCCCGCAGTGCAGAGGGGTTCCAGGGCATCAGTGCAAGTGGAGAGTGGCTGGGCCCAGGACCGAGGCCGTTAAGAGTGGTCCAGTTGCAGAATCAGTGCAGTTTCAGTGAAGAATATTAGCTGTTCAGCAGGGGAGAGGGAGAGAGAAAGCAGAAGCAAAGAGGAAGGTTTTGAGGTGCTTCCGGAACCGGAGATGGTTCTCCTCAAGTTTCAGGGAGGCAGGAAGGCTGTTCCAGAGGGAGGCCCCTGCCGCGGAGAGAGATCTACCCCCAGCTTGTTGCTTCGAGAAGCGGCTGACCCTGAGGGAGTTGGAGGCGGATGAGCGAAGGGCTCGGGAAGGAAGATATTTGGGAAGAGAGAGTTGAAGGAATTTAGGACCAAGGCCCCAGAAGGCCTTGTGGACAATGCAGAGGGTTTTGAACTTTATCCTCGCAGCCACTGGGAGCCAGTGTAGAGATTTCAGTCCTGGAGAGATACGGTCCCTGGGTTTGAGGCCAAGGACAAGTCTCGCAGTTCTGTTCTGGATGAGTTGCAGAGGGCGGAGAGTGGAGGCAGGCAGATTAAGATAGAGGCTGTTACAGTAATCCAGCTTCGAGAGAACCAAGGCTCGGGAGACAGTGAGCTTCTGGGGGAAGGAGAGGAAGGGAAGAATACCTCTGAGGAGGTGCAGCTGGTAGTGTGACTTCTTAGCGACGTCAGAAATATGAGGAGAGAAGGAGAGTGTGGAGTCGAAGATGACCCCAAGGTTTTTTGCATTGCAGGTAGGAGCAGGGAGGGGGCCAAGGGAGGCAGGCCAGAGAGCTGCAGGGAAGGAGGGAGTGGGTGTACCGATGAGTAGAATCTCAGTCTTACTGGCATTAAGGCAGAGGTCATTGGCGGCACACCATTCCTGGATAGCAGACAGACAGTCAGAGATGAGGGAAGGAGAGGGGGAGGCTGAGGGTAGCCTGAAAATGAGCTGGGTATCGTCCGCATAGCACTGGAAATTAGGGCAGAGAGCGGCGATGCGGTGGGCAAGGAGTGCCAGATACTGGTTGAACAGCCAGGGAGAGAGATTAGATCCCTGGGGGACACCACAGGTGGAGAAAAAGATGTCGGAGAGGAAGGACCCCAGTTGGACCTGGGAGGGTCGATTTGAAAGGAAAGAGGTCAGCCACGCCAGAGCCTGACCAGTGATACCCAGGTTTTCACGGAGACGGTTGAGCAGGATGGCATGGTTGACAGTGTCAAAGGCAGAGGAGAGATCGAGCAGAATGAGAACACACAGAGTGTTGGAATCGAGGTTCAAGAGCAGGTCTTCACGGATGTTCAGGAGAGCAGTTTCCGTGCTTCTGGCGGCTCTGAAACCAGATTGATGGTCATGAAGACTACCAACAGATTCAGCATGGAGGTTAAGCTGGGAGATGGCCAGTTTCTCCAGGAGCTTGCCCAGGAAGGGAGTGATGGAGATAGGGCGATAGTTAGCCGGGCAGGAGGGGTCGGAAGAGGGTTTCTTGAGAAGAGGGTGCACAAGGGAGTGCTTGAGGGGGGAAGGGAAGACTGCAGAGGCGAAGGAGTGGTTGCAAAAGTCAGCCAGGGCAGGAGCCAGGGAGTCGATGTGGTCCTTGATAGTTTTGGAGGAACAGGGGTGAACCTGTTTAGACGAGACTTTCATAGATCGGACTTGTCTGGAAACCTCGTCAGCAGAGAAAAGTGGAAAGGCAGAGAAAGAGGGAGGAGGGGTGACTGCAGAAGGGCCAGAGGAAGAGCCGGGAAGGGAGGGAGGGAGGTGAAAGGAGGAGAGCGAGGACAGGATGTCCTGAGTTTTAGAGATGAAGTGAGAGGCCAATGCAGTGCAGAGGGCCTGGGAGGGGACAGGAGAGGTAGAGACTGCAACAGGGTTGGCCAGCTCCTTGCAGATTTTAAAGAGTTCGGCGGAGTTGTTAGATGCCGCAGAGATGCGGGCTTGGATAAGGGCTCTCTTCTTGGTGAGAACGGAGAGCCGATACTGCCTTTGGAGCAGGCGGCAGGCCAGTTTGTCAGAGGATGAACATGAAGCACGCCATTTCCTCTCTGCAACCCTGCACTTGCGTTTTAGGGTGGCGAGATCCGAGTCATACCAGGAGTTACATTTGGCTTTGGGCTTCAGGCGGATTCTCATGACGGGGGCAAGGATATCAAGAGTAACAGATATAGCAGAGTGGAGCATGGAGAGGGCTGTGTCAGGGTGGGAGTCAGCCGAAGGGGCGGGGGGGGCGAGAAGGTAGCAGCGAAAGCCTCAACTGACACACGCTTCATGGGTCGGATGACCGAGAAGGTGGGTGGCAGTGAAAAGGGTGGCTTTGCCTTTGGGGTAGGGAGGGTGAGGTGGGAGGATAGGAGAAAGTGATCACTCCAGGAGAGAGGAGTGGAGAGAGGGACGGAGAGGGGAAGGTCAGAAGAGATCAGAGCATCAAGAGTGTGCCCAGCAGAGTGAGTAGGCCCAGACGGGAGAATAGAGAGTGAGAGAGAGTCGCAGAGGTCACGAAAGAGAGCAGTGGGGGGACTGGAGGCATCAAGGTGGATGTTGAAGTCGCCAAGAAAGAGGAGTTGAGTGGTTGAGGACAGGAGTGAGGAGGAGAGGTCAGCCCACTCAGAGAGGAAGGAGGAAATTTGACCAGGTGGCCGATAGATAGTAGCCACGGTAAGGGAATGGCTAGGAGAGAGAGAGAGTCGGCAGACAAGACATTCAAAAGAGGAGTAGGTCTGCGTAGGAGTGACAGTGGCAGGAATCCACTCAGGGAAGATAAGGGCAACACCACCCCCTGCACGGTTAGGCCTGGGCATGGAGAGGATCTTGTAACCGTCAGGTAGGAGTGTGTCAAAGCTGGTGGCAGAGCTGGCTGTGAACCATGTTTCAGTGAGACAGAGGACGTCGAGGTCCAGTTCCTCAAGAAGGTGACAGATATCAGGTGATGGAAGGCAAGAGGCCATGGGGGCCATTTTGTCTCCATCAGGAATCTACCGATTACAATGACAGGGCCTGGGCATCCCAAAATGGAGGACGCTCAGGGCACCAGTCATTTCAGCATGGAGCTGCCACCAGCCCGTAACCTGCTCTGTGGGTCACACACAGGTGCCCAAAAACATACACTAGGGGCACAGGGTTGTACCCCTACCCATGGGTCCCCTACCCATGGGTTCCAGCATCACAGTAGTACTCTGAATGGCCCAGGCAACCTCGGAGACTGACAGCAAGAAGGCAGGACGTTAATCCCAGTCTGCTATGTGTGATGGGCACTTTGAGAAACCTGGAGGTGTCTCACTGACTAGCCCCCAGGGATCTGTCATCCAGGTGGCCAGGACACGGCCATCCCTATATGATGCAGTTCCTGGGGTGGACTAGCGAGAGAGGATTACCTGGATGAGGGGTCCTCGGGGAGTGGAAGTGGGACACTGACGGGTGAGACGTGGTACCCCTTCCTTATAACACCTTTTCCCCATCCTCCCCCATAGGATATTCAGAAATTCTACCCCCCCTTTTATGACACACTTTCTTATACCATGAAAGACAAAGGCCTAAAACCAGTGCTGTTTACCTGACATGAGCGAACACAATAACTACACACACCTGACGGCACTTTCCCTTCCTTACAGGGATAAATGTGGAGCACGAGAGCACACTTTGAACAAGACAAAACGCATGAGGCGGCGGCTGTCCCAGGACGGCAGTTCAAGAGGAGGAGAAAGGCGGTGAGACTGGAAAGGGTGACAATAAGGGAAGTGCCCTTGCCCTTTTCGACCCAGACCCACGAAACCTCTGTGAAAAGAATTACAAAACAGTGAAGTACAGCTAGCGTGTGGTGTAATAGATGTCATTGTGCACAGGACCCTCCCATGCAGATAAACCAGGGCGGAGATAGGCGCATGCTGTAACCTCATATTCAGCCTCATCCCCATCTATTTCCACAGGAGGGGGTTGCTTAAAGGAGTTTCGAGTACCTGGATACATTGGTTTCAACAGTGACACATGAAAAACTGTGTGAATAGCTTTAATTTAACTGCCACTGGATTAATAATTGCAACAATAGGATATGGGCAAATGTAGTTCGGATGACATTTCTTGGGCCCCTTCAGTTGAATGTGTTTCGTGGCCAACCATACCTTCTCGCCTACTTGGAATGTAGGTTCCTTGGTTCTATTCTTGTCTGCAAAACGCTTATGAGCGGCCTTCGATTCCTGAAGGGTTTGGACAGCCTTTTTCACTGTTTCCTTAATACTTGTTGAAGAGTGTTAATAGCCGACATTTCCAGGGGTGCAAGTGAATCAAGAGCTGAAGTACGTGGATCTCTTCCATGAAGAAAAAAGAAAGGAGACACCCCTGTAGAACTGTGGATGGTGTTATTATAGGCGTATTCCGCAGCCCATAGGAGATTTACCCAGTCGGAGTCAACCTGAGTAAGCATGCACCGTAGATATTGTTCAAGGGTTTGGTTCGTCCGCTTTGTCTGGCCATCGGTCTGTGGGTGGTGACTGGTAGATAAGCGAATCTCGATCTGAGCCTTGGCGCAACAGCTTTTCCAGAACTTGAAAATAAACTGGCTCCCTCTGTCGGATATCACCACTGAAGGGAAACTGTGTATCTTAACAATGTTTGCTAGGATGTCTGTGCTAAAAGCTCCACATTCAGTAAGCCTTTTAATGCAATGAAATGTGCCATTTTTGTCAGGAGGTCAACAACAGCTAGTATGGTGTTGTGGCCTTTACAAGGTTGTAGAACTGTAATAAAGTCTAACGAGACAGTGTGCCACACGGCCGGTGGAATAGACAATGGCTGGAGGAGATCCTGGGGTTTGCTTCAAGATGTCTTGTTCCTAGCACAGATGTCACAGGTCTTGATGTACTGCGTGATATCCTTCTGCCACGTAGGCCACCAGAACTTCTGCTGGATCTTTGCTATGGTCTTAGCGATACAAGGGTGACCAGCTTTAAGTGAATTATGAAATACTTGAAGAACATGATTGATTGTGCATTGTGGAGCTGGGTAACTATAAACGTCCCCAGTAATACTGGAGGCCGTTTTCTTCTTTTCTTAGAGTTCCCTGAAAGATCCATGCGTGTACCTGATCTAGACTCAATGTTCTTTTGACTTTCTCCTCCAAGGAGAGAGAATCACTGCTAATGATTCCTAGTATCTTGTCTTTCGGGACTATTGGTACTGGCGATGGTCTGGCGTAAACATCTTCCCCTTTGTTTTCCCAGCCAGTTCGAGAAAGTGCATCGGCTTTCCCGTTTCGCACTCCAGGACGATATGTTACAGTGAAATCAAATTCCGTAAAGAATTGTGCCCATCTGAGGTGGTGAGGTGACTGAGCCTTGGCTGTTTCCAGAAATTGTAGGTTGCAGTGATCCGTCAATACCGTGACTATGGTGTGCTCCAAAGAGGTGATGTCGCCATTCCTTGAATGCAGACTTAATAGCGAGTAGTTCCTTGTCAGACACTGCGTAGTTTACTTTGGCTGGGTTTAATTTCTTGGACCAGAATGCTGCGGGATGTAGTTGGCGTGTGTCAGGGTCACGTTGCGACAGGACCGCCCCCATTGCAACATTCGAGGCATCTGTTTCAACCAAGTACGGAAGCTGTGGATCCGGATGTTTCAGTATCTGGGCAGAAGTAAACTGACGTTTAAGCTGAACTAAGGCCTGTTCGGCTTCAGCGGTCCAACTGAAGGTCCTGTTTTGTCAGAGTAGCGAAATGATGGGATGGACGATGTTAGAAAAGTTTGCAATAAAACGCTGGTAAAAATTGGCGAATCCCAGGAAGCTCTGGACTGCTTTGAGTGAATTGGGAGAAGGCCACTGCAATATTGCTCCCACTTTCCGGTTATTCGTCTGAATGCCATGCAGTGTCAAGATGAATCCCAAGAATTCTACAGTACTCACATGGAAAGCACATTTCTCAAGTTTTGCATAGAGACGATGTTGACTCAGCTTGTCCAAGACCGCCTTTATGTGCTGTACATGTTCTTCTAATGTTGAATAGTAGATCAAGATATTGTCTATGTAGACCATAGCACACACGTCCAACAATTCTCTTAAAAACATTGTTCATAAAAAAATTGGAAGGCTGCAGGAGCGTTGCACAACCCGAAAGGCATGACGGTATATTCAAACAACCCGAACTTGGTGCGGAAAGCTGTTTTCCACTCATCACCAGCCTTTACAAGCACCAAGTGGTAGGCTCCTCTGAGGTCAAACTTGGTGTAAATCTTAGCACCTTTCACCTGGTCCAGGAGTACCGAAATCAGTGGTTCTTAATAGTGATGTTGTTCAGCCCTCTGTAATCTATACAGGCCCTCAGGTCTCCTTTCTTTTTGGGAACGAATAATAATGCAGAGGATGCGGGTGACTTAGATGGTCGTATGAATCCATTGGCTATATACTGATCAAGGTAATTCCACAGATGCTGATTTTCCTTTTCCGTAAGCACATATATGCGGCTGCATGGGACCTGCACACCAGGAAACAGGTCTATATGGCAGTCATATATTGTCTGTGCGGCGGTATGGTGTTGGCCTGCTCCTTTTGGAAGACGTCTTGATATGCTTTGTACACGGGAGGCAGCTGTCCAATGAGGCCGATTGTAACCCCCAGGTCTTGATTCTGTGTTGTAGGACCAGATGGGCTGGTGTTCATAGATACCGAGGGATAACATGTGAGTGAGCACTCATCAGGAAAGGTCAAAGTATGAGTCTGCCAATTTATGACCGGATTGTAGCACTCCAACCAGGGCATACCTAATATGAGTTGGAACTGAGTTGCGTTTATCAATTCAAAAACAATGCATTCCCGATGACCGTTGTGACATAACAGTTCTACCTCTTCTGTACACCGGGTCACTGGCCATGATGACAGTTGCGTCCTTTCCATGGACACTACGTCGTCTACCTTTTCTTTGCCGATCCGTTGGGCTACAGTGATGTCCATGTAGTTCTCATCTGCCCCACAGTCAACATATGCTTCTAGTGTGTGCATCTGCTAAGGCTGTTTGGCACATATTAGTATTACTGGTGTCGTGAGGTGCAAGACCGTTGATGTCATTTCCGTCCCCGACAGGCCGATCTCTACACTTGCCGGGTTGTGGAGTTTTCGGATGGCTCCTTTTCCATGCTTACATCAGTCATGCCCAAAGGTTTTCGAGCAGGTTAACTTTGATAGTCCCTTAGAAAATGTCCGGCCTTAGCTGCTGACAGCGGCACCTCTCTCTCTCTTCCTTGGTCAGGGGACCTTGCACGCTGCCCAACTGCATAGGTTCCGGTAAGTTCTCCGTGGAACGAGAGGTTACTTCCCGCGGACACGTGTAGACAGGGCGCCCTTCGGAGCGGCTTCACTCTGTCTTCCTTTCTTGCAACCTATGTTCCAATTGAACCACCAGATCGATATACTCCGAGCAGCGTTCTGGTGGGTTGACTGCCTGAGCCAAGGCGTCCTTGAGTTCTCTTCGAAGGCCTCGGTAGAATAGGGTGGTTCTCTTCTCTTTGGGCCAGTTTGTTTCAGACGCCAGACGATTAAACGTGGTAATGTACACTAAGAGATCTTGGGATCCTTGCCGAAGAGTTAACGATTCTCTGTCTAATGCCTGCCCATGTGACTAGCGGGCAAATAACTTATCTAATTCCTGCTATAAACCCCCAAAACTGGACAGTATGAGATCATCCTGAAGGGCACTGACCAACTAGCTGCATGCCCACCCAAATATGATAATACAAAGGCAACTTTTGTTTGATCAGTGGGAAAGGCGCCTGGTCAACACAAAAAATGTAGTCGGCACTGATTAATAAACCGTTGGGGGGTCTCCCAAGAATCGTTCGGGAGGTGCTAGGGGTACAGTGGATGGTGTGGTCACCTGTATGTGAGGGAGCGCGGCTGCAGCAGCCTCGTCCGATGACCCTGGTAAGGGAACCTGGCCTGCCTGGGTTCTGGTCAAACGTTTTGCCAATTCTTCTGTCCTTTCCCGGTTGACTACTAACTCCTTTCTCATGGCATTAGTTTCCGAGCGAGCAGCATGTACCTCTGCCCTTAACTCGCCTAACAGGGCAGCTAACTGGTCGACGTCTGCCGGCATGACACTTAGGCAGGGCGTTTTGCACATGGGCTTTGCGTTCTGTAACGCTTATCTCTGGTGCCCTGCAGGAGTGCCAGGTCCGAGCTGTCGGAGTGGATTCCCCAGGTGATGGGCGCAGAACCTCTCAGGTGGGATGCTGGACCCAAAACACTCTCTCCCCTCTGCGACACTGACTAGCAATTGCCCAGTGTGCAGTATGGTTGGGAGTGATTTGGTGGGAACCTCCAGGTGGTGCTGGTCTAATGGTTGACCGTCAAGGATGGGTCTGTAAGTAAACAAGAGGGGACGTAAGTATACTTTCTGTGCACTACAACCCCCACCTCCCTGTGTTTCCCAAGGATGCTGGAGTAGGCTGACTTGTGGTCGGCTCACCTTATTGGTATGATGGCACGAGTCCTGAGGACCGGCATCCAAGGTCCCGATGATGGCTTTGAGTCAGCTAGAACTGTTAAGCTGACAAACCGGCCCTAACGGCGTGCTGGCTACTCAGCACGTGAAACGCTGGGTCTTGCAGGGATAAGCGTTACGCTGCCTGACTTGCAGCCGGAGAAAACGCAAAGCGCTGGGTGTGGCTCACAGCGGGGTTTAAATAGCCCTGGGCTCCACACAGCACCACTAGACCACCATGGATTCATGGAGCATGGATATCTGGGGGACATCTTGTGTCCCACAAGGTGTCCTGTTCTGGGGGCCATCTTGGCGTGGGCTGCAATGTCCATAAGCTGTTGCCTTCACCAGCCAGCCATGTGTTGTTTCCAGATCATGCCTATAGCGTGTGTCTGAACTGGGATCATGGTGTCAGCATGTGTGTTAAAGATGGCGTCTCTAGGGCGCTGAGTACCTGGGCTTCCGGTAGTTGTTCTTGGTGAGGTCGCCAGGCTGTCCGACAGGTGATTGAAGATTATGAAACGCGAGAAACCGGCGCACCCCTTCCCCTCGAGTCAACAGGGTTAGAGGTGGACCAGCTCCCAACGCCACAAAAGTGCACCTTCCTGGTTCTTGCAGTGTTGGAGCAGTTTGCAAGATAGAACTGCGGACGGAATGCCGTGGTGTATTCAGAGGACGAAAACCTGGAGGAGGCAGGCAGGTCTTGGAAGGCAAGGTAGAAGAGCAAGACCGTAGCGGGCAAAAACTGTAGAACAAGACTGAAGCAGACAAAGACTGGTGGGCAGGCTGGAGCAGACAAGGAATGGAGGGCAGGCTGGAGCAGGCGAGGACTGGAGGGCAGGCTGGAGCAGGCGAGGACTGGAGGGCAGGCTGGAGCAGGCGAGGACTGGAGGGCAGGCTGGAGCAGGCGAGGACTGGGGGGCAGGCTGGAGCAGGCGAGGACTGGAGCTGAAGCAGCAAAGGCTTCAGGAGCGAAGACACGATCCGAGAAACAAACCGCGTTGAGACGCGGTGAGTTTCGGGATCTCGCTCCTTAAATAAGACCGGCAGCACTCAGGAGGCTTGGAACGCAAGCCGTGTTATCCCCGAGTGCTGCCGCGTCCGAAACGAGGTTTGGGAAGCAAGCTTGTGGCTTCCCAAGCGCCCCGAGGACTGCGCATGCGCGAAGACCGAGACGCGGCCTTCCGCGCATGCGCAGACCCCGGGACACAGAAACCCCAGAAGCGCCGGGTGTCGCGGATAACCGCGGACCCCCCAGCCGGTATCGGGGATAACAGCGCCAGGATGGGGCGCGTCGGAACCCATAATCGCGCCCCCTCCGACAGGTAAGTGAGGTGGAGGTGGTGACACTTTGCCCCCTCCCAGAAAGCCCAGGAGCCCCAGGTTTCCATGGAAAGCGGCGATAGAAATCATGGATCAGGCAGGGGGCATGTACATAACTGCGTGGTTCCCAAGTTCTATCACAGGCTGGGAAGCCCTTCCAGTCCACCAAATACTGGAGCACCCCTCGCCTGATGCGAGAATCGCAAATTTCCTGTACCTCAAATTCGGGAGACCCCCGGACTACAACAGGTGCGGGACGAGGGGCGGAACGGCCAAACGTGTCCTCCACATATGGCTTCAACAGGGAGACATGAAAAACCAGATGCACCCGCCAAGTTTGAGGCAATTGCAAACGGAAAGCCACAGAAGACAGTCGTTTAGTGATCCTGAAAGGGCCAAAGTATTGGGGAGCCAATTTGGTGGGTAAATTACGAATGGGGAGATGTTTGGAGGACAACCAGACTAGATCCCCCACCTGGAAAGCAGGTTCAGGTGTCCTTCCCTTATCAGCCTGTCGCTTCATCCGTGCCTGCACCTCCGCCAAAGTACTGCGAGCCAAGGAGTGTTGATCCTGAATGGAAGTGATGAGCCAATCAGCAGAGGGAACTGTACTTGAAGGTACAGGACAAAAGGGTACCAATTTAGGATGTAAGCCGGACAAACAGAAAAACGGACTCAGGCCCGTAGCAGAATGAACTGTGTTGTTATAGGAGACCTCAGCAAAAACTAGATGGGACTTCCAGTTAGATTGAGTGGCATTGGCAAAACAGCGAAGATATTGTTCCAGAGTCTGGTTAGTCCTTTCAGTCTGGCCGTTGGTGTGAGGATGATAACCAGAACTGAGTGCACGATGGATGCCGAGATGACTGCACAATTGACGCCAGAAAGATGACAGGAATTGAGACCCTCGGTCGGATATGATCTTTTGCGGCAGTCCGTGTAACCTGTATATCTCCAGAAAAATTGCCGATGCCATCTGAGTAGCAGTTGGTATTTTAAGGAACGGAACAAAATGTGCCGCCTTGGAAAAGCAGTCCACAACGACCATGATGCAGGTATATTCTTCAGATGGAGGAAGTTCTACGATGAAATCAACCGCTATGGTGTGCCAAGGGTAAGGAGGAATCTCGGTGGGATGAAGAAACCCTAGGGGCCTCTTCCTAGGAATCTTCACCTGGGCACACACAGGACAACTCTTTACATAACGTTCAACATCATGGGCCCAACCTGGCCACCAGAACTGTCTGGATATTATTTCTCGAGTTGCTTCAATACCACGATGGCCACCAACTCGGGAGTCGTGAAACCCCTGAAGCACAAGAGTTCGAAGAGTGGTTGTGGGAACATACAGCCTATTCCGGAAGAAAAGTAGTCCATTCTCTTCAGTAACCTGTGGATGCCTCATGAGGCCTTCCCGATCAGGATCGGTAATTGTGTCTTGTAGAATCTTCTGAAGATAAGGTGATAAGGTGAACAAGAAATGCTTTGGGGATATAATTGGTTCCTCCCTGTACTGCTTTCTTGCTTCTACCTCCAAGGATCGAGACAAGGCATCGGCCTTTAAATTACGAGCACTGGGGATGTATGTGATATGGAAGTCATAGTGGGAGAAAAAAAAGGCCCATCGGGCTTGGCGAGAGGTTCGGCACTGAAGAGACTTCAAGTACTGCAGATTCCGGTGGTCGGTACGTACTTCCACTGAATGCCGGCCTCCAAGGAGATGATGTCTCCACTCTTCGAATGCAGTCTTTATTGCCAATAATTCTTTCTCGATTACTGCATAATTTTGTTCGCTAGGCGTGAGCTTGCGGGAAAAGTATGCCACAGGGTGTTCCACACCAGTTTCTGGTTCCTTTTGTAAAAGGACTGCACCCAGGGCAAGATCGGAAGCGTCGGCTTCTACTATGTATGGCGCCTCGTCATTAGGATGACGCAAAATGGGAGCAGTACTAAAGGCTTGTTTCAAGACGTTGAAAGCCTTGGTTGCTTGTGTATTCCAGAAAAAAGGTGTTTTACTGCTAGTTAGTTGAGTTAAAGGAGCCGTGAGTTGAGAAAAATGGGGTATAAATTGCCGATAAAAATTAGCAGATCCCAAAAATCGTTGTAGGGACTTTACATCAGAAGGTTGAGTCCAATCTTGAATGGTTTGTACCTTGGCCGGATCCATGAAAATTCCAGTGCCACTGATCACATAGCCCAGAAATTCCATCTTTTTCTGGTGAAAAGAACACTTCTCCACCTTAACGTACAGGTGGTTCTGGGACAAACGTCGAAGCACCTCTCGAACATGTTCCACATGTTGCTTCAGGGAGACAGAAAAAATGAGGATATCATCGAGATACACCCAAACTGATATCCCGATTAGATCACAAAAAACGCTATCCATAAAACGCTGAAAGACAGCCGGGGCATTGGACAATCCGAATGGCATTACCCGGTATTCGTAATGCCCGAAAGGGGTCTTAAAAGCCGTCTTCCATTCGTCTCCCTCTTTGATTCGAATTAAGTGATAAGCGCCTCGTAGATCCAACTTAGTAAACACCTGGGCAGTTCGAAGGGACTCCATGATGCTTCGAATTAAAGGCAATGGATACCTATCTTTTCTTGTAATATCATTTAATTGACGGTAGTCAATACAGGGTCGTAAGGTTCCTTCCTTCTTCTTCACAAAGAATAGCGGGAATCCAGCTGGTGATTTCGAGGGAGTGATATAACCCTTCCTGATACAGTCTGACAAGTATTCTTGAAGAACTGCCTTTTCAGTAAGGGACAAGGCGTATACCTTCCCATGAGGAATTACTGAACCAGGTACCAGTTCAATAGTACAGTCAAATGTTCGATGAGGTGCATTGGTATGTCTTCGGGTTCAGAAAACACTGGCTGAAATTCGGCATATTCCTGAGGGACAGACAACCGAGCACAAAATTCAGGAAAGCCAGTACCCCTCGTGAGGGGTATGGATGGAATCTCCTTTCTTGACACACCGGCCAAACAGCAATCCTGGAGACAGAGAGCGGAGGTGAAATCCAAAAGGCGAGCTCCCCAATTGATGGTAGGATTATGGTGAAGAAGCCAAGGTAAATCCAAGACCACGGGATAAGAGGGTGATTTGATGACATCCAAGGCGATCTCTTCCCTATGTTCTTTAATCTGCATATGTAGACACATGGTTTGTTGACGGATTGGACCGGAAGATAAAGGGGTTCCATCAATGACTTCGACAGGCAAGACACTTCTCCGGGGTAACAAGGGTATTTCTTGGCTGACTGCAAATGTCTCGTCTATATAGTTCCCAGATGCTCCACAATCCAGCAAGCCCAGCACCTCTGTCTCTTTGTTTAACCACGACAACTTGATCCTCACCACCAGTAAAACAGCCGGTTGCATGGGCTGCAATGAAGAGGCGGAACTGGAAAGGACTGAATACGAATCCGGACCTGTCGTTGCCCTTCCTAATGACGACAGGCCAACTAGTTTTCCGACTTTCTTTGTGGGCGTAAAGGACAAGTACCCAAGAAATGCCCAGCAGTCCCACAGTATAGGCAAAGTCTTAGATTCCGTCTGCGTTTCCGTTCAGCTTCCGAGAGCGGACCCCTAACGGCTCCCAACTGCATGGGTTCGGGGCCGGAATCCGAAAGTCCGGAATTTCCAGTTTGAGCGTTGGGTGGTCTTGTGAACAGCCGTTCAGCTCGTCGTCTCTCACCCTTCCGTTCTGCCAATCTATGGTCTATTCGCAACACTTGTTCAATTAATTGTTGCAGGGTATCAGGCTCAGGAATATGTAGCAATTCATCTTTGTACTCCTCTCTTAGACCTCTTCGGAACAAAGTCTTTTGAGTTATCTCAGGCCACTGGGAGTCAGTTGCCAACTGACGGAAACGGCCAATGTAAGCTATAATATCCATAACACCCTGTTTCAGTTCCATCAATTGATTCTGAGCTGCGGAGGCTAAATTTGGTGATTGAAAGACCTCCAGGAATGCTTTTTCGAAAGCTGCAAAATCAGTTAGTATGGGGCTATTGGCAGACACCAATGGAGCGGCCCAGGCCAGGGCATTTCCGGTCAAATTCCCCAAAATATATCCTATCTTGGCTTTATCGGAATTGAAATGAGAGGCTCTGAAAAGGAAATGTATTCTGCAATGGTTGCAGAACTCTGCCACACATCTCGGGTCACCGTCAAACTTGATGGGCGTAGTCTGGGACATAGCCCCTTCTCCCTGGGACGCTACCCCAGAGGCTTGTGACACCATCTGCCTTAGACCAATGTTCTCTTGACGGAGCGCTGTCATTTCGGCCCGAAGAACACGCATCTCCTCCCGGAGATCTTGAGCCTCGTCCATCTCAAAGTCGGAAGGTAGGCGTCTCAATCTGTTAAAGATGGCGTCTCTAGGGCGCTGAGTACCTGGGCTTCCGGTAGTTGTTCTTGGTGAGGTCGCCAGGCTGTCCGACAGGTGATTGAAGATTATGAAACGCGAGAAACCGGCGCACCCCTTCCCCTCGAGTCAACAGGGTTAGAGGTGGACCAGCTCCCAACGCCACAAAAGTGCACCTTCCTGGTTCTTGCAGTGTTGGAGCAGTTTGCAAGATAGAACTGCGGACGGAATGCCGTGGTGTATTCAGAGGACGAAAACCTGGAGGAGGCAGGCAGGTCTTGGAAGGCAAGGTAGAAGAGCAAGACCGTAGCGGGCAAAAACTGTAGAACAAGGCTGAAGCAGACAAAGACTGGTGGGCAGGCTGGAGCAGACAAGGAATGGAGGGCAGGCTGGAGCAGGCGAGGACTGGAGGGCAGGCTGGAGCAGGCGAGGACTAGAGGGCAGGCTGGAGCAGGCGAGGACTGGAGGGCAGGCTGGAGCAGGCGAGGACTGGGGGGCAGGCTGGAGCAGGCGAGGACTGGAGCTGAAGCAGCAAAGGCTTCAGGAGCGAAGACACGATCCGAGAAACAAACCGCGTTGAGACGCGGTGAGTTTCGGGATCTCGCTCCTTAAATAAGACCGGCAGCACTCAGGAGGCTTGGAACGCAAGCCGTGTTATCCCCGAGTGCTGCCGCGTCCGAAACGAGGCTTGGGAAGCAAGCTTGTGGCTTCCCAAGCGCCCCGAGGACTGCGCATGCGCGAAGACCGAGACGCGGCCTTCCGCGCATGCGCAGACCCCGGGACACAGAAACCCCAGAAGCGCCGGGTGTCGCGGATAACCGTGGACCCCCCAGCCGGTATCGGGGATAACTGCGCCAGGATGGGGCGCGTCGGAACCCATAATCGCGCCCCCTCCGACAGGTAAGTGAGGTGGAGGTGGTGACAATGTGTAGATGGTGGAATCATGACACATGCTACTGTGGTACCGTCCTTGACTCCAGAGACAAGAAGCGCCAAGGAGTTTAGCACAGCCGGTGAGTTGGAGGGAGAACCGATAGAAGACCGGGCTGTGTTGAGCAAAGGTCGCAAATGCCAACATGATATGAATTGAAGCGATATGAATTGAAGAACAAAGACCTTGTGTGTTACAGAACTTTTAAAACCCAAGGAAAGACCAGCTGCAGAGTGGTCTAGCGACACATGGGCGCTTATTCGAAAGACTCTGGTTGGTCCCCTTTGTTTGTTAAAACTACAGATACCAGGAGGGCCTAGGAGAGCCCGACATAAGAGGTCAAAGTGGTCATACAAGGGTTGCGTAAAACCCCTTGTACAATTGAAAGTCTTTGACATGCTAGAAACAAAGTGAACTGTGTTACTGTGGCAAATGTGAACCTGACTGAGGGAAGCCTACGAATTAGGGTGACCAGTAACACCCCCAAGAACATTGTGTGAATATAAGTATGTGAAGCCTGACTGGGGGCTGGGACCCGGACTTAGGGAAGAAAAGAAGCTGAAGGGTCTAGTGAACTATGGCAAGTGTGAAACCGACAGAGGGGTGCCAAGAGAAAGCTAGGGGAACGGAACCCCCACTTTTGGATAAGATTGTGAAATGGCGAGCAAAGGCAAGTGTGAATTCGGCGGAGAGATGCCAAAAGAAATCTCAATGAAGGTAGCCCCGCTTTTCTGAGGAGATATTAGAATCATGAACTGTGTTAAAATGACAAGCGTGAACCCGACTGAAGGATGTCTGCAGTAAATTGATGGTCTGAGCCCGACCAAGAGAGGCTATCATAACCAAGAGGAAAGCTAAGGGAAGTAAACCCTGCATTGTGATAATGTAAAGTGAACTGTGTAGCTGGCAAATGTGAGCCTGGTTGGGCATGGCAACAAGTTGGGGTGAAGTATGATAACCCCGTGAACATTGTGTTGACAAGAGTGAACCTGGCTGAGGGAGGTCCGCAGTGAAAGGTTGTTTAAAAAGACATTGGGCCTCATTACGAGTCCAGCGGTAACCGAGGCGGTAAAACCTCCTGATTACCGCCGGACTCGTATTACCATTCCGCCTCCGTGATTCCCGGAATTACCGGGGCATTACAACCCCGGTTTTCCGGGAATCACGGAGGCGGAATGGTGTTAATCCCCATTCCCATTGAGTCCTATGGGACTCAATGGGAATGGGGATCATGGAAACACTGGCAGCATCTCGTAATGCTGCCGGTGTTTCCTCGTCCGCCTGCAGGCAGGCGGTGTTAAACCCGCCAGTTCAAACCTGGTGGGAACATCACCTCCCACCTGCAGGAGTCGGGACCAGGCGGTCCGGAAACAACGGTGGCGGCGGGTTTACCGCCACCGTTATTTCCGGACCGCCTGATTTGTAATGAGGCCCATTGAGACTTGTGAATACTACAAATGCAAATATTCTGAATGAAAGGCCATAGTGACCCTGACTGAAGGAGGCCAACGTTGCAAGAAGGATCAGAGCCCTGGTTGAGGGGGATCCATGGGTGAAGAGAAAACACCTGATGTGAAGGTTACTGAAGGGATTTGTTTTTTAGTTGTTTATGATATATCAGGCCCTCTAAAGCAAGAGACTTTGTATGAATGAGGCTTGGCCACAGAAGGCCCTGATATCGCTGAAAGGAACCGTAACCTCCTGCTGGAGAAGCCCAGGAGTGTGCTGTGCTCAAGAGTTTTGCCTTGTCCAATGCTAAAAACATGGGGAAGGGAGACCACAGCCATAACATTCTGACTTATCATTTGGTGAACACTTCTTTCTTTTCTTGTAACCATTATCCCACAATATTTTGTAACTTAGTGGTAAGGATTGGCAATCATTTTTTTTTAGTATAGGCCATTTTTATTTGACAAGAGTCCACTAGGACTGCCTTATTATTATTTGATGGTCGTAGCTTGCTCCCATCTTTAGATTTATGTTTAGATTAGGCATTTTTCTCACCCATTTATACAGTTTAAAAAACACCCTTGAACTTTGATCACTTGGGTCTGTCTTTTTTGTTGCCACCATGAGTTCCTTACATATGGTGGTAGCAGTGGGATATGATTCAACTGATAGAAATTGAAACCCGTGCTGATAATTGTTGTACCACCAGAAGGTGAAAACCGAATTGTGGAAATCCTCAACTCTGACCGTGTATCCACATTAAAAGAGGTGTTGTTCTCCCAACTTCCAGATCCCGTTGACCAACATGATTTGTTCTTGAAAGCTCAGGTACTATTGGACACCCTTCCTCTCTCACACTATAAAATACAACAGTGGGATCGAATAGTACTAAAAGTTCGACTCATCTTTTCTTTTATTAGACCTAATGCTTTAAACCCCCCACTTATAACCTTTTTTTTTGGCACCCAATTATCATATCTGTCGCGGGACCATCAGGGTTAGAGATTAACCATCCAAAATCCCTTCGTTTGGTAGAATCGGAAGGATCAGAACACTTTGAAACGTTATCCAATGGAGTCGAGAGTTGTTTCTATTCCGATTCAGAACTAGCTTCGGAAGGAAACCTTACACCCCCAGAAGAACTGGCCGATCTAGCGGATGTCATTGCCCAGTTAGCGGTCCATCAGATGCAGGCCAAAGCTAAACTCAGAAAATGTGGCTAAATTGATTGAATTGCAGACAAGACCATTATGGCCACAGGGGGTACTTCAGCCATATCTCGAAAGCGAAGATTTAGGAAATTATTTCCTGAACTTTGAGCACCTAGAAGAACTACTGGGATGGGAAAAGAACCTCAAAAGATGCTACTTGGGCCTTATGTTGAAAGGAGAACTCCAAACCTCTTATAAACTACTTAGTCCTGCCCAGGGGGCCACAATTCTATCCATCAAAGAGGGACTGTTAAAAAGAGTGGGGCAAACCTGCAATTTTTATAGGCAGAAATTGACGGTCATTAGGTTAAACCTAGGAAAAACACCCTTGGAAATGGGTGAACGTGTCAAAAACACAGTGGCCCATTGGGTTAACAACAAATCCCTGGGAGAATTGACAGAGATGTTAACCATGGAACAATTCACTAATTTGTTACCCCTTTTCTTGCAGAAATTTGGCCCGCCCTAATTCCCAAAGCTGCTTTACCGGCTATTGTCACCATGCCAAAACCATGCACTGGCAACCACGGCCCCACCAAAGACTTTCCCACATCAAAACTAGCTGTGCCAGGCATTGCCCTAACCCTTCCCACTGCTCTTCCTGCAAATACTATTTTTGTTTTAGCCACAAAGGTCACCTTGCATACTCCTAAGAACACACACCACACTCGCTCAGCACTCAAGAGAAGCTCTACCGCCCCAAGCCCTCCCAAACAGCTCTCCACAACCACACCAGTTGAGAAAAGGGGCTACACCCCTAAGCACAAGCCCTCCCTGCTCACGCACTAGACATGCACGACCTGCTCACTACCCGAATGTTGGACCTCCTAGCAATCTCAGAAACATGGCCCCAGATAGCCTCTGTGTAACGCTCACCTGGTTCCCCCGGAGGCGCAGGTCTTGATCTGGCGAGGATACTGTCTTCAGTGTTAGGCGCAGGGTTCGTTTTGCTCCCGGACTGGGCCCCCTTCCCACCGACAGTTTAAGCTGAAGAGTGAGGTGTCTGCAAGGGTAAACCAAGGTATTAGTGTTTGGAAGGTTCGGAAAGTTCCTAGCCGCCTCTCGCCCTTTCTTTCCCCGTGGAACTGGGGTGATATTGCGCTTACCTTATATAGGTAAATGCCGGGCTCTCCATCCTGCGTCTTATGCAGGGGCGCTGGATCCAGTTGCTTCACTGGATGCGAGCTCTGCCTCTTGATAGCAGAGGATTTGCTGAGAGCGAAGACTCCGTTAATGCACGAGCGTGCCTTGTAAGTATTAAAGTTCTTTTTGCCTTGTTCTCTTCTCTTTCAAAAGTCTTAAGTCTGTAAAGTCTATGTCTTTCCCTTTTCAGATGCTGTGACGATGAAGATTATCCTTCTAATGGCACGTAAGTAGAAAGACTGCACTAGCGCTGGAGAATGCTCCGTAATGTCTCTTTTGTCTTTGCAGGTGCTGAGGTGCAGCGCGAACAGATTGAAAGCGAGCATAACACAGGTAAGCAGTCTTGTAACTAAGCGTTACTAACCGATGTATCTTGCCTTACAGGTGCCGGAATGCAGCGCGAGCTGAGTTGGAACGGGCGTAACACAGGTAAGCAGAACTTGTAGTCGAATATTACTGACCGATGTTCTCTCTCTTTGCAGATGTCGGATGCCGGAAGAGAAAGGCAGAAAAAGGCGCTTTGGATGCTGCCGTTGGATTAGGTAAGTAGATTCACTGCCTTTACTTTAGCCTAACCTGTGCCTTTGTTTTGCAGGAGCTGCAGAAGACTGAAGAAGACTGAAGATTGGATTCCAGCAGGTTATTTCGTATTCACAGGATCTGGAGCTGGAGGTTTCCTGGAGCTGACACGGTGAGCGTCCTGCTGCAGATGCAGAATAACGCGAAGCACGTGAAACCAATCGGGTGTGGTTTAAATAGCCTTCTGTAGTGCTTAGGCGTCTCCTTCCACGGCCCCACCCAGGTAAGAAAAGAGTTCCAGATTTCTAAAAGAGTTCCTGTGTTCTGCTTCCAGGGAGTGGCTCCTGCTCCACCCAGACAGAAAAAGTAGTTCCAGGCAGAGAAGGATCAGGAGACCAGTTAGCTGGTAAGTAAGCAGCATGGTCTGCTACAGGTAGGTCCACCAAGCACTCTTATCCAATATGAGCCCAGCGCTTCCTGTGCCGGGACCAGTCACCATCATGAGCCTGGCGCCACTGGCGCCAGGACAAGGTCCAGAGGGTCCCTATAGGGACTGGCTGGTTCCTGGGATCAGAGTCATGGGCCTGCTTCCAAGGTCGTGGGGCAAGTCCTGACCCCTTGGAAGCAGGGATCATGACAGCACCCCCCCTCAAGGCCCCTCCCAAGGTTGACTTCTCCGGAGGTCTTGGTTTGTTAGGAAATGTCCGATGAAATTTCTTGATTAGTCGGGGAGCGTGGACATGTTCTGCAGGTTCCCAAGATCTTTATTGGGGGCCGTAGCCTTTCCAGTCAATCAGGTAGCGTAGTTTTGATTTGGAGATCTTGGAATCCAGGATATTTTTGATTTCAAACTCAAGTTCTCCGTCAACTAGGATAGGTTCAGGAGATTTAGTCAATCGGGTTTCTGGTTGAACAGGTTTTAGTAGTGAAACATGGAAGACTGGGTGCATTTTCATGCGAGGGGGTAAATCCAACTTGACCGCTACTGGATTTATTATGGCAGTAACAGAGTAGGGTCCCAGGTATCTTGGGTTAAAGGTGCGTGGTCCCTTTAGGGGTAAATATTTGGTGGATAACCAGACTTGATCTCCTATTTGGTATTGAGGGGCTTCCTTTCGATGTTGATCTGCTCCTTTCTTGTATTGTTCCTTGGCCCTTTGAAGGTGGATAGTAGCTTCCTTGAAGGCTTGGGTGATGGTTGAATGTAGGTGGTCAACTGCTGGTGTTCCAAGATCCTGAGGTGGATCCAGGTTAGAGGTTCGAGGATGATTACCATACAAAAGAAAAAACGGGGTCTTTCCGGTTCCAGAGTGGACTGAGTTATTGTAAGCGTACTCGGCTATCCAAAGGATGTCCTTCCAAGTTCCTCCTGTCTGTTGCAGCATGCAGCGTAGGTACTGTTCCAAAGTCTGATTGGTCCTTTCGGTCTGACCATCGGTTTGTGGGTGGTGACTGGTGGAAAGCCTCACATCAATTTGAGCTAACCGACAGCAACTACGCCAGAAGTGGGAGATGAATTGACTTCCTCTGTCTGAGATTAAAACTGAAGGAAAGCCGTGCAACCGAACAATGTTTTCAAGAAATTCTCGAGCCAGGATTGCTGCTGACGGTAACCCCTTTAGTGGGATGAAATGTGCCATTTTTGAAAATAAGTCTACGATTACCAGGATTGTATTGTATCCGGAACAGGGAGGTAAGTCGGTGATAAAGTCCATGGAAAGGGTTTGCCAGGGATGAGGTGGAATTTCAAGTGGTTGTAAGAGGCCTGCTGGTTTTTCCTTAGGACTCTTGTTCTGGGCGCACACTCCACAGGACATGACAAAGTTTCTGATGTCTTTTCTCCAAGATGGCCACCAAAAGTGACGCTTGACCTTTTCCGAGGTCTTGGCCATACCCGGGTGTCCTTCCATTAAGGAGTCGTGATAACAAGAGATGACTTGAGTTTGTAAGCTGGTACAGGGTAGATAAAGTCGTTCCTTGAAGCATAATAAGTCGTTCTTTATTGTGAAGTCTTCCCCCTGAAGTTGCCATTTTTGTATGTCCGTTGGAGTTACAAGTTGTTTAACCTGGGTTTCAATTTCTTCAAAGGATTGCATGCTGATCAAACCCAGGATTCTTTGTTCAGGAATAATAGGTACGAGCTCGGGGTTAACCATGTGTTCCTCTACTCCGATTCGAGAGAGGGCATCCGCTTTACCATTCTTATTGCCTGGTCGGTAGGTGATTATAAAATCAAATTCGGCAAAAAATAATGCCCAGCGAAGTTGTCTGGAGGATTGAGCTTTGGCTGATTTAAGATACTGTAGATTACGATGGTCAGTAATGACTGTGACTGTGTGTCGGGCTCCTAAGAGATAATGCCGCCAGGCCTTAAAGGCGGACTTAATAGCCAACAGTTCCTTATCGGTAATGGTGTAATTGATTTCTGGGGCTGATAATTTGCGAGACCAAAACGCCACAGGGTGCAACTGGTTGGTTTCTGGATCTCTTTGTGAAAGCACTGCTCCCATAGCAAGGCTGGAGGCATCGGTCTCGACGATGTAAGGTAGTTCCGGGCGGGGATGTTTTAAAATCGGGGCGGAGGTAAATTTAGTCTTTAGCTCCTGAAAGGCTTGTTCTGCCTCGGTAGACCATTCAAAACGTTTGTTTTTTCTGAGGAGAGCTGTAATGGGTTGGACTACCCGAGAAAAGTCTGGAATAAACCTGCGATAGAAGTTGGCGAAGCCCAACATACTTTGAACCCCTTTTACAGATGATGGTGAGGGCCACTTGATTATTGCATCTACTTTCCTCGAGTCCATGTGAACTCCGTTAGGTGACAAAATAAATCCCAGAAATTCGACCTCAGTAACATGAAAGACGCACTTCTCTAATTTTGCAAAAAGTTTGTGTTTGCGGAGCCTCTCCAGTACTGCGGTTACATGTTTTCGGTGTTCTGCCTCAGAGGACGAATAAACCAGAATGTCGTCAATGTATACAACTACACACACATCAATGAGTTCACGGAGCACGTCATTCATAAAGAACTGGAATGCGGCCGGTGCGTTACACAACCCGAAGGGCATCACTTGATACTCGAACAGTCCATACTTGGTATGAAAGGCCGTCTTCCATTCATCGCCCTCCTTTATTCGCACCAAATGGTAGGCTCCTCTGAGGTCTAACTTAGTATATATGCAGGCGTTTTTGACTTGGTCAAGTAGTTCTGGGATCAATGGCAATGGATACCTGTTCTTAATTGTAATCTGGTTCAGGGCACGGTAGTCTATACACGTTCTTAAGTCTCCCTCATTTTTCGGCACGAAGAACAGAGCTGAGGAGGCCGGGGACTTCGAAGGACGGATGAATCCGTTAGCCAGGTACTGGTCCAAATATTGCCTTAGGTGGAGATTTTCAGGTTCAGTAAGGGCATAAATCCGACTGCACGGAGGAGTGGATCCGGGAATCAGGTCTATCTGACAGTCGTATGATCTGTGGGGAGGCAAAGAATTAGCTTGGTCTTTCCGAAAGACATCTTGGAATTCCTGGTATTCAGGAGGCAGTTGCGGACTCTCAGAAACAGTTGCAGCTAGTTTGGTGGAGAGCTGAGGGTAGCAGGTAGAAGCGCATTCTGGAAACCGGATTGTCTTTGCTCGCCAATCAATTTGAGGATTGTGTTTCTCCAACCAAGGAACTCCCAAGATGACTTGAAACTGAGGGGCCTTGATCACATCAAACACGATCTTCTCTTGATGCCCATCTTGGCTTACTAACGTTACTTCCATGGTGGTGTGAGTTACGGGTCCAGAAGCTATTTCCGTCCCATCCACGGTGGTAATGACGTCTTTCACCGTCTTTGGACAAAGAGATAGATTCATCCTGGCGGCCAGCTCACAGTCCAAGTAATTCCCGATTGCGCCACTATCAATGTATGCTTTAATGGCATGCATACGATTAGGTTGTTCAGGACTCACGAGGACCATGGGCATGATGAAATGCGAGGTCAAAGAACTGGTTTTAACGCTCGGCAAGCGGACCTCTACACTTGCCGGGCGAGGTCGTTTCCCAGCTCAGAATTCTCGGTACCTTTATCAGACGCCCCTACTATCTTCTCCTTGGGCTTCACTGGACAATCTCGAAGAAAGTGCCCTGAGTTTCCGCAATAGAGGCATAATTGCAGTTGTCTCCTCCTTTCCCTCTCCTTTTGGGTTAAAGGTCCTTTTACATCCCCTATTTGCATGGGTTCCACGGAATCAGTTCCTTTCGTAGAACTTTGCGGCCTTGAAAAAAGTCGGGTTTCAAATCTGGATCGATCGGCTTTCCGATTCTGTAGTCGATGATCCAATTGCACTACCAGATCGATATATTCGGAACAGTCTTGTGGAGGATTTACCACTTGAGCCAGAACGTCTTTTAATTCCCCACGCAGACCTCTGTAAAACAGTGTGATTCTCTTATCCTCCGGCCATCCGGTTTCCACCACTAGTCTGTTAAATGATGCAATATAAGTCAGAAGATCTTGATTGCCCTGTCGTAGTGAAAGAAGTTCATTGTCCAAGGCCTGTCCCTGATAGTGCCTTGCGAACAGTTTCTCCATACTGGCTTGGAAGTCCTGGAAGTTATGGAGAATGGGGTCATCTTGAGACACTAAAGGAACAGACCAATCTGCGGCACTGCCACTGAGATAAGAGAGCACGAAGGCCACTTTAGCCTGGTCCGTTGGAAAAGCGGCGGGTCTGCACAAAAAGTGCAAGCGACATTGATTGAAGAACACAGCAAACTTTTTTGAATCACCTGAAAAGCGTTCGGGCGGAGCCAAAGGTATATTTCCTGGTAGATTGATTTGTACCGGATTCGAGGAAGCTGGAGGAGCGTGGCCCCCACTTGGGGTTGATAGAGGAGTTTGCCCAGCTTGGGCTTGCAGCAATTGTCTAGCCAAATCGTCTGTTCGCTCTTTGGAGACCACTAACTCCCTCCTTAGGGCATTTGTTTCCTGACGTGCAGCGTGTACTTCCGCCCTCAACTCCCCGAGTAATTGGGCCAACTGGTCTGTGTCTGAGGTTTCCATTGCGCCTGGGCGGGAATTTTGTGGTATGGCTTCGCGTTCTGTAACGCTCACCTGGTTCCCCCGGAGGCGCAGGTCTTGATCTGGCGAGGATACTGTCTTCAGTGTTAGGCGCAGGGTTCGTTTTGCTCCCGGACTGGGCCCCCTTCCCACCGACAGTTTAAGCTGAAGAGTGAGGTGTCTGCAAGGGTAAACCAAGGTATTAGTGTTTGGAAGGTTCGGAAAGTTCCTAGCCGCCTCTCGCCCTTTCTTTCCCCGTGGAACTGGGGTGATATTGCGCTTACCTTATATAGGTAAATGCCGGGCTCTCCATCCTGCGTCTTATGCAGGGGCGCTGGATCCAGTTGCTTCAATGGATGCGAGCTCTGCCTCTTGATAGCAGAGGATTTGCTGAGAGCGAAGACGCCGTTAATGCACGAGCGTGCCTTGTAAGTATTAAAGTTCCTTTTGCCTTGTTCTCTTCTCTTTCAAAAGTCTTAAGTCTGTAAAGTCTATGTCTTTCCCTTTTCAGATGCTGTGACGATGAAGATTATCCTTCTAATGGCACGTAAGTAGAAAGACTGCACTAGCGCTGGAGAATGCTCCGTAATGTCTCTTTTGTCTTTGCAGGTGCTGAGGTGCAGCGCGAACAGATTGAAAGCGAGCATAACACAGGTAAGCAGTCTTGTAACTAAGCGTTACTAACCGATGTATCTTGCCTTACAGGTGCCGGAATGCAGCGCGAGCTGAGTTGGAACGGGCGTAACACAGGTAAGCAGAACTTGTAGTCGAATATTACTGACCGATGTTCTCTCTCTTTGCAGATGTCGGATGCCGGAAGAGAAAGGCAGAAAAAGGCGCCTTGGATGCTGCCGTTGGATTAGGTAAGTAGATTCACTGCCTTTACTTTAGCCTAACCTGTGCCTTTGTTTTGCAGGAGCTGCAGAAGACTGAAGATTGGATTCCGGCAGGTTATTTCGTGTTCACAGGATCTGGAGCTGGAGGTTTCCTGGAGCTGACACGGTGAGCGTCCTGCTGCAGATGCAGAATAACGCGAAGCACGTGAAACCAATCGGGTGTGGTTTAAATAGCCTTCTGTAGTGCTTAGACGTCTCCTTCCACGGCCCCACCCAGGTAAGAAAAGAGTTCCAGATTTCTAAAAGAGTTCCTGTGTTCTGCTTCCAGGGAGTGGCTCCTGCTCCACCCAGACAGAAAAAGTAGTTCCAGGCAGAGAAGGATCAGGAGACCAGTTAGCTGGTAAGTAAGCAGCATGGTCTGCTACAGGTAGGTCCACCAAGCACTCTTATCCAATATGAGCCCGGCGCTTCCTGTGCCGGGACCAGTCACCATCAAGAGCCTGGCGCCACTGGCGCCAGGACAAGGTCCAGAGGGTCCCTATAGGGACTGGCTGGTTCCTGGGATCAGAGTCATGGGCCTGCTTCCAAGGTCGTGGGGCAAGTCCTGACCCCTTGGAAGCAGGGATCATGACACTCTGGCCCTGCCATTTCCCTAGCCCCCCCCCCCAGGGTACACATTTACAGGCAAGACGACCATCATGCCAAAGGGCGTAGAGCAGACCTCATAGCAAAAAAATCCCTGCCGCTCAGAAAGTTTAACACCTCTTTCGAAGGCAACAGTGATGTTTTAGTCGTAAAATTCCCCATCTCCCACAACTGCACTATCACTCTCCACATTGTCTGTTGGCCCCCAGGCCCTATAGCGGACTATCCACCTCCTATCAGACAATTTAAAGATGGCCTCCAAGGCCATCCTACTAGGAGACCGGAACCTAGGGTTCAAGCGAACCCCAGGACTCGCAAGCCAAATCTCTTGCTAAAGCTTTAGATACCCTGGGCTTTAAACAATCCATCCATAACTCAGCGCACATCAAAGAGATCTTTGCCATTTTCAGGGAACTTGAATCTCCCACGCCACCTCCACAGGCCTTTATTAAGGATGAAACCTGGTGCTCAAACATACAAATGGCCAAGCTCAGCAAAATAGAGCTACTGCAGAGCAGAATCCAGACTAATCAGAACGTCCTGACCACTCTCGAAACACCTAACCACAGCCACCCAAAACCCGTCCACACAGGACATCCGACCTTTCACATTCAGGGATGTCACTGAACTTGAAGGTGACGTCTGCCCCACCTCGATCATCAAGGACTTTGCAGCCATCCTGGTGCCGTTCCTCACTGCCTTCATAAATGCCTCCTTCTCCTCTGGGCTCGTCCCCCTGTGCCTCAAGAAACGGTTGGTATGCCTCCTCCTAAATAAAAAACCTCACTTGACCCCACATCCCCAAACAACTACAGGCCCATAACAGTCCCCTTCCTGCTGAAAATTCTAGAGAAAACAGCAAAACTACAGATCCAACAATTCCTTGAAACTAATTGCATCCTTGGTCTACGTCAATCCTGCTTCCACTCAGGGCATGGCACAGAATCAGCCCTGCTTGACCTAAAAATCAATTGGACAAAATTAAGGCTGCAGGTAAGCCAGCTCTACTCCTCCTCCTAGACCTATCTGCTGCATTCGACAGAGGAGTCCATAAAACCCTCTGTCATCATCTCTCCACCTCATCTGATTTCACACCCAATGCGACAGCCTGGATCACCTCATTCCTTGAAGGCAGAGCCATGAGAGTGTTTTCAGACCAGGCGTGTGCCGCCCAAGACACCATCCAGTGCGGAGTTCCGCAGGCATTATGTAATTCTCCGTCTCTTTATAACATCTTTAGTAGACCACTCTTTGACATCCTGGACTCCATTGGCATAGCCTACACCAACTATGCTGACGATACTCAAGTCCTCCTCCCCCTCTCAGGAAACTATGGAGCAGATGCCAAAGCCCTCAACACAGCCTTCTTTAACATTCAGGCCTGAATGGCATCCAACTGGCTCTGCCTCAATGGCGACAAAGCAGAACTCCTACTGGTAGGACCCCAAGAAACCCTATCGACAACATACAAATCCCTGCTTCAAAACACATTGAGACTTATGAATATTACAGGTGAAAATATTCTGAATGAAAGGCTGTAGCGAACCCGACTGAGGGAGGTATAAGGAACCCGAAGGTGTCTCCATAGCTAGTCCCCGGGGATCTGTCATCCCGGTGGCCAGGACACGGCCATCGCTATTGGATCCATTTCCTGGGGGTGGACCACTAAGGGAGGATCACCTGGATGGTTGGTCCTTTGGGAGTGGGACACCGACAGGTGAGACGTGATATGCCCCTTCTTTCAACACATTTCCCCCATCCTACCACGCAGGATATTCCAAAATACTGCCCCCCTTTTCCGATACGAACACTTTTGCACAGCATGAAAGACAACAGACTAACACCAGAGCTGTTTACCTGATATGTCCCAATACAAGATTCAGGCAAAGTCAAGCAATTGACCAGAACCACATACACCTTACGGCCCTTTCCCTCCCCCACAGCGATAAAAGGTGGAGTACCAGAGCACAGGACGAGCAAGGCAGACCGCAAAACGTGAGGGCTAACTCAGCACGGCAGTTCAAGAGGAGGCAAAAGATGGTGAATACCGAGAGGGTGACGAGAGACGTGACCTTGCCCTTTCCGATTCGGGCATGTGAAACCTCTGCAATCAGAAACATAAGACTGCGAACAAAGGCCAACGTGTGTTGCAGCAGATGTCCATGATACGCAAGACCCTCCTCTGCTGATAACCATGCCGGGTCAGGCACTTCTCTCAGTGGTATCAACCTTGACTCGAAGGCGAAGAAAGCCAAGCGGTTCATCACAGCCGGTGAGTCAAGGGGAGAGTCGATAAGAAACCGAACTGTGTTGAATGAAAAGTAGCAAGAGCTGATTTGAACTTTGAAAGGAACTATTGAGAAAGAGGAGGAAAACCCGTAACAGAGGCGACCGGCACCACATGGGTGCTCACGCAGGAAACTCTGAGCGATTACCCGATAACAGACTAGCAGAGCCAGAAGGCCTTGGGAAGACGCGAAGAGAGGTCAAAGGGGGCGTAAACTACGCTCAAGACTATCCAAACTATACGGACCTCCGGCTACACTAACAAACAATTACACCTACCGCACCAAAGATCCCAGTACTAAACTGAGCATTACCTGTCCTAGTGCCACACCTATGGCAATTATGGGACTGCCTAAACCCAATACAAGCCGTATTACAACAACCTCTAACTATAGGAAGGCTACACCTACCTCTACATATGCCTTACCTACCTGTCCGATCAAAGGAGCTCTTATTAATGCAAGATCTCTTGTAGCACACGCTATAGAAATCGCTGACCTAATAGAAATAGAGAATTATGACTTCCTAGTAATCACGGAATCTTGGCTGCACTAGGCAGCAGGCCCAGCTCTGATGATTGCTGTGCCAACAGGGTACACAATCATAAGAGAAGATAGAGCTAACACCGAGGTGGGGGAATAGCAATTATAGCTAAATACACTCTAGCCATAAGATCAGTAGCTCCAGTGCAGGTAAAGTCATGTGAATCCCTGACAATAAAACTACCTACTACAGATTCACAAACCATTACTATACACCTCATCTACAGGCCTCCAGGCCCCATTGGCTCCTTCGAAGAGGACCTATCCTTGTTACTATCAGATAACCTAAAAAATGCATCCTAGGTACTCTTACTAGGAGATATGAACTTAGGATATAACAACCCCAATGACACTCAGGCCACTATTATTGCCAACGCCATATCAGAACTGGGCTTCTCACAAAATGTAACTCATCCCACCCACGTCAAGGACAGAACCCTGGACTGGGTGGCCGACCACAACTGTAATATCAACATCAATACCATCAGCCCCCAGGCTTGGATGGATCACTCCCTCATAGCCTTCACCATAGACTCCAAAATGAACATCGCCGCAAACAAACCTATAGCACCCGCTATGCCCACTAGAAATAAAAAGAATATAACCTCATACTTCTACCAGTCATACTCCCTACTCTAAACTCACTTCCACTCACTCAATTCTTCCACCCTAGTGAACAAATTTAACAAAGTCGTCTTAGAAGCACTTGACACTATAGCCCCTTTAAAACTAAGAAGTAAGCCAAGAGCACATTTAAATGCCTGGTTTACACCACACCTTAATTCACTGAGAAAAGAAAAACGTAAAAGCGAATCTGGTGGATTATACCTTCGGAGAAGAATAAAGCCAACCTTATGACTATCACCTCTAAATACAAAAATGAAATACACCAAGCAAAAAAAGAAAGTTTTGACAACAGGATACTACAGGCTAAATCAGGCACTAAGGAACTTTGTGTCATACTAAAGGAATTGGAAAACCCCATCCCGGTACCTGACAATTGCATCAAAGACAAGACATGGTGCGATGGCATACAGAAAGCACTTGTGGACAAAATTGCCACTCTTCAAGTAAAAATTGCCAATAAAAAACTTAATGTACCAACATCTACTACCCAACCGAGTAATGCATTGAACCTACCTAAACCAGAACTCTGCTTCAACTTTGCCAAAACCTCAATAATAGAAGTTGAAAAAATAATACTCTCCCTCAAACCGTCCAACTGCCGAGGAGACCTATGTCCTGCACAAATAATAAAAGACGCTGCAAGAGATCTCTCACCTTTTATCTCTAAACTCATCAACGCGTCATTCACCTCAGGCACTATCCCAAGTAATCTCAAGGAATCCTGGGTCCTCCCTCTTTTGAAGAAACAAACCCTTAACCCTATGATACCCACTAATGACAGACCAATAACAGTGGTGCCATTCCTTCTTAAAATATTAGACAGGGTGGCGTACCTACAGATTCAGAGATTGTTTGGAGCAAAACAAACTACTAGGCACCAGGCAATCAGGTTTCAGGCCTCAACATGGAACCGAAACAGCACTCATTGACCTTTAAAGCCCAAGTGGACGAGTTGAGAGATCTGTCACGCCCCTTAGGAAGCGCTTGTCGCTATGGTACCGTTGGGTCCAGAGGTACGCCGCGTCCATTTTTACTCCCAAAATGGCGGCTACAGCTGTTTGTTGCAGTCTAGCTGTTTTGTATTCACACGGCAACTTGACTCCTCCCTCTCAACCGAACGCCGCATATCGGGCTCGCTTTACAACAAGCAGGCGCGTTGCTACTCCAGCATATCAACGCTACGTAAGTTCGGATCTAGGCTTTGTCCATCTGTCCTTGCTATACTATTGTGTCTATTGACCTTTATCTTCTGTTTCCCGTGTCAGCTATCCTCATTCCCCTGCCATAGGACCGATACCGCTGTAAGCCCATCAGCAGAACGAATGCACTCGCCCTCAAGGGAAACTTCCGGGTTTTCTCTGAACTTCGAACAAGAACGTCCCTCGGTCACATCCTAGGTACTAGGGCAGGGCTGGCTCATTCTATTTTCACATATTATGGAGAGATTAGTTCTAACATAACTTCCTTCCTTCCTCAAGCCAATATCTTACTTCCGCAACTTCCGACAAACAGTAGACTACTTAGCTAAACCACTGTTCAGCAGGAAGCCCGATCCTTCTCACAGGTACTTCTTGTTGTCTGAGGTACACTTACTTCTGCTTCCTCTCTCTGCCCATATTAACCTCTTCTTTCTATGTAGCGAAGCATTCCGAAAAGCAGAACATCCTATCTTTGGTATAACCACTACTCAGCCTGCTACAGGTATTTGATCCATCTTGCTTCCCTCTCTTCATTTATTTATCTGTCGAGTTAAAACTTACCATTGCCTAATGTGTCTCATTCATTTTCTGATATTAGACAACACGATGTAAACCTACATTGAGGTGCTACTGCTAGAAGACATCAGAAGGCTGACGAGTGAGCAGACGCGCAGGGTTTTCTTCCCCCTTGAGGGTTTCCCTGGGACTTTTCTCCGTTTCCGGGGCTTTTGCCACAGGGAAGGAGGGAGAGCCCAGTGGGATTCATATCAGCGGAATCTTACCTGGAATCCGGTTACAAATGGGTCCAAGAGGTCTTCTCTGTGGGAGAGTCTACTCTAAGGTTTCGTTCCTTGTCATCACCACTGAAATGTATTGTTTCACCACTGTTATATTACAGTTTATTACAGTTAGCAACGCCCAAAAAAGAGAAAAAGAACCTTTTTAAGGGCAGTGGTGTGACGGGAGTGAGACTTTGGTTCGCTTCTCAATTAAGTATACTTCTAGATGGATCCGGCCCAACAGCAACAACTGCTGACAGCGGTTCAGTCTTTGACCGCAGAGGTTCAATCTCTTAAACAGGAGAATGCTATCCTACGCCAACATGTGGGGAGAGCTCCTAGTTGCTCTGAGTTACCCCCTGGTCCTATTCCCGGAGGTCTCTATGACGGCGATCCCCATAGGCTGAAGGCTTTCATTGAAGCCTGCACCGTACAATTTTCATTCAAGGCTGCCTTCTTTCACAGTGATAGGGATAAAGTTGGTCACATGATCTCTAACTTAACCGGTGGAGCCTTAACTTGGGCTACACCACTAGTCACTAATACCAATCCCTTATTGGATTCTTATCCGGCCTTTCTAAATAGCATTAGGAGTATGTTCAATAGACAAGAAATCACTGTCTCTGCTCAAGAACAACTTTTGGACTTTAGGCAAGGGTCACAGGACTTACTTTCTTATATCACTAGGTTCAAACAGTTGGCCGCAGGCACTTCCTGGGCTGATGACACTCTCATTACTCTTTTTAGAAGAGGCCTTAATGAGGAGTTAAAGGATGAGGTTTCTCGTGTACCTCGCCCCCCCCCCCAATCTTGCAGAACTAATCTCTATGGTAATGCAAATGGATTACCGCATACAGGAGAGACATAGAGAGCGTCGTAGACCCAGAAATCCACGAGCTACCTCTGAATTCACCTCCATTCCCACAAGGGCTCCTGTAGAGGAGCCGATGCTGATAGGTGCCGCCCGAGGACGTCTGGCTCCAGAGGAACGTAACAGATGTCGGCAACATAATCTTTGTATGTATTGTGGGGCTAAGGATCACGCTGTTCAGAACTGTCCTGTTACTCTAGTGAGGAGGTCGGGAAACACTCGTTCTCTACCGTCAGGGGAACCATGGATAGGGAATTAAAAAACGGTTTCTCACTGTTACATGTGCCCTCTCAAGTCACTGAGATTCCAGATTTGTCAATGGTCGTTCTATACATTTCTCTTCAATGAGATACTGTAGAACCCGTGGATGTACCCGCCTTGATCGACAGTGGTGCCGCTGGCAATTTTATAGATTTTCAGTGGGCTCAGCAAGTGGGGATTCCATCATCATTAAAAATGCTAGCCATTCCAGTATAATCAGTTGATGGTAGTCCATTGGTTTCTGGACCTATCACCAAACAAACTCAACCTCCTTCTTATGAGAATTGCTTCCCACAGCGAATCCATCACGTTGGACATCATCCGGACTGCCCATTATCCGATCATACTTGGATTACCTTGGCTCAGGATTCATAATCCATACATAAACTGGACGGCAGGTACCATCTTTATGGGGTCTGAACATTGTACCACACACTGTCTTTCGAGCGGAGCTTTAGGATTTCATCTTGGTCCTTCTGTGCAAGACCGTAGGTCTAAATCCGCTATGCTAAACCATATTCAGGGCATTCCTGACGTCTGTCAGCCCTTTAACACAGTGTTCTCAAACACAGAATATGCAGAACTCCCACCTCACCGGAGGGATGATTGCTCTATCGAATTGATGCCAAATGCTCCTATCCCATTTGGGCACATGTATATTTTGTCCTCGCAGGAAAAGGAAGTCCTAAAGGAATATCTGCAAAAGAATCTGCGTCATGGTCTTATAGCAGAATCCACATCTCCAGCAGGAGCTTCTTTATTTTTTGTTCCAAAAAAGGATACAAGAGAACTTCGACCATGTATAGACTATTGTGGATTGAATAAGATTACAATCGCCGACAGGTATCCAATGCCCTTGATCCCGGACATACTTGAAGCTGTTCAAGGTGCTACTATTTTTACTAAATTGGATCTCCGCGGAGCTTACCACCTTATCCATATCCGAGCTGGTGATGAATGGAAGACGCCATTCCGAACACCTTTCGGGCATTTCAAATATCGAATCATGCCCTTTGGCCTCTCTAATGCCCCCGCCGTCTTCCAGCGTTTCATGGACGACATCTTCTCTGACCTTCTTCTCCATTTGGTGATCGTTTATTTAGATGATATTCTGATCTTCTCTTCATCCCATTCTCAACAGATTCGACATATCATAGAGGTACTCCAAAGTCTTTCTGATAATCACTTGTACTGTAACTTGGATAAATGTGAATTCCACAAGGATAAGGTGGCATATCTAGGTTAGATTCTTTCCACACATGGAATTTCCATGGATCCCCGAAAGGTTTCTGCTATTACCGAATGGGCTACTCCTGGAAGTGTTAAGGAACTACAGAGATTTCTCGGGTTTGCCAATTTTTACCAGCACTTCATTCCTAACTACTCAGAAGAGATCTTACCTATGACCGCTCTTCTCAAGAAAGGAGTGCATTTCCTTTGGTCAGATGAGGCTCGCCTGGCCTTTGATAAACCTAAGATGCGCTTTGTTTCTGGTCCGATGCTTATTACCCCTGATCAAACTAAGAGATTTATTGTGGAAGCAGACCCCTCCCACCATGCATTGGGAGCCGTTCTTTTACAGGAGAACAAGCAGGGGATTAAATGTCCGGTGGCATACATGTCTAAGACGCTCTCACCTTCCGAAAGGAATTATACACTCCTCGAAAAAGAACTGCTGGCGATCAAGCGTGCCTTTGAGGAATGGCAGCATCTGCTACTTGGTGCTTGTCATGCTATCGAAGTTCGGACAGACCATAGTAACCTTCGAGCCCTTCAGTATCCCCAGACACGAAATAGTAAGCAAGCCCGCTGGGCGCATTTCTTCTCTCCTTATGAGATAACTTTTACCTTCATACCTGGCAGAGTCAACCTGAAGGCTGACGCCTTATCAAGGAAAGATTCCACGTTTTCTAATCCTTTCCGGTTAGAGCCTATATTTACCAGGGCTCGTTTTCTGCAGGTAGTAACTACCTTCTTACAGTCCATATCTGAAGCTACAGCTTTGTTTCTTAGAAATAAACCCACAGTACTGAATGACTTGAAGCTAGTTATGTCCCAGGGTTGTGCCTACCGGGAGAAACTATTGTTCCTACCATCTGAAGATCTGAGAAGGATGGTGTTGCAATTGTGCCATGACTCACGCATGGCAGGTCACCACGGAATTGCCAATACTAAAGAACTGGTACAACGACATTTTTGATGGCCCGAATGGGTGCAGGATATCCGGGACTATGTCTCGGCTTGTTCGATATGCCTACAAACCAAGTCCCAGCGTACAGCTCCCCAGGGTCTCCTTTCTAATATGCCTGTTCCAGTTCGTCCTTGGCAATTCATTTCTACCGATTTTGTAGTTCACCTACCTGTTTCCGAAGGGTGTACCGCGATTATGGTGGTCGTGGACTACTTTACAAAGTTGGCCCATTTTATCCCGCTTCCTCAGGTTCCCACGGCGGCTCAAATGGCAAGAATTTTCATCGCCCGGATCTTCTCTCTGCACGGACTCCCGGAAACCATAGTCTCGGATCGAGGGTCCCCGTACACCTCTCGATACTGGCATCAGATCTGTTCCTATCTAAAGATCAATAGGGCCCTGAGCTCCGGATTCCACCCACAGACCAACGGCCAGGCTGAGCGTCTCAATCAGACGTTGGAGGGGTACTTAAGTTGTTACATTTCGGCCTCCCAAAACAATTGGTGCAAATTATTACCCTTGGCAAAATTTGCCTATAATAACTCAAGACATTCTGCTCTGCAGACTAGCCCATTTCAGTGTTCTTACGGATTTCATCCGACCTGTTTTCCTGTGGGTTTGTCTTCACCATCTAGATTTCCAGATGTCGATAGTTTGCTCTTACGCATCCAGGAGTGTCAACATTCCACTCGTGCCTCTCTTCTTGCCGCACAAGAACATGTCAAGACCTTTGGCGAACGTCGCCCGCTCCCCGGCTCCGCTGCTGGCTCCAGGGGACTATGTATGGTTGGCATCTCGCTTTTTACCCCGCCATCTGGTGTCACGGAGTTCCCCCCTTCTCACCTGAGACTGATCCTTGCCGGACTCTGTGGGCGGTGTCTTCTTGCAGACAGACCTGGACTTGAATAAGGCTGAGCGAGTCTCTTCCGACTCAAGCGTGCGTTTAAGATTCCGGGATGCAGCAATCCGGGGATCCGGAAAACAAAGAAGACGTGCTGATGGAGCACGAGTCCAGGAAGCAAGAGGAACAGGGAAAGGGGCAAGGAATGGAAGTAGAAAAGCTAGGTACCAGGAAAGCAATACAGCGAACTACGGAGCACAGGTCTGATCGCTACTTGGCAATAGCATTGAGCCGCGCGGAGCCACGGGGGTGCTGTCTATTAGTAGAATACGTTACGTCCAACGTATAGACCGCGGAAGGCGTGTCACGCTGGATGGCCATGTTGGGAGTGTCAGGGAATGCAAGGCTCGTTGTGATAAGGACCAGGAAGACCAAAAGGGGCGCGTCCTGTGGGTCATGACAGCATGCCTCCTCCAAAAACGTGTTCCTCCAGGTTTGCCTGGGTGTATGAGGTGGTATTTTCTGAGCAGTCGAGGGGTATTCAGATTAGAAACTGGTTCCCAAGTTCTTTCACTGGGGGGGATATCCTTTCCATTCAACCAGGTATTGAAGCTGACCCCGTTTGTACCTGGAGTCGCATATCCGGAACACTTCATATTCCAGTTGATTGTCCACCACCACAGGAGTGGGTCTGCAGGATTTCCGGGAGGATTGAATGTAAGGTTTTAATAAGGAGGTGTGAAAAACTGGGAGAATCTTTTTCCAGGATTCTGGTAGCTTGAGCCGGTATGAGACTGGGTTTATAATTTCCTTGATGGAAAACGGACCATAATACCGGCGGGCCAATTTGTTTGGCCGTAGATGTCGGGGTAGTAATTTCGAGGGCAACCAGACTTGATCTCCAACTGAATAAGAAGGCCCGGGTCTTCTTTTGGAATCCGCATATCTCTTGGTCTGTGTTCTGGCCTTCTCTAAGTGCTCTTTGGTCTCCTTATGTATGTTGATGAGTGTTTCAATCCAGGAGTCGACATTAGGTACCGGTATGGGTTGTGGAAGAACTGAGGGCAGAACTGATGGATGGAATCCTTGGCTGCAATAAAAGGGACTGGTCTTAACTGCTGAATGATCGGAATTGTTATAGGCAAATTCAGCCATGGGTATCGGCAGCGACCAGTCATCCTGAACCTTAGTGGCAAAACATTGAAGATATTGTTCCAGAGTCTGATTAGCACGTTCTGTGGCCCCATTGGTTTGAGGGTGATAACCTGATGAAAGAGCGCGTTGGATTCCTAATATTTGACAGAGGTGTTTCCAGAATTGTGAGACGTATTGAGGTCCTCAATCGGAAATTATCTTGGAAGGAAGTCCATGAAGGCGGAATATGTGCTCCAGGAAGATTCCAGCCAGTTCAGATGAGGATGGTAGCTTACTGAGGGGTGTGAAATGAGCCATATGAGTGAACAAGTCAATGGTGACCATTATGGTGGTGTACCCTCTGGAAGGCGGTAATTCCACAATGAAGTCTGTCCCGATAAATTCCCATGGCCTTGTTGGCAGTGCGGGTTGTAGCAGAAGACCCGCCGGCCTCTTGTTGTCATGTTTATTCTGACTACAGATTGTACAGGCTCTGACGTATAGTTGTACGTCAATCTTCATTTTAGGCCACCAAAATTGTCTTTGTATGAGGTGGAGGGTGTTGGTGATGTCACGATGTCCGGAGAACGATGTCCGGAGTGAAGGGTATCATGATAGAGGTTTATTATCCTTTGTTGTAATTTTTGTGTAGGAATGAGCAGAGCGTTGTCCTTGAACAAATATCCTTCCTTGACTCTCAGGTTCCATTGATTCTTTCTTGAAATATTCTTCCAGAGTTCAGAGGATTGGGTTTGTACTCGGATTTCTTCCAGGAGATTGACTGCTTGAGCTACAAAAATCGTGTGGGGAAACATCTTAGCATAGGCCTTATCTTCGGTAGTTTCATAGTCAGGCCGTCGAGATAAGGCATCAGCAATCAAGTTTTGTGATCCAGGAACATGAGTGATGTGGCACTGGTACTGGGCAAAGAAGAAGGCCCAACGAGCCTGACGACTGTTCCGACACTCTAATGACTGTAGAATTTGAAGATATCGGTGGTCCGTACGGACCTGGACTGGATATCTAGCTCCCAGGAGTAGATGTCGCCACTCAGTGAAGGCTTGGCGGATGGCTAAAAGTTCTTTTTCCAGGATGGAGCAGTGTGTCTCACTGGGAGTCAGGGTTTGTGAAAGGTAAGCAATGGGGTGTTCTAGTTTATCCTCAAATTCTTGCTTCAACACCGCTCCAATGGCGTAGTTCGAGGCATCCGTTTCCACAAGGAATGGTCGATCAATGTCGGGTTGGGCCAGAATGGGGGCTTGAGTAAATCTTGTCTTCAAGTGTAGTAATGCCTTATCCTGCGGAATAGACCAGACAAAGGGGGTGTCTTTCTTCAGGAGAGCAACAATCGGTTGAACAATCTCAGAGAAGGTGGGTATACATTTCCAGTAGAAATTGGCAAGCCCCAGGAAGGATTGAACTTGTTTCACGGACGTGGGAGCAGGCCAGGATAATATAGCCTTTACCTTTGAAGGGTCCATGCCAATTCCCTCTGGAGTAAGGATAAATCCTAGGTAATGAACAGAAGCAACGTGAAACAGACATTTCTCAGGTTTGGGCAAGAGTTTATGTTCACGGAGTCGTAGTACTGCGTTTACATGCTCTTCATGCTTTAGAAGGTCCTTGGAGTAGATCAAAATGTCGTCCAGGTAGACGATGACGAAGAGGAATAGCATGTCAGAGAACACCCTGTCCATAAAATGTTGAAAGACTGCTGGGGCATTAGCTAATCCAAAGGGCATGACCAGACATTCAAAGTGACCAAAGGGTTTTCTGAATGCTGTTTTCATTCGTCTCCTTCCCGGATACAAATCAAATGATAGGCACCCCGGAGGTCCAGTTTCGTGAAAATCACAGCGCCTCTGACCGCTTCCAGGGTATCCGAGATTAAGGGTAAAGGGTACCGGTCCTTGAGGGTGCATTGATTTAATCCTCGATAATCGAGGCAGGGTCTGAGTTCCTTAGTTTCCTTCTTAGGAACAAAGAACAATGAAGCTCCGGTGCCATTCTCAAGGTTGGTATCCAGGTATTATCGGAGGGCCTTTTTCTCAGGTTCGGAAAGGATGAACATCCTGCCAAAGGGAATCACTGCTGAGGGATCCGTGTCTATGGCGCAGTCTTCAGGCCTGTGACGGGGTAAGGCCTGGACTATGGCAGTTGAGAACACATCAACAAATCCCTGATAGGCCTTAGGAACCTGCACGATATTGGAAACCATGAGAGGTGCTTGATGGGCTATTGGTGGTTCTTTGGAAGGGGTCAAGGAGGGATCCAGGATTAGACAGTGAGACATACAAAACTCTGAGCTGAGGAATAGTGATCCTGCTGTCCAATTGATATACAGATTGTGTTTCTGTAACCAGGGCATGCCCAGTACCATGGGGTAATGAGCTGACTTGATAATGTCGAATCGAATCCACTCTTGGTGGTGGTTAATTGAAAGCTGGATCTCTTTGGTCTGCAGGTTTATGGGCCCCGAAGTGAGGGGTCTTCCATCGATCGCTTCCACCGGCTGCATGATGCTTCGTGTTTCATATGGGATGTGGTGACTAAAAACCCAATCTTGATCAATGAATATTCCCATAGCCCTGCAGTCTACCAAGGCAAAAACAGGATAGGTCTTATTCCCGGAGGTTGATAGGAAGGCCTGTAGTATCACTAGATAGTTTTGTCCAGGAGAGTTCAAGGATGGAATTGATGTGGAGCAAACATCTCTCTCCTGAAGCCCTGCTCCATCTAGGATCGGGAGTTGGCGTTTACCGAACGCCGAGGAGGGGCCTGAGGGCATTCTTTAACCAAGTGTTTGTCTGAGGCACAATACATGCACAACCCCGTATTAATCCTTCTCATCCTTTCTTGCCGGGATATGGGTCCATGGAAGGCTCCTATCTGCATGGGTTCTGGTTCGGTGACTGATCCTGGGTTTGTGTCAGATTTGGAGGTACTCTCAAAGGACACCTTCGGAGGGTTTCCTCTAGATTATTTCTTCTCTGCCTTCCTTTCCTGGATGCAAAAGTCTATTTGCATGGCAAGGTCCATAAGAGCCCGGAATGAGTTCGGTCGGGCCACTCTGGCTAACTCATCTTTAATCTCCTCATTTAGTCCTCTCCTGAAAAGGGTAAAACTTGCCTCCGGAGACCAATCAGCTTCCTTGACCAATTGCTTGAATCGGGTTACATACGTGAGCACATCCTGGGATCCCTGCTGAAAGTCTAAGAGGCGTTCCCGGGCACTAAAGATCTGCTCTGGGCGATCAAACATGGTCTTTAGGGCCCATATGAAACCATCGTAGTCATCTAGGAGAGCGTCGCCGGAGTTAACTAGGGGTGTAGCCCAGGTTAAAGCATTTCCGGAAAGGTGAGAGATTATGAAACCCACCTTAGCCCTGGGAGCGGAAAAGTAATAGGGCTTAAATGTAAAGTGAACCAAACATGAGTCCAGGAATCCACAAAGGGTTTTTGCTGACCCATCGTATTTGTCAACAATGCCGCCCAGTACCACACTTTCTTTTGCGGCTGAATCACGGGATAGAACTAATTGCTTGAGAGCTGCGTTTTCCGCCTTTAAATTCTGCACCTCGGTGGTTAATTCTTGCATACCTCTCTTGAGGTCCGGGACGGACGCTTCCATGTCGACTTCGAGTCCGGTCGGTAGGTGTCTCAAACTGTCACAGAGTTCCCCCCTTCTCACCTGAGACCGATCCTTGCTGGACTCCGTGGGCGGTGTCTTCTTGCGGACAGACCTGGACTTGGATAAGGCTGAGCGACTCTCTTCCGACTCCAGCGTGCGTTTAAGATTCCGGGATGCAGCAATCCGGGGATCCGGGAAACGAAGAAGACGTGCTGATGGCGCACGAGTCCAGGAAGCAAGAGGAACAGGGGAAGGGGCAAGGAATGGAAGTAGAAAAGCTAGGAACCAGGAAAGCAATACAGCGAACTACGAAGCACAGGTCTGATCGCTACTTGGCAATAGCATTGAGACGCGCGGAGCCGCAGGGGTGCGGTCTATTAGTAGAATACGTTACGTCCAACGTATAGACCGCGGAAGGTGTGTCACTCTGGGTGGCCATGTTGGGAGTCTCGGGGAATGCAAGGCCCGTTGCGATAAGGACCAGGAAGACCAAAAGGGGCGCGTCCTGTGGGTCATGACATCTGGTGCCGTCCAAATTGTTGCCAACATTTTTTGGTCCTTTCCCTATTCTTCAACGAGTGGGTTCCGCTGCCTTTCGGCTTCGGCTCCCTGTCTCATGGTCCCGGATCCATCCAGTCTTTCATGTCTCCCAAATCAAGAAGGATGTGGCGGATCGTTATGCTAGAAGCTGGGGTTCCCGTCCTCCTCCTGTCTCTACTCCTTCGGGTCCTGAATGCAAGGTGGCTGGGATTTGTGACTCCCGGATTTATCGGGGTCGTCTTCAGTATCTGGTTGATTGGCGAGGTTATTCTCCCGCAGACCGTTCATGGGAGCCAGCCTTTGCTGTGCATGACCCTGATTTGATTCGGCGCTTCTATCGTTTTCACCCCAGTAAACCGGGTGCCCCGGCCCTTCGGAGGGGGCATACTGTCACGCCCCTTAGGAAGCGCTGGTCGCTATTGTACCGTTGGGTCCAGAGGTACGCGGCGTCCATTTTTACTCCCAAGATGGCGGCTACAGCTGTTTGTTGCAGTCTAGCTGTTTTGTATTCACACAGCAACTTGACTCCTCCCTCTCAACCGAACGCCGCATATCAGGCTCGCTTTACAAAAAACAGGCGCGTTGCTACTCCAGTATATCAACGCTACGTAAGTTCGGATCTAGGCTTTGTCTATCTGTCCTTGCTATACTATTGTGTCTATTGACCTTTATCTTCTGTTTCCCGCGTCAGCTATCCTCATTCCCCCATAGGACCGATACCGCTGTAAGCCCATCAGCAGAACAAACGCACTCGCCCTCAAGGGAAACTTCCGGGTTTTCTCGGAACTTCGAACAAGAACATCCCTCGGTCACATCCGAGGTACTAGGGTAGGGCTGGCTCATTCTATTTTCCCATATTAATGAGAGATTAGTTCTAACATAACTTCCTTCCTTCCTCAAGCTAATATCTTACTTCCGCAACTTCCGACAAACAGTAGACTACTTAGCTAAACCACTGTCCAGCAGACAGCCCGATCCTTCTCACAGGTACTTCTTGTTGTCTGAGGTACACTTACTTCTGCTTCCTCTCTCTGCCCATATTAACCTCTTCTTTCTATGTAGCGAAGCATTCCGAAAAGCAGAACCTCCTATCTTTGGTATAACCACTGCTCAGCCCGCTACAGGTGTTTGCTCCATCTTGCTTCCCTCTTCATTTATTTCTCTGTCGAGTTAAAACTTACCATTGCCTAATGTGTCTCATTCATTTTCTGATATTAGACACCACGATGCAAACCTACATTGAGGTGCTACTGCTAGAAGACATCAGAAGGCTGACGAGTGAGCAGACGTGCAGGGTTTTCTTCCTCCTTGAGGGTTTCCCTGGGATTTTTCTCCGTTTCCGGGGCTTTTGCCACGGGGAAGGAGGGAGAGCCCAGTGGGATTCATATCAGCGGAATCTTACCTGGAATCTGGTTACAAGTGGGTCCAAGAGGTCTTCTCTGTGGGAGAGTCCACTCTAAGGTTTCGTTCCTAGTCATCACCACTGAAATGTATTGTTTCACCACTGTTATATTACAGTTTATTACAAGATCAGGGCAAATGTGCCTTACTACTCTTACTAGATCCCTCAGAAGCATTTGATCTGGTGGACCACACTGTTCTTTGTAACCACCTCGAATCTGCTGCACACTTTTCACAACATGCCATAGCGTGGATCCAATCATTCCTGAGCGAAAGAACGATGAGAGTCTTCTCCACCTCAGAAGCAGCTGATCCTATCCCTATTTCATGTAGCGTTCCCCAGGGTTCCTGCTTCTCCCTCACTCTGTATAACATATTCAACAAGCCCTTTTTTGATGATCTGGATTGTCTTGGTGTCACCTACACTAACTATGCAGATGACACCCAGATTCTCTTCCCACTTTCAGAGGATTACAACCAGGATTTGGCCATGGTGAATAGGATATACCTTATCATTCAGGCATGGATGGCATTACATGGTCTATGCCTAAATGATGATAAAACAGAGCTCATCATCCTGGGAACTACACCTTACATCAACAAACTCGGCCTTAAATACATGTCTTTTAACGTAGACGGCAACCCAATCAAGGTAATGAAGCAGGTAAAAACACCAGGTTTTTATCTTGACTCTGGCCTTACCCTGACTAAACAAGTGAATGCTGAATGCTATGGCATCCGCCACGGCTTACACGTGCAAACTGATTAGATTAGCTAAACCGTTCCTTTCAACGAGTAATTGCACCACATTGGCGAGAGCACTTGTGCTTTCCAAGTTGGACTACTGTAATACTCTTTACATTGGAGCTAACAAATACATCACAAAGAAAATCCAAACACTCCAGAACAACGCCCTGAGAGCGGCATTAGGGTTATCTAAGAAAAAGCATATCTCTACAAAGAGAAGAAACAATAGCTGGTTATCTACCCTGGACAAAATCAAACTTAAAACTGCCTCCTTAACGTTCAAATCACTCAATGCTGCACCTCCCTACCTCATGGAGAGGTTTAACAAAAGACCCACAATCCGACCTACTAGAACGATATACTCTAGCTGCTTGACAGTTCCCCCATTCCAACGAACCACCATAAGCGGTAACAGCTTCCCAGTCAAAGCCACCCAACTATGGAACTCACTGCCTCCGTGCCTAAGGGAAAACCAAACATACTGACACTTCAGGTGCAACATTATCAATTGGTTCAAATCTAATGATTAAACCCGACCTGAGATAGAAGGCCCATCAGCAGCCCCTCACGATTCTCTGCTCTGTACTATAACCTGTATATTTCCTTATGCAATTAACTATGTAAACTGTAAATGCTGTAAATTCCCTGTGATATAACCTGTATACTCTATGGGCCTCATTACAAGCATGGAGGTAATGAAAAAAGGAAGGCGGAATGGTATTACCGGCATCGTTAACGGGTCCGGGCCATTACGAGCCGACAACCCGGCAATACCGCCACCGCCCGTACCGTGCCCCTTTTTACCGGCATATGCGCGTACACACGCCCCTTCGCGGCGGAAATACCGGGATGCCGCTAACAGGAGGACATCACAAGTTACGCGTGCATGCACATACCGGCATCCCGAAGGCTATAATTAGGGCCTCGTATCAGACCCAGTCCATCCAATCTAACCCCTTAGCAAATCCACACCCTTTACCGGTTGCACCAGGACACCATCACCACCATTGTGGACATGATACACAACGACATCGTCAGCCTGATAGAAATCCGCACTGCCATCCCCCCTCTACTGAAGGTGGTGTATGTGCTCCACTTCCTGGCCACAGGCACCTACCAGCACACAGTGGGCCAGCTGCATGGCATATCACAACCACTCTTTTCTTGCATGCTGACCAAAGTGCCTGATGCCCTCCTGAAGCATGCAAGCATCCACATTTCCCTACCACGGACTGGCCAGGAGCTCACCAACACTAAAGTAGGCTTGCATGCACTGGCAGGCATGCCCAATTGCGTCGGTGCCCTCGACTGCACCCATGTACAATTGGTGGCCCCTCATGCCAATGAGGCGGTGTACCGCAATCGCAAGCAATTCCACTCTATCAATGTGCAGATGGTATGTGACTCCAGCAAGATCATCACACATTGTTGCGCCCGATATCCCGGATCTACACATGATGCCATGGTGCTGCCTAGCTACACGCTACCGCGCTACTTGGAGCGACATGCTGGACGATGTGCCTGGCTGCTTGGTAAGTTGCCTAACTGGGCCATGGCAGTGCAGTGGGGTTGTGAGATGGGGGATGCATACTCCGCCTGGGTGGGATTGGGGGGGATGCATACTCCACCTGGGTGGGATGGGGGGATGCATACTCCACCTGGGTGGGATTGGGGGGATGCATACTCCACCTGCATGGGATTGGGCGGTGAGTGGACAATGCACTTACAGCTAAACACTGTTGCCCTGAACATCCCAACCTGAACATAATACATCAATGGCATACATAAGACCAATAGCTGCACATCAATGACAACATGCCAGACGCACAAACAGGCCACCATGGGTATGTCAAGCGATGGATGACTAAACATGATTACACCTGTGTTAATGCCGCTAGTATCAATAGGTACAGAGTACCATACACCACAAATATGGGTGGCAAGACATCGTTCCGCATCCACAGTACATCCGCATCAGCATGCAAGTAAACACCCTGCATCATCTGTACAATTCAATCCACACCAGCAGACCATAGTACAGTACACAGTGCATCAAATGAACCTGTGTGCATACATCCAGGGACTTGTACATGTCAACACCAAATAGCTGCAGCCATGGCCGTGAATCATAAAGGTGTCAGGTTAGATACTCACACATACCTCTTTGTGCTCACATGCAGGTCATGGTGGCTATCCCTTGAAGCCATGGCTACTTACCCCTGTACGGAACCCGCATAACAGGCACGAAGATGAGTACAATCGGTTTCATACACGTACCCGTGTTGTGATTGAGCAGACCTTTGGCCTGTTGAAGGCACGGTTCCGCTGCCTAAGCAGGTCTGGTGGAGCACTCCTTTATGGGCCTGAGAAGGTGGCAAAGATCACCATGGTCTGTGTCATGCTGCACGACATGTTCATCCGGAGAAACGTACCACTGCCACCTGACACTGACATGCATGCACCGGGTTAGGATAATGAGGATGATGATGGAGGAGAAGCAGCACTCCTGGCAGTTCGTGATGCACAAGATGGCCGTGCTGTATGCCAATCACTGATTGACGATTACTTCTGAACCACAGGGACGTTGATGGTTATGTGTTAGTACTACACTGAGCACTGGGGCCGTGTGGACATGGACACAGGGTGTGTGGGGAGTTGGGCACTGTGCGCTGTCATGAAAAGAATAAACACACACGAAATGAACAATGTCCAGTCATGAAATGATTTTGAACACAACGGGTGTATTATGAAAAATAATAATATAGTGCTTCCTCCAACCACTCACACGCCCTCCAGCTACCCCCAAAACACCCAAACACCCCATACCCCCCAAGCACGCCAACACCCCTAATAAACAACCCCAACACCCCCCAAACACCACCAACACCACCTCCCCCCTCACCCATTGTCAACCCACACACGATGTGGTTGGACCGGCTATTTCCGGCCTCTTTTCGGGTCGGGGGGCAGCATTTCCGTGTGCCTTGCACTGCGCCTAATCATCCGCACAGGGCCTGAGGGAGTCGAGCTTCCAGGTGTGGTCGATAGGGTGGAGGTGGATGGATTTGGCACCGCCGGTGCAGGTTGTTGCTGCTGCATATGTTCCAGCATCCTGCTAAGGACCTGTGTCACCGCCCCTAAACTGTCACAAATGAGTATTGCGCTTGAATTGATGGCCGTTATGGTTTCGGCATTTGTTTCCCATATTTCACAGCATGTCTGTTCACCCTCGGCCAAATACTGGCGCACCAATTCTATCATTGAGTCCTGGCGGGCCTCTACCCTCGACAGGCGTGCCTCCTTGTCGGTGGGGGCTGTGTAATTGGATGGTGCTGTGGGTGGGTGGACCATTGCAGTACTGCCCTCTGACGTGCTGGTGAGATGCAGACTTTCCAGTAGAGCCGCATGTACCTGCATGGGGCATGCTGGTGTGCCCTGTGTGGAGTGCTGGGGGGAGGACTGGGGGCTTGGAGAATGGGTACATTCTACAAGGATGTCGTCGTCCATGTTCTGGTGTTCCTTCACGTCACTGAGGGTGGCTCCGGCTGCTGCCTCACCTACAGAACTGGTGGCATCGGACTGCGTACCATCAGGCTCTGGCTCTGCAATTGTTGCCGAATCTGTATTGGCAGTCTCGTCGGGTGCTGTATTGTCCTCCTCAGCTGGCCTGGGCTGTACTGGTGCCCTGGGTTTCTTTCTGGGCGTTGGTGCTGCCCTGGAGGCTGATGGCCCAGTGCCTTCTGGTGTGGCCCTGGATGCCTTAGAGTGTGTGTATGCCCTTGGGCAGGCTCCTGCCCTTCACTTTCTGCGTCAGTGCCTGTGGGGGAACAAGAGATGCAGGGCATCAGTGATGGTGTTAGATGCATGATTTTGTGATGTTCACTATTTTATTTTTGATGCATTTCATTCTTGAAGGTGTGACACACAGGGTACTTTCAGGGGGGCCATATTGGCGTACGCCATGGCATCTCCTTTCTGTACTGATGTGTACCATGTGTCATACAGTTGTATTGCGTTTTGCGTGATGTGTCTCATGTGAATGATCCCTGTGTGTTGGCAGTCTGTTGGTAATGGGATTGGCACGCAGCATGCATTTCATTGTACCAGGGTTTGGGGCACGATAAGGACATGGATCTGTATATGTATGTTTGATGGGCCATGCATGGGCTTGGTTCATTTTCACATCTGTTGTACTACGTCATGCTTTGGTTTACTGGGGTTTTCAGGGTCACTCACCTCCATCTCCTGATGTCGCCGCACCCGTCTCCATTTCACCAAAACCTCAACCGACTCCATATTTATAGTGGTGCTGCAGGTCTCCTCCCATCGCATCAGTTTGATGGGAGAGTGGGGGTCCCCGCCTGTAGCCATGGCCTCCCTGCGATTGGATGAAAAGATGTATCACACCCAGAAATGTAGGTCATCCCATCTCTTCTTATAGTCTTTCACCGTGCGGGGGTGGGGCCTACCGCTGTCACCTTACGCGCCACCTCCTCCCATATTTCTTTTTTTCGGAGTTGCACCTCCCTTTTCAGGTTGTTGGCGAACACCTCATCCGCATGGGCCACCAGCGTATCAGCAAGCATGTTGAGATCCTCGTCGGAGAAGCACTTCTTGCGCAGGCAGGGGGTGGTCTTGCGGGTTGCCTTAGACATGATGGATGGTATGGCCCTGCACTCCACTGCTGTGTGGAGAGGGTTGCAATGGATTATGTTTTTAAAGATGGCCGCCGGCGCATTTCCCGTTCCGGCGTGATGACTTTACTTCCGGGTCCATTATTACAGACCTGGTATTAGCATGATGGTATTCCCGGGTCCGTTGTTAAGGGGTTGCTCCTAGGCGGAGGCGGTATCGGCGGGTCCCGTGATGGGGCTATTGGGGGAGTGGGGGGCCTTTAGCGGCATTGGGAGTGCGGCCATTACTGGCATGGGGGTTCGCGCATGCTTGCGCTCTCATAATCACCCGCTATTAGCGGGGTTGAGGGTGCACGGACGCGCTAATACCTCCATGCCGGGAATTAATGCATTTTTACCTCCATGCTCGTAATGAGGCCCTATATGTAACTAAGTAATTTGTAAATGTAAATTCTGTGTGACATATCCTGTAACTCTGTAAGCCTAAAATATCCTTGTTTTCATGCCCTGATACCTCCCGGTCTGGCGTGCGTTATAAATAAACAAACAAACAAACATACAGGGGTCTTGTAAAATCCTCTTTACCGTTGAAAGTCGTTGACCGACCAATGAGTGTGAGAGAAAAGGAAATGAATCCTGCATGGTGAAAACTAGTACATGAACTGTTTGTTAAAAGTTGGCAAGGGTGAACCCGGCGGAGGGAAGCTAACAAGAAGGAAGGATATCTGAAGTCCCATGGTGAACTGTGTGTAAAAGTTGTTGAGAGTGAACCCGGCAGAGGGAAGCTGACAATCAGAGGCGAAGCCTGAAAAACTGTTCAAAAAACATTTAAACCTGTGAAAGTAAGAAAAATTGGAAGACCAGGGGAAGTGAATGATCTCCCTTGTCAAGTGGGTTCAAGCCCGGTCGAGGGAGATCCAAGGGTGAAAAGGCCTCACCCAAAGTCCTTTTGAGAAAGGAACTTTTTGTCAGTTTGTTGTTGACTACATCAGGCCCTCGAAGGCAAGAGACTTTATTTTTTAAAACAGACGTATCCATCAAAGAACCTGATAGCTGGAATGGAACTGTTAGCTCGTGCTGAGAAAGCTTGAGCGTGTGCTGTGCTCCAAGGTCCCACCTTGTCCTGTGCTCAAAATGTGGGCAAGGGAGACCCCAACTACCGCATCCAGACATATTATTTGTGAACACTTCTTTCTTTCCTGTGAACCCTATCCCGCACTCTTTGTTTGTATTTAGCATAAGAATTTACAATGGGTTTTTCTTAGTATAGGCCCTTTCATTTGAAAAGACGCCACTAGGACTGCCTTATTATTATTTGATGGTCCTAGCAGAAGAATGATATAGCTGAAAGGAACTGTAACCTTGTGCTAGAGAAGCCCAGGATGTGCTGTGCTCAAGAAGCCCGCCTTGTCCCATGCTAAAAACGTGGGGAAGGGAGACCCCAGCCAACTAGGTCTGCCTTATTATTATTTGATGGTCATAGCAGAAGAATGATACAGCTGAAAGGAACTGTAACCTCGTGCTGGAGAAGCCCAAGATATGCTGTGCTCAAGAGGCCCGCCTTGTCCCATGCTCAAAACGTGGAAAAGGGAGACCCCAGCCATAACATCCTGATTTATCATTTGGTGAGCACTTCTTTCTTTTCTTGTGAACATTATCCCACACTATTTTGTAATTTAGTGGTAAGGATTGGCAATACTTTTTTTTAGTATAGGGCCTTTTTATTTGACAAGACGCCACTAGGACTGCTTTATTATTATTTGATGGTCGTAGCTTGCTCCCATCTTAGGTTTAGTTTAGGTGTTTCTCTCACCTATTTATACAATTTAATAAAGACACTTGAACTGTGATCAGTTGTCTGTCTTTACTGTTGTCACCTTGAGTTCCTTACACACCCACCACAAATAACCACTCTGATGCCTTCTCACAGTAAAGGAGATTTATTGGATCTTTATAGTTGGCTTGAGGCAGGGATTCTCAGGTAGTTCTCATGGCTAAGGGGAATTGGCGCGAGCACCATCTCTGTCGTTATCAACTTTCCTGGCTTTTCTCTCCTCCCTAACCCAGGCGTTCGTAACAGGATGTTAGTTCTGGCCAATGGTAGCACCTGTCTGTCTGACTTACACTGGTGGTGGTTTCCCTAAGATGACAGCTGACTAACTTCCTGAGGATATTCTATACTTTCCCTGACCTATCCCGCTTAGTACAATAGGGAGTTAGGGATGGTGCCTTCTTTCACCGTGTGTCACTTTTGCTCCCCTTACGCATGCTCGTACCTGACCCTTTTCTAGATTGGACTCCTCTTGTTTCGCAAATCCTTCACTCATTAATGTCGCTACCTCCCACTATCTCTGTTTGTATCTTCTCCTCCTTTCTTGCGCCTGCTCTACTTCCTTGTCTCTACTATTTGTCAGCTACTATTGCCTCTCCATTCTTACTTCTACTTTCCTTATTCAGCTACTCCCTTCTCACTACTGTCGCTTCTCTGCTACTATTACTACTATTTCACTACCGATGCGCCTGCTCTACTGCTACTACCACTACCGCCATACTACCTCTTCTACTTACAGCCTTATTTTTTACGGCCACTACCACTTGTGATGAATCAGTAATGGTTCCTCCCAGAAACCTGGTCTGGGCAGATTCTCATGTAGCCTGGGAAAGGCAGACACTTCCTGATACCGACCCTAGGGGTGGTGTAATGTGGGAAAATCACATGGGGCGCTGGGACAGACCAGGAAGACTAAGAAACCCCCCTGTTTAACTTTCCACGTAGTCCCACACTTTTGATGGCTGTTTGCCAAACTGCAGAAGTTAAACGAGCTAACTCTGTTGAAGGGGACTACAAGTCCCATAAATTCATAAGTACTGGGATTAGGAAGAAGGCTGGAGAGGAGTGCAGTTGCAGAAGTCAAGCAATTAGGCCTAAAAGGCCCCCATGTGTGTAGATGTGTTACAATAGCCTATAAAGACCAGGGGAGGGTTGGGTTTGTCTTCACAATGAAAAGGGGGATACCATGTCTCGACTGTGGATATCCTCTCCCCAATCCTCAAGTACCCTCCACTGAGATGATCCTACCTTGCTTCTACAGCCCCAGAGTCAGGATCCAAAAGCGATGGCCTTTCCCTGGCCACCTGAGAAGAGAATCCAAGGGGATTAGGTGTGAGGATACCCTCAGGTTTCTCACACTACCAGAGACAACCTCGAGGCCCACGGGTGTACGCCAGCCATTTGAGACAGCCTCCTGCATGCTTCCTGCGGCCTCTGCAAAACAGGTCACAAGGGGGCAAGCCTTTCTCCTTCACGCTTCCAGCTGTATGACCTCTGCACTTCAGATTTCTGGTGACACAGATCCTCTCAGGACTGGCAGCTGATATCTGCCTAGTAGTGGTCTCAGCACCTTCTCTCTCCTCCAGCTTCTGTCTGGGCTGCCAGCATGAACCACTTGGCTTCTGCTTCTTCCTTCCTCTGCTCTTCAACAACGCCAACAACTCTATGGCCTGCATGTGAGGGGGCCTTTTAAGCCTCTCTATATCTGCCTCTGGTGTGGGTCATCTGCATGAATGAACTGAACACTCCTGCAACATTGTGCCTCTTCAGCCCTCTTTTTGTCCCAGTACCTAGGGAATTATGGGACTTGAAGTCCCTAATAGAAAAAAGTAGGCTTTCTTATTTCTGTTTTACAATTAAACACCAGTTTGTTCCTTATAACATTACTTAAAGGGACACCATAAGGATTAGTAATTTGCCTTGATTGGAAAGGGAAAGGTAATTCTTTTACGTCAGTGTTATTCATAAATTGCTTTTCACTATACCTTTGTATGTTAGGAAGGTCTTCAATTTTACAGGTCTCTTGAATTTTAGAAGGGTTTTGATTTCTCCGAAGGCCTAGGAGTTTATGATAGGTTTCACCCCTATTTATATTTGTTTCTTGGGGAACAACAAGATGGTTATTACAACAAGCCATTACATACTTTGGCATTGCAGAGCCATTCTCCCTAGAGGAATACAAATACTGTGTCTCCTCCCACAGATTCCTCTCATTTCCCTGGGCCTTTTCTCCTCCCAGGTGATCCTCCCACAAAACACCAGCCCAAGGTCAGGATCAGAAAGCATCTGCCTTTCCCTGGCCACCTGGGAGAAGACTTTAGGCAGGGAATTAGAGAAGAATCTGTAGGATTCATCACACTGTCCAACTAAGAATAAAGGAAAACACTCTAAAAAGAGATCTGTCCCTCACACTCATACATACAACAAATGATACAGGTATCATATGGCCAGTGAAAATCAAAAGCATTACAGTCATATTCAAAAATAAATCTCTACACATGTATCCTTGTAACCAGGGTCGGATCCCCAGGATTAATTCAGGATTTTCCAAAACAAAGTTCAAGTCAAAACAGTTCCTTCCATTAGCCAAGTTCTGTAACACAAAGTTCTCTTCACTCCACAAGTCTTTCACTTTGCATTTGAATCATTTAATTGTTCAACAAAATATATCGCCTTCATAATGCTTGTCAAAAACCACAGTTCTTGCTTGATAAACCGAAAGATGTTGGGCCTCATTACGACCCAGGCGGTAAGGGGTTAACGGCGCCGTAAAAGGTTGCGGCGCCGTTAACCCCTTACCGCCTAATTACGAGGTCCCTTTGCGGGTTCCTACCTTAACGGCTGTTTTTTACCAGCCGTTAAGGATTGGACCCGCAAAGGGACCTTGGAGGTAATTACGGCACCACAATTTCCGGTACCGTAATTACCACCTTCCCCATTCCCATTGAGCCCTATGGGGGCAAAATGGGAATGAGGAAGGGCCAATGGTGAATGGGGAATTACCGCCCAGCCAACCTTGGAATGGGGCAGTAATTCCGCCATCCACCATGGCGCAATCGTTAAAATACCGGCGTCAACCATGGCGCTAATAGCGCCATGGTTAACGCCTGGGTCGTAATGACCCCCGTTGTCTTTGTACTTACAGGCAGTTTTTAATATAATATTTCTTCTTTGCAAAACATTAACTATTTCCACATATCTTCTTAAATAATAAAGTTTTTCAGGATGATTTTCAAATAGTTCATTACAACTGTGAGAAACTTGAAGGTGTCTCCTGGCTAGTCCCCGGGGATCTGTCATCCAGGTGGCCAGGACACGGCTATCGCTATTGGATCCAGTTCCTGGGGGGTGGACCAGTGAGGGAGGATCACCTAGATGGGGGGGTTCTTGGGGAGTGGGAGTGGGACATCGACGTTTGAGATGTGGTATCCCCCTTCTTTCAACACCTTTTCCCTATCCTACCACGTAGGATCTTCCAAAACACTGCCACCCCCCATTTCCCGACATGAACACTTTCGCACAACACGAAAGACAACTGATAACAGAGCCGTTTATCTGACATGTCCGTATACAAGGGTCAGGCAGAGTAAGGCAATTGACCGGAGTCACACACACAGCTGATGGCCCTTTTCTTTCCCCACAGGGATAAAAGGTGGCACACAAGAGCACAAGATGAGCAAGGCAGACCACACGGTGTGAGAGCTAACTCAGCACGACAGTTCAAGAGAATGAGAAAGACTGTGCATACCGAAAGGGTGACAAGGAGAGAAGCGACCTTGCCCTTCCCGACCAAGGCCCGTGAAACCTCTGCAGAAGTCATCATAAGACCACGAACAATAGCCAGCGTGTGTTGCAGCAGATGTAAACGGTACACAAGACCCTCCTCCGCTGATTACCAAGCTGGGGAGAGACACTTGTCTCTGTGGTACCAACCTTGACTCCAAAGAGAAAGAAAGCCAAGCGATTCATCACAGCCGGTGAGTGGAGGGGCGAGTCGATAATAAACCAAACTGTGCTGAATGAAAAGTAGCAAACAGCTAATTTGAACTGTGAAAGGCTTGAAGAGCTATTAGTGATAAAGAGGGAAAACCAGCAAAAGAGGAGTCCAGCACCACGTGGATGCTCACGCAGGAAACTCTGGCCGATTACACGATGATAGAAACTACTGTAACCAGAAGGCCTTGTGAAAAGGGGAAAGAGGGTCAAAGGGGTCTTGTAAAATCCTCTGTACCATCGAAAGTCTTTGACCGACAGATGATTGTGAAGTTAAGGGGGCGAAGTCTAAAGTCCCAAAATATAGTATGTTGACAAGAGTGAACCCGACGAGGGATGTCCACAGTGAACTGTTTAGCAAAAGTTGGCAAGAGTGAACCCTGCAGAGGGATGCTAACAAAAAGGGGCGAGGCCTGAAGTTGGCAAGATTGAACCCGGCAGAGGGATGCTAACAGAAATAGGCGAGCCCTAAGTCCCTATGAACAGTCTGTTGTATGGAGTAAACCCGACCAAGGGGTGTCGACAGTGAACTGTTTTGTAAAAGTTGGCAAGAGTGAACCCGGCAGAGGGAGGCCGACAAAAAGGGGCAAAGCCTGAGGAACTGTTTAAAAAGACATTAAGATTTGTGAATGCAAGACGTATTGTAAGACCAGGGGAAGTGGATTGTCCCCCTTGGCATTGGGATGCGCGCCCCGGCAGAGGGAGATCCCGAAAGAAAGGCCTGAGCCCTATCGACGGAAGCCTAGGGGTCTGAGAGAGGAAGATCCAGGGGGTGGAAAGTCATCGTTCATTTGGAAAGGAAAATGTTTTGTTTGTTTTGTTGAATACATCAGGCCCTTGAAGGCAAGAGACTTTTATTGAAAACAGACATAACCATCAAAGAACCTGATAGCTGGTACGGAACTGATGCTGGGAAAGCTCGAGTGTTTGCTGTGCTCAGGAGATCCACCCTGTCCTGTGCTCAAAACGTGGAGAAGGAAGACCCCTGGAAATCACATCCTGACTTATTATTTGTGAACACTTCTTTCTTTATAAAAACCCCTAACCCACACTCTTAAATTAGTTGTAAGGATTTGGCAATAGTTTGCTTTTAGTATAGGCCTTTTATTTTGACAAGATGCCACAAGGACTGTCTTATTTTTCATTTGATGGTCGAAGCTTGCTCCCATCTTAGATTTAGGTTTAGGTTAGGCATTTTTCCACCCTGCATTTACAGTCTAAGAAACACCCTTGAACTGTGATCACTTGTGTCTGTCTTTACTGTTACCACCATGAGCACCTTTAACAACACATTAGTGGCCCTTGCCAGCACAACGTCTAACACTTTGTAGTACTTCCTGGTCCACTAGCCTTCCAGGACTTAGAGGGTTCCCAGGCCAGCGTCTTTGGGAAGATCACCTCTGATTCATCACATACCCTTCCCTTAATGTCACTGGTTTTCACAGCCTTTATTGGGAATTGTGAAACGAAATCAGCATTTCCCTGTTCTTTTCCTTTACAATGTTCAACCGAAAAGCAATAGGGCTGTAAGTCCAAAAACCAGCGCATAACTCTGGCATTGGTATCCTTTCTTAGACTCAACCACTTAAGGGGAGCATGATCAGTAACAAGGTAAAATGTGCTACCTGTCAGATAGTATTTTAAATACGTTATTGCCCGTTTAATAGCTAGTGATTCAAGTTCCAGAGTGGCATAATTCTTCTCATGAGGAAGTAGTTTCCTGCTAATGTAAAGAATGGGATGTTCTATACCATCATGGCTTTCTGATAATACAGCCCCAAGACCAGTATGTGGTGTGTCTGTTTGTAGGATAAATGGTCTATTAAAGTCTGTCACCTTCAAGACAGGTTCACTACATAAGATATGTTTTAATTTATCAAAACAACCTGGTCTTCAGGGTGCCATTTCAATTTTTGAGGTTCTGTATTTCTAAGCTTGTCTGTGAGAATGGAAATAATGGAAGCAAAGTTAGGGATGAATCATCTGTAACAAGAAAGGCTGTAGTTCTTTCTTGGTCTTGGGAGCCTGAGTTTCTTCAACTGACAACTTATTCAGTTTGAGGCTGACCTAATCCATTTCCCACTGTAAAAAAACCTCAGGGGTTTTCCCTTCCCACTCCCGGGGGATCCTCTAAACAGGTGGCCAGGGGAAGGCTATCGCTTTTAGATCCCAACCCTGGGTGCCAACTAGTGGGGGAGGATCACCTGGGTGGAGGGTCCTCTGCGATTGGGGAGGGATTACCCCCTTTTTTCTAACACTGCCCTACCCGACATCCCTCAGCCTGTATGTCTTACATTTCCACAGACACGTACTTTCCTCATTCCTTTGATGAAATAACTGAGACGAGGAAGAGGAGCATTTCACCAGAAACTACATTCAGAAGCACTCTACTATTTTCATGAATGTCCCACTAACCAGGTCAGGTGAAGTCAGGCACCGGGCAAAGATTGTATCCACCTGAAGCTTGTTAATACTCCACAGGTGTCTAAAAGGAGTAGAGCAAGAAACAGAGAAAACGAGTTGGAGCCCGAGAAGGAACGCGAGTCAGAGAACGAGCTGACAGGCAACTGGGAAAGCCTGAGTACCCCGAGATCTTCTGTCGGAGAAAGGAGGACGCCGAGACTCTGAGAGCCTGTGGTTTGAGAAGGCTAGAGAAAGTGTGGTGAGGGAGTCGTGTCTCAGAGAAGCCAGAAGAGGATTGTATGGTATGCTAATCTCTGAAGGGAAGTCTTTGAGGAGGTGATTGTTCCCCTGGGCCAGCGAGGCAGCCAGTAGTGTCTGAGGGGCAGGCGAGCAGCTCCTGACCTTGACACGACATAACTGCAAAAGCTGCGCTGAAGTAATCACAACCGGGGAGTTCAAAGTGAGATAGGAGCCCAGTTGGTGAAAGATGCGAAGCGCAAGAGATAATTTGTTGCAAGTGAAGGACAAGCATAGGATGAAAGACTCGCTGGAGAGAAAGCTTCAATTGTCCACTGTGAACTGTAATGTGAAAGCAAAGGAAATACAGTGACGTTGTGGTCACGTGTACGTTTACACGTTGTCAAAAGATTCTATTGAAATTGAATCACTCTCCAAAAGTGCAGGGGAGCTGGGCGAAGCTCGAAGTAGGAGCAAAATAGAAATCATGAGATGGGAGATGCGCGAGATAGGAAGAGAAAGCTGATACCCCAAAAGAAGCTATAGAGTGCCTGGGGCACGACCCAGAAAGCTAATTGTGGAAAAGGTAAAGAAGCTAAATAGTCCCTGGGGCACGACCCTGTTTGTAAACTGTGATAAAAGCGCTAAGAATGCTGGCGGCACGATCCTATGAAGCCAATGTATTAGAGTGGTCCTGCACAGGGCTGAGTAAAACCGTGCGCTCTCAAAAGTCTCTGATATGAAGAGTTTTTGAGAACTGTTCAACTGTTGGGGAAGGGAACCCCGTTTTTGAACAAGGGAATGTGATGTGAAGAGAAACCACTGAACTGTCAAGTTGTTGGAATTGTAGGGGAAGGAAACCCCTGATAAAACCAGAGCAGAAGAGTCTTGTGAAAGCCAAATATTGTGAACTGTGAAATTCCTGAGAGAAGGTGATGAGAAGGGCTTCCAAGTCTGTGGAGAAAGAAAGCCCTTAGAAACCTGAAGGAAATGTGTGTGACCTATTTGAACCCAAGGAACTTGGTTGAATCCCAAGTAACTATTTTATTTTTATCCAATCCCGTACACAATATTGTTCTCGAAGAAAGTGAGGGCAAGCATTGGTTTGACACAGCAACTTTATTATTTTGACTGACAGACATTTGACTACCTTTTGACCTAGTGTAATGGTTGAGAGTCTAACGCAGAGTCTTGGGTCTGCTGTTCCATCTACTGTGAGACAGTCTATGCTGCTACTGAACTCTATTTCCCACTACAAAAGCTCCACCAGACGCGGAGTCAAACGCAGAGTCTTGGGGTCGCTGGGAAGCATGGAGCGAGGAGTGACTCGTTTTCATCTGATAACTTAAGACCTACACTGCTCTCTTACCTGCCGATGGTCCCTCAATGATGAATGGAGATCAAACTGAAGCTGACCCTTGTCCCGACAGAAGCTACACCTCCAATAATATCAGAGGAAAATGTCTGCTGTGACAACTACTGAAGGTGTAGGTGAGAGCGCCAGCGCCTGCGCTTGTGCTTCTAATCCCATCCCGAAGCTTATCCCGGCTCCCCTCCCTCCGAGTACTTTAAGTGCACAGACTGCTCATGAGGGAACAAGGAACCCCCTTTTAACAACAGATGATAACGCGACGGGCAGCGCTAACATTTCAGGAAAGAAACACAGTACCATAACTGTTATTTCTCTATCCTTGAATTCCCCAAACCCAGCGTCGCTCAGAGGGGCTTTTACCCTCCATAGAAGTGCGGAATCACAAAGCAAAAGAAACAAATTTGTCATCTGACACGCCAACGGTCTCCCTAGCCGCCAAAGCGGAGGAGGGAGAAGCAACCGGTTGGGATGAACTGTCCAGCGGGCCCACCTGCATTACCCACATGACTCTGTTGAAGCCGCTGGCAAGAAGGAATTTGCCCATGATCGACAGCTCGGCAAGTTCGCTACCAGCCCCACAATCTAACATCATGCAGGTAAAAGCTACAATCCATCCAAACCCGTTTACCAAGACTAACTTGAACAACCCCTGTCAACAGTCAAGGGCGGGAGGACGATGGGGAGGAGGTATGCTCGAACATTAATCTACTGAGCTTGGATGATCCACGAATAGACAGACAGGAAGTCAATAAGCACAACTCCAACACAAAAGATAACCCACAAACAACGCCAAACACAACTTCTCCAGAATCAGCGCCAGAGAAGATTTTCACTCCTTTGGATGCCATACCTAGTGACATTCAAGCAAAAACCGGAAAAGAAATGACTCCTAAGCTTTACCGTACCTCCCTCTGACTCAGAATTGACAAATCCTACCAAAATGCTTACAAACTGTAATAAAAAGAATAAAAAAATGCCAAACAGATCCAATGGCTCTAAAGGATCAAAGAAAGTTAAAAAATCCACTAGAATCGGGTCTCACGCAGAGCAAAAGGAGATTGGGACGGACCCACCCACCAAGATCAATACAAAGCCTACCTTGGCATCCAACACATTACAAAAAAGAACATTCAGGAAAATTTTACCAAAAGGTCCCATCTTTTCGAAAAGCTTGATAAATTACTTCCTGAGGCATACACTGAACGCCGACGAAATAGCTCCGATTTCACCTCATGAACTCTCAGATGCTGAAATTCTAGAAGAAGCTCATGAGGACTCTGTCCCTCTTCACCCGTCAGAGACGTTAGATCAAGTCCCAATACTAAAACCAATAGACTGCTCGAGAACGGAGTCTCCCAGGGACAGGGCCCCTTTATTGGGGCTGGAGAACCCAAGGTTATCGTAGGACGAAAATACACCCTAATTTAAGGAATCAAACAGATGTACCTGCAAACAACCAAGAAGTACTCGCACCCACAGAGGAGGCAACAAATAACTTACCTCGCACCCCTTTCAAAGACTGCCTGGAAAATTAAAAAAGCTCCACAAAAAAAGGCGTCCGAAACTGAAAAACTAGTCCCTCGACTTGTGACGGCTTTTATTGCTACTCCTTCACAGGATGCCCAGAGCCTAGAGTCCACGACCAAAGGAGAGCCGAGGAGGAAACATGACCCCTTTATACTGGAGAGATCGAGTTTACCAAACAATTCGCTAAGATTTGGCGAAGGTCTAAGCCATCTGGAAACCCCTAAATGTTATTATAGAGATACAACACAACATCAAAGACCTAGGATGAACTCAGAGGTCTATTCTACCCAGAACTCCTCTTCCTCCTTCTCTGAAAATAGGAGATCCGGTGACACTTCAGAGCCCAAAACAAGTAACCGTTCCAAAAAAACAGATCTACTAAGCATCATGTCGACCGTAACCATTGCACTTGCTCCCTTCTCAAAACTCTACAAAGGGATAAATGAGGCAATGAAGGACAATACAACCTTAATTGCCATGATGTGCACCAAGCTTATTTTCCTACAGGGCTACATTACAGCTATGGACAGACAACATCAACCCCAAAGGGAGGGGCGCGGATAGCGCACATGGCGTGAGGAGGTTATTCGACTGAGCTCCCGTCTGAGATATTTAACTTATCCTCTATTTGCAGTATAAGACCAAAATTTCTACAACCAAAAGCAATATTAAGTGGGGGAACCTCTTCCCCACCACCCGGTGAGTCTTTAGAAGAGAATCGGGCCTGGCTTCTGACCGAAACGGCAATCTCAAGAGACCCCCCTGGGCCCCGCAAGATGGCGCCGCTGGAGATCCAACAATGCTGAAGGACATATCGATTTGTGAGCAACACTCTGACCTTGGAGAACGGGGCGCTGAACCGAGCTTTCCACGCATGCCCATGCTGGGACACAAACTGAATCCAGCCTAGTATCCCGGCTCCCAAATTTATTCCATGTCGCCCTGCATTCCGGCCTCCCAGGTGCCCGCCCTGTGACACGGCGCAGGAATCCACCCGCGGCTGCCCGCCTTGAAGGTAGTCGCCGCGGGACACTCAGAGCTTGGCTCCAACCTGGCCAAGCACACAGCGGGACCCAACACCGGCCTGTGAGCCGGAGGAATCATTAGTGCGCCGAGGCACCTCCTGAACACATGGAGACAGCCGGAGCGTAGTCAGTGAGACGCCAGCAACCGGAGCTCACACAAGGTACGTGATACAGCGCGGGAACCCATCCGCGGCCACCCTGCCTTGGAGGGAGTCATTGCGGGACACGTAGAGCTTAACCTCAGCCTGAGCCAAGCATATAGGTGGGACCCAACTCGAACCTGCAAGCCCGTGAGCCGGAGGATTCCTCTGTGTGCTGAGGTGCAGTCTGAACACACAAAGGCAGCCAGAGCATCAACAGTGAGACGCCAGCAACTGGAATTCACACAAAGGTACGCCACACATCGCGGAATCCACCCGCGGCCACCCTGCCTTGGAAGGAGTCACCCTGGGACACGCAGAGCTTGACCCCATTCTGAGCCACGCATACAGCGGGACCCAACACCGACCTGCAAGCCCGCCTGAGGACTCCTTATTACACAGAGGTGCACTCTAAACACACAGAGACAGCCAGAACGTTGACAGTGAGACGCCAGCAATCAGAGCTCACAAAGAGGTATGTGGGCCTCAGAAATGCCTCCTAAACCCTGCTGGTGCTGTCAGATCCTAGCGGGTAGATCACGCTCAGCGAGCCCAGCCCCAAACTCACCAGCTGCAGGGGCGCTTCAACAGTTAATCACCGGCAACGGTAGTGCTACCCACATGGGCACAGCCTGTGGGAGTCCCCTGAACCAGTCGACACTCTGGGGAGTCATCCCACCCCCCCTCCCGGATCCTGCCCTGAATTGGGGATACCACAAGGAGAGGCCCTGCGCCCCCCATAACCAGCAAGCCCCTGCCCTGGAACTAAGGGCTCAACCCGATGCCACAGGAGACAAAGTGAAACATCTGCAAAGCAGCGTGGGTTCGCAGCGACCTGATCCAACTAGGCCATCACTAACACATTGGCGCACCCCACCCAACGACAGGCAAGCCACCTGGGCCACTGGGGATAGCCCAAGGCACCCGCACCATCTAAATCCACCGCTTCAGGCAACCCATCTAACTCAATCATATCCACGAACGCCGACCATCATCATATATGTGCCCTAACACTTTGCTCACATCCCACTAAAGCACTGGGGCACACCATATTTTCACAGCTGGTGGCGAGCCAGGCGACTGCACTACTCCAAAAGAGCAAGGGCCTGCTTCACATGCCCACACGCAATACAACACGACAGCAACATACCGAACAACGACTGCGAAGTGACTTAAGGTAACCAAAGAGGAATGTCCCCCTCCAAGAACAAACGTAAACCGTCAATAATGGATTCCTTTGCAGTCACCAGGCCCAAGCAGCAACCGCAACATGAGACCAACTCACAACTAGAGTCACCCACCTCTGATGATGACCCTAAGGAGGCGCAAGTACTGCAGGCCATTTGCAGCGCTCAGATCGTTTATTGACACCAAAATAGACAAAGTCAAATCTGACATGCAACTAATGCGCCAAGATGCCCACGATTTGGCCGATGGAGTGACCACCACGGAAGAAAGCCTACAAGACACTGTCGAAACCACCTTGGATCTGAATGCTAGGGTCCAGGAACTGGAAATGAAGGTCGCACGACTCGAGGCGCGTTCAGAAGACACAGAGGGGCGAGCCCGCCGCCACAATATACGGATACTAGGAATCCCGGAAGACATGGAAGGATCTAACCCGACTGAATCCGTGGAAACCATGAAATAGGGGTTGGAAAACTCTCTCAAGGGTTCTCAGTGGAGAGAGCTCATAGATCTCTGCAAAAAAGGCCCCCACCAGGATCATACCCACGTCCAATGATTGCAAAAATCCTAAACATTTGAGACAGAGAAGCAATACTTAAATTCTCGAGGGAAGGAGGAGAGAGTAAACAAAATGACTCCAAGATTGTCATGTACCCAGACTATACCCCTACTGTGCATCAGGCAAAAAACTAATTTGTGCCAGTGAAGGCTAGGCTTCGGAAACTCAACCTCTAATACATGCTATTATACCCATCACGCCTCAAGGTGCTCTATAAAGGAAAAGCGGTATTCCTTGAAACCCCAGCTGCAGCAAATATGTGGCTGGAACACAACAACCTGGCCGGAGATGAGGAGTCTGTCACATGAGCTGAAAGGGAACGTGGGGACTAGTGGCTCCACATAAGCACGTGACTGCATGGCGTGGCCGCACGGTGCTGACCTAAGACAACCACCTACTGCTGCAACTCTAATTACTATTGTGGACGGGAGCCCACAGGACCACACATGCAATCTGCTACAACCCACCCCATCGGAATTTGTGCGGGCCTGTTGCCGGCACACCACTCGCACCAGACGACCTGGACAGGCCTAAATGGCACGGGAGCGCCTGAGCGTTGTCTCTTCAATGCAACTGCTGAGGGCAGTTAAAAGTTGTTACGGTTTATTCTCTCATTCGTTGGTATGAATGTTCAAACAGTTGAAAAGTCTCCAGGTGATGTTGCAATGGCCCGGGTAAGGCCGCGGGGGGAGAAATGGGCAGGCCGGAACCAATTGTTTGAGGCGCAGTGCGCCCTTACTCCTGGACCACCAAGAAAGGTGTGAACGGTAAAGGGAAGGAAACCCTTGAACTCTCCCCTGAAACACCATGGAAACACGCATTAATGTATTAACTCGGAACGTGCAGGGATTAAATCCTACTTGCTGTCATGCTTGCTGGACATATCTCTGGACCAGGAACAACCTCTCCATACAAAATGAGTTACGCCCATAGAACCGCTAGACCATTCTATTCGAAATGGAGGTTGTTCGATGCATTGCCCGGAAAACGACATCTGCATTTTTCACGTCGTTAAATTCAAGTGACTTAGTTCCGTCACATGTATCACGGCAGTACGTACATAAGCAGCGTGGAAACGTCGATCGCTGCTTCTGATTAATTCATTTTTGGCGTTTTGTAGCTGAACTCCGGACCTGCGTCCTCGCATTCCTTTCAGCAATTTCTTTGGCCTTTTGAAGCGTGTTTTCCTCCACATGCTAATTCCTGGAGCCGTGTATCCTGTTCGCGTGCCAAATCTCCACGCGGATGCTGTCTCCAAGCACGGCTGTCCTGGGCTGCGTGTATCCTGTTCACGTGCCAAATCTCCACGCGGACGCTGTCTGCAAGCACGGCTGTCCTGGGCTGCGTGTATCCTGTTGGCGTGCCAAATCTCCACGCGGACACTGTCTCCAAGCGCGGCTGTCCTGGGCTGCGTGTATCCTGTTGGCGTGCCAAATATCCACGCGGACGCTGTCTGCAAGCGTGGCTGTCCTGGGCTTCGTGTATCCTGTTGGCGTGCCAAATCTCCACGCGGACGCTGTCTCCAAGCGCGGCTGTCCTGGGCTGCGTGTATCCTGTTTGCGTGCCAAATCTCCACGCGGACGTTGTCTGCAAGCGCGGCTGTCCGGAGCTGCGTGTATCCTGTTCGTGTATCCTGTTCGTGTGCCAAATCTCCACGCGGACGCTGTCTCCAAGCGCGGCTCTCCTGGGCTGCGTGTATCCTGTTTGCGTGCCAAATCTCCACACGGACGCTGTCTGCAAGCGCGGCTGTCCTGAGCTGCGTGTATCCTGTCGCGTGTAATCCTGCACGTGGTTTTCTGAAACTACTTTGAACCTTTGGTACCTGTGACAGTTAACAGGTGAACTTCTAATTTTCGTTCTTCGTGGGAAGGAAGTATTTCATGAACTATTGGAAGGTGATTGTGCATAGTACTTTGGAAGCTATCCTGTGGTGCACCAACCCGGTATCTAGCGTGAGCCTCGTGCCATTCGGGATAAGTCTCCCTTACTAATCTTCCCCTCCTTTGTCGTTGGTTCAACTCCTGGTTTTCTTCAAGAGACTTTCGTTGAATTACTTCAGTTTTTTGCCCTAAGGTCAGTGTTTTGAATTAATGCTAATACTGTGCTATAATAGGGATTTGAGTTTGGGACAGTTTCTTATGATACTTTATCTATCCTAGGCGTACTTCCGATACAATACCCACGCCCTTTCCAGTGATCCATCTCTCTGCCTGTTTCATCAGTCAGAGAGTTGTATCATTTGGAAGGTCTAATTTGACCTACCTACAATCAAGTCATGTGAAAAAAGGGTCCGGAAGAGCCCTACCAATTGTATCCTTTTTTGGTTACTGTATCCTTTTCAATTGATACATTGGTGATTTATGACACCTGCACAGGAAAAATATTGGAATAGCCATATTACAAGAAACCCATTTAACAAGGGAATCCACACCCACGTTACAGGGGCACTGGAGCGGGCAGGAGTTTGGGGCCGCCTACTCTAAATATACTAGGGGGGTGTTCACCTGGATGGATCAGCCCTCAACTCCCCTTCCAACTCACCAAGACTAAGACAGATCCAGAGGGCAGGTATATAATATTATGGGGTTGTATCGAACAGGCTGAAGTAAACTCATACCTCCCCAATAACAACATTCCAGCCCACCTGAACCTAATGTATGCCAAAATCACACAACACAGGAATGTTTTTTTTATCTGGGGAGGAGACTTCAACTGTGTAAGCAACCCAGAGCTGGATAGATCCACAACCCTCCTCAACGGCCCGACAGCGCCCACTACCACACCAAACGCCGTGTTAGGCCGCCTCGATCTAGTAGATGTCTGGAGGGAGTTACAGCCGGGGGAAAGGGGCTACTCCTATTTCTCATCCCCGCACAACCTCTACACCAGGATCGATTACGTCTTTGTTGGCAGGGAACATCTACCCCAGATAGAAAAGGCGCAATACCTGGGCAGAACCATCTCAGACCATTCGCCCCTGATGTTAGAATGGAACATTACTAGACCCAGATCCCCCATACCGACATGGAGAATGCCCACAGAAGCATTGAAAGACTTATCATTCAGGGAAGACCTTAGAGGCTCCCTAGACAACTACATCGAGGAAAACATGGGAAGTGAAGACCACCTAAGCGCAGTAGGGGACGCCCTGAAAGTGGTAATGCGGGGTGAAATCATAGCGTCGCGGGTGGCATCAGGAGACAACTACGGACTGAACTAGAACAATGGGAAAAAGAAATAGAGAGGCTAGAATCCACCACCCGGGGCAATCAGCAGGAGGAAGACAAGCTCAGGCAGATCAGACTCGAATGCAAGGAAGCCTGGGGCAGGCCCGCTAGGTTAGACTACACTACTAGAACCACCAGGGCACACACAGAATCAGATAAACCTAGCCGCCTGCTAGCTTGACTCTGTAAGAATGAACACCCTAGGCATCTAACCACTGCACTGAAAAGGGACAATAATACCCTACAACAGACCCAACAAAGCATTAATGACACTTTTAAACAGTTTTACGCCCAGCTATATTCTCATGATGCCCAGGTCCCCTGTCACGCTTCACTCACCTGCTGCATATGGTAGCAAGAGCCCATATGCCTTTAGAACGGCAGCAAGACTGTTCTACAACAAGTGGAGTCTGTTTTCTAAACTCCCCACGAAACACCACTGCATTCCGGCTCCTAAGGTCACATGACCGCTCTGAGCACAACAGTCACGTGCTTCGGCATGTATTTAGGTCCTTTCCTCAAAGCGCCAAGCGCTTCTGATTGTTGCTGCTACCTTGTTACTCGTTGGCGGTCGGATTACGCTCGGACAGCGTCCAGCCTGGATTCTTAAGGCATTCTGTTTCCAATCCTTTTCCGGACCTTGGTTCATGAGAAGGAAACTCCAAAGACAATTTCCACCTCGCGGAATTCACCTGCAGCTGTCCGCGTTTCCTCGCGGAGTTGCCTCGCGGAATTCGCCTGCAGCTGTCCGCGCTTCCTCACGGAGTTGTGTTGCTAATCTGCGGGCCGCGGTCCCTCGCGGAGGTGCTGTCTGTCCGCTTCAATCCGAGGTCGCTCCTATTCAGTACCGGATGGTCTCTACAGTAAGTCAGATTCCCAACATATGTCTGTTCCTGTGTGCTGATCTTCCATTTACAACCATCCACATTACTCTCAAATCGGAGGAAGTGACTCTCTAACTTTTATACTTTCTTGAATTATTCCATTATTACTAAACTCTTCAGTTCTATCCCAGTTGGGAATTATTCTTTCCAAATAAACATTAAGGGTGAATGTTATTGACTGTGTGAAGACTGAGAGGCCAGAATCTTTATTTCTAAATAGTTACAAAGGGTGATAACAAACTATCAACCAGAGGATTTGCCGATTACACCCTGCTGGAGATGCCAGGATTGTTTTGGGTTTTGTTTTGTGCAAAGAACTAAGGACGCTAACCGGAGTGCACCTACCCGACTCTAGATCGACCCTCGTTCTGTTCGGGATTAGTTTCCTACTAAACTTCCCTTTCCTTGTCGTTGTTTTTTATTTTGGAATCATTTGGACCTTCAGATCGCCTCAACTCTACAAACTACTCCTACAGGTTAGTGTAGCGATAGTGGGATCTTAAGGAGGAATTGAATCATATAGTTACTTACCTTATTTATTTCTTGTATACAGATTGGAAAGTGTGCCTTGTTACTCACCCTTTCAATTGATTCCTCGCTCTGACCATGTTATTCAATCGGACAGTGGGTGAAATCAAGGGAAAGGTTTTTGCCTTGAGGATACTACAGTGAAGGTCGAGAAGAAGAATTCAGAGTCATACTGTATCCTTTCATGCTATTCCACCTGTATCCTTTTTGGTGTTTTACTTGGTCAATTGATTCAAGGGTAGCATGTCAGAATCAGAAGCCATAGCAATGGAGGTAGTAGACCCCCTGGAAGCCCTTACGCGATTGATAGCTGATCTATGCAATGAAATGATCACTGCTCAGGATTCATTGCTTACTGCATGGATGTTCTACAAGACGCAATGCATTCTTCCTCAAATCAGGGAGGTGAAGTCCCGGCAACCAGGGCTTCCAGTTCAGGTTCAAGTACTGATGCCTACGCAATTTCCCCTTGCTCCTCCTGAGAGATTTACTGGTGACCCTAAAGCATATCGTACATTCGTTAATCAGTGCCGCTTACATTTTTTGTGTCGGCCTAGCTCATTTCCTGATTTAACTACCAAGGTGGCATTTGTTCTATCATACTTGGGTGGCAAAGCTGCGGCATGGGCCAATCCACTGTTAGAAAACAACAGTCGGTTATTTATTTATTTTTAAATGTTTTTATTGGCATTTAGACATTTACTGTTATATACAGAACCATTACGGTTATGGTATGGGTCATGTCTTGCGTTATATACATCTTATGCCATGTAGGTTATGTTTAACATTAAACAGGAAACAAGTAAACAAGTAACAGTGGTAAGATTGACTGTCCTTTTACCCTCTGACTGTTATAGTCTCTAGATCTTGATCGAACCCTGGCATTCACTTTGTTGGGCCCCGTCTGGGCTTCGTGGGATGAGGTGGGGGGGCTCGCGTGGCATTGATGTTACAGTTCACGTGTTGAGCTGTCGTACAAAGTGAGAGAAGCGGGTTCAGGGAGGTTTGTAGCTTGTTGAGGAGATCATTTCTCTCAGGATGGATTTCCAGGCCTCTAGTGTGGCACACGAGTCCTCTCCGCCCCGGTTGATCCCCTCCTCCCAGGCCCCGGTTTCAGCCGCCGTCCACCTTTCCAATTCCTTGATCCAGGGTTCGTACCTGGGGCCTGCTGGCGATTTCCAGGCCATGGCAATCGCTCTTTTCACGAGGATACATGCCATGTCCATGAGCTTCACTAGATGTTTGATTTTGCTCAGTCTCGGGTGGGTACCCAAGAGGCATTCTTTAGGTGTCCATTCGTATATCTTTAGGCCAGCTTTTCTGCAAGTCTGTTCGGCGGCGTACCAGAGTTTCTGGGATTTGGGGCATGTCCAGAACATATGGATCATGTCCGCACGGTCGGAGGGGCACCATGGGCATGTTGAGCTGGCTTTATCACTGAATGTGGATATTCTGTGTGGGGTCATGTAAGTCCTGTAGAGGATATTGAGCTGAATTAGCCTGAATCTGGCGTTCCTGGATGCCTCTTTCGGGTACGATAGCGCTCTGGCCCATTCTGCCTCTGTGATTTCGGACCCCAGGTCGGACTCCCATTTCTCCTTCAGGCGTGCGCTCCTTGGGTTGGGTCTGTCATTTATTTGGGTGTATAGTCTTGATGTCGGTTTCCAGCCATCGCTAACAGCGTAGCTCTCCTGTACAAGGGGGTGTGTCCCAGGTTCTTCGGGCCATACGTTCCATTTCTCCTTGGCAATAAGCTTCACCCTTTGGTACCATAAAAATTGCCCCGGGGCGAGTCCGTCTTTCGCCTGGAGAGATTCAAAGTCTTTGAATAGCCCGCCTTCGAACATGTCTCCCCATGTGTATAGGCCAAGGTTCTCCCACCTCCTTATTACCGGTAGGTCAAGGGGGGTTTTGCATGCGTCTGCTAGGATGGGAATCTCGGGTGAGTACGGGTTTTGTAGCCCAGTCAGGGAGGTGACCTTCTTCCATATTTGCCGCCCCAGTTGTACTATCATAGGTGGGTCTGGGGGGCCTATTCTAGTGTTCCAGACCAGTTCCTTAGGATGCATGGGTGGGGTTAGTCGGCGGAGGAGGTTCGTCTCAGCTGAGGGTTCGTCGGATAGCCAGTTGGCGACATGAGACAGTTGGGCCGCCAAGTAGTATCTTTGAAAATCGGGTAGCTGAATTCTACCTGAGGCATAGGGAAGTGTCAGGATGTTCAGTGTAAATCTGTGCCTGGTTCGCCCCCATAGAAAGTCTCTGATTAAGGATTCTAGCTTTCTGAAGAAGGCTGGGGGAATGTAGTATGTGATGTTGGTGAAGTAGTAGAGGAATCTGGGTAATATTATCATTTTAGATATTGCAGCTCTGCCCATCACCGATAGCGGGAGTTTCAACCAAAATTTGATGGATCTTCTTACTCTAGACATCGCGGCCTCCGTGTTGCACTCGTGGGTGGAGATTGATGCGTGTTTGATGGTGAGGCCCAGGTATCGAAAGGCCTCCGTTTGCCACTGTATCCCGATCTCGGGGAGTTCTGCTGTGCTCTTTCCTCTGAGTCCAGCAAGAGGGAAGGCGTATGATTTCTGGCGACTGAATTTTATCCCCGAGTATTTCGCGAAATTATCCAGGATTTCTAGGGCTATGGGGGCATTGATCTGGGGGTCTCGCAGGTATAAGAGAACGTCGTCTGCGCAGAGGGAGATTATGTTGTCCGTCCCACCAATGATAATGCCCGCGTCGAAATGTTGTTTCCTGAAATAAATCGCAAGTGGTTCTAAGCCCAGAATGTATAGCATTGGGGAAAGCGGGCATCCCTGCCTAGTTCCTCTCTGGAGAGGCCAGGCCCCTGATATCCAGCCCCCGGTCTTCACTCTTGCCACTGGGTTGGAGTAGAGTACCTTGACCCATCGGATGAATTGTTCACCGAGTCCAAATTCCCTCAGGGTCTCGATCAGCCATTCCCAAAAGATCGAATCGAATGCCTTAATGGCGTCCAGCGAGAGTACCGCCAAATCTTCTTTGCATCCTTCTGTTTGTGCCATTATGTGCTGAAGCCTTCTCAGGTTGGCTGTGGTGTTGCGTCCTGGGATAAAGCCACTTTGGTCCTCGTGTACCAGGGATCCTATCACCCTTGAAAGTCTTTTGGCCAATATAGTTGTTAGTATTTTGCTATCGTAGTTCAGGAGTGCAATTGGGCGATATGAGTCACATTTTTCGGGTGGTTTGCCGGGCTTGAGTATTGGGACTATTAGGGTTTCTCTCATGGTGCCAGGTAATGTTCCAGTCTCGAATGACTCTTTGAAGACTTCGTGCAGTATAGGGGATAAAATCTCTTCATAGGCCTTGAAAAACTCTGGGGTGAGGCCGTCAGTTCCGGGGGTTTTACCTGTGGAGAGGGATCTAATCGCCTCGGTGATGTCTTCGATCGTGATGGGCGCTCCCAGCGTGTTTCTCTGTTCCAAGTCCAGTTTGGGTAGGCCTACTTCTGACAAGGTGTCTCGGATGTCCGCCTCAGGGATTTGGACTTTGTGGGCATATAGTTCTGCATAGAAGTCTGAGAAAACATCGTTTATTGCCTGTTGTGTTCTGTGGACTATGCCATTGTCATCTTCAATCGTGGTGAGGGTCGGTCTGGGATGTTCTTTCTTACATAGCCAGGCTAGTATCCTGCCTGGTTTATCTGCCTCTTTATGAGCCTTTGTTGTGCGGGTAGAGAAGTCAAACTTTGAGAGCCTCTCCCATGAGGTTTTGCAGGCGTCTCTGATCTCCCTCAATTTGATTTCCGTCTCGATTGTGGGGGAAGGGTCGTTGTCGAGTTGCCTGATCTTTTCCTCCTCGGCTTCCAGTTCCCTTTGCAGTTGCCTCCTGATCCCGCCTGCCTCGGCAATCACCTCTCCCCTTGTCGTCACCTTCATTGCTTCCCAGACGGTGCTCCATTTATCGACTGACCCCTTATTGATCTCTATGAACTCTATTAATTTCTCGGCCAAGGTCTCCTTGAATGTGGGGTCGGTTAATGCCTCGATTGGCATGCGCCACATCGGGATAGGGGGTCGGGGAGGTCGCAGGCAGAGTTGTATTAATAGTGGGGAGTGGTCCGATATTGATCTGCCCAGGTAATTCGCAGATTCGACTTGGGGGATCAAGTCGTCGTTTACAAAGAGGTAGTCTATTCTGGTGTGCAGGTTATGGGGGGCTGAGTAAAATGAGTAGGATCTGTCGGTGGGGTGGAGGTCTCGCCAAATATCGACCATGTGCAAGTCTTCAACCCCTCTGTGTAAAGCCTGAGCGGGGGGATCGTTGTGTGATCGTGGGGCGATAGATCTGTCCATTTCGACATTTAAGACACAATTGAAGTCACCTCCCCATAGCAGGGTGCAGTCTCGGTGTAGCATAACTTTGGCACATAGTTTCTTGAGGTAAGAGGGTATGCCGTGTTGAGGGAAGTATGAATTTATTATGCATATTCGGGTGTTCTCCAGCATGCCCCACATCAGCAGGTATCTGCCTTCGTTATCTGATTCTACTCCCATCTGTTGGAATGGAGTGTTTGGGCTCACCCATGTGTACACTCCTCTTGCATACTTTGAGTAGGATGACCCGTTGCCTTGGCCTCCCCAGTAGTTTGATAACTTATTTGCGGAGTCGGCAGAGAGGTGTGTTTCCTGTAGGAGGGCAAATGATACCTTTTTCCTCTTCAAATAGGAGTGTATACGATTTCTCCGGAGGTATGATCCCATCCCCCTGACGTTCCACGTGATCACCCTGAGTTTTGAGGCCATTGCGTGGTAATGGTAATTGTCAAGAGGAAATTGCTGTTTTTTCTGCAGCTTGATCGCCTCTTGTTGTATGCCATGTCCAGTTCTGTTTGTACGGGGTGGTCATGTCTGGTGTTCAGTTTTGGGTTCTTTCCAGTTTGATTGCAGGTCTTCAGGGTTAGGGCAGTCGAAACAGTAACAACTTGTAGAAAAGGTTTATAACTGGTGCACCCAGCTGCAGACACAAGGGTGGAGTGCTCGGGTGCTCTCGCGATGTCTGTCCCAGTCCGGGTGTCTGTCGCGAGTAGGTGCGTGCTGGCAACTGGCCTGCACTGATTTTTCGCGGGAGCGTGGTCTGTGTCCATGTGCGGGAGGTCGGGTGGGCCCCGCAGCCTTTTAGCGTTCTTATGTTGTAGTTTTGCTTCGTTGATGATGATGGTTTCTTGTGTTCTTAGGTATATTGTGTGGGTGCAGGTGGTTGGGTAGAAGCATTCGGTCTTTATCCTTGGCTGTCTAGGTTAGGTTTCCCTTGAGAGGGTTCCATGGGCACCTCGGCCAGGTTATTGTGTTCCAACCACATGGTGGCTGCGGCTGGTGTCTCGAGGAATATAGCCCTTCCTTTGTAGATTACTTTCAGTCTGGAGGGATATAGTAGCATGTATTTTAGGTTTAGCTTCCTTAGCCTGGCTTTGACTGGGACAAAGGAGTTCCTTGCTCTTTGAACCGCTTGGGTGTAATCGGGGTATATGGTGATTTTTGAATTGCCTCGCTCTATTACTCCTCCTTCTCTTGAGAATTTCAGGATCACTTCACGATCTCGGAAGTTGAGGACCTTCGCTATGATGGGGCGAGGATAGGAGCCTGGGGGGGGTTTCTTCTGGAGGGACCTGTGGGCTCTCTCTATGGCGAAGCCTTGTGATAGGTTTGTGGCCCCGATCTCTTGTTGTATTAGTGATTCGATAAAGGCTGTTGGGTCTGCCGTCTCTGTCCCTTCCGGAATACCCAGTATTCTGATGTTACTGCGCCTGGAGCGGCCCTCTGCCTCCTCGGACCTTGCTTCAAGGAAGGACACCTTGTTTTTGAGCTCTGCTACTTCATTCTTCAGGGCCGTTGTATCGCTTACTATGTCGGTCTGAGACGCCTCAACGGTAGTGACACGTTCCGTTAGGTTACGAGCATCTTGCCTTATCAATTGGATGTCGGCCTTAACTTCACCAATCTTCGTGTCTATGAATGATCTCAGGGCCTCGATTGCCCCTATCACCTGATTGTGTCTGGTGTCTGCCTCCGGGCCGGCTCGCGTTGTTGAGTCATCTGGTGTAGATTGGGGGGTGGAGCTGGGTTTTGGCGTGACAAAGGGATCCAGGGTGGCATTTTTGGTTTTATTCCTTGAAGTGGCCATAGTGGAGCGTTTCTGACCTGGATGGAGGCCAGGGGGGTGTAGGTTTCCTGACCAGGCAAGTGATTGTGCGAGCTTTTTTGGCTCAGTTGTGGTACCCTGTTGAAGTGAGGGGTTCACATCGATTATGTGGTACAGGGACCGGGCGTTCGGTGGATGAGGTCTCCCTCTTTTGTGGTGTTGAGGAGGTTTTTGCCCCTGCTGTTTCGACTAGGTTTGTTGGCTGCTCTGTGAGTCTGGTTCTTTTGTATCCTGAGAGGAGCCGGGCAGATGAGGGTAGTATGAGACCGAAAGGGCACCAGGAGCGATGGAGTGTGGGCTATCAGATTTGTTGGTAGTGGGTAGGGACCCTCCGGAGGACAGCGAGTGGTTGGTTGGGCTCAGTCCGGGGGTTATGATGGAGTTGTTTGTGGCGTGCTGCTTCTGTCAATGTGTGCGCCAGACAGGCGTTTCTGGTGGGCGCACGGTTTCGGAGGATCTGGAAGGGCCCAGTGCGCTATCCCTGCACATGGGGCGGGGGGTGTTGAGCCGTGCCTAGGTGAACGGTGGGGCGAGGAGTCAAGAATTAGTTCCGGGTGTTTAGTGTCCGGGGCTGTGGTCTCCGCTTCGGTGCTGCGCAGTGGCGCCCGACTGGTGAGTCGGTGTGGATGTCGGTGCACAGCGTTGGGTGCACCGTTGTTTCGGGGAGAGGAGAGCAGCGGGGGGTGTGTGTGTGAGCACCGTGGGTCTGGACTCGTTGGGTTGCGACTTCATCGGTGACAACCCGAGATGGTCGCCATTTTAAGTGCCTTCCGCCAGGAGTGAGGGGCGCCCCGGGATCAGGATGTCAGAGCGGGTCCCTGGGCTTCGTGACACGGCGGTATGTATCGCCGAGTGCAGCAAATCGCCTGGCGCGTTCAAGCGCCTTGGTACCTTCGAGTTGCTGGGTCCGCAGTGCTCAGGGCAGAGTATGGGCGATCCGCTCCGTCGGATTTTGGCGGCCCTCCTCGGGGGGCAGGGGGATCCACGTCGGGGTGCCTGGGCGGGTCCGCCGCCTCCGATTTTCGCCAGGAGCAGTTGCCGAGTGCCGCCAATCGCCTGATGTACGGCGGCACTCAGGGGTGGGTGGTGTAGGTGGGTCCCCGGCTCCCGCAGCGGGGTCCGACTGTGTGGTTCAGCTCAGGTGCAGGCGTTTCACGCATGGGGTAGGGGGAGTCGGGTCGGAGCGTCTCGGCGGGTCCCTGATCAGCGTTTTTCGTCGGGTAAAGCGCTGGATGTAGCTAATCGCCTGATTTACAGCTACAGCCAAGGATGGGTGGAATAGTTGGATTTATTGCACCCAAAACAGGATCTGGCTGCGTGGCTCGGCCGGAGCTCAGGGGGTCGACGTCTTCACTCCATGAACCTTAGGCCACGCCCCCACAACAGTCGGTTATTATATGACTGTGACGCTGTTACGCTCAACTGGTATCCACAGGGACCCCACCCAGCCGGGTTACTCACTGGTATGCTTCTCAGCTTTGCCCTGATGTGGTCTGCGGGGAAGTTTCTGCCTGAAAATACAGGAGGACTGTGTTCAAGACTGACCGACTGGGGTAAGTATTCTCCCTCCACCCCCGTATGATTTCAGTCCCTCTGGTGCCCTCTCCTCACCTTTTGGTAGAATTAGGCGTGCTCTCCGTCCTGCCTTCTTTGCAGGGGCGCGTTGTCTTTCATGGGTGAGTGCGGTCCACTTACTTCACTGACACCGGCCCGTTTGATATTGTTCAGGTAGGTCTTATTGCTGTTCTTTAGTTTTGTTGATATCCTGCATGCCTTTCTTTGTTTAAAATGTCTCTTTTTTCTCCCTTAGGTATGCAAAGCTTCAGCGCGGCGAACTGGCTTGGTTGAGCCCCGCTGGTAAATGATGGCGCATTAAGAGCGCTATGATGCGGTAAGTAAGTGCTATGCGCAGCGCTGCGAAGTCTTTCCTTTGCTAACCTTTTTTTCCTTCCTTGTAGGTCTCGGTGTTCTTCAGCGCGAGTGGAATGTCCGGAGTGGTGCCAGCCGAGAGGCAAACAGCCAGGTAAGCCTTTTGAGCAGTTCGTAATTTGTAAATATCTCTACTGCTTTCTTTAATGTTGCCTCTATCTTCCTCTTTCAGGTCGTTCTGTCCGGGGGCGTGCAGATTCGAGGAAGCTGTTCTCAGTAGCTGCGAGTATTTAAAGATGAAGACTGCAGGTAAGATGCTGTTGCTAATGATGTTCCTTTTGTCTCCTTGCAGGTTCTGCTTCTCAGAGGTTCGAGGGAATAGCTGGACACGGTGAGCGTCACGTTGCAAGCTGCAAAGTAACGCGAAGCGTGTTGTCTTGCTCGGGTGTAGTTTAAATAGCCCCAACAAAATAGTCCAGGTAAAGTAGTCCCTGGGCTACCACACCCAAAACACTAGACCGCATAGCTTGGTTCTTAGGAACCAAGTTATGTGGATGCCTCCATGTTGGCTGGCAATGAAATAAAGTAGTTCCCAAGCAAATTGTTTTTCATGGTGTATGAGCCTGGCGCCATAGGCGCCAGCACTAGCCCCATGAGGGCTTTTGAAGAGGATGCCAGGCTCTAGAGGCCCGTGTCCTGACTCCACCTGGCCAATGGGTTTGCCAGAGGGGGTTTTGGCCGAGGGTCGTGACAGCACTCCCCCCTAAGGCCCCTCCCATGGTGTTCCTTCTGTCTGGCCCAGGTTTGGTTGGGAAGTTCCGATGGAATTTCCTGATTAGACGTAGTGCTTGGATATTCTCACTGGGCTCCCAGGATCTATCTTGTGGTCCAAATCCTTTCCAATCTACAAGATAATATTGCTTCATAGAGTATTTAGAGTCCAAGATATCTTTGACTTCGAATTCTGGTTCTCCGTCAACAAGTATGGGTTTAGGTGGTGTCCCAATCCGTGTGCCGGGTTGCATTGGTTTCAGGAGGGACACATGGAATACCGGGTGGATGTGTAGATTAGGTGGTATATCCAGTTTCACGGCTGCTGGGTTGATAATTGCTTTAATGGTATATGGTCCTAAGAATCTGGGATGAACGGTCCGGGTTCCCTTGATGGGTACAAATTTAGCGGCTAACCAAACTTTGTCTCCTACTTGATCAGGGGCCTTTTTCCGGTGTTGGTCGGCGAATCTCTTTTGTTTTTCTTTGGCATGAATAAGGTGTTCCTTTGCCCTTTTGAAAGCCTGAGTAATGGTTGTGTGTAGAATCTTTACCGCTGGCATTTCCAAGCTGGCTGGAAGGTCTAGTTCAGAGGTACGTGGATGTCTGCCATAAAGGGTATAGAAGGGCGTTTGTCCCATGCTTGAATGCAAAGAATTTTTACATGCATATTCGACTATCCACAGTAGGTCTTTCCAATTCCTTTGTTCGTGGTGCAGCAATGACCGTAAATATTGCTCGAGTGTCTGATTGGTTCTCTCGGTTTGGCCGTCCGTTTGGGGATGGTGACTGGTAGATAGCTGAACGTCGATCAGCGCCATTGCAAAACATTTTTTCCAGAAGTTTGACACAAACTGACTGCCTCGATCAGAGACCAGAACTGAAGGGAAGCCATGTAGCTTAACCACGCCATATAGGAATACTTTTGCTAAAGTGGCTGCGTCTGGGAGGCCTTTGAGAGGAATAAAATGGGCCATCTTCGGGAATAAGTCCACAACTACAAGGATGCTGTTGAACCCTTGGCTTGGAGGTAGATCAGTGATGAAGTCAAGGGAAAGAGTGTGCCATGGAACTGGAGGAATGTCCAATGGTTGTAGGAGACCAGATGGTTTTTGTTTCTGTGATTTATTTTGTGCGCAGACACCGCAGGACTGAATATACTGAATGATGTCCTTACGCCAGGTAGGCCACCAAAAGTTCTCTTTCACCTTAGCTAGGGTTTTGCCGATCCCAGGATGCCCTTCGATCAGTGAATCGTGATAGTTTGAAATAATATGCTATTGTAATTCCTTCTTGGGTACATATAGGCGATCCCAGAAAAAGGGTAGATGGTCCTTGATGGTATATTGTTCTCCTTGAGTTTGCCATGCGAGGTAGGCATCAGGATTCATTGTCTTTGTACTGGGTCTGGAGTTGTATATAATATTTCATCTATGCCCATGCGAGATAAGGCATCCGCCTTTCTGTTTCTGACTCCTGGTCGAAATGTGATTACATAATCATATTCGGCGAAGAAAAGGGCGCACCGTAATTGGCGCGAGGACTGGGCCTTGGCTGTTTTGAGATATTGCAGGGTTCGGTGGTCTGTGATGACTGTAATGGTGTGTCTGGCCCCCAGATGGTAGTGCCTCCAGGCTTTAAAGGCGGATTTAATAGCCAGGAGTTCCTTGTTCGTGATGGCATAATTAATCTCTGGAGGTGAGAACTTTTTCGACCAGAAGGCCACAGGATGTAGCTGGCAGGCTGCCGGGTCTGTCTGTGAAAGGACAGCCCCCATTGCGAGACTGGACGCATCAGTTTCAACGACATAAGGGAGGTCTGGACGAGGATGTCGCAGGATTGGAGCGGAGGTAAACCTTAGTTTAAGTTCCTGAAAGGCCTCTTCTGCTTCTTCGGTGCAAGCAAACTTTTTATTGTTTTTTCTTAATAGTACTGTGATTGAGTGCACAACCTGAGAGAAGTCTGGGATGAACCGGCGGTAGAAGTTTACAAAGCCCAGCATGCTTTGTACCCCTTTCAGAGATGTCAGTGAAGGCCATTTCAGAATGGCATCTACCTTGTGCACGTCCATTCTGATGCCTCCTGGAGTAAGGATAAAACCAAGAAATTCTACTTCGGTGACGTGAAAAAAGCATTTTTCAAGCTTTGCAAACATGTGATATTGACGGAGCTGGGTGAGGACTGAACGAACGTGCCTGACATGATCTTGTTCCGATGCTGAGTATACTAAGATGTCGTCTATGTACACTAAGGCGCACACATTAATTAACTCCCTTAAGACGTCATTCATGAAATATTGGAATGCCGCAGGAGCGTTGCATAACCCGAAGGGCATGACTTGATATTCAAACAAGCAGTATTTAGTACGGAAGGCGGTTTTCCATTCATCTCCTTTTCTGACTCGGACCAGGTGGTACGCTCCTCGAAGGTCCAATTTGTTATAAATCTAGGCATCTTTAACTTGGTCTAGCATCTCAGGGATAAGTGGCAAGGTGTAACGGTTCTTCACGGTGATCTGGTTCAATGCGCGGTAGTCAGTACAGATTCTCAAGTCTCCTTCCTTTTTCGGTACGAAGAACAAAGGACTGGCTGCGGGGGACTTCGAAGGATGGATAAATCTGTTTGCAAGGTACTGGTCTAAATAGGATTTAAAATGTAGGTTTTCTGGTTCTGTGAGAGCGTAGATCCTACCGCAAGGGATTTGTGCACCAGGAACAAGGTCAATCTGACAGTCATAGGGCCTGTGCGGTGGCAATGTATTGGCTTGGTCCTTTCGGAAAACATCCTGGAAATCATGGTATTCACTTGGCAAGGTATTAGTTGCTCCCAGGTTTGATACTGTCGCTCCGGGAGTCATGGGGATACAGACGTCACGTTTCTCCTCTTGGTAATAGCAGGCAGGGGAGCAGTCACCGGGGAAGGTTAATTTTCGTGCCCGCCAGTCTATCAAAGGGTTGTGAGCAACCAACCATGGCATCCCTAGTATTAGCCTGAACTTAGGTGCCTTGATGAGATCGAATGAAATAGATTCCCGATGTCCGTCCTGGCACAGCAAGGTTACCCTGGCTGTGCACTGGGTTACTGGTCCGGAAGGGATTTCTGTCCCATCCACGGTGGTTACCTTGTCCATAGTTGGCTTAGAACACAAAGGAAGCCCCATCTCTGCTGCCAGTTCTTGATCAATATAATTTCCAACTGCTCCGCTGTCGATGTATGCTTCAACGGCATGCATTCTTGACGACTGTTGGTGGTTAATTAAGATCACTGGTATTGCAAAGTGCGAGGTCAGCAACTCTTTCTTCTCACTTGACAAACTGACCTCTACATTTGTCGAGCTTGGTAGTTTTCCGATTCCTTAGCTTCATCCTTCTCTGTGGCACCGACAGTTCTTCTTGGGGGTTTTACTGGACAGTCCTTCAGGAAATGTCCTGGTTTCCCACAATACAAACAAAGCTGTTGTTGTCTTCTTTTGTCCCGCTCTTGTTTTCTTAATGGAGGCCGTATCCCTCCAATCTGCATGGATACTACACCATTTTCAGGTACGCAGGGTGTTTTCCCTTGGTCGAACATACACGGTCCGAATGTCTGTCTTAGACCGGTCTGCCTTTCGGTCCTGCAACCGGTGGTCTAGCTGCACGACCAGATTTATGAATTCTGCACAGTCTCTGGGTGCATCAACCACCTGGGCTAAAACGTCCTTTAATTCGCCTTGTAAGCCTCGATGGAATAACGTGGTTCTTTTGTTTTCTGGCCACCTAGCTTCGGCAACCAGTCTGTTGAAGGTAGCAATGTACGTTAACATGTTCTGATTCCCCTATCGGAGGGACAAGAGTTCATTGTCTACTGCTTGTTCCTGGGTATGGCGAGCAAAAAGTTTTTCCATTTCTCTCTGGAACCTCCCAAAGTCATGTAATAGAGGATCGTCATGGGTTACCAACAGCACCGACCAATCTGCTGCACTACCACTCAGGTATGATAAGACAAAAGCTACCCGAGCTTGGTCGTTTGGAAATGCTCCAGGCCTACAAAGAAAATGAAGGCGGCACTGATTGATGAATGCCGCATACTTCCTTGGGTCGCCTGAGAACCTTTCTGGTGGTGCCAGGGGCACTGTTCCAGGTAACGTGATCTGTACCGGAGTGGGTGTTATGGCAGGGTTTCGCATCATTGGATTGCTTCCAGGTAGAGGCGTCTATCCTGCCTGTGATTGCAAGTATTGCCTGCTAATCTCTTCAGTTCGTTCTTTGGTCACTATTAGGTCTCTCCGCAGGGCATTAGTCTCTTGTCGGGCAGAATGAACCTCAGCACGAACCTCTCCTAGTAATAGGGCCAATTGGTCCATTTCTGATGTCTCCATGGCGCCCAGGTGGATTTGTTATGGTAGGCTTTGCGTTCTGTTACGCTCACCTGGTATCCACAGGGACACCACCCAGCCGGGTTACTCGCTGGTATGCTTCTCAGCTTTGCCCTGATGTGGTCTGCGGGGAAGGTTCTGCCTGAAAATACAGGAGGACTGTGTTCAAGACTGACCGACTGGGGTAAGTATCCTCCCTCCACCCCCGTATGATTTCAGTCCCTCTGGCGCCCTCTCCTCACCTTGTGGTAGAATTAAGCATGCTCTCCGTCCTGCCTTCTTTGCAGGGGCGCGTTGTCTTTCATGGGCGAGTGCGGTCCAGTTACTTCACTGATGCCAGCCTGTTTGATATTGTTCAGGTAGGTCTTATTGCTGTTCTTTAGTTTTGTTGTTATCCTGCATGCCTTTCTTTGTTTAAAATGTCTCTTTTTTCTCCCTTAGGTATGCGGAGCTTCAGCGCGGCAAACTGGCTTGGTTGAGCCCCGCTGGTAAATGATGGCGTATTAAGAGCGCTATGATGCGGTAAGTAAGCGCTATGCGCAGCGCTGCAAAGTCTTGCCTTTGCTAACCTGTGTTTTCCTTCCTTGTAGGTCGCAGTGCTCTTCAGCGCGAGTGGAATGTCCAGAGTGGTGCCAGCCGATAGGCGACCAGCCAGGTAAGCCTTTTGAGCAGTTCGTAATTTGTAAATGTCTCTACTGCTTTCTTTAATGTTGCCTCTATCTTCCTCTTTCAGGTTGTTCTGTCCGGGAGGCGTGCAGATTCGAGGAAGCTGTTCTCAGTAGCTGCGAGTGTTTAAAGATGAAGACTGCAGGTAAGATGCTGCTGCTAATGATGTTCTTTTTGTCTCCTTGCAGGTTCTGCTTCCCCGAGGTTCGAGGGAATAGCTGGACACGGTGAGCGTCACGTTGCAAGCTGCAAAGTAACGCGAAGCGTGTTGTCTTGCTCGGGTGTGGTTTAAATAGCCCCAACAAAATAGTCCAGGTAAAGTAGTCCCTAGTCTACCACATCCAAAACACTAGACCGCATAGCTTGGTTCTTCGGACCAAGCTATGTGGATGCCTCCATGTTGGCTGACAATAAAATAAAGTAGTTCCCAAGCACATTGTTTTTCATGGTGTATGAGCCTGGCGCCATAGGCAATAGGACTGGCCCCATGAGGGCTTTTGAATAGGATACCAGGCTCTAGAGGCCCGAGTCCTGACTCCACCTGGCCAATGGGTTTGCCAGAGGGGGTTTTGGGCGAGGGTCGTGACAGACACCTTATTAGAAGCTATGAGCAAGGTATTCGACATGCAATATGCTACACAAGCCAATGATCTGGAATTGCTGAGTCTCTAGCAAGAAAACCAACCCCTGTTGTCCTATTTGGCCAGATTCAATCAGTTAACTGCTGAAACTAGTTGGCCCGAGGAGAAGAAAGCGGCTGTCTTTTACAAAGGCCTTTCCGAGGACCTTAAAGATGCCCTATCTACTGTTCCAGTAGACCTTATTTTACAAATAGATGCTCGCAAAATGCCCGGAAAGGTGAAAAGAAAACATTCCTACCACCAATGGCACGTTCCGACCCTCCAGTGGTGTCCTCCAATGATCCTGAACCCATGCAGATAGGAGCCATACGAGGTCGTCTTTCAAGTGCGGAACGGGAAAACAGGCGGAAGAATAATCTCTGCATGTATTGTGGTTCGGCAGACCATTTGTTGGTCTCTTGCCCAAAAAAGCCAAATAGGCGTCCGGGAAACGCCAAAACTCGGCCTCAGTAGGAGTCCCTTTGTCGAGTTTCAAAACAGGCTCCGGTAAAGTTACCTCTTCTGCTCCCATCGCCATTTCTGTGGAATTATGTTTTCACGGTTCTAAAATACAAACTCAGGCGATGATTGATTCAGGGGCTACTAACAATTACATTGATCTCTCATTCCTGCGAAAGGCTGCTCTATCTACGGTGACTAAGAAAGTCCCAGAAACAGTTAATACTGTCGATGGTTCTATTCTCGTTTCAGGAATGGTCACTAAAGAAAATATTCCAATTTCGTTGGTTCAATGCAATGGACATACAGAGGAAATAGTTTTTGACGTTATTGCAGCACCTCAGTACAAGTTGATTCTGGGTATTTCTTGGCTGACTCAACACAATCCATTGATTGATTGGGCAACAGGTCAAATACAATATCCTTCATCATTTTGCAATGAAAATTGTTTTAAAGAAGCGGAATTGGTCAGGGATTCATCTGTTGCTTCTTTGCTTGACACCGCCTTTACTATAGGAGCAGTGTCTGCACCTGACATTCAAGTACCACAGGAATACAATGCTTTTGCTGATGTATTCGACAAGGGTATGGCTGAACATCTACCACCTCATCGTCCTTACGATTGTCCCATAGAGCTATTACCCGGTTCTAAGGTTCCAACTGGAAGAGTCTATTCCTTGACTCAACAGGAAGATGCAGTCCTCAAAGAATACATTGATAAGGCGCTTAAGATGGGATTAATTTGTACTTCGCAGTCTCTAGCGGCCTCTCCTTTGTTCTTTGTCCCTAAAAAGGAGGGTGATCTTAGACCCTGTATTGACTACAGAGCTATAAATGACATTACGGTAAAAAATCAATATCCTTTGCCGTTAATCAGTGTCTTGTTAGATCAACTGGGTTCAGCAGTCATTTATACGAAACTAGATCTCTGTGGGGCATATAATTTGGTACGCATTCGCGAAGGAGACAAATGGAAAACGGCTTTCAAGACCCGGTATGGACTTTATGAGTACCTTGTTATGCCGTTCGGTTTATGTAATGCTCCTGCAACTTTTCAGTTTTTTATGAATGACATTTTTCGGGACATTTTGGACCGGTTTGATGTCATTTATTTGAATGATATCCTCATATACTCCACTTCATATCAGGAGCACATATGACATGTCTCTCAAGTACTACAAAGATTAAGGGAGCACAAGCTGTTTGTAAAAGCTGAAAAGTGTGTTTTTCACTCTCAGGAGGTTGAGTTCCTGGGTTATGACATCACAAGCACGGGAGTCCGTATGAATAACTCCAAGGTCAAGGCCATTCTGAACTGGCCCGTTCCTACCAATACCAAAGCATTGCAATCCTTTTTAGGATTCGCCAATTTCTACTGTCGCTTTATTAAATCTTTCTCTCAGACGGTAGCTCCATTAACGCTCTCACAAGTTCCAAATTGTCCTTTGCCTGGAACAAGGACGCACAGAGGTCATTCGATGCACTAAAGGAGGCTTTTACTACCACCCCGGTTTTGCAACATCCGGTCATTCATCTTCCTTTTTACGTAGAAGCGGATGCTTCTAACGTTGCAGTTGGGGCCATTCTTTCTCAAATCTGTCCAGACAGTAATGAGGAGCACCCTGTTGCTTTTTTTTTCTCGGAAGCTGAATCCATACAAGCGCAATTATACAGTCACAGAGCGAGAGCTCCCAACGATCAAAGACGCACTACAGGAGTGGCGTCACCATCTTTTGGGAGCTAAACATCCGGTGACTATATATTCAGATCATCGTAATATACAAGCTTTCAAAACATGAAATGTCTAACCGCATGCCTAGCCAGATGGCATGATTTCTTTACCCAGTTTGATTTTCAGATCACTTACCGTCCTTCACAAGAGATATTTAAGGCTGATGCATTATCACGTCTTGGTAATGACAAAGTCAAGTCAGAACCACATCCTCTGGTGGCAATGCACATAGCGTGCAGTTGTTCCGCTCAGTCTTCATTTAAACACGAGCTACAGGAGTGGGTATCTCAACATCCCCAGGAAGTGGTTTCATTGAACTTGGATATCCAGTAGGGCCTGCCGTTTATACAAGGCCTCCTTTATCTACCTACTGAGGACACCCGTTCTAGGGCCATGCGTTGGGGACATGACTCAATAATGGCAGCTCATCCGGGTCAAAAGAAAACTACAGAAATATTACGTCGATGGTGTTGGTGGCCTTCCATGTCTAGGGACATGATTGACTACGTCAATTCATGTTCTGTATGCGCCCAGTGCAAAAATCAACCTGGCAAACCCATGGGATTAATGCAGCGACTACCTATTCCCCATAAACCCTGGTACATGATTTCTATGGATTTTGTGGTTGAATTGCCATTAGAACAGGGTTTTAACACAATTTGGGATGTTGTGGATTACTTTACCAAACTTGCACTATTCATACGCTGTAGGGGTTTGCCCACTGCTGCCGTCTAGCAGAGCTTTTTCTGCGACATGTTTTTCGGTCCTTTGGACTACCCACTATCATCATTTCAGACAGGGGTTCCCAGTTTTCCTCCCATTTCTGGAAGGCTCTTACTTCTGCTCTGTTAATAGATGACAGAATGTCTAGCTCGTTCCATCCTCAAACAGATGGGCAAACGGAAAGAACAAACGGTACCATGGCGCAGTACTTAAGATGCCTCTGCCTGCAGTATCAGTCTAATTGGTTGTCCATGTTACCGTCAGCAGAGTTTGCATATAATAATTCACTTAATTCTTCTATTGGTACCACTCCGTTTTTATCCTTGTACGGCCAACATCGTAGATCCATTCCTTTGGATCCTGACCGGTCTACGGCCAAACCAGCATCCAGTTGTACAATACGTGACATATCGATGTTACATACACGAAACAGCCATCAATTGCAACGCGCCCAACAAAATGCCAAACGATACGCTGATGCCAAGAGATCCTCTGCTCCGGTATATCAGGTGGGGATGAAAGTATGGTTATCAGCTAGGAATGTGAAGATACCAGGCAAGAAGAAACTCATCCCACGGTTTATCGGTCCTTTTGCCATTACAAGGATTATCAATCCTGCGGCTGTCTTCCTGGAATTGCCTGCTTGTTGGAGAGTCCATCCTGTGTTCCATGTCTCTTTGATCAAACCATTCAATCCAAACACTCGGTTGCCTATTAGACCATTGGCCATAAAAGTCAGAGGTTCTGATGAATATGAGGTAAAGGCCATTCTTGACATGAAGATGCGTGCTGGTAAACCGCACTATTTGATTGATTGGAAGGGGTACGGTCCTGAAGACCGGACATGGGAACCGCTTGCCAACATACATGCACCAGTGCTGCTTCGTAGGTTTCATGCTAGGAGGGGTGTGGAGATGCCTTTGGGGGATGGTACTGTCACGCCTCACTCACCTGCTGCATATGGTAGCAGGAGCCCATATGCCTTTAGAACGGCAGCAAGACCGTTCTACAACAAGTAGAGTCTGTTTTCTAAACTCCCCACGAAATGCCACTGCATTCTGGCTCATAAGGTCACATGACCGCTCTGAGCACAACAGTCACATGCTTCGGCACGTATTTAGGTCCTTTCTTCAAAGCACCAAGCGCTTCTGATTGTTGCTGCTACCTTGTTACTCATTGACGGTCGGATTACGCTCGGACCGCGTCCAGCCTGGATTCTTAAAGCATTCTGTTTCCAATCCTTTTCTGGACCTTCGTTCATGAGAAGGAAACTCCAAAGACAATTTCCACCTCACGGAATTCACCTGCAGCTGTCTGCGTTTCCTCGCGGAGTTGCCTCGCGGAATTCGCCTGCAGCTGTCTGCGCTTCCTCGCGGAGTTGTGTTGCTAATCTGCAGACCGCGGTCCCTCACGGAGGTGCTGTCTGTCCGCTTCAATCCGAGGTCGCTCCTATTCAGTACCGGATGGTTTCTATAGTAAGTCAGATTCCCAACATATGTCTGTTCCTGTGTGCTGATATTCCATTTACAACCATCCACGTTACTCTCAAATCGGAGGAAGTGACTCTATAACTTTTATACTTTCTTGAATTATTCCATTATTACTAAACTCTTCAGTTCTATCCCAGTTGGGAATTATTCTTTCCAAGTAAACATTAAGGGTGAATGTTATTGACTATGTGAAGACTGTGAGGCCAGAATCTTTATTTCTAAATAGTTACAAAGGGTGATAACAAACTATCAACCAGAGGATTTGCCGATTACACCCTGCTGGAGATGCCAGGATTGTTTTGGGTTTGTTTAGTGCACAGAACTAAGGACGCTAACCGGAGTGCTCCTACCCGACTCTAGATCAACCCTCGTTCCGTTCGGGATTAGTTTCCTACTAACCTTCCCTTTCCTTGTTGTTGTTTTTTATTTTGGAATCATTTGGACCTTCAGATCGCCTCAACTCTACAAACTACTCCTACAGGTTAGTGTAGCGATAGTGGGATCTTAAAGAGGAATTGAATCATATAGTTACTTACATTATTTATTTCTTGTATACAGATTGTAGAGTGTGCCTTGTTACTCACTCTTTCAATTGATTCCTCGCTCTGACCGTGTTATTTAATCGGGCAGTGGGTGAAATCAAGGGAAAGGTTTTTGCCTTGAGGATACTACAGCGAAGGTCGAGAAGAAGAATTCAGAGTCATACTGTATCCTTTCATGCTATTCCACCTGTATCCTTTTTGGTGTTTTACTTGGCCAATTGATTCAAGGGAGCTCTCAGAAACACTTGATGAGATAGGGTTACCCAGGTTATCACCCGAACATAGCAAAGCCCTAGACACAGACATCACCATGGAAGATATATCTGAGGCAAATAAATCCCTGGCCACATGTAAGACCCCTGGTAGTAATGTGTTACCCCCAGAGTTCTATAAGGCCTACAAATCATCCCTGACACCACTACTACGCAAATTCTTTCAAGAAGCATATGATCTAGGGGTTCTACTGGAAAGCACGCGCGAGAAACTTGTGGTCCCGATGCTTAAACCCAATAAACCTGCAGACGACTGCGACTCCTACCGCACACTCGCAATGCTCAATTATGATGTAAAATTACTGACCATGATCCTAGCTAAAAGGCTTGCTAGATTAATAGGGGGGATAGTAAACACAGACCAAAATGGCTTCATGTCAGGTTGCAATACCACTGCTAACCTTCGTAGGCTCCAGCACGTTCTGTCCCAAACCAACCTAATCGGAGGCTCTTACACTTTGTTATCCTTAGATACTATTAAAGCATTTGATTCCATCTATTGGGAATGGTTACTGGCGTTCCTTTAGGGTTTCGGCTTTGGGGAGAAATATATTAGATGAGTGGAAGTCCTCTACACCAAGCCAAGGGCACGAATGAAATCTGGGAGGCATGTTTCCACGGCATGGGACATACGCAGGGGCACCAGGCAAGGATGCCCACTGTCCCCCATGCTTTATATACCGGGATTAGAACCCATTGCCATCTATTTTAGGAAGCAGTTTTTCGACGCAGGCATACACTTAGGAGGGGCACACCACATAATCTCTCTATACACGGATGATGTCCTCCTATATATTAGGGACCCACATCTGAATGTACCGACCCATGTTAGAAGTTTTGGATAACTATGCCAAGGTTTCTGGAATATGGTTCAGTAAACATAAATCCTGTCTCTTCCCACTGGCTGATCTGAGAAACAGAAACATTGAAGACCTACCTTGACTGAGCTACCCACCCTACGCAATCAATTGGCTTTTGGTCTAGGCTTCCCTTGCCTCTGATTGGTAGAGCATCCATTATTAAAATTCCTTCCCAGGTTTCTTTATGGATTTCAGAACGTACTCTGCTACATTAATGCCCCCTTTTTTCGCCTACTTAAGACGATATTCAAGAACTTTCTATGGGGGAGGGGCAGTCACAGGATGGCGCTATCGACACTAACCCTCCTATACAGACAGGACGGAATTCAACTCACGGATCTAGAGAAATACTATTTGGCAGCCCAGCTCAGCTTCGTAACCAAGTGGTTGGCGTATGAAGTCACGTCCGAAACTGCCTTAAATTAGCACTTAGTCGCCCCGGTGCGGCTGAAGGAACTCATCTGGGCGCCCCAATACCTTCTGAGTGGAATACCTCTATTGGCCACCCTAGGAAGGAAAATATGGCATATGGCTAAGACTCTTCTACACCTAGGACATCCATACGCCCCAGATATACCGATGATCTCAGACCTATGCAAATCCAGCGTGGACCTGGCAACCATCAGACTCTGGGAAAGGAAGGGGGTCTACACGTGGGGAGATCTATACATGGACGGCTCCTTCCGTGACTTCTCCACCCTGCAATCTGAAGATGACATACCTAGCAGACAATTTCTGTGGTACCAGAGGATCCGTAGGGTGGCACGGACCAGGTGGGACACATGGCCTGAGGAGCCTGAAGCATACCCCTTTGTGACACTACTATACAATCTGGGAGAGGGATGGAAACCAGTGTCCCAAATATATGGCCAACTAATGGACAGCCCCAACCACTGCAGCTCCGAACTGAAATCCAAATGGGACAGAGATCTGGGGTGGGAGATGACCGATAAGGAGTGGGATAGGGCTCTTGCGTTCCCCAAGGAAGTCTCCAGGAACTCCAAGTTTAGATTAATCCAATTGAATGTATTATACTGCACCTACCTAACTCCACACAGAATGGGGAAGTTCAACAAACAGGCTCACCCCAACTGCACTTGGTGTAACGCCGACAAGGTAGATCTCTCACATATGTTCTGGGAATGCACTAAGGTGCGGCGCCTCTGGACCAAGGTGGAGCAGACTTGCAGGGGGGCGGGCATGTCCCGATACGAATGATCCCCCAGTGAATGCCTCTTGGGAACTTACCGCAGACTTGCTAAGATTAAGCACATTGTAAAACTCATGGACATGGCCTGCGTGCTAACCAAAAGGACCATTGCATTGGCATGAAACGCCATAATGGTCTACAATTTAACACATGGTATAGAGAATTGAAGCGCTGGGTGGGAGCTGAAACGAAAGCTTGGGAGGACAGTGTCGCTAGAGCTCCTGGAGATGCAAGTATGGCGCAAGATACCTGGAAAGCCCTAAAGTGGACTATGTTTCACCCCTCTGATGATAAACCTCCTTGAATAGCTTGCTCCACCGTTACTGTATCTTACCACCTGCATGGCACCTGGACAGATTACACCCCAAACCAGAACTGGTCAACCCCCTTCCCTCTCCCCCCTTGCCCTCACCCCTCGTGTCCTACCCCATCACTAATTCCTTCCATATCAGACTGAACCATAGCCTACACGGAGACGGTTAATGTTGGTTTAATGTTTTTGTGCTGTTATTTGTCACCTGCAATACTCAAGGTTGTGGCATGCCAGCTTAGACATGCTACTGTTGTAATGTTGCAAAATGCCAATGAAGACATTTTAAAAATAAAATAAACCCCAAAGGGACTCACAACAGCACCAAATAGATAGAGGTTGTCAGACAACGGAACTGGCCCCTATTCCAAATGACTCCCCTCCGCAAAAGGTTCAAGGGGAAAGGGATCCAATTGCTTCTACTATGGACAACATTGAGCATGACTCTCCTGGAAAAAAACAACCTCCAAAGCTTATTAACCCTCGGCCAAGAGGGAAAGCAGGGGAGGGTTAAATTGCACAGACCACAAAACATCTTCCACCAAAAGGTCTGGACTCTTTGACCATTCACAAGAGTTCACACCCCTCAGGACGACCTCCCATAGACTTTACGTCTAAAAAATCTGACAACCTAAAATCTGTGATCTTGAACAAAGAGAATGAAAACAAAGATTATCCAATCTTTAATGAGACCACCGATGGACAAACCAGGGAGGCTATTCCGATAAGAAAAACTCAAAAAGAGAGGCAAGGAAATCTAACTGTGCTTAAAATTCCTCTGCACCATAACTTGGAAACAGGAATCATGATTCCTCACACTAGACAAGGATCAGTACAAACAGTGTGTCAAGTTGCAAATAAGAAATCGTTGGCTGCTGGCGACGTCCAAGCTATCACCCCAGTGTATAATTTAAGCAACGGATCAGACCAGTCGATCGACCTGATGGACCTGTCAGTTTATTCAGTTGAAAACTCAGACTCAGAACTGCCTGTGGAGAACGAAACAAAGCTAGTGAAACCAAATCATGTTCTAGTGGCAACTAAGGAGTCCACGTGACATACCAACTCAACTGCAACTGAAGTTTCTCTTTTTCTGACTCTCAGAAAAAAAGAAGAACAATAAAATCCAAAACCCAAGGCACTAAGGATGCAGCAGTGCCTAGGGAATCCAACAAACAAAGAAGTGTCTTATTCAATTCGGATAAAGAGACAGAAAAAAAAGAGAACAAAGTACAGAAAACAAAAAACACAGATATGGGTGAACAATCAACTATCACAATATCCAGGAACGAGAAAAACCCTACTAATAATCAAGAGTCCCCGGTCCGCTCAAAGAAAACATCAAATTCGATAGGTGATAGATCAAGATCTCCAAAGAGAAGGAATTACTCTGCAAACTATGACTGTTCGACTCAACACCATTCAGAACAAAAAGGTAATCGATCATTGAAATTCGAAATATCACAGAGAAATAAAGAGAAACTGATTCTTAATAGGAAACGATAATTTGTATTCCATCCCTACGCTGAAGATTGTGGAATTCGGAATAAAACACTGACTTGACTCAGTTTTCCTACACGTTCCTTCACTAATCATAAGGAGAATGTTTTTTTTAATAGTTCTTTTTATTAAACATATAACACATAACATAAACAGGTCACAATTAGCTGGTCCATGGTAAGTGGTATTCATCAGCAAGAGAAAAAAGGGGGAAGAGGGGTCACAACATCTTTGCTACTACCGTGCGCACGCTTGGGTGGTTTGGGGGGGAACACCCGTGGGGTAGAGAGGTGGGGCAAGGCGGTCAGGCCCCCGAAGGCGGCCCACAGCCTCTGAATCCCCATTGTCTTATACCCCCTTTGGTCTCTGGGAACTCGATCTGATCCGGCTAATTATCGGCCCATAGCCCTCCTCGACGTAATAGGGAAAGTGTTTGCAACTCAGCTCCTGAAACAACTAACATCATGGATTAGCCAAGAAAAGATCTACGATGAGCGCCAGTCCAGGTTTGTAAAAGGAGTGGGTTGTAGCACTAACCTACTAATTCTAAATTTAATGAAAATCGATGCCATCAGACCAGGTCATAAAATCTACCTGGCATTTATCGACATGGCAAATGCGTTTGATGGAGTGAAATCCAGAGAAATCCTTTGGTGCAAATTGAAAGAGAGGGGATGTAATGCAAGCCTAATTGCCGCCATCAAAGAACTCTACTCCGACACCTACATTCAAGTACGGCTAGACAGCGAAGGAAATTTGTCAAAACCAATACCCACAGAGAGAGGTGTGAAACAGGGGTGCCCATTAGGGGCTACCCTGTTCAACTTCTATATTTCAGAAGTGGGAAACGCTCTGGCAAACATGATCTCATTCCCACCGCTCATTAATGGAGCCCAGTTACATCATATTCTATATGCTGACAATATGGTGATCTTAGACCGCACACCAATTGGTCTACAGCGAAAACTATCAGCACTAAAGATCTATACAGAAAGTCTCAGGCTAGAGATAAATGCAAGCAAATCAGAAATCTTAGTCTTAGAGAACAAAAGAGGAAGACCGGCATCTAAGTATAGAACAAGTTGGTTTGTGGGAAAGAAGAAACTTGTAAAAGTGTAGTATACAAGATATTTAGGCACAATGATCACCTCCAGCCTAAATGATGAACCGATGGTGAAAAAAATCTTAAACAGCTGTAGACAACTAACTTCACAAGGAATGATGATGCAAAAGAAATATGGGAAATTTACGTGTGAGCCAGTAAGAAAATTCTACCAAAATAAAGTGATGCCAATTCTAACCTACGGGGCCGAGAACATGTTTGGATGTGACCATAAGATATGGTCCAGATGTGAAGGATTTTCTTGAAGGAAAATTCTCCAGATACCCCAAAGCACCCCGACTGCTTGCGTCCTATATGAAGTAGGGATCTCGACTCTAAACGCAAGAATTATATGGAATAAACTAGTGCTATTCAGAAAGACATATGAAGAGGCGAAGCTGCCACCGTTCAAAATACTGACGGGAAACGAGCTAGAAAAAAACTCTGCCTTAAAAGAATGGAAACATCAATGTAGAGAGATCCTTAGTCAATTGGGGACGGATGAGACAACACTATGGTACAATCCAGAGTCTGTGAAAAAGAAATTACTAGATCTTGACTGGATTGAAACCGGTGAGAAACGATCAGCACAAAAATCTGTTAAACCAACCCAAGGAAGCAAAAAAACGAAACACGCTCCCGAAATATTTGGTTCTCTCACCGTGCAAACGTCTAAGAAAACATTATTTAAAGTTCCGTTTGAACATCATGGAAACGAAGGAAATTCTGAGGAATAGACGCTTGATCCCAGCAGGAAACATATTGTGTAGATTCTGTGCAAATGAGGAAGAAAATCTAAAACATTTCGTCCTGAATTGCACCGAACTAAAAGTTCAACGTGAAAACTGCCTAGGGAAAGTGATGACAAACTATCAGACGCTGAATGCGGAAGAATGGTGGGAGCTATTACACTTGAATGAAAGTAAATCAATGATGATTGCGTTGATGAGATTTCTGGAGCAACTGCAGAATCAACTAGAAATGAGATCAGCTTATGCTAAAGGAGAGGCCTGTGCAGAATAAAGACTGGAGAATATGAACCCAAGTAATGCTAAATGTAGGGATTAAGTAAAACAGAAACTAATGTAATGATAAAGTTGTATGGAAGTAGATCGAATCAATGCTAAAGAGACATAATAAGTGAAGATGGTAAGTGTGTCTTTTTTTTAACCATTTTTTCAATTTTTTTTTTCTTATTAAACTAAAGGTTTTTCAAAAGTTTGTATAAACTAAATGAAAAAAAAAAAGAAGTATCTTGAGTTGTATTAAGCAGAGCCTGGAGTCTATCCGAATCTCCCGAGGGGACATCAGGGCCTCCACCCATTCCTCAGTTTCTAGCGTGCCCACTACCCGTTCCCATTTTTCTCGGAGTCCAATGAGTTCTTGTGTCCCGAAGGCAGTGATTACCTGGTACAGTGTTGATGTGACCTTGGCTGGTATCACTGTATAGAGCATGTTTGCCTCCAGGGGGGAGCATTTGGGAACATCTGCTGCTGTTGGGAATTGGGTCTGGATGGCGTGCGTGAGTTGCATATGTCTGAATCTTTCTGTCGGGGTAGCATGAATTTATCTTGTGTATCAGTGAAAGTTGCTATGTGCACCTCTTGTACCGCGTCTGCCAGGGTTCGTATCCCCATTTCCTCCCACCTTACAAAATGACCCATTCTGAGGATTTCCGGGATGTGTGCATTATTCCAGAGAGGTTGGTCCAGCGTAGGTTTCCCTTCCCAACCCATGTGTCAGGTGGCTTCTGCCCAGAACATGCGAATCTGCCTCGACATCTCAGACAGGCCGGCAATGAGGGGTGTGATCGTCCCCCAACTTTCAATCTCCTATGTGTGGGAGCCCTGGGTCCCCTTGTAGCCAGTCATTCACCACCCCCAGTTGGGTGGCCCAATAGTATGCTCGGAGGCATGGGAGCCTGATACCTCCTTCCCAAACTGATCACTGTAGGGTTGTCAGTGCTATGCGGGGTTGTATCCCCCTCCAGATGAGTCCTCGAAGGGCTGTCTCAATGACCCTGAAGGTTGTGTGAGGGATGTGTGGGGGGCATTCTGGAGAACGTAGAGTAAGCGTGGGAGAGAGAGTATTTTGAATAGAGCCGTCCGTCCCAACAATGTCAGTGGGAGGGCTCGCCAGTGGGTAACGTCTGTAATAAATCTGTCGATCTCTGGTTGCAGGTTTAATCATAATGAGAATGTTGTCAGATGCAATGGAGAACCTTGGGATTCGATTTAACACCAGTTGATTACATAACTAAAAATCAAAAGACCTCAAATAGAGAAACTAACTCACCAGACCATAAAATGAAACCAAAGATTGATGTAGGAAGCCAAGTGAAGACGCAGATATGGGAAGAAACTTCACCTAAATACGAGGACCCCCTAAACATAGGGAGAATTCCTAGCGATCCCAGAGCAACCTCTGAGACAACTCCAAAAAAAGTCCACGTCCCAGAGGAACACAACCCAAGAGAGGTTGAAGAAGACTGTTCATGGATTGCAGTGGCAAAAAAAAATCAGAATTAGCCACCATGGGAATCCCTAAAAGCGCAAAAGGACCAGGTTGTCTACCCAACAGGAATCCTACAACAGTTCCATTTCGATCTAAAATTGATATCTTGGAATACCAGGGGCTTTACACATTTAACAAGACCAGGCAAAGTCAACTTAGGGACGTACGATGTGCTTTGTTTCCAGGAGACCGTGCTGCATTGTCAACACTGCCTAGATGGCTACAAAGTAATAGTTGCACCTGCAGCCAAAGGAGATAGAGGCCCTCTTCAGTGTCATGAACCGTCGTCTACGTCCTTTCTGGACCTCCTGGTCCCTGACTCGCAGGGGATTGCATGCAGTTATCCTTCCAACATGGCCGCCCGGAACAGAATACTCCGGATCGGTCTATGCGTTCCACGCTGCTCATCCTACAAAAGGGACACACCCCCGCGGCTCTGCGCGTCTCAACGCTACCGCTACCTGTAGTCGGACATGCTTAGCCGGAGTTCGATCGGGGTTCTCGCTTGATTCCTTGTTCCCAGTCCCTTGAATTCACTCCTGTTCCCTTTCGTCCCCAATCTCCTGGAAAACCTTCTGCGCTCGATTCACGGTCTTCCGTGCCTCCGAGCTTACCTTAATTACTTCCTGGAATTATCCTGGACTTGTAGAACGCTCCTGGAAACTAAACCGCTACTCTCACGCTGGACGCCGAAGACCGGCGTTCGGGACTATACAAATCCCGGACCGTAAAGAAGACGAAATCCCAGAAGGTGGCAAGTACACAACAGAAACTGGTGAGAAGGGGAGAAACTTGTGACAGATTGAGACGCCTAAAAAACGATACAGATTCAGAGATGGAAGCCGCCGTTCAAGACCTCATGCGAGGCATGCAGGAATTAACAACGGAGGTACAGAACCTCAAGGCAGAGAATGCAGCATTAATGCAGCTAGTTCTATCACGTGATTCCGCAACCAAAGAAAATGTAATATTGGGTGGAATAGTGGACAAGTATGACGGTTCTTCCAAGACTCTCCGCGCCTTCCTTGATTCATGTTTAGTTCACTTCACGTTCAAGCCCTACTACTTCTCCACTCCTAGAGCAAAGGTGGGTTTTATGATTTCACACCTCACTGGAAATGCATTGACTTGGGCAACCCCCCTAGTCAATACAAGTGACGCTCTCCTGGATGACTATGATGGCTTTGTGAGAGCCCTTAAGGAAATGTTTCATCGCCCAGAGCAGGTGTATAGTGCTCAAGAGAGACTACTCGAGTTTCAACCAGGGTCCCAGGATATGCTCACCTAAGTTACTCGTTTCAGACAACTTGTGAAAGAAGCAGACTGGTCTCCAGAAGCTAGTTTTACACTCTTCCGAAGGGGGCTGAACGAAAAAATAAAAGATGAGCTCGCCCAAGCTCCTTCCAGGCTCTTATGGATCTATCCTTACAGATAGATTTCCGAATCCAAGAAAGAAGAGTAGAGAAGAGGAAGTCTAAGGCAAGTCTCCAAAAGACCATCACGGAACATGCCCCTAGAGCAGAGTCAACTGTTCCTTCTACCCCGGACCTAGAACCTATGCAACCAGGAGCCTTTCGTGGACCCATTACCCCTCAAGAAAGGATGCGACGAATCCATACTGGTCTGTGCATGTATTGCGCCTCCGATAAACATCTTGTGAGAGAATGTCTCATTGCTCCTCCACGGCGTTCGGGAAATGCCAGCTCCCGATCCTAGATGGAGCAGAGTGTCGGGAGAGAGATGTTTGCTCCACATCAATTCCATCCTTGAACTCTCCTGGACAAAATAATCTTGTGGTTCTGCAGGCCCTACTATCGCCTTCCAAGACAGAATCATACCCCATCCTGTCATTAGTTGACTGCGGAGCTATGGGCGTATTTCTAGATCAAGATTGGGTCACTGCTCATAACATTCCACATGAAAGCCGAGTTACAATGCAACCAGTAGAGGCAATTTATGGACGGCCTCTTTCCTCAGGACCCATTACCCTTCAGACTAAAGAGATTCTACTTTCTATTAATCACCATCAAGAAGAAATCAAATTTGACCTCATTAAATCAGCCCATTATCCTATGGTTCTTGGGATGCCCTGGCTGCAGAGGCACAATCCATACATCAACTGGGCAGCCGGCTAACTGTTTCTTGGATCTGAAGTTTGTATGGCTCACTGCTTATCCCTGGATACCTTACCAAAGCCTTCAAGAGACTTTCAAGAGAACCAACAAAGTCCAGTCACCGTTTCTAACATCATCCAGATTCCCAGGGCCTAGCAAGCCTTTTCTGATGTTTTTTCGACCGCAATAGTCCAAGCTCTCCCTCCTCACAGGCCAGAGGATTGTGCCATCGATACCGAACCCACAGCTGTGATTCCTTTTGGCAGAATGTTTATATTATCTGAACCTGAAAAGAAGGCTCTCCGAGAATACCTGGATACTAACCTGGAAAATGGCACCATACGCCCGTCCAAATCTCCAGCGGGTGCTTCATTGTTCTTCGTTCCAAAGAAAGATACTAAAGAACTCAGACCATGTCTGGACTACCGTGGTCTAAATCGGTGCCCTCTCAAGGACCGTTATCCTCTACCCCTCATTTCGGATATCCTGGAAGCAGTCAGAGGTGCTGTAATCTTCACAAAATTAGACCTAAGGGGTGCTTACCATCTCATTCGTATAAAGGAAGTTGACAAATGGAAAACAGCCTTTAGAACTCCCTTCAGCCATTTTGAATATCTGGTCATGCCCTTTGGACTTGCTAATGCCCCAGCAGTTTTTCAACGTTTCATGGATAGGGTGTTCTCGGACATGCTATTCCTCTTCGTTATCGTCTACCTGGATGACATCTTGATCTACTCCAAGGATCTTCTAAGGCATGAAGAGCATGTTAAGGCAGTCTTACAACGATTACGTGAACACAAACCCCTAGCTAAACCAGAGAAATGCCTGTTTCACGTCATTCTGTTCATTACCTAGGATTTGTCCTTAGTCCAGAAGGAATTGGAATGGATCCTTCAAAGGTAAAAGCCATACTATCTTGGCCGGCTCCCACATCCGTGAAACAGATTCAATCTTTCCTGGGACTTGCCAATTTTTACCGAAAGTTCATACCGTCCTTCTCTGAAATTGTTCAACCGATCATTGCTCTCTTGAAGAAAGATGCTCCATTTCTCTGGTCTATAGATTAAGACAAGGCATTCCAACGATTAAAGACAGAGTTTACTCAAGCCCCCATCCTGGCTCAACCCGATATTAACCAACCATTCCTAGTGGAGACGGATGCATCCAATTACGCCATAGGAGCAGTACTAAAACAGGAATTTGAGGACAAATTGGAGCACCCCATTGCTTACCTTTCACAAACCCTGACGCCCAGTGAGACTCATTATTCCGTCTTGGAAAAGGAACTGCTAGCCATCCGCCAAGCCTTCACAGAATGGCGACACCTACTCCTGGGAGCTAGGCATCCAGTCCAGGTCCGTACGGACCATCGTAATCTTTAAGTTCTACAATATTTGGAGTGTAGGAACAGTCGTCAGGCCCGTTGGGCCTTCTTCTTTGCCCAGTACCAGTTCCACATCCATCATGTCCCTGGATCACAAAACATAATTGCCGATGCCCTTTCCAGACGTCCCGACTATGAAAACTCTGAAGATCGGACCTTTCCAAAGATGTTTCCTCACACAATCTTTGTTGCCCAAGCACTCACCCTCCTGGAGAATATCCAAGGCCAAACTCGACTTTCGGACCTCTGGAAGGAGCACAAGAGAAATAACAGATGGAGTCTCACAGCTAAGGACAGGTATCTATTCAAAGATAATCGCCTAGTCATTCCCACTCCTGGACTGGGACAAAGGATCACAAGTCTATGTCATGATACCTTACATTCGGGACATCGTGGGATAACCAACACTCTCCATCTAGTACAAAGACAGTTTTGGTGGCCCAAGATGAAAGATGATATTAGGATCCATGTCCAAACATGCGCAGTTTGCAATCAGAACAAACACGATAATAAGAAACCAGCCGGACTCCTACTCCAACCATTAATACCAACCAGACCCTGGGAAGTCATTGCCACTGATTTTATCGTGGAATTACCATCCTCTAGAGGCTACACAACAATCATGGTCACTATTGATTTGTTTACTCAGATGGCTCATTTTGCATCCTTTTCCAAACTACCTTCCTCATCTGACCTTGACGGAATTTTCCTGGAACACATATTCCGATTTCATGGGTTGCCTTCCAAGATCATTTCAGACCGAGGACCTCAGTACATATCTCAGTTTTGGAAGCAAGTATGTCGTATTCTGGGAATCCAACGTGCCTTAACCTCTAGCTACCATCCACAAACCAATGAAGCCCGCGAGGAGTAAAGGGCGTGTGCTGTTGTCTGCTGTTCGGCTGGGAGGATCTATCTGTTGCCCTGCTGGTGCTTTTGCTTGCCGTGAATTTCCGTTGACCCGCTTCATTCGCGTAAGCCTATCAGCATATCAGCTGGAGCTGATAGCAGTTTGACGCGAGCGGGCCGAGTGATTGCTTGGACACGTGACATCGGTCACGTGACATTGGAGACACACCCCCCAGGAAGTGACATTCAAGTACAGCAGAGCGCGACCCTTGCGGCGTGAAGCCCGCGAGGAGTAAAGGGCGCGTGCTGTTGTCTGCTGTTTTCGGCTGGGAGCGGCGGTAAGTACTGAGCGATACATTTAGGAACCCTTCCGGTGACCAATCCACAGGTGTGGTGTCGATTACAACAATGGAAACACAAAAACCAAGAACTAGGCTCCAAGGGAAGCTAGAGGAATCCATTGCACAAATATCCAAAAACCACGCCCCTTACATGACAACTGAGGAAAGTAATCTAAACGAGGATAACAAACTAGAAAATATACCCCCACAAGGTAACAAACAAACACCCAAAAAAAATCCAAGCCCAATACTGTCAGAGGAAACTGTTCCCCAATCTCCGAAAGAGCAGTTGCCGAGTATAGAGAACGTAACGGAAAACCACCCAACAGATGAAATGCGAACTAACGCATACAGGACGCAAAAATTGAATGCTTTGAAGCTGTCATGATGCCCGCTCCCGGGGAGCCGGTTCAAGCCCTGCGTCCCCGAAATCGGACATCCAGTCCCCAAGGAAGGACCCAGCAACCCCATATAGGGGCCCTTTGGACAGTGTCCTGGCGCCTATGCCGCCAGGCTCATAAAAGACATTATGGATGTGCTTGGGTGCACTTACCTGATGCAGACCATGCTGCAGGATCCCGGCCTCCTTGAGGCCTGAAAGAACTACTTTACCTGTGGGACTAATTTACCATCCGGGCGTGGTCGGGGGAAGGATACATACCTGATTGGAGGAAGGATACATACCTGGAACTTCTTCCAATGCTATTTAAACCCCACCCGAACAGTCACACGTGCTTCGTGTTGTTCTGCATCTAGCAGCTGGATGCTCACTGTGTCTGCTCCTGCATCCTGACTTCGCCACGCCTGCCAACATCCTGGATCACCTGCAAAGGAAGAGAAGAAGAGAACGGAAGAAGGAAAAGTCCTTACCTGCTAAATCCGCATCCCAGAGACATCTCGCCGACAATCCTGAAAAGGAAGACTTTTATTTAAAAGCTCATCGCGTCGATCGCTGCAGCGCCGCATTCCACTCACCTTACTGGGCGCCTCCATGTTCAGCAGCGATCATCCGGATTCGCAGTCACGCCCCAGCGCCTAGGGAGAAAAAGACCAGAACAAAAGGTGAGAGAGAAAAGGGAATAAAGAAAGTTAATCTCCATGTTAAGACTTACCTGTTGATTCATTCCCTCTTCATTTCGGGTCCGCGCCGCATCCTGGCATTTCCGGACGCCGGCCCCTAAGGGGAAAAAGAGACATCAGCGTTAATGAGCGAATGAAAAGACATTACCAAAAAACGCTCATTAAAGACTTACCTGATTTCTACAAGGATTTCACCTCTCATCTCAGGTCGGTGCCTGTTCCCCGGCATTCCGTACCCCGGCCCCTATAGGGAAAAAGACACTAGCATTAGTACATTAATGCATGGACACAAGGGGAACCTCTTATCAAAAAACTTACCTGGAAGCCAAGCAAATTTGGTTCTCACCAATCCGAAAATCCAGTGAACTAACTGGATACCAACGCGCCCCTGCATCAGAAGCAGGATGGAGAGCTCGTCCTTCCAGACCCTAAGGTGAGACGCTATGAGGAATCACAGAAGGGTTTCGAGGAGGGTGAGAGGGGAAAGTGGGAGGCTGATTGCATTACCCCGCAGACAGTTAATCCCCTATTTTCGCCTACAGAAGGATACTTCTGCGAGCCAGACTAGCCAGATTTGGGGGCCCGGTCCAGTCCGTCTTCCGAACCCTGCGCATCACCTTAGAAGAGGTCACAGCAGCACGAACCAGGCCAGCGCCTCCGTGGGAGTCAGGTGAGCGTTACAGAAACATGTGGAAACTAACACTTCTATGCCTCTAAACAACTATTCATTGAACTCACACCTCGACGTCCCAATGAATAGTAGCCAAAGAGATACACGCGTGGCGCTAAGGAACCCATCCGACGGGATAGCACACCCAATTCAACCAAAAGATAAAAAGAGGACAACATTAGCTGAACAAGAATACTGTGGTACCCCGTCGCGTCAAGACCGAGCTAAAGCGGCAAAATTACACTGGCAATCCACATACACACCAGCTCAGAGACACAACATTGACCACAGCAAACCTGTAGTATGCAGAGTTGCTCGACTTTCTCTTGATATCACCGAGATTGAGGCCATAATGGAGTCTCAGGAAAAAAGAAATGAACCTTTTGATGGGGTAAGCAGGCCTAACAATATAAAAAACATCAAAACCTCAACGCCAATCATACGAGCAAGATCTAGCTCACTTGATGGTAAAAAGACATCTCTTTTGAATAAACAACCACAAGACAGAAGAACCTTATGCCCCCCCCTGTGAAGGTAGCACCGGAACACCAAGCCCAGGCATCGGAAACTCAACAAATAATCCCAACGACCATGTTAGATCTACAAAATACGTTGGTAGCAGTCCTGTCGACTGCAATGATTCCGTTCCTAAAGATAAAGGAATATATGGCTGATTCTACTAAAGACCAGGCAACGCTGCTGGCAATGATAATGACTAAACAAACATATGTGGAAACATTTATAAATACTATTCAGGATCGGCTAAATCAAGAAGCCGAAACATCTAGAGTATGGCAATCACGATAAGCAGAACTTGCAAGAGTTGACCGGGTAGACAAACAGAACCTCTTGGAAACTGTGTCAACAATTACCAAAAAACTGATGGAAGAAAAAAACAAAAAAACAGATTAAAGCGAGAAACAAATTAGAAGATAAAGCAGATCAAAGTTCACAATATGAAATGCAAATCATCCCGATGTCTCGAACAAATTTGACAATATCCTCACATCCCGTCAATACTGAACCACCTGTGTGCACCCCGTTCAATATATTTGATCTCTCAAAGCGTGGAATGGTAGGACAAGACCTGATAACTAGACCTAAAGGCAAAAAAACGACAAAAAAATATCAAAATGGATCTCGCGCATTTCTGAGAAAAATAAAGTTAACACAGAAAACATTAACAGAGGAGGCTAATAATAACAATCAGCCTACTCTCAAACAAAAAGGTATACAACAAAAAAGCAAAGAAACAAAAAAGACGATAATCCAAAAAGATGTTATCAAGGTAGATGCGAATGCAATGAGCGAACCATTGGATGCGCTACTGGAGATAATCAACAAAAATCCTATTCCAATAATAGATATATCAACAGCCGACGATATGAGTGATTATAATTCCATATCAATTAACTCACAAGATGCGACTTTGATCCTCGTTGATGAATATCAAGATACGGCAAACGATCAAACTGTAACCAACTCTCACGACGAAGAGACATCGGTCATCGAGTTGGAATATTCTACTATATCCAATGATGAAGCGTGGTTAGCAACCGAGTCGCAATCTGAAGATAGCACCCATAATAGCCTGTTACCTCAACCTAGTCCAATTTTAATCAGACCTAAATTTCAAAATCCACAGGATACAACAGCCGCCTACAGAATAGCTTTATATCCAACGACAGATAATACAGATGACCCGGTAATAATAAATAGAGCCAACATTTTACGGCTGTTTAAAGCAATCCCACAAGTGGAGAAAATAAAATCGGATGATCTAGACCTAGTACTCTTTCCAAATAAGCAAGATATCGAAGAGGTCCAAATTGATTTCTTCAGTCAAGACATAATGCAAAAGGTTCTAGCCACGAAAAATCAGTTTGAGAAACTAGGATTCGGCATAGAGGAAATCTTTGTCACACGGGCAGTCGCAGAAAAAAAGCAAAAAACCTGGCTCCTTTTAGGAATACAAAGCAATTAACAATGAGGATCAGAGCAAAGGGACTAAGGCTTCTCAAAATTATAATAACTTAAGATCTAAGAGGCAGTCTGAAGACGATTCACTCCATCATCCCATCTGGCGTGATTACCGGGAGACCCCACATATGAAACCAAATTTGATGTTTAAACAAACTGAAAGGAAAACTTATTTATAACAATAAAGAAAAATGAAGCGCAAAAGTCTAGAATAGCACTGGGATCGTGGAATACAAGAGGAAATAAACATCTCCTAGAAAAACACTCAAAAGCCCTGGTTAATTTGGATATCATATGTTTGCAAGAAACGTGACTAACGGATTAAGTGATTTGCGATGGGTTTAGTACCCTAATGAATCCGGCGATTGTAGCACAACAGGATAGACCAGCAGCAGGAATGCTGATATTAACAAAAATAGTCCCCGCATGGACAATCTTAGCAAGTAAAAATATACATCCGTGGGCACAATATGTAACTATCAAGATTACAACAGACAACAAGGACGAGCCACCTGCTGCCGGGGATAATTATGTGATATCCATATTTAATATATATTGGAACCCAAATGCAATGTCGGAGACGAAATTTATTGATTCAATATACGAGGAAATTGACAATGTGGCCATCACCAATAACGAAATGGATTTCATTATAGTGGGAGACCTTAACTTTCATTCATTTGATAAAGAAGGTAGACAGCTAGATCCTACTTCACTGTCGAGCAGAGCAGAAAAATGGATGAGGGAAGTGAAACAGAGGAACATCTATTTAAGTGCCCAACCAACAGACTCCGAAGGTAAACCATTACCAACTTGGGCAAGTGAAACTTCCAATTCAATTATTGACTACATATTTACTTCAGCAAGAATCAGAAGATTAACCACTTCAACAGGAAATTCAGCTCAGAAGGATAGCGATCACCATTTAATCCAGATCGAATGGGCCAGTGAGCCAGGAATTGATCAACGACTAATACTACCTGACTTGGAGCTAACAGATGGGATGAATAGACTCAGGATAAAACAAAACCATATGGTGGAAATAGTCGCAACCTTTGAAGATGCACCAATTCAAGATAACATAAAAGTGGACTATGGTTGGATACTAGAAAAATACCAACAGAAGGTTGAAAAGAAGAATCAACAACAAATGCACGCACATTACTTGAATATTGAAATCCAAACAAAAAAGAAACAACACTACAAAGTTCTACGAAAATTGTGCAAACTTAAGGCACCTAATTTTGAAATGGAAATAAAAAAAGAAAAGAATAAGTATTCGAATGAAATAAAAGCGGTCAAAGCATCGATAAAACAGAACGATGCAGAAGCAATCTTGACAGCACTTAAACAAATAAATACGCGAAATCTATGGTCAATGTTGAACATATCATCGACTAATCAAAACATGATCCAAGAAGTCGACGCAAGCAGATGGGTGAAGCACTACTCAACATTATACAATAATACGGCACAATCAACTACGAAGCTTATACCAAAAGATGATGGTCCTTGGGACCTTAAATGGGAGAATGAAGACATCATTAGTACCATCAATTTACTTAAATCCTCGAGCGCTCCAGGACCTGATGGTTTAGCAAATAGCGATCTAAAAACAGCTCCAGTCCAGTGGGCCAAGTTCATGAGCCATCTATTAAGATTCATTGAAAAAACGAAAAAGATACCTCAAACTTGGACGACAGCGGTCTTGATTCCAATTTTCAAAGCTGGAGATAGAAAAGATCTGACCAATTACAGACCGATAGCCTTACTGGACCCATTGGGAAAACTATTCGCTGGTTTCCTTCAAATAAAGCTGACTCAATGGGCGCAGGATAACAACAAAAAAGCAAAAAGACAAACAGGATTTGTAAAACGAATAGGCACCTTTGTCAACATCCTACTGCTGAACATGTTGAAATATGAAGCAATGGCTAAATCACAACAACTATGTGCCATCTTCATAGACCTAAGAACTGCCTTTGATTCAGTCAATAGACAACTGTTATGGGCTAAGTTAAGAGATTGGGGTTGCCCTCCAAATATCCTGAATCCGATAAAAGTACTATATTCAAATACATCGATATGTGTTCGATTGACGAAAGAGGGAAGAGTGACCGAATTTATTCCATCGGAAAACGGACTGAAGCAAGGCTGTCCATTGGCCGCATGTCTCTATAATCTATTTACTTATGATTTTGGAGAAAAAATATAAAACAACATTCCGAATCCACCAAAAAATAACAATGAAACAATCCAGGATTGCAACAAACAGTGAATAAAGCACAAGAGTACATGGTGGACAACAAGTTACAAATCAATACTGACAAGACAAGAATAATGAAACTGATTAATCTAAAAACAAAGAAACAACCTAATTTAAAGATTCAAATAGGAAACCAAATGATCTTGACAACCAATACAATTAAATATTTAGGGGCATTAATCAATCCATCAGCAAATGAAGCAGAATGGCAACATCACATTGAAGCAAAAGCAAGCTCTTTGGCAAAACAAGGACGGTTCTTCCATGCAAAATATGGGACCTTTTCTCTAAAAGCCACAATTCTGCTATATAAACATAAAGTAATCCCAATTCTGACATATGCAAGTGAGACAATTGTTAATCAAAACATAATGAGATGGTCGTACTATGAAGCACTATTCTGGAGGAAAACCCTCGCCTTACCGAAAACATTTCCAATGAACAGACTAAGATTTGAACTAGCCTTACAATCAGTACAATCAATAGTACTGTGGAAACAAATGGACTTGTTAAGGAAAATCATGTCTGAAGAAGAAATACCAGCCTTGGCGATTCTAAGAGAAAAAAGGAACCTCTTCAAATAGCAGCACTATTGAAATGGTCCAATGAAATCAAAGCAAAAATGAGAGCGGAAGATATCACAGAGGAATTATTACTTATTAGACCACAATATGCAAAACGGAAATTACAAACGAACGATTGGTTAAGAACAATAGAAGCACAGAAAAAGTACAAACGACACTTGCATGCAGAAACAGAGGTGAGGGCACTTAACCAATTACCGAAATATTTGGCACAATTCCCCAGCTGCAGTATTCGTGACTTGTTTCTCTGTTTTCGTTTAAATATATTGCCGACTTGCGAATACCAAGCATTGATAGATAAAACACATAAAAAATCGGATACCTGTCGCTTCTGCAAACAAATGAGACCAGAAACTTTATTCAATTTGATTATGGTATGCCGGCATTGAAAGAGAAAAGAGACTTATACAAAGATTTCTTTAAAATTTCTGAAAAACAATTGACAACAGAGGAAAGATGGGCGGAACTCGGGTCAAATGAAAAGTTTGTTAATTCAAACAAAACATTTTAAATAAAAAATAGAAAAAAATAAATGGAGCCATGGAGCGTGTGAACCAGACTCTCGAACAATATCTACGATGTTTCACCACCAAAGTTCAGGACGATTGGTCACTCCTAATACCTATGGGTGAATTTGCCTATAACAATTCAGATCATTCAGCTATCAAGACCAGTCCCTTCTTCTCTAGCCAAGGATTCCAACTATCAGTCCTACCCTCCGTACTCCCACATCCTACTCCAGTACCTGCAGTAGACTCCTGGATCGAAAACCTCATCACCCTACATAAGGAGGTTAAGGAATACCTAGAACGGTCCCAAGAAGATGTCAAACGTTATGCTGACTCTAAAAGAAGACCTGGACCTTTCTATTCAGTAGGGGATAAGGTTTGGTTATCCTCAAAACTCCTTCCTCGACACCTGCGCCCCAATAAACTGGCTCCCAGATACTACGGTCCCTTTCCCATACAAGAAATCATCAACCCAGTGGCCTTTCAACTTCGGTTACCTGAATCTTGGAAAATAATCCATCCAGTCTTTCACACTTCTCTGTTAAAACCATACATTCAGTCATCCCGAACAGCTCCTAGATCTACCCGTTATTGTAAATGATCAACTGGAATACAAGGTTTCCAGAATTTGTGACTCAAGATATCGACGGGGTCAACTACAATATCTGGTTGAGTGGAAAGGGTACCCCTCCAGTGAGTGTACCTGGGAACCCGTGTCAAACATGAATGCTACCAGATTGGTTCGACGATTTCATCTGATCCATCCGGGCAAACCCGGAGGAGCTGGTTTCCAGAGGAGGCATACTGTCATGAACCGTCGTCTACGTCCTTTCTGGACCTCCTGGTCCCTGACTCGCAGGGGATTGCATGCAGTTATCCTTCCAACATTGCCGCCCGGAACAGAATACTCCGGAACGGTCTATGCGTTCCACGCTGCTCACCCTACAAAAGGGACACGCCCATGCGGCTCTGTGGGTCTCAACGCTACCGCTACCTCTAGTCGGACGTGCTTAGCCGGAGTTCGATCGGGGCTCTCGCTTGATTCCTTGTTCCCAGTCCCTTGAATTCCCTCCTGTTCCCTTTCCTCCCCAATCTCCTGGAAAACCTTCTGCGCACGATTCACAGTCTTCCGTGCCTCCGAGCGTACCTTAATAACTTCCTGGAATTACCCTGGACTTGTAGAACGCTCCTGGAAACTGAACCGCTACTCTCACGCTGGACGCCGAAGACTGGTGTTCGGGACTATACAAATCCCGGACCGTAAAGAAGACGAAATCCCAGAAGGTCGCAAGTACACAACAGAAACAGGTGAGAAGGGGAGAAACGTGTGACATTCAGGTCTACTAATCGCGTTAAAAGCAGGATCAGGTCTGACTTTACTGAAGATCCTTCTTGTCGACCTATACTGCCTGACGATACTGGTGAATTGTTCTATAAAACTAGACAGTGTGGTCACAAAAGACTTGGGTAACATAGCTATAATAACATGCTATTGGAACCCACATACAACAACAGGAAACATTTTCTCCAAAACAATTACCAAGGTAATAGAATTAGCCTGGGCTGACAACAAAATTTGGAACGTGATACTTTGCGGTGATCTGAATGCAGAATGGCAATCAGTAACTACAAATACAAATAAGACCTCTAAAGAGGCGGCAAAACACGAACGTGGAAGCCTCTTTTCAAAAGTAATGCAACCTTGGGATATTAATCGACTAAAATTGAAACCCTGGAACAATATCACCAAAATCCCGACTTGGAAAAGAGGTTTCCAGAAGGCGGACTTAGATCACGTGTTTGTTTCACGCGACTTATTACCAATAATTAAGGACCTTACTGTAATCCGAATGGTTAACAGTGACCACAACCGACTTGTTTTGACACTACTATTACCGCAAAGATCGATAACCAGAAGTGTCACGACAGCAACCACTGTGAACAACAGAAATAATTGTGTGAGTTTGAAACCCACCAATATATCATCATTAACAAAGAGATACGTTGGCTCTATCTCAAGCCAGACAACAGACAATGTACTCATTGATTATAGACCTCTCTTAGACCCTTATTCCATGAAGGGTAAATGACTTAACAACTCAGTAAGATCTGTCAGTCACGTTTACGATCAAGATTTAGTGATGAAAAGAAGGAAAATGAGACGTCTAATCTGTTTGGCTGCAATTTCGAATCAACCTTGAGATCAAAAAGGAAGCAAAGGGTCACGGAAAAGTTACAAAACCTGGATCATCGAACGAAGACACATACTTCTGCAAAATGATGCCAAACAAAGGCTGTAAATCCTGAGTGGGAAAAAATTAAAAGGCTTCTGGAGCTTAATAAATAAAATTACAAATATCATGGAAGATCCACAACAAAACCCAATAGGTGAATTGACCTGGAATGATTACTTTGTAAAACTTTTCAAAGGAGATACCCAACAGCTCCAATCGGAGAAAGACCTAGAACGCAGGAAACGCTGGTCATTTAATTACGAAAAGGGAGAGATAACAGCTAAAATCATGAAGTTAAATCCATCAAGAGCCCCAGGCCCTGATGGGCTCATGAATACCATGCTATAAGAATTTCCAAATGAATGGCCACATTCATCCAGGCCATTTTCGAAAACATCTCAATGAAAAGGAAAATACCTGAATCATGGAAAATGGCCACTATTGTGCCTATATTCAAGAAAGGCGAAAAGGATGACCCAGCCTGCTATGGACCGATCACATTGCTAGATGTCATTGGCAAAATATTTGGATTATCCCTCCTCGAGAAATTTAACAACTGGACCAGGAGGACAGACTCAACCGATCTGTTCCAAACTGGATTTGTCAAGTCCATTGGCACCTCCATGAACATCATCATCCTGAACCTTCTGAAATATAAAGCCCATTCTGAAAATGGAAAAATCTTCATCGTGTTTGTAGACCTCACACAAGCTTTCGACCGAGTAGACCCCAACTTACTATGGTCGAAACTAAAGAAGAGAAGTTGTCCGGAGGAAGTATTACACCCATTAATTGCCCTACACATGGATACTAAGATCCAAATCCACCTAAACCAAACTGGCTTACTCTCAAACCCAGTCCCTACATCTCTGGGAGTCAAACAGGGTTGCCCACTGGCACCCGCGATCTACAACTTTTTCATCTCTGACATTCAAAACTTCGAGTTAGATCTGCAAACTTTTCCCCCAACTATCGGAGAAGAAAAAGTACCTAGGCTACTCTATGCAGACAAACTGGTCCTAATCAACCAGACCCAGATAGGTCTGCAATGACAGCTGGATAGCCTCCAGAGGTACGTGAAACAGAATAACCTGGAAATAAACTAGACAAAAACTAAAATCCTGCTGTTCCACCGGTGCACCCTAAAGAAAGAATCCTTTTCATGGAAACTGGGCAAAGTGAGAATCTAAAAGGTCAAGACCTTTAAATATCTAGGGGTCCACATTAGTAACAGCCTGGTTGAGACCCCCCAGCAAGAAGCACTAATGGCCAAAGCAAGATCTTTAGGAATCCAGGGAAGAATGCTGGATAGGAAGTACGGTCATTTCTCCTTGATGACAGCTATAAAATTTTACAAAGAAAAGATTGTGCCCATTCTCACCTATGGCGCAGAAGCCCTACCAGATATACCGAAGAGATTCTGGCCAAGGCTTGTAGCAATTGTGTGGAAAGAAAATTCTGAACTTACCTAACACCATACCAATCTCCATCATCAGAAGAGAACTCGGCCTCTCCTCATTAGAAGGGATAGTGCAAATGAAGGAATTGGCTCTGTTTAGGAAAATTCTGGTCCAAGCTGCCGCCAAAATTATGAAATTAGTAAAACAGAAACTAACAAGCGATAAAAACCCTATGCTTACAAAATGGGCAGAAAGAACTAAGAAGAAACTAATAGAATTGGCATGCTTACAAGAAGATATCTTGAAAAACCACATGAGAGTAAAGAAGAAACTGCTCGAATTAGACTGGATAGCCACAAGGGATAAAGCAGGCATTTACAAACTGACGAGTGATTTGCCATCGAACACTCAAAAGCTAAATAATCCTATGGCATACTTGGTAAAGTTCCCAAACAGGAAATTCACGGAAACCTTTATGAGGATACGATTCAACCAAATCCTGACAAACGAGATCAACTCTATACGAGGAACAAGCCAGTCAAACAACTATGTATTCTGCCAACTTCCAGAACAAGTGGAATCCATCAACCACCTTCTGATGTCATATGAAGGGTTGAGGGCAGAATATGAACTATCTTTCAGACCATTAATAAAAAACTTAGCACATTAGTTGAAGAAGCTACATGGTCAGCTTTGATAAATGGAGACTCTACAGCATGGGTTATAGCTGCAGTTTCATTCATCAACAGGATCCTGCCATCAAACTTTGAACCTCCTTTCCTTTTCTTTCTTACAAGACCACTGGGATCGATTATGTAACGTCTCAAGGAGGAATTGTGTGTGTGTGTGTTCTGTAAATATTGTAAAAATTGCATTATGATTAAATCAATTTAAATTTTTTAAAAATGGTTGAGACTACTCCAATTTAGAAATGGGGCCAGTTAGGAAATCTACAACCCCTTTTCAAGCTAATAAAGGTTTTACAAATGTGCTTTCTTTGTATGTGGCTACCTTTTGATACCATGTCTACCTCACACCACAAAGAAGCTCTTTTTCGGATTTGCAGTAAGAATTTTCATAAGGGCCTGAGTGACCATAGATAAATGTGACATATCTTCTGGCCATGACTTAATATGAATGATGATGTTATCAATATAGGCATCATAAAATGAAGGGTATAATCTAACAACTTGGTCTATTAGTCTTTGGAAGGTAACTGGGGCACCATGCAACCCAAGGGCTAAAACCTTAAATCGAAATAAGCCTAAGAAAACTGCAAGATTGCGAAGGGATTCTAACTTTGGCGCTGGCCAGTAGATACCAATCAGTAGCACATCTACCCCCAAAAGCTCAAAACCTGAACACACCCTGCGAATGCCTGAAACAGTTTCCAGACAAAAGGTTCAGGGACCATTTTCTGAGAGCAGGTCTGAACCTGTACCCTACCAACGAGATCCGAGCAATTCAGGGTCAGTCTGTGGAAAAACAGTGCCGGCACTGTAATGATAAATCTAAAGTGGAATCCCTGTTCCATTTGATGACATTGTGCCCAGCTTTGATAGAGCCTCGTACAAAACATTTCAGACCTCTCTTTTCGGACTTTGCACTTGCCGAGGTTAAAAGTTGGTGGTTGTGTTTAATGGCTGGACAAAAAATTAAACGTGATCGCAGTGATGAGGTTTTGACAGAGGTCCTTCCGGAGAGCGGAAATTCCAAATCTTCCAAAACTTTTTAAATTGTAAACTGCATAAAAAGCCTTTTGTATGTTAAGCTGTGGAGAAGTAAAAATTCATGATTCAATTCTAAAGCAAATAAATAAAACAAATAAGCCTACCCGAGTAGAAAAGGCTGTCTTGGGTTTGTCTACAGGGATAACTGGTACTTGCCAATATCCTTTTGTTAAATCAATAGTAGAAAGATATACTGCATCCCCAAACCTATCAATAAGAGTGTCTATCCTGGGCATGGGGTAGCTATCAAACTGTGAAATACACAATCTACATGAATTATCAGGCTTAGCAACCAGCACAATAGGGGAAGACCACAGGCTTTGAGAGGGTTTGATAATATCTGCTCTAAATATAGCCTCTAGCTCTTCTTGGATAATCTGTTTTCTACTTTCAGGGATTCTATAGGGTTTCTGATTAATAACATTCCCTGGAGGAGTACACATTATTCTACCTGGCACAGCTCTAAATATATCAGGGAGCTGTTGTAGGAGGTCTATCACGTCTTGTTTTTGATTTTGTGGTAAGTCAGGAGAAATTCATTTATTGGTATCATTATCTCTGGTTAATAAGCTGGTTAATGTTACTGAAGTAGTTTTAATAGGGTCCACTTTCCACTCTTTAAGTAGATTAATGTAATTGACATGCCTCCCTCAGAATCTATGAAATTACCAATAAGCGATACAGGTGTAACATAAAAGGATACAGTATCCAGGTGAGGTCTTTTTCTAACTTCAATGTCGAATCCTCAAGGTGAAAACGTTTCCATTGATTCCACCCACTGTCTGATATGAAAATACAGCCAGAGCAAGGAATCAATTGAAAGGGTGAAGTAAGAACACAAGCTCCAATCTGTATAATAGAAATAATCAGGTAAGAATTCAATCCAATGATTCAGACAAAAGTATCTCACTAATTAATTTCCCACTAACCTGACTAATGTAGTTCTATGACGTTCCAAGGTCCAAAAAATAAATCCAAGGCAGAAGTCACCAAATAGAACACAACGACAAGGAAAAGGGAAGTTAGTAGGATACTAAACCCGAACGGCACGAGGGTCGCACTAGTACCGGGTTGGTGCACTCTGGAAAGTGTCCTCTAGTTCTGTGCACTAAATTCAACACCACAGGTTTATTCTTCTTCAGAATGTTCAATGCCAATAATATTCAGAACAGGTTAAATTTCACCCAAATAAATGATTCTGAAAACTATAGGACAGTGTTCTTCTTTAATCAATACACCCTTGAAAAGCAATATAAAATAATATAATTCCTAGGTTAGAATGCTGATAGAAACATCTCTTTCCTCCGACAAGACTATGTTCAGAAACAGTGCCGCACTGTGGAATGAGGAAGCTTACCTCTGTTAATGTCTTTGTTCAACCACTTAAAACTGGAAAGCGGCGAGGAATAACTTGGAAGCGGCGTAACACGGAATACATGTGGGGAGCCGCTATTGCTGGAAACGCCACAGAGAGGAACCTGGATGCGGCGGGCTTGAAAACGGCGAAAAAACTGCTTACGTGTGGAGAACCGCCATTACTGGAAACGCCGCAGAGAGCAGCCTGGATGCAGCGGCGGACACGCAATGAATGCCGTGTGGAAACTGGACGTAGAACAGAGTCCAAAAAGATATGCCTTGCACAGAAGAGTCACGAAGCTTGAAAGAAGCTGAAACAGAACGCAGGCTCACTGTAAATCGGGCACATAGGAAATCCACGATCAGAAGCACCGATCGCTTAGAAGAAAGCACCTAAATACTTTCAAGGAAAAACACGTGATAGAGGCTAAAAGAATCACATGACCTAATGCTGGAATTAAAGCCGTTTTGCAGGGAGTCTGTTAAAAAGCCTCCACTTTGTGTAGAACGCTTTAGCCACCGATCTAACAGCATAAGGATTCCTGATGCCAAAAGAAGGGGAACGGAGCATTACAGGTGAGCGAGGCATGACAGTAATAGATATGGGTGTTCATTGTTTTGTCTTGTTGAGAGTCTTTATAGTTAAATGGTCCCATCTGTTCTAGGATTTCATAAGGCCCATGCCACCTCGAAAGCATTTTGTTTTTAGAAGATGCAATTAAAACCAATATCTTTTGACCTACAGAAAACTATCTTATTACTGCTTTCTTGTTATAGTATTCTTTTTGATGTTCTTGAGTTCGTGCCATATTGGTTTGGACTATATTTCTTACTGCTGCCATATGTTCTTTCAACCTTTGAGCCATCTCTCTCTCTTCCCATGGTTCCCTTAACATATCCAACACATCTCTTGGTTCTCTTTCATATAATAGTTCAAAGGGGGAAACACCCATGGAAGATTGAGGAGCCTTTCTAATGGCAAAAAAGGGCCCAAGGTATCACAATGTCCCAATTCTTCCCATCTGCTTCCACTGATTCTTTAGGATGTGTTTTAAAGTTTGATTAAATCTTTCCACTAATACATCCGTTTGGGGATGATAAATGGATGTACGTAAAGTTTTAATCTGCAGAATTACCTTAACGTCTGCCATGAGTTTACTCAAAAATGTGGATCCTTGATCCATCAAAATTTCTTTTGTAATCCACTTCTAGAAAAGAAAAGGAGGCAATGTTTTAAGATCTGTTGTTAGGTGTTATTTCTTAGAGGAAAAGCCTCAGGGTTACGTGTTGCATAATCTAAAATTACCAATATATGGGCCTCATCACGAGTTTGGCGGTAGCTCTGAGCTGGGGTGAAATCCGCTGAGATTTTGCCGATTTTCGGCGCGTTTACCGCCGGCGGGAAATCCGCCGGCGGTAAAAGCACAAAATTTCCCCATTGAGCCCAATGGGGAATTCCCGAATGGGCTCAATGGGGATTTCCCGTTCCGCCAAACCCGTGATCCGGCGCTAATAGTGCCGGTGGGTTTGGCGGTAGGGCTAATAACGCCAGCGCCGGCGTTACCGCCCAACTCGTGATGAGGCCCTATATCTGTTCCCTAACTTTGAGATTTCTAAAGGAGCCACTATATCCATTACTATCCATTAAACGGAATATCTATAATATGCCAGGGTTGTAATGGAACTGTAGGAGGAATTTGAGTGCTGATTTTCTGACGTAAGGCACAGGTATTACAGGGTTTGAAGCTACCACAGGGCAACCAGGAGCTACCAGAGACGCTCCTTTAACTTTTTGTCAATTTTGTTTGAACCATTGTGTTTTAATGTGTATTAGATGTGTTCTAATTCTTCCTTATTAACATACTCAAAGTTAATGTCACATTTACATGTTTGGAAAACACCAGTTGGCCCTAGGAGTCAAAAGTAGCTACTGGTAGCTATTGGTTTCAAGCTAACCAGGCTCTACTTTGCTGGAAGCAGGAGTTAAATGGCTCCCAGGCCCCCTCAATTTTGAACCCTGTATTAACAAAATTCTTTATGTCAGCATAAATCCCAGCCCAATAGAATGTATTCAAAATGTGTGCCTGAGTTTTTGCAGTTCCTAAATGGCCTACTGTCAAATGGGAATGAGCTATTTCCAAAACAATCGTTTTATGGCTTTTCGGTACTACAATTTGTGACTGGGGTATACCTACTGGTCCTACAGCTCCTCTATATAACAACCAGAACTTTAGAATAATAAATGGTCCTGTCTTTTCCCTGCCTTCCTGTCACACTCACCTGTGTCTCTGCGGGAACGATGGAGTCTTGGCCTTTTTCCCTGTATGCTCGCTGCCCAACCTGGTACGGGAAGTCTGCCTTGTAATGAAAGGGTAAGGACATTAAGATACAGGACTGATTTCACCACTAGACCCCCTCCCACTTTTCTCTTTGAGTAGAGGAGGTTTGAATAGAGTTTTCCCTGGCTCACCTTGAGGATTAGTTGGGAGAGCTCTCCATCCTGCTATTGGCAGGGGTGCAATTCTTCGTAGGCAGGTGGTCCGGTGGTCCCGCTTGTGGGTCTTTACCTTGTGTTTGTAAATGGGTTTAGAGTCTTCTCACGTTCCGTGTTGAGCCGCTGTTCCGAATTCACAGCGGATTCAACAAACATACATACAACAAAATATACAGGTATCATATGGCCAGTAAAAGTCAATAACATAATAGTAATATTCAAACATAAACTCCATACACCTGTATCCTTGTAACCAGGGTTGGATCCCCTTCCCCAGGATTAATTTAGAATTTTCCTAAACAAAGTTTGTCAAAACAGTTCCTTTCAGTAGCCAAGTTATGTAATACAAAGTTCTCTTCACTCTACAAGTCTTTTACTTGGCATTTGAATTGTCTTATTGTTCAACAAAATATGTATCACTCTTCAAACTGCTTCTCAGAATTCTACAGTTCTTGCTTGATAAACCAAAAGACTTTGGGCCTTATCAAAAGTCTGGCGGTAACCCTTAAAAGTGGCGGTAAAGGAAATAGCCGTGCCAATACCGCTCTGCCAGATCATGAGCTGCCACAAATACTGCTGACCGTAAAATCAGCCAGCACTGTTGCAGCCGCCGCAATTCCGAGCAGCGCTATTACAGCTGGCACAATTACAGCCATCGCAATTATAGCCGTCCACACGAGGCGCAAACACAGCTGCATCACAAGTCCACATTTGGCGGTATTAGCCCCTAAAACTGGCACTAATGCTGCCAAAAACACAAGACAGGGTACGTCCAGCATCCAGCTGGAGGTAAATGAACACAGGTGCCTGAAATGAAGCCACAAGTGATCCCAATCCACCCCAGAGGGCTAAATAAGGCACACCCCTACACCAAACACTGGTTTGAACAGAATGCTGCCATTAGCAACTGTGATATGGGACAGGCAGCTGCTTATGCTGCACTTGGAAGTAGAGAGGCTGTTTAAGGGAGTAAAAGGGAGCTAGGCAGGTGTCACGCTCTACGAATCCCTCCCGTGCTTCCTCCTCAACTGATACTTCAACAGAGCTGTCTAGGGCTTCCATGTCCTTCTTCCTGCAGGTCTTCCTAGGCTCCTTGGTCTTCTTTTCCTTCTTTTGATGTAAATAAGGGAAAGCTCCCTCGGAATCCACCTTGGCCTGGAGAGCAGCACAAGCCCAGTGGGACTCCAAGGAGCAAGCTCCCAAAAAACAGGGAAAAAGCCGCTATGGCACAAAAAACCCTGATAGAGTATCTTGACAGAAGAAAGTGGTTGAATGTCTTCCTCCTTCTTCTTGTGACAGAATTTAGTTCACAGCAAAGTCCCACACTTTCCAGAGGAACGTCTCTTGAACAGAAACAAACGTTTCACCCATATCCTGCAGTAGAACACTCTGGGGAGGGTAGGAATACTGGGTAAACACCTAGTAAAAAGGCAACTAAGTGTACAGAACTAAAATTAAAGATAAGAATAAAAAGAAATCCTATGGACAGCTGAGCACTCTTGAATAAAGGAATTATAGGTTCCTCCGAAAGTAAGTGAAACCCAAAGTAGCCCTGCAGAGTAGGAAGACCACAGACTGTTGCAGGGTTATGGAGCTCTGTGATAGGTGTCAATGGTAACCATTATGGCGGTCATGCCTCGGGAGGGAGGTAGCTCATCTATAATGTCTGTTGATACATGGAGCCACGGTCTTGAAGGTAGTTGATCTTGTTGTAACAACCCCAAAGGTTTACATCACTTGTGGCACAGGTGGGGCACGTAGCCACATAGGTCTTCACGTCCCGACCTAAGGAAGGCCACCAGAAATTCCTTGCGACCAGCTCCAAAGTACCATTCTGGCCCTTATGTCCTGCTAAGGGAAGGTCGTGACACCATCTCATCGCTTGCATCTGTAGCTGTTTACTAGGTAGATATAAGGCCTGCTTGTGAAACAGGTATCCACCCTTCTCACTCAAGGTGTGCCTCTGTCGGTCTGTTTCACCCTTGTTCTTGATCTGGACTAGGAGATCTTGAAGAAACGGCTTTAGCATGGAAAGGATCTTCCCTTCAGGGAGCAGCTTTTCTCCATAAGTAAGATGGTCTCTTCCTCTGTGCTGCGGGATAGAGCATCTGCCACAATATTCTTTGAACCCAGAATGTAGGTGATTACAAAGTCAAAGAGAGAAAAGTAGCAAGCCCATCCGGCCTGCCTCGAGTTCTTACACTCCATTTGTTGGAGCACCTTCAAATTGCGGTGATCAGAGCGGATGGTGAATGGGTGAGAGGCTCCCTGTAGAAGATGCCTCCATTCCTTGCACTCTTCTGTCATTGCGAGCAACTCCTTCTCTAAGACAGAGTAGTTTCCCTCACTGGAAGTGAGAGTCCGAGAGAAGTAAGCAATGGCATGCTCAACCTGGTCCATGCCCTTCTGAAGGAGAACTGCCACTAGAGCACCATCTGACGCATCTGCTTCCACAATGAAGGGCTTGGATTTATCAGGCTGCAGAAGTACGGGTGCTGTAGTAAACAATGTCCTGAGCCTCGAAAAAGCTTTTTGCGCTTTGTGGGTCCATGTGAACTTCACTACTTCACTACCTTCTTCAGTAAGTGAGTGATGGGCACCACTAGGTCCGAGAATTCAGGGATGAAACAGCGATAAAAATTGACCAGACCCAAAAGTCTCTGTACTTCCTTCACAGAGGTCGGTTCTTTCCAAATTAGGATGGCATTGACCTTCTCGGGATCCATCCTGACTCCTTCTGCATATCCCAGGTAGGAAACCTTGGAAGCCTCAAACACACATTTCTCCAGCTTGGCGAAGAGTTGGTTTTCTTTCAGGCGCTCTAAGACTTCCTTGACATGTGTACGGTGTTCCTTCAGAGAAGGGGACAAGATGAGAATATCATCAAGATATACCACTACCGAGACGAAGAGGAGGTCTGCGAAGAGCTTGTCCACAAACCTCTGGAACACCGCTGGGACATTGACTAGGCAAAAAGGCATCACCTGATATTCGAACAGCCCGAGCGGAGTCCTGAAGGCCTTCTTCCACTCATCTCCACTTCTTGTTCTCAATAAATGGTTACGCCCCTCTCAGATCCAATTTGGTAAATACCTGTGAGCCTTCGACGGCCTCTAAAATATCTCTAATAAGGAGTATGGGATATCTATCATGTATTGTGATCTGGTTGAGTCCTCTGTAATCAATACAGTGACGCAACTCGGTGAAACCCTTCTTTGAGACGAAGAACAATGAAGCACCTCTGGAGGACTTGGACTCTCTGATCAGTCCGTTTTGTAGTTTGGTCTCCAGGTACTCCTTGAGTGCTCTACGTTCTGGCAAAGAGAGTGGGTACATCCTGCCGAATGGAAGAGGGGTACAGACCTAAGATCAATGCCGCAGTCTTCAGCTCTGTGTGGAGGTGGCAATCTGCGGTTGTGAACTTTGAATACTTCTACATATTGCTGGTAAGCGCCAGGTTGTGAGGACACTGTAGCGTTACGTAAGGTAATGGGATCACAGACTTGAACCCTCTCCTGATGATCCTTGAGGCATTTATGCATGCATTTGTGGGATGTGAACCTGATGAGGTTAGTCTTCCAATCAATTTGGGGGTTGTGGCGGCGCAACCAAGTCATCCCCAGGATAATGGGAAAGTGGGCCGCCCTTATGACATCAAACACCAGGGTTTCTTGATGGTCTCCTATGTAAACCCGAACAGGCAGAGTCTCCTTCCGGATAGGTCCTGATGACAAGGGTTGGCCATCGACTCCTTGGACCGGCTGGGGATTCCTCTTATCCTGCAAGGGTATAGGTTCTCTTCAGCCCAGGTAATGTCCAGGAAATTCCCCGCAGCTCCGCAGTCCAGCATGGCAAGTACCTTCAGGTTATGAACGGGAGGGACCGAGAAGACTATTTGAAAAACCATCAATCTATTATCCTCTTCTTCTGAATGGATGGTAGTGTTGTTGCAGGGGTGATTCTGGTTCTTTCCGTCTGCTCCCCTGCTTAGGAACGGGACAGAGCGTTTCCCTGGCGTCTGGGTGGTACTTCTGGACAAGCTTGCAAAAGATGTGACCCACAATACATGCAGTGATGCATCTCCCTGCGTCTTTCTTTCTTCCGGGGTCAAAGGCCCTCTGGTTGCCCCGATCTGCATGGGTTCGTCAAGAGGTCCCTTGTCCTTAGGTACTGAAGGCAGAGTGGGGCTCAATAGATAACCGCGGCTTCTTCTTCTCTCCGACTGCCTTTAAGGAGATTCTGATTCAATCTGTAACGCCACCGTTACCAGTTCCTGGAAAGTGTTGGGTCGAGCGATTCAGGCTAGCTCGTCCTTGATCTCATCCTGTAACCCTCTTTGGAATATGGTCTGCTGTGCAGAATCAGGCCACCCTGCATGGACAGATAGTCTCTGAAACTGAGAAACGTAAGACTGTACATCTTGTGTTTCCTGCCATATGTCCAGATGAGCTTCTTATGAGGAGAATTGCACCTCAGGACGATCAAACCTAGACTTGAAGTTTAACACAAACTGATCATAGTCTGTCAATGAGGGGTCGGAGTGGGTAACCAGAGATGTAGCCCAATACAAAGCGTTTCCGACAAGGTTAGAGATCAGGAAACCCACCTTAGCTCGGCTGGATCATATGTTCTGGGTCTAAAGGTGAAGTACACAGCACAAGCGTCCAGGAAATCTTTGAGTGTCTTTGGATTGCCATCGTACTTCCCACTGGGGAGAGGCATGGAAGGAAGGTCGCCTCTGTGCTCATCTCTAGTCACCACTTGTTGACACAGGGCTATGTTCTCAGACTGTAATGACCGTACCTCTATCCTGAGGCCTTGGATCGCATTGACCAGCTCTTGGCATTGTTCCATGGATGCCATGAGTATCGTTGGGCATTTTATGCTGTCACGCTCTACGAATCCCTCGCGTGCTTCCTCCTCACCTGATAACTTCGATTTAGCTATCTAGGGCTTCCGTGTACTTCTTCCTGCGGGTCTTCCTAGACTCCTTGGTCTTCTTTTCCTTCTTTTGATGTAAATAAGGGCGAGCTTCCTCGGAATCCACCTTGGACTGGAGAGCAACACACGCCGAGTGGGACTCCAAGGAGCAAGCACCCGAAACACAGGGAAAAAGCCACTATGGCACAAACAACCCTGGTAGAGTGTCTTGACAGAAGAAAGTGGTTGAATGTCTTTCTCCTTCTTCTTGTGACAGAATTTAGTTCACAGCGAAGTCCCACACTTTCCAGAGAGGAACGTCTCTTGAACAGAAACAAACGTTTCACCAATATCCTGTGGTAGAACATGCTGGGGAGGGTTGGAATACTGGGTAAACACCTAGTAAAAAGAAAGGCAACTAAGTGTACAGAACGAAAATTAAAGATAAGATGAAAAAAGAAATCCTACGGACAGCTGAGCACTCTTGAATAAAGAAATGATAGGTTCCTCCGAAAGTAAGTTAAACCCAAAGTAACCATGCAGAGTAGGAAGACCACAAACTGTTACAGGGTTATGGAGCTCTGTGATCGAAAAAACCGAAGGCAAAGCAATCCGCGCTGTGTAAGGTAGTGATAGGATGAGATAGTCGCATGGCATGGTAAAGAAAGGAAAGAAAACAGACAAACAGATAGCCGGTAATGTGCCGCTAACAGGTAGCGTATGAAACCGAGTGAACGCCGTAAGGCGGCAGAAATCAGAAAGTCAGAATAAGAGACAAGGAAAGCAGGCAGCGGAGTACAAAGGCGCACCTGGAGTGCAGAAAGGAAGAGGCTATAAACAGGGAGACGAACAAGCGGAAAGCAGGAAACCAAAAGTAAAAGAGAAGTACTACGGAACTAGTGGCTAGGGAAGCCGGAAAAAACCAAGAAAGGCTAAGGCAAAGGGAGAAGGGATGAGATCCTGAAAGGCAAGGGTAAAACCCAGGAAAGCAAACAAGGGAACGCTGGAGCTCTGAAAGAGGGATCCTGCAAGCGTCTTTCCAAAGAATTACTGATACAACATGAGGAGCGGGTGGCTCCACCCACCCTTATAGAGGTGGCGGCCATCTTGGTGGAAGTCTAGATCGCAGTGGAAGCTGCGGATTACGTGTATCTCTAGCGATGCCACAAACTCCAGGGCCAGCGCATGACAGCAGGATGAGGAGAGCCCAAGCAAGGCGGGCCCCGATCCCCATGGTCAGGCACTCACCTTGGACCGTCACTGGCAGTCAGTTGGTCACTTTGTACTGCCTCTACTGGGAGACCATAACAGAGCTGCTCACCACAATGCATGACAACATAGGGAGCAGGACCAACATCCGGACAGTGTGCCCCAACTGCTGAAACTAGTGTCTGTCCTACAATTCCTTGGAACTGGCACCTTCCAGAAATCTGTGGCTATGCTGCACAGCGTGGTACAGCCCACATTCTGTGCAGTGCTGGCTGAGATGCTTGAAGCCGTCCTGCGGCAAGTGCAACGCCACATCTTACTGCCTACCACCCCAGCCCAGGTCAATGCCATGAAGGCACAGGTATATGCCATTGCTCGAATGCCAAATGTGATTGCTGCCCTGGACAGTACCCATGTTGCGCTGATGGTCCCTCAGGCCCATGAAGCAGTGTACCGAAACCGCAAGCACTATCACTCCATGAATGTGCAGGTGACTTGTGACCCCAACCTCATCATCACCCACTGCTGTGCCCGCTACCCTGGTTCCAATGGAGATGCCATGGTCCTACAGAACAGCACACTGCCAGGATACATGGAGAGGCACAGAAGACAGCGCAACTGGATATTGGGTGAGTAGAAAAGCCAGCACACATGTGCTGTGGGTCACATGTCCAAATGGGGGCAAGGGTGTGAATGACCAAAGGATGGCATGACAAGCGAAGGCGAAATCCACACTTGACCGCCTCCCACACCAATGTCACAGTGCAGACCATGGAGCATGCACATGTCGGACTTAACTGCATGGGGAGCCAGTAGTACACATACAGTATCAACCAAACACACCAACATGACTCCAGGTATTACAATGCAACATACACCTACCAAAGCAACGCAGACAAATGGCCTAATTGGCACATAGAACAACATCCCTGCCAGTGTCACGGCCATGCACCAATATGCGGCCAGCCACAATACCCCCCCATTGCCACGCCCAGGGAGGGTCCATGGGGAACTCAGAATGCCACATGCACGGTGTAAATACACAGCCACATGACAGCCACCATGTCCACTGCCCATGTCACCCCACAGATTCTCTATGTAACATATGCTGCCAAGGATCAGGGTGCATGCGAAGCACAAACAATGCATGGTATGAGTGACACTGCATCCACAGACAAAGAATAGACACATGCCGGGAAATGAAGGCTGATCTGCATGCATGCTTAGTCCATTGACCTGATATTGTGTAAGTCCACCTCAGCACTTACACCGTGACTAATGCCTGTTCCTCCACCCATGCAGGTGACTCCGGATACCCACAGCTTCCCTGGCTAATGACCCCTGTGCGTGATCCACAAACACAGCAAGACAGTTCCTACACCCACGCTCACAGCATGACCTGTGTGTTAATCGTGCATACCTGCGGCCTCCTGAAGGCACGTTTCCACTGCCTGAACCATACCGGTGGAGTACGCTCCAGAGAAAGTTGGCAAAATTGTGCTTGTGCGTGCAATGTTGCACAATATCTACCCGAAGAGAAATGTTCTGCTACCCCCTGATGTGGACATGCCACCCCCAGAGAATGAAGATGCAGTGCCTGTGGCAGAGGCACATGCAGACATTGCCAGAGATGACGTGAGGGATGGAAGAATGGCATGCGAGGGACTGATGGACAATTTGGTTTGACAGTTTCACATGGCACAAGCCATGCACCACTGTGTGACACCACCCCAATCAATTGAAATACCAATGACACAATCAGGAATGTCCTCACATTGATGAATTTTAATAGTCTTTATGGACTGAAGTGCCCCAACTATCCCCCCTTTCTCCTCCCACCACCAACTCCCCATCACACTACCCCCCTAAAACTACAAACACCCCATCACACTATCCCCCCTCCCACCACCAACATCCCAGCATGGCCACTCATGAAAATCAGTGTCTCAGAGTCTTTCACAAACGTGGCCTCTCCCCCTTCAAACCCCGTCCCCTGGTGATCTTGGGAGCAGAAGGCACTCTGACTGTCGCAGTGGCTTGCCCTGCTGTGACCCCTCTGTGGGTGCGGTGGAGGTGGATGGGACGGAGCCTGTCCCCAGGTACTACTGCTGTTGCACCTCTGTGCTCTGCCGAATGGCTTCTGCTAGTGCAGAGAAGGTTTCAGTCATTTCCCTGACCTGTTGTGCATACAGTGTCAGGGCAGACGTGTTGGCAGTTGTCTCGGCCCTATTCTGTGCCATAGCATGCATAACCCTATGGGTAGCCCCATGGATGCTACCCCGAATGGCCTCGAGGTGTGCAGAGTGAGTGTGGCCAATCTGCTCCATCTCACTCTGTCTGCGCTCCATGTCCTCAAGCCTCCACATCAGCAGCTGCCTGTTGGACTGCGCTGTGTGGATAAGGGGCACGGTACTGGCCCAGGCCTGTATGACAGAGTGTCAACATCCGGCTCTAGTATCCATGTGTGCTGGCAGCATGGCGGGCTCCCTGGGGAGTCTGGCCCTACAGCAGGTGGTGACACAGGGCTGCTGTCCACCTGTGGTGTGGCCTCAGTGTCCATGGGTACGGCTGTGGGTGTGGGTGCAGTGTGCGCAGCACTGCTCCTGGTGGCCTGTGTCATGGGCCTTGACTTGCTGTGGTATTATGCACCGGGACGTCCGCCTTGGTGTGGCCTGTGTTGACCTTTGCAGGGTGGTGGTGCATACCTTGAGAGCCTGGTAGCGGCACTGCCTGATGGGCCTGCATCCTCCTTCTCTGATGCTGTAAAGAAGGTCCTTCTGCATCCCTTCAAGCTCCTTTGGCATCTGTGGACCCTGGTACTGGAGACAAGAATAAAGTAACGGACGCCCCGGTACAGGTTTACAGTCATATTTAATGCAAGTTCATAAGATACACTAGAAAGGCACACAGAGCTGCTGCAATCAGCTTGCTTATATAGGTCTTTTCAATGATGCAATACCTTCATGCAAATTCAGGATACATATCTGATTGTTTCTCTTAGCCAGAATAAAAGCCCACCTTATCTTTGATTGGTTGGCTTATCTGTCACTCACAAAGCCCACATTAGTCACTCTTGGCAAGCTCTGGCTGATTGACACAGAGACTGATAAGCTTATTTTAGGCCCGGCGGGACACAATAACACATCCTTTAATTTCTGCCAAAAAACAATCCTTGCCTGCTTCTCAAGGTCCTACTAACTTTAATTGGCAGTTCATACCTTGGAAAGCCCCATGAGCTCATTTGTTTGCTGCCAACTAACACAGCTGATCTGTTCTAATTGGTAACTTCCTTGTCTGTATCTGATTTACCATCAATCATGTCTGCTTTTCCCCAGCCAAGTTTCTAAATATACCATCCCAGACATGCTTATCTTACAGTGAACTGCTGCCAAAGAATATTTGCTATCTGCATGAGTCAGGACTCTAACATCTGGTCTCACAACACAATTTTGTATTTGGCATCCATTTTAGAAAATATCTCAGTCTGTTCATCCTCACTACCAAATGGTGAGTCATTATTTACTTTTGAGCATAACTCATTTTCTATTCAGTTTCCAGAATATATTTTTACGTATTCATGATGTGTGTGTAATACCTGAGGCACTTTTCATTTCCTGGGTCACTCTGACCGCAAAAATATGTGTCACCCCACATGCACCTTTTACCTTCAAAAAGCATTATAATTCTGATTTTTGCAATACTGGAACCACTGATCAGCCTAACATGTTATCTGTACTCTGAGGGGGAAGGGGATATGGAACCCTTATACACTCCCTCCTCTGGTCAGTATTAGACAACTGTTCAATACACGACCACTACACCCAGTGTCCACCCTTCCCCATACACAGTGTACCTATACGTCCCTATCTCAATCACCTCCCTCAGTGTGGTGATTTATCTCAACACGAGAGGTATCATAAAAACATTTCTACGGAATCAACAGTGACTTCAATCATTTTGTACTTTCTTAATTTAAAACATATATGTATCTTGTTTGCCAAAAGATCATTGCAACTTTTTGGCCTCTTCGAACTTTTATGCGTGTATCCTCAAAGAATAACTTGATTTTCTCCTGTCTTGATCCCATCCCCTTTACCCAATTAAATGTAAACATAACATACACAACAAATGATTTTGGCCACCACGAGAATCGAGAGAGATCATTCCTCGAGGGAACCCACCAACCCATTTTTCTCCTGTTCTATCCACGTATGTCAGGGTCCGAGTTGCCCACGTAGTGTAGTGGACGAGTTCTTCCACCTGATGTACCCCTCTGGTACTGTAGTTAGACAACCAGAGCAGCAAATAAGAGGAAAGAAAGGATACCAGATGAGACCCAGGTGTCGCACTAGGAGACCGCTTCCACAGGATCAATGCCGTAGAAGCCGGTGTCGAGAAGGCAAGATGAGATGCGTAGGACAGGAAACACAGTGAACCTACAAGCGAAGTGCGAGGTTTAATCACAATGTGCATATGCAGGACAACCACTCTTTTGGAACCAAAACGTAGTTTGCAATAGTATACAGTTAGACTAGATGCGTAAATGGTAGTACTAATGCAGTTTTAGTCAATACATATCTAGCCCCCTCCCCTTATCCAGGTTAAATCAAGAACAAGAAACCCCTTACGGGCTTGCCATATTAAAGTCCGTGCAGTCTTTGGAAGTTCCAAGCAGAGAGGCAAGATGGGACAGGTCCGGTTTCCAGAGGAAAAAGAAGCACACCCTAACCCGACGGCACGAGGACGCCTAAGTACACTGAGGCAGTCTCTAGTCCGTGTACAGAAATCACTGTTCCAACAAAATCCCAGGTATCCGAAGTTCGTAACATTCCAAGTTCAGCAGATGAAGAAAAGCACCGTTCAGAAACGGCCATGAACGTGAAGAGCGGCACAACAAGAGGGGCAGAGACAAGGCAGTTCTGTTAGCTTTCCATAGTCATAATACAGATCCGGCAGGCACGTAGCAAGGGGCAATCCAAGACGAAAATCCAATAAACAGTCCGGGTCAAGGCACAAGAGTTCCAGAAGCAAGTAGGGGGAAACAAGGGCAAGGAAACAAGGAATAAACGAGCAACTTTCGTAACGCCACTAATACAAATCAGAAGCACTGGGCAACAAGTGGGAGGTGCTTAAATACAGATCATGTGACGACGTTACGTGCTACTCGATGTTGACGGTACCAGGAACAGGGAAGGACGGGACGACAGCATTGCCATGCCAACTTCCAGGCACCTGGCTGCAGCGTTCTTAAAGGGCTATACGCGTATGGTCGTGGACCGATCGTACGCGTGGACATGACAACGTGCAACATTTCAAAGGTTATATCCACTTTTTCCCTTTCTCCAACCCCACGACATTTCCTTGTTTCCCGCTGCCTCCTCAAACTCAAACCTTAGACTACATATGTCCCCCCTTTAAGCATTACCTCCTTAAACAATTTCTACTGCAATTTCTCTTTTTCTAATATAATAGGATGGCTGCTCCTTCTCTCTTTTTGCCATATCTCGGTGTCACTTTATACTTAATACATACTGGCTGATACCTGAATGTGGCTATGACATAAAGCATATGCATCTATGCCTTTTTCCCGGCATTGCCCTATTTTTTCATGGGCTTCTTTCTTTTTTCAACAATGTTAATAGCAAAGGAAACATTTTCTCTGTGGTTGTCACTCTTCTCCCCACAGATGTATAGTCTCTTTAAAAATAATAAAAGACGAAGAGACAACATAACGAATTCAAAACATTTTGTCGAAAAAAGAATGTGTTTTCTTCAATCGCTCCCCTTCTTTCTTCTTGGTGCATCCATAGCTGAAGAAGAAGACGCTGGTGTGGGTTACTGCTTCCTCTTGAAAACCAAAATAGAGGAAAGTCATTTTATTACGCTGGTAAAGTGATCAGTTATTTCCTCAATGTGGACCTTTGCTCTTTCCTTTTTATCAAACAATCTTTACTGAGGTAATTTCTTGACACTCTCAGCCCACTGAAAATAGGCCTACTTTTCTGTCCCCAAAATGTGTTGGTGCACACGTAATCAATCTTTCATTGGTGTAGCAATCAGGCCTGTTTTTCTTTAGTTTCTTCTGCTATGCTGAAAAGTTTCTCTGTACTTTTGAAGTCTTCCTCCTGATGGCATGGGACTGCGGTCGTCTTCTTTCTTTACTGTGTTTATTCTGTTGAAACATAATTAACATTTTTCGCTGTCCTACCTACACTAATCTTTCCTGCCCATGTTTTTGGGAACCCAGCACAGTTCCTATTAAATGCACGCAAGTGTAACATATAGGCATACATTGTTTTGCCTGTCCTCAAAACTTTATGCATATGCCAAATGCACCTTTTTGGCATTTTTCTGTCACCAGAATTAAAAAAAGGTTACTCCAGCTTCTATCCACAGGTCTTCTTTATTCTGGTCATTAGATATGGCCATTCCTATATATCTATGCTATTCTGTGTTCACACCTGGTTGGACCTCTCTTGGGAAAATGCTTTTTCTGTACTCACCTGGGTCCTCTTACTCCGAATAATGATCAATAAAGTTTGTTCACACACTTAACACTCAACAGGTACTTACCTTTTCTTTTTCTACTTGTCCACTAAAACGTACCTTTGTCATATATAATGTTTCTTCCCATTATATTGCTATGATATTGATATTTTATTTCTATCGCGCTCGTACACAAGTGTTTCAGAGCGCGACAAGGCAAGAGAGGGGAGCAGGGGAGAACAAAACAGCGATCTTACTAGGCCCGGTGACATTGAGAACGCGCAAGTGCATGGGAGAGGGGGAGGGGAAAAGTGCATGGAAGGGGAGAAGTGGAAAGTGCGAAGCAGAGGAAAAACAGATAAATAATAATAAATAAATAAATAATCAAGGCAGCAAACAGTGGTAGTGCAGCCAGCAATTTGCAAGTGCTAGGTTTAAGGCAGCAGACACGGTAGGTCTGATAAGTGCATGAAGAAAAAGGGAGGGTTGTATGGGTACACATACAGACCCCAGTGCAAGGGGTGCCCCGGAGGCAGTGCAGGAGGGTGGCAGGGTGAGCAGGTACCTGGGCCCGGAGGACAGAGGGGGGCCAGCTGCATGGTGCCAAGAGAGAACAGATCAGCATGGGAGGGGGAGAGCGAAGGCAGAAGAAAAGAGGAAGGTCTTGAGGTGCTTCCGGAACCGGAGATGGTTCTCCTCAAGTTTTAGAGTGGCAGAGAGGCTGTTCCAGAGGGAGGCCGCAGCCGAAGACAGAGATCTACCCCCAGCTCGTTTCTTTGAAAAACAACTGACCCTGAGGGATTTAGAGGTAGAGGAGCGAAGACCTCGAGAGTAGAGGTATTTGCAGAGGGATAGCTGAAGGTATTTTGGACCCAGGCCCCAGAAAGCCTTGTGGGTAATGCAGAGAGTTTTGAATTTAATCCTTGCATCCACTGGGAGCCAATGCAGAGATTTCAGAGCTGGAGGGATACGATCCCAGGGCTTGAGGCCAAGGACAAGTCTCGCAGTCCTGTTCTGAATTAGTTGCAGAGGGCGGAGAGTAGAGGCAGGTAGATTTAGAAAGAGGCTGTTACAATAGTGCAACCTAGAGAGAACCAGAGCTTGGGATACCATGAGCTTCTGGGGGAAGGAGAGGAAAGGCAGAGTACCTCTGAGGAGGTGCAGTAGGAAGTTTGTCTTTTTAGAGACCTCAGAGATGTGGGCAGAGAAGGAAAGGGTGGAGTCAAAGATGACCTGAGGTTCTTAGTCTCGCAGGTGGTGGTAGGAGGAGGGCCAAGGGTAGCCGGCCAGAGAGTGAGGGGAAAGGATGGTGAAGGTGTGCCGATCAGGAGGATCTCAGTCTTGCTGACATTCAGACAAAGATCATTGTCAGCACACCAATCTTGAATGACAGTTAGGCAATCAGAGATGAGAGAGGGAGAGGAGGTGGCCGAGGCAGCCTGAAAATGATTTAAGTGTCGTCAGCGTAGCACTGGATATTTGAGCAGAAAATGGCAATGCAGTGGCCGAGCGTTGCCAGGTATTGGTTGAAAGACAGGGCGAGAGGTTAGACCCCTGGGGAACACCACAGGTAGAGAGGAAGATAGATGATAGGAAGGACCCAAGTTGGACCTGGGAGGGTCAATCAGAGAGGAAAGAGGTAAGCCAGGCCAGAGCCTGATCAGTGATACCCCGGTTTTCACAGAGATGGTTGAGCAGGATGGTATGGTTGACTGTGTCGAAGGCAGAAGAGAGATTGAGGAGGATGAGGACAGAGGGAATGTTAGAGTCTGTCATGATTCGCCGTTCACGCCCCTTTTGGACTTCCTGGTTCATGATGCACCGCAACATTGGAGCCACGATCCTCCCAACATGGTCGGCGGCTCAGACACGTAGCGGTCCAGCGTTTACGCAGGAACACTGGCTTTCTAGAAAACGGGCACACCCCCGCAGCGCTGCGCTTCTCAACGCTCCCTTTCCAGTTTGCGGCTAGTGTGCTCGCTGTTTCCTTCCTTCTCCTTGTATAAACCATCCAATATTCATTCCTACCTCTCCCTTCCTGGAGTCCTAAGTGCGGCCTTTGCCTCCGCCTGTGGCCGCTCATTTCTTCCTTTCTCGAAACCATCCATTTCTCCCATGCTTGCAGCTATTTCCCTGTCTTCTGCAAACTGAGTCATTTCCTTCATGGTTCCACGCTTCATTCCGGACATAGACTACCTGATTCCTACCTCCTGGAATCCTGATCTCCTGTCTCCTTCCGAGTCTGCATACGGTCCCCACCCAGGATACGGAAGATCATCGCCCTCACCTGTATAAATCCCTGACATCCCGGAACACTGAAAGATCTCCAAAGAAGAAGACGACCAAGGGCAAACAGGTGAGAACAGAGGCTTAGTGTGACAGTTTGGGACGCCAAAAACCTGATACAGAGTTCGACATGGAGGCTGCTGTCCAGGACCTCATGAGAGGAATGCAAGAATTGACCACTGAGGTGCAAAACTTCAAAGCCGAAAATGCTGCGCTAAAACAACTCGTGCTCTCCAGAGACTCGGCGTTCCAGGAAAGTGCCCTGGTAGGGGGCATAGTAGACAAATATGATGGTTCCTCCAAAACACTGCGATCCTTCCTTGATTCTTGTTTGGTGCATATCACATTTAAACCCTACAATTTCTCTACACCCCGGGCCAAGGTGGGATTCATAATATTACATCTCTCCGGCAATGCTTTGGCATAGGCAACTCACTTGGTGAATGCGGGAGACCCACTGCTGGATAATTATGATGGATTTGTAGAAGCCTTTAAAACATGTTTGAACAAACATGAACCATGCCTTGAACAAGTCTACAGTGCTCAGGAGAAGCTCCTGGAGTTTCAACAAGGGAACCAAGACATGCTGTGTTATGTAACCCGCTTTAAGCAATTGGCTAAAGAGGCCGATTGGTCCCAAGAGGCAAGTTTTACCTTGTTTCAGAGAGGGTTAAATGACGAAATCAAGGACGAACTAGCCAGAGTAGCCCGTCCAAGTTCTTTCCAGGCTTTAATAGATTTGTCCCTCCAAATCGACTTTCGCATCCAGGAAAGGAAGGCAGAGAAAAGAAAGGCAAAGACTGCTTCTCCAAAGGTTTGCATGGATTTGCCTTGCCCAAGGGAAACGACTGCACAGCACTCTCCTGATCCAGAACCTATGCAATTGGGCTCCTTACAGGGTCTGATATCTTCACAGGAAAGAATGCGTGGGATCAATACTGGACTGTATGTATTGTGCCTCAGATAAACATCTTGTAAAGAATTGTCCTATAGCTGCACCCAGGCGTTCAGGAAACGCCAGCTCCCGATCTTGAGCAGAGCCCAGCTTCGGGAGTTACATACTTGCTCCGCTTCTGTTCCTTCCTTGAATCCTCCCCGATTGAACACTTTGATGGTCCTGCAAACATCCTTGTCAACCACCAATAAGAAAACTCATTCTATCCTGGCTCTAGTGGACTGCGTTGCCATGGGAATGTTCTTGGACAACGAATGGGGCTTGAAGCACAACATTCCTCGAGAATCCCAAGAAACTATCCAAGCTGTCGAAGGAATTGATGGGACACCACTGTCTTCAGGACCCATAACCCAGCAAACCTCTGAGTTAATGCTCTCAATAAACAACCATCAGCAGATGCTTCGTTTTGATATCATCAAGGCAGCACACTACCCCATGGTTCTGGGAATGCCTTGGCTACAAATACACAACACTTATATCAATTGGGCAGCCAGATCTCTATTTGTAGGCTCTGAATTCTGCTGATCTTATTGCTTATCCCGGAATATGGTGCAGACCTTATCTATGGAAACCCCGACCCTCGAACAACCATCCATTTGTATTTCAAACATTGCCCAAGTACCCGAGATCTACCAACAATACTCGGATGTATTTTCGACAGCCATTGTCCAATCTCTACCACCTCATCGACCAGAAGATTGTGCCATCGAAACAGAAGATTCTGCAGTGATACCGTTTGGAGGAATGTTTATCCTTCCGAACTTGAGAAAAAGGCATTACGGGAATACTTGGATAACAGTCTCGCTAATGGAACCATTTGACCTTCTAAATCTTCAGCCGGTGCCTCCTTGTTCTTCGTGCCCAAAAAGGACACCATAGAACTTTGACCCTGCCTAGACTATCGAGGCCTTAACCAATGCACCCTTAAAGATTGTTACCCCCTGCCGCTCATTTCCGACATACTGGAAGTGGTCCGGGGTGCTGTAATCTTTACTAAACTTGATTTACGGGGTGCCTACCATCTCATCTGAATTAAGGAAGGCGATGAGTAGAAGACTGCCTTCAGGAACCCCTTTTGGCATTTTGAATACCTAGTAATGCCATTTGGTCTTGCCAACGCCCCTGCGGTTTTTCACCGTTTCATGGACAGAGTTTTTTCGGATATGCTGTTTCTCTTTGTCACAGTATACCTGGACGACATACTGATCTATTCCAATGATTCCCAGTTACATCAGGAACATGTGACATCAGCCTTACAACACCTACGAGCGAATACGCTCCTGGTCAAACCAGAAAAATGCATATTCCATGCCCAAACTGTTCATTATTTAGGTTTCGTTCTGAGTTCCAAGGGGATAGAAATGGATCCCGCCAAGGTCGACTCCATTCTCTCATGGCCAGCCCATACAACAGTGAAACAGATTCAATCCTTCCTGGTACTTGCCAATTTTTACCAGAAATTCATTCCAACCTTCTCAGACATTGTACACCCGATAGTAGCATTATTAAAGAAAGACATTCCCTTCATTTGGTCAGATGTTCAAGAGACAGCCTTCCAGGAGTTAAAACGAAAATGTACTCTAGGTCCCATCCTGGCACAACCGGATATCAATAAACCCTTCCTGGTAGAAACTGATGCCTCAGAGCATGCGATTGGAGCTGTACTAAAACAAGAATCTGAGGATAAGGCGGAACATCCCATCGCTTACCTGTCCCGAACACTAACTCCCAGCGAGACCCACTACTCAGTCCTGGAGAAGGAATTGCTCGCCATCCGGCAAGCTTTTACTGAGTAACGCCATTTGCTTCTGGGTGCCAAATTTCCCGTCCAAATGCGAACCGACCATAGAAACCTGCAGATCCTGCAATCCTTAGAGTGCAGGAACAGTCGGCAAGCTCGATGGGCCTTTTTCTTTGCTCAGTATCAGTTTCGATACACCCTGTCCCTGGCACTAACAACGTAATCGCTGATGCACTATCCAGGCGCCCTGATTTCGAGCCGGTTGAGGCCCGCGCCCCAACTCCTTTTTGGAAAATATCCCTGTGGCAACACCACCTTCTGATCTCTGGAAGGATTACATCAAGACAAACCAATGGACCCTAGTCGCAAAAGAGGGTGTCAAGATTGCCAGATATGCTCCTTTCCTTCCCAGCCTCCTCCTCACCTGAGCCTTCTGGTGAGCTATCCTTGGTTTCCGTGATGGGTCTTCTCCTGGATTTCTTGGGTTCGGTAGTCAATTGCCTTTGAGAAGGCTTCTTCTTTTCGTGTAAATAAGGCCTGGCTCCCTCAGAGGCCACCTTGGCAGGAGGGGGCACCTGTCCAAGGGGAACCCCGAGGAGCCAGACCTCGAGTCGCAGGGAAAAAGCCTGGTAGGCAGAAAAAACCCTGGTATGCAGGCAATGGTAATCCTCAAAATGGTTCTGGAGAAAGCGGTAGAAGACTTGAAGTCTTGAGAGAGGTCTGTCCACTTGAGAGTAATATAGTCTGTAGATTGAAGTAGACCGGAAGCTCGATCTTCAGTGGAGTCCAGGGGAGGAGTAGATAACAGGGCAACAGGTAAAGTAAATAGAGGAAGTACACAAGAGAAGTATGAACTAAAACACCAAAGATATGAAAGAATAAGAAAGTTATCAGCAGAGTCCCACTTACCTAGAGTACTGGTAGAACCCTGGGGGTGAGGGTACCCGAGCCGCGGTCGCGGTAAAACAGAGAAATCAGCTCCGCGACCGCGAGCAGATACAAAGAGTCGCGGCGCGAAGAAAGGAAAGGCTGAATTGCAACCGCGAGCTAAAAGAATAATCAGAACAGCGAAAAAGCTGTGTAATACCACCACGGAAAGTGCGGTCTATAGTATAAGAGGAGAAGACAGAATAACAAGAGCGAAGGCAAGGAAGCGTGACAGAACACGGGCGGAAAGCGAAAGGAAAAGCTACAGCGGCGGAATAAGGACAGATAGATAGATCGGGACAACGAACCAAGAGAGAGCACAATAGTAGAATCAGCAATGAATTTGGGAGGAAGGCAGGAATCAAGGAAGGAACCGTAGCCGGGAACTCCGCTAAACAGCGCAGCAGTTTTGAATGAGACTTAAAGCAAACAGATACAACATGCCAAAAAAGGGACGTGGTTCTGTCTTATAGTGAAGGGCCGCCATGTTGATTGAGGACTAGACCTGACGGTGTACTGGGTGCTCAGAGACGCCACCTGTTCCACAACCTCCACGGGCGAATCCTGACAGTATACCCCTTCCTCCTCGGGGGCCCTCTGGTTTTCCCTGGATGAAGACGATGAAAACGTTGGATGAGTTTGGGAGCATGGAGATGACATCTGGGTTCCCATGTCCTTTCCTCCCGAGAATAGCCCTTCCAGTGAACCAGGTATTGAAGCCTACCCTTACGATAGCGGGAGTCTACTAGATACGCCACTTCATACTCCTCCTGGTCAGGTGGGTGTGGCGTATCTTGGTTAGACATCTTCTGTACATAAGGGTCCGTCCGGTATTCCTTGAGCAAAGAGGTATGGAAGACCGGTGTATCCTTTGAAGTTTGGCCGGTAGCTTGAGTCTGTAGGCCACAGGGTTGATTTGTGAGACAATGGGAAAGGGCCCTATGAAACGTGGTGCAAATTTGCCGGCATGAACCGATCTTGGCAAAAATTTAGTGGATAAGCAGACTAACTGGTGGGGCTTCCAGACAGGGTTATTGGCTCTCTTCCGGTCAGCCCACCTTTTGTGTGTCTATCGGCTGGTCTCCAGAGCTTTCTTGGCAGTCTTCTGTACCTCAAGTAGCTCCGCCAGAAGGCTATCAATGGCAGGTGCACTGGTGGAAGGTGTGCCTATCCATGGCAAGGGATTAGGATGGTATCCATAAGTACAGAGAAATGGACTCAACTGGAAGGATGTATGTAGAGCATTGTTATAGGCGATTTCAGCCTGAGGGTAGAAGGATACCCATTCTTCTTGCTTGTTGCCGCAGAAACAACTGAGGTACTGTTTGAGGGTGGAGATAAGCCTCTCAGTGTAACGCTCACCTGATTCTCGCAGAGGCGCCGGTCTTGACTGGGCGACTACCGTATCTTCAAAGGTGATGTGCAGCACCCGATTGGCTCTTTGGGCTGGACCTCTGTGCCCTGTATGCCTGACGTGCAGAGTAAGATGTCTGCAGATAGAAAATACGGGGTTAATGAACTGGGGTTATTGGGGTGTCCCTATCTCTTTCCTCTTCTCCTCTCCTGTAGACCCCCACAGGTTAACGCTCTCACCTTAGGTAAGTGAATGCCGAGCTCTCCATCTGCCTCGGGGCAGGGTGCTGTAGCCAGTTTCTTCACTGGATAGGTAGCGCAGGCCTCTTGACTTCAGAGGACTGCTGTCCGTCGTTTACTGCACGAACGGTAAGTTTCGAGTAACTCAAATGTCTTTAAAGTCTTTAATAATGATGTCTCTTGTTTTGCAGGGTTCCGGCGATGGCGGATGACGGGCTGAAGTGAGTTGAAGATGGAGCCCGTGTGATGAATAGAAGCGCCTGGAAGCACGTAAGTAAGCGCTTGTTGCCAGCTTCACAAAGCGCTCTGTCTTTTTATTTTGCAGGTACAAGTTCGGAGCGGCTGCAGGGTGCCGGGATACCCACTGGGTTAGATGTGGAAAGGAGTAATGGCACGTGAGTATTAAAGCTCCCCAATGTCTTTAAACGCACCTTGTTTTGTCTTTCAGATGCGAGATGCACCGCCGACGGCCTCCGGAGCGTGCGAAGAGTTGGTAAGCTTTTGTCTTTCAGATGCCGGAATGCAGTGTGAAGACCTCCGGAGCGCACGAAGTTTAAGTAAGCCTTTGCCTTTCAGATGCCGGAATGCTAACCTGTTCTTTCTTGTCTTTATAGGTGTTGCTGAAGACTGGATTCAGGATGGTAAGCCTTTTTCCTTAGGCCCAGGACCGGATGCAGAAGACACGATGAGCGTTCTGCTGCAGAGGGTGCAGAATAACGCAAAGCAAGATTCATCCACCGGGTGTGGTTTAAATAGCCTCCTGTAGTGCTTAGGTGTCTCCTTCCACAGCCACGCCTAAGTAAGAAAAGAGTTCCTGGTAAAAAAAGAGTTCCTGCCTTCCAGAAGAGTTCCAGTGTTCTGAAACTAGGGAGTGGCTCCAGCCCCACCCAACAGGAAAAGTAGTTCCAAACAGAAGAGGATCAGAGGCTCAACTGGCAGGCAAGTAAGCAGCATGGTCTGCTGCAGGTAAGTCCACCCAAGCATTATGAGCCCGGCGCTTCCAGCGCTGGGACTGGGCATATTTATGAGCCTGGTGCCACTGGCGCCAGGACTGGGTCCAAAAGGTCCCAATTGGGACTGGTTGGCACTCGGAACCTGGGTTATGGATCTGCTTCCAAGGGAGTTGGGAAAACCCTGACCTTTTGGAAGCAGAGATCATGACACTCAGTCTGACCATTGCTCTGCGGATGGTAGCCCGATGATAATGCTCTGTCGATACCCAACTGCTGGCATAAGGTGGCCCAAAACTTAGAGGTATACTTGGACCCTCTGTCTGAGACTATAGTTCTTGGTAAGCCGTGTAATCGGACTATATCTCTTAGAAAAATCACAGCCATCTCCGGAGCAGAAGGTAAGTGGGATATGGCCGAAAAATGTGCTAGTTTACTGAAGGAATCCATGGTTACCATGATGGTATTCATCCCCTGGGAGATGGGTAACTCCACTATAAAATCAGTAGAGATATGTTCCCAAGCTCTTCCTGGTACCTTGGGTTGCTGTAGCAGGCCGATCGGCCTACCTGTAGAATTTTTGCTGCGAGCACAGGTTGGGCACGACGAGATGTATCTCTCTACATCTTGGAGGAGAGTAGGCCACCAGAATTGACGGCGTATGAGATCCTGAGTCTTGCGTATGCCTGGGTGACCAGACAATGGAGTGTCATGGCACCATTTGAGAATGTGGATCTGAAGGGATGTAGAGAGCTTTCCCTTGGTAGTACAGGCCATTCTGGTCTTGAGTGACTGAGCGGGGATGTATTTCTTCCTTTTCATATTGACCTAAAAGGTCTTGTAAGAAAGGAATCACAGTATCCACTCCGTGTATCTTAGGGAGCATTAATTCATGTCCCTGGACCTTGATTGACTCTTCTCCCTGACTTCGGGATAGTGCATCCACAACATGATTCTCAGTACCTGGAATGTAGGTAAGGCAGAAATCAAACTGTAAGAATAAATACGCCCAACGGGCGTGGCGGGCATTAGAGCATTCCATTCTTTTAGGTTTCTGTGGTCAGTTCGAATGAAGAATTTATGATTGGCCCCTTGTAACAGATAGGGCCATTCTTGGCATGCCAATTTCATGGCCAATAGTTCCTTCTCGAGGACAGAGTAATTCTGTTCACTACTAGTCAGTGTCTTGGAGTAGTAAGCGACTGGATGTTCATGTCCATCTTCTGTCACTTGCAACAGTACCGCTCCTACCGCCCCAGCGGAGGCATCGGTCTCGAGGATAAATGGCTTGTTTTGATCTGGCTGTACGAGGATGGGAGCTGTAAAGAAATGTTCCTTCAAGCCACGAAATGCTTCCCTTTGGTCTTGATCAAACAAAAACTTGATGCCCTTCTTGAGCAGATGTGTGATGGGTTGTACTAGCCTGGAGAAATTTGGGATAAATTGTCTATAAAGGTTTGCTAACCCAAGGAACTTCTGGATCTCCTTAACGTTTTGGGGCTCCTTCCAGTCTTGAATGGCCCGGACCTTACTGGGGTCCATCCGTACACCATCACCTGAGAGGATAAATCCTGGATAAGTCACGGAACCGGCTTCAAAGGTGCACTTCTCTGGCTTGACTAATAGATGGTTTGCCTGTAAGTGGGACAGCACTTCCTTCACCTGATCTCTGTGTTCCGGAAGGCTACGAGAGTACACCAAGATGTCATCCAAATAGACAACTACCGACACAAACAATAAATCTGAAAATATCCTGTCCATAAATCGCTGAAATATGGCGGGGGCGTTAACAAGCCCGAACGGCATCACTTTGTATTCAAAGAGACCCAAAGGGGTCCGAAAAGCGGTCTTCCACTCGTCACCCTTGCGAATCCTCAGGAGATGATAAGCTCCCCTGAGGTCCAATTTGGTAAAAAAAACTGTGCTCCTTGAACAGCCTCCAGAACATCCCTTATCAGGGGCATGGGATAACGGTCTCTGACTCTAACCTGATTGAGCCCCCGATAATCAATGCAGGGCCTGAGTTCTGCTGACTCCTTCTTTGGTATAAAGAACAGTGATGCTCCACATGACGACCTGGACTCTTGGATCAATCCATTCTGGAGGTGGGCATCTAGGTAGTCTCTCAATGCTTCCTTTTCTGACAACGACAAAGGGTACATACGACCAAAGGGAACTTGTGGTGACAGAATGAGGTTGATGGAGCAATCTTCCGGCCTGTGAGGAGGAAGGCTTCTGGGCAATGTGTCCTTGAAGACTTCAGCAAAATCATGGTACTGAAGGGGGATGGAAGACACTGTCTTCTTTACTGGAATATCCATCTCTTCCACTTCGATTTTGAGGTTAGGAACCTCCATACAATGTGTTTGAAAAAGGCTGAATCAAAGCTCACCCTGTTTGAGACCCAGTCAATTGAAGGGTTATGCCTTCGAAGCCAGGGAATACCGATGACCAATGGAAAGTGTGCAGCCTTAATCATATCGAATACCATGTCTTCTGTATGCTGACCCAACTTCATACGTAAGGGGATTGACTCCTTGATTATGGGACCAGAGGAGAGTGGAGTACCGTCCACTCCTTCCACCAGAATGGGCTTTAGTATACGGCGCTCGGGCACATTGTTCTTCCGGGCCCAATCTATGTCCATACAATTGCCTGCAGCCCCGCAGTCCAACATGGCCAACACCTCTATTGGCTCAGGACCAGAAACCCATATCTGCACCTTGAAAATCATGAGCCTGTTGTCTTTGCACTCTTCTGCTGGTCTGGTGTTATAGCAAGGGCTGTAGCTTGCTCCTCCGACACTTCCCTTGCATAGGTTCGGGGGCTGCCGTTTTCCTTCCGCTGAGGTGGTACCTCTGGGCAATTGCAAAGGATGTGCTTAGAAGAGCCACAGTACATACACAGTCCTGCTTCACAGCGTCTTCTTCGTTCCTCTGGAGTTAGAGGACCCCTGGTCATTCCAGTTTGCATGGGTTCATCACCTCCGGTGTTCTCTCAGGGAGTTGGATTAATGGGTGCTGCTGTGGTCAAAGGACGAGGTCTTCTCCTTACTGGCCGACGTTCATTTAGACGAAATTCAATCTGTAATGCAATCGTCGTGAGCTCCAAAAATGAGGAAGGGCGAGCAATCCGAGCCAGCTCGTCCTTTATATCTTCATGAAGGCCTCTCCTGGATATGGTCTGTTTAGCAGAGTCTGGCCAGTCTGCCTTTGTGGCGAGTCTGATGAAACGGGAGAGGTAGTGTCACGCACGGCGGTCGCTGGCAGCTGTGAATACGCTGGCGTTGGAGGGGCCATTGACATTAGCCGTCACGCCGCTCGCGCGTCCCACTGCAGCGGTCCAGCCTTTCCCGTAGCGTCCTTATTACGAGCGCTAACCTGGAAGCCTGCGCGTTGCAACCTATTCGCGTTAGGCTTCCGGGTTGGTACGCTTCAGTTCTTTCCTCCGTGGCCATTGCCGCTCTCCTTCCTCTACTCCCGTTTGCCTTCTGGCATTCTTTCTGCTCTCTGCCCGCCTCGCTCTGCGGGAGCTCTTCTCTCCACTCCTCTTTGGCTCTCTCTCTCTCTCCGGTTCTCCTATTTCATTCCCTCTAAGCTCATTCATTTTATGCCCCATCTCAGTAGTGATGTATTCCCTTGGAGCTGCCACCTTACACTACTTTCAGTGGATTCCCCGAACAGCTGGATCCGTTAATTCACACCGTCCTGCCTTGTAACCTGTTGCCATCTCCAACAAGGAAGGGTTTTTTTGCGCCTTTCGGCTTTTTCCCCTTAACCGGTCTGCCCCGCTATGGGGGCCCCCTTGGCCCCAGGTTTGAGGGGCAAGGTGGCTTCCTCTCGAGGCAGACCTCATCTACACTCCAGAGAAGAGGCATTGAGGAAAAAGATTTGGGATCAAATCGGACAAGGAGACCACAGGTGAGCAGGAGGGCATAAGGGGCACTCGGGAGAGTGGGGTGAAGTTGGCTGATTCAAGGTGCGAGCTGGACAGTTTGCAACGCCAAAAGGGAAACATGGCCACCCCCGAACAAATACAAGAACTAGTGGCCGCAGTCCAAGCAATGAACGTGGAATTGCAGAACGTGAAGGCTGATAACGCTGTCTTGAGGCAGATGGTCTCTGCTCGGGAAACTAGGGATTCCGACTTACCTCCTATGGCCTTATCCTCGGGCAAGTTTGACGGAACCCCGAAGCGCCTCAAGGAATTCTTGGAAGCCTGCTCCATTTATTTCGTCTTTAGACCTCAGTTGTTTTCTAATGATCACACCATGGTGGGGTTTATGGTATCCAACACGACCGGGAATGCCTTAGCTTGGGCCACCCCTCTAGTGACCAACAATAATCCTGTAATCAGAGATTATGTGGGCTTTTTTGGCCTTACTGCGCTAAACTTTTGAACAACCCGAGATAATACATGTGGCTGCGGAAGAGCTTTTGGATGTGCAACAGAGTTCCAGTGACCTGCTGACATATATCTCCACCTTTAAACGTTTGGCCTCAGAAGCAGGATGGCCAGAACGGGCCCAGTATACAATTTTCCGTCAAGGTTTGAAAGAGGAGATAAAGGATGAACTGGCAAGGATAGCCCGTCCTACTACCCTGTCTGACTTATTCTCCATTGTCTCTCAGATTGACTATCGCCTCAGTGAACGCAAGGCGGAAAGGAAGAAGCATAAGGCCCCTGGCTCCCTTCCACCAAGTGCCCACTCGTTGCCCTCCCTGCCTCACTCCAGTAACAAAGAAGAACCAATGCAAGTTGGGTCCGCTAGATCCCCCTTGACACCCGAAGAGAGAAGACGTTGGAGGGATGCTGGGCTCTGCATGTATTGTGGATCAGACTCCCACCTACTTCGGAACTGTCCACAAGTTCTGCCTAGACGGTCGTGAAATGAACGACTCAGAACTAAAGGGGACGAGTAACCGAGGTCAGAGCGCTAGTCCCTATAGCTTCACACCCAACCACCTTGGACTCACGCCTCATGGCGGTTCCAATTCAATTGGAAACTCTGACAGAAGTACTTACCACCATGGCTCTGCTGGATTGTGGCGCTGCAGGGGTATTTATGGATACTATGTGGGCGCACAAACAAGGTCTCCCTCTGCTAAAACGGGAAGAAGTCCAGAAGGTAGGAGTAGATGGTTCCCCACTTTCGTCGGGGCCTATCACCCATTCCACCGTATCCATGAAGGTCCGCATTCTCCAGCATTTGGAACAGATACAATTTGACTTAATTCGACCAGCCCATTTCCCAGTAATCCTTGGAATCCCCTGGCTGAGGAGGCATAATCCGCTCATCAATTGGGCACAGAACACCCTGGCCTTTACCTCCTCATACTGTAAACAAAATTGTTTATTTCATCCTTCAGAAGATTTGGTACAAGTCCTCACTCCCCAACAAGAAGGAGTAAATGAAATCTGTAAGGTTCCCCCGGAATTGGCCAAATCCTGTCTTAGATCTACCTCCACGTAGGCCTGAAGACTGTGCCATCGAGCTGGTGCCAGATGCCCTGGTTCCGTTTAGCCGCATGTTTTCCTTGTCTCTACTGTAGAAGAGGGCTATTCGCAATTATTTGGACTCCCATCTGACCAATGGCCTCATTCGACCCTCCAAATCCTCGGCTGGAGCCTCTCTATTCTTCATACCTAAGAGGGATTCCTCTGAGTTAAGGCCCTGCATTGACTATCGGGTTCTGAACAAGGTCACGGTTCATGACCGCTACCCAATGCCTTTGATAGCAGACATATTGGAAGCAGTCCAGGGTTCAACCATATTCTCTAAGCTAGACCTCCGGAGTGCCTACCACCTCCTCCGAATTAGAGATGGGGACGAATGGAAGACTGCTTTCCGGACTCCGTTTGGCCTTTTCGAGTATCGGGTGATGCCATTTGGCTTGGTTAACGCTCCTGCCATATTCCAGCATTTTATGGATCGCCTGTTTTCTGACCTGTTATACCTCAGTGTCATAGTTTACCTAGATGAAATCTTGGTTTTTTCGAAGTCCACCTCCAAACATACATTTCATCTTCAGACAGTTCTTCATCGTTTACAGTCACAACACCTATTGGTTAAACCTGAGAAGTGCCTCTTCAATATGTCTTCCGTTCCATATTTGGGATACATCCTATCCCAGGAAGGCATCACCATGGACCTGAGGAAAGTATCTGCCATCTTGGACTGGCCCACACCCACCTCTCTGAAGGACGTTCAACGGTTCCTGGGTCTAGCCAACTTCTACAGGAAATTCATCGGACATTTTTCGCAGATTGTGCTGCCCATTACCTCACTACTTAAGAAAGACGCCAAACCTTTTCACTGGTCGGAACCAGCCAATCAAGCTTTTATTGATCTAAAAAGGAGATTCTGCTCTGCTCCTATTCTATCTCAACTGGATCAAGACCAGCCCTTTATAGTTGAGGCTGACGCCTCCGCTAGCGCCTTAGGTGCTGTACTCCTTCAACTTAAGGATGGAAGGAACATCCTGTAGCATATCTTTCTAAGACTCTTTCCACAAGTCAACGGAACTACTCTGTAATCAAAAAAGATATTTTGGCTCTCAAGGTGGCTTGTGAAGAGTGGAGACATCTGCTACAAGGCGGAGCTCATCCATTTACATTACGTACTGACCATAAGAATCTGAAGATTCTCAGAAATATGGAATGCGTCAACTCAAGACAGGCTCGCTGGGCGCATTTCTTCAGCCAGTATGACTTTACCATAAGCTACATTCCAGGCACCCAAAACAGTTTGGCGGATGCCCTGTCCAGATGTCAGTCTTCAGGGTGCCACTCTCCTTCCGTTAGCCACCCTTTGTTTCCCCGAAACAGAATCGTGGGGATAGTCTCCTCGTTTCTTCAAGAGATTAAGATGGTAACCAAACCTGATTTGGCAACCACCGTTCCTGGTGACTTACATTCTCAAATCCTTTGGTCTGAAGGTCTTTTACTGGTGGGGCAGCGATTGTACGATCCCTCTAAGTCCTTACCACTGAAGGTTCTGGAATGGGGTCACAACCATGTAACCGCAGGACATAGGGGAGTCCGAGGTACATTAGATTTAATCTCTCGTTCCTTTTTTTGGCCTTCACTCTCTCGTGATGTAAGGCAACACTGTAAGACGTGCGTGGTTTGCGCCCAGAATAAGAACTCCACCCACAAACCTTACGGGTTGCTGATGCAACCGGACTTGCCAAGCCGGCCATGGTCCCAAATTTTTACTGACTTTATAGTAGACCTGCCCAGATCCCAGGGGTCGACCTGTCTCATGGTTATGATTGATACATTCACCAAACTGGCCCATTTCTCCGCACTGCAGGGAGTGCCGTCTGCCACCGAGATGGCCGAAATTTTCCTCGGGGACATTTTTAGGCTCCACGGACTGCCTGACAAGATTATATCTGACCGGGGTAGTCAGTATACATCTCGATTTTGGGGCGCCCTATGTCAACGGTTAGGGATAGAGAGGGCTTCGTCATCAGGCTTCCATCCCCAGACCAACGGTCAGACAGAGCGGCTCAATGCCTCTCTTGAGCAATACCTCCGGTGTTATGTAAATAAGAATCAGGACAATTGTGTGAGCCTTCTGCCCACCGCCGAATTTGCGTATAATAACCCAGTGCACTCGGCAACTGGTCTCAGCCCTTTTTTCTGTTCTTACGGTTTTCACCCTCGCAGTATTCTCCTGGTTTTTTCCTCACCCACTAATATACTCACCATTGAATCCACCCTGGATTAAATAACCACAGCCCATGCTACAGCTCAACGGAGTTTAGCTTCTGCTAGACACAGGTATAAAGATCTATCTGATCAAGCTCATTTACCCTGTCCTGATTGTAAGGAGGGCGATCGGGTCTGGTTATCTACTAGATTCTTGCCTAGATGGGTGCATTCGACCAAACTAACCCCCCGATTTATAGGACCCTTCAAGATTATCAAGAGGATTAACCCAGTGGCTTACAAATTACAACTCCCCAAGTCCATGCATCGGGTGCACCCGTTCTTTCACTCCTCCCTTCTCCGCCCAGTTGATCCAGACACCCCAGTTAGGAAGACTACAGGGTTGTTGAGTAATCCCAAGTCTATGCCTGAAGAATAGGAGGTATCTGCCATCTTAGATTCCAGATATGATAGGGGCAGGTTGGAATACCTTGTGTCTTGGAAGAACTATCCCAGTTCGGAGGACTCCTGGGAGCCCAGGTCTTATGTACATAGGCTAGTCAGGCATTTTCACCGGACACATCCAGGAAAACCCAGAGGGTTCGGATCTGGAGGTGGGCATACTGTCACGCACGGCGGTCGCTGGCAGCTGTGGAGACGCTGGCGTTGGAGCGGCCATTGACATTAGCCATCACGCCGTTCGCGCGTCCCACTGCAGCGGTCCAGCCTTTCCGCCTCCCGACCAGCGGCGTCCTTATTACGAGCACCAACCCGGAAGCCCGCGCATTGCGACCTATTCGCGTTAGGCTTCCGGGTTGGTACGCTTCAGTTCTTTCCTCCGCGGCCGTTGCCGCTCTCCTTCCTCCACTCCCGTTTGCCTTCTGGCATTCTTTCTGCTCTCTGCCCGCCTTGCTCTGCGGGAGCTCTTCTCTCCGCTCCTCTTTGGCTCTCTCTCTCTCCGGTTCTCCTATTTCATTCCCTCTCAGATCATTCATTTTATGCCCCATCTCAGTAGTGTTGTAATTCCCTTGGAGCTGCCACCTTACACTACCTTCAGTGGATTCCCCGAACAGCTGGATCCGTTAATTCACACAGTCCTGCCTTGTAACCTGTCGCCATCTCCAACAAGGAAGGTTTTTTTTGCGCCTTTCGGAATTTTCCCCTTAACCTGTCTGTCCCGGTACGGGGGCCCCCTTGGCCCCGGGTTTGAGGGGCAAGGTGGCTTCCTCTCGAGGCAGACCTCATCTACACTCCAGAGAAGAGCCATTGAGGAAAAAGAGATTTGGGATCAAATCAGACGAGGAGACCACATGTGAGCAGGAGGGCATAAGGGGCACTCGGGAGAGTGGGGTGAAGTTGGCTGATTCAAGGTGCGAGCTTGACAAGTAGGTCTGTACGTCTGTAGTACCTTGTTTCACATCCAATATGGCTTCAAATGAGGGTAAAGGACCTCAGGCCGATCAAATCTCTCCTTGAACAAGTGTGTGAAGCGATCATAGTCCTGTAACGCCGGGTCATTGTTGGTTACTAAAGGAGTAGCCCACGCCAAAGCATTCCCAATCAGGTTAGCTATGATGAATGTCATGATGCCTACCCCCAGGCATCCGGATCAAGCCCATCAGCCCCGGGAGCAGGCATCCAGACATTTACAAAAACCCCAGCAGCCCCAGCTAGGGGCTGTCTGGGTTCAGTCCTGGCGCCGTAGGCACCAGGCTCATAATAAAAATCAGTCATGGCTCCATGGGCGCCAGGCTCATAGACATTACTTACCTCATGCAGACCATGCTGCAAATAAATCCAAGCCAACGTGAGGCCTGGATGGGACTATTTTACTACAGGGACTATTTTTTACTCGGGTGTGGTCCTGGGGAACTTCTTTCCTGGGACTACTTTGGAGGCTATTTAAACCAAGCCCGAACAGCAGCACATGCTTCGTGTTATTCTGCATCCAGCAGCGTGACTCTCACCGTGCCTGCAGCTAGCATCCAGTCTTCTGCCACGCCCGCCTCGAATCCCGAGCTCCTAGAATAAAGAGGAAGAAAAGGACAAGGTTAGAAAACAAACTTATTTCAAATTCCTCACCTGATTCCGGATCCATTTCATCTCCCGACCTGGAAGTACATCAGTCCTGCACGTGCTGCTTCGCCAACTCCAGCACGGCACCAAACTCACCAGTTCTCACAGCATCTTTCGATCCGGCACTGTCTCCATCATTTCTTCGCCGTACTCCGGCACCTAGGGGCACAAGAATAACAAGGTGAGCCAAGGGAATCAACAAATACCTCTTACCACCATAGACTTTCCTGATTTACCACCGGCGGTATTATTCCCCATATCTTCATATGCCGCATCTGTAAAGAGGGAGAAAAACAACACGTTAACGCATGTAATAGTTACCGGACAGCGTTGGGTAACACAGACTCTTACCTGAACGCCAGCAGCAGCTACAAGACCTTCTTCTCACAAACTCAGTTGCAACTTAAGGAAGGAAGGGGACAAGAGTGAACATCGGGCACATTGAACTCTTTGAACTTGATACTTACCAATCCCGCCTGGGACTTCAGAGTCAATTCTTACCGGAACTCTCCCAACGCCTTCAAACCAGTGAAGTAACTGGTATCTACGCGCCCCTGCAAGACATGCAGGATGGTGAGCTCATCTTTTACAAACATAAGGTGAGGTTCTTTTACAAACATAAGGTGAGGTTACTAAGGGGATATCGGAGGTGATTAGTGGGGGAGAGCGAGAACAGTTGGGAGGCCATCACTAAAACCCACAGGTGGCTAATCCCTGTCTCCACTTGCAGGAAAATACTTCTTCGGGTCCAGCAGACAAGACTAGGCGGGCCAGTCCAGACAGTCATCTCTGCACTACGCATCACGTTGACGGAGACCGCAGCTATCCGGGTCCGATCGACACCCCTGTGGGGTCCAGGTGAGCGTAACAGAACACGAAGCCTTTCTAAAAATACCCACCCGGGTGTTATGGAAACCTCGGAAACCGACCAACTGGCCCAATTATTGGGGGAACTTAGGGCGGAAGTACATGCCGCTCGCCAAGAGACTAATGCCCTCAGGAGAGAACTGATTGTCTCAAAGGAGCGCACTGATGATCTGGCTAGGCAACTACTGCAAAACCAAGCTGGGCAAACGCCCCTACCTGGATATGGGGGAAACCCAACCCCCGTTTCATCAAGCAATCCTGTGCAAGTGGTTTTACCAGGAAATATTCCGTTAGCTCCACCCGAACGCTTTGCTGGGGACCCCAAAAGGTTCACCGTGTTTATGAACCAATGCCGCTTGCACTTTTTATGCAGAACAGGAGCCTTTCCAAATGACCAAGCCAAAGTAGCCTTTGTATTGTCATATCTTAGTGGCAGCGCAGCAGATTGGTCCATTCCGTTAGTCAACTAGGATGATCCTCTTCTCCGGGATTTTCAGGGTTTTCAAAGGAGCATGGAAAAACTATTCGCCAGACACTCACGGGGTCAAGCCCTGGACAATGAACTTTTATCCTTACGACGGGGTAACCAGGATCTGCTAATCTATATTGCAACCTTCAATAGGTTGGTGGTGGAAACCGGGTGGCCGGAGGAAAAACGAATTACATTGTTTCATCGTGGACTTCGGGGAGAACTCAAAGACGTCTTGGCTCAAGTTGTGAACCCACCTCAGGATTGCACAGAATTTATAGACTTAGTGGTCCAGCTAGACCACCGACTTCAGAACCGAAAGACTGATCGAGCTAAGTTCGAGAATCGGGTATTGGTTAAACCCAACGTTGCCCCCAACGGAACAGATGCATCTGAACCTATGCAGATCGGGGGGGTTAAAAGACCCTTAACTCAAAAGGAAAGAGAAAGAAGACGGCAGATGCAGTTGTGTCTGTACTGTGGAACCTCAGGACATTTTCTACGGGATTGCCCTACAAAACCACCCAAGAATGTGGTAGGAGTTGCTGATAAAAGCCACATAGAGCCTGATTCGGGAAACGACCTCGCCCGACAAGCGTAGAGGTCCGCTTGCCGAGCTTAAAGAAGGACACTCAGACCTCGCATCTGATCATCCCAATGGTCCTACTTGATCCCAGGCAGCCATCATGTATGCACGCAGTAAGGGCATACATAGATAGCGGGGCCGTAGGAAACTATATGGACCACGAATTGGTGTCAAGGATGAATCTACCTCTTTGAAAAAAGACCACTTCGGATGTCATCACCACAGTTGATGGAACTGAGATTGCCTCGGGGCCTGTAACTCATTCCACTACAGAAATGACACTGTTGAGTAAATATGGGCATCGAGAGACTATTGTGTTTGATCTAATCAAAGCCCCACAGTTCCAGATAATAATGGGGATGCCATGGTTGGAAACACATAATCCTTGTATAGAATGGCGAGAGAAGAGAATAACCTTCCCGGATTGTGCACACACCCGTTACCTGGAGAAGGCCTGGCTACAGTCGTTAACCCAATCGTGCAGTTACCTCAGGAAAACCAAGAATTTCAGGATGTTTTTCAAAAAGAACAGGCCAATACATTACCTCCTCACAGATCATACGATTGTCAAATCGACCTCCTACCCGGTGCACAACCCCCATGCAGTAGAATCTACGCCCTCACGGAACCTGAAAATCTTCACCTACGGCAATACTTGGTCCAATACCTTGCTAATGGCTTTATTCGTCCTTCCAAGTCTCCTGCATCCTCAGCTTTATTCTTCGTGCCAAAAAAGGAAGGTGACCTTAGAACGTGCATAGATTACCGCGCATTAAATCAGATTACGGTAAAAAACCGATACCCATTGCCTCTGATCCCCGAATTACTAGACCAAGTAAAGGATGCTTGTATCTACACTAAGTTAGATCTCCGAGGGGCATATCATCTGGTACGTGTCAAGAAAGGCGACGAATGGAAGACTGCCTTTCGCACCAAGTACAGATTATTCGAATATCAGGTGATGCCCTTCGGGTTGTGCAATGCACCAGCAGCCTTCCAGTATTTTATGAACGATGTCCTTCGTGAACTCATTGACGTCTGTGTCGTCGTATACATAGATTATATTCTAGTTTACTCCTCCTCAGAATCAGACCATGTTAAGCACGTGCGTGCAGTCCTTGAGAAACTACGCCAGCACAAGTTATATGCAAAATTGGAAAAATGTTTTTTTCATGCTACGGAAGTCGAATTCCTTGGATTTATCCTGACTCCAAAGGGAGTTCGAATGGACTCTCGAAAGGTGGATGCAATTCTCAAGTGGCCATCACCCAGTTCAGTCAAAGGGGTACAAAGCATGCTCGGATTTGCTAATTTCTACCGCAGATTCATTCCGGACTTCTCCCATGTTGTACACCCCATGACAGCACTTTTGCGAAAAAACAAATGCTTCTTGTGGACCGAAGAGGCTGAAAAGGCCTTCCAAGAGCTGAAAGCGAAATTCACATCAGCACCTGTCTTAAAGCATCCACGCCCTGAGCTTCCATACATAGTAGAAACTGATGCATCCAGTTTAGCCATGGGAGCTGTCCTGTCTCAGAAGGATCCTGAAACCGGTCAACTTCACCCAGTAGCGTTTTGGTCCAGAAAGTTCTCAGCACCTGAGTTAAACTATGCGATTACCGATAAAGAGCTATTAGCTATCACAACCGCCTTTAAGGCTTGGCGGCACTACCTTCTTGGTGCCAGGCATACCATTACCGTAATCACTGATCACCCGAACCTGCAGTATTTAAAAACAGCCAAAGCCCAATCATCGCAACAACTTCGATGGGCATTTTTCTTTGCCGAATTCGATTTCGTGATCACTTATCGACCAGGCCGCAAAAATGGCAAAGCAGATGCCTTATCCCGAATAGGGATGGGAGAAGCATATGCAAACCCGGAACTGGTGCCAATAATTCCTGAGCAAAGAATTCTTGACATAACTACTCTACAGACACTAGAAGATATTCATTCAAAAATCCAACAACTCTTCGATCCAGCAACCCTGCAGGACTGGGTAAAGAAATGCCCGGACTACTCAGTCGTCAATGATCTACTTTACTATCAAGGACGACTATTTCTACCACACAAGGAAATACAAGCACTAGTCATCTCCAATTACCATGTAACCCTGATGGAAGGGCACCCAGGTATCGCAAAAACTGGAGCGAAAATTAAGAGACAGTTCTGGTGGCCCACTTGGCGAAAAGACGTAAAGTCATTTGTGATGTCTTGTGGCATTTGCGCCCAAAACAAAAGCCAGAAGAAAAAACCTGCTGGCCTTTTACAACCTTTGTATATTCCACCTACACCATGGCACACCTTGTCTTTAGACTTTATTACAGATGTACCTCCATGTAATGGATTTAACACCATCCTAGTTATTGTGGATCTTTTTTTCCAAGATGGCCCACTTTATTCCTTTAAAAGGATTACCTTCCGCTTTAATTTTGGCCAAAGAGTTCCTCGAAAACATTGTTCGAATACACGGATTTCCTTCCGTATTGGTCTCTGACCGAGGCAGTCAATTAATTTCACAATGTTGGAAGAAATGTTGTCAATTGGCACAAATCGACGTGAGGTTATCAACCAGTCACCATCCCCAGACTGATGGTCAGACGGAGAGGACCAACCAGACCCTTGAACAGTACCTACGTTGCATGCTGCACCAGACCGAAAGCAATTGGAAGGATATTTTATGGATTTCCGAATATGCATACATTAACTCAGTACATTCTGGAACCGGACAAAGCCCCTTCTATACCATATACGGACATCACCCTCGAACCTCAGAACTCAATTCGCCTCAGCACTTAGAAATGCCTGCAGTTAGCCATTTACACTCTACTATTACACAAGCCTTTAAGGAGGCAATAGAACATTTGAAAGAGAAATATAAGAAAAATGAAGATCAACATAGAAGCGATGCTCCACGATATCAGATTGGGGATCAAGTTTGGCTGGCTACAAAACACATACCTCTAAAAGGAACTCAGACTTTTAATCCTAGGTATTTGGGACCTTACACTATTAAGGCCATTATCAACCCGGTGGCCGTCAAGTTGGAATTACCCTCTAATATGCGGATCCATCCTGTCTTTCATGTTTCACTTCTGAAACCAGTTCAACCCGGGACAAGACTTGCCAAACCACCTGACCCCATCCTAATAGATGGAGAACCTGAATTTGCGGTAAAGAATATCCTGGACTCTAAGTTGGTTAAATCAAGACTTTTTTATTTAATCGACTGGAAAGGTTACGCACCACAGGAAAGGTCATGGGAGCCTAGAACCAAGTTCATGCACCTCGGTTGGTGAAGAAATTCCATCGGAACTTCCCAGACAAACCAGGGCCAAGGGGAAGAACAACTTTAGGAGGGGCCTTGGGGGGGGAGTGCTGTCATGATGCCTACCCCCGGGCATCCGGATCAAGCCCATCAGCCCTGGGAGCAGGCATCCAGACATTTACAAAAACCCCAGCAGCCCCAGCTAGGGGCTGTCTGGGTTCAGTCCTGGCGCCGTAGGCGCCAGGCTCATAGACATTACTTACCTCATGCAGACCATGCTGCAAATAAATCCAAGCCAACGTGAGGCCTGGATGGGACTATTTTACTACAGGGACTATTTTTTACTCGGGTGTGGTCCTGGGGAACTTCTTTCCTGGGACTACTTTGGAGGCTATTTAAACCACCCCCGAACAGCAGCACATGCTTCGTGTTATTCTGCATCCAGCAGCGTGACTCTCACCGTGCCTGCAGCCAGCATCCAGTCTTCTGCCACGCCCGCCTCGAATCCGGAGCTCCTAGAATAAAGAGGAAGAAAAGGACAAGGTTAGAAAACAAACTTATTTCAAATTCCTCACCTGATTCCGGATCCATTTCATCTCCCGACCAGGAAGTACATCAGTCCTGCACGCATCGCTTCGCCAACTCCAGCACAGCGCCATACTCACTAGTTCTCACAGCATCTTTCGATCCGGCACTGTCTCCATCATTTCTTCGCTGTACTCCGGCACCTACGGGCACAAGAATAACAAGGTGAGCCCGGGAATCAACAAATACCTCTTACCACCATAGACTTACCTGATTTACCGGTATTATTCCCCATATCTTCATATGCCGCATCTGTAAAGAGGGAGAAAAACAACACGTTAACGCATGTAATAGTCACCGGACAGCATTGGGTAACACAGACTCTTACCTGAACGCCAGCAGCAGCTACAAGACCTTCTTCTCACAAACTCAGTTGCAACTTAAGGAAGGAAGGGGACAAGAGTGAACATCGGGCACATTGAACTCTTTGAACTTGATTCTTACCAATCCCGCCCGCGACTTCAGAGTCAATGCTTACCGGAACTCTCCCAACGCCTTCAAACCAGTGAAGTAACTGGTATCTACGCGCCCCTGCAAGACACACAGGATGGAGAGCTCATCTTTTACAAACATAAGGTGAGGTTACTAAGGGGATACCGGAGGTGATTAGTGGGGGAGAGCGAGAACAGTTGGGCCGCATCACTAAAACCCACAGGTGGCTAATCCCTGTCTCCACTTGCAGGAAAATACTTCTTCGGGTCCAGCAGACAAGACTAGGCGGGCCAGTCCAGACAGTTATCTCTGCACTACGCATCACGTTGATGGAGACCGCCGCTGTCTGGGTCCGATCGACACCCCTGTGGGGTCCAGGTGAGCGTAACAATGAATCCTACTCTGGAGCAGGCCGTCTGGTAGGTGTGGAGACAAAATGCGAAGTATATCTGACAGGCGTCTAAAAACTCCTTTAGGCCCCCGGGTAGCCCATCGTATTTCCCAAACGATAAGGCCATGGGGGGTAGGTCACCCCGGTCATCCCTATGCAAGACCACCTGCTGTCTTAGGGCAACATTCTCTGTTCTTAATGCTTGTACTTCAACCGTCAAATTCTGCATAGCCGCCACCAGCTCCTGATACTGCTCCAAGGACGCCATGGGGATATCTGGGCGTTGTATGCTGTCAAGATTGCCAGATATGCTCCTTTCCTTCCCAACCTCCTCCTCACCTGAGCCTTCTGATGAGCTGTCCTTGGTTTCCGTGATGGGTCTTCTCCTGGACTTCTTGGGTTCAGTAGTCAATTGCCTTTGAGAAGGCTTCTTCTTCTTTTCTTGTAAATAAGGCTTGGCTCCCTCAGAGGCCACCTTGGCAGGAGGGGGCACCTGTCCAAGGGGAACCCCGAGGAGCCAGACCTCGAGTCGCAGGGAAAAAGCCTGGTAGGCAGAAAAAACCCTGGTATGCAGGCAATGGTAATCCTCAAAATGGTTCTGGAGAAAGCGGTAGAAGACTTGAAGTCTTGAGAGAGGTCTGTCCACTTGAGAGTAATATAGTCTGTAGATTGAAGTAGACCGGAAGCTCGATCTTCAATGGAGTCCGGGGGAGGAGTAGATAACAGGGCAACAGGTAAAGTAAATAGAGGAAGTACGCAAGAGAAGTATGAACTAAAACACCAAAGATATGAAAGAATAAGAAAGTTATCAGCAGAGTCCCACTTACCTAGAGTACTGGTAGAACCCGGGGAGTGAGGGGACTCGAGCCGCGGTCACGGTAAAACGGAGAAAACAGCTCCGCGACCGCGAGCAGATACAAAGAGTCGCGGCGCGAAGAAAGGAAAGGCTGAATTGCAACCGCGAGCTAAAAGAATAATCAGAACAGCGAGAAAGCCGTGTAATACCACCAAGGAAAGTGCAGTCTATAGTATAAGAGGAGAAGACAGAATAACAAGAGCGAAGGCAAGGAAGCGTAACAGAACACGGGCGGAAAGCGAAATGAAAAGCTACAAAGGCGGAATAAGGACAGATAGATAGATCGGGACAACGAACCAAGAGAGAGCACAATAGTAGAATCAGCAATGAATTCGGGAGGAAGGCAGGAATCAAGGAAGGAACCGTAGCAGGGAACTCCGCTAAACAGCGCAGCAGCGTTGAATGAGACTGAAAGCAATCAGATACAACGCGCCAAAAAGGGGGCGTGGTTCTGTCTTATAGTGAAGGGCCGCCATGTTGCGTGAGGACTGGACCTGATGGTGTACTGGGTGATCATAGATGCCATGTGTTCCACAACCTCCACGGCCGAATCCTGACAGAGGGCTACCTCTTCAAAGATAAGAGACTGGCGGTACCCACACAAGAATTGAGAACCAAGGTTATAAACCTCTGTCATGATACCTTCCATTCCGGGCATCGAGGCGTTACTGCCACCCTTTGCGTCGTTCAGGGACAGTTCTGGTGGCCTAGCATGATCCACTCTGTAAGGGCTTGTGTCCAAACCTGCCCTGTCTGCAGTCAGAATAAGAGTGATAACAGAAAACCTGCAGGTCTTCTCCATCAGCCTACTTTGCCAAAGCGTCCTTTGGAAGTAATCCCTACCGACTTCATTGTGGAATTGCCCCCTTCCAAGGGGTTCACTACCATCATGGTTACTATCGATCTATTCACCCACGTGGCTCACTTCAGCCCCTTGTACAAATTGCCAACAGCACAAGAAATGGCAGGAATATTTTTAAATCACATCTTTAGGCTGCATGGTCTTCCTTCCAAGATCATTTCAGACCGTGGTGCTCAATAAATTTCCCAATTCTGAAAATACCTATGTCACATGTTAGGTATTAAACGTGCCTTGTCCTCTGGATACCACCCTCAGACTAATGGAATAACAGAGCGAGTGAACAATATTTGCGGTGTTTTTCAGCCAAGGTCCAGGATGATTGGTCGGTGTTGATTCCAGTTGCCGAATTTGCCTATAACAATTCTGATCACTCCACCATCAAGGCAAGCCCCTTCTTCTGCAGTCAAGGTTTCCATCCATCTGTCCTACCAACAATCCTACCTCATTCCACCCCGGTTCCATCGGTTGATTCCTGGATTGACAGACTGGTCACTATACATAAAGATGTAAAAGAACATTTAGAAAAGGCCAGGATGGATGTCAAAAGACATGCTGATACTAAAAGGAGACCTGGTCCCATGTATGGAATTGGTGACAAGGTCTGGCTACCTTCTAAACTTTTGCCTCGACATCTACGACCTAAGAAACTGGCCCCAAATTCTATGGACCCTTTTCTATCAAAGAGATTATCAACCCTGTGGCGTAGCGACTTCAATTACCAGACACCTGGAAGAAGATATATCCCGTTGTTCATACTTCTTTACTCAAGCCTTATGTCCAATACACCAGATCCACTCATCGCCCTAACCCTGTGATTGTCAACAATCAGATTGAATTTGAGGTTTCCAGGATTTGTGACTCTAGATATAGAAGAGGTCAGCTACAGTACTGGAAAGGATATCCCCCCAGCGAATGAACATGGGAACCTGTCTCCCACATGAATGCCCCTCGTTTGGTGCGGAGGTTCCATCTAAATCATCCAGGCAAGCCCGGTGGAGCAAGGTTCAGGAGGGGGCATGCTGTCATGATTCGCCGTTCACACCCCTTTTGGACTTCCTGGTCCATGGTGCACGATTCATTCCTACCTCTCCCTTCCTGGAGTTCTAAGTGCGGCCTTCGCCTCCGCCTGTGGCCGCTCATTCCTTCCTTTCTGGAAACCACCCGTTTCTCCCACGTTTGCAGCTATTTCCCTGTCTTCTGCGAACTGAGTCATTTCCTTCCTGGTTCCACGCTTCATTCCGGACATAGACTACCTGATTCCTACATCCTGGAATCCTGATCTCCTGTCTCCTTCCGAGTCTGCCTACGGTCACCACGCTGGATATGGAAGATCATCGCTCTTACCTGTATAAATCCCGGACATCCCAGAACACTGAAAGATCTACAAAGAAGAAGACGACCAAGGGCAAACAGGTGAGAACAGGGGCTGAGCGTGACAGTGTCAAGGTTGGAGAGCAGATCTTCACGGATGTTCAGGAGAGCAGTTTCCGTGCTTCTGGCAGCTTTGAAGCCAGACTGGTGGTCTGGAGACAGCCAACAGAATTGGAATGAAGGTTAAGCTGAGAGATGGCCAACTTTTCCAGGAGTTTGCCCAGAAAGGGAGTAATGGAAATTGGGATATAGTTAGCTGGACAAGAAGGATCAGCTGTGGGTTTCTTGAGAAGAGGATGCACAAGGGAGTGCTTCAGAGAGGAGGGGAAGGATCCTGAGGCAAAGGAGTAGTTGCAAAAATCAGCAAGGGCCGGAGCGAGGGTGTCAATGTGGTCCTTGATGGTTTTAGAGGAACAAGGATGAACCTGTTTTGACAAGGTTTTCATAGATCAGACTTGTCTAGCGACCTCGTCGGGGGAGAAAAGAGGAAAGGACGAGAAAGATAGTGAGGGGGTGGCTAAAGGAGTGTCAGCAAGCACAGATGGAGAGGGGAGAGGAGGGGTGGGGGTGGAGAGGGTGGACCGGATCTCCTGGGTTTTTTAAATGAAGTGAGAGGCAAGGGCATTGCAAAGAGCCTGGGAAGCAACAGGAGGGGTAGAGACTGCAGCAGAGTTGGCAGATTTGAAAGAGTTCGACTGAGTTGTTAGATGCCGCAGAGACACAAGCTTGTATGTGGACTCTCTTCGTGGTGAGGACAGAGAGTCGGTATTGCCTTTGTAGCAGGCGACAGGCCAGTTTGTCAGAGGATGAACAGGAAGCCCTCCATTTCCTCTCAGCCGCCCTACACTTACGTTTAAGTGTAGCTAGGTCAGAGTCATACCAGGAATTGCACTTGGCTTTGGACTTCAAACGGATCCTCATGACAGGGGCAAGAGCATCAAGCGTATCAGAAATTGAAGAGTAGAGCAGAGACAAGGCTGTGTCAGGATGTGAGGCAGACAGAGGTGGAGGGGGGAGAGAAAGTGGCAGAAAAAGCCTCAACTGACACGCGCTTCATGGGCCAGATGTCCGTAAAGGTAGGGGGCAATGTTGGGGTAGTCTTGGCTTGGGGGGAAGAGAGGGAGAGATGAGAGGAGACGAGGGAGTGATCACTCCAGGAGAGAGGAGTGGTCAGTGGGTTGGAGAGGGGGAGGTCAGAGGAGATCAAGACATTGAGTATGTGCCCTGCAGTGTGAGTCGGGCCAGAGGGGAGGATGGACAGGCAGAGGGAGTCGCAGAGGTCACAGAAGAGTACAGAGGAGGAACAAGGAAAATCTGTGGCCCTCATTCCGAGTTTGGAGGTAAGTAACGTCCCTTACCGGCATGGCGCAAATAGCATGTCTGTGCTGGCGCCAGTCCACTAATAGAGGACTATTACGACTTTGCGGGCACAAGCTTTGCACCATGCCGTTAAGGTACCTAGCGCCATGCTTCAAAAGGCTCCCAAAAAGCCCTTACCGGCATCAAGCTAAGCGCTGATTACACTGCCGACATAGTCCGATGCGTAATTAGCGGTGACCGTAAATAGCGGTGACCGTAATTAGCAGACACCGGTATTTACGGTCACCTCTAATAAGCGGAACCGGAAATAGCATCATCACACAGGAACAGGAAGGAGCACGGCAGCCATCTTTAAAAACACAATCCATTGCTATCCTCAGCACACAGGACCCCTGGGACACTGCTGAGCGACTGAAAAGTACCTCCTACAAGACAAGAATGCCGAAAGCTCTGAAGAAGGGATCTGCCCGCCTCAGAAAGGAAAGATTTAATCAGGATGAGCTCCAGATGCTTGCGGACACTTTGCATGAGCATGCAGGCACAGTCTTCAGCAGCAACATGAGGAGAGAGGCAGTGCTGCGTAAAAATGAGATCTGGGCACTTGTTGCCCAGAAGATCAGTGCAGTGGGCAACACACCCCGCACAGTGAAAGACTGCCGTAAGCGGTGGGATGATCTGCGCTTAAGGGTGCGCAACATATTATCGGTCAATCGCACCCAGGCCATGCAAACTGGAGGAGGACCAAGTTCACCCATAAAGCTCACCCCGTGGGAGGACACATGTGCAAGCATGATTGGTTCCAAATCCATTGAAGGGGTAGGCGAGATGGAGTGTGGCGCCACAACATCTGCTGATGGAGGTGAGTGTCCAAAGTAAACACTGCTATGCCAAATCTGATGAAAGTCAATGCCAATGTCTGTCCAAAGAGTCACGCCATGGTCGGCCACACACACACTCCCTGTAAAGTAGGCCGAAGCAACTGAGACACATGCTGATGCCTGCTGCAAGGCAATATCGTACATGACACATACCACACAAAGTAGGAAATTCCACGAGGCACACAGCGTGCATGACCAAAATAGTGAGCATGTCAGATAGCACTGTTCCTGGCCAACATGAGTGACGCTGACAAATGGCTGCATTTACCACCCATGTATGAAATGACGTGCCCTTCCCAACACAAATGCCTATCACCCACAATTGTGTGGATGAGCAATTGTCCCAATGTATGTATGATGTCTATCCAAACATCACTCATGCCGTCCCTCTCTTCCACCCCCACAGGCAGTGAGCATGACAGCGAAGAGCAGGACACCACCTCTGTACAGGGCACACCCAGTAAGAGGTCCCAGGAGGACAGCAACCGTCCGTCAACCTCCAGGGGACAAGCCTGGGGGCGCCGTGTTGTAGCAAACAAACCACCGCAGGTACACATTGCACCTGTACCACCAAGGCCTGTGGAGGGCACAGTACCACCACCCCCCCACCCACTGTTCTGCCTGGAGACACCTGTGAGACACCCCATTCGGAGGAGTCCAGTGTGGCTGGGGGGGTGGCAGTCACAGCACCCCTCACATTGGAAGACAGCCAGGAGGACATCTTGGGCACCATGGAGGATGATACAATGGATGTGGTCCATACCCCAACCCAAATTGCATCCCCCCAGGTATCTACGAGCGATACCGTGAACACCAACACCCCAGAGCAGGTTGGCCATGGCAACACCCAGGGACATCTCAGTCCAGTATTCAGTGTTGGGGAGGATGAGCAGGCTGGGCATGCCAGCCAGATTCCCAGCACATCCACAGGTGCAGCCGTAGGGCCACAGCGGGCTGACCTGCTCACTGCACTCATCCGAGAATTTGTAGAGGACAACCATCAGGCCAGAGAGGAGTGGCGTACCAAGTTGTCAGCAGTGGGCCGGTCCTTTACGGACAACACCAACCGCCTCTGCGAGGAGGTCTCCGCCCTCCGGCAGGTGCTAGGGCGCATCGCTGATGCCTTGGAGGCAGGTCATCCCGCCCCACAACCTCAGCAGGAGGCCACACCATCCTCCTGCAGTTCCACCCAAACCAGCCCGCTCCGCAGGTTGGTCCGTGCACTGCGCCGAAGGGACATGCCACCCCCTGGCTCTGGGAGTGCCGAGTGAATGTTATTGCAGCCTCATGTAGGCTTTGTGGACTTGATGGGACTTGTGTGGGGGAGTTGTGGGGGGATGGGAGTGAGGGTGTGTGGGTGAGTTGTGGGGGGAGGCTGTGGAGGGTGAGGGTGTGTGGGTGAGTTGTGGGGGGAGAGGGAGGGGGTGAGGGTGTGTGGGGGAGTTGTGGGGAAGGGTGAGAGGGTGAGGGTGTTGGAGGGTCTTGTCACTTACATTCATATTGTTACATTCAATACACCGGTTGTTTGAAAAAGAAGACCCGAGTGGACATTCATCAATGCGCATGTGTCATTTATTCATATACAGTGCATAGTGTACATGTACCCCCACACCCAGTGCCCTCTGTCCAACTATCATGTCACTCTCTGCTGACATGTGTGTCAGAAATATTGTGCAATCACTGACTGGCGCACAGCACGTCCCTCCTGTGCATCGGTACCATGATGATGTCCTGCCACATCTTCATCTTCCCCTTCATCTTCATCAGGTGGTAGCAGTTCAATGTCAGGAGGCAGGGGCACGTTCCGGCGGATGCACATATTGTGCAGCATTACACATGCCATGATGATCTTGGCCACCTTCTCATGCCTGTATAGGAGTGTCCCGCCCGACTGGCTGAGGCAGCGAAATCGTGCCTTCAACAGGCCAAAGGTCTGCTCGATGACTACACAGGTACGGGTATGGGAGCGATTGTAGTCCTCCTTGTGCCTGTTCTGTGGGTTTCAGACAGGGGTGAGGAGCCACGGCTTCAAGGGATAGCCACTATCACCTGTATCAGAGGAAATTGAAGGTAAATGTCAGGGGATTCATGAAGTACAGTTGTACTGGTCACACATGCCTGCAGGTTCTTGTTGCCCACATGCATCTGTCCCTGGATGCATTGCCGCCGTTTTCTGTCCCTCCATGTGTCCTGTGCCATGGTCTAATGGTGTGGGTTTCATCTTCAAGATGATGGTGTGAACTGACGTCTAGTTGCACATGCATGGTGTATGCATACTGTTATGTTTGAAAACCGGTACATACAAACTGACTCAAACACAGCCTAGAAAGCACCTACCTTACTTCCCTTAGGGATTGGTGATTCCTACTGGAGTCTGGAGTAAATGGGAGAATACCTAGAAGCCCCTCCACGATATGACTTCGGAGGGTCTGACCCTGGTGGAGCCTCCAGGGAAAACCCCAAAAGGGGAAAAGCCCTGTGATGGGCTGCTAGAGAGTGTAGTTTCCTGAAAGCTGGTCCCTGAAGGATGGACTGTTCGTAATGACTACACCCCGTCAAATTATTTTCCTAATCTCCTCCGGTCTCCAAGGTGCTATGCACAAATAAGGACATCGAGAGATTAATGAAACAAAAGATCGATGTTGCTGGCAAGCGAGGTGTTTTCCAGCTAATATCTTTCAGGCTTACCCTGGAATCAAAATGAAGCTGGCTCAGAATACTGTAGGGTAAAGGTTCCAGGTGGAAGTCTTGGAGAAGACAGAAGGAACAAAAGAACAGCTGTCAAGGATGGCACTCTGTCAAGAGTGGCACCGGGCACCCAGGTAGGTTTTGGGTGGCTGTGCTGATGTAAGGTGACAGATAAGCGCACACAGCAGGAGGCTCAACAAGAAAGAAGAATAGGTAACAGTAGCTGTGAACAAAAAGGGGCAGAGAATACAAAGGTACAAACAAACTGGATTCCCTCTTGGGGTGTATGCAGAAAATGGGAAAGAGTGTTCCACAGACCTTTGGAAACTCCAGCCTTCTGCACAGATTGCTATTACAAGAGCCCACTCTGTATACTCATGGCTGGGAACAACAGCTGTGGGTGTCTGTAAAGAAACAGTATATCTGAAATGGAAAACCTAAGGGAGGACAAAAGACTCAAGGAAGAGAAGGACAGGGATCAAGAACAGGGGGTTGCAAACAAGGAAGAGAGTAAGGGAGCAGTAGCCAGGAAACAGGGGGGCTGCAAACAAGGAAGCAGGGCTGCAGTAACGGATGGTACAAGGTGCAGACAGACTGTTGGGGACTGCAGAGGACTGTAGTAGGCTGCAAGGCAGGGAGTCCAAAGGAGCAGGACAGAGAGCTGTAGTAGGCTGCGAACAGAGAGCCCAGAGGAGCAGGGCAGCCTGGAGCAAGCCCAGAGGAGCAGGGCAGCGAGGCAGGGAGCCCAGAGGACTAGGGCTGAAGGCAGCGGAGTGTAGCAGGCTGCAAGGCAGGGAGCCCAGAGGACCAGGGCTGAAGGCAGCGGAGTGTAGCAGGCTGCAAGGCAGGGAGCCCAGAGGAGTAGGGCAGCGAGGCAGGGAGCCCAGAGGACCAGGGCTGAAGGCAGCGGAGTGTAGCAGGCTGCAAGGCAGGAAGCCCAGAGGACTATGGCTGAAGGCAGCCGAGTGTAGCAGGCTGCAAGGCAGGGAGCCCAGAGGAGCAGGGCAGCGAGGCAGGGAGCCCAGAGCAGCAGGGCTGAAGGCAGCAGAGTGTAGCAGGCTGCAAGGAAGGGAGCCCACCGGAGCAGGGCAGCAAGGAGCGCTGGAATCAGAAGCAGGATAAAACGGCAACAGGAACAGCATTCAAATCATTGCTCAAGGCAAAAAGGTGCTGGAAGGACTCTTAATGCAAGAGACTGAGCTCCTGCAGGCAGCTGCTTAAATACAGCCCTGCCCTCTACTGAGGCAGGCTAATTGGCAGCACCTGGAGCAGCACACCTGAAGGCAATCTGCCTCCTCCCTCTCTGGTCCTGAGAAGCATGGATCGCTCGGGCTTCTGGGGATTGTGGTTTCAATACTGATGAATGGGAATAGCCAGGACTTGATAACTGTAGCAATGTGCATTATGGTACATGTAGTTAGCTGAATTAAATAAGAAAGTACCAAAGTCATGCAAATGGAAATTAGGGACTAAAGTGTGAATAGGGGTTGTTCAAAGAGTATTATGAAGATAAATGAGTTCAAAATAGTCCATGATGGTTGCCAATGTGTGCGCCAGTGGCACAGGCATGACAACAGCCGAGTTAGACTGACCCCCTATTTTACTCTACCCGTACTAAGTGTAGTGTACTGTCCAGAGATCTTACCGCCAGGAGAAGGTTCCTGGAAGATAAGTGTTCCGCTTGAGCTACTGCAGAAATAGTAGTGAGTTGGCCCGGTTACAGATATGGCCGAGTCCTGTGAGTTGGTTTGAGTGAAAGGAGAAAGATCAATAACAGCCCCAAGAAGTGAAAGGCGAAAGAAGGAAATTCGGCTGGGCTCTAAGACAACGTACCGGGTATCCAGTCCTATTGACTCTAGAGAGAGGACCAAATGCTGGGAGAAAAGGCTCTTCCTCTTCCACAGGATATGAGGGAACGGGAAAGCGTTCTAATGGTTGCCTAGAGCGAAATACGTAAGGAAACAAACAGACAAAAAAAAGGTGAGGCTTTGATTGATGAGTGATAAGAGTTACTATATGCGAATTCCACCATAGGTAATAACTCCAACCAGTTATCTTGGCCAGCTGAAATATAACTCCTTAAGTATCCTTCAAGGGTTTGGTTAAGTCTCTCGGTTTGGCCATTTGTTTGAGGATGAAAACCGGAGCTTAATGCCCAAGTAATCCCCAAGATTTGACAGATCTTCTTGCAGTAACGAGAAGTGTACTGGGATCCTCGGTCTGAAATAATAGTCTCCGGTAGTCTGTGGAGTGTAAAGATTCGGGTGATAAATGTTCGAGCCATTTGGGCCGCCGTGGGAAGACTTGGAAAAGGCTCGAAATGGGCCATCTTTGTGAAGGTATCAGTGGTAACCATTATCATGGTGTGACCTCCAGAAGGAGGGAGATCCACCACAAAGTCTGTAGATATGATTTGCCACGGTCGTGTAGGCATTTTCAACTAAAGTCCCTAAAGGAAACAGATATACAGATCATCACACATACCGCTGCGTTAGTGTCAAAATAGTGAGGTGTTGTGTCCTGTGAGATTTGGCAGCAGTCTGTGCAATATTGGGCAATCAGCATTGGCATTCCCATGGTTACATGCAGCACTCCTGTGATTGTGCCGGCCCTGTGCCGGACAGTGGATTCCCTACTAGGTTCAGTATGATGCACTCCCAGGGATGCTTGTACTGTGTGGTGATATGCTGGAGACAGTAATATGGTGTATATGCACTGCATGGTGCAGGATAGCGTTACGGAGGGTGAGGGGCGCTGATGGGTGGTGCACGTGTCTTGGAATGTGGGGTGGTTTCCTGTTAGTCATGTCGTGATAGGTGTGGACCTTACTTCATTCATATGGGATTTGTGTGTCTTGTACGGTATGTGATGGTTTGGGGCACAATGTTTGGTGATGTGTACATCGTGCAGTCACATCAACATTGGCAGCATGGTGGTGTGTGCATCTCTCCCCCCTTTTCAATGCCATGTGCCAGTCCTGCTACTTACCCAGCCAGGCACGTCGTCCAGCATGTCGCTCCTTGAAGTGTGGTAGCGTGGAGTTCCGCAGGACCAAGAGTCAAGAGCCATTAGTTGATTTGGGATATCGGGCACAACAATGTGTGATGGTCTTGCTGGCGTCGCATACCATCTGCACATTGATGGAGTGGTATTGCTTGCGGTTGCATTACACCACCTCCATGGCATGCGGGACCACGAACTCCACGTGGGTGCAGTCGAGGGCACCTACACAATTTGGCATGCCTGCCAGTGCATGGAAGGCAACTTTTGTATCAAATATCTCCTGGGGAGTTTGTGGTAGGGATATGTAGTCCCTTGTGTGCTTGAGGAGGGCATCCAGCACTTGGTTCAGAATCCGGGAAAATAAGGGTTGTGATATGCCATGCATGTGCCCCACTGTGTGCTGGTAGCTGCCTGTGGCAAGGAAGACACTACCTTCAGTAGAGGGGGGATTGCGGTGCGTATTTCAATGAGGCTTGCTCTGTCGGCATTTATCAGGTCCACTATGGTGGTGATGGTGTCCCGGTCCAGACGGTACAGGGTGTGGATCTGCTCAGGGGTTAGGTTGAAGGGAGTGGCTCTGATGCGAGGGATTGGGGGCTGCCGGCGTGGCAACGGTGGCTGCACTGGTGGGTCATGCTGGGCCTGTCTCATCCTCCTTCTCCTCTTGCGTCTCCTCTGTGGTGGCGGCTGTTGTTGTTGTTGATGTTGTGGCAATGCAAGCAAGTCCTCCAGCTCCAGTAATGCTACTACTATTGGAATCATCTTGGTGTGAGAGGGGGTGTGGTGTGTGGGTGTGCTCCTTTTGTACTGGGCCTGACTCCATTGCCTCCACCTGTGCTGATTGTGTGCACCTGTGGCAGTTGGGAGCACTGCTCAGGGCTCTTTACGGCAGGTTGGCGATGCCGGTATTTACGGCATGCCGGTAGGCACTTTTTCCGCCTTCATGAGGCCGTTATTTGCATGTCCGCTTCACTTGTGATCTACTCCGGTTTACGACATGCCGCTAATGCCGGCATGTGGGTCGCGTACTTTACGGTGCCGTTAATAGTGGTCTGGTTGGTCAGAATAGGCCGTAGCGGTAAGCGGTAAACTCGGAATGAGGGCCTAAATGTATATTGATGTCACAGAAGAGGAGGAGTTGAGTGGTAGAGACCAGGAGGGAGGAGTAGAGGTCCGCCCACTCAGAGAAATGAGGTGATTTGACCAGGAGGCCGGTAGGTGGTAGCCACAGCAAGAGAATGGGTAGGCGAGAGAGAAAGCCTACAGACAAGGCATTCAAAAGAGGAGTAGGTCTGAGTGGGAATGATAGAGGCAGGAATCCACTCAGGAAAGATCTGGGCTACCCCCCACCGGACCGGGAGGATCTGGGTGCGGAGAGGATCTTGTAGCCATCAGGGAGGAGAGTGTCGAAGCTCATGACAGAGCTGGCTGTGAACCATGTCTCAGTAAGACCAAGGACATCAAGGTCTAGTTATTGAAGGAGGTGGCAGATGTCAGAGGAGTGTTTGACAGCAGAGCGAGAGTTGAGAGTGGCAATATGAAGAAGGTTGCTAGCCTTAAAGACCTTCCGGGGAGGGCTACAGATCAGAGGTACGCCCTGCGGAGGAGAAAGAGCCCTAGGATGTGCAGAGGAGGAGGAGGAGAGGGAGGGCAAGGTAGCCAAGGGGGAAGAGGAGGGGACAGCAGGAGATGAGAAATTGATGAGGTGAGGGAAGCACCTATCAAAGAGGAGGAAATTGGCCTGAGGGCTTTGCACCATGACAGTGCCATTTAGGTAGACATTAATGATGACTTTAGAGGAGTCGAAGGAAGCCAAGAGAACTTCCCAGCGAGTGCCACCATTAATGGCAGAGGAGGAGATAGGACAGAGCACAGAGATCATATGAGGAGTCCATAGATCTGGCGAAGGAACGACAAAGAGGATGTTGGTGAGGGTCTGTCTGGAGGAAGCATTGGAGCAGGTGTCGGCGATAGGAAGAACAGGGTTAGAGGCCAAGTTATCCTTTTTGAACTTCTTCCTACCAGACTTAGTGAGAAGGGAAGGATAGTCAATGGAGAAGCAGTTGGAAAAGGTAGGAGAAACAGACGAGGTCGCTAGACAGTCAATACCGCCCCTTCTATGGAATATTTTGATAATGTTTTTCTGAACCAACTTGGCTTCCTCAATTTTCCTAGCATCACCTTTCTTCTTATTCTTCTCCTGTAACAGCCGACAGTGATGCACTATGGTCAACTGTTTCTCAGGTCATGGTTTTGTTCCATTCCCACTTGCTTCTTAAGTTGCCTCTGTACCTGCCCAGGCAATCCCTGACAAAACAATGTGGGAAAATACTGCCACTGTTTTTCCCCTCGACTCACGTGCTTCAAGAGTACAGTGCTCCTGAACGTAAGCAAGCAGATCTTTATCCAATTTTATTTAGTCTTCAAAAAATCTAACTTCTTTTATATCATATTTTACCAAAACATAATATCCCTAACTTGTATCCCTAATATAAAGCAAAAGCGTCCTGTATGATGTATGTGTGTGTTCTTATTGTAATATTGAATTCCTTCTTCTGACTACCTATGTGTATTTTTGTGTGCATTGAGCCTGCAATCCATTGATTGCCTGTACTTCCACAAGATCATGTGTGCATGTGTGTACCTGTGCATCTGCATGTGTGTATCTTTGTATGTCTGCGTGTATGTGTGTATGTATGTGCATGTGTGTATGCAAGTGCATGTGAGTGTGTATGCATGTATGTATGCATGTGTGTGTCACTCCCCCTCTTCTTATAGCATATCATGACAGAGATTCTAACCATAATCATATCTTTTTCTTCCCCAATAAATCAATCCATCACATATAATAATAATCCATGTCATGCTTCAATAATTGTGCCAAGCCTCCCTCATTCTTCTTTGTCAGTGTCCAGTCCTGATTGTACTTATTCAAAAATACACTTTATTTAAACAAATGTTTACAAAAATCTAAATAATGCACTCCTTATTCATATCAATCAAGGTGTGTGCTTTGTAGAAAATGCTCTTTGCCCTAATATTTTCTCAATACAACTATTTAAATATGTCATGCCCCTTGTCCCAGTGCACTTTGTGAGCACTTCCCCTCATTACCCACTGCTTCCTCATTCTAAATACACATTTTTGCATCAATACATGCTTTTCCAATATTTTTCCCAAAAGGTGTTTTTGTTTAATTTATTCTTGCTATACCCCATAAATATTCACTGTGCTTAGTTTAATGCCATTCATTATTGCATTAATATACTATTTACTGTAATTTGCAGTCATAATTACTTTTCTTTTCTCTGCGACACCCTTTCACAATTGTGTGATTCTAGACACATTCATCATTGTTCTTTTATTTATTTTCTTCAAATGCCTTTATATTGTATGGTCATACTGCTGTATTGGGGGAAACACTGTCCCCCTCCTGAAGCCTCTCCAATCTGCTTTAACCGTGGTGCACATGCCTAAATCTGCATGTATAACATCCCTATGACTCTACATTGTATTGTGGTGCATATGCCGTGTCTTCTTTCTCTGTCCTTGATTAACAATGTTCTCACTGTTCTGACCATCCACAGCTCTCCCTTGTGCCTTTTATTTGCAATCGGTCTTTCTTTTATAGCTCACTGAAAACCTTTTAGTGAAGACACCTTTCCTCCCTCCTTCATCTGTGCAATTGGCCCATGCATGCCTTATGATCTATACTCTGTCGAAAATGTCCCATCAATTGTCAAAAATGTCCCATCAATCACCAACAAGAAACAGCTACTTGCCCAGCATAAAATCAACAAATCAGGGGTGCTCTAGTGTGTGCCCAACAAAAAAGGCATCCAACACCAACCCCCGAAAATGACCAACCAACCCCCTAAAAATGAATGAGAAGTGACCCATGTAACCCTAAACAGTGACTCAATGTGGTCTCCCCAGCTCACACATATACAATAACTGGGAGCATCCTCACAGACACAACAGGATATTCAAAATAAAGTTCAAACATATATACTTTTACTGTCAAAAATCAACAATTTCTTCAAAATATACACCCTTGCTTGATTAAACAACCTGGGGTTTAATTACCCCACAATATATTAATCCAATTCAGAGCTGCTCTCAGCAACTGGTTTCAATAACCACACTAATGCCATGAAAAAATTATGTTTTTTCATTTCACAACCTACTCATTTGTCAATTACTCAGCGGGTGTCAAACAAATCAACCTGTAATTGAGTGTCCCTACTCTTGAACACATACATCATATATATATAATCTTCATTTCCATAAGAGTCAGGGTCAGCCTCAACTCACAGGCATAATACCAAAAAAATGCATTTTTCAAAACTGCACAAATGAACCACTAAATATATTCTTTGCAAACTTATGCATATATTAGCTTCAGCCCTAATAATATTGGTCACATTTCCATTAATCTTCATTCATTTTTCTGTTTCATTTGTTTAATACATATACATGCATTTTGTCATCCCTTGCCAACACAAAACAGTATATTTGCTCTTTCTGCGTGTAAAATGAGTTCACAGCTGCTTTAACTTGAAAAGTTATCTTTTCCCAAAGCTCCACGCAGCTTTGAATTCCTGCAACTTATTTTATTACCTCTTGACACTATCAGCTTGTTATCATTAGCCTTGGGTAAGAAGCCCTGGCTTCTTCCAGCAGCGCAGATTTGAACATAAATTTTCATCGTTCATTGTCAGCGCTAGCTTTTTTTCCCTGCTGCGCACTGCGCTTCGTGTACAAAATTGCTTATATCTATGTGTTGTTTCACTTTCAAAGCATGTCATATATCACATTCCCTTCACTTTCCCAAGCAGAGTAGGAATCTTGTATCAGATTTTGTCTTAAAACTTATTTTAATGACCTTTTTTAGTTTTGTTTTAACTACGCAGTTGTATTCAACAAAAATTGCCTCATGTGCAATTTATTGTGTTTGTTTCTATGCTGCGCTTGGCATTTTCTACCATGCAAGGCTTTTTCACTTCAAAGAATGTCATCTATGTAAGTATATAAAAATTAACCCTCTAGCTACCGTCACTCGCCTGCCTCAAGGGTGCAATATAGTCACATTTTAGCTTCATGTTATAATTTTCCCTGATTTCTTCTCCATAGCATCTCAGACAACTGATTACTTTTTAAAACTACTCTTACTTTTCCCTTTATACATAACATATATTTTCCTTTGCTTCTGTCCCCCATAATACATACCACAATCCAAAGATGCCAAGTACCATGCCGACAGTCATGGGAGAACCCTGTGAAGATATGAGAAAGCATACTGCAGTTTTTTCACTCACCTGTCTCTTCCAGGCATCTCACCATCCATGTCAGCATAAGCCTAGGTCCTTGTCCCTGAAAGATTTTCAGGGTCCCTTCATGCGGTTGCCATGTGAAAAGAAGGTCCTTCTGCATCCCCTCAAGCTCCTCTGGCATCTGTGGACCCTGGCACCGGAGACAAGAATAAAGGAACGGATGCCCAGGTACAGGTTCCCAGTCATCTTCAATACACGTTCATAAGATACACTGGAAAGGCACACAGCGCTGCTGCAAACAGCTTGCTTATATACGTCTTTTCAATGATGCAATACATTCATGAAAATTCAGGATACATATCTAATTGGTTCTCTTAGCCATAATAAAGGCCATCCTTAACTTAGATTGGTTGGCATATCTGTCACTCACAAAGCCCATATTAGTCACTCTTGGCAAGCCCTGGCTGACTAATACATAGACTGATAACCTTATTTTAGGCCCAGCCGGACACAATTGCACATCCTTTAACCCCTGCCAAAAACAGTCCTTATCTGCTTCTCGAAGTGCTGCCAACTTTAATTGGCAGCTCATACCGTGGAAAACCCAATGAGCTCATCTGTTTGCTGCCAACTAACGCAGCTGATCTGTTCTAATTGGTAACTTTATCAATCATGTCTACTTTCCCCCGGCCAAGTTTCTAAATATACCATCCCAGACATGCTTATCTTACAGTGAACTGTGGCAAAGAATATTTGCTATCTGCATGAGTCTGGACTCCAACATCTGGTCTCACGACGCCATTTTGTATTTGGCATCCATTTTAGAAAATATCTCCGTCTGTTCATCCTCACTACCAAACGGTGAGTTGTTATTTACTTTTGAGCATAACTTATTTTCTATCCAGTTTCCAGAACATATTTTTTCCATATTCATGCTCTTCGTGTAATACCTGAAGCACCCTTCATTTCCTGGGTCATTCTGACCTCAAAAATATGTGTCACCCCACATGCACCTATTACCTTCAAAAAGCAGTATAATTCAGATTTCTGCAATACTGGAACCATTGATCAGCCTATCGTGTTATCTGTACTCTGTTTGAGGGGGGCAGGGAGTCTGGTACCCTTATACAATGCCTCTGGCGATGCATGTGTGCCTGTAGGGATCATAGGAAAAGTTATCAGGTAGGGTTCCCCCATATGTGTTGGCATGCAAGTCACAATTGCCATGGTATATAGTGTGACCCGACACATATGGGCAAATGAGCATAGTTGGTCATGGGAGGATGCATGTGGGACCACCGTAATGGGGTAGCTTGTAACGATGGGTTTGTGACCCATGGACTGTTGGTCTTTGGCATGTGTGTGAGTAGCTGAGGGTTTCCATGCCAGGGAGGTTTACATCTGGCATGCATGCTTGTGTTCCTTTATGGCCCCACATCCCCTCCCTGGGTGGCACTCACATAGGGGGTGGGGTGGCTTAGTCCATGGCACTGTCATGGCTCTATGAGGCACTGTGCACAGTGATTGGCAGGCTGAGAACATGTTGGTATGTAGGACGTGCACACTTCCCTGTGTCTTGTCTGCCATGCCGACATAAGACAGTCCTACTGGGGCCGCAACATGCTGGTGTGACTGCTGCACAGTGTTTTTTAAAAAATAATTTTTATTATTTAAACAATAACACTCAACAAAACAAGTCTGACAGTGCGTGTCAAGATAATCAAGCATCAAATATATTTCCATAAGATAGTCACTGTATTCCCTTTACCCTCCCCCCTTAACTCGAGCTTACTTCCCTGCACTTTCCTCTTCTGTTCCGTGTATAGGTTCATCTTCATCTGTATCTACAGTTTCATCCTGTTGATCTGTAAGCACAGATTCAGGCCATGTCTCTCTCACCCTCCACACCATTCTGGTATAGGTAATATATCGTCCCGGGTGTAGTCCGGTTTCCCTTACTAGCTCTTCAAATTCCATTACTTCCCCTTCTTTCCATAGGTCTCCCAATGTTGCTATGCCCACAGGTTCCCAGTGTCTACGGATCATCTTCCTTAGTTGCTCGTCCACAACCCCCAATGCCACTAGCAACATCTGCGGGGAGAATGGGGTTGGGTTCTCCACAACCTGGCAGGCTTTATGCCATACCTCCCATCCCAGTTCCAGCAGCCTTGATCGCCTCCTCAATTCTGGTTTGGACACCCTTATCACCTCTTTCAAAAAGAACGGGGCGCATTCGGATCTTAACAATCTGGACTCCGCTGTGGGGTCTTCCGACAGCCATTTCGCCACATACTGTAGCTGACTGGCCAAGTGGTAGATCTCAAAGTTGGGCAGTTTTATACCCCCCTTATCAAACGTGTTTTGCAATTTCCATAAAGCTATCCTATTTCTGGTGTTGTGCCAGATAAAGCCTCTACGTAGGCTTTGTAATTTACCAAAGAAACGCTTGGGTATCATAAAGGGGATGTTCACAAAGAAATGCAACAGCCTGGGTAATGCAACCATCTTCAGCAGTGCCACCCTCCCTACCATGGCCAGGGGGAGCTTTGCTCAGAATCTCATACTATTCTCCAAGTTTGCTACTGCCCTCTCTGTATTATGTGTATGCTCGTCTTCCACTTTGTGATACATGTCTACTCCCAAGTACCTAAAAGTTCTAGTCTCCCAGGGTATCTGCAATACTGGTAGGATCTCCTGCGGGATCCCTATATATATATATACCCAGAGGGAACAGACTCGATTTTGTGGGATAAACTGCAATCCCCGAGAGCGACACAAATCGCTCCATTACTTCCAGGACATATTGCAGGTTCTCCTCTGGATATCTCAGGTATAACAGTATATCATCGGCGTACAGTGATATGAGATGTGGTCCTCCCTTTGTGTAAATTCCCACCTTTTCATATTGTTGTCTCAAATATATCGCTAGGGGTTCTAGAGCGAGGATGTACAACATCGGGGACCAGGGGCAATCCTGTCTGGTGCCCCTACTTAGTTGCCATTTATCCAAGATAGTCGCCCCCCTTCTTAACCTTGGCTATTGTGGAGCCATACAGCAATTTAACCCCTTTCAAATACCCTGTCCCTATTCCGTATTCCTTCAAGGCTGCCATCTGCCAAGGCCTTCTGACCGAGTCAAAGGCCTTCACCGCATCTGGCGAGGCAACTGCGATTTTATGCTGTTACGCTCATCTGATATACCCGGGGGCGTCTGGAAGGCTCTGAGATCTGGAACCCTGGATGCGCAGTTGCCCAGTGCTGAATAATGAATCTGCAATTACAGAAGGGAGGATTTGTGATAAATGTCTCTAATGGGTGAATCTCCTACCTCCCTCTGACCGATTCCCTTCCTACTGGGTTCTTTTCTCACCTTAGTTATTTGTAGGGTGAGCTATCCATCCTGCATTTCTTGTGCAGGGGCACTTGACGTTTGTTGGCGAGCTGCCCGAGTTGCTTCACTGATGCAGTACGCCTTCCTTGGGCCCAGGCCTGCTGTGACCCCGAATCTGCTGGGAGGCAGTTAGGTTTGTTAATTGTAAGTCTTTGTTCCGTTTATGGTGGGAATTTGTTAATGTCTTTATCTCCTTCTTTTCAGGTGCGAAGGTCTTGATGCTGGCGTTCCGGATGGAGAGGCACATTTTCTAGGTAAGAGAAAGCGCGAAGCACAGCGCCTTTATTGTCTTTTAAAGCTAACCTGTGTGTTCTTCTTCTTCTCCTCACAGGCCGCTGTGGTGCTGCGAATGGATGAGAGTGCGATGAAAAACAGGCCCCCGGAATCCGTTAAGGTAGGTACAGCGATGAGCGGTTGTTTAATATTGAAAGCAAACCTGAATATGTCTCTTTTCCTTTGCAGATGTTGCTGTGGTGTTCCGGATGGAAGTGTGGCGTAGCGCGATGGAATTCAGGTAAGACTGATGGAATTCAATGTTTTGGAAGCACGCGTTCTAATATTGTTTTTCCCTTTCTCGTTATTGCAGGTCGCAATGTTCGAACAGCAGCTGTGGTAGTGGTTCGCCGGAAGTCCTTAAGCTAGTACTCACAGGTGAGTGATGTTTCTTCTTCTATCGGTTTCCACAGATTGCAACCCAGTTGAGATGCTGAGTGCTGGATTGTGTTTTCTCAGGTAAAACAGAATAATCTTGTTCTTGTTCTTGCAGGATTACAGGAAGATGCTGAAGACCAGGAGCTGGACACGGTGAACGTCACGCTGCGGGTTGCAGAATAACGCGAAGCGTGTTCTGCAGTCAGGGTGTGGTTTATATAGCCCAGGTAGGGTAGTACCAGGGAAAGTAGTTCTAGGCCTGCCACACCCAAAACACTAGACCGCATGGCTTGGTTCTTAGAACTGGACTGTGTGGGTGCTTCCATTTTGGATTTAAAAGCCCATGTACATAAATGGGACCTAGTTTGAATAGCCCTTCCTTCATACATATGAGCCTGGTGCCAAAGGTGCCAGGACTGGCTCCAGGAACCCTTTTGCAGTGGTTTTAAGGCCCTCAGGGTTCTGATAGGAGCCTGCTTGTGGCACAACGTGTGCCCCCTGACAGTGGTCATGACAGCACTCCCCCCAAGGCCCCTCTCATGGTATCCATCCTGTCCGGTCCAGATTTGGTGGGGTTATCCAGGTGAAACCTCTTAATCAGACGTGGTGCGTGAATATGTTCACTTGGTTCCCAAGTTCTGTCTTGAGACCCGTACCCTTTCCAGTCCACTAAATAGTATAGCTTAGTTTTGGTACGTTTCGAATCCAGGATGTTTTTAACTTCAAATTCAGGCTCTCCATCAACTAGCACAGGTTTTGGTGGTGTTAAGACTCGGGTTCCTGGTTGTACAGGTTTTACAAGTGACACATGGAACACAGGATGAATCTGCACGCTTGCTAACTTGACGGCCACCAGATTTATCACCGATTCGATGGTATAGGTTCCTAGATATCTTGGACGAAAGGTCCGGTTACCTTTTATGGGCACATGTTTTGATGCCAACCAGACTTCGTCTCCAACTTGGTAATCGGGAGCTTTCTTTCAATACCAGTGCGAGAATTTTATTGTCGGTCTTTGGCTTGCAGTACATGTTCATATGCCCTTTTGAAGGTTTGGGTTAGGCTTGTGTGTAGAGTCTTTACCGCTGGCATTTCCAAGGTCGTGGGGGAGTCTAGTTCAGAGGTACGTGGATGTCTTCCGTATATTGTGTAGAACGGGCTTTGTCCCATGCTGGTGTGTATGGAGTTATTGTATGCGTATTTCGCTATCCATAACAAGCCTTTCAAATTCTCTTCCACTTGATGCAGCATGCACGTAGATACTGTTCTAATGTCTGGTTTGTTCTTTCTGTTTGTCCATCCGTTTGGAGGTGATGGCTAATGGATAATCGAACATCGATTTGTGCCATGGTACAACATTTCCTCCAGAAGTTGGATACAAATTGGCTTCCATGATCTGAGATTAGGACTGAGGGGAAACCATGCAGTTTTATAATCTGTTCAAGAAATGCTTTTGCCAGACCGGTAGCGTTAGGAAGTCCTTTGAATGGAATGAAATGTGCCATTTTAGAGAACAGGTCTACAACCACCAGAATGGTATTAAAACCTTGACAGGGAGGTAAGTCTGTAATAAAATCAAGAGAAAGGGTATGCCAGGGAGCCGGTGGAATATCCAGTGGTTGTAGGAAGGCAGCTGGTTTCTGTTTTTGTGATTTATTCTGTGCACATATCCCACACGATAGAACAAATCGAGCAATGTCCTTATGCCAGGTTGGCCACCAATAATTCCGTTTAACCTTGGCTAGAGTCTTAGCAATTCCGGGATGGCCTTTGATCATAAAATCATGATAACCAGACATGACCAACTCTTGCAGATCTTTACTTGGTAGATATAGTCTTTCCCTGAAGTAGGGTAATCCATCCAGAACCGTGTGATGTTCATTTTGGGAATTCCTTTTCTGCAAGATCTCGGGGGTTTATTAAGGTTCGAATCTTATCTTGAAGTTCACTCAGAGTCAATGTGGTGGTGAGTCCCAGTAGTTTATCACTTGGGATGATGGCAACAGGGTCCAGGGTACTGTTTGTTTTCTCTTCAACACCCATACGAGGCAAGGCATCGGCCTTCCCATTCCGAACTCCCGGTCGGTATGTTGTTACGTAATTGTATTCTGTGAAGAATAGAGCCCACCGTAACTGTCGTGACAATTGGGCTTTTGCTGACTTTAGGTATTGAAGGTTTCAGTGATCTGTGATTACTGTGAGGGTATGTCTGGCACCTAATAGATACTGCCACCAGGCTTTGAAGGCTGACTTTATTGCCAACAATTCTTTGTCTGTAATTGCATAGTTAAGTTCTGGTGGTGAGAATTTATGTGACCAAAAGGCCACAGGGTATAATTGGCCTGTCTCTGGATCTCTTTGAGAGAGAACTGCTCCCATAGCTACGCTGGAAGCATCAGTTTCCACTACATAGGGGAGATCACGGCGAGGATGTCTTAAAATTGGCGCAGAGGTGAATCTTTTCTTGAGTTCTTGAAAGACTTGTTCCGCCTCTTCAGTCCATTGGAATTTTTTGTTGTTTTTTCTCAGTAACGGTGTGATTGGGTGGACTATCCGTGAGAAATCTGGAATAAATCGGCAATAATAATTGGCAAAGCCGAGCATGCTTTGGGTTCGTTTAAGTGAAGAATGTGACGGCCAATTAAGGATGGCATCTCCTTTGTGTAAATCCATCTTAAATCCCTTTGGCGAGAGAACAAAACCGAGGAACTCAACTTCGGTGACATGGAAGGAGCATTTCTCGAGTTTAGCGTACAGTTTGTGCTGGCGAAGTTTTGCAAGGACTGAGTGAACATGTTCCACATGATCTCTTTCAGGGGGGAATACACCAGGATGTTGTCAATATAGACCAGGGCACAGACATCGATTAATTCCCGTAATACATAATTCATGAAGTATTGGAACGCTGCGGGAGCGTTGCACAGCCCGAAAGGCATTACCTGATATTCGTACAGGCCATACTTGATGTGAAACGCGGTTTTCCATTCATCCCCTTTCTTAACACGTACAAGGTGGTATGCTTCTCTGAGGTCTAGTTTGGTGTAGATTCGGGCATCCTTCACTTGGTCCAACAGTTCCAGGATAAGGGGCAAAGGGTAGCAGTGTTTTACTGTGATTTTATTAAGTGTGCGGTAATCGATGCAAGTCCTCAAATCTCCTTCCTTCTTGGGTACGAACAATAAGGGAGAGGCTGCCAGTGACTTTGATGGGCGGATAAACCCATTAGCCAGGTACTGATCCAGATAGGATTTCAAGTGGAGATTTTCAGTTTCCGTAAGTGCATAAATTCGACCACAAGGAACCTGTGCACCAGGTAACAGGTCAATCTGACAATCATGGGGCCTATGTGGCGGTAATGTGCTAGCCTGTTCCTTCTGAAAAACATCTTGATAATCCTGATATTTTTTTCATAAGGTGTACATTGGTTCCGTGATCCCCGATGCTATTCCTTGAAAAGATTTCATGTTTGCCTGTGATATAGATTTCGGGTAGCAAGCGTGGGCGCATTTGTCGGAAAAGGTCAGTTTCTTTGCACACCAGTCTATGTGGGGATTGTGAGTTACTAACCATAGCATCCCTAAGATCAACCGGAACTGAGGAGCTTTGATGAGGTCAAACTTGATTGCTTCTTGATGTCCATCCTGACACAGAAGGATTAATTCTGTTGTGCATTGGGTTACTGGTCCCGAAGCAATTTCTGTACCGTCAACAGTAGTTACCTTTTCAGTTGTTTGTTTTGTGCATAAGGGAAGTCCCATTTCTGTTGCCAAATCTCGATCTATGTAATTACCAACTGCTCCGCTGTGTATATATGCCTCTATGGCATGCATCCGTGACGGTCGTTGGTAATTGATCAAGGTTACTGGTAGGGCGAAATGTGAGGTCTGTGACTCATCCTTCTCGCTTGACAAGCGTGCCTCTACGCTTGCCGGGCCTGGTATTTTTCCAATTCCTTTCCATCATCTTCTTTCTCTGTAGCGCCTACCACCTTCCTTAGAGGTTTCACTGGGCATTCTTTGAGGTACTGACCCGATTTACCACAGTATAGGCATAACTGTAGCTGTCTCCTCTTGTCTCTTTCACCCTTGGTTAAAGGGGGTCCTACTCCTCCAATCTGCATGGGTTCTCTGGTATTTTCTGATGGACGTTGAACATTTTCTTTTGAACGTACGTACATGGCACGATTTTCAAGTCTACTTCGGTCTGTTCTTCGATCCTGTAATCTGTGGTCCAAATGAACTGCCAGGTTGATAAACTCTGCACAGTCTTTAGGTAGGTCTACCGCTTGAGCAAGGACATCCTTCAGGTCTCCTTGTAGGCCCGGATGAAAAAACGTGGTTCTTTTATCTTCTGGCCACCCCGCTTCTACAACCAGTCTATTAAAGGTGGCAATATAAGTCAGCAAATCTTGATTCCCTTGGCGGAGGGACAGGAGTTTGTTATCAAGGGCGTGTCCATGCAAGTGTCGAGCAAATAACCTTTCCATCTCCTGTTGAAAACCCCTGAAGTTCTGCAGTAATCGGTCATCCTGGCTCACTAAAGGTACCGACCAGTCTGCGGCACTTCCACTCAAATATGATAACACAAAGGCCACCCTCGCCTGGTCGTTTGGGAAAGCCCCAGGCCTACAAAGAAAATGGAGGTGGCACTGATTCATGAATGTTGCGTACCTTCTGGGGTCTCCATTAAACCGTTCTGTTGGTGCCAGGGGTACTACTCCCGGCAACGTTATCTGTACTGGATTGACTTATGATGGTGTAGGACGGATGGGGTGAATCCGGGCAATGGAGCCTGCTCCGCCTTTGTTTGTAGTAGCTGTTTGCTTAGTTCATCAGTACAGTCTTTTGTGACTATTAACTCTCGTCTTAAGGCATTGGTTTCCTGCCGGGCTGCATGTACCTCGGCGCGTAATTGTCCCAAAAGCTGGGCTAACTGATCAGTTTCAGATGTCTCCATGACGCCCAGGTGGATAAGGTTTAAAGGCTTTCTGTTCTGTTAGGCTCACCTGATATCCCCGGGGGCGTCTGGAAGGCTCTGAGATCTGGAACCCTGGATGCGTAGTTGCCCAGTGCTGAATAATGAATCTGCAATTACAGAAGGGAGGATTTGTGATAACTGTCTCTAATGGTTGAATCTCCCACCTCCCTCTGACCGATTCCCTTCCTACTGGGTTCTTTTCTCACCTTAGTTATTTGTAGGGTGAGCTATCCGTCCTGCGTTTCTTGTGCAGGGGCGCTTGACCTTTGTTGGTGAGCTGCCCGAGTTGCTTCACTGGTGCAGTGCGCCTTCCTTGGGTCCAGGTAGGTTTGTAAATTGTTAGTCTTTGTTCTGTTTATGGTGGGAATTCGTTAATGTCTTTGCCTCCTTCTTTTCAGGTGCGAAGGTGTGCCGGATGGAGAGTCACGTTTTCTAGGTAAGAGAAAGCGCGAAGCGCAGCGCCTTTATTGTCTTTTAAAGCAAACCTGTGTTTTCTTCTTCTTCTCCTCACAGGCCGCTGTGATTCTGCGAGTGGATGAGAGCGCGATGAAAAACAGGCCCCCCAGAATCCGTTAAGGTAAGTACAGTGCTGTGCGGTTGTTTAATATTGAATGCGAACCTGAATATGTCTCTCTTCCTTTGCAGATGTTGCTGTGGTGCTCCGGATGGAAGCGTGGCGTAACGCGATGGAATTCAGGTAAGACTGATGGAATTCGATGTTTTGGAAGTGCGCGTTCTAATATTGTTTTTCCCTTTCTCGTTATTGCAGGTCACAATGTTCGAACAGCAGCTGTGGTAGCGGTTCGCCGGAAGTCCTTAAGCTAGTTCTCACAGGTGAGTGATGTTTCTTCTTCTCTCGGTTTCCACAGATTGCAGCCCAGTTGAGATGCTGAGTGCTGGATGGTGTTTTCTCAGGTAATACAGAATAATCTTGTTCTTGCAGGATTACAGGAAGATGCTGAAGACCAAGAGCAGGACATGGTCAGCGTCACGCTGCGGGTTGCAGTATAACATGAAGCGTGTTCTGCAGTCAGGGTGTGGTTTATATCGCCCAGGTAAAGTAGTTCCAGGGAAAGTAGTTCCAGGCCTGCCACACCCAAAACACTAGACCGCATGGCTTGGTTCTTAGAACTAGACTGTGTGGGTGCTTCCTTGTTGGATTTAAAGGCCCATGTACATAAATGGGACCTAGTTTGAACAGCCATTCCTTCCTACATAGCTTGGTGCCAAAGGCGCCAGGACTGGCTCCAGGAGCCCTTTTGTAGTGGTTTTAAGGACCTCAGGTTTCTGGTGGGAGCCTGCTTGTGGCACAACGTGTGCCCCCTCACAGTGGTCATGACAGCTGCGCATCCCCTTCTGATTGTTCCATGACTCGGTGAAGTCTTCTAAGATTATCAGATATGCTCCTATGTGGGACATATCCAGTCTGGTTTGGACGTATCAGCTTATCTTTGATCCGTCTCAATTTGCTTGCCAACACCGCCGTAAGGATCTTGCTATCTTGGTTTAGCATTGATAGCGGTCTGTATGACCCGCAGTCCATGCTAGGTTTGTTGGGTTTGAGGAGCGGGACAATGATTGGCTCCCTAAGGGATTCCGGCAATCTCCCTGTTTCCCATGCCTCTTTCAGCATTTCTAACAATGGGGGGAGCACCTCCGTCCCATACATTTTGTAAAACTCACTAGGGAGTCCGTCGGCTTCCGGGGCCTTGCAGGTAGGTAGCAGCTTGACTACTGCTTCCAGTTCTTCCAATGTGACTGGGGCATCTAGGTCCTCTCTCTCTTCTGCGCTCAGCTTCGGCAAGCCTATGTCCTCTAGTGTTTCCACTATCTCACTCAGTTCCCATCCTTCCACGTCTCCATACAATTGCTGGTAGAATTCAAGGAAGCCGTATTAGGGAGAATTCTCTAAAAAGGCTAATTTCCCTTACCTATAGAGTCCCCCAGCAGCTTTGCTGGATTTTATGGGTTTATTTTTTTCTCCTGCTAAGAGTGAGACCCTTTTTTCCCATGCTTAGACAGATTGCTAGTGTATGTTTTCGGCTATCTTGTCTGCTTATGGACTATGAGGTTTTTCTCACACTCATAGGACTCATCTTTTTACATGTGTGGTACACATCACCCTCCATGCCGTACCACAGGGGTGTCGCAGTGACCCCCAAACATGGACTCCATACCCTGGGACTGACTACTGTCTCCCAGGGCATGTAAAGTCCCCATTGACTTTACTAGTCAATCCTTATGAACAAAACCAATACAAACCATCTACTATGGAGGTACTGGGAAGGGTTAATAGTTTTCCCTAGTGTTCATTTTCGAGGGGGTACTGTACAGTCCCTCTCTCAAAAGTTTCTGGCTGGTAGCAGTGGTTACTACCATAAATATTCGACCGCAAATATTTTCCTATGGGATTTTCCCATTGTTCGAGGCTACTACTTTTACTCACAGCCTCTAACATACCGCCGGTTTATCTTAATATTAACTTTAATCCCGTGTTTTTTTTTGCCAGAACTTTAATAATATTTCTTTCTCGTGAAATTTTAACCCAGGTCGGGCATCCTTTGTTCGTCCTTTTGGCGGGCTTCTGCACAGAAGCCCTCCCATCGGCGTCAATGAGCCTGGGGAAGACAGGATGTGTGGGAGGGGGAATAGGCACCCTAGACAGGGTTGCCTACACAACCCAAGTCACACTCTGCCCTGATAGGCTGGGGGGTTCTCCCGCCAGGAGAGCCACCCCACTGTGTGAGTGACAGCTAGGCTGTATGAATGGGGGTCTTACTGCATAAAAGCAGGGTCCTGAGGACTGGAGCACAAGATGTTTCCACTGGAACTAAGAAATAGAAGAGGAGAGAAGCTGAAGACATCTGCAACGACTGAACCACTGATGAAGCCCTGCTGCAGATCCTCACCACTTTTCTCCAACGACTTGAGAAGATCTTCCTCTGCAAGAGTCTTCTTCCCTTGAGCTGGTGGGGCCAACCAGTTCACCAATCGCCTTCCAGGAACTGCCTTGGTCGAATCGCCAGTGCCCTGCACTCAGAGACCGGATAGCCAGGCACCCGTCCACCACGACTGCAAATTAAAGGAGCGTACCTTTTAATCAATTTTGGCATCACCGCGGCTGGCTTATTCCCTGGGCAGTGCAGTAACTCGAACCTTCCTCCACGATGAGAGCCTCTCTTCCTCTGCTGGACAACACGAACTGCAGGAACTGCCAGGAACCACCGCAGGAGCCGCTTCCACTTTTTCAGGTAAATTGTTCCACCAGGCTTCCCGTTTCAAGGGGTACAGCTAAAGGTGTTTGAAATCCTTTACCTACCTCCTGGGTTGGCCGACCCTATCGACTAACATTATCTTTTACCTTCTGCACCCTCCTTTTGAAACGTTAAACCAAAGACTTGACTTCAGCGACTAGAACAGTTTGATCCTGGGCACCTTGCCCTGTACCACTAACTCTGACACAGGCCTATTGACTTTGGCTAAACCTGTTACAACTGCCTTCACTAGATTGCTTTTCACCCTCAACTGTGTTTGTGCACCGAAAACTCTTATAACCACTCTTCCTTCCCTCTTAAGTATTGCTGAAGTGGCATTTTGCTTGGTTTTCACCTATGTATGACTAATGCTAAAGTGCTACCTTGCCTAACTTGTTCACAATCCCCTTGGGAAGTGTTGCTCATGTGTTTAAGAGGCTAATTCTTTATAACTTGTCCTTTCCCACCCTTTTGAAAAATTACTAGAGTGCCATTTTTGCTTGGTTGACCCTGTGCCATTTTGCTCAGTTTTCAATCTTGCTCAAACGTGTCTATAATTTAAATAGGGAGTTGTGTATACTTTTCTTGACTGTTTGCACTTACTTTGACACCTGTGATTTATGTGTTGAACTAGAAGTGTGTAAAATAAATATTTTAGTGTTTCCTTGTACCATAGTACTATAGTCCTAATGTGTAAACCCTGAATACTGCTCATCTTTCTCTTGAGATAAGACTGACTGCTCAGCCACAGCTACCAACTAAATCTTTGTGGTACGGACTGATACCAAAGTGAATTTATTGCATATACCTGTAGTCTTAATCTGCTGTAGTGCTCCCCAAGGGAACTGCAGTGGATTCTGCCTAACACTGGTGTACAGCGGTGAGGATAAAAGTATTGGATTTACATTTTAGAGTGCTGCTAGTACCTTGGTTCAATTAACCACAAGGCTTAACAATCACCAAAAGTTAATTTTAAAAAGTCAAAGATGGAAAGCTATAGCCAGGAGACCCTCCTTACAAATACTGCTGATTATTTAAGGGATTTGTGTAGACAGAAAAGTCTTCCTGTCAAAGGCAAGAAATCAGAAATGATTGAAAGATTGTTAGAAAAACAAAGTCTGGAGAGTAGAGCTTTAGTGCCTACCCCTCCAGCAAATGTAGCAAACATTGAGGATGATAATGTTGATGATGTTATTGTTGAAGCAGATGAGGAAGAGGAGGATAACAATGTCACCCCCTCTGGCCCTCTGCCTGCTCAGAGGCCTCAACCTATGGCTGCTGGATCATTGTCAGGTCCCACCTTAAGTCCAGAATGTATCACTCTAGAAAAAAATGAGACATGAACTTGAATTCAAAAGAAATAGTGTCCAAACTGAACAGAGACATCAAGAACTAAGGTTCAAAGAAATAGAGCTCAATCAAGAGGTAGAGATGAAGAAATTGTCTTTGGAAAATGCTTCTCTCCCTGAATCCTCTACATCCTCCAGTCCAAAAAGACCCCGGATGCCTAAAGAGATTGTTGGTATGTATGAACCTAAGTTGGATGTATTAGATTGGTTAGCTATGTTTGAATACAATCATGGGCTCCAGGACATCACAGGGAATCAGTTGATCCCGTGGTTGTTCTCTAGGCTCCGCCCTGTTGCATCTGATGTGGTAATGGAGTTGGGGGTGGTAGATAGGATGGATTATGAATGTGTAAAGCTAGCTTTATTAGCTAGATTTGGGAAGACCCCTTCCCAGTACCTTAAGAGGTTTAGGACCCTCAAAAAGCATGATAGTACCCCTTGGGCTACTTGGGTGAATGAGTCTTTGAAAAACTTAGAGGGATGGCTTAAGGGTTACAGAGTGTACACTTATGAAGGAATGAGAAATCTTGTAATGTTGGAGTCTATCTATGATGCCTGCTCTCCTGAGGTCAGACAACACTCAAAAGAACTAGATTCCAAGAAACTAGCTAAGGCTGCTGACTTGTGGGTTGCCAATGGGGCTAATCACAAGGATTCTGGGGTCACTCAGAAAAAGGATGAGGGAAAGCAGCCTAAGAAAGACGACAAAGAGAATTCAAATAATTCCAATTCCAAAGAGGGCCACAAACAACATTCTAAGAGTAAGCCACAAGGGAAACCTAATCAGGCTAGTGTACCTTCTGACCTCCTTCTGGTCGGGGGCCAGAACAAACCACCATTCATAAAGACATTTGGAAAATGTTATGTTTGTGGTTCAACTGACCATGTGAAAGGGGATCACAGATGTAAGGGTAAACCTTCAGGGATCCACACGGTCTCTTTAGCCTTCACTCCAGATGAGGAAGTACCATTGACCAGTGGAAACTTTCAACTACTTGCTGAAGACCCCATCTGAGTCTCAGCTAGTGTATCTTTAGTATCCTTGGGGTTGTGGGAACAACATTATTTAGATGTATATAATTCAATCCCAAATAATACTAAAGAGTATTACAAGGACAGTGTCCTAGTGAATGGTCAGGAGACCCCTGCCATTAGAGACACTGGGTCCAGCATAATTGTGGTGCATTAATCTTTTTTCAAGGTAGAGGATATTGCTAAGGCACCCAAATGCCTCACCAAGTTAGCTGGAGGGCCTGTGCAGATGCTTCCCCAGTTACCAGCTCTCATCCAGTGCAATGACATGACTGTCAGAATACCTGTTATCATCCAATCTGAAGTACCTGGAAGGGTGTTGTTGGGCAATGATCTAAAAGATCTTGGAGTAGTGTCAAGCACTCCCAGACCTCCTAGTAAGAGATTACAGGAGCTCACCAGACCTGCAAGGGAGAGGACCTTAAGGGGCTCTCCTGAGGAGATGATGGAAAAAGAAATCACTCCTACTCCACTGGAGTTACTAACCGCAATTTCGAGACAACCAGAAGCCAAGGGGAAACCCAAGACTTCAAAGAAGAAACCAGCAGAAAGCACTCCAGTGCTGCCAACCAGGAGATCTCCTAGGTTAGCAAAATTCACACCTGTGATTCCACCTCCAGCTGAGGCTGAGAGGGAGGTACCACCTTGTGTGGTTGGACTAGAGCCTGAGGACTCAGATCTAGTAGAAGACCAGGATTTTATTGGAGATCTGGACCCTTTGGACCACCCTGGGCTGCAGTCTTTACTGGCAGAAGGTGGCCCCAACAGGGCAGACTTCAGTAGGGGACAAAGGGAATGTCCAACTCTGGAAGGTCTTCGCCACCAGGCAGCTTCTCAGCTTAAAGAGCAAGAGCCTGGGAAGTATAGGTTACACTGGGAAGATTGCCTCTTCTATAGTGAACCGACTGCGTCAACCCATGGAGACTACAAAAGACTTGTAGTGCCCCAAAAGAACAGACTCCAATTCTTGCAACTAGCCCATGAGATACCATTGGCTGGTCACTTGAGTTTCAAGAAGACCAAGGAAAGGCTCTCTCTCTACTTTTATTGGCCTAAAATGGGGGCCAAGGTAGATAAGTATTGCAAGAGTTGCCACACATGCGAAACATCTGGTAAGAGTGGATCCAAGAACGTGGCACCTTTAGTGCCTCTCCCTGTGGTGGGAGTACCATTTGACAGGGTAGGAATTGACATTGTCGGTCCTCTTGACCCTCCAACCTCTTCAGGCAACAGGTTCATCCTTGTTGTAGTAGACCATGCTACTAGGTACCCTGAAGCAATTCCTATGAGAACTGTTACAGCTCAGGCTGTGGCTAAGGCTGTCCTTGGTATTTTTACTAGGGTTGGGTTTCCTAAGGAGGTAATATCCGACAGGGGGTCATATTTTATGTCCCACTACATGAAGGCCATGTGGAAAACCTGTGGAGTTGCCTACAAGTTCTCTACCGCCAACCACCCTCAAATAAATGGGTTGGTAGAAAGGTTTAACAGAACCATGAAGAGCATGATAGGAGCTTTGGAAGACCCCCTTAAGAAAAAATGGGATCTTCTACTGCCATGTCTTCTCTTTGCATATAGAGAAGTCCCTCAGGAGGGAGTAGGTTACAGTCCCTTCGAACGTCTCTATGGCCATCCGGTCAGAGGTCCATTGGCCCTGATTAAGGAGGGGTTAGAGAGTGCTCCTTCCCCCAAGCCAGTCAGAGTGACTGACTATGTGATAGGACTCCGGAGGAGAATGACACACAATGGTGGCTGAGGCAAGTGATAACTTGAAAGCAGGTCAGGCTCTGGTTAAGCATTGGCATGACCAGAAGGCCAACATGGTTGAGTTTGCTCAAGACCAGCTAGTTCTTGTTATGGTGCCAACAAGGCAGAGGGCCTTGCAGGACAAGTGGATAGGACTCTTCAAGATTGTGGGAAAACTTGGAGAGGTGAACTATCTGGTGGATTTAGGCAATCCTAAGGAGGCACCCAGAGTCTTTCACACCAAGCATCTAAAAGCTTATGTCTCGAGACCAGAACTGGGAGCTCTGCTTCAAGCTTCAGCTCAAGAGGAGGAGGAGAGTGAAACTCTGCCTGACCTTCTCAGAGGCAAGCCTTTAGGGGAGCGAATAGAAGGAGTCAATCTCTTCTAATCTGACTTCTGAACAACAGGAGGAGTGCAAAGTTTTGTTAAATCAATTTGCCCCCTTGTTTTCACTTTCACCAGGCTTGACCCATTGGGGCCAGCATGACATAAACACTGGTGACTGTTTACTTGTCAAAAGCAGGGGTTACAAAATGTCAGAAAATGTGAGAACCCACATCAAAGGAGAGGTCAACAAGATGCTTGATCTCAGGGTAATAGAACCCTCTACTAGTCCATGGTCTAGCCCAGTTGTGTTGGTACCAAAGGCAGGATCCAAAGAGTTGAGATTCTGTGTGGACTATAGAGCTCTAAATGCAGTCACTAAGACTGATGCCCATCCTTTGCCAAGGATAGATGAGCTGGTGGATAGACTTGGTTCAGCCAAGTTCCTCAGCACATTTGATCTAACGTCAGGCTATTGGCAAATAGCCCTGACAGACCATGCCAAGGAGAAAACTGCATTCTCCACCCCAGTTGGCTTATACCTGTTTCACGTTATGCCTTTTGGATTAAAGAATGTACCTGCTACATTCCAAGGGATCGTTAACCAGGTTCTGAATGGGATGGAGGACTTCTGGATACGCCCACGTGTGCACTGTCCACTACTGTGTAGGGACCTCCTTCCTTGTGCAGGGGACTCCCACTTCAGCCCAATCCCTTTTAACTACACGGGTGTTGCTCCGGCCTGCCTTGCCACAAAAGTGCCCACGCCCGTAGGGGTACACACGGACCTAGGTGCCCACTGGACCAGGCTTCAGTTCCCAGTTGGTGCTTACATCAGTGCCGCCTGGGCTCCAATAACAGCATTCAGTGCAATAGAGCAGTATCTGTGCTGGTCACTGGGTGCCTCTCTAGGGGGTAAAGCATCACCTTCCTGTAGCAAATGTCCCCCCTACTAGTGAATTATCGCTTGTCGTGCGCATCCAGGCCTTTCTTCCATGTAGCCGGTGGCTATACTTGCTGCTCCACCTCTGTAGGCCTTTATTATGATTGGCGTCACTCTTGTGTGTCAGTCACATTACACTTTATTGCAGCACATTCGCACCACGTCAGCTTCCTTATCTCGCGCCTATGTGCTTAAATATCACGTGTTGAGTGCCTCTTATCTCGTGTATGGCTTAGTTCATATCATCGTAACATTCACTGATGTTATTGCAGCCAGCTCCCTCTGTTCATCTTCTCGTTCTCCTTCAACATCACAGCCTCTGTGAGCCGGGCTGCTTCCCTTCGGCACCTTTAGCAGACGAGCGCTGTTACAATGTATATTATGAGGATTTGTCAATTACATTTCCCAGCCAACTTCAATACTGTTCACCTTGGCCCTGGGACACTTCCTGCTTCGTGTGATTCATGCGCTGAGTCTGTACGTCTCGCCCTTTGGGCTATATTTCACTCGATGTTCGGCCAGCTGAGTGCTTACAAGTCCTTGAAAAGGCACCGGGTCAGTTCCGGGTGCTTCCCGTGTGTGCTCCCCGCTCGCGGGTGAGTCGCACCAGGTCCGCTCGGCAATCTTTTAACCCTTTTCTGCCGTATTTGCTGCAGTACCCACTATAAGCCTGGTGGATGCAGTGTGCCGGCCTTTGCCCATATCTCAGTTGCAGGGCATAAGTGGAGGACTTGCAGGTCGGCTGTTGAACAGTTCGGTCCTGGTGTCTGGGGCCACCATCTTGATTCCTTTGTACTCGGTCATCCGCATCTCCACAGGCCCTGTTCTGCACGAACCTCCGTCCTGCCACATGCACAAATTCCAGCTGATGTACAGCACACCTTCAGGAAACGTGCCTACGTTTTCAGGGATCTCGGGTGACATCCGGCATCATTTCATACGGATCTGTTTCGGATTTGCGGGAGCCCACAGGGAACCACGTCCTACTCCATGGCTGGATAGCCACGCCCCCACTGCTGCACGGTGTTGTGGTTGCTCTTGCACCTCAATCCCGCTGGCACAGGGTGCGCCAGTAGTGATGTGATGCACCTGGCATTGGTTTGGCTCACTCTCCTGACCCTTCTGCTGCTCTAATGCTCAGGGGTGCCCTTGGTGACCTGCCCCATGGCTGATGTGGAGGGTGGCTAATATGTATATCACTCTGCCCTGTTGGTTTGCCCAGCTTCTTGGTCTGCTGACTTCACTTTTGTGCCTTTCCACTTGGGCATCTTGGGTTGGTTTGTCATATGTGCATGCATTTATGTTGGGGGAGGTTGACTCACTGCCTCCCTCCTGGCTGCTGGCACCCGCCTCTACACTGCCGACTCCCTCAAGGTCCAGCACCATGCTACATTGCTCCTCCCAGGCGGTGAGGACCAGTGGCTCTACACGTACCTCCTCCCATCACCAGGGACTCCTGGCGGTGTTGGGACAGCACACTGACCCTCAGGTCGTTCCACCGCTTGTTGCAGTCCTCTCCCTCATGGGGTACGTTGGATACCGTTGTCACCTTCTGGGATATGGAAGCCCAGATGGCTTTCCTACACTGCCTAGTGGTCTTGAGTTGGGGACTGCCATAGAGTTCCTCCTAGTGTGAGATTACCTCATCTGTCAAGACCACCAGCTCCCCCTTGCTGAATTTGGGTTTTCGAAAGCGGTTTTCGGCCACCTTGCCTCTTATCCTCTCCTGAGACATTTTGCTGCTTACCAGGACAGGAAGCGGAGATATTTAATGGATTGTGTTTTTCAAAATGGCTGCTGCGATGCTTCCCATTCCGGCGGTGACGCAATTTCCGCTGGCGCTAATAGCACCGGGATCGGCGGCAGTAGCGCTATTAGCGCCGCTTTCTCAACAGTAGCCCTTATTTTGTTTCAGTTACCACTGGGTGCTAATAGAATTATCGCCGAAGTCAGGGGCACGTTAACGCCAGGCTATGATGCAGTGCTAATTCCGCCGTACGACCTAGCGGTAATGCCATTAGCGCCGGATTTGTAATGAGGCCCTTTGCCTTTGCACTTCCAGCCAGTTTTCAATATAATCTTTCTTCTTTGCAAAACACAACTATTTCCACATATCATCTTCTTCTTAAATAATAAAGTTTTGTAAGGATGATTTTTCAATAGTTCATTACAACACATTAGTGGCCCTTGCCACTTTCTTGCCACCACAACCTTCTACCACTTTGTAGTACTTCATTTGTCTTCTTCCTTGTCCCCTAACCTGACAGGACTTACCACTAAAAATCACTTTCCTGGTGTACTCGCCTGTCAGGATAAAACTCCTACCACTACTACACCTACTCTGTGATGAGGCTGCTTTAAGCTTTCTGCACTTCAATCCTTAATGTGAAAAAAGTAAAAACCCAACAACTGCTTCATGAATAGTTCACAACACATTGGCAATATTTCTCACTTTGATTAATTTGCCCCAAACAATGCAGATTATCTTCCTCTCCCCCTCGATGTTGGTTACAAGGAGGGCTTCTGTTGTGCCATATATGATTTTCTTTAATGGACTTGCTTTGTCTTTGGCAATACTGCTTTTCCTCAATTGCCCTTTTTGGCTTTGGAAACAAATGGTTATAGTTCTCTTTTACAAATGTTATTTCTAAACCATATTCATCGTGTGTTACTATTCTTCCCTTTTGGCTTTGACAATGGTGGTTACAATATTTCTCAAATTGATTTCTCTTTACATAAGAGTTGCACTTGCTTCGACAATGGTGGATACAATGTTCCTCAATCCTGACTCGTTTAACATAAAAGTTACGCTTAACTGGCTTCCATTCAATAGTTCAGTGCTCAATACTTTTAGCGGGAGTTAGCAGTCTGGTTTACAGCGCCCCGGGGGTCCCTGACTGAGGCTAACTCACCGGCTTTTCTGTGCACCACCAATAGACCCACTGCTCCTTCTCCCTTTGTCGGACTCGCACTGACTTCTGATAGCTCCGGTAACCTTTCCCTCGCTCGCACCTCCTGTAACTTTCTCTGCTCTTACCGCACCCCGTTGAATGCGGCATACGGGAGTCACACACAGCAGCACTAGGAGACTGCCTCTCTTCCTTGGGACAGCCAGCCTCTATACTGCTTCCCGCTGCGCATACTCTGCATCCCACAGGGCTTCCAACTTCTGCTACTTTCACAACAAAGCGTCCTGCTTCAAATCTAGCGGAAGCTCCATCTCTTTCACCTGCCTCAGCTGCTTCAACTGCTGCTTCCACGGATTCTCCCACGGCTTCCTCCTAATGGCCTGCACATGAGGGGTTTTTAAAGGTTTAAAAGACCCGCTCAGGTTTGATCATTAAAACAACCAGACTGCACATTATAGTTCTGCACGTCTGAGCCCCTCTTCCTCAGCCCAGTACCTAGAACATTTTGGGACTTGAAGTCCCTAATGCTCTTGTTTCCGCTTTCCATCAAAGGTTTAAATTTTACAATAGGCCATTAAGACCAGTGGATCATTAAGAAAGGTGGTTTGTAGGTTCTTCCAATTCTCCTGACATCAGTCCCCTCCCATGTGATCCTCCCACAGAACACCACCCCCAGGGTCAGGATGAGGAAGTGTCTTCCTTTCCCTGGCCACATGACAGGGTTCTCAGGCCAGGGTCTTTGGGATGATCACATCGGATTAATCTCACTGGACAGCAGGGGAGATTCTGCTTTTAATTAATTGCGCCGTGATTAAAGATGTGAAAATAGAAACAGAGGAGGTAATACGAACGGGAAGGAGACATGAAGAGGGAATGCCACGTAGAGAACAGAATCAGTAAAGCTTCGAGTAAGAGCCAGAAGCAACAGAATGAAGGAGAAGGGGAGCAAGGCGAGGGGAACTGTGAAACAGAAGAAGAGCAAAGAGAGAGAACAAAGGGAAGAAGGGAACACAATTTCCCTTAATACAGAAAGGAATAGGGAGATCACAGTATGTACCTTGGTTCCACATGAACAAAAACAACTTGATAAAGACACTGGGCATCATCACGAGTCTGGCTGAATTTTGGCACATCTTCTGATGAGCGGAATTAGCGTTATCGCCAGGACGGGCTGCAGTATTAGCACCAAATCACAACCTGGTGTGAATGTGTGCCCCACTCTGGCAATAACGCTAATTTCTTTTTATTTATTTATTTTTTTTATTTTGACATAGCTGTAAAATACAGCCTTTCAAAAACATTCAAACAACAACAATAAAATACAATGGTAGCTGTCAGTATTACAAGGCAATTAACTGATACAATTTCTATTAAATACATTTTAAAATTTAAAACCTTGTCATCAAATGAAACAATCATTGGACATTTTATTAATCTGTCCGGTGACCTACTCTTTTGCGATATCTATGCAATTTGGTAAATTTAACGATTCCACAAACAAAAGACTCGCAATATTCAATTTCCAGGACTGACTGTTATACACAATATTCCAAAAACTTTCTTCAGTCAACAGTATATGATTCTCAAAGAGGTGTTTAAACATCAGACATCTTCGTCGCACTAAAGCCGGGCATTCACAAAACAAATGCTTCAAATCCTCTTTTGCTGATGGACTCAGACAGAATCTACAATTAGGGTTGGGCGACATATGCCTCATAAAACGTACTTCATTTGTCAAACAGATATTCATTCTGAATCTCATATATGAATATCTGAATTTGGGGTCCGGAGACTTCATTAGGTACATTTCAACAACATGAAGTTTTTTATTTGCAAAGGCTTGTCGATTGGACACTTTCAATTTCATACATGCCTCTCTAGTTTTAATCCAATCATATAGCCAGAACTTGGTTTTCGCTCTCTCGGGATTGTTCATAAGTAGGTCATCATCAATACCAGCTAGCTCCATCAATACTTTTAACCATTTCCTCCATTTCAGAATCATGGGGTTGGCTGATTCCACCATATATCTGCCCATTGTATACATGATTCCATTTGCTTCGACCGCTAGTAAATATTTTCGATACCATGAGATCACTTTCCAGCAATATATTGTGTGCAAGGACACCAAACCCATTTCATGCCTCAATAAACACATCGGAACCGACATTGGGAGTCCACACACTTTTTTCCAGAATCTGCCCTCTAGTCTTAGCCATACATTCTCCAGCATAATTTCCCTGGTTTCTGCCCCATAGATTATTTTAGGAGTGACCTTTTGCTTGTAGAATATAATGGCAGGTGATAAAGAAAACTTTCCAAATTTACCTTGTATCAACTTGGTCTGGGCTATCCTGGTATTAACTGTCTTTTCCAGTTCTCGATGGTATGATTTCTCCTGTAGATCATTGCCAATTAGTACTCCCAAATACTTCTACTCGTTAACAATCTCTACATCAACACTTTGGGCCTCATTACGACCCTGGCGCTAATTGAAAAACGATGGCGGTAAATGGTTACCGCCATCGTTTTCCGCCAGGTCCGATCATGACCCGTGACCGTTAACTACGATGCCATTAGCGGCATCGTAGTGAATGCTACCGCTAACTGCGCTAAGGGTGTGCGCATGCGGCCGGCCACACCGTACTTAGCGCCATGGCGGAAAGGTACGCAAATGCTGACCCAAGCGGACATGCACCTAACGCCATCACCCAGCCCGTTAAGTACCTTACCGCCATGGTGCTAAGTGCGCCATCGCGAACCAACCGTAAAGGGCCATGTAAAGTGAATGCAGCTGCCACAGGTGCACAGAAACAGCACAGGTGAAGGCAATACAGACTCAGGAAGTACAAAAAGAGCACACCCCACCCCTTCCCACACCCAGTCACACTCCACAATGATACCAATACGACTAGCAATGTTGGGGCTGGAGAACCTGATAGCAATGCAAGTGCTACTACACCAACAACAACAACAACAACAACAGGCTGCACAGAGGAGACGCAGGAGGAGAAGGAGGGCAAGGCAGGCCCAGCAAGCCCCACCAGCACAGCCAGTGCCACCACGCAGGCAGCCCCCAATCCCACGCATCAGAGCCAATCCATTCAACCTCACTGCTGAGCAGATCCACACCCTGTACCGTATGGACCGGGACACCATCACCGCCATCGTACACATGATACACAACGACATCGTCAGCATGATAGAAACTCCAACCGCCATCCCACCCCTACTGAAGGTAGTGTCTGTACTCCACTTCCTGGCCACAGGCACCTATCAGCACACAGTGGGGCACTTGCATGGCATTTCACAACCATTATTCTCACGAACCCTCATCCAAGTGCTCGATGCCCTCCTCAAGCACACAGACGACCACATCTCATTACCACGGACTGCCCAGGACATTGCAAACACCAAAGTGGGTTTCCATGCACTAGCCTGCATACCCGGTTGCATTGGTGCCATCGACTGCACCCATGTGGAATTGGTGGTTCCACGTGCCATGGAGGTACCGTACCGCAACCGGAAACAGTTCCACTCAATCAACGTGCAAATGGTCTGTGACTCCAACAAGATCATCACACATTGTTGTGCCCGATTCCCCGGATCAACCCATGATTCTATGGTCCTGAGGAACTCCACAATACCACGCTACATGGAGCGACATGCAGGCCCAAGATCCTGGCTACTCGGTGAGTCCAATGTCATGGAAGTGGGCAGGTGAATGACGTACCGATGCATACTCCACCTGGCTGAAGGGGGGGGGGAATGATGCATACTCCACCTGGCTGAAGGGGGGGGGGAATGATGCATACTCCACCTGGCTGAAGGGGGGGGGAATGATGCATACTCCACCTGGCTGAAGGGGGGGGGATGATGCATACTCCACCTGGCTGAAGGGGGGGGGAATGATGCATACTCCACCTGGCTGAAGGGGGGGGGGGGAATGATGCATACTCCACCTGGCTGTGAGCAACACAGAGAACGGAGACAGAGGATGGGCACTCACAATGCACTCAACCCCTCTGCATACATTGGGTGATGGCATGCAAAACAGGCCAGGGGAGCCATGACCATATACTGGTTGCATTGTGTGAATCAATTAGTGCATGTAGAAGTGAGCCGAAGTAACAGTTGGATGCAGGCCATGGTGGCACATCATGTTCTTGATCAGACGACATGACTGACACATACATTCTCGCCTACATACAGGTGATGCAGGCTATCCCCTGAAGAGGTGGCTCCTTACACCAGTCCGGAACCCGCAGAACCAGCACGAGGAGGACTTCAACCGTGCACATACACGTACTCGTGTGGTCATAGAGCAAACATTCGGCCTATTGAAGGCACGGTTCCGAAGCCTCAGCAGGTCTGGAGGGGCACTCCTGTACCACCATGAGAAGGTGGCAAAGATGGTCATGGCATGTGTCATGCTACACAATATGTGCGTCAGACGGAATGTGCCCCTGCCCCCTGACGCAGGACTGCAACCACCTGACGATGAGGATGAGGAGGGTGCAGATGGGGCACCACCCCATGGAGGAGGCGACGCACAGGAGGGGCGTGCAATGCGCCAAAGTATCATCGACCACTGCTTCTAGCACACACGGCTGGTGTGAATCACATGGAGACTGCACTTGGGGCACTGTGTGTCTCTGGGACATGCACACTGTGGACTGTACACCAATAAAGCACACATATGCAATGAAAATGTCCACACATTTCATTTTGTGAAAGAAAAATGTGTATTCAAACAATGAAACGTCGTGACACACCCCCTCCCCCCTCCCCCCTGAACACCCCAACACACCCCCTCCCCCCTGAACACCCCAACACACCCCCTCCCCCCTCCCCCCTGAACACCCCAACACACCCCCTCCCCCCTGAACACCCCAACACACCCCCTCCCCCCTCCACCCTGGAATCCCTACGAAGGTGCGGTAGTGTCTGTGCAGCAGGGTGTGCAGTAGTCCTGCTCGACTGTCAAGCCACTAATGTGATTCCCCTCCCCTGGCCCCCGGGGCACCCCTGCCCATGCTGCGTAGATTGCGCCCTGATCTGCGGATGGGGCTGCTCTGTGCCGAGCTGGCTGATGAGGATGGTCCGGCCTGCACATCTGGACGCATGTCCCTGATGGTCTGGACAAGTTCTGTGAGGACATTGCGCACAGCCGCAAGTTCCGTGCATATGTCCTTTGTGGAGGACTCTATGGCAGCTGTGACTCGGTCTGCCAAACTCTCCATGCCATCCCTTGCCACCCCACACTGTGCAACATGTTCGTTGAGGAGGGCGGATAGCTGCTGCTGGCGGGTAACCATTTCCTCAAGTGTCTGCTGGTTCTGCTGGGCCATGCCAAGTGGCATTTGCATGTGCATTGGGCTGCTCACCTCAGGCTGGGGGAATGGGGTGGCCGGCCAATCCTCGGCCTCCGACTGCCCCTGTGTGGCATCCGCCTGCAGGGGGCTTAGGGATATGCAGGGGGAATGTGGCTGGGCAGTGGGCATTTCCTCATCGATGAGCTCGATGCTGCCTGCCTCACTGTCGGAGGTTGCCGCTATGGCAGCGATTTCTCCCAGGGTGCTGCTTGCAGCAGAGCCTGTCCCTTCAGTGGGCACGAGTAGTGACATGTGCGGTGCTGCTGCTGGGTCTGTGTCTGCTGTTGTGGGGGCTGGCATTTGCCTGTCCTCTTCCCCAGGCAGGGTTTGCGGCTGGTGGTGTGTTTCCTTTCGGATGGCTGGGGTGGATGCCTGTGGCCTGGCCCTCTTGGTGGATGTGGATGCAGTGTTGTCCTCTTCCTGGAGGTCTGTGTCAGATCCTGTGGTGGAGCAAAGGAGGGAAAGTGTTATTGATGGGTACGCGGACATTGGCCGTGCATTGTGAGGGATGACATCTATACAGTGGGTACATGCAGCACATTTCAGGCAGGGGCATACAGGTTTTGTGCCTTTTGTGTGGAGGTAGCATGGTGGTATGTGTGTGCCAGCAGTTAGGTTGTGCATGCTGCATGTGTACAGGGTGGAGTCTGGATGTGTCTGTGGACATTCACCTGCCGATGTGTTGCATATGCGCTATGGGGCTACATGGTACTTCACATGATAGGACTTTGTTGAGTTTTGCATGGCTTGCTCTGGCCACCTACCTGCATCTCCTGAGGTCGGCGCTCCTCTCTCCATCCCTCCGACACCTTGGATGCTCTCCATCCCGATGGTGGATGCACATATTTCCTCCCATGCTTGCAGCTTAATGGGCGAATCCAATCCACCCCCAGTTGACGTGGCTAGGTTGCGGTTGGCTGAGAGGATGCTTCGGACACGGAGCCTCAAGTCGTCCCAGCGCTTTCTGCACTGCTGGGCTGTGCGGGGTACGGCCCCCACTGCACTCACACGCTGTGCCACTAGGGCCCATATGGCCTTTTTTTTTGCTATTGCCGGCTTTGTCATCTGCGCGGAGAATACAGCTGCAGCATTTTCTTGCAGGGTCTCTGCGAGCATGGTTAGTTCCTCCCTTGAGAAACGGTCTTGGCGCTGCCGGTCACATGCTTTTTTAACAACTTTGGGCATTTTTACTTGGCTAATTGGGTGGGTGATGGGTGTGGATAGGTGTCAGGGTTGGATCAGGTATGGTTGTGGAGGATGGCAATGGATTGTGTTTTTCAAGATGGCCGTCGTGCAGTTTCCCGTTCCGCCGCGATGACGCTATTTCCGGTTCCGCCTATTTACGGTGACCGCTAATTACGGTGACCGCTAATTGCGGTCGCCGCTATGGTGTGTGTGGCGGTAGTGCTCCTTGCGCGGCGTGCGATGGCGGTAAGGGCCGTTTCTGGCCCTTTTACGCCATGCCGTAGTTTACATTAACGCCATGGCGTAATGCACGTGCCCGATGGGTCGGAATATGCCGCACTTTACGCCATCGACCCACGGCGTAAACGTTGATTACGCCATGGCGGTAGTGTTCGGTACTTACCGCCAGGGTCATAATGAGGCCCTTTGTATTTGCCACCTTCCAACTTTCGGTGCTTTCTTCTTTTTAGGCTCCAATATCATAATTTTGCACTTGTCTTGGTTGATTTTTAACAAGTTTGCATCAGCATAATTACTCAAGCACGTTAAAAGAGCTTTCAGGCCCCCTGGCGTCTTAGCTAAAAGCACAAGGTCATCAGCATAGAATAACCAGGGGACAGTATGGACTCCCAAACGGGGAGGATCAGATTTAATGCTCCTGAACTCGTGTTGTATAGCTGACATGAAGAAGTTAAACAAAGTACTTGCCAGAATGCACCCTTGTTTCAAACCCCGAAAGGTTTCAATTGGATCAGAAAGGGAGCCATCAAGGGCCAGTCTTATTTGCACTGTAGTATGAGAGTGTAGTTCATTAATCCAAAATACGAGATACTTAGGACACTTCGCATCCAAAAGTTTGTTCATTAGGAGTTTTCTACACACAGAATCAAACGCGGCTTGAAAGTCAATGAAAGCCTTGTATACTGCCTGTCCCTTTTCATATTCTAGTTTTTTTATGACTTCCAATATATGGAGGTTAACTGCAGTGCCCATCCCCGGCATAAAGCCAGTTTGATTAGGATCTCTAATTCCTGCTTCATTCAACCATTTGTTAATATCTCTTAATAGTAACCGAGCAAAAATTTTACTCGGTATATCTAGAAGAGATATAGGCCTATAGTTGCTAGGATTTTGATTGTCACCCTTTTTGTAGATCGGGATGGTGATAGACTTCCTCCAAGAATCAGGAATACACCTGGATAGCATAATTTGGTTGAAAATGGTAGCTAGAATTTGGGCCCATGCAGTGGGATTTTTTTTTTAGCATAAAATTGGAAAGTCCGTCTGGGCCAGGAGCACGAGATGCAGACAACTTTGCAATGAACAGTAGAATGCCATCAATATCAAAGACAAGGTTCTCCATATCATTCCTGTCCTTAGTATCCTGACATGTAATTGTTAAAGTGTCCGCATATAATGATTTATAAAACTCAGCCCATATTTCTTGAGGAATTGGATTCATTTGGTACACTATTTGGATCTTACTTTGGGTATATTTTAAGTGTGACCATATTTCAGCTGAGTTCCTAGATTGCAGACTCTTCAGCATAGCCTCTGCATCATGTTGATATATTTTAGCCTTTCTTGCTCTAATCCAGTTTTTAAATTTACATTTTAGAGTATTCAATTGGCGTGAGCAATCATGAGCATTATTCCTAATGATTTTCCTTCTATCAGCTCTATACTGAGTTTTATGCATGGCTACTTCATGGTCAAATACGTGCAGCGATTTTGTGTTCTGACTCTTAGGATCCTTATTCTTGATCTTAAAGATTTGCATTTCATCAACATAAGAAGGGGGACTATTAGAGTCAACACATCTCCTTTCATTCAGCACTTGAGTTAGCTTTTGACTTAGACTTTGCAAAGTTGAAGGATTCCATTGAAACCTATTTTTAGCAGTGTTTAATGTGAGGTTTCTAGCTAAAGATGATTCATATGTTTTGGATTCTGTCAGCCAGGACCAATTCAGAGATTGAATATCATGATCACTTATTTTTTGGGGCATTATACAAAAATCCGTTATATGACTAAAGAGGTCTCGGTCCACAAATGTATAATCTATTGTAGCTGTTTGTAACCCTCTATGCCATGTATTCTTGGACGGTATATCACCTTTTTTTGTACCATTTAGCATTAGGAGCTGATGTTCGGCCATATAAGCATTCCAAGTTTTTGCTATTGGGGTCAGAGGTTTCCCCACTTGGGGTAAGCATGATAGGTTCATCTCTCCCGTAACTATTACATGACCACAAAGTGGATCTAATATCGTCAGATTCAGTGCTTCATCCATAGCCTCGTAAAAATCAGAGTTGGTTATTGCAGCATGGTTCCAATATATGTTTATCAAACCAATTGTTGTTAAATTGAACTTTATCTTTGTTAGTTGTATAAAGCTATTCGGGGAGAACCATGGCTCAATTTGCATGTTGGGAGATGCTTTAACGGCTACCATTAAGCCTGCCATGGGTCTACCTCTGACTGGAACGATAGCTGGTGTCAATACCGCAATATGTTTATCCCATACCGGGGCAACAGACAACCATATTTCCTGAAAAGCTACTATATCATAACCCATTAACAAGCTATCTCTGGATTTCATAAGATGTTTGAAACCTCTGGTGTTCCATGAGGCTAGAGAAAAGGTCTTATCCTTCTGTGCTGGCTAGTTATTGTTCAGTCTTGTTTCTCTAGCCTCTGTCATCCGGTCATCCGCTCGGGTCATGTTTATATATGAGTTGCTGTTTTGTCCCTTCTGATAGATGTTTGGTTTGGGAATATATTGGTTTCTTAGACTGAGCGGTTGTTGTTGAGCAAAAAGAGCTGGATTTTCTAGTAGGAAGCCCATTTCATATAGATCATCTCTTGCTTCCCACACTGCATTTTTAACAAAGCATGACTTCATCCATAACTTAATCTTAGATAAGTCATTTCTTTGAAGAAATTCTACTTGCTCTATGTCATTAGAACATATCCCATCAAGCGCAACAATTTCTGAGAAAATATTCAGGACTGATTGTCTATTCAAGTCAAAAGAGTGAAAAGGAAGAGAACGACATTGCATCAATAGACAGTTTGTATTTGGATCACTCAGAGGCGCATGCACCCCCGCTTTTAAGGCATAAGTTGCTTTAACATTTGGTGTATTATTGGGTTGTCTTGCGGTATTAGCCAGGGGAGTCTGCACTCCACCATTCCTGACATTTATCATAGGAGTGTCATGTGTATTAGCCTGGACAATTATCCTTTTTAATGAGTGTTCTAGTTCTGTTTTCCAATCACTCATTGAGATGAATTTTTCCTGAGTCACTTTATCTACAGTGTGTCTTTCTGTCGTCCCATCAAGTAGTTCGAGACTCTTTCCCATTTTCAATTTCTCAGTATTGTTTGTCTCGTTGCTCAGGTGGTCTATCGCTATACTTGATACACCACCTGGTTTACTGCTACCATCACTAGCCTTGGGCATATACACATCATGCTTGTTAGTCTGGGTAATTATTCTTTTTAAAGAATGTTCTAATTCCATTTTCCATTCTCTCATTGATATGAGTTGTTCCTGGCTCAGTTTCTGTACATCATGACATTCTGTACTTTCAACAGTTATATCGGGACTATTCCCCATAGTCAATTTATCAGTATGGCTTGGATTAGTGCTTAACTTGCCTGGTGCTGTTCCTATTATGCCACACAGTTTACCGGCAACATCCCCTCCGTTTTGTGCCTTGTCCGGACCCGTATTCCTGCTTTCTCTTTGCTGATTTGACAACAGGATCAAAGTGTCTAGAGGCTCATATTCTTCTGGCTCTTTTTGACACAATCGTCCTTTTTGTAAACTCATATCTCGATATTTGTTAGCAATAGCCGTGCGCGCTACCGCAGCAGCTGATTTGGGTAATGTTAGAGTGTTGATAAACTGTTTAGTGCCTGTGATTTTAGCATTCGCAACATTTGGCACATTTTTAGATTTTTTCGTGATTTTCTTCACAATATTTATTCCCTTTTTTTTGTGTCAAAGATGTTATACGACACAGCAGTATCATTTTCAGCCCCCTGAGTAGTCTTGCCCGCATTGCTTTTAAGTTGGTTCATTGCTTTTTTACAGGAAAGTTCTATGTTCTTTGCTTTGTCTTTCTTCTTTTTAATACATGGTTGCCCTACTTCACACTTTTCTTTTTCGACTTGTAATCTACTTGTAGGAGTGATGTCCGAGGATTTATCCATTTGCGGGACAATATTTGTCTCTATTTTAGCTAGATTCATAAGTTCATCTCTCTTTTCTTTGTTTTTTTTGTTCTTAACCCCTAATTGCAAGGCAGACTGTTGATGTTGTGTACAGTCAATTAACAGGATCTCATCTTCTTTAGATTTTATTTCATCAGTACTTGGTTGTGGAATGCCGTCTGTGCTATCAACACTCTCCGTGTTTTTCTTACAACATACACAATGATCGTCAGCCACTTTATTTTTGCATAGCAGCTTGATTAGCACAGAGTGCTGGTCATTCAGTTTAGTATCTAATGTATCATATAATCGTGTAAGGGAAAACAGTGCAGCATTCATTGTTTGTAATGATGTTTCAATACCAATTACAAATTTACCCGGAGGAGCTGATAAATCCTCATTTAAGGCAACGTGATTCCTACGAGGGGTCGGGTGGGCAAAGGAACAGGAAGACGTGGAGGATGCATCCGCTGTTGGGGAGAACATCATTGGTGAATCATATAAGTCCTGTTGCACATCACTAGTATAAGGAGCTTCCTTAGGGCAGCTGCTCTTTTCAACCTCTTGGGGGCTGACCATAGTGCCGAACACGGCTTCTGTTTCCATCTCATCAATAATGTCATTTTGTCTCATAATATCAGGAGCATTCAACATAACCCCCCCCTCGCCAGACACACTGTTGGGTTGCGCACCAAGGCCAACTGTACTCTCTTCATTCGTAAAATCAATCGCTCCTGTGCCTAGTTGAACTATAACATTGAGAGCACCAGCAGCAACCAAGGAATCTGGGGGAGTGGAATAAGAGCACAGGCTACTATCCTGTCTATCACCACATGGTAAGTCCTGATTAAATAAAGCATTTACACATGCGTTTCTGCTGTTTCCATCATTATTTTCCACAATATTCCCACATTTGTCCCTTGGGGCGCAAAATTTTCTGATATCCACCAAAGTAGAGCAGACTCTTATACTAGAGGCTGATTTACTAATTCTTTTAAGATTAATTGTCCTAGAAGACGTTTTAGGTGTCGAAATAGCCTCACGAGTACACTCGTTAATGACTTCCTTTGAAGGCATTCCCGTACGCAAAGTCATTACCATTTTGGTTTTTTTTTTTTTTTTTTTGAAGGACAGTGGCGTTAAGTTATCTCCTAAATGCGAGTATATTAGTCAAAATGTGAGGGTTACTTCACTCAACGCCCACAAATCGCAAATTCAGGCAAATCAGGCCGTTCCAGCAAATAGAGCAATCAGGGGCACATTTAGTAACAAACGGACACAGACATCGAGGTGCTCTAGCTGGAGCAGAACCCAATAACTTCACCACTATTGTCCCGACAGTATTCAGAAATCAATGCAAGCACGCACAAAACTAAAAAAAAAAAACGTTTGTTTACCCACAGCCCTCAGACCCTCAGCCAGCAGACAGCCGACAGCACTTTCCAAAGCACATCCTCCAAATGCGCGCGGCTTCCTGATTATGAGGATTGTGGGAAAAAGGGGCGGAGCTTACGCTCGAAATTCTGCAAATAATGAAATAAATATTAAATAAATAACACTTATGCTAGTGAGCTTAGTGTCTTGTATTATTGTCTCTTCAATCATAGAGTCTTTACCACGTGTGTTAGTAGATTTTCAAAAGGTCCACAAAGAAACGGGCATACGGGGTCCTCCACAGCCGACAGCACTTTCCAAAGCACTTCCTCCAAATGCGCGCGCGCCAAATGCGCGCGGCTTCCTGATTATGAGGATTGTGGGAAAAAGGGGCGGAGCTTACGCTCGAAATTCACGTGAGTTAGTAGATTTTCAAAAGGTCCACAAAGAAACGGGCATACGGGGTCCTCCACAGCCGACAGCACTTTCCAAAGCACTTCCTCCAAATGCGCGTTTTACTGTTCCTGGTCGCCGGGCACTATTAGCAAGCTCGTATAACGTGGTGACATCACCTAAGGCGCCCTCTCCCCCTGGCCGCTCTGATTTCAATAGCGGTCACGCGGGAAAGCACAATACACGTTTGTTGTCCAGTAATACCGCCTGGCGGAAACTGCACTGAAACATGGCACACCACCAAAACATAGCGGGGGATGCTGGCAGTAGTGCTGGCACAATTGGCTCCAGCAGAAATAGCGTAATCACCGGACCGGGAAGCATGGCGGCAGCCATCTTTAAAAACTGAACCCAACCAGAATCACCCACTTCCTGCAGCCATCTGGACCAGAAAGACATTGCAAACATGTCTCAGGAGAGCACCCGAGGCAAGGTAACTGAGAACCAGCTGCAAAAGCCCAAATTCAGTGAGGGAGAACTCAGTGAGCAGCTTCCCCCGTGATTCCGAGGACTGCTGTAAGGGGTGGAACGACCTCAGGGTCAGAGTGTGGGTATTCCTCTCCCAACAGCGCTAGGAGTCCATGGCAACTGGAGGTGGAATAATCGAGCTACTAGTCCTGACGGCATGGGAGGAAAAATGTAGCACCATCCTCGATATGAGGGTGTTGGAGGGATGCAGGCGGGTGCTAGCAGCCAGGAGGCGGGAGCTGAGTCAACCAGTGTCCGGACATTTCATCGACAACAATTGGTCGACAAGACATTTGGTCGACGTAATTTCGTCGAAAACCAAATGTTTGATTTTTTTTTATTTATATATTTATTTTTAAGGTTGTAGTTTAGGGGAAAAAAGGGTTTTTTAGGAAAAAAAGTGGGTTGGGGGGGTTGGGGGTGGAACCCCCCTTCCCCCCACCCAAAAAAAAATAAAAAGGGTAAAAATAAAAAAATTAAAAAATTCGACCATTTGGTTTTCGACGAAATTGGTTCGACCATTTGTGCAGTCGACCAATTTTTTTCGATGAAATGTCTGGTAGCCGAGTCAACCCCCTACCACACAGCATATGACCATGCATAAATGCCAGCCTAGCACAAGACACCGTAGTGGACAGGGACACATGCCAGCAGACCCAGCGGCTGGGCCGGCCAATCAGGGTGAAGTGACGGGGTGCGACAATAGCCACCCTCCACAGCAGGCAGGGGGCATGGCACAAAGTGCAGCCCTGAGCGGGACTGCAGTGTGAAGGGGTGTCAAGCAACCAATCCAAGCACAATGCACACCACACCCCTGCTGGTGCACCCTGTGCCAGCAGGATTGTGGTGCGTGAATAACAACAAACCGTGCAGCAGTCACACCAACATGTTGGCATGGCAGACGAGACCCATGGAAGTATGCTTCCCACATACAATGTCCCCTGAACAACCATGCCCATCTGCCCAAATGTGGGGGGGGCCACTCTGTACTATAGAATATGTCTTGCATGCCAACACACGTGAAAGAACCATACTTGACAACATTTCATTTCTCTCCTACAGGCACTTAGCATCACCGGAAGCATCCCAGGAGTTTGAGGGGGCAGGCCCATCGGGAAGTGGCGCCTCCAGGCCCTCAAGGTCATCCACCACCACCCCACAAGGGGGCACACAAGCTACACCAGCGCTCAACACTTGCAATGCAACACCTGGACCCGGCAAGGCCATGCCTGCAGGTGGCAGCGCAGGCCCTGAGCCAACACCACAAGCCACCAGAAACACCTCCACACCCACTGCACTCACCACTCTAGCAGCTGCAATGGCAGACACCAAGGCCACACCTGCTGGCACGGCCACCTTTGAGACACAGGGGGATACAAGCCCAGTGCCACAGCTTGATGAAGGATCACAAACCCGAGAGAGCCTTCCCCGCCGCCAGTTCACCCAGATACCTGAGCTGGATGTGGACACGCCATCATATGCCTACAGGACTGAGCTTCAGCACAGCCCCCCTCCCATTCACCACACACCACCAAGCCATTCCATCCTGCAGAGGTTGGATGAAATGGAGAGGCGGCAACCGGAGATGGAGGTCATTGGCCACACACATATGTTGCACCTCCAGGCAATACGTGATTGCCTGCAAGGGGCCACCCGCAGGATTGTGCGTGCAATGGACAGGAACCGGGCACAGGCGGCTGCCAGTACTGCCTACCTGACGGTGTATGGGCAGCAAGTCAGGGGGATGACAGATGGGATTTGGGCCTTTGAGGAATCAATTCGACAAAGCACACAACTCACCCTGCAGCACATCCGAGGGCCGGGTCAATACTCTCCAGTTTGGCCACCCCGACTGATGGGTCAAAGCCCAGCACACCCAGGTGCTGGTCTGAGTGCCATTTGAGGCCCAAATTACTGGTGGAAGCCCTGAAGGGGAAGAGGCCACGGAAGTGACATTGATGCACCTTTTGCCCACAGTGGCCGTGCTGGGGTCTTGGTGGTGGGAGGGGGGCTAGTGTGCTAGGGTATTTGTTGATGGGAGTGGGAAGAGGCGATGGGGGATAGTATGCTGGGGTGTTGGTGCTGGGAGGGAGTGGGGGAGGGGGTTAGTTAGTACACTTCATTACATTAAAATAGTTGAAATTCATCAATTCAAGGACATTGCTCATTGTGTCATGGTTGTGTTTATTGATGGACATGAGTGTCAAACGATGGCGCATGGTATGTGCCAGGTGTATATCTCAGAATAAATTGTCTATTAGTCCCTGACAAGCCAGTCGCTCATCCCTGACATCATCTTTGGCAACGTGTGCATTCTCCTCTGCCTCATCCTCTGGAGAGACATGTCCACATCAGGGGGTAGAGGGACATTCCGCTGGAGGCAGATATTGTTCGGCATGGCACACACAAGCACAATTTTGCCCACTTTTTTCAGGTAAATACATCAGGGCTCCTCCTATATGGTCTAGGGAGCAGAAACGAGCCTTCAGGAGGTCACATGTCCGCTCTATGCACACACGGGTCCTGCTGTGAGCGTAGTTGTGGGCAATATCCTCTGGTGTTTGTGGATCCCACATAGGTGTCATGAGTCAGGGCAGCTGTGCGGGTATCCGGAGTCAACTGCATGGAGAGAAGCACAGCCATGAGTGACAGTGTATTTTGGGGGGCATTTCACGGCATCAGGGTGTTCAGGGGGTTGCCTCGGAACTCACCAGTAAAAAATTACAAAAGTAGTCAAAACGGAGTGTACGCCAGGCAAGAAGTAACACAGTTTTATTCATGGCCTCAGGAGCAGCTGGGACAGCAATATTCAAACAGAACGCGGAACAGAACTGCATGAAAAGGCACTGTCAAAGAAACGCCCCTAAATCAAAAGGTTTTATAATCATCTAAACTAATTAACATCAAATCACTTTGCAACATTACATGTCTCCCTACAAGAAGCTGATTGGTGAAATCATATCATACGCCTATAGAAGGGCATACATTTCAAAAAATATGAATATGCCTGAAAACTTTTGTAAAACATTATTGTCAATGTATAAGAACAATAATATTTTTTGTTTAGGATCTTGTCAATGCTGAAGAATATTATTTGTGCACTAGATCCTCCTTTTCTGCTTTTCCACAATTGGAAACTATTATATATTTTCTTAAAAATGTTCGCCTAATAATGAAAATTTGAACCATCTTTTTCTTAAAACTCCATAAGTAAAAGAAAAATAAGTAAATATCTCACGCACTCAACTTGATGTTCACATTAAAATCTGCCATCTGAATTTTGATTATTTAAGAAGAAAATAACATTTACATGGCGTACAAAATGGCCGCCGGAGCGTTAGACAGCGCAATGACGTCATCACGCTGCACGTAATTACGTGACACGCGGCATGATGACGTCACCGCGCCTCGCGCGAGGCATAAATAGAGCAATCATGAGCAGATAGGCCGCAAAATCATCCGGCAGCACTCTGCAGCGAAATAGGACCAAAAGGATGTTTTTGGTGACCCAATTTGGACTTGAAAGATAAAACGGTAAGAAACCAGGATCCTCCTCAGCAGCCCTACTTTGCTTTTAACAATGCATTAATCCAAGCTAATTAAATCTAAAATCGAAATACTTCACAGAATCTAAGTAAGCCTTTTCTTTCTAACAGATAACCCACAAAAAACCACCAGCAGAAAGCTGGAATAATAGCACCTGCATAGGGCACAGACAATCTGTTTAAAAACACCAAGCAAAACTAATTTGGATAAATTCAAGAGATTAATAATTTGTTAATGAAGGAATGAAAAGGGTGAGTCAAGAAAAAGAAAATTATTTACAAGTCTGTATTTGTAACCAGAATAATGAATGTAACATTGCTCTATATTTTTCTCATACATTCTCTTCTTTTCTCTCTTCTTCTTTCTTCTCACAACCATGCTAATGTGAGTAGGAATAACTCTCTTGATGACCCATTGGTATAAACAGTGGGGAAACACTTGTCCACGAAATTAACCTTTTAGGTTGGCGCATTTGGGCAAACTTTGTTTTCTCAGATCAACTAACTTTCCTTCTATGACTGGGTCCCACAATCCTTATCACACCACCCCTAGCTTCCCGTTTTGACATCACAATCCAACCCCCCAATTCCCACATCATAGTGCCAATTCATTGAAACATTTGAGATGACCAGCGGATCTTTATTCATCTGTCCCGGTCATCTCATCTATGTTCTCATGAGAAAGTCTTCTACCATGTCAGACCCTTGAACCAAGAACAAGTTACCATGTTAATATTGCACATTAGGAACTCTTTGACCTTCTTCCCTGGCAGAAGTGTACTCAGGGGAAATTTGAAAGCACCATGGGATTTCAGAAACCGCCAGTAGATCAGGCTTCGTAAATTAATATGCCAAATTATAAAATGATTGTGCATTCATTGCCTTTCCACAGCACCCATGAGCTCTGTTTTATGACCTCTAAAGTACCAAAGATTGTTCACTTCCTACCAATGTGATCCTGGGATTGTGGGATTTGCAATGTGCTGCCAGCCGCTACTGCTTCTAAGCAATTAATGAACGAGCACAAGTTTCTGAAAAGCATGCTTTGGGGCCTATTTGCATGCCTCAGCCTAATGCTAAATCATATATACTTACCTGTGACCCACCTTTATTATCTATGTCTCGTTAACAAGAAATACTGTTATTTTAGGGCATTCTCCAGCCTAGTTCAAATTAATGTGTGGCTATCAAGGAAGCTGCCTCCCCGTTCTAGGTGCTACTCCCGCAGCTGATAGGTTTGCGCCTTTTTACCACGCTCAACTTGCATTTTTGCCACATTATTCCCCCGTTTTATTGATCTATGAATAACTCTTTTTTCCTCCTCATTTCCTTTTCTGCTAGTTTATTTTTATGAATCCATATCTTTTCTAATCTTGTCATGTCCCCCACCCCCCAGCTTCTTACCAACCATGCAATGAGTCCCCCACCCATATACACCCCTGTCCATCCTTAGGACACGAGATCCAAAATTGCTTGTAGTTTTATTACCCATCTCTTTTTTATTAAACCTTTCAAGACTCAGGGGCAGCATACATCTTCCTCTTTATCTGCTAGTATAAAGTCTCAAAATATGTTTGTCAATGCAGAAGGTGACGAGCATGAAGACCAACATGGGGAAAGTCACTTTGAACATTCCTGAGAGCCAAGTAGGCACTCAGGAAACAAGGGTGTCCAGCCAAGTGTTAGTTTGCACTCCATGTGCTTCATTTGACATCTTCTCATGGAGTGTCTATATTTCATTAATAGCAACTTGCAAAGTTCCATTTGGTGTGTCTCCATCGGGTACTACCATGCAGCAAATGCTGCCAATTTTTGAACGCCCCCTCCCTCCATGGCAGTGAGCAAATCCAAAACATAGCGATTTTTAAGTGCCATCAGATGCAGTGCTCTTAATTCTTCCTTTACTGCATTCAGGCCTTTTGCTTTTGAATTTGCCAGTTGCCGTACCTCGTACCATGTCTGCTGCAACCATCTAGCATTAGCTGCAGTCTGCACTTCTGGTAGCATTAGGGAAACAAAGAAAGTGGTAGCTTTGGAGAATAGCCTATACACTGCTGGAATTGCCGCCAGGCTTTCTACAATGTTTTCCGTCCGATAATTGTTTTTTTAAAAACATTTTTTATTAATTTTATTACAACAAACAACACAAACCAAACTTGCAGTGCATATAATAACATTTTGAAATTACATCACTCCTTCTATGTCCACTGCTGTCATGCCACGCTCGTGGAAAGTATGGCAAAGATGGAAATACTTGTAAAATGGTGGCTTTTGTCCCGCTTTGACAGTCTAGTGTTTTTCCAATATGGCCACCAGTTCTATTTCCTGTGTGTGTTTCTCTTGCTCTGAGCGTTGTATCCGTTTCTTGGTGACGCTCCCTTGCTTTCCTTCTCGGTTTTCTTCAGAACTACTACTTCTCTCTGCCTCGCCCCTCGCCTTTCTACGCTCAGTTCTTATTCCGGTCTCGCCCGGTATTCCCTTTACCCTTTCCTTCTATTTTTCTCCCGTAGGTGCTCTCTTTCTTTCCGCTACTGCTCCATATTCTACGGTGCCGGGTAAGTGTTTGCACGCATTTATATTTCCTTTTCTTTCACAGCCTTCTCATTCGGTATATCCATTCTTACCTTTCTCTCTCTGTGACTCTGCCTTATTTCTCTCGCTGCCTTCGTTTCCTTCTATTTTTCTCTGTCTTCCCCTGTCTGCTTTACATCTGTACTTCGGCAGCAATCTCTCCCGGTACTCCTTTACTCTGACCTACCTTCCGCGTGGCTGCCCTCTTCTTCTTCGTCCCCTCCTTTCCTGTGCTCTCAGCGACTTTCCGTTATCCTGTATTTCTCCGCTCCATCTCCAAGGACCTTACCTTTCCAGCACTTCCGACAATCAGTACTCAGCTGCCACCTGGTTTCCGGGAAAGCCTTCTTCCTACCTTCACAGTCAAGCTCAGTGTTCAGCCTGCTACACTTCGACAGAATTATAATTCTTCCTTCTCTATTTACCTCACAGACATTTGTTCTGATCTACAAAGACACCAAGCGCAAGAATCACTACTGGGAACTCTCAGAACTCAGTCTTTCAGGGTTTTTTACGCCTACGCAGCTTTTTCCCTGAATTTTAGGAGCTTGCTCCTCGGGGTTCCCCTGGTCCTGGTTATAATTCAGGTCAAGGTGGCCTCCGAAGGAGCTTGTCCCTATCTTCATCGCAAAAAAGATAAAGGGTCCAAGGAACTACGAAGATCTCGCCGCAAAAAGGAGTCAGAGACATACGACAGCACGATTGAAGATACAGGTGAGGAGGAGGAGGTCATCGGGATTTGACAACTGCTTCTGAACACCCCCTCCCCCCAATCAAGCCTTCTCTTGTTCATGTTCTGTTTCTTCGTCTTGCAGTAGGGTTCCCTCTTCCATGGTCTCTGTTGGGTCCCGATCACTCGATCGGTCTTGCGGGGGCCCAAATACGTAGCTATTAGCTATTTCCAGGCTATCCGGGTCTCAGCCTCATCCTCTCCCCCAAAACCACAGGCTTCCAGCCATATTGCAGTTTCAGCTTCAGCCCATTTTTTTAGGTCTTTCCACCATACTTTTATTCTCGGTCTATGGCATGCCTTCCACCCCATAGCGATTCTTCGCTTTGCGAGTACATATGCCAGATCTTTTAGTTTGCTTATATGCTTGAGCTTTCGTGGTCTAGGAAACCCCCCTATCAGGCAAGCCCACACTGTATCCACCACTATCTTAATCCCTTTCTCTTCCAGCTTATGTGCTACTTCTCCCCCAAACCTTTCAATAATTGCACATGTCTAGAACATGTGGACCATTCCAGCGTTTTCTTCATCACATTTGGGGCATGATTGTCATCCTGTGTTTTTGAATTTGGCTATCCTTTGGGGTGTCATATACACACTGTGGGTTATATATAACTGTATCTGCTGTAGTCTTGCATTCCTTGACACTTTCTTGTGGTACCCTTGGGCTCGCTCCCACCTCCCATCACTCATTGGGGCACCCACTTCCTGTCTCAATTGTGCCACTTCCTTCCCCGCTTTAGACATCATCAGCTCATATATCCTAGATATCTCTTGTCCTCCTTCTGCTATGTCATATATTGTATCTATGGTGGCATCCGGTTGGTCTTCTAGTACTGCTTCGGACCATGTCTCTTTGATTCGCCGCACCACCCTATGATATGTGATATGTTGTCCCGTGTGTAGCCCAGTTTCCTCCTACAGCATCTCCAAGTCTTTTATCTTCCCCTCCTGCCATATATCTCCCATTGTAATTGTAGCTATCCCAACTGGTTCCCAGTACTTCCTAATCATCATTCGTAACTGCTTTTCTTTTTCTACCAATGCAACCAGTGGCACTTGCGGGGAACACAGGGATGGGTTCTCCATTATCTGGCAGGCCCTGCGCCATATCTCCCACCCTAGAATCATCATCTTTGGGCGCCCTTCCATCTCTGATTGGGGCAACCACATAATTTCTTTTAAAAAAATGGAGCACAGTCCAGTCGAAACAGTCTGGACTCTGAGGTTGGTTCTTCAGAGAGCCATTTTGCTACATATTGTAGCTGGCTTGCTATGTAGTAGATTTCAGTTTGGCAGTTTTATACCCCCTTTCTCGTGTGGGTTTTGTAACTTCCAAAGGGCCACTCTATTCCTCGTCCCATGCCAGGGGAATTCCTTGCATATGCTATGTATCCCAGCAAAGAATCACCTTGATATCAGGTATGGGATGTTCCCAAAGTAATGCAATAATCTTGGCAGGACCACCATTTTCAGCATTGCCCCTCGTCCCTTCATCGCCAAGGGGAGCTTCACCCAGAACGCCATACTATTTTCAATGCTCTTAATCGCCTTCTCAGTATTATGCTGGTGCTCTGCCTCCACCATATGGTATATATCTATCCCAAGGTATTGAAATGTACTGACCTCCCATGATATCTGCAAGATAGGTAACTGATCTAGTGGGATCCCTTTATATCTGACCAGCAGAGATATACAAGATTTTTTAGGATTTACAGCTATGCCAGACAGCCCTGCAAATCGCTCCATCACTTCCAGAACAAACTGGAGGTTTTCTTCTGGATAGCGTAGATATAACAGCATATCATCTGCATAGAGGGAGATTAAGTGTGGTTCTCCTTTTATGGTGATGCCTATTATGTCAAACTGTTGCCTCAGGTATATTGCTAAGGGCTCTAAAGCCAGGATATACAACATAGGGGACCACGGGCATCCCTGTCTAGTGCCTCTACTGAGTTGCCACCTCTCTGATATTACAGCTCCTGTTTTGACCCTGGCCAGCGGCTCGCTATATAATGGTTTGGCCCGTTTAAGATACCCAGGTCCTATTCCATAATGGGTCAGGGCCGCAATCAACCAAGGCCATTTGACAGAGTCAAAGGCCTTTATTGCGTCCAGCGATACTATTGCCATTTCGCCTGCATCCCCATTCGCGTGTTCGATGACTCGTTGGAGTCGTCTTAGATTGTTAGATATATTTCTGTTAGGGACATAGCCAGTCTGGTCGGGGTGTATTAATTTATCAATGATCCTCTTCATTCTGTTTGCTAAAACCGCTGTTATTATTTTACTGTCCTGATTCAGCATTGACAGCGATCTATATGAGCCGCAATCATTGCTAGGCTTGTTGGGTTTAGGGAGTGGTATGATAATCGCCTCTCTTAGGGACTCGGGTAGCCTTCCCACTTCGTATGCCTCATTTAGCATCTCTAAAAGCGGGGAGCACCTTGTTCTTGTACATTTTATAAAATTCGCTAGGGAGTCCGTCAGCCCCCGGAGTCTTGCTTGTGGGTAGCTGCACCACTACTTCTTCCAGGTCATCTAGAGTAATCGGAGCATCCAGCTCCTCGCGCTCTTCTGTGCTGATTTGCGGCAACCCAATGCCTTCCAGTATTTCTCTTATTTTCTTGCAATCACTCCCCTCTTCATCACTCTACAGGAGTCGGTAATAGTCTGAAAATTCCTGATTAACGCCTTCTTGGGTGTCCTCTATGCCCCCATCCTCCTTTGTTATTGTTCTAATTGTGGGTCTAGGGGTCTCGCTCTTATATAACCATGCCAGGGCCCTCCCCGGTTTGTCCCCTCCTGCATGCTGTCTCTCTATATACTTTTTATAGTTGAGATTGCACAGTCTTTCCCAGTACCAAGTGCATTTTTGTTGCAGCCTGAGTATTGCTTCATTATCTTCCTTGGTACTACCTCCCCTTTTTAACGCAGTTTCTAGGTCTGTTTCCACCTCTTGTAATTCTGCTAAAATCCCTCCTTGCAGTCCCTTGGATTTTGCTATGGCTATCCCCCTCACTACCACTTTAAAGGCTTCCCAGAGCATACCCGCTTTCTCTACACTGCCAGTGTTGATCTCAAAATAGTTTACTATTTCCTCTCTCAGATCCTCCCTGGAAACAGTATCTTTCAGCACCTCTACTGTGAGGCGCCATGTCGGTATCCTTGCTCTCGGGGGTCGGTATTGCCATACCATTATCAGTGGTGAGTGGTCTGAAAGGACCCTCGCTTTATATTCTGTCTGCGCTATTTCTGTCATTAGCTCCTGTGTGACAAACAGATAGTCCAGCCTAGTATGTAGATTTTGTGGAGCTGAATAATGCGAATATTGTCTGTCCTGCAGATGGCGCGACGTCCATACATCTTCAAACCCTAAGTCCATTAACAGTGACTGCAACGTCCTAGCGGCTGGAGTGGGTCTATCTATTTTGCTATCTGATCTATCTATTTTCGGGTTTAGTGCACACTTAAAGTCTCCTCCCCAGATCACGGCCCCCCCTAAGCACATGCTAACTTTATTATATAGAGTCATAAAGTATGCCGCCGCTTCCTGGTTCGGGGCATATGTGTTAATAATGTTTATTTCCTTGTTTTCCACCAGCCCTCTTATTATAATCATTCTCCCATCTGCCTCAACTGTAGATTGCAATAGCTGAAATGGGACATGCGGTGCCACCCAGGTAATCACCCCTCTAACATAGGCAGAATATGTTGCGCCTACAACGGTCCCCCTCCACTTCTTCCGGATCACCTCCAGGTTTTCTTGTGTGAGGTGGGTCTCTTGTATCAAGGCTATGTCTTATCTTCTGTCTACGCAGATACATCATAACCTTATTCCTTTTTAAATAGCTATTGAGCCCTCTAATGTTCCAAGTGATTACCTTAAGGCCCCCATAATGTATTAGGATTCCGCTCCTCCCTCCGCAAGTATAGTCTATGTTTAGGTTTTCCCCCCTTTACACGTAGGCTCATTCTCCAAAATAAACTTCCCCTAACTATACACACTTCCGCTTCACCACCCTCCCTCCCACCCTCCTCCTTTCCCAACCCCAACACACTCCCCAACTCTTCCCCAGCCCCTCACCCCCTTCCCCCCACCCCAACTTACCCTTCAACCCCCTCCCATCTCTAGCCCACCCCAAATGTTGCCCAGCTCCATCCCTGGATCTCAGGCACCCCCGCATCTTTTCCAGCTTTTGCCATACTCGCGGTTCAGCAGAGAGATATCGCCCTAATGGCGATCCTACTATTCTAACTCCCGGGGGTAGGGTGTCTCTATCCGGTTACTCCTTTTTTGGTCATCAAGCTGCGTGCGCCTAATGCCGCTCGCTTTGTTTTTCACGTTCTATATTCTAGTCCAGCGTATTCAAGTGTCTCATGTTACAGTTTCCCATTACTCTCTTTTCTGGCTGTGCCATAGTTATCTGTTCTACTGTCTCTGCCCCCAGCTCACCCCACCCACTTCTTATCATGCATGGCTGTTTAATCACTTATCGTGTTCCTCTTGGCTGTATCTGTAATGCTATCTCTGTGCCAGCATGATGTAATCAGGGTACGTGGTGATGGTCGCTGACTCCCTTTTTATCGCCCTCCTTTTCGTAAGATCTTCTCTCTGTCCCTGTAGTTGAGGATCTTAGCTATGATTGCTCTAGGGGGGGCTCCGGGTTGCGGTTTCCTCATCAGGGCCCTGTGGGGAACCCTTGGGAGAACCCTTGGGAGAGCTTACTAGCTCCTATTTCTTGTATAATCATGTTCTCCACATAGTCTGTGGGGCCTTGACCTTCCTCCCCTCCGGCAGGCCGACCACGCGTATGTTGTTGCATCTCGCTCTTCCCTCGGCCTCTTCCGCTCGGTTCTCCAGGTTGGCCACCTTTTGTTTCAGTATGTGGACTTCCTTGGCATTGTTTGTACTGGTTTCCGTGTTGGTTTTCACCACGCTCTCTAGGCCACTCGTTCTCTCCGCAAGCACTCTCACATCTTGTCTCAGCAGATTAACCTCTATCCCCACTGCATCTATCTTGGTTTCTAGCACGGTTCTCAGATCTGCCATCGCTATTCCCCACAAGGCTTTCAATTCAGTGATGGCTGTTAGGATCAAGTGGTCCTCTCTCTGTGAGGCCTCGACTGCGGATGCTGTAGCCATACCTTGTGTTGGGTTAGGGGGGGCCAGCTGAGACTTAGCAAAGATGTCCATTGTGGGCTGCTTGCCCTTAGTTTTGCCACCTCTCACAGACATTTTTCCGCCCTGTCTTCACACCAGGCTCTGTTTTCCCAACAGTGAACAGGTCTTTTGCTCCCTCGCCGCTTCTCTTCCGTGGCTGCAGGTCTCCTATAGCTCTGCCCGTCTTACTGTTTCAGTCCGTCTCTGCACTAGCTTCAGTGACTCCACTCCTTTGGTCAGCCACTGAGCGCCACTACCTCGTAGCCAGCCCAGAAGACTTACTTCAAGTAACTATGTTGCCTTAGTTCTCCAATGTCGTCCTGTTTACCACATGGTGTGTACTACATGCGCGCCTTCCCTGCCCTGGGGGCATGCTTATCCACTCTATTATCAGGTCCAGACCCCGCCTTGGAGCTTATGCACTGTTTCAATGGCTGCCCGGCTGTGTGCCAGCCGGTCTGGACAAAGGGCTTTGCGGGGTCCCCTTGCACCTTGTCCAGGGATTCTTTTTCTTCCCTCACCTCTGCAGTGGCCTCAGTGATATTTGCTCTTTGTGTGGGATGTCCCTCTTTGCGCAACCACATTAGCTGTTTGTATCTCCCACCCCGGTGTGGCCCTCTGTTTCACGGGGGACTTCTGTCTCGCAATGCCCAGTCGTTGCCAATGTTTTCCAGGCGCTGGCTCTATGGGTGCAGTTTTACCACAGTGTGCAGGCCTCTTCCCGGACTTACTGTTATATCATTGAAATACCTCTTTGCCGTGGGGGAGATACTGTTAGGCGTTCCTTTGCACACTCACACACATCCCAGAACACCGCTAGCATTGCCACAACACCTCCCTCCTGCTCGCACAACAATCTTAGGGTACGAGACTCACGTGCTTCGGTTGCCCCGCAGGACCTATTACGGCGTGCCAGGTGCAATGTGCAGACTCGTGTGCATCCCTTTTTGCACTGGCAGTTGCCATGGAGATCACACGCCAGAAGGATCGGCAGAACGCTTCTGCATCGCTCTGCTTCTAACTGTTCACGTGACTCACTGCGTCCATCACGTGATAGCAGAGTGCGTCATGTGACTAGGAAGCGCCCAATACAAAACGCCTGATACGCGAAGCAGCCTTCGCTTCTCAGCTGTCTTCTGGACCCTGTTTGGCGTTACATCTTGTTTTGCTTCGTTGGAATACCTTGACCTCGGATTACTCACCTGGACTTCTTTGGATTACCCTTCTGCCTTTCTAATCGGAACTGTTGACTTGTTGCCGAATTCTGGACCGTCCTTCACTTTGCACTTGGAATTTCCCTTGGACACTCGTGTTTGTGATTCCATTAAGTTCTTGTTTCTTGGGAATTATGCTACGCAACCAAGCCTTCCACAGGTGGGCTAGCCTACATTCACGCGTGGCACTGGTCCCTGCAGGACTTGGAGCTGCCGCGCACTTGAGTCTCGAACCATCTCCAGCACATAGGTTTTCCGCGTCCTGACCCATTGGATAGGTAAAACCTTTTGAGTTGTTATATACTGTATTACTATCATTGCCTGGTGCTTAATATCATTTCTCCTACAGCGGCTTTGTGGTTCTGGAGCTCCCGTGGATCCAGGCAGTGACATCTCCCACCTGTGACCCCAAATGTCGCACAGGGAGTACTATTGAGTTTCCCTGTGTGTCACTTGAGGACAGAGGTATCTACGGTCTACACGACTCTCAAGCCAGAACAGATACTGCCTTTGTGTGGATGACGTTTTGCAATAATACTTTATTCTGTAGCTTATGTTCACTGCCGTGCGGCAGTGTTGTTCAATGGAGTTCGCTTATTATATTGTTTAAAGTTAATTAGATCATGGTGCCCTGGGGCCGTGCTCCCCTGCGTGTGTATCTTGGGGGTTATGTAGTTCTCGTGCGTGCACTCTGCCTGCTGGGAGTAAGCGCGTTGCAAGCGAGAGTAACGTTGCCACAATGTATCGTTGGTGAATCTATGCCGTCTGTAGCATCTGCACTTCGTGGTATATTTCCTTCAGCGCTGTCTAAGTTACATTGTTCCCTTCCGTGTGGCCCGCGGGGAGCCTCTTTCTGCTTACGCTTCGGCGCGTCTCGGGGAAGCTCTGTCTCACACTGCATTAGCCGCGTATATCTCCACTCACGAGCCTTGTTGCTCGGTTATGGCCCGATTTCCACTGCACCCCAATGCGCACGGGTTTACAGCTTACCACGTCCGCTTCGGGTCATTTGTATGTACGCCCTTTCACTTCTGCAGCGGAGCGCACCCTGTTTCCCAGCCTCTCTGGGTAAACCGCAGCTTATAATTATTGCTAGTGTTTATTCCTCCTTCTACTCCAGTGTTCGACGTGCACGTCTGGCGATCTCCCGTTCCTTATTCTCATCGGTACATCCAACAGAGGCTACGGCTTGCTGAATGTGTAGCTTCGGTGCTGACGGCCATTTTGGTTACGGTCCTCATTTATTGTTCGGAATTGCAGCAGCCCAAAACTCCTGATGTGTTTTCTTAATCAGTTTGCGCCTTCTTCCCATGGAATCCGCTTCAGTTCATAATGTACTGTCCTCTTTTCATGTGGGTTTCTGGAGTTTGCAAACATGCGCTACACTCGGATCGATGTCGGATGCAGGAGCTCAGGAAGAGTACAGCCTACTCCATGGCTGCCAGTCCACGCCCCCCTCCAACCAATAATTGTTACTATGCTTCCTCCTGCTATGTATTGCTTGTTCCTTGTCATGCTGTAACACCTTTTCCTTTAACCTACTTGATTCTTCTCTCAATGAAAGCTCCATATTGTCGTTACTGCCTCAGGGTACCACCAGGGCAGGACTGTGCAGTGTGACAAGTGCACAAAGACTGCCACAATAAGGAGGGAGCTGGGCATAGGTTTCGATTCACAAGCCCACCAGACATCAATAATAGTCGCTGTGCCCTGCGTCAGCGCTGCACTCCTCATCTCCTTTGTACAGCCATTGTTAGTGCCCACATGGATGGACCCACTGGAGCTGAAACACAAAGGGAACTGTCTAAAGCTATTTATGTATATTGGTTGATGCACTTCACTTAACCAAGTTCATGCATGTACGTGTTTTCCCAAAACTGCCTTGCAACTGTCACTCACCTTAGAGACCACATTTTGTTAGAACCCCACCAGACCTTCAGCATGACATTGCATTATTCCCCCGTCCCATTGGCCACATACCACACTGCCCCCTTCATTCTCATCAATTGTCGTGTGTGACACCAGGGAAAGCTGTGTGCTTTGTTACCTAATCACTGCAGTTGTTGGTGCTCTTTAACCAATTGTTCCCCCTTTTAGGGTCTTTAGTTATAAGTTCTATTATCAGTTTCCTTGTTCCACTCTTTTGGGACATGCTATTGAGTCGCACATAGTTATCTGCATACACCTCCTCCCCTTCATCCACCTGCTGGACAGCCACACATGTTCCTTGGAAAAGACCCCTAGTTTTGCAGAGGGATAGGTGCATCAAGCATCCTGCTTCCTCATATGATACAACTTTGTGCAGAAAAATCTTGGGTGCTCTTATTACATATGGGATTAGTGTGCAAACGTAATGTGCTGTTTGCTCTTTCCCTTCTCAACCGTAACATTTCATCACACCAGACATTCCCAGACGTAAGTTCTTGCACTTTTACAGTGTCATGGTCATGATCCAATTGCTCCCCATTTAAAATACTATTTTGTTTCTATTCACACTGTTATTGAGAAATGCAATTTTTTTGTTGTTAAAATCAAAACATTATAACCATATTAGTCCAATACGAATGCACACTATCATAAAAATAATGAAAAATGTAGAACTCTTTTGCTGTTGGTTCATAAAAACATTGTCCTGAAAACCTCCCCTTCCTTCTCCACTTTTTGGCCTTCTGTAAAGTCTTATAGCTGAAAAGTAAGTTAATGAAAGTTTGCAAATACTTTGCATTATGCAGTGCTCTGCTCCTCTTCTCTAGCAGGCGGTGCTCTTGTCTTTGCACACGTCAGTGATGTGAACCCATCCTCGGCGTCCCTCAATCTGTACAGCAGTTAGTGTTGCGTAAGTCACTCTGTGAGGACCAGTGAAACCTCCTCTTTCCACTTCCTGACAGGGCTTTTTATGTACACACTGTCCCCTGGATAGACATGTTTGCTCTGCCGGAGCTCTCAGCCTTGTCTGCAGGGTTATATATTGAAGCGATTTTGTAAGTTCTGTGAAATATGTATGACACTCTCCCCCCAGAATATTAGCAGAGGAATTGGCGTCAGAGATTGTAAGTGATCGAGGTGTAGGCACATACATTCTCTGACCTATAACAATCTCATATGGATTGAGATGATGATCTCCTCCATGCGAATTGCGCAAACCGAAAAGTGCAATAGGTGAGCAGGGCAACCAAGATTTTGCAAGCGTGCGCGTTAGCTTTGCAAGGTGCATTTTTAATAGGTGATTCATCTTCTTAACCAAACCGTTGGCTTTTGGGTGATAAACTGTGCATAGTTTGTGTCTGATCCCCAGAAGGGCTGTTATTTCTTTAATCAAATTGTTTGTAAAATGCTGACCATTTTCAGATCAAATTTAATCTGGGATCCCCCAACTTGGGAACACCTCCCTCACCAAGAATTTGCAGGTGAATGGGCATCATTATGGACACAGGGACCAATCTCAAGCCAACATGAAAATGGACACACTACAACAAGCATGGATCTGTAAGAGTTACATCTTTCTTGCATATGCAATTGCCGGAATGGCCCCTCTGGGTGCAGCAACGGTCCCAGTACTACTCTTAAAGTGTGACCTGGTAGGAATTTGTGGCATATCAAACAGTTGTTTACAAATTCAGAAACATTCTCGTATAAGTTTGGCACAAACCAGTCTTTGCTTATCCCCGCAGCCACATCTCTTTCGATACATGATCAGAGTAATAGAGCTGTTCTAGTACCAGTTTCAACACCTTTTTAGTTTTTTCCACCTTGCCTGTGCTGTCATGCGCCGACCTTGGAAGCATTGGCATCGATGGAGGTTCACATAGACTTAGTTAGTTCCATCTCATCTGACGGTCTAGACTTCCCCCAAGATGGCCACCGTTTCTATATGGCTGGGCGAAGCCATCAGCTCCTTGCTTTATATCCGTTCTTTCTCAGGAGATACGCTGCCGGAGCTATGCCTTTTCTGTGTGGAGATCCTGCCCTCTTGCCCTTGTCCTCTTGCCCCTTTTTTCTTCTGTCCAGGTTCTTGTTCTACGGCACGCCAGCCTTGCGTGTTATCTTACTCTCTCTCTTTCATTTCAGTTTAGTGCTCTTTGTAGTCCTCTCGTTTTCTCTCCACTCGCTCGTTAGACATTTTGATATTCTGTCTTCCGTTTTATTTTCGAAATGGGTTCTGACTTTCCTGGCTACCTATGCTATCCCTTTCTGTCATTCTTGTTAACGCTGCTTCGCCGCCTTGTACAGCTTTCACTCTTACCGGTAAGCAGTCTAGCGGTTGCCGGGCTGAATCTTTCTGTGTCTCTCGCGGCTTTCTTTTTCTTAGTTTGCTGCGTCTCGCGCGGCTTTCTTTATCCTATTTCACCGCAGCTTTCTTTGCTTATTGTGCCACGTTTGCTACACTTCGCTCTCTCAGTCTACCTGATACGCGACAACTCTTAAGGCATTCACCTACCATTCTGGTTACACCCCGCTCTTCCACATTGGTTTCGCTATTGTGGATCTGCGATTATAGAAGGTGTCCTTTCTTCATCCAAGTCGACCCATCTTTACAATCCTGTGGAACAAGCAATCAACTCGTCATCTTCTTTGTGGACTACTGACAGGGTTTTTTATGCCGAGAGGCTTTTTCCCTGCATCACTAAGGGGCTTGCTCCTTGGGGTCCCCCTGGGCTTGGACCACAAATCAGGCCACAGTGGATTCTGAGGGAGCTTACCCGTATATGCATCAAAAGAAGGAGAAGAAAGAGAAGAGGGTTAAAGAACCTCGGAATATCCGTAGGAAGAAGGATTCTGAAGCCCAAGATAGCTCTCTTGAGGACCCAGGTGAGGAGGAAGCACGGGAGGGATCATATGAGCGTGACATGTGCTATCATGCCATCAAATTAAATCTGTTGGGGACAAGGAACATCCTCTTTTCTCCCACAATTCTTTTTCATCATCTGGTGCTTCTCCCTGCAATTCTATTATTTGTACTATTGGGGTTGCACTAAAGTTTCTGGCAATGCATCTTTTTGTTATGATCTTGATGGTTGTGCAGATTATAATACCTCTGTCCCCAAGTACCACACTGATAGAAAGTAATTCACTATCAATGCAATCTTTGAGGCCACAGGTGTAGAGTGCCGTCAATCTGGAACCAGGAACACCGGAAGGACCCCCTGACCACTGTAAATGTAATGAATGATTAAATCAACCAGACGCAATGTATAACAATGCAATACAATGATAGAGAAGTACCAAATGGCTTACCCAGATGTGTTGGCCAGAAACCTGAAAGGGTTGGGAGAGTAGGAGGGGTCAGTGGTAGCACTCTAGGTGGAAACACCTGAGCCAAGCAGTATTTCAGTGGATGATCCGTGAGCAATCCAGCAAACAGTCCAGGGTCGGTAGCCAAAGAAAACACCAAAGTCCAAGTTCCAAATCCAAGTTTTAGCAAAGCCAAGGGTCGTGATACCTGAAGACAATAGTTCGACTTAAATGCAAGGAAAAAACAAGTGGCAGTACTTAGAACGCTCTGTGGTCAAGAAATCCAATAATCCAACAAAGTCCAACGAAGTCCAAAATGCTGTGCAGCACTCCAATGAAGCAGCTGTGAAGCGTTTCCTTCACGTTTCCCCTATCCTTTTAACTGCGAGTAAAAAGGGTCATGTGACACAAGGGAAATGTGGGACCGCGTCACGTGACCCTTGATGTTGAATGGGCCGGTTGCTGGCGTTTGATCACGTGTTGCCGGCGTTTGATCGCGTGATCAGAGGCTCCTTGTATACCTGTGGGGAAGCGCTGCCATGTGTCTGAGGAATGTCTTCATGCGCCCGCGAAGAGGCGCTGCTTTGGAGATAAGCGCCACGGTAGATTCCAGTGCAGGAAAGGCCGTAGGTACCCTTGTCTGTGTATGGACTGCCGCTGAGTGTACTGAGGATTACAGGGATGTTGTCTGACATATGGAGCTGTGGGGAGGGTAGGAGCATGTCTGGGAGACTGTCTGTGAGGCGTGGCCAGAGTGCACCTGGGAGAAACCGTGACACTTTTTCCTTACTAGTTTTTATCAGTGCCATAAGAGGTATTTTTTATCCACAGTGCATATGCTGCTTCTTTTGCTGCTTTGCCTGCTTCTTTGTTAACCAATGAAATTAAATTGTGCCCTCCTGTATGGGCCTTGCACTTTATTAAAGCCAGGTCTACTGGGAGTGTTAGTACTTCTAATAATTTACTCAACAATGCTGCATGCTGTACTGGTGTGCCATCACTTCTTTTTAACACTTTTCTTTCCCACCTTTCCAGCCTTGAATGCATGGCGGATATTACGTATGCAGAGATGGAAAAGATGTTAACCACCTGACCCTCTGACATATTTAGCGTCCATTAATGCCACTAATTCTGCTGCTTGTGCAGAGTAGTGTGCTGGTAATTGTGTCTGTGAGTAAAGTATGAACTCAATAAAGATCATGTCCTCCCTTCAATCACTTCCTCTTTTACCAGGGGGTTACCTTCACTTCTGTCTATGCATGCAACACAGTCATGTATGTAATCACCCTCCTCAATGCTTTCTGCCATGAATTCTGCTGGGTTTATTGTTCTGCACCTTACCACGTCTATTGCAGGATTTGTCAGCATTACTTTGTACCCTGAAGGTCTTGGAGTTGTCAATGTTGATTTGGTCCTTTGTAATATTGCAAACAGTGCATGGTCCACGTACAGAATCACAAGGCACCCCATTGTAATTGTGGAAGCTTTCTCGATTGCAAATGCAGCAGCAGCAGCAAGTGCTTGCTCACATGGGAAGTGGCCTGCATTACTGGAACTAGTCATCCACTGTAATAAGCTAGTGGCTTTTGTCCCTGTGCCTTCTTTTGTGTTAGTACAGTTGTCATTACCTTACCGTCTGAATGGCAAAACAAGTGACACCTCTCTTTGTAATTGGGTGTGGCCAATATTGGTGCATGTGCTAGCTCATGTTTGAGTTCATCAACATTTTCACCCATTTCATCTGTCCATTTTATGTTGCTTTTGTTTTTCTGAGCTTCCTTTAGTGCTTGCAGTAATGGCCTGGTGTAAGTGGAGTAATCGAAAACCCATGCCCTGCAATAATTGCACAGCCCTAGAGACTGTTGCATTTCTTTCACTGTCTTTGGTCTGGGTGTTTTATGTATTGCTTCAACTCTCTCTGGTGTTAATTTTCTCCAATCTGCTGACACAGGGCCTCATCACGAGTTTGGCGGTAACCGTTAAATCCGGCGGTAGCGCTGTTACCGCCGGATTGAACGGTCCGCCAAATCAGGGCTTCGGCGGATTTCTCCCCAGCTCTGAGCTGGGGGGAAATCCGCTGGCGGTATGAGCGCGAAATTTCCCCATTGAGCCCAATGGGGAATGGGGCATTCCCGAATGGGCTCAATGGGAAATGGGGATTTCCAAATCTGTGAAAACCTGTGATCCGGCGCTGATTGCGCTAGTGGGTTTGGCGATAGGGCAGCTAGCGCCAGCGCTATTAGCGCCGCCGTTACCGCCCAGCTCGTGATGAGGCCCACAATATGGCCCAATTAAACGACTTTGTTTGACAATACTGCAATTTCTCTTTGTCCACTTTGTCCACTTTGTCAGCTAGCAATGTCAGTAGTGTCACTCTTCTGCATTCCTCTTCTGTTGTGCTACACACTAAAAGGTCATCCACGTATTGTATCCCTGCACTTGCAACCTATAAATTACTCAAATCCATTTGTATTACTCTGTTGAATATGCCGGGTCCCTCACAATACTCTTGAGGCATTCTTGTATGTTTGAATTTGATCCCAAATACATAAACGCAGTGCGATACCTGGAGTCTGGATGCAGAGCAATGGAGAAAAATGTATTTTTCAAATCTACAACTGTAAAGTAGTGTGCCTCTGCTGGAACATGTCACACCCCTGGAGTATCTCACAACTCCTTCCTGACCACGGAAGCCAAATGTAGTTGACTCTCCCACCTTGGTTGGCATGGGCTCCTGGTTCTTGCTAACAGGTAACCTCGAGGCAGCCAATGGTGGAAGAGGGCTAGGAAGAAGTTGTGGATAGGGAAGGGGTGTTTAGGGTAACCAGATAGAGGGTTAGGGTTTGTGTAATGCATGGGTAGTGGGGTTTGTAAGGGAAGACACATACAACATTGACCATAAGAAAACAGTATTAACCCTCTTGTTCCTTGGGTTCCTCTCCTCCTGGCCTCTCTCCTATAAAGCAGAGCAGAATCCTTCTTGGTGAGGAATATTCTCATAGTACTCGTACCTTCAAACATTCATACCCTAGTTGTAAGCGACTAACATAAGCACCTAGCTATCAGGAGAATCCTGGACGAGCAGTAGCACATGCAGAAAACAAAGAAAAACATCAACATGACATTTTAGCCATTGAACACAGGCTGAACACATGACCCCCTTCAGCTCTTAAATGCGCTCCTCAAAGGAGTTATTCCCATAGTTCAATTCTCTGCAGAAAACACAGCCTGCTACCTGAATGCTGCCACATGTGCCTTTTTGAGCAAGCAGCGACAAACAAACATAGCGTGCCCTCGAGACAAATGTTCTCACACAACGTGTCCTTAGTAGCATTCATACGCTTTCAGCACAGCTTCCACTAATTTGCATACATGTGCTGTAATAGCGTTCTTCACCAACGGCGCTCATGTACCTCTCCCTACGACTCCTTTCCCTCCCCCGTTCACTGGGCCTGAGGGTGCCAGATGGCACCTCAACTGGCAATGATGAATCTGCATTGAAGTGGGCAAACCCGATTGCCTCTCATGCCGCGAAGGAGAGGAAGCTGTGATGTCCTCTGCCACTCATCCTGCACAGCATCTCACCCTCTCCTGTCTCCTTAGTCCTCCAGCACTCCTTCCTGCTCTCCTCTGGTCCGTACCTGCAGATGCCAAAATCACCAACACGCACCACAGGCTGGGGAGGAGCTTTATAGGCATCAGCACTGTGTGCACATGTGCACTAAAAACACCTGTGAGGATCATGGGAATTGAAGTCTTTTGAGCCTCCCAGCCCATGCATAGTGTTTCCTGATATCCCTGACACCCCATTTCCTCACATTACCCCCTCCCCGAGGCCCCTTTTCAGGACCTGGCTTGTCCGGATGAACATGATGAAAATCCCTTAGCAATCGTGGGGTGTGAAAAGCATCCTAAGTCCCCCAAGAGTCATCTTCCGGACCACAACCTATGCAGGAAATCCAATACCAGAGTTTCTTGTAGCACCATGTGGAGTGCAAAATTCAGCGCACCTCGAATTCTTCCTGACCATCCTACATCACCACAGGAGACTTTTGTGTAAAACATCAGGAGCTGCAGGTTTAACCAAAGAGACATGAAAAACAGGATGTATCCTCATATGAGAGGGAAGTCGTAAACAAACTGTGGTCTCAGTAATACATTTCACAAACTTATAGGGACCAATAAATCAAGGTAGAAATGTACGAGAACCAAGCAGCTTGATGTGTTGAATAGACAACCAAACATGATTCCCCACTGCATATTTAGGGCTCTCCCGTCTCCACCATTCTGCTTGCTTCTTATATGCCACCTTTGCACTGTCTAGATTTTGGAGTGCCCTCTCTTCTATGGACAGAAGCTCCTGAGTACTCTCCGTAATCGCAGGAACTGTATTGTTAACTGGAAACTCCTCTGGCAGCATCCTACAATCTTGCCCATACAAGCAGAAATGTGGAGACATTCCTAATGAATCATGCTTAATCTTGTTGCAAAAGAATTCTGCCAGCCACAAGGACCGGACCCAAGATGACTAGCTATCTGCCATAAAACACCAGTATTACTCCATCACCTGATTAACTCTCTCGGTCTGCCCATCCGTCTGAGGATGGTAACTGGTGGACAAAGCACAGAAGATTCTGAGCATCTTGCAAGAGGCACGCCAAAACCAGGAAGTAAACTGAGATCCCTGATCAGATACTATGTCCATTGGTAACCCATGCAACCTTACCACATGTTGTAAGAACAATTATGCCAATGTCCCAACACTTAGAATACCTTCACAGGGAATGAAATGCGCTTGGTTAGTCAAATAGTCCATCACCACCAAAATTGTGTCAAAATTCCCATCCTTGTAACAAAATCCACAGACAGACATGCACAGGGTTCCTCTGGAGTGGGTAAAGATTGCAAAAACCTGACTTTCTTCGAATGAGCTGCCTTGTATTGCATATTTAGGGCTATGCCATCTCCTCCGGTCTGCTTGCTTCTTATATGCCACCTTTGCTCTGTCTAGATTTTGGAGTGCCCTCTCTCTTATGTCTCACATTGTGATACATAATTATGAACATCAGTAGCTAAGCCCTCCCACCAAAAAAAACACTGCACCTTGTCTTGAGTCTTCCTTACCCATGCATGGCCTGCCAATGGGGACTTGTGGCATCAAAACAAAGCGTTCCTTCGCAAAGTCTCGACAGGAAGAAACAACTTCCCCTCCTGATAGGGCACCCTCCTAAACGCTCCTCGCTCTGTTTCCCTTCACCCATCCCCACCATTCCTTCTTAGGGAAACCATTGTGCACTTCATAGAGCATATTCTTAGCTACCGCTCCGCAGTCTTCTCCACAGGTATGATGCTTCGCTCCACCTGACACTGACCGCCCATTTTCTCCTGTCTATACAGTCCATCTGCCATTCCATTACTCCTTCCCACGCGATATATGACCACAAAGGCAAATTCTTGAAAGAATGGTGACCACCGTAACTGCCAAGGACTCAAGGTCTTTGCCGATCTCAGATATTGCACATTCTTGTGATCTGTAATAATAACCACAGGTTTGGTTGATGGATTGGAGCTCCATATCCGTAATAACATAGTTCTGTTCACAACTTGTCAATTTACGTGAAAAATAAGCCACGGCATGCAACTTGAAACGGTTTTTCAGAATCAGGATGACGCAAGATTGGCACTTCTGTGAAAGCTTCTGTGAAAGCTACCTTAACTTTCCAAACGCTTCTTCTGCCTCCTTATCCGAGTTGAATTTGCTTGCCTTCTTTAAGAGTTGAGTAATGGGTCTAATAGTGGCTGAAAAGTTGTTAAAAAAACCTCTAATAAAAGTTAGCAAGCCCCAGGATCGTCTGGATGTCCTTCACATAGCGATCTGGTTACTCCCTGAACCTTTCTGTCGTCCATAATAACACCAGAGGGAGTTAAAATTAATCCCAGAAATTCCACTCTAGTATTAGGGAACTCAAATGTTTCCAACTTTGAAAACAAATGATACTCCTGCAACCTTGTCAACACCGCCTTTACATGTTGCACATGCTGTTCGACAGACTGATTAAATCAAAATGTCATCAATATAGACAATTGCAGATAAAACCAAATACTCGCGCAACTCCTCCTGCATAAAATGTTGAAATGCTGGGGGGGAATTACATAGGCCAAAAGGCATAACGAACAGACCAAATTTAGTCTGAAAATCGGTCTTCCATTCATCACCCTCCTTTGCTCTGATAAGATGGTAAGCACCACTCAGGTCCAGTTTTGTATAGATCTTAACCGTCTTCACCTTGTCTAACAAAACAGAAATTAATGGCAGTAGAAATATATTCTTGATGGTGACCTTATTCAGTGCCCTATAAGCAATACAGGTTCTCAAAGTTCCCTCCTTCTTGGGCACGAAGAATAAAGGGGAAGAAATAGGTGACTTGGAATGGCGAATAAACCCACAAGCCAACATTTCGTCTGTTGAGTTTCTTTTTCCGAGCGTGTGTAAATACAGCTACAAGGTCTATAAGGGTGTAACTGTCATGCACTTCCCTTATCCAACACCCCTACAAATGCTCGATATTCCTCAGGCAGAGTGGTAGCCACCGCCCCAATATTGGACTGGGACATACCCCTTCCACAAAAAATGTGTGGATCCCCCAATGTTAGTTAATGGAGATCCACATTGCTCAGTCTCGAATCTAATTGTCCTCTTTTCCTACTCAATGTTTGGGTTATGTGTCACTAGCCACTGCATCCCCAAAATAACCCTAAATTAGGGAGCTGCAATCAAATCAAATGGAATAGTCTCCTCATGTCCCGCCCCACACCTCATCAACATTCCTTGGGTCTGAGAGATTATGGAACTGGATGTCAAACATGGCCCATCTACTGCTTGTACCGGGTCACTTTCCTCCTTCAACACAGTAGGTATTCCCAGCTTGGCTGCTAATGTAATATCAAGGAGATTTCTTGTAGCCACAGAATCCTCCATTGCTGAAACTGTCTCCCTCGTATTGTTAAAAATCAAGGCTACCAACAGATATAAGTGTGGTGCCTTGAGCTGTACTGTATTAGCCACTAATGACAAGAACTCTTGTTCCCTAAGGCTCGATGTAGTTGTTCCCCACCTATCGAGCCCCCCTCTTTTTCTGCCGCCGTCTTTTTCCTTTCCTTTCCGTTTTCGTAACAGGGTATTAGGACAGTTCCTGATATAATGCCCTGCCTTTCCACAATATAGACACGAATTGTTAGCTCTCCTCTTTTCCTTTTCCTGCAAAGACAGTGGTCCCCGTACACTATCAATCTGCACGGGTTCCACCTGATCTCCCCCCCGGACGTCCACCAACCTCCTTACTCCCGTCCAGCCGTACAAATGGTACTCCCTCTGTCCTCCTTCTTTCTCCCCTACATTCACTCAATCTATGATCTAACCTCAAAGCCAGGTCAATTAAAGCACTACATGAGTCTGGTTGAGGTTCCACATGTGCAATTGCATCTTTTAATTTATCTCTCAAACCCTGATAGAACAAAACCATCTGTTTTGGTTCAGGCCAAGGAGTCTCCACCACTAAGCGTTTAAACTGTGTCACATATTTCACCAAATCTTGAGTACCATGCCTAAGGGCCAGCAGTTCCTTATCTTCTGCCAAGGACATATTGCGCCGATCAAACAAACTTGCAAATTCAACAGAAATTCCTCCCCAATTATAAAGCATGGGGTCATCCTTGTGCCCCAACGGAATTGCCAAGGCCGCTGCGTCCCCTGACACAAATGATGACAAATGCTGTGCGTGCTTGAGCGGACTCAAACGTGGTCGGCTTACACAAGAAATATAACTTAAGGTGGAAAACTTCCTGGGATCACCCGAAAACCTCTGCGGTGCCACCAGAGGGAGACTTACGTGTTGCTGCACTACCATAGTATTTGATCGCCCAGGCGAGCCAGAAGCAGGGGGCGTTGCTGCACCACACCAGAGCGGTATTCCCTGAGTGATTAACCCACTAACCTCCATCTTTAATGTGGTTGTCCCCTGACGAGACTGCACCAATTCCGCCTGAATATCCTGAAGTGCCTTGAGCACCTCTATTAAGGGTGGAGGGGACTCCATATGGCTTAGGTGGTGTTATCGTCCTAATTTGGGGGTTGGTGATTATGACACACTCCTGGTGTATCTCACAACTCCTTCCTGAACACGGAAGCCAAATGTAGTTGACCCCAAACACCTTGGTTGGCATCGGCTCCTGGTTCTTGCTAAAAAGTAACCTTGAGGCAGCGAATGGGGGGAAGAGGGCTAGGGAGAATTTGTGGATTGGCAAGGGGGTGTTTAGGGTAACCGGATTGAGGGTTAGGGTTTGTGTAATGGATGGGTAGTGGGGTTTGTAAGGGATGTAAGGAAGGCATGGTATCAACAGTAAGACAAAAACAAGTGACCACAGTTGTTACGCTCACCTGGCTCCCACAGAGGCGTCGATCTGGACTGGACTGCTGCGGTCTCCACCAATGTGACGCGTAGGGCCGAGATGACGGACTGAACTGGCCCACCTAGCTTCGTTTGCTTGGCCCATAGGAATATTCTTCTGTAAATGGAGAAAGGGAATTAACCACCCGTGGAGTTGAGCGTAAATCCCCCCACCCCGCTGTTCTCCCCACTGATCACCTTGGATGTCCCCTCTTATAGTCTCACCTGATGATTTGAAAAGATGAGCTCTCCATCCTGCATGGAGCGCAGGGGCGCGTAGATAACCAGTTGCTTCACTGGCTCGAAGGAATTGGTGAGTTCCAGGACAATATTGACTCTGATATTCCCGGCAAGACGCCGTAAGTATGTAGTTCGTAAGAGTTCAAATTCCTGCCTTTCACTCTTGTCCGATTCCTTGCAGGTTGCAGCTTGACCCTACTGAAGAGTTCCTCGTGGCAACCGGTAATGTTCTGGTAAGGATTTGTATTATCCAACACAGTTCGATAAAATAATGTCCATATGTAACCTTTTGCTTTCTCCCTTTTTCAGGCGCTGAGAGAAAGTATGAAGTCTCGGGGAATAATGCCTCTGGCGGTAAAATCAGGTAAATCCTTTGTGGTGAGGAGGGTTCCCCTTGTTAGTCCCTTGTTTCACCTTGCTGTCCTTTTGTTTCCCCTTAGGGGCCGGGGGTCGGCTAGGATGCAGTGGAAGCTGCGCCGACCCATGAAGAAGAATAGTACCCCCGGTGGTAAAATCAGGTAAGTCTATGGGGGGTATTCCTCTGTGTATTCCCTTGGCTCACCTTGCTGTTCTTGTCTTCTCCTTAGGTGCCGGACTGCGGCGGGAACATGCAGGAGGATGCGGTGAAATCTGAAGATGCTGCGAAGGCCGGTGAGTTCAGCGCGGCGCTGCAGCAGGCGAGGCGACGCGCATAAAATAACTTCTTTCTTCCAGCTCGAAGGCACGATCGATCGGGAATTCAGGTAAGGATCAAAGGTATTGCTCTTGTTCTAACCTTTTCTCCTTCTTTCTCCCTTTTTCTAGGAGCTCCAAACTCGAGGCGGGCGTGGCAGAAGACTGGATGCAGACTTGCAGGTACGGTGAGCGTTACGCTGCTGGATGCAGAATAACGCGAAGCGTGTGCTGCTCTTCGGGCGTGGTTTAAATAGCCTCCAAAGTATTCCCAGGTAAGTATTCCTCCCCAGCCCCACCCGAGTAAAAAAATAGTCCCTAGGTAAAATAGTCCCTTCCAAGCCTCGTTTGGCTTGGAGCTCTTGCAGCATGGTCTGCATCAGGTAAGTTTGCAGTATGGTCTGCATCAGGTAAGTTTTAATCTATGAACCTGGCGCCTATGGCACCAGGACTGACTCTCCATATGAGCCTGGCGCCATAGGTCCCAGGACTGCACCCAAATAGCCCCTAGCGGGGGTTGTTGGGCTTGCTTGGGGTAACTTGATGCCTGCTTCTGGGGTTGCTGGACTTGGTCTGGGTCCCCGGGGGTAGGCATCATGACAGCACTCCCCCCCAAAACCCCTCCTAAAGTCGTTCTTCCCTGTGGTTTCGGTTTGTCACTATGTTCCCATGATCTTTCCTGTGGTCCGTAACCTTTCCAGTCGATTAAATAAAAAAGTTTTGACTTTATCAGCTTGGAGTCCAGGATGTTCTTAACTTCAAATTCGGGTTCTACGTCTACAAGGATGGGGTCTGGTGGCTTGGTTAGTCTTGTCCCTGGTTGTACTGGCTTCAAAAGTGACACATGAAAGAAGGGATGAATTTACATATTAGCAGGTAAATCCAACTTGACAGCCACCAGGTTGATAATGGCCTTAATAGAGTAAGGTCCCAAATATCTGGGGTTAAAGGTCCGTGTTTCCTTTAGAGGTATATGTTTTGTGGCTAACCATACTTGGTTTTGTGGCGATTCACTTCTATGCCGATCAGCATCTTTCTTGTATTTTTCTTTCGCCTGTTTTAAATGTGTAGTTGCTTCCATAAAGGCTTGTGTAATCGTAGTGTGCAGATGGTCCACTGCGGGCATTTCTAAGTCTTGGGGTGAGTCAAGGTCTGAGGTTCGAGGATGGTGCCCATGTAAGGTATAAAAGGGGCTTTGTCCAGTTCCAGAGTGTACTGAATTATTGTATGCATATTCGGCGATCCAAAGAATGTCTTTCCAATTGCTCTCCGTCTGATGTAACATACAACGCAGGTATTGTTCGAGAGTCTGGTTGGTCCTCTCCGTTTGACCATCGGTCTGGGGGTGGTGACTGGTCGATAACCTCACATCTATTTGCGCCAATTGACAGCATTTTTTCCAAAAATGTGAAATGAATTGACTGCCCCGGTCAGAGACCAATACGGACTGAAATCCGTGTATGCGAACAATGTTTTCAAGGAACTCCTTGGCCAGCATTGAAGCAGAAGGTAATCCCTTTAAAGGAATAAAGTGGGCCATCTTGGAAAAAAGATCCACACTAACTAGAATGGTGTTAAATCCATTGCATGGGGGTAGATCAGTAATAAAGTCGAACGATAAGGTGTGCCATGGTGTAGGCAGAATGTCTAAAGGTTGTAAGAGTCCAGCTGGTTTTTCTTTTGACTTTTGTTTTGGGCACAAATGCCACAAGACATCACAAATGATTTGATATCCTTTCGCCAGGTGGGCCACCAGAATTGTCTTTTAATTTTAGCTTCAGTTTTTGCAATACCTGTGTGCCCCTCCATTAGGGTATCATGATAACGGGAAATGACTATCTCTTGCAGTTCCTTGTGTGGCAGAAATAGTCGTCCTTGGTAATAAGGCAGATAATGGGTGACAGAGTAGTCCGGGCCTTTATTTACCCAGTCCTGCAAGGCTGTAGAATCAAAGAGTTGTTGGATCTTTACCTGAATGTCCTCTAGAGTCTGTAGAGTAGTCATGCCAAGAATCCTTTGTTCGGGAATTATAGGTACTGGTTCAGGGTTCACTTCTGCCTCTCCCATCCCTATTCGGGATAAGGCGTCTGCATTTCCATTCTTGCAACCTGGTCGATAGGATATCACGAAATCGAACTTGGCAAAGAATAATGCCCATCGAAGTTGACGTGACAATTGGGCCTTGGCTGTCTTTAAATACTGTAAGTTCCGGTGATCGGTGATCACAGTAATGGTATGCCTGGCACCGAGAAGATAGTGCCGCCAAGCCTTGAAGGCGGATTTAATGGCTAATAACTCCTTATCTGTAACCGCATAGTTTAACTCGGGTGCCGAGAACTTTCTGGACTAAAACGCTACTGGGTGAAGCTGGCCAGTTTCAGGGTCTCTTTGAGACAGGACAGGTCTCATGGCTAGACTGGATGCATCAGTTTCCACTATGTATGGAAGTTCAGGGCGCGGGTGCTTTAATACAGGTGCAGACGTGAATTTCGCTTTCAGCTCTTGGAAGGCATTTTCAGCTTCTTCAGTCCACATAAAGCGTTTATTTTTTCGCAAGAGTGCTGTGATGGGATGTACAACATGTGAAAAATCCGGGATGAATCTGCGGTAGAAATTAGCAAAGCCGAGCATACTTTGTACTCCTTTAACTGAACTTGGTGATGGCCACTTAAGGATTGCGTCCACCTTTCGTGAGTCCATTCGGACTTCCTTTGGGGTCAGGATAAACCCAAGGAATTCAACTTCTGTGGCATGAAAAACGCATTTTTCCAGTTTTGCATATAGTTTGTGCTGGCGCAATTTCTCAAGGACTGCTTGGACGTGCTTTACATGGTCAGATTTTGAAGAGGAGTATACTAGAATATCATCGATATATACGACAACACAAACGTCAATGATTTCACGAAGGACATCGTTCATGAAGTATTGGAAGGCTGCAGGTGCATTGCACAACCCGAAAGGCATCACCTGGTATTCGAATAACCCATACTTAGTGCGGAAAGCAGTCTTCCATTCGTCGCCCTCTTTTACACGTACCAGATGGTATTCCCCCCGGAGATCTAATTTAGTGTATATGCAAGTGTCCCTCACTTGGTCTAGTAGTTCAGGGATCAGAGGCAATGGGTATCGGTTCTTAACAGTTATCTGGTTCAATGCGCGGTAGTCTATGCATGTTTTGAGGTCACCTTCCTTTTTGGGCACGAAGAACAAAGCTGAAGATGCAGGGGACTTGGGCGAATAAAGCCATTGGCAAGGTACTGGTCTAAGTATTGTCGTAGGTGAAGGTTCTCAGATTCCGTAAGGGCATAGATCCTGCTAAAAGGGGGTTGTGCACCGGGTATGAGATTGATTTGGCAATCGTACCATCTGTGAGGAGGTAAGGTGTTTGCCTGTTCTTTTTGGAAGACATCCTGGAATTCTTGGTATTCAGGAGGTAGTTGCATGACTGCTGTGGTTACTGTGGCCAGGCCTGCGCTCAGATTTCTTTTTGGGTAACAGGTTTGCGCACAATCCGGGAAGGTTATTCTCTTCTCTCGCCAATCAATACAAGGATTATGTGTTTCCAACCAAGGTATCCCCAGTATTAGTTGGAACTGTGGGGCCTTGATTAGATAAAACACAATAGCCCCTCGATGCCCATCTGGACCCAATAATGTCATCTCTGCGGTGGAATGAGTTACAGGCCCAGAGGCAATTTCAGTTCAATCAACTGTGGTGATGACATCTGAGGTGGTTTTTCGGCAGAGAGGCAGATTCATCCTGGAAGCCAATTCGTAGTCCACATAGTTTCCTATGGCCCGGCTATCAATGTATGCCCTTACTGCGTGCATTCGCGATGGCTGCCCTGGATCTACGAGGACCATTGGTATGATGAAATGCGAGGTCTGAGTATCCTTCTTCAAGCTCGGCAAGCGGACCTCTACGCTTGTCGGGCGTGGTCGTTTCCCGAGTCTGACTCCATATGGCTTTTATCAGCATCTCCTACCACCTTCTTGGGTGGTTTTACAGGGCAATCCCGTAGAAAATGCCCAGAAAATCCACAATATAGACACAATTGCATTTGCCGTCTCCTTTCTCTTTCCTTCTGGGTTAAAGGTCCTTTAACCCCTCCGATTTGCATGGGTTCTGAAGCCTCTGCTCCTTTGGGGTTAGCGTGGGCTTTGACCAACACCCTGTTCTCAAACTTGGCTCGATCAGCCTTTCTGTTCTGAAGTCTGTGATCTAACTGGACAACTAAGTCTATATATTCAGCACAGTCTTGAGGTGGGATCACGACTTGAGCCAAGACATCCTTGAGTTCTCCTCGAAGCCCTCGATGAAATAACGTGATTCGTTTTACCTCAGGCCATCCAGTTTCCAGTATCAACCTATTAAAGGTTGCGATGCAAGATAGAAGGTCCTGGTTACCCTGTCGTAGGGACAAAAGGTCGTTATCCAGGGCCTGTCTTTGGGAGTGCCGGGCAAATAGTCTTTCCATGCTCGTTTGAAACCCCTGAAAATCCTGAAGAATTGGGTCATCCTGAGTAACTAGTGGAATTAACCAATCAGCTGCACTGCCGCTGAGATATGACAATACAAAGGCTACCTTGGCTTGATCGTTTGGGAAGGCTCCAGGTTTGCATAAAAAGTGCAAGCGGCATTGGTTCATAAACACGGCAAACCTTTTGGGATCTCCAGCAAAGCGTTCGGGTGGAGCTAATGGAATATTTCCAGGTACGTTTATTTGCACTGGGTTACTCGATAACACAGGAGCTGGATTTCCCCCGGAACCAGTTAGGGGTGCTTGTCCAGCCTGGCCTTGCAATAGTTGCTTAGCAAGGTCATCAGTTTGCTTCTTTGATAAAATCAGTTCCCTCCTAAGGGCCTTGGTTTCTTGACAGGCGGAATGCACTTCGGCCCTCAGTTCCCCTAGTAATTGGGCCAATTGGTCAGTCTCTGAGGTATCCATAACGCCCGGGTGGGAATTTGTAGGTAGGCTTCACGTTCTGTTATGCTCACCTGGCTCCCACAGAGGCGTCGATCTGGACTGGACTGCTGTGGTCTCCACCAATGTGACGCATAGGGCCGAGATGACAGACTGGACTGGCCCACCTAGCTTCGTTTGGTTGGCCCGTAGGAATATTCTTCTGTAAATGGAGACAGGGAATTAACCACCCGTGGAGTTGAGCGTAAATCCCCCCACCCCGCTGTTCTCCCCACTGATCGCCTTGGATGTCCGCTCTTATAGTCTCACCTGATGATTTGAAAAGATGAGCTCTCCATCCTGCATTGAGCGTAGGGGCGCGTAGATAACCAGTTGCTTCACTGGCTCGAAGGAATTGGTGAGTTCCAGGACAATATTGACTCCGATATTCCCGGCAAGACGCCGTAAGTATGTAGTTCGTAAGAGTTCAAATGCCTGACTTTCACTCTTGTCTGATTCCTTGTAGGTTGCAGCTTGACCCAACTGAAGAGTTCCTTGTGGCAACCGGTAATGTTCTGGTAAGGATTTGTATTATCCAACACAGTTCGATAAAATAATGTCCAATAATGTTCTACAAGTCGAAAGTGATCCCAACTCTCACTTATGGGGCAGAAGCCTTACCTAATCTTCTAGTATCCTTTTGGTTAAAATTGGAATGTTTTTACTGGAGAAAGGTTCTCAATCTTCCTGACTCACTTCTAACTGTGTTAATAAGAAGGGAACTCTCTCTCCAATCTCTGGGCTCCATCGTGATTCGCAATGAAATTATGTTATTCCAAAAGATCTTACTTCCAGGTTCACCATTGATTCTGCAAGAAATCCAGCGGGAAATACAATCGGGATCCTGTAAAATGTTAACGGAATGGGCAGTAAAGATCTACTCATTGCTAGATGGGGCTGGCAGCTCCAAAGAAGAATTAATTCATAACCCTTCTAAGGTCAAACAACGCCTCTTAAACCAAGACTGGATAGACACTTTGGAAAAGGCAGCAGCCTCGAAACTGTTAAAAGATCTGCCTCCGCAGCTGACTAAAGTGAATGAACTAAAACCTTACCTGATAAAAGGCCTGGACCCTAAACTCCGGGCGAACTTTCTAAGAATCCGCCTTAATATCCTTCATACAAGGGAAGTCCTGTCAAGAAGAAAATTGGTAGCGGATGCAGCTTGTACGTTTTGCAAAAAACCAGAGATGGTGGAAACTATAAGACATCTCCTGCTAAATTGTTTAGGGGTCACGGGCCCCCGTTTGACACACCTGGGGCACTTGTTTAAAAACTTGCATGTCTATGATGAAGAGGAATGGTGGTGTCGGCTTCTCAGTGGGGAAAAGACCACTTGGGTTATTGCGGTGGTGGGCTTCTTCCGAGATATCGACCTACTCACTTGACTGTCGTTATGGTCCGGCAGGGCCGAAAGATGGTGTTCTTATCTTAACATCTCCTAGCGGGACGTCGACTCCGACCCCGACTCTGAATGTGAATTTGAAACTGAGCTGAACTGACTGTCTGGGATCTTTCTTTCTTCTTCGTATTTTCTTTTCTCTTTTTCTCCCCCTCCTTCTCCTTTTCTGCTCCTCGCTTTTTCATTTTCATTTTCAAAGTGACATTTGGTTTGTTTAGAGCTGAGAGATTAATTGGATATTGAACGAGGAGTGAACGTGTTGGGGATCCGGAACAGCTAATGTGGGGACTTTTATTCATTTTGTAAAAATTATTTTATACAATTAAATCAAATAAAAAATAAAATCAAAAAAAATAATGTCTGTATGTAACCTGTTGCTTTCTCCCTTATTCAGGCGCTGAGAGAAAGTATGAAGTCTCGGGGAATAATGCCTCAGGCGGTAAAATCAGGTAAGTCCTTTGTGGTGAGGAGGGTTCCCTTTGTTAGTCCCTTGTTTCATCTTGCTGTACTTTTGTTTCCCCTTAGGGGCCGGGGTTCGGCTAGGATGCAGTGGAAGCTGCGCCGACCCGTGAAGAAGAATAGTACTCCCGGTGGTAAAATCAGGTAAGTCTATGGGGGGTATTCCTCTGTGTATTCCCTTGGCTCACCTTGCTGTTCTTGTCTTCTCCTTAGGTGCCGCAGTGCGGCGGGAACATGCAGGAGGATGCGGTGAAATGTGAAGATGCTGCGAAGGCCGGTAAGTTCAGCGCGGCGCTGCAGCAGGCGAGGCGACGCGCATAAAGTAACGTCTTTCTTCCAGCTCGAAGGCGCGATGGATCGGGAATTCAGGTAAGGATCAAAGGTATTGCTCTTGTTCTAACCTTTTCTCCTTCTTTCTCCCTTTTTCTAGGAGCTCCAAACTCGAGGCGGGCGTGGCAGAAGACTGGATGCAGACTTGCAGGCACGGTGAGCGTTACGCTGCTGGATGCAGAATAACGCGAAGCGTGTGCTGCTCTTCGGGCGTGGTTTAAATAGCCCCCAAAGTAGTCCCAGGTAAGTATTCCTCCCCAGCCCCACCCGAGTAAAAAAATAGTCCCTAGGTAAAATAGTCCCTTCCAAGCCTCGTTTGGCTTGGAGCTCTTGCAGCATGGTCTGCATCAGGTAAGTTTGCAGCATGGTCTGCATCAGGTAAGTTTTAATCTATGAGCCTGGCGCCTATGGCGCCAGGACTGCACCCAAATAGCCCCCAGCGGGGGTTGTTGGGCTTGCTTGGGGTAACTTGATGCCTGCTTCCGGGGTTGCTGGACTTGGTCTGGGTCCCCGGGGGTAGGCATCATGACAACAGTTCTGAATCCTAAATCTACAGACGAGAGCAAGCTACGACCATCAAATAATAATAACGCAGTCCTAGTAGTGTCTTGTCAAAATAAAAGGGATTATTCTAATAAACCTATTGCCAATCTTTACCTCTAAATACAAATAGTGCGGGAAACAGTGGTGCTCATTGAGAGCCTGCCAGTCTGGAAACAACGGTGCCAGTAAGCTTACCGGCACTGTTGTTTCTGGACCGGAACACTACAACTCTGCGGGCGGGTGCCGCCCCACCCGGTAAATCAGACCTGCTGTGCGAAATGGCACCCGCCCGCAGAGTTTTCACAGAAGCACCAGCACCATTAATAACAGTGATGATGCTTCCGTGGCCCCCACGCCCGTAGAGGCCTATGGGACTCTATGGGAATCAGGATTTACAATTTACTGGCGCCTGACTTTCCAGGCCTCCAGGGTTGTAATCCCCCAGTGTTACTGGGAAGTTAGGCACCAGTAAATCATTACAGGCCTGGTGGCAACCCGCCGTTATCACTGCCACTGTTACCGCCGGACCGGTAATGAGGCTCCATCACTAAGCTTCTGGAATTTGAGGGTTCCCAAATTTCTTTCAATCGAGTCACATCCCACACTTGACACCACATTTAAGGAAGGCATGCTATCAACAGTAAGTCAGACACAAGTGATCACAGTTCAAGGGTGTTTATTTAACTTCAAAAAGGATTTGAAAAAATGCCTATCTAATCCTAAATCAACAGATGGGAGCAAGCTACGACCATCAAATAATAATAACGCAGTCGTAGTAGTGTCTTGTCAAAAAATAAGGGTCTATACGAATAGACCTATTGCCAATCCCTACCTCTAAATACAAATAGTGTGGGAAACAGTGTTACGAAAAAGAAAGAAGTGTTCACAAAATGATATGTCAGAATGTTCAGGCCATTGGCCTCCCTGCCCCACGTTCTCAGCACGGGACAAGGCTGTTCATTCAAGCGCAGCACATCTCTGGCTTCTTTAGCACGAGGATACAGTTCAATCATTAGCATCAGGACCTTATGTTCTCAAATCTCTTTGCTTATCAAAATCTATTCATTCAGAGGGTAGGATGCGACCAAATAAACAAAATGTTTTTTTTCATCTTTCAGATTTTCACAAGTACTCAATTTAGGTGGTTCGCTATTCACCCAGGATCCCCCTCAGCTGGGCTCAGATCCCTTTAACATAATGTTTGTCACCTTGGATTCCCCTCATGCCATGTCAGATCCTCTTAACACAGTATTCGTAGGATATTCTTTTTTGGGTGACTCGCGGTTGACCCGGGATCCCCCTAAACCAGGCTCAGATCCCTTCTAACACAATTAGTCTCCCTCGGCCGTGCTCGGACCAATGTTAATTAACATCAACTATCGAAGACCTTTGAATGTGCACAGGGTTTGGCGTGACCCGTTGCAGGACCACTTTGATTTCACAATTCCTTTTCTTTTAACATTTGCCACCTTGTAGTTGGATACCTAACAGAGACTTTCGAATGAGCACCCACGTGGTGCCGAACCACTCTGTCTACGGTTTTGTATCTTGGCTTCAAAGTTCAGTCACTCATCTGCTGTTTTAATTGCATTGATTGCACCATACACTGTTCTCTTCAGTTCTCTCTACACAATGTTGCTGCTCGCAACCTTGGCTTTACCACATACCGGTCTGGTATCAGTCTCCCAAGCTCACCGGCTGTGCTGACTTCAATGGTGCTGCTTTATTGTAGGAGCTAAGGACAGTGCCACAGCGGCAAACAATTCTCCCGCCTTGACTATGGACGCAGGAGAGCACGGGTATCTCCAACACACAATGCAGGATTCTTCTGCTTTGATTGCGGGTCTTACGTTTTCTATCCTCAAAGGCTCATGAAAGTTACGGTCTTTTGGTGAAAAGGTCAAGGGCACTTCCCTCCTTGCAATCTTCTTTGGTCTTGCCGTCTTTCGCCTTGTATTAAACTGCCATCTTGGAACTGCTGCGTTCTCGTGTGCTTTGTCTTTCTCAGAGTATGCTTTTGTGCTCTGCCTTTAACCTTGTGCAGAAGTGTGATGGAAGTCAGGTGTGTGTAATGATCAGTAATTGCCTGACCGTGCCTGACCATTGTATTGGGACACGTCAGGTATCCAGCTCTGGTGTTAGTCCATTTTCTCTCACAGTGAGCTGTCCGTGAGAAAGTGTTTGTGTTGCAAAAGGGGGTGGTTGAGTTCCTAAGTATCCTACCTGGTAGGATGGGGTAAAGATGTTACAGGGAAGGGGATACCAAGTCTCACCATCAAGTGTCCCACTTCCACTCACCAAAGACCCCTCATCCAGCTGATCCTCGTGCACTGGTCCACCCCAAGGAATGGAGCTAACAGCAATGGCCGTGTCCTGGCCACCTGGATGTCAGATACCCGGGGACTAGCGGGTGGGACACATTCAGGTTTCTCACATACCCTTGCCCTATGCAATGTAGCTGCATCTGTTTCACAAGGGAACCAAGAAAGGAAATTCACATTCCATTGATCTTTGCCTTTTCGGTGCTCCACAGTGAAACAGTAAGGTTGCAGGTCTATCTAAGAACCATCATATGACTCAAGGGTTAGAATCTTTCCGTTGGCTAATCCAAACTAGTGGAGAATGATCCGTGACAAACATGAACTATTTTCTTAGTAGGTAATATCTTTTGTGGGTAATTGGCCACTTCATGGCAAAAGTCTTTAATTCCAGCACAAAGTAATTCTGTTCACGTGGGAAAAGTTTGCAATTAATAAATAAGATAGGATGTTCCAGTCCATCGCAAATTTGGGACAAGACTGCTCCTAGTCCTGTAAGGGAGGCGGCTGTAATCTACTACCTTTAGGATCGGGTTCTGGCACAGGGTTTGTTTTAGGTTGTTGTAACATACATCGTCCTCGTCAGTCCAATGAATTTTTGGGGGTTCGGCGTTCTTTAATTTGTCTGTCAGTTTAGCTGCCCTGTCCCAGAAGTTAGGGATAAACCTACAGCAATAACCAGTCAACCCTAAGAATGCTCTGAGGTCTCTCTTAGTTTTAGGCGTAGGTGTATCTAGAACAGCCTTCATTTTCTTGCGTTGAGGTTGGACACTACCATTCCCTACAAAGAGGCTGAGGCATTTTGCTGCTGGTTGGGCCAGCCTGCATTTGGCTGGATTGGGAAGTTAAGCCAGCTTCTCTGAGGGCTCTCCTAATAGTAAAGAGATGGAAAAGATGGTCTTCCCTGGTTTTAGTATAAATGACTATATCGTCAATATAACCTCCACAGAAGTAGGGCTGTAATATTTTGTCCATAAGTCGTTGGAAAGTGGCAGGGGCCCTGTGTAAGCCAAAAGGGAGGACTTTGAACTGGAACAGTCCTGGGGGCATCAGGAAAGCTGTTTTCTCCTTATCAGGTCCATGTACTGGGACCTGCCAGTACCCCTTGGTTAGGTCTAGGGTAGATAGAAAGATGCGTGGCATGGGATAGGCATTGAAATCGGAGATGGCATTAACTTGGCGGAAGTTTATGCAAAACCTCCAGGAATGGTGCAGTTCTGTGACCAATACTATAGAGGAGGACCAAGGGTTTGAAGAGGCTTCAATAATATTCACTCTTAACATTTTATTTACTTTTTACGTTCTTCCTCACTATCTGTTTAAAGGCTTCCAAGAGTCTATATGGTTTCAGATGGACCATATTTCCTTTGGGTGTTCTAATATATTTATAGGTGCCTTTCACTGTTCCTGGTTTCTCCAAGAATACATCGGGAAATGCTGTAATTAAATCCTTTAAATCTTCTTGTTGATTAGATAGCTCTTGGGGAATTAATTCAAAGTTATCTATTTCTTCTGGTACCAAACAGGATCGAATCGTAGCATTGGAGGCTAAAGGATTTTCCTTCCACCCTCTTAAGAGATTTACGTGGTATAGACGGGTCTTTTGTTTTCTGTCAGGTTGGGCTACCTTATAACTACGGTTTCCTGTTCGTTCCAATATTTCATATGGCCCATGCCACTTAGAGACAAGTTTGTTTTCTGAAGTAGGTAAGAGGACAAATTCTTTTTGTCCTACTGTAAAGAAAGACCGGTGGGGGTGTCTGTACTTCTGCTCTTTATATGGTAGAGGAGAGGCACAGAAGACCCCAGCCAAGATTCTCTAGTACGGTAGCAATGGACGAGCAATCAAGGCCTAGCTTCTCAGGAGGTGATGCGGGCTGGTTCTTAAGTACAGTGTAGTCCCCAAGCCCCCACAAAGGAATGTCCACACACTGTATTGGTTAGAACACAGTCTTTATATAATCAATGTTCAAGGTTATGTACACTTATCATAATAACTCACTTTGTACTCAGGAAAATCAACAATGGCAAATATATACAATTCTAAAGTGGTACCACCCTTTGTATTAGACCTCATTAAAGGGCATCAACAATACTGTAACAATGTCACACAGATCAATAGAGTGAAACCAGCAATAGAGAGAGGAGAGAAAATAAGATGGTTGAGCAATAGGCAGAATACTGGCCCCTACCACTAGACACAGTTCTGTGTGGAGATCCCCCCACCTGGGCAACCTGTAAAATAAAGATATAGCACAAGCCCAGTCCATATATTGTTCTGCAAGTCTTATTTCCTCCTATAATGTTTTTACCCCCCCAATGTACCTGGTGGCGTCGAGTTCTTCGAAGAGGCGTCGACAGATCCTTCTTGAGCGACCCCCTTTCAAGCGGGAGTCACGGATCGTCGAGAGGTGTCGAGAAGCGGCGACGGGGAATCGACGTCCCTTCTTGAATGCCTTCCCTTTCAAGCGGGAGACACGGGGCGTCGAACGTCCGTCGACAAACAGGGTAGAACGGCGTCGATGAGGCGGCAGCTTCGTCCGAGCGGTGCTCGTCGGCGTCGGAGCGTCGGCGTCCTGCAAGGCAGAGGCGTGCGGGGCACCTCGGTGACAATAGTTCTGGACCGCAAAGATTGTGGAGACGGAGGCCCAGCAAGGGCGTCGAGTCGTTCGGGTCTTTGTGGTCTTCGGGTGGCGGGAAACCCACCGGCAGGTTTCTCCTTGGCGCGTTGGTCGTCCTCGACTTTCTCCGGCAGGATAAAGCGGTCGACGGTGCGGACGAGGGAGTCCTTCGATTCGAATGTTCTTAGGCAAAGGAGCGGACGGCTCCAGTCGTCGGCGGCACTGCGTCAAGTGGTTCCCACGGCTGGGCAACACAACTTCGACGGGCCTCCAGCGGTTACGCAAACCTGCGAACCCTGGTCGACGGCAATGGACTTCGACGGCGGCGATGTCCGGGTGCTTCACTTCGATCTCCTCGGCGGTCCCGTCTCGGGTCGGCAGCCTTTCGAGGGTCTGTCTTCCAGGGCGCTTCGGCGAAGATGGAGCGGTGCTCGATGGTTCCTCGGAGCACGGGAAGAGGGCGCCTTACCAGGTCCTCTCTCGGGTCAGTCTTCGACGATTTCGGCAGCCTTCGGATCGGTCGAAGCAAATACAACAGCAAGCCTTCTTCTTCCAGCTGGACTTCGAGGATCAGCAGTTCCAGTTACTCTTAGAGTGGAGACTCAGCTCCAGAACGCTTCTGAACGCTTCTGAACGTTCCCTGAACCCTTCTACCAGTGGTGAGAGGTCCCCAGATATACTATTCTGTCTCTCATCCACACTGCTGGCACACACTCAGCAGCCTATCATACAGAAGGGCATTCATGCAGTCAGTCAGCCAATCAGGCACACAGTGCATTCAGGCCACACTCCTCCCTTTCAGACACTCACAACAAGGAATGTGGATTGGGACAAGTACCCAGCCATTCAACACTACACACTGCATTCAGGCCAGTTTCGGGCAGGGCTGTCTCAGTCTTTGTCTCTCATGCCAGAAACCAGACAACCACAACAAGGAGTGTATATTGGTCACACACTCCATTCACCCAGGTCCCACCCACAGGAGGTACCCACAACATACAGTCACTGGGAAGGCTCCAGTCAGTCTAGCTGGGCCTTCACAACAACACCATATATGGAACTTCCACCCAACAGCCAGTCAGGGGGAAGGGACAGAGTCAGGGCTTCCCAGGACTTTAGGAAAACAAGGTAACAGGCAATAGAAAGCAAGAGGCCACAGGGGCCATCTTGTTTCCTATCAGGAATCAACTGATCCCCATGGCAGGGCCTTGGTATCCCAAAATGGAGGACACCCAGAGCACCTGTCAAATTCAGCATGGAGCTGCCACCAGCCCATACCCTGCTCTGTGGGCCACCCACAGGTGCCCAAAAACATACACTAGGGGCACAGGGTTGTACCCCTACCCATGGGTGCCATAAGGGTATCCCATGGGTCTGTTCACCAAACCAAAAGAGAGAGCTGCACTGCCAGGAGTCCCACATGGACCCCTGGGCAGAAAACATGACAGATCACACAATAAAAAGCAGTAAAGGACAAGGATTCAGAGGCCCTGTCCCTCTGATGCATTTCCAGCATCACAGTCGCCCCCCCCAGACTGAGGTGGAGGGTGTCTAATCTCCCACGGGATAGACACCCTCATCCAGATGGTCAACATACCTTCTGGAAAGGCCATCTGCATTATCGTGACTCTTCCCTGGTCTGTGCTATATGGTGAAGTCTAGCCCTTGCAGGCTAATGGACCACCTGAGCAATTTCGGATTCTCACCCTTCATTTGCATAAGCCACTTCAGGGGCTTATGATCTGTTTGGACCTTGAAGGTAGACCCCGTAAGGTAGGGCCTAAAACGCCTAAGGCTCCACACTATGCTAAAACATTCATTTTCAACAGTAGCCCACCTAAGCTCTCTACCCTTGAGTTGTCTACTGATGAATATGATAGGATGTTCTCTCCCTTTGTCATCTAACTGGGACAAGACAGCTCCAATTCCGGTGTCGCAGGCATCCGTCTGGACGATAAAGGGTCGGCTGTAGTCAGGCGCACACAACACAGGTGCCCTACACAGACTTTCTTTCAAGCCATCAAAGGCCCTCTGACAGTCTTCGGTCCAATTAACCTTCCTAGGCTGTTTGGGTGAAGTTAGAGCTGTCAGGGGTGCAGCTATGGGTCCATAGTCTGCCATGAAATTGCGATAGTACCCAGTGAGGCCCAAAAAGGCTCTCACCTGGGTTTGAGTAGTGGGAGTCTCCCAGTTCTGTACATCCTGTACTTTACTGGAGAGAGGTTGGATTTGACCCCCTCCTACCTCATGACCAAGATAGGTAACTTTCCCCTGAGCTATCTGGCACTTGGTGGCCTTGATAGTGAGGTTAGCCCTTTTCAAGGCCTGCAACACCTTATCCAGATGTGTCAAATGCTCTTCCCAGGTGGAACTGTAGACGGCAATGTCGTCTAAGTAAGCCACACAAAAGGCTTCCAGCCCACTGAGCGCATGGTTGACCAATCTCTGGAAGGTGGCAGGGGCATTCTTCAACCCAAAAGGCATGACCCTAAACTGGTAGAGTCCCTCAGGTGTTGAGAAGGCCGTCTTTTCCTTGGCATGGTCCGTCAGAGCTATTTGGCAATAGCCTGAGGTAAGGTCAAAGGTGCTCACAAATTTGGCAGCACCTATGGTGTCCACGAGCTCATCAGCCCTGGGCAATGGGTGTGCGTCAGTTTTGGTGACGGCATTGACTCCTCGGTAGTCCACACAGAACCTCCAATCCTTGGTACCCGCCTGGGAACTTGCCTTGGGGACAAGGACCACTGGACTGGACCAGGGACTGGTTGAGGGTTCAATAACACCCAGATCCAACATCTTGGCGACCTCAGCCTGGATGTGGTTCTTGACGGTATCTGACATACGGTAGCACCTGCTTTTGACAGGCACACTGTCACCAGTGTTAATTTCATGCCTACACCACGGTGTAAGGCCTGGCGTCAGTGAAAACAGAGAGGCATACTGTTGGAGCAAAGCCCTGCAGGCCCTCTGTTGCTCTGTTGTCAAATCCGGAGAGAGATGTACTCCCTCCACTGAGCCATCCTGAGGGTTGCTATGCAGCAAATCAGGAAGGGGCTCACTCTCATCCTCTTCTTGCCCTGAAGCTAGCAAGAGACATGAGACTTCTGCTCGCCGGTGGAAAGGCTTAAGCCTGTTGACATGGAATATCTGAGGGGCTACCCCAGAGGCTCCCATGTCAACCAGATAATTGACTTTGCCCATCTTGGAGATGATCCTGAAGGGTCCAGTCCACTTGTCTGCCAGAGCTCTAGGCTTGGTAGGCTCCATCACAAGGATTTCCTGTCCCGGAGTCCAATCCACTTGCGAGGCTTTAAGGTCATGCCAGTACTTATTCAATTCCTGGCTGGCCTTGAGATTTGCTGTGGCCTGACCCATCATCTGTGTCATCCTCCGTCTGAGGCCTAACACATAGTCCCCCACTTGCTTGGCGGGACCTGGAGGGGTGGCTTCCAAGCCTTCTCTGATCAAGGCGAGGGGCCCCCTCACGGGATGTCCAAAGAGTAACTCAAAGGGGCTGAAACCAACACCCTCTTGAGGTACCTCTCTGTAAGCAAACAGCAGGCATGGCAGGAGGAGATCCCATTTCCTCCTTAGGGGTTCTTCCAAAGCCCCTAGCATGCCCTTGAGAGTTTTATTAAATCTCTCAACCAGACCATTGGTCTGGGGGTGGTAAGAGGTGGAGAACTTGTAGGTTACCCCGCACTCTTTCCACATGGTTTTCATGTAACTAGACATGAAGTTGGATCCTCTGTCAGAGACAACCTCCTTGGGGAATCCAACACGGGTGAAAATGCCCAGGAGAGCCCTGGCAACCACCTTGGCAGTAACAGTCCGAAGGGGTATTGCCTCAGGGTACCTGGTGGCATGATCTACCAAGACCAGGATGAACCGATGTCCACCTGAAGTGGGAGGGTCAAGGGGACCGACGATGTCGATGCCCACCCTCTCAAATGGTGTGCCAACCACTGGCAATGGCTGCAGTGGGGCAATGACCCTGCCTCCAGTCTTGCCAGACAACTGACAAGTTGGGCAGGTCCTGCAGTGGGATTCCACCTCTACTCCCTTCCGTGGCCAGTAGAAATGGGCAGAGAGCCTCTGCTTAGTCTTCTTGGTCCCAAGATGACCAGCCAAGGGCACCTCATGTGCCAACTGCAGTAGGAAGGGCCTGTAAACCTGGGGTACCACCAACCTCTTGAGGGCACCAGGTTCAGGCTTAGTGGGCTCACTAACAAGGAGCTCACCCTCCCAATAAATCTGGAATGTCCTAGGCACTTCTCCTTGTGCCTGGGACAGGGCCTGTTTCCTCAGTCCCTCGAGAGAGAGAGTGGCACTCTCTCTGTCCCTTACAGAAGTCTGCCCGGGAGGGTCCCCCTTCAGCTAACAAGCATTGAAGGTCGGGATGATCCTCCGGGTTGAGAACCTCTCCCACAGGAGAGTCTTCTGTCTCTTCTCCCACAGGAGTTGAGTTTGGGTTTTCCACTGGACCCAGCCCGTCCGGAGCATGGATCCCAATGGGTGCTGTCGGAACAGCAGGAAGAGAAGGTGTTCCCTCCACAGAGGTGGCCTTCTTGGTCTTCCTTCCTTTTGACTTCGGCCTCGCCTTCGGCTCGGGTACCTGACCCACAGCCAGATCCGGTGTCACCTGTGACCTAGTGACTGCAGCAGCAGTCATGGGAAGACCATCCGAGATCAACCCCAACTCTACTAGATCATTTCCTAACAGAATGTTAGCAGGGACATTGTCCTGAACCAGGACAGGAAGCTTTGCTGTCTTGTCTCCAATCATGAGTGTGACTAAGGCTACAGGTGATAATTTGGGAGGCCCACCAGCTAACCTGGTGGTTTGCAGAGGAGCACCTACATAGTCCTCTGGCTTGAGCAGGGTCCTGTCCACCACTGTCATGCTTGCCCCAGTGTCTCTCAAACCAGTAGAAGGCTGGCCATTCAAGAGGACACTTCTCAAAAACCTACGCGTGTTCTGTGGGATAGTCGCCAGTACTTCTGCATACTGGTCCCAGGCCCCAATGGACACTAAGGAAATCTCTACCGGAGCACCAAATGTGATCCCGGTAGAGGAGGGGAGGACAGTGGCCTCCACCTCAGACACGGGGTAAGGGTAGGTCAGGCTGACAGCCTGTACTCCAAGTGCCTTACCTTTACACTTGGAGTCACCTCTTTTGTGATCCAGAGCCCCACAGTCCCAACAAGCGCCAGGAGTGCGGGGTACGGTACTGGAACCACCGGGAGCCTGCTTTGCAGCAGGTGGACCACTACTCTTATTCCCACCCACAGATGACTTATTCCCACTAGATTTTTGGGTCTTGGGAGAGGAAGGTTTAGGTTTACCCGACTGTGACTGCTTGTGGGACTCCTCAGCTTTCTGAGAGGCCCCCTTTTCTTTGTCCTTGTCCTTCCCACTGGAGTCCTTAGGGGACACCCGGTGGGAGACCCACTTGTCAGCCAACCTAGCCAGCTTAAAGGGGTCCAAAATGTTCTGGTCAGCCACATACTGACGCAGCTCTTGTGAACAGGCTTCAGAAAAATGCTCAAAAAACAAGAGGTGGGACAATTCAACAAAAGTCTTAACCTTGTATCCATCGATCCACCCCATCATGTTCATGTGCGCAGCACTCACCCAGTCAACCCAAGACACATTCTCTCTTTTCTTAAAATCCCTGAACCTTCTAAGGTATTGGGTAGGTGTCTTGCCAAACTTGGCAATCAAAGCAGACTTCATACACTCATACTGACCCCTTTCTTCCACACTCAGCTTCAGAATACAGTCATATCCAGTTTGAGGCACTCTGCTTAACAAACACTTAGCCCAATCTCTTTTATCAACATCATGAATCGCACAAGCCATTTCAAACGCTTCAATCCATTGGAGGATATCTGAACCCTCCACAAATACACCAACCAAATCTTTCATAAACTTGGTGGCTGGGGACCTGACACTCTCACTGGTTTTAACTGAAGTCTCCACTCTAGCTTTCTCTAGCTGGATTCTCTGACATTCAGTGTCCTGGCTCTTGAGTTCAAGGTCCTTATTCTTGAGCTCCACTTGTTGAGCCAACTCCTCTTTCTTAAGTTCAGCATCTATTTCCAACTTGCGGTATTCAAAGGCCAATTTCATCCTTAATAACTCAAGCTCCAAGGAATTGCTGGGGTTTGGAACAGAGGCAGCAGGAATGGCGGCATTCCCAGAAACAGATTCAGCAGAAACCCCAGGGGCAGAGTCCTCATTGGTTGCATTCCCCCCCTCATCAAGAGTTTCACCATCAGTCTGGTAGTCCACCAGGGCAGCTATCAGCTCAGCCCTAGACTTATCCACAAAGTCTAACTCCCTGGCTTCACAAGCACTCTGGAGAGCCTCCAAGCTCATCCGAGTCAATTTGCCATTTGCAATAGACTCCATTGTTTGTAATGCAGTTATCTTGTACACAACTAAACCTTAATTTAATAAAGTGCGGATATCCTTCGTAAGTGGCACGGTTGTACACTGATTCTTAAAACCATAAGCATCCCACCGCTGCCACCAGCTGTAAAGAAAGACCGGTGGGGGTGTCTGTACTTCTGCTCTCTATATGGTAGAGGAGAGGCACAGAAGACCCCAGCCAAGATTCTCTAGTACGGTAGCAATGGACGAGCAATCAAGGCCTAGCTTCTCAGGAGGTGATGCGGGCTGGTTCTTAAGTACAGTGTAGTCCCCAAGCCCACACAAAGGAATGTCCACACACTGTATTGGTTAGAACACAGTCTTTATATAATCAATGTTCAAGGTTATGTACACTTATCATAATAACTCACTTTGTACTCAGGAAAATCAACAATGGCAAATATATACAATTCTAAAGTGGTACCACCCTTTGTATTAGACCTCATTAAAGTGCATCAACAATACTGTAACAATGTCACACAGATCAATAGAGTGAAACCAGCAATAGAGAGAGGAGAGAAAATAAGATGGTTGAGCAATAGGCAGAATACTGGCCCCTACCACTAGACACAGTTCTGTGTGGAGATCCACCCACCTGGGCAACCTGTAAAATAAAGATATAGCACAAGCCCAGTCCATATATTGTTCTGCAAGTCTTATTTCCTCCTATAATGTTTTTACCCCCCCAATGTACCTGGTGGAGTCGAGTTCTTCGAAGAGGCGTCGACAGATCCTTCTTGAGCGACCCCCTTTCAAGCGGGAGTCACGGATCGTCGAGAGGCGTCGAGAAGCGTCGAGGAACTCTGTGTTCGGCGACGGGGAATCGACGGCCCTTCTTGAATGCCTTCCCTTTCAAGCGGGAGACACGGGGCGTCGAACGTCCGTCGACAAACAGGGTAGAACGGCGTCGATGAGGCGGCAGCTTCGTCCGAGCGGTGCTCGTCGGCGTCGGAGCATCGGCGTCCTGCAAGGCAGAGGCGTGCGGGGCACCTCGGTGACAATAGTTCTGGACCGCAAAGATTGTGGAGACGGACGCCCAGCAAGGGCGTCGAGTCGTTCGGGTCTTTGTGGTCTTCGGGTGGCGGGAAACCCACCGGCAGGTTTCTCCTCGGCGCGTTGGTCGTCCTCGACTTTCTCCGGCAGGATAAAGCGGTCGACGGTGCGGACGAGGGAGTCCTTCGATTCGAATGTTCTTAGGCAAAGGAGCGGACGGCTCCGGTCGTCGGCGGCACTGCGTCAAGTGGTTCCCACGGCTGGGCAACACAACTTCGACGGGCCTCCAGCGGTTACGCAAACCTGAGAACCCTGGTCGACGGCAATGGACTTCGACGGCGGCGATGTCCGGGTGCTTCACTTCGATCTCCTCGGCGGTCCCGTCTCGGGTCGGCAGCCTTTCGAGGGTCTGTCTTCCAGGGCGCTTCGGCGAAGATGGAGCGGTGCTCGATGGTCCCTCGGAGCACGGGAAGAGGGCGCCTTACCAGGTCCTCTCTCGGGTCAGTCTTCGACGATTTCGGCAGCCTTTGGATCGGTCGAAGCAAATGCAACAGCAAGTCTTCTTCTTCCAGCTGGACGTCGAGGATCAGCAGTTCCAGTTACTCTTAGAGTGGAGACTCAGCTCCAGAACGCTTCTGAACGCTTCTGAACGTTCCCTGAACCCTTCTACCAGTGGTGAGAGGTCCCCAGATATACTATTCTGTCTCTCATCCACACTGCTGGCACACACTCAGCAGCCAATCATACAGAAGGGCATTCATGCAGTCAGTCAGCCAATCAGGCACACAGTGCATTCAGGCCACACTCCTCCCTTTCGGACACTCACAACAAGGAATGTGGATTGGGACAAGTACCCAGCCATTCAACACTACACACTGCATTCAGGCCAGTTTCGGGCAGGACTGTCTCAGTCTTTGTCTCTCATGCCAGAAACCAGACAACCACAACAAGGAGTGTATATTGGTCACACACTCCATTCACCCAGGTCCCACCCACAGGAGGTACCCACAACATACAGTCACTGGGAAGGCTCCAGTCAGTCTAGCTGGGCCTTCACAACAACACCATATATGGAACTTCCACCTAACAGCCAGTCAGGGGGAAGGGACAGAGTCAGGGCTTCCCAGGACTTTGGGAAAACAAGGTAACATGCAATAGAAAGCAAGAGGCCACAGGGGCCATCTTGTTTCCTATCAGGAATCAACTGATCCCCATGGCAGGGCCTGGGTATCCCAAAATGGAGGACACCCAGAGCACCTGTCAAATTCAGCATGGAGCTGCCACCAGCCCATACCCTGCTCTGTGGGCCACCCACAGGTGCCCAAAAACATACACTAGGGGCACAGGGTTGTACCCCTACCCATGGGTGCCATAAGGGTATCCCATGGGTCTGTTCACCAAACCAAAAGAGAGAGCTGCACTGCCAGGAGTCCCACCATACATTGGCCATCTGCATACGATCGCGTTCCTAACGGGGCCATATAGCAGATACTGGCCTTGGTGAATTCCCATGTTGCCCACTATTTCCTGAAAGGGTATAAAGGTAGCATCCCGAAGCAAGTCCCCAATCGTGGCAATGCCCCTGGATTCCCAGTGTGCTAGAAGCTCATTATGGACTTGGGTTGCGGCTGGAAACAGCGACACTAGAGGGATATGCATAGATAAGGGATCTTTCATCCTAATCAGTGCTAACGCCCGGTCCCACACTTGCAACCCTAGCCGTATAAGGTGCGTTTGCTGTCCAGGGTGAGGCCTTTTATACCATTGTAATTCCTTAAGGAAGAAGTGCAGTTCCGTAGGTTGAAGTAGCTGCCTGTCTGAGTTAGGTTTATCTGCCAGCCAGTTCACTACATGTTGTAATTGGCCCACCAGGTAGTAGTGTTCAAGGCACGGTGCTCTAATGCCACCTTCCTTGTGGAGTCTTTGTAGTAAAGTCTATGCAAGTCTGCATCTGCCACTTTTCCACAAGAATTCTCTGCATAGGGAGTCTATAGTTTTGAAAAAGGACCTTGGTATGCAGTATGATATGTTAGTGAAGTAGTGTAAAAGCCTCGGGAGAGCGACCATTTTAAGTAGCGCAGCTCTGCCCATAAGTGAGAGGGGTAATGTGTTCCAGAACCTCATTGAACTCCTAATGCCGTCAAGGGCTTTTAGGTTATTGTTATTATGTTCCTGGAGGGGGTCAGGTTATATATCAATCCCTAAGCAGCGAAATGTGGAAACAGACCATTTCAAGGCCAGTATCGGGAGTTTGTGTTTTTGTATCTTGCCCATTCCCGCTATTGGAAACAGGATGATTTTTCCATACTGATCCTAATGCCAGAAAGTTTTGAGAAGTGTGTGAGGTCTTCTAGTATAAGTTCAAGGTTATCCTCTGGGTTTTGCACGTATATGAGTGTGTCATCGGCATACATGGGGAGCAAATGGTGCATTCCATGAACTAGTATGCCCGCTTCCCTATATTCTGTCCTCATATATGACGCTACTGCTTCCATGGGCAGTATATACACTAGCTGGGATAGGGGCCAACCCTGCCTGGTGGCTTTCTGCAGTACCCAAGGACTGAAACTCTGGCAGCGGGTTTAGTGTATACTAGTTCGACCCATCTTATGTAGTTTGGGCTGAAGCCAAACTTGCATAACGTAGCGTATAACCATTCCCATTTGATAGAATTGAATGCTTTCACTGTATCTAGTGTTGCGATGGCGCATGGCAGATCCCAGGACGCCGTGCTATACATGGTGTGATGTACATGATGTGATGTAGGCGTCGTAGGTTCCACAAAATGTTCCTCCCTGGTACATAACCGGTTTGGTCCGGGTGCACCAGCATATGCGCTACTCTCTTCAATCTATTGGCTAGTGCTCCCGTGAGGATTTTGATTTCCTGATTAAGCATGTACAGAGGCCTATTGGAGCTGCACTCTTGTGGGAGTTTATTGGGTTTCAGCAGAGGTATGATCACAGATTCTCTTAGACTTGGTGGGAGGATACCTGATTCGTAAGCTTCGTTCAACGTGTTTAGAAGGTGAGGGGCCAATTCAGTGGCAAAAGCTTTATAAAATTCACTGGGCAAGCCGTCTGTGCCCCGGGTTTTACCTGTGGGCAATGTTCTTATTGTATTCACCAGTTCTTCTACCGTGATTGGGGAGTCTAGTTCCCTTATCATCTCCTCGTCTAGTCTAGGAAGGTTCATGTCACTCAACACTTCCTCTATTTCTGCCCTATTAGGTTGGGAATCTATGTGGAATAGATTGTAGTAGAAGCTTTAAAATACTTTGTTGATGCCCATTTGTGTGTTGCACGGGGCGCCTTGCTGTGTAAGAATTGAGTAGATAGGTGTACGGTGTTCCTCTCTCTTGTATAGCCAGGCGAGCAATCTTCCTGGCTTATCCCACTCTGTGTGCTGTCTCTCTATGTACTCGTTATAACTATACTTGCCCAGCCTGTCACAATTGTTCAGGCATTGTAGTGTTTTGTTGAATCTTTCTACCAATACGTCTGTTTGGGGATGGTAAACTGAAGTTCTTAAGATGGTGATATGGAGCAGCTCCTTGACTTCACCCATGAGCTTGCTTATGCAATTGTATCCTTGATCCGTCAGGAAATACGGTGATAGGTGTTTTAAAGTCTGCTGGGTGGTGTTGTTTCCGCATAAGAAATGCCTCGGGGTATCTGGTTGCATATTCGACAATAACAAGTACATATTTGTTACCCAGTCTAGAGGGTTCCAAAGGCCGAATGATATCCATCCCAATCCTTGAAAAAAGGGACTTCTATTATTGGTAAAGAATTCAAAGGGGCAGGCAAGGGAATGTGAGTACTGGTTTTCTGACATGTTTCACATGTCTGAATAAAGTTTTTATATCAGCATGGATACCTGGGCAGTAACACTTCCCACTGATATGTGCCTGGGTCTTAGATGGTCCTACGTGTCCCCCTGACAGATGAGAATGTGCAATCTCTAGTATGATCTTCCGGTGGGCTTTGGGGATTATCAACTGAGTTTTACTTAAGCCTTCTGTGGATGTTTCCTTTCTATACAGTAATCCTTGTTTTAGGGAAAAGAAGTAATTCCCTTTTCTACTCCCTCTCCTTTGGGAATTGCTTGTAAGAAAGCCTCAGCGAGGGCTCCATCGTTTCGCTGAGCGAAGGCTAGGTCGGAAAAGATAAGCTTTTTTTTCTCTGTTCTCTTCAGTTGTAGAAGTTTCATCAGCTTCCCCAAAGCTTAAGGCACCTCTCTCAGTATCTTCCAGTTCACTCTCTCTAAAACGAGGAAATTGAGCCTTTTCAAGAATTACCAGTGCAATTGTGACCCCACGATGCACTTCAAATGGAATTTCACCATGGTTCTATAAGAGAACACTTATGTCTCCCCGGAAGTCAGGATCTATGACGCCTGCCAGAACATCTAGACCAAACTTCCAGGCCAGGCCAGATTTTGGGGACAATCTTACATAACACCCAGGAGGGGGGTATCAAATCTAGGTTTGTGGCAATCATTCCGCTCTTCCCTGGAGGGATAGTACCTTCTCTGCTACTACAGACATCAAAGCCTATTGATTCTTTTGTGGCAACAGAGGGGTCTGAGGCTCCATGACGAAGCTTCTGAAATGTGAGGGTTCCCCAATTTCTTTCAATTGAGTCACATCCCACTTCTGACACCACATTTGAGGAAGGCATGGTATCAACAGTAAGACTGACACAAGTGATTACAGTTCATGGGTATTTATTGAACTTCAAAAAGTATCTGAAAAATGCCTATCTAATCCTAAATCTACGCAGTCATAGTAGTGTCTTGTCAAAACAAAAGGGCCTATACTAATAAACCTATTGCCAATCCCTACCTCTAAATACAAATAGTGTGGGAAACAGTGTTATTAAAAAGAAATAAGTGTTCACAAAATGATATGTCAGGAGGTAAAGGCCGTTGGCTTCCCTTCCCCACGTTTTCAGCACAGGACAAAGCGGTTCACTCGAGTGCAGCACAGTCTCTGGCTTCATTCGCACAAGGATACAGTTCAATCATTAGTATCAGGACATTCTGTGCTCAAGTCTCTTTGCTTATTAAAGTCTCTTCATTCAGAGAGCCTGATGCAACCAAATAAACAATACATTATTTTCCTCTTTCAGATTTTCCCACATACTCAATTTGGGTGACTCCCTATTCGCCCCAGATCCCCCTCAGCCAGGCTCAGATCCCTTTAACACAATGTTCATCACCTTGGATCCCCCTCATCTCGGCTTAGATCCTCTTTTATTTTTTTAACATATTTTCATAGAATTTTCCATAACAACCTTAAATATACATCGTTCAAACTCCCCCCCTGGAGGCTATCATATTTAGTCCAATGTTAGAATGTTCCTTCCAATCACATAATGTCCATTATGTGTATTTTATGAGGGCACCATTGAAGCATATAGTAATTCTGGAGATAGTTCAGCACTTCCTCTCAATTACGTTTAAATGTTGCTTGATCCCTTGGAACCGTATGGGTTGCCCATTCCATTGATCTGAATCTCCAAACTTTATGTAACTAGTCAAAGTTCGTGGACCCTTGTTTTTTTCCCATTTCCAGGCCACCACTAACAACCTTGCCATGAGTAGTAATATAAAACTATGCTTCTGCCTTTTGGACTGTCCCTGGTGTTTCGGGTCCCATAGCCTGCAGAGCCAAATTCCTTCATCTTTGAGGTTTTTGCTTGGAAAGATTTTATCCAATTGTTCCTGAGTCTGTTACGAACCCTCACAGGATTTTTTGACAGTATTCCTTGTGGCGCCGCTGGCGTCATATCTCAAGCATCCAGATCCCTACTCCCAAGATGGCCGCTATACCACAGGGTGAAGGTACAGATGTTCTGAAAGCAGTAGAACTTGCTCCACCCATCCACAACGCGAAAGTATTTCCGGCATCAAACACAGTACTGCATCGTGTTGCTACTGTTCACAGAAGCTACGCTCCGTGAGTATTGCTACTAGGAGCTCCTAGATCTTTACAAACTCGCTACCCTTTAATCACGTCTCCTTTGTCTTCCCATTCTTAGGATTCCAAACACTTCGCCCGAGTATCACTGCTCGCTTTCCCAGGAAGTACCTTACCCGGTTCACTTTCGAGACCCGCGTCTCTTAGGTAGACGTACAATCTTTACCCTTTCCTATTCAACATCAGGGTATCTTAGAACACCATTTACTAGTCTGTTTCCTCCCGCTATTCAGCAACTCACGAGATTCGGGCAGGTTTGAACTACAACTCCCAGCCGCCACTTCAACCCGATCGCGGAACTTTTTCCAGAGTCTCTCTTTCTGTCCTCCATTTAGGATCTCGGTATGAAAATCTCCCTCACTCTTTTCTTTCCTTCTTTGTCCTTACTGAATTTGTTTAAGTGTTTGTCTTTCCATTTAGTTACCCGCTCTCTCCCGCCTTTGAAAGTACAACCGACAATAGCTCCTACTACAACTAAACATCAAGGGTAGTATTTACATACAGTTATTTAACTTACCTGTTTCCTTGTTTCTAAATTAACTGTCCCTTCTCATTATAGCCATTTCCGGGACCGGAAAGACACTTTTTTTTTTTAAACTTTATTTATTCAACTTGACAACCCATTGAGGAAAAAACTAAAGCAAGACACAGAACTGATCAGAAAAGGTACATCACTGCATCAGCCTGCAATTCATACAAAGCAGATTCCACAATACAATGCAACAATATTACATGAAACCTTTAGAGCGGATACTGAAGGGAGGCTTACGCCCAGGATTTGGGAGGGAGATAAATCCCGCAAAGAGCTACCGAGAAGAGTGGGAAGGCGGGGGGGTTCCTGAGTCTGAGCTGGAGGACAGAGCAGACATGTATTCGGGAAATCGTCGCCAGATATCCCTAGGTCTGGAGTGAGGGTGTTGCATAGCCCCCCAGGCCTCCTCCGTGTCGTGCGCCCAGGTGACTGCCCGGAGCCATTGGGAGTGTATGGGCGCGTTGGGGCAAAGCCAGCGCAACGAAATACAGCGCACTGCCAGCAACATACAGAGTCCAGCCAATTTCCTGGCGTCCCGTTTCAGACCGGGTAGCTCATGAAAGAGGCAGCACATGGGAGATGGATCTATGGAACAGTCTAGTATGTCTGACATAGAAGAGCATATGTCCTGCCAGTATTGTGTAAGGTGTGGGCAGTGCCAGATCATATGAAGATAAGTAGCTTGGTCGCTTCAACATCTGGGGCAGTGAGGTGAATACTCTTGGAACATGCAGTGTAATTTAGCTGGTGTGTGGTGATACCTGTGCAGTATCTTGAACTGTACTAATTTAAACCTGGAATTGTAGGACACCTCCTGGGTACGCAAACACATTCGGGCCCAGCGCTCATCAGTGATCTCGACTCCGAGGTCTTCCCCCCATTTGAGTTTTAGCTTGACAAAAGAGGGGGCGGCTCTATTCTGCAGCATGTTATAAAGTCTAGATACTTTTCCTTTGAAGGCATCGGAAGAGCACAGTTCAGTTATTATGGGGTCATCCGGAGGGATTGCAGGAAACTCAGGATATTTGGCTTTGAGAACCCTCCGGAGGGAGGAGTATTGCAGCCATGCTGATGGCTTACGTCTAAGGGGTAGAGGAAGGTCCGACCACTCCAGGAGGTTGTCCCATTCAAATACATCGCGTAGGGTCAGGAAGCCAGCTTCCGACCAGCGGGAGACTATAGTTTGAGGAATATATGGGACATCAGGAAAAAAAACCAGAGCGGGAGGTCACCATGGAACGGATTAGGTGTTGCAACCATTACCCATATTCTGGTGAGTGCAAGGGACGTGCTAACCACCGGGTCCAGTGAGTCGGGATCAGATGGAACGGGCTTAAGAATTAGGGAACCAATCGTGCGTTCGCTAACCTTTAGTTTTTCAAGTCGGACATGAGGGGGGGGGGACCTCTGTGCTGGACCAATAGGCGAATTGGGATTGAGCAACTACCCAGTATCTGAGGAAGTCGGGGGCGCCGAACCCACCCAATTCTTTGAGAGTGGTGAGTGTAGTCAGTTTGAGCCGGACTGCACCGGAGTGCCATAGAAAGGTATTAGTAATGCTGCGTAGCCTCTTGAAGAAGCTGTCGCCCGGCCATAGTGGAATGTTTGTAATGCGGTATAGGAGTTGAGGAAGCACAACCATTTTAAGGATACCGATTCTGCCAGCTAAGGAAATGGGGAGTCTAGTCCAACTTGCAGTTTTGGTCGTTAGGTTTGCTAAGTAATTCTGGTAATTGTCGGTGCGCAACTTCTCGACGTGCCGGGAGACCGTCACTCCCAGATAGGTGAAGGTGTAATGGAACCACGTGAACCCCTGAAGGTCGGTGGGTGGTTGTGTGTTGTCCATGAGTGGAAACAAGGTCGATTTAGAGTAGTTTACTTTGAGTCCGGATATCTGACCGAATCGGGTCACGTCATGTAGGATTGGAGCTAGGTTGGCTTCTTTTTGGAGCGGATGTAGAGCAAAGCATCGTCAGCGTATAAGGAGACGATATCAGCCTGCCCCGCTGTGCGTAAGCCCCTGTGAGAATGTGATTGACGCATCATGTCCGCGAAGGGTTCAATTGCTATGTCGAAAATTAATGGGGAAAAAGGACATCCCTGTCGCGTCCCCCTGGCTATCTGGAAGAGGGTGGAACATCTATCCTCGGTGCGGACCCTGGCGACTGGGTTGGTGTAAAGGAGTCGGACCCAGGATTGAAAGTTGGAACCAAAGCTACATTTTGCCATGACTCTCCACACGTACTCCCAAGACACCGAGTCAAATGCTTTCTGCATGTCCAGGGTGGCTGCTACCGCCTGTGTGTTTGGATTAATTCTACTGATCACATTGAAGAGCCGCCTAAAGTTTAGGGATGTGGACCTACCTGGGACGAAACCTGACTGGTCGGGATGTATAATGTGAGGCATGAGTGGAGCTAGGCAGTTAACCAGTAGCTTCGCAAATATTTTAACATCACAGTTTATTAGCGAAAGGGGGCGATATGAGCCACACTGGGTGAGGGGTTTACCAGGTTTGAGGAGTACTGTTATCATAGCCTCACGGAGAGAGGGAGGAAGTGTGCCTACTTCGCAGGCCTCTTCCCATAATGCTAGTAATTGTGGGGCCAGGATAGATTTATAACGTTTGTAAAAGTCCATAGGGAGACCGTCAGGACCAGGGGCTTTGCCCGCAGCAAGTGCATCGATGGCTTCGGTCAGCTCTTCGACGGTGAAAGGTCTATCAAGGGAAGCGGAGGCGTCAAAAGATAGGGCCATAAGAGAGAGTTCCTCTAGGTAAGCGTTGATTTCTGAAATATGAGGCTCATCCGCTTTAGAGTACAGAGATGGGTAAAATGCGAGGAACTCTGTGTTGATGTCCCGAGATGAGGTAGCTAGAGTGCCATTGGTCCTTTCAATTGCTGGGATGTTGGGAGCGCCAAACTCGTGTCGAATTAGCATGGCCATTACTCGGCCCGGCCGTTCGCCTTCCCCATACCGTCTAACTGCCCGGGGATTGTCAAGGAACTTAAGTTCCCGCTCTGCAAGGCCGCGGAACCTATCCAGCTCCTGACCCAGTGCTGCAAGCGCCGTGGAAGAGTGGTTCAGAAAATATTGGGATTCCAGGTCGGCCAGGGACGATTCACAGGCAGCGATATCTTCTCGAATACGTTTTAGAATGCTACAACCTTTAGATATGGCTATACCCCTGACGTATGCTTTGAATGTCTCCCAAATGGTGGCTATTGAGGGTACTGAATCTGTGTTGACCTCAAAAAACTCCTCAATGGAGGACTCAAGTTCAAAAGTGAAGGTATGGTCCACGAGGGCATAGGGCCTCATTTTCCATCGTCTCGCTTTTTCAGAGTCATGTCCCCAAATTAGAGAGACTACCACCGGGGAGTGATCGGACAGCGTTCTGGGGAGGATTGCCAGGTGGGACAGGCACCTTATTAGTATGTCGGACACTAGCCATCTATCTATTCTTGAATGTGAATCATGTACCGATGAGTAATAGGTGTACGTGCAGGAGTTTGGGTTCATCAAGCGCCAAGCGTCGACCATAGCCAGTCGGGGTAAAGTTGTGAGGATCGTGTAGGCTGCCCTTGAAAGCTGGCGAGGTCTGGAGCCCAACCTATCTAGGGTAACATCTAAAATCGTGTTAAAGTCTCCACCCCATATGATCGGGGTCTGGGGGTAACTTTCAAGTATCGAGGCCAGTTGCAGGTAAAAATCAGGGTCGTCTATGTTAGGCCCATATATATTCAAAATGGCTACCTCTTGATTTTGTAATTTACCAACAATGAGTACATATATGAGTACATATATCCCAAGGGGGTCAACATGCGAATGGGAGCAACCGAATTTAAGGTTCCTATGGATTAGGGTGAGGGTACCTCTGCTTTGAGTAGAGTAATTTGTGTAGTACCTCTGGGATCCCCATTGTTTAGCGAATCTCTCGCATTGTTTGGAGCGTGCGTGGGTTTCTTGCAAGCATAGGACTTGGATACCATGATGCTCAGCATAGAGTTGTATTTGTCGTATCTTTCTGCTAGACCTCTAACATTCCAGCTCATGAAGGTTATGGTGTTATTCGCCATCTGTGTGGAGTGGTGGTCTGACTTTTGTACTGTGGGTTTGTGTTGGTCCACGCCTTCTCGGCTTAGGCCCATGCGTTACCCCATCCGGGGTCCTGTGTAGTATTAGTATGTCACGTGTGCCCTCTCTGGTGGTTGCCAAGATTTTTCCAACATAACTCCCAATCCCCCCGACCCCTGCCCACATCCCTCCCCCAACTTGAGGAATGAAACCCAATACCCAACAAATCATCAACAAACAACTCGGCATCAGCGCCTGGGGGGCTGTTAGCAGTCCTAACAGTGGCGCGTCGGACTGGAAGAGGGTGAGGATAGTACAAAATACAGTAGGAGTAACAAGTGCGTTCAGCTTAGGTTACATGAGTGGAGGATTTATGGTAAGACAGGTGGGTCCCCGCAACATGTTTATGCATTACCATTGATTCCAGCCATGACACATCATGCTTGCAAGCATTTCGCTGAGCCCGGCTCCCCTGCAGGGGGGCCGGCCCACTACAAGCCCTAGGGTGACCGTAGGGTATCAATAATAGTCAAACAAAGTGAGATTCTTCCCCTAGGGACGGTCAAAGCACGGAGGGTCAACCCAACAGGAATAATCAGAAGTACATTCAGAGTAGGGGTGCGTGGTCTAGAACCTCTATGAGTGAGCTTAAATGCGGCCCATCACTGCCCCAACTCAACAAATAGGTCCCATAACAGGTTGGGCCTGTGGCAGCAGTGGATTAGCCAGGGAAGTGCTCATCGAGGAACCTAGCGGCCTCCTCCGAGATCGTAAAAAAGAAAGTTTTGTTGGAGTGTTCAATGCGTAATTTTGCGGGAAACAGCATGGAATACCTGACTCCTAAGTCTCGAAGTCTCTTTTTTACAGTTATAAACGATTGGCGCTCCCGTTGCACCGGCACTGAGTAGTCTGGCTAGAGGTGGATCCTATTTTCACCCAGGAGAAGTTCTCCCTTGATCCTGGCCGCTCGTAGGAGGGCATCGCGGTCCCGGAAATTTAGAATCCTGGCTATAATGGGTCGCAGTGGTGCGCCAGGTCTGGGTTTTGCGGCCAAGGAGAGGTGTGCTCTCTCAATGGCGAATTGCGAGGAGAGTTTAGGGACATCAAGGAGTGTCATTAGGATGCGTTCCACATAGTCCTCCATGGGCTCTGAGATATTGTCCTCGGGTACTCCAATAATGCGCAAATTGTTCTGTCTCGAGCGGGATTCGAGGTCGTCATTTTTCTTCTCCACCGCCGTCACCCGGTTGGTGAGCGTGGAGACTGCAGCGCGTAGAGAGCCCAGGTCGTCTTCGGCAACTCCCAATCTGGTTTCGACCTCAGCGACTCTTCCATCCGTTTTTTCGATATGGGCTTTAATGGAGGAGTTGGTCCCATTCATGTCATCTAGTTTTGTATGGAGTGTAGTGAAGCCATCCCGAATATATTCCAGCATCTTCTGCGAGTCGCCTGAAGCCGATGGGGCAGAGGTAGTAGGTTGCCCCTCGGGGTCCTCTGGGACAGGCTTGGACGGCGTTTTAGTGAACATGTTTAATGAGCCTTGCTTTTTCCCAGCACCAGCTCCCTTGGTCATGCTGAGGGTTGGGTTCAGGGTCCGGACGAAAGTAGGCACTCAGAGGTAGTGAGAATCCCACAATAATAGTTGCAGATTAGGGATACTTGGGCCTACAGTTATGTAGCTCTCTGGGCCTGTGGGTCAGTGTACAACTTATGGCAGGGTTATGCTCCCAATCCTCTTTCCAAGAGATTTGAGCGTGCCCTGATGGGCCGGGCCTGCCCTTGTGGCGGCAGCGGTGGGGGCCCCCGGGATAGAGTCTGTGGCAGCGAAGGCACCAGTGGTTCAACACAGCAGGACCGGTTTAGCATGGGACGGGTGCCGGGGCCCAGGGCTGTGCCCCTTCACACCAAGTGGGCGTTTCACAGGCACCGAGATCAATGCTGTGTAGGGTTCACAGGGTTGGATTAGCCAGTCAGGTGAGTATACAGACTAGGGGGGAGCCCCAAAACAGATCCAGTATCCGGGTGTCTCCAATGATATCAGATCCTCTGGTTGAGTAGGAAACGCTAGGCAAATAATTCGGGTTCAGGAACCAGGAACCTAGACAAGAGTGGGACCACAGAGGAAGTGTGGCTCCCCTGGTAACGACCGTGTGGTAGGACTATCTGGGTAAATGTAGCTTTTCGGCCCTGTTGTTCAGGGTCAGTGTCCAGTTTGCAGCAAGGTGCGCTTCAAGCTTTCCTGTTAAGTCTAGTATGTGTCCCCAAATGTGCAGGACTCAGACACGTGGGAGGGCGACATCTAAGGCAGAGTCGATGGGGGATGAAGGCACTGATGGTCCAGTATAGCCGGGTCAGCTCAGTGTAAGGCAGGCGCTGGAGCTCAGGGGGGCGTGTGGTGAGTGACCGAGTCACCGCAGCGCTGGTGCATAAGGTGCCGGCACAGTGGTCATGGATTAGAGTGGGTAGAGAGCGCGCTATCAGGGATTCCCCCGTTGGTCCTTCAGTAGGATGTTAGTATATTGGGTATGAAGAGGTGGGGGGGAGTGGAGACCCCCACAGTGTCCGGGGTGATGAGGGCTTCAGGCCCCGAGTCGCTCCCCCGGGGGCGCTCAAGTTGTGGGTGGCTTAAGTAGCTGCGGTGGGAGAACTGAATGCCACTGCAGATCCGCACACTGTCGGGGGAGGAGAGGGCCCCAGGCCAGTCCACGGCTGCAGGAGTAGGATCCCTGCTTTCACTTTCAAGCCCGCTCCCCGCCACCCGCCCCCCTTACCTTGATGTCGGACCGTGGCCCGAGCGCCGCAGGAGGGGGTGAGCGAGGGAGACGGGCCGCACCGTAGCGCGGGACAGTCGCGGCGGCTCCGGCCGTTCGCAGCTCCGGCTCCGAATGAGAGGGGGAGCACAGGTCTCAAGCTCCGGGCACCAGCCTGTGATGGTACAGTGCAGCCGCAGGTCCGCCAGGAGATTCATTGGGCTGCGCGGCTGTTCAGCGCAGGACGTGCGCTCTGATGCCCCTCCCCCACACAGGCCGCCTGCACCGGGGGGTCGGTGGCTTCACTGGTCCGAGCTCCACGGAGCTCTGTCCCCGGGGGAAAACAGCCATCAGCAGCGCCTCGTAGTCGGTGGCGATAGCGAGGTTCACAGGGTGTCTCCAGATCCCAAATTTGGCTTGAGTGTGGAAAACAGTTCAATCTCGCAGCCACGGCAACAATGAATGTTCCAAATGTATTTTACGAGGTTATATCGACGGATATGGGCCCTCGTAGTCCGGAGCTACACACTCAGGTGGCCATCTTGCTTCGACGCAACAGCGCCCCCCCCCCCGGGACCGGAAAGACACTTTGACATCTCAAGGACAACTCAACGGTGACTAGCCTCCCCCTGAAGACGTCCACCTGAAACACCCCGCATCCTACTTTCGACGAAAACCATCATCAGGGTTTTCTTCCCCTCAAGGGTTTCCCTGGTGTTTTCACACGGTGCAGACTTACCCTGCACGGTGGAAAGACGCTAGGTGAATCACTCCTATCCACAATCGGCTGTTGAAGACCAGGTAGGATTTTGTATCTTTACACTTGTGTATCATATATGGAGGTGATAGTGTGCTTATCTGAGTAAGTTAGATAACAGAGTCCCTACCCAGAAAGGTCTAATTATTGGGCATTCCCACCAAATATGTTGCCAATCTCCTTCAATTCTACACCCTTTCCAGCATAGGGCCGATACATTGTGTGCAATCTGTCGTGAGTATAGTGCCATTGAAACATAACTTTGTACATTTCCCTCGTTTGAATGGAGCGTGTTAGTTTAGGTATTGCATTCCAGAGTAAGTTTCACTTTTCTATTGGCATGGGGACGCCTAACGTGTTTTTAATATATTTCCACTGTACAATTGTAGTGCCCTCGCTGAGTATTTTATATAGACTCTGGATTATTCTCTTTTCACTGGAGTATGTTGTAATGTACTTTTCGAAGGGGGTCAATGGGCGCGTAGCTGCCTCTTTAATCCTACGGGTGGATAACCAATGTCACAATTCATTGTAGCGAAACCTGTTGTCTCCCTCAACACCAACTCTCCTTTACAATCCTCCAACGCTCTAAGGCCGTGACCCTGGTCACAGACCTTCATGCAACCCGTATCCTTCCAAGCTTTAAATGCCCTAATTTCCAACCCAGGTGGAAATTCTGGGTTCTGAAATAACAGCAGAAACGGGAAGGGAACTGGTGAAAGATTCCCTACATTATTTGCTTAGTCCCACATCCTGGTTGCTGTCCCCACTATTTTACTAATTTTTACATTCAGGAGTCTGTGGACACGATTCAACCAAAGCAACCCTGGGAGGGGGGTGCCCGCTACTGTCCCATCCTGTCTGATCCATATTTTCTGTCCCGCGGCCACAAACCATTCTCTTATGACCCTTAAGTGTGCCACCTCATAATACCTATTGAAATGCGGAAGTCGGGGATCGTTGTTGCGCAGGGAAAAAGATGGTGGCTCTTCATTAGAGCTCCGACACCCGGTGCTTCCGAGAGGCTGAAAGGTACCTTGCACAGTCTCTGTTTCATCCACAGTTTTCCATCAAAGGTTCCTGAAAGCGCTGGCTGTCCATCAAGCCTGCTTTTACATCCCTGTGTGCCCGCTATGCTGTGGGGCTGGTGACCGAATGAGAGGAGCAGCTCCGGTTCTCTGAGTGAGGGACAACCTGCCCGGGCTGAATCTTGGCCCGATTCCTGTGCCCTGCACCCTGACTGGACTCTTCCAGTTGAGAGGCGAGGGCTGAGCCTGACCGCGAGAACCATTATTGCTGGTGAGCCCTTTGTGGGAAAGAATCTGCTGTAGGTGACAATGGCCGGCTCCTCTCTTGGGCCGCTGGATCTCCCCCATGCCTGATCCATCGGTGCTATTCATTCCCCTGACTGTATTTTATGGTGTTTGGGCGTGACGCAGAGCACCTGCAACCTGCCAATCCTGCGCTCTGCTGCTATCAGCGTACTGGATCCTCCTTTTGGCTGCCTGACAACCGGCTATTGGGCCTACCTGTGGACATTCCTGGACCTCCATGGTCTGGCGCTGAGGGGCTGTATCCTCTGAAGTGGGGGCTTTGGTTCTGCGATATACACTCCCGGTCTGCTTTATCTTTTACCCACTACATACCAGTGACTTACCTTTGCCTGCTACGGGGCACAACCACACTAGACCTCAATATGGACCATCCTTCAGCTAAAGCCTCTCTGGTGATCTCTGAGGCTGGTCAGGTGCTCAACACAGCACTAGAGAGATTCACCCTGCACCATGGGACATGTGCTGACAGATAGGGAACCAAACGGTGAACAGTAACACTGGGTCCCTCCTTGGCATTCCCCATTACCATAGATGGCCCTACCTGCTCGTGCAAGATGACCAAAGGGAGCTCCAAAAGTCAACGCTCCATCAATCTATATACCAGATCTACTCCTAATCCTCCATCAACCAGCAAGGCCTCCTCTAATCTGAGAAAATAGTCCATAGGTGCTCCTCTGCGAGAATGAACACGCCCCATTGACCTGTTCTTTGGGAAGGTACCCACTCGAGAGCCCGCAGCCACATTTTAGCTCACTGTACCTTTCACAGATGGGAAATAACCATTTGCATATCATTCTTTGTCCCGCCCACATGGGCAGTCCAACACTGAAATGCTATGGCAATTCCCTTCTGAACAAGAATACCAACAGCAACACCATACACGAGTTTCAGCCTTGTTGGGCCTCATCAGTGAGATGGAGCTGTGCCTCTCTGAGCACAGTGATTTAGGGGTCCATGTCTGGATGACCCTAGGAAACTTAGGGTGACTAAACCTAAGTGCCTTAATCAATCAAAAAATAGTCCATTGTTGTGCTTGGGGGTTCTGGTGCCCGTTCTCATCCTCTTCGCTGCTCCTCCCGTAGGGTTGTGTCTTTTCATCACCATTTGTTAGCACTGTTCCATCGGCACTGGCGGTTACCCTGGGGACGAGCCACAGCCCTTCTTTGAAACAATTTTTTTTTTTTTTTTTTTTGTGTTTAATCACTTCGGATTTTTTACAAAACAAGAAATGCATAACTGAAGTTCCGTTTATGGTTTCAAATTCAGTGTCTGGTTCGAAATAAGTGCAGATTCTCGAAAAGGAGAAAGGAAAAAACAATGTTTTCAGTGATGTCATGCCGTGATTGGACGTCTGCACGCACTAATCGAACTACAATCCCAATAGGGATTGTAGTCCGGAAGGGTTTTCTCTAGAAACCTGGTGTGAACGCGCCGCGTGGACGAGTTGGGGCCAGTCTGCGGTAGCCCGCGGCTGAACGCAGCTTGCGCCACATCTCTGACTCCAAGAACTTGTGACTTCCGGTCGAGGCCCTGAGCTCCCTTGCTACTGCTGGGAGACAACCCAAGCAAAAGATCGTATCAGGTGAGATCCCCCATCCTAGTAAATAAAATAGCCCTGGTTAAACATTGGAAACAGGCAATGGTGCCACACAGGGGGTGGGAGCTGGGACCTATTAGGGGAAGAAAATCCAAAAACGCCCACGTCAAGATACACGAAATAAGGGAAGAGATAGGGACCCAGGCGGAAACGACCAACAAGTTAGGATCACAGTCGACAGACCCCAGGGTTCTCACCACACCAGTAGTCCATGATAAGAAAGATACCATGGAGAAGATTAACCAGCAACAGCAGGACCGAAGGACCCTAAAAGTATGCCTACTGAATACACGGTCCCTTAGTAAGCACTCAGAGAACATCCATGATCTTATCCTAGAGGAAGATCTGGACATGTTATTCCTGACGGAAACCAGGTTTAAGGAACCAATTGGACCAGTTTGCAATAAAGCTGTCCCAGAAGGATACATTGGGTCTCATTACGACCCTGGCGCTAAGGGATTACCGGTACCGGTAATCCCTTAGCGCCTGATTACGAGGTCCCTTTGCGGGTTCCCACCTTATCGGCTGGTTTTACCCGCAAAGGGACCTTGGTGCTAATTACGGTACCGCAATTTCCGCCTTCCCCATTCCCATTGAGCCCTATGGGGCAAAAATGGGAATGGGGAAGGGCCATGGAGGAAGGGGGAATTACTGCCCCGCCAACCTTGTAATGGGGTGGTAATTCCCCCTTTCTCCATGGCGGAGTCGGTAAGTTACCGGCATGGACCATGGTGCTATTAGCACCATGTTTTTCCGCCTGGGTCGTAATGAGGCCCATTATCTATCACCAGAATAGGGATAAAGGGGCAGGAGGTGGGGTAGCCCTAATAGCAAGAGAGACATTTTGCTTATTTAAAGCTGCACTGTCCTGCACAGGCTGTGAAACCCTTCACCTCAAATGCTCCTCTACACCTAGAGAAAGCATTAATTTCATTGTGATTTATAGGGCCTCATTACAACCCAGGCGTTAAGGGGTTAACGGCACCGTAAAAGGTGGCGGCGCCGTTAAACCCTTAACGCCTGATTACGAGGTCCCTTGGCGGGTGGCACTTTAACGCCTGCTTTTAGCAGGCGTTAAAAAACCAACCCGCAAAGGGACCTAGGAGCCAATTACGGCACCGTAATTTACAGTGCCGTAATTAGCGCCTTCCCCAGTCCCATTGAGCCCTATGGGGCAAAAATGGGAATGGGGAAGGGCCATGGCAGCATGGGGAATTACCGCCCCGCCAACCTCGGAATGGGGCGGTAATTCCCCATTCCGCCATGGCGTAGTCGGTAAGTTACTGTATGGACCATGGTGCTGTTAGCACCATGGTCCAACGCCTGGGTCGTAATGAGGCCCATAGGCCTCTCTCCCTTGTTTCAGACTTTAGCTGAGAAATTACCCAGCAGCTGAATATACTGAAATCTACCAATTCCTCTTCAATTCTGGTGGGCGATCTTAACAGGTGGTGTAGAAACCCCCTTGACAAAGAAGCAATCAGCCTTGAAAAGTCGTTAAAAAATATTGACAATTTAATCCAGAATAACGATCCCACTACAATGAAAGGCAATCAGTTGGACTGGGTTGTCACACACAACCTCAACATTCAGAACATAATAACCCAGCCATGCATCTGGTCCGACCATTTCAAAGTTGAAATACATCTGCAAGATACACCCAAACCTAAACATAGCCCCCATATTAGGACTCAGAGCAGAAACTTCAAAGGCTTAGTTCCAGAACAACTGGAACCCTGCCTAAGTCAAATAGCATTGTGCTTCCAAACTGGGGACTCCTGTGAGCAACTGCTGAAGCACTACTCGAACCACATACTGGAGATAGTTGAACAGTATGCACCGCTTAAATCCAAAATGGTTAGGAAAACTAACAACCATCCAAGCTGGTTTAATAGCACACTCCGTGAGCTCAAGATTGAGAAAGGATGGTTGGAAAGAATCTGGCAAAAAGATCCATCACCAGGAAATAAAGAACGATGGAACCAGGCAAATTCCATATATAGAAAGGGCACTAGAAAGGCTGAAGCGGAACATTACAATGAGTTGATCGAAGCTGCACCTAACTCGACAAGTAAGCTCTTCGGTATCCTCAACTCGGTCGAGAAACCTAAATCCTTGTCCCCTCCTTAGACCCCAGAGGACGACTATGAACTTGTGAAAAAGGCCTTTGCAGATAAAACAGAAAAAGCCAGAGAGGCCATCATTCAGGCCAGAGAAACCTCAAAAGAGATTTACCTCCCCAATGCGGCCGAATTGCAGCCTTACGAGCTGAACAATTTCAACTTCCAACCAATCTCTGAAGATGAGATGGTGAAGGTGCTAGCTAAAATGAAACCGTCATCCTGTGCTGAAAATGTAATTCCTCCTAAAATAATCATAGAAAATGAGGAACTGTTTGCCCCAGTCCTGTCAAAGATAGTGCCTCCTTTCATGGTGGCATGATTCCCCAAGCCATAAAAAAGGTGACTATCACTCCCTTGCTAAAAAAAAGGGCCTGGATCCTAAGGACCCTGGCAATATGCTCCCGATTACCAACAATAATTTTATCCTGAAAATCATGGATAAAATTGCCACAGAACAACTGCAATCCCATGTCAAAGCCAATAACATCCTGCACGAGCAGCAGTCGGGTTTCCGTACCGCCCATAGCACGGAAACCGTGATGCTCGATCTACAATCACGAATGCGCTCCATAGTGGACAAGGGCAAGACAGGGATATTAATGCTTCTGGACTTAAGTGCTGCTTTCGATCTTGTGGATCACCTATTATTACAGCAGTTACTGGAGAAAACAGCAGGATGCCCCAAAGCGGCCCTGGCCTGGCTGCCATCTTTTCTCACTGATCGAGTAACCACAGTACACGGGGAAGAGAAGTTTTCGACTCCAACCCACATAAGTGCAGGGGTGCCACAAGGAGCAAGCATATCCCCTCTTCTTTTCAACCTCTTCATGAAATATCTATGTGTACTCTTAGAATCCATCAGCGTATATTTTACCAACTACGCCGATGATACACAGTTAGTGTTAGAAGTAGATGGTGACTATCAAAAAGACAAGGAAAGACCATGGCCTTGTATGATCTAATTGATAAGTGGATGGAAGAAAACGGGATGTGCTTAAATAGCAAAAAAACTGAGCTAATGATATTCGGCTCTAGTCAAGCGAGAGACAAGCTCGGAATAGAATATGAGGAGTTTGTGGTCAAAGACTCACATATTAAGGTAGTCTCCCAAGTGAAAACGCTTGGGATGATGATGGAATCCACTCTGGGTACGGAGACTCAGACCAATTACCTCTACAAAAATAATGCCACTATATAAGGCTCTTGAGAGCCATCTGCCCGCTCCTAAGCGAGAACAACTCGGCTACGATAGCCAGGGTCATTATACTGTCACACCTTGATTACGGCAATTCATTACTGCTGGGAGCATCTAAAAAAATGCATCAAGAAATGTCAGATAATGGAAAACAATGCGGTCCAGGTAGTAAAAGGGATCAATAGAACAGATCATGTGATGGAGGGCAGGAGATCTCTTCATTGGCTCAGGGTTGAGGAGAGAATCCTCTTTAAATCCATGATGCTGGTGCATAGATGTTTATACGGGGTGGCCCCGTTGTATCTCAGAACCACGTTCACTCGATACATTCCTAACAGGACCTTGGGATCACAAGCATTAGGAATGCTGCAGGTACCACTGGCAAACCGAGCCATGGCTGCTTGTAAATCCTTTCCAGTCCAGGCGGCCCGGCAGTGGAACAATCTCCCTGTGGCAATGCGCTTAGAACCGAACTACAAAATCTTCAGGAAAAACCTGAAGACTCACCTTTTTAAATAAACTCTCGCTTAAATAGACTTCTCACTAGCACCTTGACTGTCTATCCTGCATTTGGTTCTGTCTCTATGCGCGCTGATGCCTGTGGGCTGTCGGCGCACTACAAACACATAAAATAAAACATAAAATAAAATGGATCAATTTGTGGTTGTTTACCTGGATGATATACTCATCTATCTTTACGTAAAGGCTGAGAAGTGCATTTTTCATTCCATGTTATTGGAGTTCCTTGGGTATGACCTGAATCCCCAAGGGATTAGGATGTGTCACTGCAAGGTGAAGGCTATTCTTGATTGGCCCATTCCGGATTCCCGCAAATCATTAGAGTCTTTCCTTGGCTTCGCAAATCTTTATCGCTGGTTCATTCTTTCCTTCTCGCCTGTTGTTGCCCCTTTGACTGGTGTAAACAGTGCCAAATGCACCTTTCTGTGGTTTCCCGAGGCACAAAAAGCTTTCGAGACCCTGAAGAAAGCCATCGTTTCGGCACCTGTATTACAACATCCCGAACCAGAGCTCCCGTTCTTGGTTGAAGCTGATGCTTCCAGCTTTGCCGTTGGGGCCATCCTCTCCCAGCAGTGTTCTGGTTCCAGTTAAAATCACAAAGTGGCCTATTAATCAAGGAAACTATCTTCTTATGAGTGGAATTATACAGTGACAGAACGCAAATTATTGGCCATAAAGGATGCCTTCACTGAATGGCGTCATTATTTACTGGGTGCGCGACATGAAGTAATGGTACATTCCGATCATCGCAGTTTGTTGGCATTTTGGACTATGAAGTGCATCTCCACCAGACAGGCTCGCTGGCATCTGTTTTTCTCCCAGTTTAACTTCTGGATAACCTATCGCCTGGCTCACTCTCATGCGAGCGCCGATGCATTATCACATTCATGTTCAGAGCCATCTTCAACTGGCCTTTCTGTCCCATCGCTTCTGCCCAACCGGGTTGCCTGTGCTTGCACTGCTCTACCTCCTCTGAAAAAACTCTTGCAGGAATGGGTCTCGGATAACCCGGAGGAGGTTGCTAACATGAATTTGGACCTAGTCTTGGGTCTTCACTATATCCAGGGAAAAATGTATATTCCACCTGGAGAGGCTTGATCCCGGGCTGTAAATTGGTTGCACGATTCCCTTGTTGCGGCCCATCCTGGCCAGAAGAAGATGCTAGAACTCTTATGTCGATGGGCCTGGTGGCCCTCGAAGTCCCAGGACGTCATCGATCATATCACCCTGTGTGCTATCTGTGCTCAGTCCAAAACCTCTCATGGCCAACCCATGGCGTTACTGCAACCACTACCCATACCATACAAACCCTGGCACATGATTTCAATGAACTTTACTGTGGAACTGCCAAAAATACGGGGATTTGATACGGTATGGGTGGTGGTGGATTACTTCACTAAGATGGCGCGCTTTATTCCTTGTGTGGGTCTACCAACCACTCCGGTCCTGGCAGGGCTGTTCCTTAAAAACATCTGTCAGTACTACGGTCTAGCCTCGATCATTGTCATGGACAGGTGCACCCAATTTACTTCCCACTTCTGGAGGACTGTTAGTACTTCTTTCGCGATTGATGACAGATTCTCTACTTCCCACCATCCACAAACCGATAGCCAGACCGAATGTTTGAACACAACCGTGGAACAGTATCTTCAGTCTTTATATCTTGAGTTGCAGAAGTCATGGTTGGAGGTGCTACATTCAGCGGAGTTTGCATACAATAACTCATTGCATACAGCTACAGGAGTATCCCTGTTCTATGCATTGTATGGTTTTCATCCCTGCTCTCTTCTGCTCTAGCCTATTCCTCCTACCAGTAACCCTGCAGCTTTGGCCTGTGTCGAGGGTCTAGCCTCATGGCATAAAGACATCCTATCTCATATATGGAGGGCTCAGGAGTGGGCTAATACGTCCGCGGATGCTCACCGCTCCCCGGCGCCTAAATATCAGGTGGGGATGCATGTTTGCCTGTCCATCCGCAACCTTTGCATTCCTAAGAAGCACTCACTCATTCCCTGTTTCGTTGGTCCCTGCACCGTGGTGGCGCTTATTAACCCTGTGGCAGTGGCTTGCTCTACCTACCTCCTGGAAGATACATCCAGTTTTCCACGTATCCTTGCTCAAGCCCTGTCTACCTGGCATGCGCCTTCCCACTCGTTCTTCCCTGGTTACTGTGGACAGTGATGAGGAGCATGAGGTGGCAGCTGTTCTGGATCTCTGCATCAAAAAGGATGTCCCCTTTTACCTTGTGGACTGGAAGGGATACAGTCCCGAGGATAGGACCTGGGAGCTCTTGTCCAACATACAAGCTCCCGCATTGTTGCGTGCCTTTCATGCCTCTAGGGGGGTTGCTCCGCTTTTGGGGGTGGATACTGATGTACATGGGGGTTCTGGTGCCCATTTTCATCCTCTTCACTCCTCCTCCCGTAGGGTTGTGTCTTTTTGTCACCATTTGTCAGCACAGTTCCTTCGGCACTGGCAGTTACCCTGGTGATGTGCCACAGCCGTCTCACGCGTTGGACCAAGCCACGCTGCGCGGGGAGCTCACATGACCATGTCAGCTGGTGCACGTAAAAAGTGGTCTCTTGCGCGGAAATCCTGACCCCTTCTCGGGTGCATCTGAATTAATTCATTTCTACAGTAGCGCTACTTTACCTCGGATTCTTTGATCTCTGTTCTACCAAATTCCAACCTGCTTTATCAACCCGTCTTTGCCTCCTGATTCTGTTCTTGGTTTGCTAGCACGTTGACAAACTTTTGGCTTCCCTTTGTATTACCGCCGGTCGGCTGATTTTGTCCTCGGTTTGCTAGCACGTTGACAAACATTTGGCTTCCCTTTGGATTACCGGTCGTCTGCTGATTTTGTTCTCAGATTGCTAACACGTTGACAACTCGGCTTCCCATCGGATTGCGTTGCTTCATCTGAGAGCCTCTGGGATTGAGTTCCGGCTGCTCCGCTATGTTTCACCTTCACGTGGCCAGCTGCTTTTCCTCTCATCGGTACAGAAGAATGCACGGATTCCCGACGTTCGCCCAGGTAATTCCCTCCAGTACCAAGTGTTTAAATCTCTCCTTCATATGTGACAGCTCAAATCCACTTACCTTTGTGGGTGTCCTCATTTACTTGTGGTTTCTTGTTTATAAGTGCACTTGGGACGCTATGCAGTTACGCAGTGCACCAGTGCGACCCTCAATCCGACCGGGTTAGCTTCCTATACTAACCTTCCCTTTTTTTTATTTTATACTTGTCGTTGTTCCCCTTTCCCTCCTCCCTCATCCGGGACGCCATGAACTTCTTATACCAGTATCATCATGGCATCTGATAAGAGGATTTTTGTTTGATCTTCAGTATATAATAGGGACTCAATGCCCAGGGGAGTGAGGTACTAGGAAAGTGCATCCCTGGTCACCTAGCCCGACTCATGTTTTTCTTTCTATCAAAACCATAAAAACAGGTTAATAGCCATACCAAAGAGTTACATTCTGGTTTACTGTTGATCGTTACTAAACCTGTCTTCTTTCTTTCCTTACAGATAGGGTCCTTAAGCGGTGTTGTTACCCGCTCTTTCGCTTGATCAATCCCTCTGTCTGGTCTTACTGGGCTGCAGCAGATGGGTATATCGAGAGGAAGAGTTCCCTCGAGCGAGTAGGCCTGGGTTGAGGAATAATCCAGGCTCTTCAATCAAATTGAAAAAGTCAGAAAAGAAGGTTGATCGGTGTTGAGGTCCATATACCGGATAGTCGGTGAGTGACATCCATAGGCGCCCCTCTGTGAGAATGAACACGGCCTATTCATCTGTTCTTTAGGAAGGTACCCACTCATGAATCCGCAGCCACACTTTAGCTCACTGTACCTTTCACAGATGGGAAATATCCATTTGCATATCAGTCTTTGTCCCGCCCACATGGACAGTCCAGCACCAAAATGCTATGGCAAATCCTTTCTGAACAAGAGTACCAACAGGAACCCCATACACGTGTTTCAGTCTTGTTGGTCCTCATCATTAAGGTGGAGCTGTGCCTCTCTCAGCACAATGAGTATGGGGCCCACATCTGCATGACCTTAGGAAACTTAGGGTGACTGAACCTAAGTCCCTTAAACAATCAAAAAATAGTCCACAGGCACCCTCTCTGCGAGAACGAACATGGCCCATTGACCTGTTATTTGGGAAGTTACCCACTCGAGAGTCCGCAGCCTCACTTTAGCTCACTGTACCTTTCACTGATGAGAAATAATCCATTTGCATATCAGTCTTTGTCCCACCGACACTTTGATTACGGTATCCCCCGTGCCTGCACCTTGCAGCCTGTTACTATTCTCCGGCCCGCGATGGGTTCCCTTTGTACTTGAGCGGCGGGTGTGCTCGGTCCCTTCTCATATCCTACGCTCAGTCTGGACTGCCGGTCCGTCCACTCCCAGTACGTGGGGTCGCTGCTACCGCAGGCCTCACTACTCTCTCGGCCTGCTCCTTGAGGACACCAGCTGGCTCTAGGTGTCAGCTCCCACGTTGCTCCGGGGCTGGGGTTGTGCGGTCTTTCCCTTCACCAGCACCCGCTTTCTTCTCCTCGCTGGACCGAGGGTCAGGCACTCCTCTTCCCCGGTCCTCTGGCTCCTGCAGTTGCCGCACCTTCTTCCCCTTGCATTTCCGCACCTTCGTCCTCTCCAGTCGGATTCTGTCCCTCACTGCCGCACCGGGGTTTGCGGGGTTCGACTCCTCGCCTCCTACTGTGATGCGGAGTGTATCCCCTCTGTGTTGCCTCACACTTGGGGTGGTCTCCCCTCTCTCAGAGGTCCTTCTCTGTTCTTTTCCACGCCGTCAGCCATATGAGGGTGGTGGAACCACCTGTAACGGAATCTGGGTTTGGGAGCAGCCGCCAACATGAAACACTTGTGTATAGGCGCGTTATAAATGCCAGATCATATCATATCATGTTCACCTTGTGTCGGCGGCCATCTTGGAATCATCTTAGTGTTTTCTAATGAGGTTGTGGTATCAACACCATGTAATTCAATGCAAAACAAAGAATCCACGCACATTCGTGGGCTCTGCACAATTTAAGTTAAAAAGAAGGTCTTAAATTGCAAGGACGATAGTAAATCAAGAAATCATATCTCGATGGGACCTCCAGTTTTGTAGGATGTTTTAATCGGCGACATCTAATTCAGGGGATCTTTCCACCCAGCCCAAACCAGGCGTGCACAATTTTCCTTTATTTGATCAAATTATTTTTATGAATCTGAGAGTTATTATTTATCTCGGGCCTTGACAGTTATATTTTTTCAAATGCTGTGCACAGGCCGTCGCTCACATGCTTGTTTTTAAAATAGAGCGTTGAACTGCATATTTTCTTTGAATTAGATTTCCAAAGGTATGAGGGAGCAATGCTGCAAGTATCCCAGAAATGCCCGAGGGGGAGCACAATACACACGGCAGGGGACGGGCCCTGGGGAATGTAAAAGTTAGCTGGGTTATCTCTGAGGTGCTCGAAAAGGATGCTTAAAAGTCCCCTGACCAGAGCCGGACCTGGGCTCCAAAGGACCATAAAGGTCTGCTGGGTTATCTCAGAGTTCACCCAGGAGGGACCCGAACCCCACACAACACTGAGAGAGCCAACTAGGACCACCCAGCTGCCTACGCCATCCCCGAACACAGGGCTCCACTATCCGCCCTTCTGGGGACAACCAGCATGCCAGGAGCAGCCACTCACTGCACATTCAAAGTTGCAGCGGATTCCGCCCACACTATCATAGATCTCCTCAGAGTTCTAGATTCCCTCTCCTGTCACAACCCCCTGCATGATTTGTTTATAGGGCCACCATTTTGGTGTCGCCAATGGCGTGCGTAGCCCACAGCCTCACCGGATCAAGCAGCCACCACAGAGAAAGGTGCCAAAAAATGTTGCGCCAGCATAGGTAAATGAGGTCTCATGCCATTTTTGATGTTTTCCAGTTGCAGAGGTGGTGATCAGCAAGGGGTTTCGCTATACTGCAGTGCTTTGGAGCTCCGGAGATTCATGTCTCCATTGAGCCCTGGCCGGGCTATACCCCTCACCCAAATATTAAAGCGTAAGCTATGTCCCTGCTGTTCTGCATTCAGCAACACGATGCATTTAACCTATGTTTTTACTAACAGATTCATTACCTTTACGAACACTGCACTGGCTCCCGGTCAAGAAAAGACTACCACTCAGAGCTGACAGCCGTCTTTTTATAATAATTTTTTTTTTTTACAAATCCCCTATGCTATAAGTGAGAAATTCATCCAGTCCTATTTTGTTTGCTTTTCATTTCTGTGACTTGTAGTTTGTTTTGTTATTCCAATTTAAAATGTAGGACAAATTCCCAAACACCCAAGTTAAGACGATAAGTCCCAGAATTGTGACATATCAAGCTTGGCAAGGTGAAGAGAGGACTCAGCCCAGCACAGCAGGGTAGACGCGCTAATAATCCTGCCAGCAGGCTTACACGAGTACGGAGTTCTCAGCGATGTAATAATGCGTCTTTTGGTGTAACAGAGTTTTGCCTCCAAGTGCTATCCTGAGAGGGCAGTGTTGTTGTAGTGGCATGAGTCGCTAGCCGTGGTGTAGCTATGTTATCTTAAAGGGCATTTATACTGCGCACTGTCACCACCGGAGTTGTCCCCTGGCGCTCTGGCGGATCTGAAAAGCAAGAGGGTAGGTTAAGTTAGTAGGACTGAGCGGGAAAAAGCGCAAGAGAGCTGTAATGTGCTGTTGACAGCTTCAGTTTGGTTTACAGAGTATAGGTGTGATTTTTTTGTCGGTAGTTGTCATGTACTGTTGTGTGAGGCTATGTGTGGCTTGTTTCGTTGTTGTGGTGTAGTGAAGTGCATGCAGTTTGTTGTGCAATATCGGTATGGTTGTGTTTTGTTTAGAGTTTGAGAGGTGTAAGCAGAGCGATGAGTTATTTAGTGGGTTTGTTAGTGGTTGCACTCCATCGTACCACCTACGCTTTGGCCACTTGTGGTACTCCCTGCAAGTGTTGCGTATTGTGGTGTGCTGGGGGGGTCTCCCTCCTATATGCCGTCCAGGGTTGTGGGTTGTCTGTAGGCCTATTTAGCGGTGATGCCTCCTCCCCCACACCCGACCAGTGTTCAGCCCAAGGGATGTCTACACTGCTTTGGCCCCTGGCATATCCTTGTGTGCAGCCGCCATCGCCTCAGTGGGCCCCTTGAGGGGCTGGAGGGACCTCTTCCTTGTGCCCTGGAGCTACCTGGGATGCGTGGTTTATCTGTTCGGTGGCCACTCTTTCACCTTCAACTCTTATGCCCTGTCTGTGGTTTGAACTAGGGTGCTCCCATCTCTCTCATTAGCCTCCAGTAGGGCCCACCTTGGGAATGGGTGCACACGCATCTCCCTCCCACTCAGAGGTCTCTCCACCTCCCTGCACTTGTCGTGGTACGGTCTAGTCCTCGGTCTTGCCCTATATGTGTTTATTCTGGGGAGTGTGGATGTTGCTCATTGGTAAAAATGGTAAAACAGGGTTCCAACAAAAAGGTAATCCGGACCGCTTTATCAATGGCAGCTGTAGTGGAGCAGTTAGGCTTATACTAAAGGGAGGGGGGAAGGCTGGTAGAGAAGTTCTGTTGATCACCTCAATTACTCCCGATGAATTCACCACTCTGCTGTACAGAAACATATACACTTTTACTAAAATAATACATAGAATATCTATGAGTTCAAATAAGTACTTGGTTAACTAGAACACATAGTAGAAAAAAAGTATGTATAGAAATAGAAACAGTTATGGTCAGTGAAGACCCTACCAACCCCCTAAAACTAAATGCAAGCCTGGTGACAAGCAGTATACATATAGGCTGAGGGGTGGAAAGAAAAGGGAAGTCTAGACAACAATTAACACACATTTATGAAGTCCTAATATGGATCCAAAATGCCACACATAAAATAGACAATATTCCTAAACCTCTAGTACAAAGAACAAATCATACAGATGCACACCATGCATTCAATACAGCAACTAAAGGGGAAAAGGAGTGAACACTTTAGCGCACAAGCCAGAGTGCCACTAAAACATACGGTATAATAAGACTGATATTGTCTCATTGCATCCTTTGAAAAACACTGATACAAAAGATAACCACTAGTGTAACAGTACAAAGACATTTATTTAAGGAGAAGTATAATGCAGAACGTTAAACTGGATTTAAAAGTAGTGCTACATGCTAATAATCCAATTCTTTGGCTTAAAACTTAAAGGACCCAGGAAATACTTCCATTTATAGGCCTTCCCAGTCACTTTTAAACAATTTTACTTTAGTTCAAAAGTCTGTGGCCACAGCTGTGATAATGGGGGGAAAAAAATCAGCAATCTACCACAGGGGACCATCACAAGCAGTTTCAGTCGCAGGTTTGATATGCAGGAGTCTCATGAAGAAGTAAACAGCAGGACTTTTTGCCAATCTAAATATAAGGCAAACTCCTGTAGAATGGAACCTGTAGAAACCCAGGATCATGGGGACCACTGAGGGTCAGTATCAATAATAAACCACTTGCCCCGGGACCTAGAGGCAAGTACTCTTTGTCATGCCTGCCCCATGGGCGCATACTTTGGCGATCAATACGGACTAATTGTTATTCATTTATCTACAGAAAACTCTTGGATCAACCTCTATTCACTTTTTGGACCTTATTTCCCATTTGCGAGACTTTGGTGCTTTTTTATTTTTCCCCAACTAACTACAAGTACCACAATGCACTTTGCCATAACTATCTATTTCTGGCCATTCCTATTCGTCATCATCGGAACTACAATCCCCAGAAGCCCTAGGGATCAGCTCTGCTTCCACCAGCTCAGGAACAGAGAGGGAGGAGGCAGATTGTATTCAGGTGTGCTGATCCAGGTGCGGCCAATTAGTCTGCCTCTGTGTTGGACAGGGCGGTATAAAAGCTGCTGCCGGCAGGGGCTCAGTCTCTTGCATTAAGAGTCCTTCCAGCACCTTTTTGCTTCGAGCTACGAATTTTTGTATGCTGTTCCTGCTTACTCCTGCTTTTGATCCAGTGTCCTGCCGAGCTCTCTGCATTGCAGCCGATCATGCTCCGCTGCCTTCTACCTACAGCCTTAGTCCACTGAGCTTCCTGCCTTGCAGCCTGCTACATCCTGCTGCCTACAGCCCTAGCCTTTTGGGCTCCCTGCCTCAGCCCTGCTCCTCTGGGCGTCCTGCCTTGCAGCCTGCTACATCCTGCTGCCTACAGCCCTAGCCTTTTGGGCTCCCTGCCTCAGCCCTGCTCCTCTGGGCGTCCTGCCTTGCAGCCTGCTACACCCTGCTGCCTACAGCCCTAGACTTTTGGGCTCCCTGCCTTGCAGTCTGTATCACTCTGCTGCTTACAGCCCTTGTCCTCTGGAACCCCTGTCTTGCAGCTTGCTACACTCCTCTGCCTTCAGCCCGTGTCTTTTGGGCTCCTTGCCTACAACCCTTGTCCTTTGGGCTCCTTGCCTTGCAGCCTGCTTCACTCCGCTGCCTACAGCCCTTATCCTCTGGCCTCCCTTCCTTACAGCCCTGCTCCTTTGGGCTTGCTCGTTGCGGTCCTGCTCCTCTGAGCTCTCTACTTTGCACCCTACAGTCCACTGCAATCCACAGCAGTTTACCTGCATTTATTACTTTCAGTTATTGCAGCCCCCTTGTTTCCTGACTGCTGCTCCCTTGCTTTCTTCCTTGTTTTCAACCCTCAGTTCTTTATCCCTGTCCAATTCAGTTATACTGCTTTCCTTTCATTTCCTTCTGCTAGTTTGCTCATCGACTTCCTTTTTCCTGGATTTGTCTGTAATTGTCTTCTCTTGTATTATTGTAGACCCCTTTGTACAGAGTTTGTCTGTTGGTTTCCGGCAGGCAACCTCTGCCCCTTCCCTTGTCTTGTTTCTGTGTTACAGACACCCACAGCTGTTGTTCCCAGCCATGAGCAAACAGCGTGGGCCTCTGTTATAGCAATCTGTGCAGAAGGCTGGAGTTTTTCCTAAGGTCCGTGGAACACTCTTTCCCACTTCTACATACATCCCAAGAGGGAATCCAGTTTGTTTGTACCTTTATTGCCCTGCTACACTTGCCTACTCTTTGTTATCTTTTACTTTCTGCTGTGTGTGTATTTGTCTGTCCACCTTACTTCAGCACAACCACCCAAACCCTACCTGGGTGCCCTGTGCCACTCTTAACAGAGTGCCATCCGCGACACTTGTTGGCAGTTCTCAAACGCAACTCAGAACAGTGCAATAACCCGAAAACCTCTCTTGCAGGTATAGTTACAGGATACGGCCACCGAGGGACTTAAACCCAGGACCAAGGACATCTCACAGATTGAATAGAAATAAGAATCAGCCTTTCGAAGAGGGGGACCCACCTGTCGGGAGTGAAAACAGCAAAGAAGGCTCAAGGCAGACTGAAGAACCTGGACAAACGAATACAGACCTCAAAGGTTAAAGAGGGGTAACCAGCAGAAAACTGTCCCACCAAGGAAACAATGGTGGAGTCAACCCTGGACGGCCCACACAAACAGTAGAGGTGGGGTAGTGGTGTCTGACCACCTTCTTTTGCAATGGAAGTTTCCTATCCAAAGACGCACAAACAAGTGGATAATTCTGGCTGGCAGCTGCAAAACGGCCCAGGAACTGTTCCACCATGATTCCCAGCCTAGTTAGTGAGCTGGGTAGAGGAAATCACACCCCAGAAAGGCCATTCAGCTGCCAAAATCTAAACCTGCAGCTAAGGGTAAGGACACAGGACCCTATCCTATATGGCCAGACCTAGTCCTAAAATTGCAGAAGCAGGGCTTCCAGGTAAAAGTCCTGCAGCAGGCAGCTAAACAACCTATAAAGATCCCAGCAGAATTGAGAAATGATCAGGGACTACCCCAGACATACCCAAACACTCATAGCCTAAGCCAGCCCTCCAATCACACACAAGTGCCCTCACACAAATGTTTCAATGGCTAGCTACTCAGACTGGCCCTAAAACTGCCAAACACAAATATCCACCCACACATTATCTGGACTGTCCTGTCTAGGGGCCAGGACCTGCCCAAACCAGTCCAAACCATAAGAGTGTCTAATGCTGGGTCCAGAGTTATCTCATGTCTGTTCAACAGCCATTTCAGGACTGCCTTGTGGTTTCCACGAAACAAAGACATGTTCCTAAAACAAAATCGATGGGAGCAGGACTTTAAAATACATTAGTATCGTAATGGCTAACAAAAATGTACAGTGAGCTACTAATGCTGGAAATAAGGCTGCACCTCTAGTGAAGTCAAAAATAACATTGTAGATGCCACAAGCCTACTGTCCAAAACTAATATGGAATGATAAAGTCAACACAGGGCCAAAATGAGGTGCACAACAATTAGATAGTTCACCCACCAATGTTCTAATTAGGTTGTTTAAAAGATATTTATTTGCATTTAAAAATCGCACAAAACAGCCGTGAGGCTGTTGCATGGACTCGACTTAGTTACAATTGCACGTATGTGTACTTAGTTGTGCATGATGTGTTACATGGAGGGCGATAGGGCTGTACAAGGTTCCATAGCATGTAGCATATCGTTACATAGCAAATGACATATATCTGCTGTAGTCTGGGTACACATGTGGGTGGACCTGGGTAACGTTACTGGATTACTTACAACCTCACTCAGGGATTTGGCCCCTTTGCTTCCTGTTTCTTCCGAATGTCGGGTATAATAATTCTACTTAGCCACTGAAGGCTGGCGGAAATGACGCAAGGCTCTAATTTTGTTACTACATGATCTCAGTTGCGCATTTTGCATCTTTAACTCAACTCTCGCTCTGGAAATATGGATATTATCCATCTTCAGCAATTATATTTACAGAATTAATAATTCGGCCTTGAGAACGACCCATTGGTCGAAACATGTGTCAGCTGTACAATCTGTTGAATAAATATCGTCCTTCAAGACAAAGGCTATCCAATCTGTTGAATTAAAATTGTCCTTCAAGGCAATATATCTGTGGAAATTCTTATATCAAGATAATATTTATTGGCCTCTGAATGATTACCAGTGTAACTTCAGTGCGTCTATCCCACCCACCACAACCCTTTTTCTGGATTACTTGGGAGGTTTAGGCGAATAGTCTGGTTTTGATCGCTTCGCGAAAATGCGAGGTGTGAAGGTTCGGATCTCAGGGCGAGAGGGAGGGAGTTCTAGTGCCTGGAAGCGGTTCCATGTAATAATGTCCCCTCAAAAATATCGCCATGCAAAAATATCGCCGAAAAATTGCCGTTTTTTGTGGGGGCATTATTGCATGTAACATGCGGGGGACACCCCTGCAACCCCCAAACCCTTTTTTTTGTTTACTTTTTTTTTTTTGGCTGCCCCACTATATATATGGTCACCAATATAATATCGCCACAACCTTTTCCCGGCGATATTATATACGGCGACCATATATATGGGGATAATATTACCTGATAACCTGGAAGCGATGAATGGGAAGCTTAGACCACCTCTTCTGCCACACTTAACTATGGGTACAGGCAACATGTTGGCATAAGGTGTTCTTGTAGGTCTGGAGGTGGGGGGGGTATGTTAACTCTCTGAGAAAGGTAGGGCGGGGCTGTACGATGGACGCTTTTGTGAATAAGGGCCAGTGTTTTAAAGAGGACACGTTCCCTGGCGGGCAGCCAGTAGGCTTATTGTCTGGCTGCAGTGATGTGTTCCCTTTTGGGGAGGCCTATGGCGGCACGTAGGGCATTGTTTTGGATGGTTTGAAGTTTGTCCAGGTTTTTTGCTGAGGTGCCCGTAAAGAGGACATTACAATAATTCAGTCTAGAATGGCCTGGCTGAATTTAGAAGTTTTGTGTAATAGGCTGCAGAGGAGGCTCTGGCACTGACTTGTCTGGTCATGGTTAGGTTAGCGTCTAGGTAGACACCAAGTGTTTTGACTGCCTGGGAAACCGGGATGGTGGTGTCGTCAATATTGAAGAATGAGTATCGGTTGTCAAGTTTTTTCAGCGAGCCTGTGGGTCCTAGCAGCAGTAGTTTTGTCTTTTCCCCATTTAGACAGAGCCAGTTAAGTGCCTGGATAGGGGTTAAGCCCAAAACCCCCCCTTGCAACAAGTCTTGCTTAAAGCCAATAGGTGCACTTTTAAATAGTTAAAACACGCTTTAGTCAGGAAGCATGTATCCCAAAAGGAAACTGGAAAACTAGAAATGCCCCTCTCTCGCCCTTGAGGGGTCACCAGTAAAAAAATCCCAACCAAGACTCCACTGCGTATGGTCAGGTAAGGGCAGCAACAAGAAATTAACTATACACCAATTGAATCTATATAGGGGGAGGGGGCATCAAAAGTTGTTTTTTCACTCTGCCCCCGAACTCACGATTCCTCAAAATACATCGCCCACATAAATCAGGATTGCTGAGGCCAACAACTCATGCCTTTGGTTTGGATGTAGGCGGTGCAGGCGTTGCAAACACAGAGGTTCTTTTCAGTGTCTAGTTTGGGTGTGGATTACAGGGGTTCCAACTCCTGAAGAAGGCAAGAATCAACCGGATGAATGGGACAGAGGACTATGAAAGATTACCACTGCAACTCCCACAACGAAGGATCAACCACAAGACTCTGCATGTGCTACGAGTTGGAGGGGTGACCAAGGTCAGTGTCAGACAGGCTGAGATCTTGCATGCGGTGGAACTCAGGCTCCAGAGAGGCCCCCCTGCTCGGTGGACAGCAGTTTCTACAGGCAACGTGATTTCTGTGTCACAACAAACTTATTTGCCAGATGTCAAGCCTACAGGCAATAGTCTCCAGCCTCAGACTCTTGGTTTCATTGGGCGACCAATGGGAGAGCTCCGGACGCTCTCCTGGTATCCAAACTCCACGGTGGGCTGCCCAGGGTTTTTTAGCATTGTCTCATTGCTAGAGTTTATTCATGTGAATCAATAGTGCATAGATCTTTGTCGTGAATTGCAGGGATGTTCTCTTCGTCGTCCTGCATATCTCCTTTCCCCCATATGTCCTCCAAGTTATCGAACTAATCTGCTATGGTGGAAACGTGCTAATATTGTTAGCATCGTTTGGTCAAATTCCTTGTTTTTTCATTGCTAGTACATCAGAATATGGCCGTAGCCGCTTGAAGGTGCTTTGTAATGGCATTTAAGCGTGTAACGTGAATATAACATGTTGTATTTGAAATAGCTCAACCCACCCACTTTTGGCGGGTGTCACCGGCCTTGAAAGCAGTGGAATCACCCGCCAAGTCCCTCATACGCACATTCACTTCTATGGGCCTCTCACCCGCCAAAAAGAAAATCGGGTGTTTTCACCCGCCTTGCTGACAAAAAAGGTTGAGAGCTAATTTGTTTTGTGACTGCTGAACGTGTTGTATCTGGGCGTCTTAGTGCTGCATGTATTAGTACCGTAGACCTAGAGGCGTGTGTGGGCCTTTAGGTTTAGTTGTCTGTCCGCTCTGTAGTTCCGTATTGTTTTCCGTGCTGTACCTGCCTGAGCTACTCATTAGTTGTCTCTTCGCGAATGCCTGTAAGGCTGCTGCTGCGTGGCTCTCGGAGATGCTCGCGACGATGTGTGCTTCTTCCGTGGTGGCTCTCTGTGCAGTGGCTGCGGTTCGACCCAAAGCTGCGAGCTTGACAGTTGGATATCGCCGTGTGGCAGATGCGTCATGTGGCTGTGCTGCGGTGACAGGGGGCCATGTGTGTTCCTGGTTTGCTGCTGTTGACAGCCCGGTCTAACAACAACATAAATCAATCCTCGATGCTGCAGGAGGCCCGTGCGTCTGCTCAGGCCGCTCCCCTCGCCAGCCCTCTCTCCGCCCCTCCCCGATCCATAGATTCTAGTCCTGGTTTTACTTTCCGCTCGCACTTCCCTTTTGTTCGCCTCACATCTGTCCTTTCCTGCCCTCCCCCACGGTCGGGATCAGACAGAGACGCATTGTTTGCCCACCCCACCCCCGGAACCCGAGGAAGGGTCGCTCTCCCGCGGTGCGGGCCGAATCTGCCGCCGCCGGCCGGTGCCATGCCGCCATTTCCTGGAAGTCCGCTGCCGTGGGGGTCAGAGGTAAGCGGAAAGGAAGAGGCGAATCGAGGTTATTCTGTGGGCCGACCTCACCCTCGGCATGCCATTTACTATCTCGAAGGCTAAAGCCTTATACATTTACTATCTCGAAGGCTAAAGCCTTATACTTGCGAGTGTCCCCAGACCCTGCAGTCCTGTAGGTTTTCGAGGCCTCACTGCAACCGGCGAATTATGTGTACCAACCCCTCCCCCATTGCTCCTTGCACTGACAAGAACGCCCCTTCTCTGGCTCACACGATTCTCTGTAATAGCTTACTACCCCTACCCTGTATTGATTGCCCCCCTTAAAGACAGAGATGGGGCGCGCTACCCCACTTGCTCTGGCAAAACGGCGGCGCTGAGCTACCATCCCAGCTGACTAAACCCTATCCCACACCCAACACCACTCCCCCCTCCTCTCTGCTAACGAAGCCTTATAGTCATATACCACTATGCACAACGGAGCCCATAGCTACCACAAAGCTGTTCTGCACTAGACACGGCTGCGTGGACGTGCTGCACCATTGAACTAGCAGCGCTTCTTCAAGAGTTAGCACTGCTCCGAGGTGACGGAAGAGGATGGCTCCACTACTGGGGAATATCCAATGTACACAAAACGTCCCTGCAATTAACCTGCTTTGCCCTGCTGCATTAACAAGCCACCGCGAACCTAAATCCTTTCTGCTTTAGCGATCGACCTCTTTTTACGAAGCTATGCGTGGGAGCAATTCTTAGATAATGGAAGTTTACTGTACAATCCGCGAGCAATCCCCCCACCGCTGCTGGACTATTTAGAAGACCTCTGCTGAACATTTGGCATTTAAATAGATTGATGCGGCTATTTGAGCTATACTAACGCTCTATAGCACTGCTTAAGCTGAAAATACCATGGCCTACTGAGTTGCATGGTAAGGGGCATTGGGCGTGCTACGGTTGTATATCTAAGGCATGCTGTCGCCGTGTAAGAGGCATGTGGAGCTCTGGGACCTCGGTGCAACAGCATGAGCCTGGTGTTCAGGAAAGCCTGGCACACCTACAGTGATGCCGACTGATAATCTGGTGCAGCTGCGAGAGCCAATGTATGGTTATGATCTCCCACGGGACAGCTCTGTGTTGAATATTCTGGACAGCTGTTGGACTGCAGGACAGATATCGTGAACTTACTTGAACTTTTCGTTGACCCTCATTAGCCTCGGTGAAAGTTTACAAAGTCATCTGTAGGAGCATGGTCATGTTGTGTCGTAAAATAAGGGTCAATTGAGGGTTGGCCTGTGCTTTGTCTGGACAGTATCTCCGGCTGCGGGTCTTCATGTGTCGTGTGCAGAAGACTTTCAGCACCTGGATGCTGCTGGATCTCCCCCCCCCCCTCCCTGACGTCAGAGTCCTGTTCTACGTGCCAATGTATGAAAGACTCAGCTAGTCCCGCCGTGAGCTGTGACAGCGCAGGCTCCTCGCCATAACTTATTGCGCCTGGGTCAGACCGTCTGTTCGCGTGTGCAGTCTGTCACGCACACTCCTGCTTTGTGGTGCTGAAGGGTGAAGGGACCGGCTTAGCTTTCTCAATGCATCTGTCTCTGGGCCTTTGGATGAGTAGGTTTCCATAGGCAGAGAGCACATGGCTTTAGTCTATCTTGAGTCCCGTTCCATATATACCCCCCTCCTACAGCCTGTACCGTAAAATAAATCCGCTTGTTCTGCTAGCCATCCATCCCATCGCATTCTCTTTTGCATAGTTTAATTGGAAGGAACCTTCAATTCCTTCAATAACCTAGATACACGCATCATGACCTGAGGAACTTGGACTAATGAGTGCTATTGTTGTAAGTTGTATTGACAGCCAGTCTATTTGTTGAAGAGTTCTCTTGTCATTATTTGTAATCGGGGGGAAAAATACTCTGCGTTTAGTTGTGCAAGGAATGTCCTAGGACAAGCAGGGTTGAATTTACGTAGTATCTGATGCCATGAACGGGTAACACTCCAAGTAAGCGCTCTAGGTAACACGTTCATCAAGAGTACCCTCTCTGCCTTTAATGTAGCAGGACGTCCCACCGAATGCTTATAACGTGGCACGGAAAGGAGTAGCTCTTGCCTGCCAGTAATGCGGAAGGTGGTAGTGTCGCTTGCAGGGGTCCAAGTATACCCGACTTGAGGTCAGCTTCTAAATTGGTAAAGTCAGGGATCTATGCCTTTGCCGAGGCATAAAATGAACTCTTATCGGACCCTATCTCTCTGTCCCTTATGTGGCCCAGTGTTACATCCGCTCCTCAGTGTGCGATTGGGGTGGATGGTACATTCTTCATATAGTGTTGTGTGGCAGAGTTGCCGCCTTTTAGTTACCGGACTACCGAAACTGCAGAGCTTGTAGCGCAATAGGTTTCTGCATGTGTCAAGAGACCAGATCCCCATATGTATGTTTTTTAGGAGAGTCCGTTAACAGAATTGTCATGTTTGTATCACTTCATGAATGCAATGCATTTGCTTAGACATATTACAGTATCTCTCGGGAGGTTCCTCACTCCCACATCCTAAGTGAATCTAGGGATTTCTCCCTCCCCCACTTCTAATGCTGCTGGGACAGATTTATCTCAGATATTATTGTGGCCAGGGGAGTTTCTAGTCAACTTGGTGCCCAGGGCGAAACCTCAGAATGCACCCGCCCCCAACTGGCACACGTCACCGCCAAACTACCTCTGTTGTGCGACAAAATCCCTCCTCAATATGAATAAATAATTGCTATATAAATGAAGCTGGTTTCATTACATTGTAATTCAAGTACTTTACAGAAGAATTCTAATGTGAAAATACAGCGTTTTCTGCACAAGTAAATGTTTTTTCTGTCCTATACACTTGGTAAACAAGTCTGATAAAAGGATTATATGTGTGAATCTCTAAATTCATAACTGATGCATGGCTTGGTGCTCGTATCACGGTTCACAATACTCACCCTAACATTAAAATGTTTGTAACCATGAACCATACATGCTCATTTGGACAGTTTACGTTTTTGGATGCAAGTATAAAATAGCTGCAACATCTGCCACTCAAATGTGGTACAAGGGCTCTTTTGCTTCTAGTTTCTGAAGAACTTTAGAGGAGGAAGGGCTGGGTCTTAGTATGGGCATGCCCAACCTCAATACAGAAACATCTTTAGGGAATTATATCTACAGAGTGGGCAGAATACCGCACAAGAGACCCAATAAACTAATCGTATCATATCATTGTTGCACAGAAAGGCTACACTGATTATGATATGATCGTTTATTTATATAGCGCCTATACACATTGTGTTTCAAAGCGCTTCAAGGCAAGGGAGGGAACAAGGGAAAATACAACCACATTCTTACAGGCCATGAACAGTAAGGGTGTGAAATTAACTATCATACTCGGCCTGACAACATTTCAGATAGTGCAAGAGCTAAGACATAGATAAGGAACTGAGGGGGAGAGTGCGAAGGAAATGGAAACAGACAGGCGACTACCGTACTAGGCCTGACGACATTTCTGGTAGAGCTGGAGAAAAACAAAAGGTGAGGGAGAGGGGTGCAGAAAGGGAGGGGAGGAAAAAAAAAAGTGACTATCATACTAGGCCTGACGACATTTCAGATAGTGCTGGAGGCGTGGTGGGGAGGAAAAAAACAGTAATGGGAGGGTGGAGGAAACAGACGAGGTTGCTTTCATATTAGGTCCAGGGACAATTCTGATAGAGTAAGTGCATAGAAGAAAGTAAGTGGAGGAGATAGGAAAAGGGAGAAGGCAAAGGAGGAGAGAAAAGAGAGTAAGCAGTCAAAAAGAGTGGAGAAGCAAGTGTGGAGAGCGAATACAATTTCAGAAGTCATTAGTAACACATAATGTTGCAAGCCAGGATACAAGATGAAGATGGGAACAGCATGATTCAGGGCCAAGATGAGTACAAGATGCAAAGGAAGTCCAGCATGAGAGTTGAGAAAGAGTGACGCACGTGAATGAATGAAGTCCATAAAAGTCAAATCCAGCATTGGCCACAAGACAGTGATGGTGAAGGAAGGCACCAGGTGGGCGGGTCTTGTTAACTGGTGAAAAAGAGCAGCAGGCAGGAAGGTAGCAGGTGGGCGGGGCTTAGGCCAGGTGACCTAGATCCACTTGCACCTGCTCCCCATCTGCAAAGGAAAAGAAGCTGGAGGGCTCCTTAAGTAGGGAAACAGAGCGGCAAGCAGGAAGGCACCAGGTGGGCGTGGCTTGCTAAGTGGTAAAAAAGAGCAGGAAGCAGGAAGGTACCAGGTGGGCGGGGCTTGCTAAGTGGTGAAAAAGAGCGGCAAGCAGGTAGGCACCAATTGGGCGGGACTTGCTAAGTGGAGGAAAAGAAGCTGGAGGGCTCCTTAATTAGGGAAACAGAGCGGGAAGCAGGAAGGCACCAGGTGGGCGTGGCTTGCTAAGTGGTGAAAAAGAGCGGGAAGCAGGAAGGCACCAGGTGGGCGGGGCTTGCTAAGTGATGAAAAAGAGCGGGAAGCAGGAAGGCACCAGGTGGGCGGGGCTTGCTAAGTGATGAAAAAGAGCGGGAAGCAGGAAGGCACCAGGTGGGCAGGGTTTTCTAAGTGGTAAAAAAGAGAGGCAGGCAGGAAGGCACCAGGTGGGCGGGGCTTAGGCCAGGGGACCTAGATCCACTTGCACTGCTCCCCATCTGCAAAGGAAAAGAAGCTGGAAGGCTCCTTAAGTAGGGAAACAGAGCGGCAAGCAGGAAGGCACCAGGTGGGCGTGGCTTGATAAGTGGTGAAAAAGAGCGGGAAGCAGGAAGGCACCAGGTGGGCGGGGCTTGCTAAGTGATGAAAAAGAACGGGAAGCAGGAAGGCACCAGGTGGGCGGGGCTTGCTAAGTGGTAAAAAAGAGAGGCAGGCAGGAAGGCACCAGGTGGGCGGGGCTTAGGCCAGGTGACCTAGATCCACTTGCACCTGCTCCCCATCTGCCCACTGAAAGGATTGTACCCCTTTCTAACTCTAGCCTGACCAGTAATAAACTGATTAAGCATTTTAAACAAAACCGGCTTCTGATGCATAGTAAAGGGTCCACAGTTCCTCAGTCACTACCTCCTCACTGTTACACAGGCCCCGGGGGTTATTTCGGCAAAAATAGCATGGCATGCTCGTTGGAGCCACATACACAAAACATCCCAGCGTGCTCTTGTATGGACATTGGGCACATCAGACAAAACAGGTATGTGTTCTGTTACATAAGAGAGCACAACACAGACTCCTTTAACCAACCAACTGGGTGGTGACTTGTGCACCACTCAAATCATTGCTGAAAACATATCACTGCATTGATTTGCCATGGACTACTGTCTGCACAGTGACACACAATGAACTCTACTTTCCTAATCAAGGTGCCAGGTGACATTGAGTGGCCATCTGGTGTGCACACTAGGCAGTGGCTGGCTTGTTTAGACAATTGAAAGACCTTTGATGCTGAGCAGAGGCATTTAATTTAGTCCATGTCCTAAAGAGGCCACTAGAATACTTAAGCAAGAAGATTAGAGTTAACCTTCCCAGGGATGCGCCACATGTAACTAAAAATAAAAAATGTTATGGTGTGTCAAATAAAGAGACATAAAAATAAAGAAAATAGTTTAAAACTTTTTCTGTGCAGCAAGTTAGTTCTTTGAAGAATCCATGGGTTTGCAGCTAACTGATATTGTGCTGGCCCAGTGAATACAAATGCCCCATGTTCAGTTCTTAGCACTGAAATGTTAAGCACATACTGTGTAAAAACAATGGCTTGTTAAGGGAGCCATCACTTCTAAATTGCCCCACTTGAAAGACTGTCAGCACAAAGAATGAGGGGCACGGGCTGTGTGACTCCAGAGCACATCACAGGCTGGTTGGAATATGCTGCATTCCTTTGTTTGCATATATCCCCAAGTCAGCCGACCAGTTGCACATCACAGAGGCAGAGGAACACCCACCGGCACAGCACGCTGCTGCTGTCCGGCAAGCTCAGATTTCTGGGTGGGACCCTTACTGCGCCCACATCTTGAGCTATTTAGCTCTTTGCCCCAGGTCGTCGCCTGCTCCGCCCGGGCCAAGAAACTGGGCTGGTTGTGGCTGGTACCGATCCTTGACCCCTGCTTAGCCCCCAAGTGTTTTTGTGCTTTCTGCTTTGAATATTGTTGATTGGTTGTTGCGGTGTGGTGAAGTGTGTGCAGTTTGCTGTGAGAGAAGTGGTTGTGTGGGTTTTTGTGTGAATTAAGTATGCAGAAATTAGAGGTTTTGAATATTGTCCGAAGTATACTCTAACCCACACAGGCATTTTGGCCATCCAAACACTAATGCGGTTGCTCACATGTGTCTAGTATTCTGTTAAACCCTATTAAATTAGCTAGATTTGGGGTTGAAATGCTTACTGTGGTCGGTGGAAACATGCCAGTCTGCACACGAATGATGGGGTGCAAATCACTACTTTCCTCTTGTATGTGCTTAGACTTGGATTCGTTCTCACGTTTTCTCGATGCACACAGGTCAGCTGCTCATGGCCTTCCCCTTGAAACCCCACATAGTGCACTACCTGGAGCAGAGCTTCCTCGCTGTCCCGTACAGGCCCTTCCTTGTGTCTGGTACAGAGAATTCTGCCTCTAGCGCCATTATTCCTTGTTCTGCTCCGCAGCTGTAAGATGCCCCTGCCCATGCGTGTCTGTCATGGACACGGATTCCCCCTACCGCCTGTTGGGCGGGAGCATCCATGCCTCCTGGGCACAGCGTGGGAATCCCTGCGACAGATTAGCAGGTCTGCAGACCTGGCCTTGATCCCAGCATCTCTCTCCGCCTCCTGGATGTGCTCACAGGCCATCAAGTATATCTTGCCAATGTTTACTTCCCGTGGATGTGTGCTGGCCTTCGACTCGCTGCCTGGAAAGCAAGCGTGCTGTGCTGCAGGGTGACGTCGGGAGCTGATTGAACGTTGCTTCGAAGGTGGCTTTCCTGTAAGGCCTAATGCCTGCTATATTCATGTATGTGAACATGTAAGCTAAGGGACAGGATTGTGGGGAGCGGTGAGACAGATGGGACAGACGGTGTGATATTGGGTACTGAGAGGATTCCTTTGAGAAATTGTGAAATTTCTCTGCAGGTCTTGGCCCCTAAAAGACCTTATGCAAGGAATTGCCTGATATTTAGGACTACCCTGGGCCAGTCCTCGCCAGCTTTTTGGAGGCCACTGGCCGAGGCTTTTTAATGGAAATGAAATTGAAACTGAAATGTTTTAGTAAAGTTTTGTAATTGTTAATGTTTTGTTGTATGAAGTAACGTTTAGGCCAATCCCCCCCCCCCCCCCCCATTGACTCGTCTTATTTGATGCCTTGTTCTGTGAAAGTCTGCATTTCTGTTAGTCATATGACTTCTTGATCAGTGTCTCTGACGTGTGCACCTACCAAAGTCACTATTGTCCCCTCATCATTTGTTGTTGATTTTAAGGAGTTAAGTTAATTTGTGCTGATTGAGGATTATTGCGGAAGAGTATTGTAATTATAAAGGGGGCACATGTATGCAAGAGATTTTTTTAAAAAATAAATCTTTAGGTTTGCAATCCTTCCTGAGTCAAAATAAAATCAATTTCTGAAGCATTGAATAATCGAGCAAACTGCTTCCAACATACTTATGTAAGCACGAAATAAAGCACAGAAATGTAAATTGACAAAATAAGCAGTTGGTGAACATTTTCTAAGTGGTTTACAGAAAATGCACAGAGCAAAAATGAACTGCTTGTTAAAGTGCTCCTCACTGTTTGGTAAATGAATTTAAATTTTTTATCTTCTTTCCATGTTAAACATGCATTTAATTTTGTCTAGATTAGCAATTTTTTAGCATGGTTTGGGCCGATTACCAATTAACTGTAGCCTTCAAGAAAATGGATCATGCCGAAATAGGACTGACCGATAGAGGTTTAATAGACTGCGATCATGTCATTTACCTCATTCCTTTCTTGATGATATGGGAGAAGATGATTTATTTAGATGGGACTTTGAGGCAGCTTTGGATGAGATCAAAGAGATGATTGCCTTGTTTGTTGGGTCCCAGAAATGGTCGACATGTGTGCTAAATAGATTTCTCACGGTCTAAGAAACGGGAGCTAAATGTTCTTGTTCATAGAATGAAGAAACGAGTGTTTGGCTATATGATTCTTTCTTGAGATGTAGTCAAAATGCGTACGAAGTACAAGAATTGGATTAGGACCCATAAAAGCTCCACCCGTAGTGCCCAATGTCAAATTATTTTTACAGCAATTAAGATCTAGTGATAGTTCTGCATTTTGGTACTATATGCATTTGCACAGCTCTGGTAATGTAAATATGGAGATTAATCCGATATCTGAGAAATCCTGGCTTGAACAAATTAGCAGATTATACTTCAGAGAAAAATTGGTTGAGAAAAATATTGAGAATTATCTACATCAAGGACCTTGGGGGTCTGTTAATGATTCCTCTTGGTATTCCCATACTTAACTAGCATCAATGAAAACGTACTCACAATTGGTTGGTTCAGTTTCTTGCTTGTGTTGACATCTTCTGAATGTGATGAATTGTGAGAGCTTCCCACAGGGTGTCCAGAGTCCAGATTCTGGGCTCTGTGCACCCCGGGGGCTGCAACCCCGGGAAACCCTCCACCCTTGGGAAACCCTCTTGGGGCAGAAAACCTGGTAGGCAGTGGAATTGGCTGTTGTGGCGAGGCGCTGTGAGGAAACCGGTTGTAGCAGCGAGTAGCCGCGTGAGCTGTAACTGGCTGATGCAGCGAGTCGCCGAGAGGAGCTGTGTGGGCTGCGAGCTGTGTGGGCTGCGTGTATGTATTCCTTTTGAGAGAAGAATGAGGAATCCTGGATACTGCAGTCCTGAAAATGGTGGATGAGGTTCCGATACCGGAACGCGGAATGAGGAAAGTTCTGAATGGAACGGGCAGAGCGGGGAATGAGACAAGAAGAGACCAGAGAGGGGGTCCGGAATCAGAAGTAAAGAGGGATAGGCAATTAAAGTTAGAAAAGGAAGAACAGAAAAACGGAAGGTGAGCAAGCATGAAAGGTAGCACGATATATACATCAGGCGAGCAAGAAAGGATATAAAGGGGCATAGAGAGATATGAGCCAAAAAGAAACTGGAGGAAACAGCAGGAGAATAGAGGCAGAGCGGAACAGAGCATTGAAGAAAGGGCCGCTAAGGAAGTAGCGGTAACAAGTTTTACAGTGCCGTTCACAAGGCCAAGGGCAGAGTGAAGTGGAGCGAAGTAGCAACGCACCTGCCTGTTCCTTCTCTGTAAAGAGATAGGAACGGTAGGAAGCAGAGGTCGCCATTTTGGAAAAAGACTATACCTGCTTATTGGTACTTTTGACACAGAGCTCAGGAGGCGCCATCTTGGTTTCCATCTTAGATACTGTGGGTGATGTCTCTTCCATCACATCCATAGAGACTGTGTGGGCCTTCTAACAATACTGCTGATTATATCATGGAAATATTTTTGAAATTAAAATGTTCTTGTGTTCCGGAGTCAGACCAAGTCCCCAACACTACCCTTTAAAGCCTCCCCTTATTCTGGGCCAATTTATTACATAAAATCTTTTTTTAAATTGCTATTGTCGACCAGATGCCTAGGAAATGAAAAAAGATCCAACTTCATTCCCATCCATTTAAAAAAAAAAGGGCCGAAATATGGTGGCAATAAGTATTTGCTGTTGGCTTTGACTGATTCTAGCTCTAAAAGCTTTTCTTATTAAAATAAATGAATGAGTGGGCATTGAATTACGAGCTGCTGAAATCTCAGCAAACCAGCTTTTTACATTTTTTTTTAAATGTTAGTTTATTTTTTTAAACTTTCATTTGTCTCCAGTTTTCTGAGGTTTACTTTTTATTTTTTATTTTTATTTTTTAAAACATTACAGGTTTGCCAAGGCTTAGAATTTCTTGTTGGCATCGTCTGTTCTCCGATCTTATAGTACGTCCCAAGTCTGGATCTTTGGTCAGAGAGTTTGTTGCACTCCATCAGTAAGTGAAAGAGTGTTTCTGATTGTTGAGTATCTGAGCAAAAGTGGCAGAAGTCTTCCTTTGGAGGAATTTGTCTGGTTTTGGCTAGGTAGAAGCGGGTTGGTATGGTGTTCATAATGATTTTCAAGTATATTGCTCGCATTTTAGCATCAGGAAAAATGGTCAGGTAAGATGGTAGTTTGTTGATAGATCTAATATCAGTCTTACATTGTAGATTCAGGGTGTATTTTGTTTTCTCTTCCAGGATTTTTATCCAATCGTTTTTCATTATTTTTGTTTTCGCGTGTTGTGGTCGTAACGTGAGCATTTCGTGGGAGATTTCTTCTGTTTTCATAAATTGCTCTAGATTGTCTTTCCATTTGGCAAGCATTGTGTTGTTCATTGCTCCATCATGAGTCTTCAAGATTTGAATTGCCGGTGTTTTCTCGTCGATATAGGTCTAGTTGTTTCCGTAGGACGATTGAAGTGATGGAATGTATTGCTACTTCATGTCTAATCCTAGGCATTGGAAAGGAAGGTGGCAACTGCAGGATCTTATGCCAGAAGGAGGCTTCTAATTTTGTCCAGGCGTAGTCTGTTGCATTTATCAAGGCCTCTGTTCCATAGACTATTGTTGGAATGACTTTCTGTTTATAGTATGTAGTTATGGGTTTGAAAGAGTATTTGCCAAATTGTTGCTGGATCGCACATCCTTGTCTTGCCAGAGATTGGATCCTTTGTTCAGAGTCCACTCTTTTTCGTATTTGGATTGTTTTATATGGATTCCCAGATATTTGAATGTTGTCACTTCTTCAAGCTGGTTGTGGTTTAGATAGATTTTTAGTTGTTTCCCATTGTTGGTCGATTTGATAAGTTGCATAATTTTTGTCTTCTTTGTATTAATGGTAAGTTGATTGAGGTTCATGTAGTTGCAAACCAGCTTTAGGAAGGGCCTTGGAACTATGTACAATATTTGCACCCTACTTTATCTTATTAGAACTACTTTAGCTGTGAAAGGGGCTAAACGTTATATATTGTATGTGGATTATGCTGGAGCTTTTCACACAGTTTCTTGGGATATGTTGTGGAAAAAGTTAGATGGATGGGGCTTTGATCCTAGTTCGCTTAACTCAATTAAACAACTGTATTATGACACCACTGTGAGGGTTAAACTGAATCATGAAGGATTATTATCCTCTCCTATTATGACTAACCGCTGATTAAAACAGGGCTGTGTCCAGGCTCCTGCGCTATATAATTTATATGTGACAGATCTACATGAAACCCTTGAATAATGTGGTAATGCCCGCCCCCGCTCCCCTAGTATCCCAGCATTGGTTCTTGTCCCATAAACTGGCTCTCATATGCGGATGGTTTCATTATTTTGTATAAGACGGCGATTGGTCTTCAGCATAGTTTAATGATCTGAATATTCTATGGCTAGATCTGAATTTTCTATGGCTAATGATTTAATTATTAACCTAAAAAAGACCAAAATAATGGTCATTTTTAAGCATAGGATTTACTCCGGTAAATTCATCTGGAGAATTGATGATACTTCAATTGAGGTGGTTGATAACTATATGTGCTTTGGTGTCACAATTAATCATTGCTTTAATCGTAGTATATTAGCTAAAACCACCATGCCAAAAATATTTTAAAAATCTCATATAATTGAAGCATTTATCTCTTCACATGGAGGTTATTCCATCGAAGATTTATTGAAGATCTATATAATGAGTATTATTCCAGGGATTTTATATGGTCTAGAAGCCTTCGATGAGAAAGAGGTTACATGGTTTAATTTACTTGAAGGTAAATTATGCCACTCTTGTCTGGTCCTCCCTAATTCTTTTCCTGTGGAAACGATTTGCAATGAACTGGGATTGACATTGTTAGTTACTCTGGAAGGTGGCACATCGTTCTTTATTTTTTTAGGATGTTGGATAATAACAAGGGATTTGAGACTTTGTATAGTCAGTTTAATATGTTGAGGGGGTGAGGGTTGCTGTCTCCACGGAATTGTAGATGCGAGTCGAGCATTTTCATGACTTGATTACTTTTCAAATTGATACACGTTTCAATTTGGGATATTCCTGAAAAGAAATAATTGAACATAAAGCCATGTTAATGGATAGAGCGGGCCCTTTTCCCTCCAGAGCTCCTGTGAGAGCATATAGCAGCCTCCATCTGCCAGTAAGCATAGAGGTCTTCTTCCTCATTTGCCTTCCCCGGCAGCCCTCCGCACCGCCCGTGTTTTTCCCTGCACCCCCTCCTTCCCCTTCCTGCCAACCACTTCCGTTGTTTGTGTAGGGCTCCCTGAAACCCATTTAACTGAGAACCCCAGCGTAGCATTGCTTGGGCAGCCAGCTAAGGGCTCGAGGCAAAGGGCTCATCTGTAGGACACCTCTAGCTGCCTGTTCGCCATGGGCACACTAGACAGCTGCAACTACCAGGTAGTGTGGTAGTTCAGAGCATGGTCAGTGCTGTGCCTCTGAAACCCTGCCCCTACCATGTGATTCTTGTCACTGTATTGAATCCTGCTGTGCTCCAAAGCTAGCCACTGTATTGTATTTAGATGCATTTTTTTTAAATCTGCTTATTGGCATTTTGAAATCGCAGAACAAAATAAGAAAAATAACTTGATCCAGTTTTACAATCACACAATGCGTGTACAACTCGACAGCAGTTCTATGTGGAAAGACCATGTGACAGCCAGTATAGTGACCACCTGCGGTGTCCGTCCCTAATGAACCCCTCCCATCCCCCCTCACCTGCAGCATGTCTCAAGGTGGCAGGTCATGAGCATTCCATGCCAACCCCATCTCATTATAGTCCTCATTGCGCCTTAACTCTTGATTGATCTGTCCCCCTGCTGCCACTCATCTTTGCAAAATTGCGGTAGCATGGGGCCTCTCGCGCATTTCCAAGAAATCACCATTTTGATAATAGTAGGAGGAAAGCGTTCACCTTCTTCCTGCATCCCTTCTTCTTCCCTCTCAGTAAGACCCACAACAAGCAGACTTTGGGGAGCATTCCGGTCTGCCCTACCAGCAGCGCGTTTATTCTGGCAATAACATTGCTTCGGAAGTCCTGCATTAATGTGCACTCCCAAACCATGTACCAAAAGCCTGCCATATCTGAACTACACCTCGGACACTGGTGTGAGGTATCATGTGCAGTTCCTGGGGAGTCATGTAAGCACGAAGCAGAATGTTTAAATTAATTAACTTGAAGCAGGCATTTCGAGACACCTTATGAATCTGTATGCATATTTATTTCCCACTCTTTCCCTTGAATGTCATCTCCATTTCTCGATCCCACTTTTCCTTTACCTGCAACTGGGTCTGGGGTTTGCTATCCTGTAAAGCCATGTATAATCTTGAGATAACATGTCTTTCGGTCCCTATGGTAAGTATGGTATGAAGGTTTGGAGTGGCTTGGGGTTCCTCCACTATGGAGTCCCACTTACTTGAACTGCCCTAGGCATTGGAAATGTTGCAGCCCACTCAGTGAATCATAGTTTAACGGCTTATTGAGAAGCCACCCTCAACACAGGGGAGTTCCTTCATTCCTCACTCAAGGTTTTATGCAACAAACAGTTTAACTGAGTTTGTTTTTCAGCCCTACATCGGACACATATCATGCCCCTTGGGTACCTCCCCCGGAGCTACCAATGAGCCAAGAACCAGGCCATTGTACAGGAAATATATTTGTATTTATTTAAATTTAAAGTAGTAGAAATCGCATAACTACACACGCCACCTTCTTTGTGGCTCACCATTAACTTCTTGTTACACAAATCAATTATACAAATTAGTTAAGAAAAAAACCCACAAATCACAATTCTTTACTTTCTAGACATTTCACTTCAAGAAATAATTAAACAATTACAAATGTAGTGCTGTGCAATTTTTATTTTCCTGCAGGCTTAAAAGAAAAACTCACAGTTGGGTTTCTGTAGGACAGACCCCCCCCCCCTCCACTGAAAGGCTTGTGTTAGGAGAAAGTTGGACAAAAAGATTGGACTGATTTTAAGAACAACACACCCCTTTTCCTTTAAAGAAGTCGGGGTCAACAGGACACAAAGGATTACCCAATTAAATTATACGCTATTGTTTCAGTGCACACTGGGAAGTGAGCTTTGTTAATTTCAAATTTTAACAAAAATCACCCCGTAGTGTTCCACCAAATGGGGAATTAATTACATTAATCTTTGTAGTTGTTCTAGACAGTTTTGCCCCATCTGCCCACTATAAAGTCGAAGGATCTAAGGCAAGCAGACTCCCCCACCTTTTGGTTTTCCAGGGCTTCTATTTACGAAGAAAGCCGCTGCTTAAAGTTCAGGACAGCCAGATGCATGTCAGGACACTCTGGAAAGATAGGGCAGGGGTCTGGTTACTCCACTTGCAAGGATGGCCTCCCACTCTACACCATAGGACCCAGTCAGCGTTTAGGCGTTCCTAGCAATAGACCGCTCCACCCAGATGCACTTGCAGCAATCCCCTCTGGTGTTTTCTTGCGGCTGTCAGATTGTACGTTGCAGCAGCACTCTTTTGATGGTAAATTTCTGCAGCACTGTCCTTTTCTCCTAGTACAGTCCCCCTTATGTAGCAGCAACAACGCCACCAATTTTACAATCTGGGGGGAGTACCCTGCAAGAGGTGACGCAAGTAGGATTGGACAGTTACCCTTCTCTCTCCTGCCCACTCCAGTCACTCTCTATGGATTGGTTTAAGAGTCTGGAGCAGACCTGTGGCCGCTTAATTTACAACCCCCATTTGTTCTCCTGCCAAATTTTTGCCAACACTTAACTGCTATAATATATATATTTTCTGATTCAACTAATCATAGGGGAATTAAATAAGACGACAGCCAGGTATGCACCTTTTTGCACGGCCATGTAGCAATTTGCTTCAGTTTCCGTAAAAAGCACAACATTTATGAATATGTAATATATTACTAATGTTCACCAACTCTCACATTTGGAACATTTTCAGATCAGCCAGAAACCTTGTTTAACTGACGTTCCCTAACACGTAGGTGCATGAATATTATATCTCCAAAATCCTGGGAATGATCTATAAATGAACAACATCCACCTTATGGTTGCTGGGGGGGGGGGAATGTCTAAATTATTTTCTAAATTAATAGTAAATATTCATGTGGGACAAATGGCAAGTCTCCTGCTTTCATGCTATATGGTCTCATTGGGTCAGCCTGTAGCCAGAGTTTGTATTATTCTCTTTGTTTTTGCAGCTTGCTCTTTAAAGTTGGTTGCCTGTTTGAAGTTGTAGCACCCAGTCTTCACGCCTTTTAGTCATTCTCCAGCCAAGGGGAACTTGACGTGCAATAACTTACCTTCAGAGCCAGCAAGTCTAGGGAACACTGGGCTTTCCACACCTTTAGCAGGACACTGTATTGCAGTTTGTAATTAGCTGGGGGATGTAAAATCCAGACTGGTAGTGGGGGATTTCTTTATGAAGTGTCCCACAGCCAGCAAAAGGGCTTGCCTCTGACTTGGGGACACTTTTTGATGAAAACAAAGTGGCTTTTTCTTTCAAATGTCTTCTGGTATTTTGCATGCGAAACATAATGTAATTAACTTTTTCTCAACTCGCACCATGTCTTTCCCCTGACATTTTTCTGTTGGCAGTGGTACATTTTCACATTTATACTGCAAAGCCGTTTTTGTGCCTGTGTTGAAAAATCCTGCTTTTCATGTGAAAGGGACTTCAGTTTGGGGCACAGTAGCAAGTTCCCACCCTCAAAGAAATCCCTGATTGTGCCACACATCTGACATCACCAATGTCCTGTATAATTGTCGCGACTTGCATCTGCCCTCAGTGGTGTATTGGGGCTATATCTCTCTCTCCTATCCACAGTCTGCTACGTGTTCTGTTCCACGCCTGTCTGACCACCGTGCTTAGACAGGAGGACTTTGGCATCTCAGTCTCCCTCCACAGCTGTTCATCCCTGTGTAATACCTGCCAGGCCGTCCCATCAGTATTTTGTCCTTGCCCGTCTCTTTAGCATCCCACCTAGTGACATGTAATGGGGACATTAAGAAATATAGTCTGGGAGGGTAAATTCACCCTCTTTGGCGTGAATGCTGCAGTGTGCTAAGCGTTGCTCTGTCGACTCCGGGCCCACAGTAATTCTGCTATCTTGTTGTCCCATGTTTTGAAGAAGGGGGTTCTGATCGTATGTGTGATGTTTACGAACCGACAATAGTCGTGGGAGGATTATCATTTTGCAAATGATTTTACCCATTACGGACAAGGGCAGTTTGTTACAGAACATTATTCTGTCTTCAATGTTGGCGAGCACCCTACCCACGTTGTATTGGAACATGTCGGCCACTGAGTGGTGAATCTGGATGTCTAAATATCGAAAGGAGTCAGGCCTCCCCCCTCTACCCCCCACCTCTGGGAGAAGCTTCCTCTCCCTCCAGCTGATCCCTTGAGTGTAGCCACTGAATTGCATGAAATCTGTGCTGAAAGCATGCTACACTCTGAAGTTTGCCACTGTACTAGGCATCCTGCTCTCTTGCATACCTTCCAAGTACCACTCATCCGCCCTAAAGTGCCAGCTACATTACACACAAACCACACATCCAACACAACAAACATCCGGAAACAACAAACAACTCAGCCAATGGGCCTTGCCCCTCCCGACACAACAAGCAAATTCACGTATTCAAAGCAGACACGCAGAGACACCAGTTTCTGATGGTTCTGCAAGCACCAACAGAAGAGCACAAGATCTGTCCTACCCCTCTTCCCTCAATAACCTACCCGCCCTCTTTCTTACAGAGCCACGTACGTGCCAGGAGACCATGTACATGGTAGCGGTGCACAGTATAACGCAACATAACATAACCGAGGCATTCAATGAAAGTGAGATATATGGAATACACTAGACCAAGCTTTCCTTTTAGTTATTTAATTAAGTCAAATTTACAATTGAAATATTGTATAATGCGTCTTAGAATTCATTTATTACATATTAATGAATTTATTGGTGCTTGGATTTTTTTTTAATTTGAAATGAGAATCTGTAGGTTTTGCAAGAAAGGGATTGAAACCTCTAGACATGTACTCACTTGCTTTCCAATATGAATCAATTTGTAGAAGAAAGTATACATAAAACCTGTCAGTACTCTTGACTCAAACTGAGACGGATTAACTTTGGCGGAATATTTTATTATAATTTATTTTCTTCCAGTTAACTCATTGATTATTACAGCAGTTGCTTATTTTACTTGGAAGCAATTTGAGAAGCATATCCTGGTAAAACCTAAATGTCTAATTTTGTGTCTTTTTTGCCATTCCTAATATGTGGATCTGTATATATGATTGACTGTTGGAGATTGTGACTATTTATTTTGTTTGTATAGTGTTAAATATTGTATCTACTTAACATATATAAAATTATATGGCCAAATTCTATCCTATGATTAAACAGTGCTTTACAAGTCGGAAGGCATGCATATGTAGCTATTGGGGGACAAGGACTGTGTGGTCCTAAAGCAAAAATGAGGGCCATACTCTGTGCCTATTTAATAACTGGCTGGAAGTGCCTGCACCAGTGAACTCCCCCTGACCCCCACCCCCTACATCCTCCCTCGCCTAACCAAACTGTAGATAATATTGCTACGGAAAATTGGACTCGAGTTTACATCACACCCTTGTTAAGAAACAAGAACTGGTGCTTTGTTGTAGTTTCGTGTTTCTGGCTGCCATGCTGGATCTTTGATGTCAATAAATCTGTGATGTCAGAGTGGAATGTTGTGAGTGATTGTTCCGGGAGTGGCAGTTAAATCTGGGTGTGGATGGGCCAATGATTGATTTATTTATTTATTTATTTATTTATTTATTTTTTAGTTCTGCCCTTTTTATATATTTAGTGTTACCGATAGCTTTAACTAAGATGCTCCCCTCATGGGCTTGGAGTATCAGCGGATATTAAAGCTACCTGTATACTGAGATCTGCATCCTGTGTCCTCCGTATCATATAGTGGACAGACCTCACTTCACTGGTAACAAGGTCATCTTTATTGGTTAGGAGAGGAACCGGTAGAGAGTGTGCTGTCGCAGGGGGAGCAATCATTTGTTTAAATTATTATTTACTTTGAACACCCCCACACCCACCCCCTAAAGGATACATCTACACTGCAAGAAGCAATGTTGGTGATATTTATTGAGGGTTCCTTTGTTTGTCTAGGAACCACTGCTGTTGGAGAGGGTATACCAGGTACATTTCTAAGCTCCCACAGTGGGTCATGTAACAGAGCAGGGTTAACCTCTTTCAGTCCTGCATGTTTGTAGAGGGTCTGAGCAACCAATCTTGCAAGTGAGAGCAGGCCTCCTGGTAGTGCTTGTGCTGTCATTCAATGACTGGAGATGTTTTCTGCAGGTGGAAAGGCGGGACTGCCAGTGGCCATCAGGTTTGGTGCGGTGCTCAAGCTGGTCTCAGTAATCTGTGCTGGACGCTCCTTTCTCTTTGGGAACCTCCAGCACACTGGTGACATCATAAAGTCACAGTGCAGTCTGGCACCATAACGTAAACGTAACTCTGCGCCCCAGGCGGGTCACAGATGGCGTCACCACGCAAAGGTGGGCAGAGTACTGTTGATGCTCAGCGAGATGGTGCCTCAGGGTACAGTTTCTGGAATCAGACGGAGGAGTTGCACTCCAGCTCCAAGCACATCTTGGTTTCCATTCTGAGTACATTCAAACATTCTGAGGCAGACTTGTCCTACTCTGGATCAGGCAATAAATCACAAGTGATATCAGGTGGACAGATGTGGGGGCGGGGATAGTCCACTGGAAAAGATACGCAGCACTGGTTGCATGGGAAAGGTGGTTGCGGTCTCTAAACTGTGCCTCTCAAAGGCCTTTGCATAAAAGGCTCCATGGGGAACGTCTCCTTCGATACGTAGATCTGTAGGGAGTGCGTTCTATAACAAAACTGAGTTAACTGGAGCACATCAGATAAGTTGGGAGGGAGTCTGCACTGCAGGTAAACGGATACAGGGGGCTCCCCTCCACCTGGAAAGGACTGAGCGAGGGCCGGGAACAAAAACCAACCATGCGGATTCCGCCTAATCAGTGTGGAATCTGCAAGGTCAACCCTTTGTTCCTGGCCTTCAGATGCCAAACCAGGGAAGGAAGACAGAGGTGCAGCTTGTTTGCCACTTGGGAGCATATTTAGGTGAAAGCAGCCACCAGGTGTCCTATGTGTGTCACAATTGGTAGGAAGCTGGCTACCCAACCAGACATTGGTATTTTCTTAACGGGTGTACAGCAGGGTGACCCCGCATTGTGGGCACTGGAAAAAAGGGGGGTAACCATTAAGGAGAGTAGCAGTAGCAGTAGTTGAGTTAGTGTTCAAGGCCTCTGCTCTTTTACTGTGCTCTGTGCGATGGCCTCACAGAGTTTTGTTAGGGGTTTCCGTTCTCCTAGGTGCGTGGAGAGGGCTGATGTCTAGGTTTGGGAGGCCTGTGTGTAGGTTAAGTGGTGCCAGTGGTCCTTCATTTTGGGTTACTCACGGTTAATTCGTCCAGGTCATTTGGATTTATGGATCTAGTGTGGGCCGAATAGGGTTGGTTATCGGACTGTGGGTGCAGGGTGGTCTGCATGGAATGGTAATTGGACTGCTTGGTTGTCCACATGGGGTGTGCATGGAATAGTGGTTGCACAGGGATCTGCAGGGTCTGTATGGGTGTGAAACGTTTTACTTGATGGAAAGTTTTCAAATGTAATTTGTTGACTTATCAGTTAGTCTGTTTTGGGGAATAGCCATGTGGGTTTCCTTTTCTGGGTTTGGGATGGTGTATTAGCATTGCGTTAGTGCACCATCATTTTCAGGTTTGGGGGTACCATACGTTTTGTGGTTATGAGTTAAGTCGTGGCTGGTCTCATTAGTTTTTGGTATGCCAGCACAACTGGCGTGTTCTGTGAGAGGTTTGAATCATCTTGATGTTTGTAGTGGTGTTCCAAAGTTCTGCAATGGCTGGTTGTGTTCCAGAGTGGGTGTTCTTATTTTCAAGTTCAATTGGTTTAGGATGTGGTCTATGCCACAGGCCTCCTGTGGCATAGACCACATCCTAAACCAATTGGGTACAGAAAGGAGGAGGCTATTCCCCATAAAATATGAACATTTTGCTATCGGCTGGAAAGATTTGATGTAACTGCAATCACCAATGCTATGCCGTTGTTCTGGTCGAGGTTGGTTCTATTGCTGTTGGGGTGCTGTTAGGGTTAATTTGGTCTGTTTTAAGGCGCAGCTTATGTCGTAAGCATTTTAGGCAGCAAAGGAGCTGCATTGGTGTATAGGTGGATGCGGCTAGTTCACATGGATCCGTGCAGCAGGGTGCTGTGTTTTTGGGTGATCACAGGTTGCAGTGACATTGCAGATCGCTTGTGACTGAACTCTTCATGGCCTGGTTGGTGTTCTGTGGGTGATCATGTTGTAGTGAGGGGCTGTGTAGACTGGTGACTACAAGGCCTGGTTAGATGTTTCTTTTGTATGCGGGGTGGGATTGTGTTGGTAGTTCTATCTGGTTTTTGGCACTATGCTGTATGCAGTGAACATGGGTCCATGTTTTCCTCAGTAGTTTTGCTCTTGTTTCCTTTGTTGCCCTTTGTTGTGCATGGCAGCTGGTGCATGGCTGTTGGTTTTTATTGGTTGCCTTTTCATTTTCAGTGTTCAGACTGCACACAGTGTGAGGCTGCCTTACATTATTGCCTGATGTATCTAGGTTCTCCTTCATCAGCTTACATGGTTGCCACTTCTGGGTTGAGGTGGTGGACATTATTATTTGTGGTGAGGATTTGAGGAAGTATGAGAGTGCCCATGCTGGTCTTGTTCCTGATGCTGGGGAGCCGGATGTTGTGCTGGGGACTGTTTTGTTGTTTTGTGTGCTTCTTGGTGTGTTTGCATACTTTTCCTCGCGACCAGAAGTGCGAAAGCGGCCCCCACAACTTTGCCCTAGTCTTGACATTTTCAGGCACAGATTTAATCAGTGAGAAACAGCTTTTTTCCCTAGGTGTTGCCATCAAGGTACCTACGTCATTGCATACACTGTCTAGACAAACTAAAACCAGCGGCAATGTCAAGAGTTTTGGCTTTTGTGTAGCCATGGGATGGGCATTTTACTGGCACTACCAGAATGGTACTGCCTTGTGTGGTAGGTCGGAAGGTGACAGACCAGTTTTAGTTGTTTAGTATCTGATAAAGTAATTGGAAAAGGCCTAGTTATCCCTATGCTATGGATTTCTCTATCTAACAAAACAAACTAGTGTGCTCCACGTCAGAAGTGAGTCCACAAAATAAATAATCTGTCTGCCATCTCAAAATGTAACCTCTTCTGGCGCTACTACTAATCGGACCCTCCAGGACATTGTGGCATGAAATGGCAAATATTGTGGCACAAATTTACTGTGCCATTTTTGCTGGCCATTTTGTATTAACTGGAGGGTGTAAGATTCCCACATTGCAGGAAGGAGGCAGAGTGCAAGGCTACAATAGAGCCAGGGTGTCATTATTCTGTATCTTTTGTATTAATTTAATAGGTAGAGTCCCAGATGTCTCTGGCTTGGCAGAACCGTGTATGTTTTGGTTTAATGTGCATGCCTATTTAATAGTATTAACTAAATTGATAATTATGAGTCGTAATGCTGAAAATATTCCCCTTTTTATGTTCTCCAATTCCCCGAACACCCACACACCTCTCACCAACACCCATCACACATCTCACCAACTCCCCATCACAACTTGCATTGCTGAATCTCTCACTCTGTCATACACATACTCCCATGCTGTGTCACACTGCCAAGTCACAATTTTCACGCCCCTGCCACACTCCAAATCATACTCGCAGCTTACGCTCTCCTATTCCTCCCGCAGTATACAGACCTTCATTCTTTTGTGCTGCTTCTGCATCTTGCATCCTTTCTCCCATTCTATCGCGCTCTTCCCTCATCCTTTTTCCCAATCTGCAGCTCACTGCCTCTTTCCGGCCAACCGCTTCCTCTCTGCTTTCTGGCCCACTGCTCCCCCTGAGCACACACTCCCTCTACTTTCTGTACCTCCGCTCTGTTGGTGCGGGCGAGGGAGGCAGGGCCCAGATAAAATGTATCAAGGATGCGCAAGGAGCCCAACAATGGTCCGACCAGCAGATACTTCAGACCTTCTCAAAATTCTACACTGACCTATACATGCCACACTCCGAGCATGGTATACAAGACACGCATGATCTACTGGTTCAGATACCTATGACGAGCATTGCCCAATCCACTAGGGAACAGCTTGATACCCCGATCACACTGGACGAAATGGTGCAAGCCATTACCGAGCTCCTGTGGGGCAAGGCCCCCGGGCCGGATGGACTCGCTATGGAATTTTATCAGGAGCATGTGGCACTTCAGGCTCTGAGAATTCTGGAGGTTTGGGCAGAATCACTGTGTGTGTCCACTTTCTCCCCCACCCCCCCAGCTCCCCCTCTCTACAGGAGGCAATTATAACACTTCTCCTCAAGCCTAGCGATGCATGCGGCTCCTACCAGCCCCTATCATTTATGGATATAGACACAAAGATATTTGCCAAGGTTATTGCGATTTCTCCCGATCGTGCCATACTTGGTTCATGAGGACCAGAGCGGCTTTGTCCCGGGGCAGTCCACTGCTCTTAACATCAGACGCCTCTTTTAATGTGGTGTCCAGGATTGATCAAAAAAGCTCAGGCTGTGGCAGTCACGGTGGACTTCCAGAAGATCTTTGACATGGTCTCTTGGCAGTATATGTGGGCAGTCCTAGAGAAAATGGGAGTAGGTCCAAACATTATCTGGTATATTAAATTACTTTACACATGCCCCATGGCTAGAGTCCTGGTCAATTCTCTAAGCTCATCATCCTTTGCTCTGCTGAGGGGCACTCGACAGGGCTGCCCATTCTCCCCCGTCCTTTTCGCCCTTGTGCCAATTGCGGACTACACCAGAGCATGGCATGCCTGCAAAGTAATACGCCTAAAAGATACTCCTGAGATAATCTCTGTATGCAGATGATGTCCTGCTATATATTAGGAATCCAAATATCCATATCGACTCCATTATTCGTGACATCACGAGAATAGGTACCTTCTCTGGTTTCACAATCAACTAATTTATATCAGAGGTTCCCCCTCACTAGTTCAGCAACCCATGATTGAATACCCCCTCCGCTGGTCCCCGTGTGGTATTCAGTACCTAGGGGTCCATGTATCACTGTCCAAATCAACCCTATTAACTGATAACTATACTGCTGCTGCACAATATACTGAATCAAAAATGACGAGGTGGCGCCCCCTCCCACTCTCATTAACCGGCAGACTCGCTGATTAAGATCCTCTTGGTCCCTAAACATCTCTACATATTTGCGAACGTTCCGGACTGGCCTGGGAAACGATACTTTGACGAGTTACACACATTGTGCGCACAGTTCCTGTGACATGCTGGGGTGGTCCATAAAAAAAATGGACACATATGACTCTTCCATACAAGAGGGGGGGATTCACCACCCCTTATTTGGCATTATACTGGGTTGCGGCACAGGCCCAATACGCCACACACTGGTACAAATTCCCAACTCCTCCACCTCATGTCAAACTGGAGAGACTTGACGTGGCCAAGGTAAACATCATGTCAATAGTCTTGCACCACAAGTATGAGGTCGACACTCTGGCTGACTCCATTGCATCCACACTGATGGCATGGAACCGCCTACTTGCTCCGGTGTCAGAGGTGCACCCCTACTACAAATGGCTCCCAATCTGGGGATTTCCAGTGCTCGAACCCACACACGACCAACTTCTGTCCCAACACTGGCTTGCACTGGGGTATTAAGTGCTGACTGACCTGTTTCCTGTGGGGAAGTGTATCACTCCAAAGACATGGGGTCCTGGTCAATCCGGATCGGTGCTGGTGTCATGATTCCTGCCCCCAGACCCCCGGCATATCGGGCTGGAGCCAGGTCACGGCCACCTAGTCGGCCCCTAAGGGCCTCTCCATCTCCCCAGACACCTACTTGGACTCAGACTTGGCGCCTTTGGCACCAAGCTCCCACACAGTCCTGAGAACCACTTAGTATTGGACTTACAATGTATTATGGGGCAATGGATGCCCCCATGTAATTCAGTTCCTTGAACTGGATGAGCGGTCTAGTCTTTTGGGTGTGGCTCAGCCCAGGGATACCTACAAACTATTTAAACCACACTCGGCCTGAGAAACATGCTTTGCGTTTCTCTGCACCTGCAACGTGACACTCGCCATGCTCGGATCTCCTGAAGAGGCCCACTTGTTTCTTCAGCGCCAGCGCACCTGCAAGAATAAGAACTTTGTTGCGAATACTCAACTCGAAGAGCATCCAACTTCTATCCAGCTCTTCCCAGTCTTGCGGATTCCTACGGCCTCGGCACGCCACACCCTACCAAAGGGGAGAAGAATAGCAGAAAAGACGTTAGTAAGCATTCTGCAATACTTAGCTCTCTCGAATTTGCAAATGGAGTTTAATCCTTAGCTGAACTCCCGTCGATCGGACAACTTCTGCTCCGGAGCATCCCGCCGATCTGAAAAAGGGGAAAAGACACATCAGGTTAGCGCAAAACATTTTAAGAGGCGCTGCACATCGCGTTTTCTCACCGCAGCTCATCTCCTCAGCTCGCTTCCATGCTGGGTTATTGCAGCACTTAAAAGGACACGGAAAAGACGAACATTGGTTAGTGCTATGGAAGCCAATAAGCATCACACTTCGCATTCCTACTTACTTCAGCAGCGCATCACCATCCTCAAGACCTTCATTACCTAAGGAAAGAAAGACACAGTATTAAAGGGACTAGAGCCATCAGAACTTTTTTTTTAAGACGCTTTCCAATTACCGGTCGGGCTGAAGCCGCAGCAAGCCCCGTCCGCCAGGCCTGTGCCAGTGAAGCAACTAGGCACCCTCCAGCCCGCATCACACAATGCACCCCTGCATCGAAGACGGGACGGAGAGCGCCCCACATCAAAAAACAAGGTGAGGAGAGGTCCGGGGGAAGGTTGCGACCCAGGGAACAAAATGGGGGCCAGACAAGCAAGACCAATAGGGAATTGACCTCTGATAATACTGTGTTTCAGGCCCGGTGCTTGGTTGAGCAAGTCCAGGGAAGGGTTCGAAGTGGTCGGAAGTCCAGACTGGCTGAGTGCCGTTCCCGTGGATAGCAGGTGAGCGTTACAGCTGGAGATGTTACAATACTATAGACTTCGGGCTGCGGTGCCTCATATGTGGGTGTCCTACCCGAATGAACCCCCGGATACGCCTGAAATACAGTACATAGCCAACTCTGGTAACGCCAGAGGAGTGGTTTCCTCGCTATATAAACGCTATTAACGAAATCTCCAGACAAAGCTTGCAGTGATTGGGCTGGCGAGCTTGGACTTGAGATCTCGGATGACTTGTGGAAGAGGATGTGCTCCCACACACACAGTGTCGCTCAACTTCAGGTACTGCTGCATGCAGTACAAATCTCCCAAATAGATTATACTATACACCCCATAAAGTCACGAATTTCGCCCGCAACCAGACACACACCTGCCCTAGATGCCGCTCTGAAGGAGCTGATCATATCAACATGTTTTGGTCACGTGCAGCACTCCATGAATTCTGGGGGGAGGTGCTGAGAGCTCTTTCTGACATTGTGGGTACCACAGTTGTCTAAGATCCAATAGGTGTGTTATTTGGAGTTTGACCCGGGATGTGTGTGTTTTGGTCAGACGCAATTTTTATGTGCCATGTCTAATTAGTTTTAGCATTGTTATCGGGTGACACTGCCATGTAGAGCATATCTGTGACTTGTTAGCCAGATAGGGATAGGCAGTTAGAATATGTGCCCTCCCAGCTCAGTGACACAAAACCCTGGCAGCGTCACCTGTGTTTTTATGACTACACATGTAATTGCTAATAGATGCATTGTACATATTTTCTACATTGATACATGACTTTGTGTGGTGTTTTTTAAGATCACTGCACGTAGGACCTATGGCCTACGTAATAAAACTATGAAAACATTTTTTATTAAATGAAAAATCTGGTACTCTGTGTAATTTTCATTTTGTGAGGTGATGTATACAACTCACGGAATGTGACCTAGTCTAAATTGGAGCTAGGCTATTAAAGTTGGTTTAAAATGGTTCATCTGGGGGACTCCCCTCTGTGTGTTATTATTTGGAGTTTGGAGCAGTGTGGACGTCAAAGAAAATGTCTTAATTTTTGAATGTGAGAAACATGACATTTTGGCCCAGAAATGTATATTACAATGATAGAAACGCTCCTCCACTCCCCAAATGTGGCTGAAAGCACTCACCTGTCCTCAGACCTTTGAGGAGGAATATATGAACTCCCTCCCCATGCACTCTAGGCCTAAAAATGTATGGACTGCATTTTGTAGTTATCTCAATGGACTGTCTGAAGATGACCCTGGATCCCCGCACATGCGGCCCACCAGCGCTAACTTTTAGTACAAACTTATAAACCAAGAATGTGAATTAGTCTGTATGTATTATCTGCCAACGTGAATGTAGACTGCACCCATGCATCTGTACATGTATTGCTTTACCGTTTTTGTATGCTGCTAACATCCGCCAATAAATAAACGTTTTATTTAAAGTCACTTCTGTAAATGTTCAACCAAAGAAAGAAAATAGGTTCTTGATGTTTCAAAGTAAAAGTTCACTAACAAGTTCCACTTGTAACACATCTCCTCTCTTGGGCGAAATTATCAACTTTCCACTTTGAGCAAAATAGCCCCAATGGTAATCCTGCTTTATCACCTCTTTAAGAAGTTTGACACAGTTCAAAAGAAATTGTAATATCCACACTGCCAATGATACACAGTTCTTGATTTCTGTTTCAGCATTCAAAATAGTGTATTTGTCAGCATGACTTCTATTTCAACAACTATATTTCTACTTGCTTTTCCATGAGAACAGTCACTTTGTCCCACCGTATTTCACCTTGTTTTAGACAACTGTAATGTAGCATCTACTGACAACGAGATACTTACTTCAGATTCCGTATTTTGGACTACTGCCACAGTTTCAATGATTTTTAGACATACTTCGACAAGATGTTAAAGCACTTCAACCTCCTCAGGTAGGCAAGGCACTCTTCCTCTGAATAGCTTTCTTCAAAGGGGCAACCTCTGAGGCAAGGGAGGCAACCTGCCAAAATAACAACCTGGCTTTGCCTTACAGACTTGCTTCTCCCTGGCTTCCACAGTCTTGGGCATTATAGGTTATTTGCTTCAAAATAGTCTTTACATGGAGTGAGTTCCCCATCCCCAACTTTACTTGAACCTTTCTGCCAGCTGTCAGCCCCATCAGTTACCCAGAAGCCTTCTCCTAGCTTCAGGTTATACTTGTATAATGTTGTTTTATACCAATTAACTGTTAGTAACGTCACAGTATTGCTGGATTGCTCCTTAACTCTGAGAAAGGTTGGTTTCAATGTTAGAATGGCACGCCGCTTGGCTTAGGCAATGCTTGTTTTTCTCTTCAACAGTTTAAACTCTTTGGACCACTCCTGAATGAAAGGCTTGTCATTTTAGATACAGTACACAATTCAGTCTCTCTGCGGAAACCACACTTGCGCGCACACAACCTCTTTGAAGTAGTTTTCTAGGACTAAAGATGGATATGTAATTGTATTAGAGTTCAGGCCTCCTCTGGGAATCACAATTGGGTACATGCGATCATTCTTTGATGTGGTTTTTGTCAAGGTTAGGTTTTCGGAATGGTCTTAACGTTTCCTCTCTTTAGCTAGGGACATGCGACCACTCCTCTAGATAGCAACAGTCTTAAAATAAGGGAACCCTGGATTTCAGCAACATTCACTTCTCACGCGAGCAAGAGATCTTTTACGCTATATGCGAGTGCCACATTTCCATTGTTCAAAATATTTTAGATGCAATGAACAGTTTCTACTTGCTTAAAGTCTTACGCGAGTTAACAAGGAGCTGGATTCTGTTTCCTTCAGGTGTGGGCTGTTAGGCTCAATTGTGTGACTGTTACAACTGCATGCCTCCTCAGCCCTCTTCCTCATCTCAGTCCTTCTAGAATTGCAGGACTTGTAGTTCCCTTCAACAAAGTTATTTATTTCAACTTCTGCGGTTTGGCAAACAGCCATCAAAAGTGTGGGATTATGGGGAAAGTTAAAGATGGGGGGGGGGTTGTCCCAGTCTTCCCGAGCTGTGCCACCCCCAGCGTCGGGATCGGGAAGCGTCTGCCTTTCCTTGGCCACATGAGGAGGGTCCCAGACAGGTTTCTGGGAGGAATCAACCTTGATTCATCCCATAATCTTTTTTAAATACCGTTCAAAGTAAACCTTTCCATTAGACCCCATTGTTACTTTATCTCCCTGCAACATTACTAATGCCAATAACCTAGAAGTAAACCTTCAACAAATGGGACTATAGTACAGGGTACCAGCGACGTGAAATGCAGCTTGGTGGAAAGACTTGTAGAATATATCCATTCCCGGCAGGGATGTACAGCCCCACCCTCTCCAAATAGAGACAATGACTATATTCTGCCCCACGGTTTCATGGTCTTCCACTCTGGTACTTTCGCATTTGTTTGGCGGTGACGAAATGCGTATTTCAGCAGGATGCTGCTCTGTTCGAGGGTGGGGGGCGGGGGTGGTGTGTGTGTGTGTGTGTGTGTGTGTGATGCATCTACTGTGCCAAGTTGGACACTTTTCTAATTTGCATACACTCGCCATCGCAACCATAGTGGCGATATAAAGGCAACAATCTACTGCCCCGTCACGGCTTGTTTTAATGGTCTTTAACCATCTCAAGGAAATTGTATGTACTTGTCAAAGCTTGGCCTTGTATACAAATTCTGTGTTTTTTACCTTTAGACCACCCGCACCCTGCCTTTGTCGGAATCTTTACTGCCCACTAGGTACATACGTTCCTGCTCTCTGCAAGTGATCAAGAGTAAGGCTTGGACAAAGAGGCATGTTGGATGTTGGTTATGGACCTTTTTTGTCAAAATAATAAGAGGGGGTTGGGGAAAATCCTGTCTATGCCTGTTTTCCCTGCCTCAACAAAACTAATGATCGTCTGTTTCAGAATATTAAATAAACAAAGAGTCCTTAGTCCTGTGTCCAAAACCCTAAATTGACCCTTAGATGCTAAACTAAATACAAGGTGAAAAAGGGGATTTCTATGAGCTATCAACTTATAGCTGTGAGGGGTTAGAAATGAAAAAGGTTTGCATAAAGGCCATTCTGTCCCCATCTAGTTTCCCTGCCTTGGAAATCAAAACTAAAGATCAACAATCCTTGTCTCGTCGTTAAACTTAAGCAAACTGTCCTTGTTTCCAGAACCTATCTGACCCCCCACACTAAAAATGATCAAGGTGCAAGGTAAATGTGTCTGCTTTAGATTAATTAACTCGTGTGCACAAACTAAGTCTGTACATCCAACAGAACAATCACTTTCTCATGAATTGTCGCAGGTAGAATATTGAAAATGTTCTTGTTTCATAAACACTTCCTTAATGATGATGAAAAGTGCCTCTTCCAACCAGTGGTGTTTTAGGAATGGCAAAGGTCATTCCTACACAACTACTTATTAAAGTTAGTGTCCTGGTATACTCTTTTGCCAAGAACCTTTTGACAATGTTATTTTCCTTTCACACACTTCAAATGGATTACCTGGCATACTTTGTGCCAGGAATCCCCCTCTGGGCTTTGAAGATCCCCCTGGTATACTCTCCTGTCGGGTATCTTTCCCCCAAAGGCTCACTACCTGATGCACGTCTTCCACCAGGTCCTCTTATAACCTTTAACAATGATTCTTTCAGTTCTTGAAGTGTAACACAGTTGTACTCTTTCACTGTTTAAACTCTATTGGCACCATGTATTACTTGTTTCAACTCCCCCCCCCCCCCCGCACAAGTCTCCATATATGAAATTGACATTTCATATATGGAGACTTGTTAACGCTTTGTTTGATAACTCCATTATCAATATGGGAAGATTGGAACAAGTATTGCCACAAGCCAGTGGGGGCGTGTCTTGCAGCCATGGAGTAGGTCATCTTTCAGGACCGCTCCCGCCTGATCCTGTACGATCCGGAAACCATGCAAGTTCCACTACACTGATATAGCTGAAACTCGGTGTGAATGTGGGAGAACTTCACTGTTGTGCCCAGCTGAAAGAAGGGGTGCAGAGCCTTGGTTGGCAGCATGAAAAGAAGCGGAAAAGAGAAGGACCCCTGGCAGTGACAAAAACAAAGATGGCGGTTGTGAGGTGACGGTGACTGTGGAGGCACGTCAGAGGTCGGGAGGAGCCCAGATCTTCCAGGCGCTGCAGCAGCATGCAGCTGTAGACGCCGCAGCAAAGGTGGACCGCTGAGGGGCACATGGTGCAGCGGAGGGACAGCTAGGTCCCGGAGCGCCCAGATCGAAGAAGACACAGAGAAGAGACGTGACAGACTCCCTCCGGTAATACGAACAGTAAATCAAACATAAGGCAAGTGCGGCGCAAAGCCCCTTAATGGTCCCAGACTCCCGGGGGTGGAACATAGGACACAAATGCCGGCTCACTTGGGTAGCACAGTGGAGAGGAGGAGCAGTAAGAGGCAGCTCCTAGTGCAAGCAAAGGGGCCGCTCAGGCTCTTGAACCATAGCCCTCCCAGAGCACCGTAACCCCATACAGAGGCGGGCATCTAAGGTTGGACAAGGCAGACCCGGGTCGAGGGGTGAAATGAAGGTGGCATCCCATGCTATCCCAGGGCAATAAGTGGCCAACTCTATGCTACGGCAGACAACTCCCAGCTGGCTGCCACCCCAGGCAATCCACCAGAGGACAGACCCCGGCCACAGGCCTAGAGAAGGGCCCTATTAAGCATACAGCAGCAGCGTTTGGCTGGATGTTACTAGAGCATGTAACGGTGATGGCACCTGGAGTACTATGACAGCCCCGGCTTTAAAGCGCATGCAACAAGCCCACATTCTTGAATAAGCCACAAGCAGATCACATATAAGTACGCCCAAGATCCCACGGCAGGGGCTTGGGGCAGAAAACTGTTGCGGCTACCTGCTAGTGTACCAAGCAGGCTGGATGCTGCCCAAAACGAAACAAAACCAACCCACACTGGACAGCTTCGCCAGAACTAAGCAACAGGTTCCCGGAGGAGACATGGAACCAGCGCAGGGGAAAGGACGTGATGCCATGGAGCTGCAGAACCAGGTGAGGATAGCAATAGCGAACTGCAAGGCCTCATTGCCATTGCAGGTTGAAGCTGTGCAAATCGATGTTGGACTGCTACGGCAGGACATGCGCAGCTTGCCTGAGCGCACTGCCACTCTAGAAACCCAAGTGAAGGAGAATGCAGGAGCGTTCTGGGAGACGCATGCAGATGTCCATGCCCTGCAGCAGAAGGTCAGCCTGCCAGAAAACAGAGTGGAAGAAGCAGAGGGATGGGCCAGGAGGAATAACAGCTGCATAGTAGGCCTGCCGGAAGGAGAAGAGGGAGCGGTCCCCACCACATACATGGAGAACATGCGACCATGAAATTTGGCCCGGGAACCTAACACAGGGCTTCACAATCAAGAGGGCACACAGAGCACTAACTAGGTGCCCGCCCCTCTGTCCTCAAGGAGCGTCCCCGAGTCTGATCATAGCCAAGGTCTTGAACTATAAGAATAGGGAGAAAATACTGAACCACTCCAGGCAGGGGGGAGAACTGAGAAGAGCATCGGCAGACCTGGCAGTCTACCCCAATTGCACTCCATGTGCAGAAGAGCCAGGCACAGTTCACATCGGTCAAATCTAGGCTTTGGGTCGCTGGTTTGAAATACATGTTGATCTACCTAGGACGACTTAAAAATATACATAAAAACAAGACCTGGTTCTTTGACCTCCTGGAAGAGGCGCGCAGGCATGGATGGATAGGGAGAAGATAAGCTCTTGTGAAATAGACATGGACTACAATGGAGGGAGAAGCAAGAGGGAGGCTCTACACCATTACCGGGCAGGAGCATCGAGGCAACTTCAGACGGTACGTGCAGTGAGGTGCAGAGATCTGGCAAAAGTGTGGCCAAGCAGACACCTTAAGATTAACAGACTTTTGCTGAAAGAACAGTTCTCCCTGGATTGGGCCTTTTGTCACTTGCTTTTTTTGGTTTTCTTTTCACAAGACAGAGCTTACTACTGGCCAGCATCTTGCATCATGACCGAGGAGACCGTACTTGTGGCTGCTGCCGCTACACCCTCCAAGTTCCATGTTTTTTTTTTTTAAGGACGCTTGTTTCTGTGTCCAGCTGCTGTGCACTAACCTCGAGGGAAGCCTGCTTGGGGCGAATGAGAGAAGCGGACCTGCCTGAGAAGGGGTAACGCTGCTGGGCAGTTGTTAATAGTTGAGGATGTTCAGTTGAGGAGGGGCTTGCATGCACGAGTATTAGGACCACAACTCCTTTGATTAGATCACCACACAGGGAGAACATGGCACAGAGGGCTGAGTCAGGGTGGACCATCCCAACGGAAAGGGATAAAAACCAATGGCTGGAACTGTAAACGTCCTTACTTGGAATGTGAGGGGCCTGAGCGACTATGTGAAAAGAAATGGGGTTTATTTGTACCTCAAGAGATGCAAAGTAAACCTTGCCATGTTGCAGGAAATGCACCTTACGGCTGAAAAACAATTATTGTTGGCAAGTAAATGGAGGGGGCGGGTATTCGGTTCCACATATACTGCCTATGCTCGGAGAGTCCTGATATGGATGGCACCCTCGGTACCCTTTAGGGTCACTCATATTAAGATGGACAATGAGGGCAGAATAGTGTTAGTACAGGGCCTCCTTGAACAGGTAGATACGTGTTTGGTTAACACATGCGCCCCCAACCGCGGGGACACCATGTTCTTTCAATCCCTATATCCCCGGTTGGGCCCTTACAGGAATAGTGACATGATATCGGGCAGTGACTTTAACTGTACTCTAAACCCACTTCACCCTATGGAACTGTATATCCATGGCTGCTGAACATATTCCCAAAGGGGAAGAAAGAGACAGCTTCCTGGCTATTGTTAAAGATGGGAACAAGGCCATGTGTGAGTCTCTACTGTCAAGTTTGGATTCTGCTGACAGCATCAGCAGAGCCATGGCAGCAAGCACCATGATACGCAGGTTTGCGTGATTAAGGAAGTCTGGATTTTCACCGGACGTGCAGTCTAGACACCTTAATATGCCCTTTGACGGGTCTAATATCTTTGGCAGCAAGGCTGACGAAAGCCCTGAGAAGCTGCAGACGTCGAAGGTGCCGCCATCAGGCAGCCTCAGCGTTTTACCCCAGTTGACCTTCTTGGAGGGGTAGATCCTTTTTGCTTCAATCATCATTTGGAAAAGCAAGAGTAATGGCTTGTCAAAGAGGCCAAAGAAGATTTCCTCATGGTGGACTAGGGAGAGCTGCAAAGCCTGTCCAAGCAGCGGCATATTTGCCATCAGCTGCTGCTTCAGCCGCCTCAAAACCTCTCTGAGGTCTTTACTCACGACACCGCGGTGGGAGGCGGACTGTCACAGCATCTGAAAGAATGGCAAGGCATTACTTCGGATGCTTGGGGATTAGAAACTATAGCCCAGGGGTTACTGCCGCCCCTTCATTCAGAGACCTCCAGAATCGTCCACTGGAAAACCATTAGTTAAATGTTCCAGATCCAATCCTTTTGCAGGAAATGTTGAGCCTGCTAGACAAAGGTGCTATAGAGCCAGTACCTGTAACGGAGATTAACAAAGGATGCTATTCTCCATATTTCCTAATCCCCCAGAAGGACGGAGGACTGAGACCCATCTTGGACTTGCGGACCAAATTCTTCAGGAAGGACAAGTTCAAGATGGTCACTCTTTCTCAGATCCTTCAGGCCCTCCAGCTCCAGGATTGGCTGGTGTCATTGGACCTTCAGGATGCTTGTTTTCATGTGCCAATCCATCTCGAGCACAGAAAGTAACTTGGGTTTGCCAGTTCCAGTTCTCGTGATCAGTTTCGAGTTGTGCCATTCGGGCTGACCTCCGCCCCAATCGTATTCACCAAACTGATGGCGGTGGTATAAGCGAGTCTCAGGAGAGGGGGGGGTCAAATTCACGTCTACCCCTACCTGGACTATTGACTGATCAGAGCTGGTTATCCCGAACAAGTCCTGGATCATCCCAGCATAATCTGCCACTCTTTCCACAAACTGGGCTTTTCCTTCAATTGCACAAAGTCCCATTATGATACCATCTCAAAAGCTCCAATTCATTGGGGCTGTACTGGATACATCATTGGGGTAAAAACCTCACCAACCAGGTGAGGGCTCAACACATTCTGTAGATGGTCACCAAATTTGAGAGTGCTCAGCGTCTCCTGCCTTCGACTACTTGAGGTTTCTCGGCCTCATAGCATCCTGCATTTTCCTGGTGCCAGAGGCTCGCCTGAGAATGAGATCCCTACAGTGGGCTCTCGGGACACAATGGTCTCAATTCTCGGGCAACATGTCAGATCTACTTCAGGTTCCATACAGGGTCGCACAGGATCTCCTGTGGTGGGCCTGCGAGGACATTCCGAAGGGAGAACCTTTTTGGCAACCATGGCCAGAGATAACTCTACTGACGGACGCCTCACTCACAGAGTGGGGAGCCCATGCCAACGATCAGCGGTCGTTGGTCTCCATCGGAGTCCAAACTACACATCAAGCTAAGGGCAATCAGACTAGCAGGGAAGGCCTTTCTGCCCTGTATATGGGGAAAGAATCTCCTGATAATGATGGACAACGCAGTGACCATGTACTAGCTCAACAAGAGCGAGAGGTGTAGGGTCACTACCACTGTGCAGAGAGGCAATGCAGCTCTGGTTCTGGACAATTCAAGAAGGAATCCCCCTATCGGCAGTTCACCTAGCCAGAGAGGAGAACATGTCGGTGGACGCTCTGAGCAGGCAGAGCACAGTCTCCCACAAGTGGGAGCTGGCTCAGGAAGTTCTTCAATAGATCTTCACCCTTTGGGGAGCCCCTCAAGTGGATCGGTTCGCGACCGGTGTCAACCGGAAGTGCAAACTGTTCTGCTTCAGGGAATTTCCCCCAAGAGGACCTTTGGTGCTCCAGGTTGGGACCATTAAAGATTTGGCAGCGCTTTCCATCTTAAAGTGCTTGTCTGAGGAAATGTCATATATTTTAAAATACTTTTTTGGGAGTACAATTTATAAAGGGACTCACAAACGTGTTCCCTCCTTTTCAAGTTCCTATTTGGGACCTTAACCTTGTATTGACACTTCTCGTGTGTGCACCATTTGAACCACTCCATAGGCTACTAAGATTCAAAACCATCTGTTAGTAGCATTAACATCAGCCCGTAGGGTGAGTGAGTTGCAGGCATTATCTTCTAAACCACCTTTTATGTTTTTTTTAAAAATTTTTTTATAAGGATAGGGTCGTCCTTAAGGTCAAACCTTCATTCCTACCTAAGATTATATCAGATTTTCATCTGGGACAAATGTTAGTATTACCTACTTTTTACCCACTGCCTCTTCCTGGCAAGGAAGAGGAAAGGATACACAGACTTGATCCAAGAAGCGCTCAGAGTTTCTACATTTTAAGAATGTAAAACCTTTGTTTAGATGACCAACTGTTTATAGGATATACTGGTCATAGACTGGGACAGGCTGTAACTAAACACACCTTGTCCATATCGATTATATTGGCTATTACTGAATGCTATAGACTGGTCGGGAAAGATCCCCCAGGAGGCTTGAGAGCCCATTCCACTAGGGGCATGGCTACTTCTTCTGCTCTGCAAAGGGGGCTCCAATAAAAGATATTTGTGATGAGGCCACTTGGTCTACCATTCCCACTTTTACAAAGCATTACTGCCTTGATTCCACCTTAAGCCAGGATGGCAGCTTTGGGAAAGCAGTCTTCATTCGGTTCATAACAACCCTTGATTGCAAATTTCGTACTCCCTCTGCCAAAACTAATACTGCTTTGGGAGTCTTATCATAGATGAGGAATATGTGGGAGGACACAATCCATTCGAAGAACACGTTAATTACCCCTTCAGATTCAGAGGATCAGGGGGACATAGGGGAAGTGGACCACTATTATGACGACGAGAAAGACGTTTTAGTCATAACATCGCCAGACCATACAGACACGCCAGTGGCAGACTCACTGGTAGATAACCAGATGCAGTTCAGTGACATACTCCGAAAGGCAGCTGAACACTTCCAGATAGAGACACAGGACCAAGTAGACAAAGATTAGGTTGAAACCATTTTGCAAGACAAGAAAGCAGCAACCACATTCATCCCCTTATTACAATCTTTGCAAAGGCGAATTCAGCCATCTTTGGTAACCCCTAACTTTACCTCTGTATTGAAATTCTTTTCCGTCCAGCCCCCTCAGATCCCCCTCTACATCAAGGGTCTATTGAAACTGGACTCATTAGCAGTTAACACCACTAGGAAGAGGGCGAGAACACCTCTTGGGTAATTGTATTTCTGATGCTTGTATCTGCTGATTCACATGCGCCCACCCTTCCTCCCCTTGGAATAGAAGGTGCACATATGTTTTTTCTGGGCTTTATCTGATAGATGTCTGCTTTACTACACCTGTACTCGCGCTACACTTCATGCAACCTCATGTCCAAAACAATCCAATCTGAGGGACCTTGACGCGCGAAGGACAATGGGTACAGTGGACGTCACACTAGGGATATTTTTAGTGGCACACCCTGCCAGCATCCCTTTCGAGTTTAGAAAACAACAACTGTAATACTCTGCAGCTTCCACTAGATGTTGGCCTATGCATAGCATACAAATACAATTACGGTGAGTAATCTATTATATAATTACACGGCCTGCGGTAGCAGCCATGTAGTTATAGTTAAGTTGCTCAACTCGTAGGAAGAGCACTTTTTGGGCGGCTTATAACCTTTTGCTCCCTCTGGACAAAGCATTACCAAACTTTGTAAAAAAAAGTATATGGCCCGCTCTGAATTGTTTTGGTAAGTTTGGTGAGGTTTTGTCAAGGGGGGGGGGGCAAAGTTCTAGAGGGGGCTCCCAAACTTTTTTTTCTTCCATAGATGCAATGGAAAAAAATGTTGCTCACGCCTACAGCCAAAACCGTTCCATGGATTTTCACCAAATTTGCATCCGGAGCGGCGGCTTGGTCCCGAAAGCGTGCTTTTGTAAATTTGGAGTAAATCCGTCCAGTATTTTCTTTTTTTTTTTTTTTAAACCAGCAAAATGTAGGTGCCAAAAAATGTGTGACATCTGTATTCGCTCCGGGGACCCTTTCTGTTAGCTCCGCGAATAGGGCCGCGTGATGTCCACGGACACCCAACGCGCCCGTTGATTGGCTGGACGGAAGCATGATGTGCGTCGCATTTTTCTGATACGCCCACCATGTTCTGCGGATAGCACGGTGGCAAACGGGGCTGGAAAACCTGTTTCGATGCATTTGGTGTTGGGAAGAGGAGCTGGAAAGGGTGGGGGAGTGAAAGATGGTTCATATGATATTTGTTTAGGTGGAAGAAGACTGTGTGTCTGCGTCAGTCCGCGGACACCGTGGCAGTTCGCGGGTAGGTCATCAGGCGAGCAGCTTATCTGGTGACTGCAGGCAAGCTTCATTAGAGTTGGGCTGTGGAATGTAGATAATGAGAGGATGTTTGTGTAGGCTGTTATTATGTTGTGGTGCATGTGGCAAGCCCCTAGATTCTTGGGCGCATGGCTGCAAGCCATGCGCCAAGGATTCTGCCCACTGCTTGCAAGTACTGTAATAGTATGTGTACAGAAGTGGACAGGGTGTGTGGCAGCGGCTTATTGGACTGCCCTGAGATTCTTGGGTGTATGAGAGTCTGCCAACTGGGTGCAAGTACGGTAATAGTATGTGGACAGGGACTCAGGCGGCTGGCTTATGTGTGTGGGTTGTGGCCACTTGGCAGATTGTTGGGTGCATGACTGTATTATGCTGTGGTTGTTGTGGCCAGCTCCTAGATTGGCCATGCACCCAAGAGTCTGCCCATTGGGTGAAAGAATTGTAATAGTATGTGGACAGGCTCGCGGCCGCTTGCCTGATTTGTGTGGAGTTTATACGTTGGGTGGAAGCATTGTAATAGTATGTCTACAAAAGTTGACACGGTCTTGGGTGCCTGAATTGTTTGTGTGGGCATTGGCGAGATTCTTGGGTGCATGGGTCCATTATGCTGCGATGGTTGTGGCCTGCCCCTAGAGTCTTGGGTGCATAGCTGTATTATGCTTGTGGCTGCTCCTAGACTATTGTGCATAATAGTCTGTCCACTGGTTGTAAGAAGAGTAATTGTATGTGGATAGGGATTCGGGTGTCTGGATTATGTGTGTGGGCTCTGGACAGATTTTTTGGTGCATGGCCGTATTATGCTGCAGTGGTTGTGGCCAGGCACTAGACTCTTGGGTGCATGGCCGTAGGCCGTAGGCCATGCACCCAAGAGTCTAGGGCCTGGCCACAACCACCGGAGCATAATACGGCCATGCACCCAAGAATGTGACACTGGCATATTGATTGCACAAACGTGTATGGAAATGCAGTTTGCTGAATACAAAGAAGCATGACACCAATAAGCGTATATTCACTGTTTACATTGCTGAGGCACTGTATACCTTTTTGGAACTCGGTGATTGAATACCATTGAAGTGGCAATGGCGCATTTGAATATTGTGGCACTGTGGCCACATTTTCTTTGTTGCATGTGGAAATGCAGGAGAAATCTTTGTTTCATTGTCTGTGATTAAAAAAAAAAACATAACAAGTTAGGGAAGGTATTGTACTCCATCTCAGACATTTATGTACTTTGTGTATCCTCATAATTAGTACATTACAGGTACTATGCTTCAAACAAGTGTACTGTGCATTGTGCTCAGTTCCTGTGTTTGTTTGCATAATCATTGGGTCTGTGGAAAAAGAAATCCATGCAGGATAAGTGGGGGAAAAAAAATCCATGCAGGATAAAAAAAAAAAATCTTCTACATTCATTTTCTGTTATGTGGTACACTCTGTTTCATTGACGTTTGCAATACTTACAGGAATGTTTAAGGTGCACATCTATGTGGTCTTGCTGTTATAAGCACTGTTGCAGTAGGAGGAATTGAAATGGTGTATGTGTTTTGATTTTTGGAAGTGGTGGTGCTGTGGTTGCAGTTAGATACCAGTTGGCATATCCTAACTGTTTGTGTTTCCTCTTTTTAACAGTATCCATTTATGCTGTTTGATTGCTGTTGGTGTTTTCTAAGTACTGTACTATTGCAAACTAATATTGCAGTATTGCGGGGTTAGTTAGATACTTGTTGGCGTATTCTAACTGTTGGTAGTTTGAAAGTTGTTGAGGGTATGTTTGGTAGCAGTTTGATTGCTGAAGGTTGATTTTAGCAGGTTGACCGCTGGAAGTAACAATGTAGTACTGTGGCTGTACTAAGATACCAGTTGGTGTATTCTGGTTACTGATACTTAATAACTCTTAAAGGCTTTCCTCAGAAGAACTTTTGCTGGTGGATTTTAAATTGGGTAGTAATGGGAAGTAATATTGCAGTATTATGGTTGCAGTTAGATACCAGTTGGCGTATTCTAACTGTTGGTAGTTTGAAAGTTGTTGAGGGTATGTTTGGTAGCAGTTTGATTGCTGAAGGTTGATTTTAGCAGGTTGACCGCTGGAAGTAACAATGTAGTACTGTGGCTGTACTAAGATACCAGTTGGTGTATTCTGGTTACTGATACTTAATAACTCTTAAAGGCTTTCCTCAGAAGAACTTTTGCTGGTGGATTTTAAATTGGGTAGTAATGGGAAGTAATATTGCAGTATTATGGTTGCAGTTAGATACCAGTTGGCGTATTCTAACTGTTAACAGTTTAACAGTTTTGCAGGGTATGATTTCAAGCACCTTCATGCTTGTTGGCAGATTTCCATTGTCCACTATTGCCAAGTGCTGTTGCAGTATTATGGGTGTTCATGAAGTTGCCTACTTATTGCAGCGGTATGGGCATAGTTAGACAGATGTTGCCTTATTCTAACAGTTGGTCGTTTTACAGGTAATTGAGGACAGTTTGTAGACCCTCATACTCAGTACTTTTCTTTTTAAGTACTATGGGTGAAATCATATTAGTGTGCGTTTTCCACAGTTGTTTCTGTGACTATAATCCTTTTGTCATGGGGGGGGACTGTATAGCAGCACAACTGATGTACTGTTTATGCTGTTGTTCCAGTTTCACAGGGCAGAAGGTTATTTTTAGTTTGCAGTTGCATATCTGTTGGTGGGTAATGGGCAGTACGCTACGCTACTTTTTTAGATCAGCGAGGACATTTTGGTTTCAAGAATATTAAGTAGGCGTTTGCAAGATTTGCTGGTAATCTCTTCTTCAGAGTAATGGAATCATTGCATTCAAACCACCCACATTTCTTTTTAATGTATGCAGTATAGTGACCTGCAGTGGTTGTGGCTCCCGTGTGGTAGATTATGCCTAATGTTGTGAAGTTTTTCTTGCCAAGTGATACTCTGCCCGTGTGTGAAGTAGTAAGCTTGCAGTTGTTTTTGGTACCATCTGCATTGTATTGTAAAAGCATTACTATTACGTATTGCCTATGCTAGTTTATCTGTAAGGTTGAACGATTATCTGAATTGCAAGTACTACATAAAATGCCATGATTTGCATTTTGTACCATCTGCTGAAATGTAATAGCTTCACAGTTGGGTATAGATACATACACAAAGCGCTCCTGTTTCACATGGCTGCAGAGAGTGCATGTATGTTTTCACATGTACGAAATCTGGAAGATTTCATTTATAAGTATGTTTTTGCTTTCCAGTACTTGCAGTAAGTACATTAGAAATTCTTGTGTATCTTCATGTGTGTTTATAGTGACTCTCACCATTCCTGTACAGTGGTACAATTCCTGCCTTATTCCTCAGACACTGTGTGTTGTCAGGATTGTTTCTTGCATTTATATGAACGAGTAGCATTTGCAAACACAACTGGGCTGCACCGTTTAAGTAAATGTTTTCAACAATTGGAATAGAACGTTGATTGCTATATTCGCATAGCAATTTACACCAGTTGTGTTGGAAAATTTTAATGGACCAGACAGTTCTGTGTCTGAGTCATGATGGAAGTCCACTTGCTTTTTTTGAATAGGTACTTTTCTTTGTTTGTGCAGTTGTACATGCATTTGCCTTTTCCCTACATCCTTCTGTGGTTGTGCTAATTGATGGAGTAGCAGCTGCTTTCAAATTCTTTGGTGATACAGTTTGGAGATCACTTATAAGTTGTGTTGCACTAGTTTTGTTTTACCAATTTTTTTTTTTTTGAGGAGCAGGGTACATTTTGAGATGGGGTGTGTAGATTGCACGTAGTCTGTTGTACTCTACGGTGCAAGGAATGTCAGCCTTGACTTCGCTTGCATCAAAATTGACCAGAAGTAGTCCTTCTAGTGTACGTAGGCGTGACAGTGCTACGTAACTTGTGCTTCTTTAAAGACTGTGCTGCCAGTGTCAATCAATGCTTGATCTAGGGCTAGACCTTGCGATTTATGAATAGTGACTGCATATGCAAGAGACAGAGAAAACTGTCTGCGTACATAGATTCTTTGAAGAGAAGGAATAATGTGGACACAAATATAGATGTGATCAAAGACCTCCGACTCAAAAGGTGTTTATAAGAGGTTCTCTCTTACCCTTTAAAGATAACACCCAACCTATTGCGAAGAGGCTCGAGAGGAGAAAAGACGGGATGCTGGACTGTGCCTCGAGCAGCCTAGGGCGCATCAATGATGTTATCAGCAGGATTCCACAAGTTATAGGCCCCAAAGCATTCTTAGTGGATACTGCTGTTACATCTATGTCTAGGGATGCTGAAGGAACGTCCCATGACCCTTTGAATGTGAAAGACCTGGCAGATGTGGCTGTCGAGAATGATAAGGGATTGGTGCTTGCCCGCTCCCTGAAGGACACTGCCCTTGAGTAATTAGACCTGTCTCCTGCGAGTAAGATTTTTGAACCTAAAGTGAACGAACCTCTGCAAGATGTTTTAAAGGAAAGCTATGCTATATTTGAAAAAGATTAAAAAAAATACATCTGAACCTATAAACAATCAGAAGGGTGTGAAAAAACAAAAAGAATCTCTAAAAAAGAAGAAAAAACAAAGGACATGAGTAAAGCAAAGAATCCTAATGCGAAGAACTCTTGCAAATTTTTGACAAACCTGAAAGCCTTGAGTGTTACTATTCAAACAACCAGTTCTAACCTACCTGAAAAAAACCTTAAGGTGGTCAAAAACCTGATGGAATTAGCAATAGTTAAAAGGGACGCTACAGGTAATCAATGTAATCAGTCTTTGGAAGATAGATCGGACGCCACAATAATGGAAGAGCTATTAAACATGTCAACATATGAAATAAATGATGACGACGAAGAAAGTATAAAAGCCATCGAAAGTGATGAAGAGATCAGAGCATCATCATCCGACTCTGAAGATGAGGAGGTGTTAGCTCCCCCGAAAGAATCTTTTTATGGCGATGTTAAACTATGAAGAGAACAGTTGCCAAATTTTCATCTGAGGCAAAGAAGTTAAAAGATGATGATACAGAAGTCGGAAAGTCAAAGATCTGTGATGAATTTATAGCATTGGAAGATGAGAGCGAGAGAGGGCCTCTGGAAAACCAAAGCATGAAGAAATAAGAGTAAAGTATAATAAAGTAGGTGAGAAAAGAAATAAACAGATGGAAATAAAAAAACACCAGTATACTCCTATGGAACCTGTACATAACAGCAAAAGAGGACCGGTTACGAATCTGGAGGCGGACGAGCCATGGAGGGCCAACAAAAGAGTAAACAACATGAACGAAGCTGTCAGCAGAAAACCTGATCAAGGAGAGACGGCATTGAGGCTGCTGCTTGAGAGATCTATTCCAAAAGCAGACGGTTTGATTTTAAACCGTTATAACGTGATGCAGCTTTGAATCATTTGCTTCCCATGAGGTCCATATCATCCATTGACATCAAGACTGTTGAATTTATTGCTGACTCCATCTTGGACCGAGTTGTTTTACATATCCATTCAAGGATCGTTTCTTATGTCATATTACAGAACACTGAAGCCTTATCTTTCCTTGACTTTACTATAAAAGAGATCAAAACGAAAGGCATTGTTGAAAGAAGCCCGACAGGTAAAACTGACAAAGATGGTGCTTCTCAATGCAGACCTCATGCTCCAGTTTATGCCTTGAAGAAAGCATTTGAATATAATATCCAGTCAAAGGATGATTTAGATGAGCTAGGATTTGATCATGAAAATCTTATGGAGATTGTGATGGCAAAAAAGCCTTTCAAAATCACCATTGTGACACAAGATGGTGAAGAAAATGTAAAGAAAACAGATGAAGAACTTGTTCAAAGAGATCTGACTGACGACAGCTGGGAATGGGTTGCTGGTGCCCTACATGCTAAAAAAGAAAGTTAACTCAATGAAGCGAGCCCTGTAGCAATTAACTCCTTGGGCTCGTGGAACATGCATGGATTTTCTCACCTTACTCACAAGTCTAACAAACTGCTTGAGTTACTTGATATAATATGCCTTCAAGAAACTTGGCTGGGTGAGCTCCCCCTTGTGGAAGGCTTCGATCTAGCCCTTAATCCAGCTATTGAAAATCCATCCTGTATTATCTTGTTACGTCAAAAAGCATGACGTCGAACATAAGATGAAGGTCATTAAAACCGACCTAAGTGACCACAATTTACTAATCATCACCTTTAAAACTGAACACACAAAAGACGAACGGAATGCAATCAAACGATTGAAGTAGAGCAAGGTGGAAATCGTTTGCGAATGAATAGGACCAAGATAACCATCCTGACAGCCTCATTAGATGGAGTAAGATTGGATAATGACCGCATGTGGATCGAATACGATGCCCTTCTCCAAATATATAAAACTCAAAAGCAACAAAACATGAAAAGTGTGGTGAAGAAGCACGTATATGATCCGGAAGTGGTAAAAAAAAAAGGATCCTACAAAAAACAGCTGAGAACTTTGGAAGCTTCTTTCTTGACAAGGGCCGGGAAAGGAAAAGAAAAATGCAGTATAAAAACTGGATTAAGTGGTATAGAGCTGTACTCTAGCAAAATGATGCTGAAGCCATGTCATGGCTAGCACAAAGAAACTCAAGAGATTTTTGGGCATCAATCAACGAGCTAGAAAGACCTCAGAATGTAAGCTTATGCAATATGGTAACTGAGGACTTGTGGACTGCATATTACACCACACTCTTTCAGAAACTGGAGCCCACTTATGGCCTGGACGAGAAGGAAAACTTCTCGTGGAACATCGTTCTGGAGAGAGACAACATTTATAGTAACATAAAGAAACTAAGTGCCTCCCGCGCTCCTAGGCCTGATGGCTTGACCAATTACATTCTAAAGCAAAACCCAGAATAGTGGGCTGACTTCTGTTATAAGCTCTTTAGGATGATACTCCAAGAAGGAAGAGTACCACAGACCTGGAAAAGAGCCATAATCGTCCCCATTTTCAAGAAGGGTTTGAGATTAGAACCAAACAACTACAGACCCATTGCACTACTAGATGTAGTGGGGAAATTCTTCGCCACCCAGCTGCTGAACCAATTGACAACTTGCATTTTACATGCTGGTGTGGCGGACAAGGTAAACTGGCTTCGTTAAAGGTGTGGGCTGTAGCCTTAACCTGTTCATCTTGAACATCTTGAAAATGGAAGCCTTTTTTTATTTTATTTACGTCGCATTCATTGACTTGGCACACGCCTTCGACGGAATTGATCGGGAGCTGCTGTGGTCCAAAATGACTAAAAAGGGATGCCCACCTACTCTACTTGCAGCGATACAGGCTCTTTATTCTCGGACATCTGTTCAAGTTCGTTTAGATCAATGCGGGCATATAACGAACCCGATAAGAACTACGCTTGGCGTTAAACAGCGATGTCCCTTGGGTGCAGCGCTCTTCAACTTCTTTTTCTCAGATGTTGGCAAAGCTTTTGAGAGTGTAAACTCATATCCTCCAAAGATTAATGGAGAGCACATAAACATGATCATATACGCAGATGACATTGCAATATTAGATTTAACACCAATTGGCCTGCAGAGGAAGATCAGTCTTTAAGGATTATATTGAAAAGAACAAACTTGAGATCAACATAAAAAAAACAAAGATCTTGATTCTAAAGAGCCTGCAGGGTGCCTGTAAGCAAAAGGCTAGCCAAAAATGTCAATGAAAGTTAGGGAAAGATGCCCTGAAAGTGGTACCAGAGGCAAAATACCTAGGCATTACAATAAGCACAAGTATTAATAATTAACCTATGGTAAAGAAGCTGGTTTCAAAATGCAAACAATTTGCCGCACAAGCTGTTAAACTTCATGCGAAATATGGAAAATTTCAATGCTTCCAATCGTACACTTTTACAGAAACAAAATCATTCCAGCAATGGCATACGGAGCTGAGTCTTTATTTCGGCGTGACCACGCACTATGCTCAAGATGTGAAAATGTTATTTGGCGAAGAATACTCCAATTGCCTAAGGGCTTTCCAAGTGAGTCTGTCTTCTTTTAATGTGATCATCATATGGAATACTCTAACCCTATACAGGAAAACATTGGGAGCTGATAACCTCGCTCAATTTCACATACTAAACAAAAATGATAATGTCACGACCCGTGACCCGAAACCCCACTGGCATGGTCACATGCCAGGTAGGGTTAGGGCTCAGGGTTCACTTGGGGCCCCAAGGGCCTTGCATTATCATCATGGACTCTCCTGGAGTCAGTCCTGGCACCTTTGGCGCCAGGGTTATGTTCAGGTTGGGACATTGTCTTGAGGGACTACTTTTTCTGTGAAGGCCTGCAGCCAACATGGAGGCACCCACACAGTCTAGTCCCTAAGAACCAGACTATGCAGTGTTTTCGGGTGTGGTAGCCTGGACTACTTTACCTGGACTACCTAACAGAGGGCTATATAAACCACACCCAAGTTACAGAACGTGCTTCGCGTAATTCTGCAGCCAGCAGCGTGACGCTCACCGTGTCCAGAGACCGGCACCCGGCGATCCTTGAACAGCGGACCTGCAGAGGAAACAAAAGGACATCATTAGTAGTCTTTGCTTACCTGCAACTTTCCATCCGTTGATACCTGCTGCTCGCGGTCTTCCATCCCGTCGGCAGCATCATCAGGACATCACGCACGCACCGGAATGAAGCACCTGAAGGGAGAGAGAAAGAAGGACATGGCATTTACGGCAGTAATCACGAAATCCTCACCTGGCTGGGCATTTCTTGGCCGGTTCCGCTCCGGAAATCTTCACATGTCCAGAAAGACCATCGCGACCTGAAAAAGAATAAGGAATACAGGTTAGCAAGAAAAGACATTACTGCGCCGCACTTCGCCTTTAACCTACCATCCATCATACGCGCCTGCGTCCATCATCCTGGCAGGAGCCTGATCCAAGCAGCGCATCCACCGAATCTCTGTGCACCTAAGGGAGGAAATAAATAAAGAAAAGACATTAATAGCAAGAAAGGAAAGCATGGACATTTTAAGACTGCTATAACCAGATTTACTTCCTTAAAGATACTTGAATGGGTTAGCACCAGTGAAGTTAACTCGGTCGCTTCAACCCGCAGAAAACTACGCGCCCCTGCACAGAAGGCAGGACGGAGAGCACGCCAGACATCATAACAAGGTGAGGAGTGGGCCATCAGATCGAGCCCAGGGGGGGGGGCTGTTGGGAGGAAACAAACTCTGTTCCTAAGACCAGTCCTCCTGTGTTTAGAAGGCATCATCCGGAATCGGGAAGGGTCCAAGGGTGAATCCGGCAACCAGGGCACAAGGGCGTGCTCGTGGATACCATGTGAGCGTAACAGATAAACCATCAAGCGAAGGCCTCTTGGTCCGCTGGAGATCTTCTGTGAGACGATCCTAAAGCAGCTAAATGTAGATAAAGAAATACTCCTACAGAGCCCAAACTTGGTGAAAAGAAAACTACTTGAATAGGATTGGATCGACACCTGTGATGGGAGGATGCAACACACAAGAATGAAAAATAATCCACGGGAAGCAAAAAACGGAATGCCCTTCCAAGTACATGACTCAATTCCTGTGCAAAAGGAGGAGACTAACTTTCCTTAAATTTAGATTAAATGCATGGATAACGAAAGAAACCTTGTACCAAAGAAAGCAGAGCTGCGTGTCTGATCAACTGTGCAGTTTATGTCAGGGTGCGGAAGAATATTTGAAACATCTAATCTTGTATTGTCCAAATATGGGTGATGCAAGAATGAGATGCATGAAATGGACAAATGTACCAAGTGTACTACTGAAGAATGGTGGAGTTTGATGCATATTGGCAAAAATAACAAACTGATATTTGCACTGAGTGCTTTCGTAGAGACAATAGCTGAAAGCCTTAAGATGAGCGATGACCCTATAAATGAGGAATCGGATGAATTAGTATAGTTCGGTCCTTAGAACATAGCCCTTTTACAGGAGTTTAAGTTATGATGTAGTTTTTCTTTTATGTAAGATTCATATGTATTGTGATGCAACATGATTTTCGTAAAATATGGAAAAATTGATGCTTTGTTTTTTCTTTCCTTTTTAAAGGTTTGTAATAAACAAAATAAAAAAAATTAAAAGAAGGAATCGGGCTGTTGAGCATCCTATCCTTTTAACTTCTGACAGTTTGTCAAAGTGGATGTTCACAAACTGCTGTTGTCATGTGGGTATGGCTGGAAGCCAACAACTGTACCAAGTGCTCCATTAACTAAACCTTGCTCCATGTCACAGGTCATGCTTTAGCATTACTCTACAGTTTAAACCCAATGTTATAATTTTCTCCAAACCAGCTGTGTTGGAGATAGTTTTCTAAGCTATTTAGTTGTGCTGTGGCTTGCTGCCACATAGGCACTGTCATACCGTGCACGTCCAGTTTGCCTGCAGAGTAAATTTGCACTATTGGTTGCATTTCTTCTTTCAACATTATTTCATTGAATTGTGCACAGCTTGCTAGGGTTGGCATTAAGGACATCCATTTTATATTTTTGTGTGCAAATTGTTCCATGACATCAGTAGCAGATGTGTTATGCCCGTATAGCTCATGGATAAGTCTGCTATTTAAGATAGACTGTGCTTCCTTAGAAAACACACCAATCCAAATGCTTTTCAAAATGTTAGCATAGGTGAGGTCTGCAGACTGACGCATGTTTTCAATTAGTTTTCTGTATTGGAAATGTTGCCAGAGATTTACATTTCCTATGCTGTCAACTGTGTTACGTTACAGATTGCGTCCTAAGTTTTTAAAAATAGGTTCACCTTTCACTGGTGTTAATTGAAGATCTCCCAAAACAATGTGTTTTCCTACAAAGAGTTCTTCGTAGTTCGTTTTAAGGACCTCTTGCAATCTGAGGTGAATCAAAGCCAACATTAGGTTGTCTATTAGTAGCATTTTCATTTGTTTTCACATTCTGCGTAGCACCATAGCCGCTTCTGCTGAACGTTTGTAGTAGTCTAATTTGTTTTGGTGTTCTACTCGAAGGTGTAGCAATCGGTGTAAAGTAACACCACCTATGTTGTAGGCAGCTTTTAAAGAATTTTTTGCCTGAACCCGCTTCACCACTTAAACACACGAGTATAGGTTTATAGTTTTGACCGGTACACAGTTTAGTTTTGTTATGCACACCATGTTCAATTTCTTTAGTTACTTCCAGGAAAACTGCTACGCTGTTCATCATTCAGTTGTGTTTTCAGTAGAGCAAAGTTTTCTTCAGATTCCTCATACTGACAAATGGTGTTTTCTACTTCAGTCATGGCTGATTCTGCCTCATTTACTATGAGTAGATCAGAAAGTGGTTCTTGGCTTCCTGCAAGAGAAGGTTGACTGCTCTCTGGTGTCTACATTTAGTTGTGCTTGATGTTCGTTCTCTTGTTGGCGTTCATTGTCCAACATGTTTTTGTACTGTTTGAGTTTTATATCTGTTCTAGTGCTTTCATTCGCATTGAAAGCATCTTCATAGGAGGCATGGGTGTCCAATAAATCTTCTTTTCTTAAAAAGTTGCAGTAGGGACATGTAGTAAAGTTCTCTATTTTGAGGAGTTTTAAATGATAGCTTCATCTGATGTGGCTGCGTTTGGTAAGTTTAACCAGGCTGCCCTCACAAATTTCGACTATGTATTTACCTTTTTTCTCATCTGGTTTAATATTATTATTGTATGACGTTTTGGGCTATGTGGTATAGACACATGGTTTCTAAAGCAGTACTTTTTGGGTAGTATATGTCCAATAAATTGTTTTTGAAAATGTCCTGGCTGTTGGGATCGTTTTTGGCTATTGTTTCTATGTCTTGGTACGAGTTGAGAACTCCTTTTCTGGATGCAGCAGGACCAAGGCTTAGCCAGATTATGTTTTCCATATAAGGCTGTTCTGGTGAAACAGTCTGCGGCTTCGTAGCAACCACATTTTCTATGGGAGAGCATTTTTATGCCAAAGCTGTATAATATTTGTGACAGTGTTTTGTCAGATGATATGTCATCCTAGAGGTCTTTCAGCTCGGTTTTCTCAGCTTTGGTTAAGTAGGCTGTGGCATATTGTGCAACTGCTGTGCAATTGTCTGCAATGTACTGCACATCTGTGTTTGTATTCCACAGAAGGGCAGTGATTGCATTGTAATCATTGATGTACTTTGATGCTTCACTTCTTTTAATGCAGTATGTGTTCTTAGGCGATTTGCCTTTCACACTGTGTCTAACAGAAGATATGAAGCTGTTTACTTGTCCTTTTGCTGAAACTGGTTTAGGGAAACCAAAGCAGCGTTTGGTGTAGTTCGCCTTTGTTTTTATATCTGTCAACAATACTTGCCACATTTATGTCTTTGAAAGCGCACAATTTGTGCATGTAGGTCACTAAGTGCGCTTTCCGAAGGGATTTCGCAAGTGACCTATTTGTGAATGAACTGCAAAACAGTGGCATCACTATCCTGACCAAATTTAGGAGCATCACACAAAAGCATGTGGATGTGTGGTGCTCCTCTGGATTGATCTGCTTTTCTCCAAAAGAAGTGTTGCACTTCTCCGAGGGGAGGAATTGTTTTTATTACAGATGAAGTGCAGCTTGGCAATAAAGCAGTGATGGAAGGACCTTGACACATTTACAGGGTCAAGAGAGCAGAGTTCCCCTGGTGTTTTCAGGTCTATGCCTGCCTTGCTTTGTTTTCATTTGCTATGCGTAGGAAATCGTGCAAGTCTTCCCATGCATACTCTGCACAATGACGGTGGGCCAAGGTTGTGTAGCATACACCGTACATCTGCGTGACGTCGGGACCAGTATTCTTTCATACCACATATGTTTGTCAAGAGCTTTGTAATACTTGACTGTAAAACTTCATCTTTCTCTTGCACCTTTTTGAAGTAGCTGAGTAGCAGACCTGTTTAAAAAATAATTGGAACCTGCTTTCAATGTGTGTGCAACTCCGTAACATAGAGTTGTGAGTTAACTTTTAAACAGGAGGTGGAATATGTATTCAACGTTTTGTCTGAATCTGGGATCTTCAGAATACATTCGTAAAGAGCTGTATTCTGATGCTGTTATTTGTGTGCATCTTTCAGCATACCTTCCACCTTTTCCAAAGGAAAGGCTTGTGCCTCTACACTTTTTTCCCATATGCTGATTGGAGATCCTTTGGCCTGCCGCATTTGATATGTTTCTAGTGCTAGAGAAGTTCAAATTGGCCAGTTGATGAGGAATCCTGAATTATTTTGGAGGTTTCTCTCAGGTTTCCTTCAATGTTTATTTCTTTGTAGTATTAATTGTTCTCTTTTTAAGATATTGCAGGGCTTCTCTAGTTGCTGGCAAATTATTTTGTCTTTTGTAGGTACACCATTCAGTAGGATAATCAAAGATTGCTCTATTGGCCGTTGCACTCCCAGAGTATCTACGTTTTCTTTAAGATCTAATGGCAAATAAACTACTGCCACAAATGCCTTTCAGTAATTCAGAAGGAGGCAACTTGACTGTTTTCGGTTGAAGGCGTATTATCGCTTGAAATGGGTGCACTGTTTGAATTACAATGCTCTCCTACAAATTAAGCTGTTGGAGTGGTTTTGGAAGTGGGAATATTTCCAAGTTATTAGTGATAGCCCGTGAAGGCATTTGGTTATTATCAAGTTTTCCAGTGCACTATGCGCAAAGTATTTAGAGGTTAGTAATTTCGTATTTGTTTTCTGCTGTAAAATAGATAGCTAATTGGAACCATTGGGATTCCTCATTGTCTTCTATTTTGTAAGTTATATCTACAGTTTTGGTGCTCTTTGTATAAAACGTTCTGTGACAACACACACATACTTGGTTTGGTGCTTCAGCAGATGTGCTTTTATTTCTTTTTTGTATGTGTGTAATAGAAGGTTGGCATCTGCAAGGTTGTTGCTACTCTGTTGTAAAGTTACTGGATTTTGTAAGTGCTCTTCACTTCCAAAATATTTGCTTTGGATGCGGTCCATTTCTTCTGGGGGTTCTTTGGCTGTTCCATGTAGCAGAATGTGATTTAAATGCTCCAGTGCTAAAGCAGGACTTTTTGCATAGGACAGTCTCTGAACGAGATTTCGTATAGTGTAATGTTGTGTTGCTAACATTTTGATGTGGTGGAAGGTGCTTTTGTAAGCGGGCCCGGAAATGCAGGCTAATGAATGTCCTGTGTATTTCCGCACTGGATAGGAGTCCATGGTTTGTAATATTTTTAATTTGGCTTTCGCATGCTGATTGAGGAATTGCCGTAAAGATTTGAAGGAATGTTTTCGTACGTTAAACATTGAGGTGCAGCACGGCCATTTGTAGACGGGACGGATTGGTTCTGTGGAATGGAGAGTTCATTGTAAGTTTGTTGGGGATATTCTTTCAATCAACGTTTCTTATGCCATAATGGTATGGTCTACCTTTTCATACCCTCGGCCACTGCTATGTATGGCCGAGGGTATGAAAGCTATGTATGGCAATTGGGTTGGTTTGCATGCCTCTTTATTGAAATATGGCTCTGTGCTGGTTGTGTGAATCCACTCACCTGCACAAAAGTTTGCAAAGGTATCTTTGTTGATATTGTGTATGTTGCAAAGTACTTTTTGTAGTTTACTAATTAATTTTGTTAGTGGTTTCATTCTGTTTAAAATTTAATATAAACAATTTCCTTTTGAGGAGCATTGCACTGTCTTTGAAAACTTCTAGGATCAGTTTTCTGCATACGTTTTAAGGGTTCAATGTGATTTCTCCTGTGTTTTTATAAGGTTCTGAAGGATTCTTTGGTGGAACATTTTTTGTAAAATACATTTTCTGGAATGCTTACCTGTGGCTATGTTAACATTGGTAGATGCAGTGTTAGCACTACTGGTAGTTGCATTCTTCTTATACATTTACTTTTAGTTTCATATTTTGGAAAAGAAGTCGCACTTTTTTTCCTGCTACCTGGTTCCGTTTTGCTCAGTGACTGTATTAGCTGTTTTGTTTGAACTTTTCGTAACAAATTTGCATGGTTTCAGTTTTATCTGCACTATCTACGTGGTCTTCTACGCAGTTGCTTTTTGGTAGGCATTCTCTTGTGTCTGTTGGAGAAAAAAGGGAAGTGTGGGTTTGGAAGTTGTGCAATGTATTTGTGTACACTGTGCATGAGTGTCTGAATATGAGGATAGGCATACATAGAGGGGTGTGTGATTGTGGAAAGGGCTGTTAATTTTGGTTGGGAAGGTTGTACTGATATGTATTTATGTATGTATGTGTGTTCCTGTATGCAAGGTTTGCTTCAGTGTGTATGACAGTGTACTGTGCTTGAAGATGTAAGGACCTTGCAATGTTTTCACAAAACTAGTGGGTATTACCATACTGGACCTGCTAAGGTGCAATGAGTAGGAGTGAAACAAGGGTTGGCTAGAATTGTCTAGGCTACAATACAACAACACTGCACCTTCTGTCTGAGTAACAGGCAGAACACTACTACAGTACTGCACTTACTTTGTTGGATATGAAGAGTAGGTTTCTTCTGGGTTTTATCTTCCAGCTGAGACCCCACTTGCTTTTAGGAGGCGGTTGTTCACTGCAATTGCAAAAGAAAGAAGTTAGTGGGTATGTGTGTTAATGCACAGTAATAGCAGTAGGAGAACACATTATTTGAGATTGTAGGAGGATTTGTTGGCAGGAAGAGTTAGTGTGTGTGTGTGTGTGTGTGTGTGTGTGTGTGTGTGTGTCTCCAATTGTACAGCAGTGCATAGGAGTGGGGACTTGGAGCATCAGCATTGTTGGTATGGGGGCCAGTGCTGCAGTGATAACTCTGCCCAATGCGGTTGCATTTTTGGAAGTGTGTGAGATGTTGTTGCACTGCTTGCTTTGGAAATGGATTAGTGAAAGTCCTAGTAGGGTGAGGAAAAAGGGCAGAAAGATGTACACATTGGAAAGGAGAATGTTACTGTGTGTGGAAATTTGTTAGGTTTCCCATACATAGATGCTTGCTACATGAGTGCTTCCTGTTCTTGCATATATTTATTCAAATTTACAGATGGCACTGTTGGCAATGTACACATGCATTAATTTGCTTTCCTTGCAATGGTGCATTGTGGTAATTTTGCTATATATGTACTTGCCATGCTTTGCTAACATACATGCAGTTTCACTTTTCTGTGTGTATTCTGGGCATTTAACATAGGATCTGCCACTTGAATTTGTGGTGCAAATGTTCCCAATCTGGTTTTCCTTTTTTTGTTTTACAACAAGAACAGAGAGAGTGGTCATAACATTGAAATATGTTGTTTGCAGCTGTTCTGCAAGTGGGCATTAAAAGAAACATTTTAAAGCACACATCATTGTAAGTAACTGCCACTTGATGTCAGGAAATTTAGACAAATGAGAGTATAATTATTTCGAATGGATTGTGTCTTCCAACGTATTCCTCATCTTAGATGTATTCCATCCAGCTTTAGTTGCTTCGGAATTTTTTTTTTGGCAGAGGGCGCTGTGCGTCGATGTCATCGAGTCGATGGTCCCTCGAAGGCCTCCATCATCCATTCTGTTTTTCCGCAGTATACGTTGCTTCGGAGATTCGGCGCACCTCGAGTTCTGTGAAGAATAGCAAAATATGAATATGTCCTCGTCATCGACGCCGACCACGACCCCGAGATCAGGTTTCAAAAAGTGCAAGTCATGCGGTTCAAAAATGTCGATCACAGACCCGCACCGAGAGTGTTTGTGGTGCCTCGGAGAAGGCTACGACATGGAGGCCTATATGAAGTGTCAGGCGATGACGTGGAAGGCCTTGCGAGAGGGGAGGGGAAAACTACAGCTAGGTCGTAAATCCGACCGTAAAGCCTCTAGCATTGAGTCAAGGTCCCGTGAGGAGAAATCCCCTCGACCCGAAAGCGGTCCAGGTCCCGAAGCGATTCCCATCGCTCGTCGTCTTCCACGAAAAAATCAAAAACTATGCCACAGGTCCCCCTCCACCTCGTCCTCAGACAAATCCCCAAAAACGATGAAATGTCCCACTAAACATTCATCATCCGAAGAATGGGAAGCATTCAGGGTCAAAATGATGGAGGTGTTCGAGAAAGCGAAGCCTCGGTCCGCGCCTTCCTCCGAAGCCGGCCGGGAGCATCATCGCTACGACACTCGCGCGCCCTCGAGACCGGGTGATCGAAAGAGGAAGGCTAGAAAACCTTCTAGGACGCCGAGCGAGAAAAGCTGCTCTCGTCGACCGCTCGAGGTCACCGAGACCGAACACACCTCGAAGGGCAAGTCTTCGAAGTGCACCTTGGTGCCGTCGAAGACTGGTATTACGCCGACGCCATCAACGCCTTTGTTGACCCCGAAGCCCTCAACGCCGAAATCCCCAGTTCGGCAAAATCAGCCAGAAAAAGGCAAAGAGAAGCCTACAAGACCTGTAATACCTTCAGGACCCATTAGTACTCCTCCTTCACCTCTCCCAGAAAAGGTTTTCAAACCTCTTCCTAGGAAAGAGTTCTTCAAGTCTCTGACCTAAATTTTGGAGGAACAGGAGAAATCTGATGAGGAGAATGTACCTTTTGGGCTAGAATTTGGCACCTCAAATGTCCCAGAATGCCTGATTTCAGAAGAAAGCAGGATGAGGGATTTGGTTGAATCACTGCACAATACAAGTGGTATTGATACATCTCCTGAAAATGACTTTGGTAGACCAGAACCAGGAGAACATGCCAGTCCCATCATACCGTCAACAGACATATTGGATTGTGGTCCTACTGAAGACCCAGTACTACCCTTTCACGTAGCCTTGCAAAATAGGGTGGCCAAGAATTGGGAGACTCCGGATTCTATTCCGCCAGTGAATAAATCCCTTACTTCAAAATACCTAAACTCCCACTCCCGAGGGTTTGGTCATACAGGCAGCCACAGCTTCTAACAAATTGGCGTACCCTTCTATCCCTCCGGACAAGGATGATAAGCGTGTGGATGGCTCTGCACGGAAGGTATTTTCAGCTGGGAGTATGGCATTAAAATCCGCCAACTCCACATGTGCCTTGGCAAAGTTTTCGTACACTCTGTGGGAGTGGATTGCGATGACGGCGGGGCACATACCAGAAGGGGACGAAAGGGAAGGGTTCCTAGCCATCGTTTGAGATGGGAAGGAGGCTATGCAGGAATCCCTTGAATCTGGATTGGACACTGTAGATAGTGTGAGCAGGTCCATGGGCACTAGCACGGTAATGCGCAGATTTGCGTGGTTACGGAAGTCGGGATTCGCACCAGACGTGTACAACCGTCTCCTGAACATGTCCTTTGACGGGTCGCACCTTTTCGGCAGCAAGGCTGACGAGAGCCTTGAGAGGTTGCAGACCTCAAAGGCAGCTGCCAAGTCTTTGGGAGCTGCAATCTGGCAACCTCAGCCTTTTCGTGCACCAGGTCAATCTTGGAGGGGACGATCCTATCGTTACCACTCCTCAGATGGAAAAGCGAGAGGAATGGCCAGTCAAAGGGGCCAAAGAAAGGCCACTCGCGGTCGACGAGGAAAACGTGCAAAACCAGCTCCAGCTACAGCCTCTCTGCCACCAGAGGCTGCAGCAACTGCCTCAAAACCACTTTGAGGACTTGAATCACAAGACACCTGTAGGAGGCAGGCTGTCACTGCATCTGCAAGAATGGCGAGCCATTACTTCAGATGTTTGGGCTCTAGAAATAATAGCCCAAGGTTACTGCCATCCTTTTCTAACGCAACCTCAAAGCAATCCACCAAGGAGACACCCTTTGAAGTTTTCAGACCCACTCCTACAGCAGGAAGTTTTAACCCTGCTGGAGAAAGATGCTATAGAACCAGTAGCTGCAGCGGAGAGGAACAAGGGATGGTACTCCCCGTATTTTTTGATCCCCAAAAAGGACAGAGGACTGAGACCCATCTTGGACTTAAGAAACTTGAACAAGTTCCTCAGGAAGGACAAGTTCAAGATGGTTACCCTTTCTCAGATCCTTCAGGCCCTTCAACTTCAGGATTGGTTGGTGTCATTGGACCTCCAGCATGCTTATTTTCATGTGCCGATTCATCTCAAGCACAGAAAATACCTGAGGTTCGTAGTTGGTGACTCACACCATCATTTTCGAGACCTGCCATTCGGATTGACCTCCGCCCCGAGGGTCTTCACCAAACTGATGGTAGTGGTGGCAGCGCACCTCAGGAGAGGGGGGATTCACGTCTACCCCTACCTGGACGATTGGCTGATCAAAGCACGTTCTGCCGAACAGGCACTAGATCACCTGAAAGTCACCTGCCACTTCCTCCACAGACTAGGCTTCTCCCTCAATTTCAAAAAGTCACAAATTACACCTTCTCAACGGCTCCAATATATAGGAGCTGTATTAGACGCATCCCTGGGAAAGAGCTCGCCTCCCAGGTCGAGGGCTCAAGACATTCTTCAGATGGTTTCCAAATTCCAAAATCTTCAGGCCTACGACTTCTTAAGGTTACTCGGCCTCATGGCATCCTGCATCTCTCTGGTGCCAGAGGCACGTCTGAGAATGACATCCCTTCAATGGGCTCTAAAGACTCAATGGTCCCAGTTCTCGGGTCGAATGACAGATCTTCTCCAGATTCCGAACAAGGTTCGTCAAGATCTTCTATGGTGGACTTGTTCAACATTTTTGGCAACCATGGCCGAGATCACAGTAGTGATGGACGCCCCACTCAAGGGGTGGGGATCTCATTCCAACGATGTGATAATCGGCGGTCGTTGGTCTCTAACGGAGTCCAAACTACACATCAACCTTCTGGAGCTGAGGGCAATCAGACTAGCGCTAAAAGCTTTTCTGCCATAGGAAAAAAGGTCCTGATGATGACGGACAACACAGTGGCCATGCATTATCTAAACAAAAGAGAAGGTGTAGGGTCACTACCTCTGTGCAGAGAGGCAATGCAGCTCTGGTATTGGGCAATTCAAGAAGGAATCTCTTTAACGGCAGTTCACCTAGCCGGGGAAGAGAATATGACGGCAGATGCTCTGAGCAGGCAGAGCACGATGTCCCACGAATGGGAACTGGCTCAGGAAGTTATTCAAGAGATCTTTGCCCTTTGGGGAACCCCTCAAGTGGACCTATTTGAGACCAGAATCAACCGGAAGTGCGAAAGGTATTTCTCAAGGGAATTTCCCGCAAGAGGAGCCCTGGGGGACACGTTCGTGGTGGAGTGGAATTTCCCACTGTTGTACGTGTTCCCTCTGATTCCTGTCATTCCTCAGGTCATCAGGAGACTGAGATGCTTCGGGAGCTTCATGATCCTAATTGCTCCGGATCGGGCCAGGAGAACGTGGTACCCGGACCTTCTAGACATGTCCATCAGTCCCCAAGTACGTCTTCCTCAGAGAGAGAGCCTTCTCTCTCAAATGGAGGGTCAGGTTCTCCATCCAGAGGTCAAAACGCTCCACCTTCACGCTTGGTATCTGAAAGGCTGAGATACAAGGATTGGAACTTTCCAGATGACGTCATGGAGGTGTTGCTTTCGGCAACAAGGCCAGCAACAAAGTCTCTATACCTATGCCGTTGGGAAAGGTTTTGCAACTGGTGCAGAGAAAAGAATGTCGATCCTTTTCTATGTTCCATTCCTGAAGTATTGTCAATCCACCTGACCCTAGCACATCGAGGTCTAAATGTTGGAACCATTAAAGGTTATCTTGCGGCGCTTTCCATCTTCAAGCGCTCGTCGGACGAATGCTCCTAATTCAAAATTCCTTTGATGGTGCAATTCTTAAAAGGACTCACTAAAGTGTTTCATCCTTACCCATTTCAAGTGCCAATTTGGGATCTCAATCTGGTCCTAAAATTCTTAATGTGTGCTCCTTTTGAGCCTTTGCACACTTTTCCATTAAGATTACTGACATGGAAAACTGCTTTCCTAGTTGCTTTAACATCTGCAAGAAGAGTGAGCGAATTGCAGGCACTGTCTTCTGGGCCACCCTATACTTTGTTCCATAAGGACAGAGTTGTGTTGAGGGTTAAACCCTCATTTTTACCAAAAGTGGTATCTGATTTTCATTTAAGTCAGAGAATTGTCTTAACCGCATTCTATCCTCCTCCTCCTCCACCTCCTCCTAGTAAGGAGGAGGAAAGATTACACAGGTTGGATCCGAAAAGAGCTTTAAGCTTTTACATCTCTAGGCTTTCTAAGCTTAGAGTGGACAATCAACTGTTTATTGGCTGCACAGGAAAGAAATTGGATTACTCAGTGACAAAGCAAACAATATCATGCTGGATTGTGCTTTGTATTTCAGAATGTTACAGATTAGCACAAAAAGACCCACCGGAAGGTCTAAGGGCTCATTCCACCAGAGGCACCGCCTCTTCAACAGCCCTACAAAGAGGTGTTCCTATAAGGTCCATTTGTGAAGCAGCAACTTGGTCGTCGCTGCATACTTTTTCAAAATTCTATAGCCTGGATGCTTCCCAGTCTAAGGAGCTGAATTTTGGTAATGCAGTACTATACTCAGCCATCTAAGGGTATCGAAAAATCTAACCCCTCCTCCAGCGGAATTCTCCATACTGCTTTGGGAGTCTATCTAAGATGAGGAATACGTTGGAGGACACAATCCATTCGAAGAACAAGTTACTTACCAACTGGTAACGTTCTTTCGATTGGATGTTCCTCCAACGTATCCCTCATTGCCCTTCCAACCTACCCCTCTGTAGATTTTTCCGGGCTATTGCCACTCTAGCTCTTGTAAGGCAAATACCTGACTGCCAGCACAGTCTACAACAATGAAAAAAATCAATAATGAAAGGGGGGGGGGAAACAGAACTGAGGCCAACGGGCGCCGCGGTGCTACTTATACACCCGATGACGTCACCCTCCACGGAGGCCTTCGAGGGACCATCGACTCGACGACATTGACGCACAGCGCCCTCTGCCGGAATTTCTTTTCCCAAGCAGCTAAAGCTGGATGGAATACATCTAAGATGAGGAATATGTTGGTGGAACATCCAATCGAAAGAACGTTACCAGTTGGTAAGTAACTTGTTCTTCTCTAGGTTATGCAGAGTATGTGGCAGGGCAGCCTGTTCATATGCATTTGTTACAGCGTATTCTACAAAATATATGCATACCTGTAGTTTGTCCTGATGGATGCAGAGGTGGATGAATCTGGAAGCCGAAATCTCGGAGAATTTTGCAGTAGCTTTTGGTGGAGGTGCTTTTCAATTACAGGAGATCTGTACTCTGAGTGTTCAACAGTACATCTAAAGTGTTGAACTGTGGTGACAGAGTTTGATGTAGAGCTTTTGCCTGTGATTGGTGGATGGTTGTGTGACTGCTTAACAGTAGCCAATGAGGGAGTGCTGCAAAGAGTGAAGTGGAAATGGAAGAAGGGCTGCACCTGCGTTACGGGGTCCGCGGACACCACAGTAGTTCGCGGATAGGGCGTGCCACATCCGGAGCTTCTGAGCATGCCTGGCATGGAAATGGGAGTGTGGGGATCAGCCAATCTGGTGTTTAGGTTGTGCTTTACAGGAAGGGAGAGTAATACTTTTTTCGTTGCTTTGTTGGTTGTGTACTGAAGATGGCTGGTGTTCAAGAGCGGCAGAGACTTTTTGTATGGATAGTAGGAAATTCATTTGTGTATGATCTGGAGAGGTATGTCCAGACAAGAGGTGTTTCTTGTGATCTTGGGTTTCCAGGTCTGCAGGCTTTGTGGTGCAGTGTGCCTGGCCCCAATTTGCAGGCACTACTTGCTTTTTACAGAGACATGGGTACTATGGTAGTCCTTATGTTTTGGTTGTGCACTGTGGAGGAGAGCACTTGGACTACATCAGTGCTCCAAGTTTGGTTCCTGTACTAAAGTTGTTGGTGGAAGAACTGATGCTGCTTTTCCCTACTGCAAAAGTGTTTTTTTTCTGAAATACCACCTAGAGCACAATGGAACAGCCACAATGTCTTTAATCCCCAGCAAAAAGTTGTAAGGCCTCTTGTTAATAGAGGCATGCGTATAGTTTTTTGACGTGCTGAGATGTCTGTTTTCTCAAATGACAATATTGACTCCCTTAGTGTGCACTATTTTACACCAGATGGCGATTTGTTGACCGTTCTTGCAAATGCTCATTTTATTTTAAATCTAAGGGATGCTTTGTAGAGGTTGATGTAAGGAGGAAAAGAAGACAAAAAACTAGAAAACAAAAGGTGCTAGTTTAGTAGCACCTAAAAAGAACATTTTAAAATGACATTTAAAAAAAGCTCTTTTCAGTGCCACCACAATAGAAGAAATCTCCTACCCTGGGTTACATCTCTCTCCCCAACTTCTTGATTTGACAGATTTATCCGCGAACACTGTAGTAGTTTGCGGATCGCATGTGCCACATCCTGGACTTTAAAGGATGGCTGGCAGGCAAATGGAACTGTGGAGGCCAGGGGATTGGCCAATAAGGTTTCTTGGGTGTGGTGTGCAAGGAGAGTGTGGCAGCGTCTCTGTTTGCTGAGAGGAGTGCAGATGGCTTTGGCTGTGTGTTTTAGGAGGCAGAGTGTCGGGATTTTGGGGGACTCTTAAATACATTGGTTGCAGGTGCATGCCAAGCACTGTGGAGTGGCTGCACATCTTGTATTCCCTCATTTGGATGTGCACTGGTATGAAGTGTGTGGCATCAAGTAGCTGGATTTGCTTCCCCTTTGTGCCACTTTGGTGATGCAGGATCATCCAGCCATTATTATTGTTCATTGTGGAGGAATAGTTTAGGCCATGTTACTCTTTGCAGTTTGCCATGAAGGAGGCACTTGGGGAAAGTCATGGATATGTTTCCAAACTCTTGAGTAATTTTTTCGCTCATTGCCCAGAGGCAGATGTGGCTGCGCTCTTCCTCATTTTTTCCGCAAATGGAGAAAGCCAGGCTCAATGTCAACAAGGCTGTTTGCGTATTTTTGTGAGATGTTATGTCTTCCTTTCACAATGAATACATTACATTTCATAGCACCAACATTTTCTGCAGAGATGCGTCCATCTTACTGATGCTGGCAATCTCCTTTTTTTTGTGCAATATTCAAAATGCTTTGCAGTCCATCTTGCAAGTAGCAAGCATACAGTGGTTTACATGCTGCCACCACCTGCATGCTTTGGAAGTCCGCGGACTACAGCGCTGTCCGTGTACTTTGTAGACTGCGCAGGGGCCTGCACCATTTCATTGGCACTTCTATTTTTAAACTGTGAAAGGTGGCTCTGAAAAGAGCTGTTCTTTTGTGTGTGTTTTCTTGTTTTATATTTTTTGGTGTATTTTCTAACCACGCACACAAGCAAGGCAAAGGGAGGGTAGGGAAGGGGCACCAACCACGAGGATAAGAAGTGGCAGGTGGAGAGAGGAAGATGTTGGGTGAGCCTCATGGAGGTGTGGGAACTTTCCCTCGTGCTCCCGGACTGTAGCCCCGAAAGCACTCTGGAATTGCTCTCCCCTGGAGAGTACCGCGTCGCAGTACATACACAATACAGTGGCCCTCGAAAGATAAGGGTCTGCTGCGGTACGTATGGCCTGCAAGGCCGGTACAGGGATCCGCTGCCCGCAGGAGTATCTCTTGTGGTGACGGATACAGATGCCGAGGATGCTGCAGAGGAACTCCACCTACTACCCTGTTCGAAGGGGATGACCCTCCAAACTGCTGCCTTGTGGCTCGACCTCAGGTGTCGCCGCTTGGAGGTGGTGCCATAACTGTACAGCCCAGGTTTGCCGCGACTCATTACAGCGAACCTTGGCCGCACAAGCCTTGGCTACATCCCCCCAGCCCCCCCAATGCTAGTAAATCTAATCTTCACCAGCAGCAAATCCAGCGATAGCAATGGAAATCGCAGCCAAGTGCTCTGAGCAGGAAATCTAGCAACAGCAATGCCAATTACAGCCAAGTGCTTTGAGCAGCAATCCAGCAATAGCAATGCCAATGACGGCCAAGTGCTTTGTCCTGGAAACCCAAAAACAGAATTAGGAGCAGCACTAGGGTGTGGCCTTTTGATAGGGGTGCAGGGAAGTGTTCCGCGAACAGTTGTGCGCTCTGCGGACACTTCGAACACCAAGCCGGGCTCAAAGTTCCAAAAAGTCTCTAGATTGCCAGGGGCATGTTTTGGGACCTTTGCCAGGGTGAGGTTTCACAGTAAAACACCTTAGATTGCTCAGAAAAGCACATTTTTGCTGTTCAGTGGCCCGGATCCTGTTCGTTAAGGACCGGCGATAAGCGTGGGTGCGGTCACATGGGACTGCTGTCCATAGGACCCAGTGCTCGGGATCCGTTGTGTGCATGCGATAGGTGTCCTACAGACAGGGTTGGGCTCCCCAAAATATATGCCTGTGAACAGTTCCGAACATGCGCTGTGTTTGTAGGACCCAGTGGGTGTGATGCGCATGTGCCCAGGTGTCCGCCTGACAGGGTTAGGCTCCCCGAACTAATTAAAAGTATGCCACAACTTTGTGGACATGTCCGGACAGGCGCGGAGTCCTATGGATGCCTCCATTTTGATTGCGGACAGGTCGGACAGTCGCTCACTTCGCGGACTCCTAACATGGCTTTTAAAAAAGAAAACGCACACACAGCAACAGTATACACATAGAACTTTATTTACACACAATTAGGAAAGGGAAGGGGTAGCGGAAATGGAAACATATACAAGAGAATTGGGGTTTTGCACAGGCTTGTCATCAGGGGAGGAAGGGAGGTCTCGTCATAACTTCTTTGCTTACAGGGAATTTGTGGTGATTGTAGGCCGGGACAGGGGGAAGGGGTATAGGTGCAAGTAGGGCAGTGGTACTTTATATTTTCCATTATATGCCTTTGAACAAATAGTTTTACATCTGCAAAACTGTCGTTCAGTTGGTCAATTTTTGCCCCCAGGCTCACTAGTTCATTGGCCACATTGTCCGTTTGGGTTTGTATGTGCTCATGCACTTGTGTAGTAGCTGATGCCTCTGGGCCATTCCCTTCTTGTGTAGTAGCTGGTGCGTCTGGGCCATTCCCTTCATTTCCTGTATGTACTGTTAAACAAAAAAACATTTTTCAGTTACATGTGAAGCAATGTGTATTACTTCTTACTTTTGAAACTGCACTATGTACCATTTGGAGTTACTGTCTTCACTCTTTTCATCAAGAGGGAAATTCTCCTCAAGCCACTCAAGGGTGCTTGCCCTTTCTGCGTTATAAAAAAAAAATACATTTTACTAGTCATGTATACAGAACAAACTGCACAGTTATAAGAAGAAATATAGTGTACTTACCACTTTTTAGTGCGGTTCTGCTGTCACTACTTTGCACTTGTCCCGCTGACAGTTGGGTCTCAGTTTGTATGTAAAGCAGCACTGAGGTAATACTGTTGGAAGCACAGGTTAGTTTCCTTCTTGGTGCATTCCATTATGTTACACACCCTATCCAATTGCACTGCTGCTTTTGTAAGTACAGAGTTTGTAGACCACCTTCGTTTTTCCTTGTAATTCACTTATGTGTTGCTCTTTAAACATGTTCAGTTTCTTTGCTGCACGCTACCATAATGTAAAACAACCCCAGAGCTTTTGGGCAGTGTGGATGCTACCCGAAGTCCACAAGCAGTCACATAGCCTGCAGACTCTGTGGTTATCCGCATTGGGCCAGGGGGTTCACTATGTTGTATGGTACATTGATACAAATTAAGGGTTTCCTGGTAAAAATCCATGAAATTCAGTGAACATTTTTTGTTAAAAGGATTTTAAGGTTACAAGTAAAACCGAACCCCCCCCCCCCCAGAAATTTGCCAGTTATGGTAAGCTAAGCAATCAATAACTCGTACGTACCATCACCGTGCACTGCTAAGACTAACACTGATGACATCACAAATGGAGGCCATGCACCCAAGAGTCTGTCCACTCACTGGTGGCAAGAAGTGTAATGGTATGTGTATAGGGTGTGTGCCTGTTGGGTTATTGGAGCGCCCTGAGGGTTGTGGCCACTGGGCAGATTTTTGGGTGCATGGCTGTATTATGCTGGTGTAATTGTGGGCAGATGCTAGACTTTTGGGTGCATGGATGGAGGCCATGTGTAGAGGGTTGCAGGCGATTTAGGGTAGGGGAGTGGAATGTGAATGCTTGCAAGTACTGTAATAGTATGTGTACAGAGGCGGACAGGGACTCTGGCATTTGTCTTATGTGTGTGGGTTGTGGGCAGTGTGCAGATTGTTGGGTGCATGTCTGTATTATGTTGTGTTGATTGTGGGAAGCTAGTATACTCTGACCACTGCATGCTAATACTGTAATAGTATGTGCAGAGAAATGTACAGGGTGTGTGGCAGTTGCCTTATTGGACTGTGCTGAGATTATTGGGTGTATGGGAGTTTGTGCAGTGGGTGCAAGTAATGTAATAGTATGTGAACTGAAGTGGATAGGGCTTCTGGTGGCTTATGTGTGTGGGTTGTGGTTAGTCGGCGCATTTTTGGGTGCATGGTCGTATTATGCTGCAGTGGTTGTGGCCAGGCCATACACCCAAGAGTATAGGGCCTGGCCACAACCACTGCAGCATAATACGGCGATGCACTCAAGAATGTGACATTGGCATATGGATTGCAGATATGTGTTTAGAAATGCAATTACCTGATTCTTGTAGATTTCAATATTGTGGCATGTTGAAGTGCAGGGGAAATCTTGGTTTCATTGTCTGTAATAAAAGAAAACTTACCATGTTAGGGTACGTACTTCATAATGTGGCATTGCATTAGGGGTGTCACGGTATTAATTTTAAGACGGTACAAAAACCTTCTTGCCAAATGACGGTATATCATGGTTATCGTGGTATAGCAAGTGGAGTTAACTAATCTTAACAAATATTTTCTAAAAGGCCATAAATTGTCAGATTTATCATCACAAACAAAACCAGGCACCCAGGGCCAGAATTGGGCTTTTCAACATACTTTCCACTGAAATGCCACCCCTTGCTTCCACCAAACACAAACACACTTGTGGAGAGGAGGGGGGTGGGGAGAGCCCTGCTCCGACTGGCAAAGCCAACTGAATAGCTTTTCTTAGGTTGTCATTTAGGCTTTTAGCTCCCCCACTGGCTACTGGTGAAGATGAACATGTTGCCATCTTGATAACCTGCATGCCACAGATCAATGAAGTCTGATGGTAGTATACGCTTGTGCGCATACACACACCCACACCCACACACACACGCACTCTCTCTTTACGTTGCAGCCTTTAGTTTACTTCCAGGCCAAAAGGTGTTCAGTAATCACGGACATGTTACCCTTTGGTATGGCAGCAGGGAATACTCACAGAGATGAGTAAATTTCGCAGTGTGACTTATTATATGTAAATTCAATGATAGAACCAGGGAAATCCCCCATTGTCATATGTTTAGAAAACATTATCCATTATAAATATATAAACCCCAAAGCCGCCAACCCAAAGTCCTGGGAGGATAGCTCAACGGCAACGTGCGCGCATTGGAAGCAAGACGACACGAAGCAACACAGGTTCGATCCCCGGGTCCGCGCTTAGAAACCTCTGGGTGTTTAAGCGCGTTATAAATACGCAACTAAGACAAAAACAATTTCTTTAACAGTGCCTTGATGCCCGCGGGCTGTGTGAGCGCTTTAAAAGAAAAATGTAAATAAATAAAAAAAAGTAAACCCTTTTCCTTCTTGCCACTGCATTCATTCTTCCTATTGCTAACATACTGATTTTGTGTCAGGCACGTGTGGTTTATGCAATGGCATTAAAAACTGCTCAAACTGAAACTACTTGGCAGACGGCACATCCAACAGTGCAAGACCAAGACTGCGCAGCACTTGCTTACTGCAGCCTTTCCAAATCAGATTGAAAAGCACACTTAACGGTATGAACGGTATACCGGTATAAACAATGTGACGGTTCTTATTATTCAATTAAGTGGTTCACGGTATCTTTAACGGTATACCGTTACATCCCTACATTGCATTCAATTTCAGATTTTCAGTACTTTGTGGACCCTCATAATCAGCACTTTACAAGTGCAATGCTTTGAACAAGTGTACTGTGCAATGTGCTCAGTTCCTGTGTGTGTTTGTATAATCATTGGGTCTGTGGGGGGAAAAAAATCAATTCAGGATTAAATAAAACCCTTCTACATACATTTGGTATGTGGCACACTCTGTTTCATTGATGTGTGCACTATTTACAGGAATGTTTAAGGTGCATCTCTGTGTGGTGTTGCTGTTAGAAGCACTGTTGCAGTAGGAGGAATTGAAATGGTGTATGATGTTCTTTTGGAAGTGGTGGTACTGTGGTTGCAGCTAGATACCAGTTGGCGTATTCTAACTGTTGGTAGTTTGAAAGTTGTTGAGGGGCAGAAGGTTGTTTTTTGTTTGCAGTTACATATCTGTTGGTGAGTATTGGACAGTAGGCTATGCTACTTTTGTAGATCAGCGAGTGCATTATATCACGTATTAAGTAGGCATTTGCAAGGTTTGCTGGTAATCTCTGCTTCAGGATAATGGCAGTATCTTTGCATTCAAACCACCCAGATTGTCTTTTTAATGTATGCAGTATAGTGACCTGTAGTGGTTGTGGCGCAAGTGTGGTAGATTATGCCTACTGTTCTGAAGGTTTTCTTGCCAAGTGATACTTGTCCGTGTGTGAAGCTAGTAAGCTTGCAGTTGTTTTTGGTACCATCTGCCTTGTATCGTAAAAGCATTACTATTACGTATTGGCTATGTGATTGTATCTGTAAGGTGGATCGATTGTCTGAATTGCAAGTAGTACATAATATGCCAGGGTTTGCATTTTGTACCAGCTGTTGAAATGGAATCGCTTCACAGTTGGGTATGGATATATACACACAGCGCTCGTTAGGGACTTGTTCCTGGTCCGCATGGCTGCAGAGAGTGCATGTATGTTTCCACATATGTAAAATCTCGAAGATTTCATTTATAGGTATGGTTTTGCTTTCCAGTACTTCACGTAAGTACATTAGAAATTCTTGTGGATCTTCCTTTTGTGTTTATAGTGAATCTGCCCATTCCTGCACAGTAGTCCATTTCCTGAGACACTGTAAACGGTGTCAGGATTGTCTGTTGCATTCCTAGAAAGGAGTAGCATTTGCAAACACAACTGGTCTGTGCTGTTTAACTAAATGTTTTCAACAATTGGTAGCAATTGGAATGGAATATTGATTGCTACATTTGCATAGCAATTTACACCAGTTGTGTTAGAAAACTTGAATGGACCAGATAGTTCTGTGTCCGAGTCATTTGATGGAAGTCCACATGCTTGTTTTGAAGAGGTACTTCTCTTTCTTTCTGCACTTGTGTATGCATTTGCCTTTTCAGTACATACTTCTGTGGTTGTGGTAATTGATGGAGTAGCAACTGCTTTCAATTTCTTTGGTCGTACTGTTGGGAGATCACATACAACTTGTGTTTGGACTAGTTTCTTTTACAAAGTTTGCCTTTTTGAGAAACAGGGTACATTTTGAGATGGGGTGTGTGGGGGGGCACATAGTCTGTTGTACTCTACGATTCAAGGAATGTCAGCTTTGACTTTGCTTGCATCAAAACTTATTAGAAATAGTCCTTCAAGTGTACGTAGGCGTGCCAGTGCTATGTAACGCATGCCTTCTTAAAGACTGTGCTGCAAATGTCAATCAATACTTGATCTAGGGTTAGACCTTGCGATTTATGAATAGTGACAGCGTATGCTACAGACAGAAAACTGTTCTCTGGGTACATACTTGTCTTTGAAAAGAAGGAATTGAGCTGTTGTGCGTCCTATCCTTTTAACTTCTTAAAGTTTGTTAAGCGGATGTTGACAGACTGAATGTTGTCTCGTGGGTATGTCTGGAAGCGTCAAGGAAGCGTCCACGTCAAGGTTCTGCTTCAGCATTACTCTACAGTTTAAACGCAATGTTAATATTTTCTCCAAACCAGCTGTGTTGGAGATAGCTTTCTAAGCTATTTAATTGTGCTGTGGCTTGTTGACACATAGTTACTGTCATACCGTGCATGTCTTGTTTGTCCGTGGAGTAAATTTGCACTATTGGTTGCATTTCCTTTTTCATCATTGTGCACAGCTTGCTAGGGTTGGTATTAAGGACATACATTTTACATTTCTGTGTGCTAATTGTTCCTTGACATTAGTGGCAGATGTGTTATGCCAGTCTAGATCAGGGATGTGTCTGCTATTTAAGATAGACTGTGCTTCCTTAGAGAGCACACCAATCTGAATACTTGTCTAAATGTTGGCATAAGTGATGTCTGCAGACAGACGCATGTTGTTTTCAGTTGGTTCTCTGTATTGGAAATGTTGCCAGAGTTTACATTTCCTATGCTGCCAAGTGTGTTACGGCACAGTTTGTGTCCTAAGGTTTTAAAAATAGGTTCACCTTTCACTGGTGTTAATTGAAGATCTCTGAAAACAATAACGTGTTTTCCTCTGAAGAGTTCTTCGTAGTCCGTTTTGAGGACCTCCTGCAATCTGAGGTGACTCAAAGCCAACATTAGGTTGGAGACCATGCTCACCTCATCTATTATGAGCATTTTCATTTGTTTGCAAACTTGTAGCTCCATAGCAGCTTCTCCTGAAAGTTTCTAGTAGTCCAATTTGTTTTAGCGTTCTACTGGAAGGAGTAGCAATCGGTGTAAAGTAACACCACCTATGTTTTAGGCAGCTATACCTGTGGGGGCATTTACAACAGGTGAAAGCTTGTTGTTTGTTAATTTTTGGAGGAACTTGATGATGATTTGTATTAAGAATGTTTTGCCTGAACCAGCCTGACCCCTTACATACAGGAGTACAGGTTTATAGTTTGGACAGGTACAAGTTTTAGTTTCGTGCTGCACACCATGTTCAGTTACTTTAGTTGCTTCTAGGAAAATGTTATGCTGCTCATTGAGTTGCGATTGCAGTACAGGAAAGTTTTCTTCAGATTGCTCATACTGACACATTGTGTTTTCTAGTTCAGTAATGGCAAATTATGCCTCATTTACTCGGAGTCGGTTTCCAAGTGTTTCTTGGCTTCCTGTAAGAGAAGGTTTACTGCTCTCAGGTGTGTCTACGTTTAGTTGTGCTTGAAGTTCTTTTTCTTGTTGGTGTTGATTGCCCAACATGTTTTTGTACTGTGCAAAGTTTATATCTGTTATAGTGCTTTCGCTTGCATTGAAAGCATCTTCATAGGAGGCATGGGTGTCCAATGAATCTTCTTTTCTCCATGGTTGAAAAAGTTGCAGTAATAATGTATAGTACAGTTCTTTATGTTGAGGAGTTTTTAATGATGGCTTCATATGATTAATGAGGCTGCGTTTGGTAAGTTTAACCAGGCTGCCCTCACAACTTTTGACTATGTATTAACCTTTTTTCTCATCTGGTTTAATATTTTATTTTGTATGAGGTTTTAGGCTATGTGGTATAGACACATGGTTTCCAAAGTAGTACGCCTGTGTGGGTAGTATGTGTCCAATAAATTGTTTTTCAAAATGTCCCGGCTGTTGGGATCAATTTTGGCTATTTTTTCTTTGTCTTTGTACTATTTGAGAACTCTTTTTCTGAATGCAGCAGGACCCAGGCTTAGCCAGACTATGTTTTCAGATTCCCCATACAAGGCTGTGCCGGTTAAACTGTCTGCGGCTTCGTAGCAGCCACATTCTGAGAGAGCATCTTTATGCCAAAGCTATATAATTTCTGTGACAGTGTTTTGTCATCCCAGAGGTCTTTCAGCTTTGTTTTCTCAGCTTTGGTTAAGTAGGCTGTGACATATCGTGCAAGTGCAGTGTAATTGTCTGTAATGTACTGTACATCTATGTTTGCATTCCACAGGAGGGCAATGATTGCATTGTAATCATTGATGTACTTTGATGGTTCGGTTCTTTTTATGCAGTATGTGGTGTTAGGTGATTTGCCTTTCAAACTGTGTCTAACAGAAGACATGAAGATGTTTACTTGTCCTTTTGCTGAAACTGGTCGAGGGAAACAAAAGCGGCATTTGTTGTAGTATTTGCCTTTTGTTTTTATATTTGCACTTGCCACACTTGTGTCTTTGAAAACGCAAAATTTGTGCATGTAGGTCACTATGTGCGATTTCTGAAAAGATTTTGCAAGTTACATTTTTGTGAATGAACTGCAAAACAGTGATATCACTGGCTTGCCCAAATTTAGGAGCATCTTTAATCCACAAAAGTATGTGGATGTGTGGTGCTCCTCTGGATTGGTATTCTTTTCTCTAAAGAAGTGTCGCACTTCTCCGAGGGGAGGAATTGTTTTATTACAGATGAAGTGCAGCATGGCAATAAAGTGGTGAAGGAAATACCTTTACACAGTTACATGGTCTTGGGAGCAGAGATCTCCTGGTGTTTTCATGTCTATGCCAGCTTTGTTTTCGTTTGCTATGCGCAGGAAATCGTGCAAATATTCCCATGCATAGTCTGCAGAACTTAGTAACAAACCATGTGGGTGGGCCAAGGTTGCGTAGCATACATCAAACGTCTGCGTGACGTCGGAACTAGTATTGAAACCAGTATTCTTTCGTACCACGCATGTTTGCCAAGAGATTTGTAATACTTGACTGTAAAACTTCATCTTACTCTTGAACCTTTTGAAGTAGCTGCCTAGCAGACATGTTTACAAAAAAAACTGCAGCCTGTTTTCAATGTGAGCGCATCTATGCAACATAGAGTTGATAATTCACTTTCAAAGATGAGGTGGAATATGTATTCAACATTTTGTCTGAATCTGGGGTCTTCAGAATACATTTGTATAGAGCAGTATTTTGATGCTGTTATCTGTGTGCATCTTTCAGCATACCTTCCACCTTTTCCAGTAGGAAAGAGTAGAGGAAAGGCTCATGCTTCTACACTTTTCACATATGCTGATTGGAGATCCTTTGGCTTGCCGCATTTAGAATGTTTCTAGTGCATTGTCTATGGTGTCTTTGGACTGTAGTGGGTGAATTGTTTATTGGTCTAAAATATGGGATGTTGTAGTAGGATCTAGAAGTTCAAATTGGCCAGTTGATGAGGAATTCTGAATTATTTCTTCAATGTTTTTTTTCTTTGTAGTATTCATTGTTCTCTTTAAGATATTGCAGGGCTTCTCTTGTTTTAGTCTACTATTTGCTGCCAATTATTTTTGTTTTTTGTAGGTACACCATTCACTAGGATAATCTGATTGATCTATTGGCAGTTGCACTCCCAGAGTGTCTACATTTTCTTGAAGATTTAATGGCAAATAAACTACTTTGCCATTAATGCCTTTGAGTAAATCAGAAGGAGGCAACTTGGCTGTTTTCGGTTGAAGGCTTATTATTGCTTGAAATGGGTGCACTGTTTGGATTATAATGCTCTCATACAAATTAAGCCGTTGGAGTGGTTTTGGAAGGGGGAATAGTTCCAAATTATTACTGAAAGCCTGTGAAGGCATTTGGTTATTGTCAAGTTTTCCAGTGCAGTATGTGCAAAGTATAGAGGGGTTAGTAATGTTGTATTTGTTTTCTGCTATAAGAGAGAGCTAATTGGAACCATTGGTATTTCTCATTGTCTTCTGTTTTGTACATTATAATCTATAGTTTTGGTGCTGCTTGTATAGAAAGTTCTGCGACAACACACGCATACTTGGTTTGGTTCTTCAGCAGATGTGCTTTTAAATATGGCTATTTCTTTTTTGTACGTGTGTAACAGAAGGTTGGTATCTGCAAGGTTGTCGCTACTCTCTTCTAAAGGTACTGGATTTTGTAAGTGTTGTTCACTTCCAAAATATTTGCTTTGGATGTGGTTGATTTCTTCCAGCAATTGTTTGGCTGTACCATGTAGGGGAATGTTATTTAAATGTTCCATGGCTCTAGCAGGAATGTTTGCATAGTACAGTCTCCGAACAAGATTTTGTATAGAAGAATGGTGTTTGCTAACATTTAGATGTGGTGGAAGGTGCTTTTGCACGCAGGCCCGGAAATACAGGCTAATGAATGTCCTCGTAGTCCTGTGTATTTGCGCACTGGACAGGAGTCCATGGTTTGTAGTGTTTTAATTTTAATTTGTCTTTGGCTTTCATATATTGATTGAGGAATTGCAGGATTGTTTTCGTACGTTACACATTGAGGTACATGGCGATTTGTAGACGGAACGTATTGGTTCGGTGGAATGGAGAATTGATTGTATGTTTGTTGGGGATATTCTTTCAATTAGCGTTTCTTGTGACATAATAGTATTGTCTACCTTTTCATACCCTTGACCACTGCTATGTATGGCAATTGGGTTTGTTTGCTATTGTTTGTATGCCTCTTCATTGAAATATGGCTCTGTGTTGGTTGTGTGAATCCACTCACCTGCACAGAGAGTTTGTAAAGGCATCAATGTTTATATTGCATGTGTTGCAGTACCTATTGTAGATTAGTAATTAATTTTGTTAATGGTTTCATTCTGTTTAAAATGAATATAAATAATTTTCCTTTGAGGAGCATTGCACTGTCTGAGTTTTCTGTGGTAAGTTTGAAGGGGTGAGCATGATTTATTTCCTGTTTTTATAACGTTCTGAAGGATTCTATGGTGGAAAAATGTTTGTAAAATAAATTTTTTGGATTGCTTACTTGTGTCTATGTTTAATATTGGTAGATGTAGTGGTAGGACTACTGATAGTTGCGTTGTTTTTAATACATTTAGTTTTACATTTTGTAAGGGAAGTTATTTTTTTTCCCTGCTACCTGGTTCTGTGTTGCCCAGTGACTGTATTAGCTGTTTTGTTTGAACTTTTTGTACAATGTCTGCTAGAGGTGGATGGCCATTTTGCAAGGTTTGAGTTTTGTTTGTTTGTTTTTCTGAATTGTTTTCTACTGAGTTGTTTTTTGGTAGCCATTGGCTTGTGTCGTTTGGAGAAAAGAGGAAAGTGTGGGTTTGGAAGTTGTGCAATGTATTTGTGTGTACTGTGCATGAGTGTTTGAATTTGAGGGCAGGTATATGTAAAGGAGTATGATTGTGAAAAGGGCTTTTACCTTTGGTTGGGAAAGTAGTACTGGTATGTGTGTGTGTGTTCCTGTGGGAAAGGTTTGCTGCAGTGTGTATGACATTGTAATGTGCTTCAAGAAATCGGGACATTACAATGTTTCTTAATAGAAGTAGTGGGTATTTGCATATGGTTGTTTTGACGACAACAGAAACAGTGGACCTGGCATGGTGCAGGGTGAAGTGCATGCTCTGTGGTTGGATAAAAGTGTCTACGCTACAATATAACAAGACTGCAGTGTTTGAGTAACGGGCAGAATACTACAACAGTACTGCACTTACTTTGTTGGGTGTGAAGAGTCAGGTTCTTCTGGGTTATATCTTCCAGCAGAGACATCGATGGCTTTTAGGAGGCGGTTCTACACTGCATTTGGAAAAGTAAGTTATTGGGTATGTGTGTTAATGGTACAGTAATAGCAGCAGGAGAACATTGTTTTAGATTCTAGGAGGATTTGTTGGCAGGAAGAGTTAGTGTGTGCGTGTAATTGTTTAGTAGTGATACGAGTGGGGACTTGGGAGTATTAGCCTTGTTGGTATGGGGGCCAGTGCTGTAGGGATAACTGTCGCCTATGGGGCTGTATTCTTTGAAGTGTGTGAGATGTTTTTGCACTATTTTTTTGGAAATGGATTAGTGGAAGTCACATTTTAGTGAGAAGTGGGGCACAAAGATGTAGGGATTTGAAAGGAGAATGTTGATTGGAAATATAATGTAACCATGTGCGGAATGTTAACTTTCTTAAACATATATGCTCGCTACACGAGTGCTGAAATTCTCTTCTGTTTCGTTTTATTCATCAAAATTTAGAGATGGCACTTTCTCCAATGTACACATGCATTTCTTTGCTTTCCTCCCAATGGTGCATTTTGTCAATTGTGTAATGCATGTACTTCCCATGCTTTGGTAACATACATGCAGTTTTTGTTTTGTGTGTGCTTTGTGGGAATTTCACAGCATGTGTGTTAGAGGGAAAAGTGATTGTAAAGGTGACAGAAGGAAAAGAAGAAAATAACAGTTTGCATATTACAATGGATGATGTGGGAAAGTCTGTATGAGTCATAGGATGTGGCAGTTGAAGTTGCTGTGGAAATATTACTTTCTTTTTTAATTAAAAAAATCAGAGTGCTGCTGAAATTGTAATATGTGGTTTGCAGCTGTTATGCAAGTGGGCATTAAAAGAAAACTTTAAAAGCACACAGCATTGAATAACTGCCAGTGTCAGGAGATGGGACAAATGAGAGTATGATTATCGAGTAGGTTATGCACGGTAAGCAGCAGGCACCCTGTCCGTATGCATTTACAAAGAGTTGCAAATGTACTCTACAAAATATATGCATACCTGTAGTTTGTGTTGCTGGATGGAAATGTGGATGTATTTGGAAGTAGAAATCTTAGAGTAAGTGTTTGGCTTTTACTGTTTACAGCCGGTCTAGTGGGTGACGCCTTGATATTCCTTTTCTCTGTTAAGTCTTAATTTCAGAATATGAGAACTATAATTTCCATGTAATGTCGCAATTCCTCGGAGTTAACGGTATAACGCCTATGCCGTTATAATTGCATTATGTCAGAAAATAAGTCTGTGGCTCTGCGCCAATTTGTTTTTGTAAGTTTTGCGGTTTATTATTGGGTCCAAATTAAATCAAACTAACTTGTATGTTCAAGCCGCCCTATATGATGACGTGTTTCGGCTCAATAGAGGCTTTTACTCAAATCTGGGCTACTTGCATGTACTCTTCATATAGCACTCACATTAATTCACATTTAATGTTTGGTCCAAAATTATAATGAATCAATGATTAGAAACATTTTTTGTTTGATTAGAACATTCAAGGATCCCCCCACACCATATCATTGTATGTTGCAATTTAGACAGAGATTTGGGATGGGTAGTGGGGAGGATGACATGGGTCATGAAAACACATTTATGCAAATACGAAATGCAACACATGAGGGAGAGGAAAAGTGGGTAAACATGGAATGAAACAAACATACATACATAATTCAAATATACAAGAAAAAATGAATAAATAAAATGGAGAGAGTGAAAAATACCAAATTATTAGCAATGATTAGGAATAATATTCGTTTGGAATTAAGTCTATATTTAACTCTACCACATAGTGACTTACCCAGAGATTCATAATATAATATGTCCACTGGTTGTGTTGATCCGGTTTAGTTTATTTTGGGCTCAATCCCATACTTCTTCCCTGCCAATTCATATAGTAAAATATGTTTAGTTCCCTTCTTTCCATTCGGAAAATTGAGAAATGAATGCTTGTTTGTGCTGTCTCGTGTATCTGCGTTATTAATTATGGTGACAGATTATGAACATATATTCACAGCTTTCAGGATTGCCAGAGTATTGTCCTAGACTATTCCGTGCATATTTTTGTTAGATGTCACGTTTTGCATGATGAGATGAAAAAGAGAGATCTCAAAACACACTTGCGTATCTACAGTTCGCTATTATACGTTGTCAACGTGACATTTACTTGGTTATATGAGACTAGTAATGGCTTTAATATATTAGTATTTCTGATCTACTTTGCCAGCAAAAACAATCTAATTGTTTCTAGATAGCGTATGCTTACCTCATGGCTTTTAGATTCACTCGCGTTGGCGTATAATTGATTGTCAGGAATGCCGTCGCCATCGTGGAAACCCTTTTTACGGGGGTTTCCACGATCACGCAGCGTCCTCACCTATCTTTATAATACATTATTCCTGATCTCCTTCTAATAAGAAACACGAACATATTCGCTCAAGGCAGCGTTCGCTTACCTTGTAACTCCTAATCAACTCGCGCTGGCATTGCTGGGAACGCCGTCGCTATCTTGGAATCTCTTTTTAAGGTAGTTTCCATGACGACGTGGCGTCCTTCCCTCCATATTTGTTTACTCCATGGTTTTAACCTAATACCAATAGCTCTGCGTTACACTTATGATCAATATATTCATAAACTAAGTCCGAGCAAAGTAACAAATGTTATTACGTATTTGTTACGATTATTGCCATTAAAATGTTATTTGTCCCGCGTTGTTATACAACATTGCTGGGAACATCATCGCTATCTCGAACGCCTTTTGTATAAATGTTTCCATGACGATGAGGTGTTCTTTCCACCTTTTTGTTTAGTTTATGTTAAAAATGGCAATTTAAGTGCTGGAGTGAGCCCACACTTGTATTTTGTCAATGTATTATTAGTCTGAGTGTTATCGTGTTTGCAAAATATTATTCTGTATTTATTATACATATTATGGATTAAGCCTTAACTATCCCGCATTATTGTACATGCATGAATAATGCGTGCCGAGATATGTATTAGTTATCTCAGCTGTAATCCCTCCATAACTATTGGACTGATGCTTAATAAGTCAGTCTGTGTATAATGTTCAGAATTTCCTTCCCATTACTCCACTCAATATATTTATCAACTTTTATCTTTCATGACAACACACTTATATCAGCAGATTTACCATCATTAATGTATTAATTGTTTAAAGGTTGAAATACAATACTAAGGTTGTTGACTTCCTAATCAACCATCCTCATTAATCAATTCCATCATTTTTACATCAACACTTGTTAAATTAATCTGTCATGTCTGTCTCTAAATTCATATTCCATACTCAAAGAAACAACGCCATTTCAGTATCTTTGTTTAGGCCTGTTACTGTGGAGTCAAAATGACGGATGAGTCTGGCTTCAGCTTGCCGTAAAGCTTTTATCCTATCCCCGCCCCTTTTGGAGAGGGTAATTTGTTGCAGTCCAACAAATTTTATCAGTTTTTTATCATCCATTTGCTGTGAGTTCTGCCAGTGAACTGCCAATGGCAAGGTAGGGTCTTGACACCCTATTTTACTCAGGTGCTCTCGGATTCTTGTTCTGAGTTCTCCTTTCGTGCTACCTATGTAGATTGTATTGCAAGCACAGCAAATGCTGTACACAACATACTTAGATCTGCAATTTATTGCTTGTTTGATTTTCACAGATTTCCCATTTTGATCTTTGAATTCTTGTGTTCCATCACTAGCAAATGTACGCATGGTGCAATATAAGAAAAAACAATTTCCCAGGAACAAGCTACCTATTGGTGTCACACATTTGGGCTTAAGGTCTAGACATAGATTTGGCACATTTTGACAATAATCTTGTGTTTGAAGTAAATATCACAAGATATAACGCATAGGCTAGTGTTTTACCACAAATATATTAAATTTTATTAATCTTCATAAAATATTGAGCCCGGTGGGTTCAATTATTAAAAGAACACAAAAAACAGTAGAGATAAATCACAATCCTGTTAAATAGCATGAAACAATCATATAGGGATGAAAAATGTGAGTCAACTTGTTTCATCCTGATCCTATATCAAAACACTGTTGTTTCTCAAGGTGATGTTAGTAATTCTAAGGGTGACTTGTCAACATGAATATTTTCATAGTGAAGCTATTACAAAAAGTCCCCAGTTGGTACAATCTGTGGGCATAAGCCCATCTATACAACGTGTCGACAGGATAGCTCTGTTTCCAGCCTTATAAGTACAAAAAAACAAAAACGTTTTTTATCATTTATAGATGACTGTTGTCCATTCAACCAGTGTAGGACCAAATAAGGCTTTCATCAGGACACGTTAGAAAGGTGTTTTTGACCCAAACCTCAGCGTCTTCACAGTGAGTTTCGAATGTTAACTGGAATATCTCTAAAGACAGACAAACCAATAGATTAAAAACTAGCTGTGTTTGAAATATCATTTATAAACATGCCTCATCACCATTTCTATGACCTGCCCTGTCTTCTCTTGATCATTGTGCACCCAAGAAGAAATCTCTGCGTGATTTTTTATGTACGACTATGACAGAATTAAATTAAGTAAATTATTTTGTGTTGTCTTTGTTGTCACTTTTGGAACACCTTAATGTGCACATACATTTCCTATTTTTGCATAATTCTACTTTTGTTGATCATTTCATTGTAACAAGGTGTGTGTTATTTTTAGTACCTTATAGTGTAGCTGAAGTTTGTTAATTTTCCCAAAGGGTTATTTCGAGGTCTTAAAGTACCTCCTCCATTTCTGTAACAACGGAATGTTTCAACAAATAACCTTCCATGGCTAAAATGGAAAAAAGAGAAAGAGAGTGCATATAATGCACATGAGATGTGATGGCACTATCTCCAAAAGATTATTTATTACTAATAACCTACGTATTAGGATGAAGGCATGTGTCACTCTTCCTACCTTCCGTGAGCACTGAAAAAGATGCCATCGGCGGAAAGTTAGTAGAATAGCCGGCGTGATGCAGAAATAGTAACATTTGTTTCAAACGCCGTTAAGGAAAAAGCCCGTGCTGAAAGATAACAAAGGCACATGGAAAGTTGTAGGATAAAACTTATCTAGTGTGTGCTACGGTGTAAGGCAACTCCGTATGCAGAAAGACTTACTATTGCGAAGAGAACGGGACTACTGCTTCTCTACCTCAGACGATCGCGTTGTCTGTAAGGAACGTCTCGACGGTCATGTGATCTTTTTTACATCTTTTTAAAGGTTAGGGACCTGCCACTGACGTGATGACGTCTGGCCGGATGGAATAGAACTATACCCCGGACGTCTTAAAAAGACTTGTTATGTCAAATATATACCGCCATTACAAAGTCAGGCTGACCGCATGGCTATACCGCCATTACAAGGTCAGGCTAACCGCATGGCTATACCGCCATTATAAGGTCAGACTAACCGCATGGCAAAATGTTGTATATATCAAAAGAGGCGAAATGTTGATGTCATTGTGAGATAAGAACCGGTCAGAGATGTTGTTGAAGATCATATGTTCACACTCATTTTAATAAAATAAGATTGTTGCAACCTCTCATAGATGCAGGATTGGGATTATTTAAACCGGAATAGACCCTAGATATAAGGATGTTCAAAAAGAAGAACAAGGTGAAGCAAATTACCACGTAATTATTTGTGTAAAAAAAGGTTCCATTCGATATACAAATTTAGTCCACTGTTGACCGAATCTTGTTTATGGATCCATTTTTGTTCTAATTTGCGTAAATTGAGGTCTCTGTCTCCCTCCCGATTTGTTGTCACTCTCTGGAACTGGATCATTTTTATCATGAAAGAAAAAGCGTAGTCTAACAGCACGAAAGAAGTTTCTCATTTCGATTTCTGTTTGAAACAGGTCTGCTCGAGATGCCGGAACAAAAGATAGGCCTTTAGACAGAAGTTTTATTTCATCGGGCAATAGTATGTGTTTGCTTAAATTGAAAATAGGGGTTACCATGTTGGCGGGGGGATCCATTGGCGGGTCCGCATCCCGTGATTGCCCCATTGTCTGTTTCTTCCCCGATTTCCTCGTCGTTGAAAAAACTGCTGTTGTTGTCCTCTTTGGGGTTGTGGGATGCCACTTGGATTGGGGGTATTTGTAGAGCTGGTGCAATATCCACATTTTCTAAATCCTATATCTTCTTTCGTGAGCCAGGTACGTGTCTTGGGTTCTTTAATGTCTGGTAGTAGTGATGGACTTAGTAGTGATTTAAGTGTATTCGCTCTTTTGAAAATCAGTGTTGGTTTCTCACCCACAAATATGCTTATATGTTCGTCCAACTTCAGTAAATACCAATGTTTGTTCAAAGCTTTTTGAATTTTTTTATGATCTTTATTATATTGAGTAATGAACCTTACTTCTACTGGTTCTGCATTTGTAAATTTGATTTTCTTCATCAAAGTGTCTTCTTGTTTGAGGGTTTTTGTTCTCTCATAGGCCTTCTTTACACTTGACCATGGGTATCCTCTTTTCATGAAACGTGTTTGCAGTAGTTTACACTCTTGTTCAAAACACTGCTCATTTTGGCAATTACGTCTTGCTCGTACGTATTCACCCAATGGTATGTTCATAATGGTCGTTTTCTTGTGGCAGCTTGTCGCATGTAATAGAGTTGACTTCCGTCGGTTTCCTAAATGTCCGTGTTTCCAGCTGATGATTGGTAACACTTATTGTGAGATCTAAAAAAGGAATTTCTCTGGTATTGCAAGCTCCTATAAATTCAATTTGAAAGTGATTTTGATTTAACCTGTTAGTGAATTCTGAAAATAAGTCTTCCGTTCCTTCCCAGATTAGTAAAATATCATCTATGTATCTTTTCCATAACTTAATTCTAGTGCCATAGTCTGGATCTTGATAAATGACCACTTCTTCCAACATACCCATGAATAGATTCGCTGATGCCGGTGCAAATTTGGTCCCCATGGCGACCCCTTTCCTTTGTTGGTATGTCTTGTTATCAAAAATAAACATGTTGGAATCTAATGCTAGTTGTAACATTTCTTTTAGCATTTGCCACATCCGGTCTTCTTAGCCTCCATGGCATGGAAATGGGACTGTGGAGATTAGCCAATCAGGTGTTCAGGTTGTGCTTTATAGGAAGAGAGGGAAATATTTTTTTTCATTGCTGTGTGGGTTGCATAGTGAAGATGGCTGGTATTGGAGAGATGCAGAGAGTTAGTGTATGGATGGTGGGTTATTCTCTTGTGTGTGATTTTGAGAGTTATGCAGAGAGAAGTGGCATTTCTACAAATCATGGATTTGAGGGAGTGGAGGCCTTGTGGTGCAGTGTACCTGGCTGCAATTTGAGAGAAGTGCTTGCACTTTGTAGAATTACGGCCACTTTCAGTACTCCTGATGTTATAGTGGTGCACTGTGGAGGAGGGAATTTGGGTTACTTGAGTGCTACAAGTTTGCTCGGTGTACTGAAGGACTCGGTGAAGGAACTGATTCTGCTTTTTCACAGTGCAAAGGTGGTTTTCTCACACATACCAAGTAGAGCACTATGAGAAAACCCCAATGTGTTCTGTCCTCAGCAAGATATAGGAAGGTGTCCTGTAAACGGAGGCATGTTTGCATTTTTGGGTATTGCTGCAATGTTCTCTTTCGAGAATGAGAATATTAATTCTCGGGTGTGGACTTTTTGGTGTAGATGGCGTTTCTTTGTCGAACATTGTAAATGCCATTTTCCTTTACAATGTAGGGAATGCTTTGAAGAGGATTATGTAAGGAGGAAAAGAGAAAAACCTAAAAAAAATACTAAACAAGAGGTGTTTTGCAAGCACCTTTACAAAAAAAGGTTCTTTTCAGAGCCACCACTACAGAGAATCACCTACCTTGGTTAACTTTGTGCCCTCCCTCCCACTTGAATTGGCCAATTTTTATCTGCGGACACCACAGTGTTTCGCGAAGCGCACATGCCACATCTGGGGCGGTAGGATGAAATTGGACTGTGGAGGCCAGGGCATTGGCCAATAAGGTTTCCAGGGTGTGGCATGCAAGGAGAAACTGTGGCAGAAGATCTGTTTGCTGAGAGGAATACAGATGGCTATTGCTATGTCTTTCAGGAGACAGAGAGTGTGGATTTTGAGGTTTTGTGGATCCATTGGTTTTCTGGTGTATGCAGAGCAATGTGGACTGGCTGCACATCTTGGATTTGATTATATTGATGTGCAGTGGTATGAAGTGCAGGGTATGAAGTGGGTGGACTTGCTTCCACTTTGTGCCACTTTGGTGAAGGGCCATCATCCAGAAATTATTATTGTTCACTGTGGAGGGAACAGTTTAGGGCATGTTATTGGAATGTCTCTGCAGTTTACAATGAAGGCACTTGGGAAAGTCATGGACATGTTTCCAAACTCCTGAGTAATTGTTTCTCACATTGCTCAGAGACAGATGTGGTTGCGCTCCAGTTTATTTGGCACACAAATGGAGAAACCAAGCCGTAATGTCAACAAGGCTGTTTGTGCATTTTTTAGAGATGTTGGGATGTCGTCCTTCCACAATGAAAAAATTACATTTCATAGCACTGATATTTTTTGCAGAGATGGAGTCCATCTTACTGATGCTTGTCAGTCTGCTTTTTTTGCGAAATATCGGCATGCTTTGCAGCCCTTTTTGCACATATAGCAGGCACTTCACAGTAGGTGTTGCCTACTTGATCTCAAAACCTTGAAAAAAATCCTTCAAAAAACAAAAACTCCATAGAAAAGGCTCTTTTCAGAGCCACCACTTTCTCCCGTAAAAGAGTGTCATGTTTTTGATGGTGCCACCAGCTACATGTTTTTCAATGTCCGCGAACTTCACAAATAGCACACAGGCATGCCCCATTTTTCTGCCACTTCTGTTTTTGAACTGTGAAAGGAAGAGCTGTTTTGTTTTAGTTTTATAATATTTTTGGTATTTATATACAGGACGCACAAGGAAGGAAAGGGCCACCAACCGCAGGGATGAAGGGGCAGTTGGAGAGAGGAAGATGTTGGGTGGGCCTCATCGAGGTAGGGGGCACTTTCTCTTGTGGTCCCGCACCATAGTCTTGAAAGCATTTCAGAATTGCTCTGCCCATTGCTTGCCCTGCAGAGTACTGTGTTTCAGTACATAAACAATAGTCACCTTTGCAAGGCAAGGGTCAACTGCATTGCGCATGGTCTGTGAGGCTTCTTTAGGGATCTGCTACCCCACAGGAGTGTCTCTTGTGGTGACAGGACCTAGGACCATTTGGAGGAGGATTTGGCAGGGGATGTCAACCTGCTACCATGTTCGAAGGGGACAACCCTCCGAACTGCTGCCTTGTGGTTCTACTTTAGGTGTCACCACAGGGAGGTTGTCCTGTAGCAGTACAGGCCAGGTTTGCTGTGACTGAGTTTCATCTTGCACTATTTGCAGCGAACTTTGGCCGCACAAGCTGTGGATACTTCCCCAACAGTGTTAAAGAACTTCCCCACCCAAGACTCCTTTCGGCAGGTGGCAATGGGGCTTTCCTCTCTCATCCTCTTCATCCTCCTGTACATCACCACGCCTGCTCCTCTTCCCAGGTCGTGTAATCTGTGGTGGTGGTGGTGGTGGTGGTGGTGGTGCTGCTGCTGCTGCTGCTGAGGAGCCAGTAGCAGGAGCAGACATGGTTGCCATTTGGATTAGCACACCAAAAGTAAAGTAGCACAGCACCAAAAGTAGCACAGCCCAAAAGCAATTGCAGCAAGGAGCCAAAAGTAATTCGCGCAAGGAGGCAGAAGCAATTGCAGATGGCAGCAATGTGGAGCAGTGCTCTGTCCTGGTTAGCGTAAACAAAATGAGGAGCGGCACTGGGGTGTGGCCTTTTATATAGGGTGCAGGGGAGCGCCTCGCAGATAGTCGCACGATTCGTGACCACATCGCACCCCAGGCTGGCCTGAAAAAGTGCCTAAAAGTAGGTAGATCGAGTAGGGTATTGTCTGGGACCTCTGCAAGGATAAAGTGTTAGTTGGAAACACTGTGGATTGGCTAAAAAAGCACTTTGTTATTGTGCGGGGGCCTGGAGAGTGTTTACGAATAAGGAACGGCGCTCCGCCTGGGTGCGGTCACATGGTGACATTGCAATGGTTCTTGAATGAGACGGTTGTCCGTAGGACAGCTATTATGTGGGATTGCGTGTGCGCATGCGTCTCGGTGTTATACGGACAGGGTTGGGATCCCCGGAAAACAATTGAAAGTGTGCCACACATGCGGCGAACAGTTGCGAACAGGCTCAGTGTTCGTTGGATATAGGGAACGAGGTGTGCATGCGGCAAGGTGTTTGTAGGATAGGGGTGGGTTTTAAGAACTAATAATAAGTACGTTGCAACTTTGTGGACATGTGCGTACAGGCGTGCTGGCTTACGTACACCTCCATTTTGATTACAGACAGTCTGGACAGTTGCGCTGTCCGCGGAGTGGAAGCTGGGCTTTTAAAAAACTAAAAAACAGATGCATAGCATCAGTATACATATAGAAAATGTATTTACATACACAAATATACATAATAAGGGAAGGGGTAGCGGAAATGGAAGCATATACAGGGGGATTGGAGTTTTGGTCAGGCGGGTTATCAGGGCAGGAAGGGATTTGAGGTCTCATCGTAACGTTTTTGGCTGAAGGGAATTTGTGGGGATGGTTGGCTGGGACAGGGGGAAAGGGTAAAGGTACAAGTGGTGCAGTGGTATTTTATATTGTCCATTTTATGTGTCTGTACAAATAACTTTAAGTCTGTGAAAGTTATTTAATTTGCCCATTTTTACCTCCAGATGTATTAGTTCATTATGTACAATGTTGGTTTGGCTTTGTATGGGGCTATCCGCTTGTACAGAAGCTGGTGGTTCTGGGACGGTCACTTCACATTTGTAGCATGTACTGTTAAAAAAAATACATGTATAGTTACATGTGAAGCAGTACATTAATTTTCCTAATTCTGAAATGGCACTGTGTACTATTGTCAGATATTTTGTCCACAGGGAAATGTTCTTCAAGCTACTCCAGGGTGCTTTCCATTTCCGTGTTTAAAAAACAAAGGAAAAAAAGGTTTTTGCTAGCTATGTACACAGGAGAAATTTCACAATAGGAAGAAATATAGTGTACTTACCACTTTGTTGTACCGTTGTGTTATTACTTTGCACTTTCCTGTGGCAGTTGCTTCTCCGTGTGTGCAAAGTTGTACTGAGGTAATACTGTTGGATGCACATGTTATTATTGTAGCTGGTGCATTCCATTATGTTACACACCCTATGTGATTGCACTGCTGCTTTTATAAGTACAGTTTGTCGACCTTCATTTTTATTTACAATACACTTATGTGTTGCTGTTTGCACAACTTTACTGCATTCTACATCAATGTAAGGCAATTCCTGAACTTTTGGGACAGTCGCATGTTCTGCGGGTTCTGTGGCTATCACATTGGCCCAGCGGGGTTACTATGTTGTATGGTATATGTACACAATTTAAGGGTATCCTGGTAAAAACCTGTGTAATTCAGTAAAAAAACTTTGTTAAAGGGACGTTATGGTTACAAGTAAAAATTCGCCAGTTATGGTAGGCTAAGGACCCATAACTCGTGCCACCACTGTGCACTGCTAACACTGATGACATCACAAATGTCATTGATGACATCAGTGGTGACATCACATGTGCAGTTAGTTTTCATGAAAAGAACCTACAAGGGATTGTGACTATCATGTTGAAAAGGCAAGTGTGAGGGGTGGTTGGGAGACATATTATGAACTACGTACTTCAATAAGGAATGTACTACAACATTCCATTGCAGTGTTCTTTCTAGTAGAGCAACGTAGTCATACAGAAACATAGGCCTTGGCTGCAGCATGCACCCTAGAGGTGCAATATTTATAATGTTGGATAATAAAATGGTGAATGGTTCAGTATCTGACTTTTGCATACTGTGCAACATGTAATAACTAGCTAATAAAGCATCACTTACTACAAACGTTTACTGCTTCAAACAAAACATAAAGAGACCGCTATGCATACACATCTGCGGCATATAAAGTAACCCTAAGAGAAGCACCATCATCAGAAACTGTTCATAACCTAAATGGTTATCTTGATGTACACAAATTATAGCTGTGTTTCAGGCCTGCTTCTTCCCCTCAGAGGCGTAGCCAGGATTGTCTCAAAGGTTGGGCCTGAAGCTAATGTACTTAGGCCTTCCACACTGACATTAACTTCTGCAAATGGCCACACAGTGCTGTTGATTGGGCATTTATATATTTTGGCTGACCCTTGTCAGCTCAGGCACTACACTGTCTACGCCTCTGCTTCCCCTATGTATATGCATCACAAGATGCGACTGCACCCTAAGGAAAGTAGTGTAAGAACATATGAGAAGGGTACGGTCTACAAATATACCTTTTTGAATTTTACCTCCTAACTGTCCGTGAAGAAAACCACCTGGCCTAGATATGTAAGTGAACAACAAAGAGGGATGTCATCAGTGTTAGTCTTAGCAGTGCACGGTGGTGGTAGTTATGGTTGCTTAGCTTACCATAACTGGTGAATTTTTTTTTTTTTCCGGTTTTACTTGTAATCATAGTGTCCCTTTAACCAAGTTTCGTCGCTGAATAATATATATATATATATATATATATATTTCTGAGGCTTGTGGAATCTGCTTAGATCACATGCTGTGCATAGGCCGACATCTAGTGGAAGCTGCGGAGTATTACAGTTTGTTTTTCGAAAATCGAAAATGGGCGTCGACACAGGGCGTGCCAGTAATACTATCCCTAGTGTGACGTCCACTGTACCCATGATCCCTCACGCGTCTAGGATCCCCAGATTGTTTTTTTCCGCCATTCTGGTCGGAAGCACTTCATCGGAGTTCCCTGGCTTTGCCATATTTGCACTTAAAACTAATTCTAATTTGCCCCGTTTTGTCACCCTTACGTCGATCAGCATCTCGACGCCGAACCGGGGAGGAGATCATCGTCGAAACCCGACGGATTGGGCCTTGAGGCTTCCGCCTCGGCTCGGGCCTGGGCCGCTGGCCTCGGCCCTACAAGTAGGGAGAGTGGGGGGTGGTACACTTCCACACTCGGTTATAGACACCTTCTTACCTACACACACTTGCCCGCTGCCCACAGGCGCGTATGGAGGGTACGCCCTTTCAGTTTTGCCCCAAGTGTAATAAGAAATACCCTTGGGTAGATAAGCACGCTACGTGCAACCTTTGCCTGCCCAGAGACCACCCCGAGGCGGGTTGCAGGGCTTGTAGCAGGTTTAAGACCAAAACCCTTAAGGACCGCTCCACCAAGCGTTGGGCCCACCACGCCAAGCTAGCAGCTATGGAGGCGGAGGGTACCTTCAGCGACGGCAGCGACGCCGGACTTTCGGACGGCGAGGGCACCAAGGCGTCGAAAGACAGCCTAACGCACGTCCCCGGCCTCGGAAGGTCGTCCGTCCCGGCGACTATGGGGAAGTCCCCCGGCGACAAGAGCGTTACACATACACACGCTAAACACAAAAAAGCCACCCGAGATTCGACGTCGTCGAAACCTCGGAAAGAGGCACAGAAGGAGCGGTCCGAAAGGACGTCCTCTGGGCGGTCCCGGTCGAGGTCGCCGCACGACGTCAGGCAAGCCTCCACACTTGCACATAGTGCCTCGCCCATTAACATCACGGAAGATCACTCGTCCGGAGACGAACACGACTTCCATCCCCAGCCTGCACCCCAGGGAAAGGGTACATCACTTGGGAGTAAGGAGGGCCCAGTGTCGAAGCCTAGTTCGAAACACAGGGATTCCACCTCCGATCCTCGACGCCAGGCGTCGAAAGATAAGGGAAATGGTAAACACACTTCCACCCACGGGGAAGGGGGTAAGCAACAAAGGAAACAACCCTTGCAATCCCCCACAACAATAGAACTGTCTTCCCCGTCCAAGTCTTCTCAGGGACAGTCCATAGAGAGTTCCAGCAAGGTCACCCCAAGCTCAAAACTCTGGTCATGCGAGGACATTGACAGAGTAATGTCAAGGATGTCCTCCTTAGCAAATTTCTTCGAAAGACACCCTGACCAACTCCTAGCTTTAAACCCTCAGGAATCTTCTCCCTCAGGTTCAAGGGACCCTATCCCTTCAAATAAAAGGCCCCGGGTCGAGACACCATTAAAGGCTTCAGACCCCTTCGAGGTCCAACCCTATTCTTGCCTTTTCCCTACAGGCCAAGGAGACTCTTCCCTTATAGAGGGCCAGGATTTTGAGACACCAGAAGATCTCGCAGTGTCAGATTATTACGAGGAGGACGAAGACGAGGATGAGCCAGAAAATAGCCCAGATATTTTCAGAATGGACTCACCAGTCGAAAGGGAAGCCCCAGTGTCTGATTCCCCAATAGATAATCAGCCCCTCCTAAATGAACTGCTCTCTCGGGCAGCTAACCACTTCCACATAGACACACAAGGTGTCCAAGAAGAGAGGGACTTCGCGGAGGAACTAATAGGGGAAAGGAAGACAGTAGCCCAGACCATTCCCATCCTGAAATCTATTCAACGCAGAATAGCACCATCCCTTGTCAACCCAAACCTGACAAGACCTGTAAACCCGAGAGTAGAGAAGCTGTTTAAAGCTGCCCAGTCGGACCCTCTATATATTAGAGGCCAACTTAAGCCAGACTCTCTAGTCGTAACTAACACCCGCAAGAGAGCTGGAACCCCATTATCTTCCTCGGAGGCTCCCCCCGACAAGGAAAGTAAGAAACTCTATGGTTTTGGTAGAAAAGTAGCTTCCACGGCAGCCTACCAAACCAGAATCGCGAATTCCACCACACTGTTGGCCAGCTACAACTGCCATCAGTGGGAAGAAGTTGCAGCACTAATAGATTCCGCTCCCGAACCCCTTAAGAGCCAGCTAGCTCGCATTTGTGCAGAGGGAAGAAACGTCTCAGGCTGCATTTTAAAAGCAACTTTGGACGCCGCAGACAATGCGGGTAGAATTATAGCAGAGGGGACTGTCATCAAAAGACATGCTTGGTTGAGGCAGTCGGGATTCAGAGCAGAAACACAAGCTGCACTCTTAGACAAACCAGTGGAAAGTGATCTCCTGTTTGGAAAGGCAGTCGAGGACGCTCTAAAAAACGCTAAGGAGGAATTCGACACCCTCAAATCCCTTGGCCAATTAACTACAAAACCACCTAACCAAAGAGGGAACGGCAATTTTCGTCGCCCCCGCGGCCAAAATTCCAATAGAGGAAATAGCTATTCCCACACCCAGGGTACACAGTGGAACACCAACTCACAACAGTCTACCCAGGGGTATGGTAGGGCTAGTAGAAGAGGACGTGGTAGAGGCAGAGGCAGCCCCAGTAAAGGAGGCGGCACGCCTCCACCAAAGCAGTGACGCTCATTTCAGGGTCCCTTCCCATGCAACCCCAGTAGGGGGACGAATATCCAGCTTCACCCAGGCATGGGAAGGGATAACATCCGACAGATGGGTGCTGTCGACGGTATCCAAGGGGTACTGTATAGAACTACTGCAACGTCCCCGAAACCATCCTCCAAGACAAAAAGTCCACTCTTTAGAACATCAAAAGATCCTCCTCGAGGAAATCTACAATCTGCTCCTAAAGGACGCGATAGAACTCGTCCCAGGACACCAGGTAAACAAGGGTATCTATTCAACTTACTTCCTTGTGCCAAAGAAAGATTTAACAATGCGCCCAGTATTGGACTTACGGCCTGCCAACAAGTATGTCAAGCCCCAAAAATTCCGTATGACCACGCTACAAGAGGTAATCCCACTCCTAAAAAAGGGGGATTACATGGCAACCTTGGATATGAAAGATGCCTATTTTCATATTTCCATGCTCCCGGCGCACAGAAAATACTTGCGCTTCAAGGTGGACAGTCGCCACTACCAATTCAAGGTACTGCCCTTCGGGATAGCTTCAGCACCAAGGGTATTCACCAAGGTACTGGCGGTGGCAGCTGCACACCTACGCAGGGAGGCAATCCCAGTGTACCCTTATCTGGACGACTGGCTCATAACGGGGGAAACCCCAGGAATCTGCAGGTCAAACATTCAGAGGACTATCGACCTCCTCCACGAATTAGGCTTCTCTATCAACGAGAAAAAGTCAAGTCTGGTGCCAAGCACCTCAAAACAGTTTCTAGGAGCTATCCTAGATACTCAGAAAGAATTGACCTTCCCCTCGGAAGAAAGAATTCGGAATATACTTCTGCAAATTCCGCATTATCAGTCAGGTCAACAGATAACAGTACGCAAAGCTATGCGGTTACTGGGCATGATGGCGTCATGCATTTACCTGGTCCCCCACGCGCGTCTGCGCATGCGTCCCATGCAGGAATGGTTGGCGAAACAGTGGTCTCAGGCAAGTGGTCAGTGGGACGATCTAGTGGTCGTTTCGCCAACACTCGTACAGAGCCTACACTGGTGGACAAGAGAGAATCTCGCAAAGGGGAAACCCTTTTACAATCCCGAAGTACAGGCAGTGGTGACTACAGATGCATGCCTGACTGGGTGGGGAGCTCACCATCTCCACCACACAGCTCAGGGTCTCTGGTCTCACTCGGTAGCCAAGAACCACATCAATCTGCTAGAGCTTCTGGCAGTATTCCGAGCGCTGCAGGCGTTCGAGCCCCATCTACTGAACTTGTCGGTGCAGATCAGGACGGACAGCACGACAGCCATGTTCTATCTGAACAAGCAAGGAGGGACTCGTTCGCCAAATCTGTCCAAGCTTGCCCAGAAAATATGGATATGGGCACTCAGACGGAACATCTTCCTATCATCGCAACATGTTCCAGGGGAGCTCAATTCCCTAGCGGATGCTCTGAGCAGAGGCTCCCTCCCAGAAGAACACGAATGGGTCCTTCACAGAGACGTAGTAGAAGATCTCTTCTCTCAGTGGGGTTTCCCCACTATAGACCTATTCGCCACAAGCGAAAACAAACAATGCCCAGGATTTGCATCCAGGTTCCCCCAAACGGACTCCCAGGGGAATGCCCTGTGGATGAACTGGTCAGGGATGTTTGCGTACGCTTTTCCACCAACTCCTCTCATCAGAAAGGTGGTGTACAAGATGAACAAGGAATCAATGACGCTCATCCTAGTTGCTCCCATGTGGGCGAGACAACCATGGTTTCCACACCTACGCAGGATGGCGGTGTGCGAGCCCATCAGACTCCCAGCCTGGTACAACCTTCTGTCCCAGCAACAAGGTCAAACAGTGCATCAGGAACCCAACTCTATGAACCTAGCAGCATGGCTCCTGAAGTCATAGAGTTTGGACATCTCAAATTACCACAGAGGTGTATGGACATTCTAAAAGAGTCCAGGAAACCAAATACAAGACACTGTTACTTTGACAAGTGGAAAAGATTCGTTATCTGGTGCCAGAATAAACAAATCAACCCGGTTGATTGCACTCCTTCCAACGTTGTAACATACATGCTCCACCTGCTGGATGCAGGGTTGGTTTTTAACTCTCTGAAAGTACACCTGGCAGCCCTCTCGGCTTACACCACATCCCATAACAGGGTCTCGTGGTGGAAAGTACCAGTGGTTAAAGCCTTCATGGAAGGAGTAAAGAGACTTCACCCTCCTATTTCGAACCCACCGCCAGGATGGGACCTCAACGTGGTGCTAGCTAAGCTCATGGGCCCCCCCTTCGAACCCATGCATAAAAGTAGTCTCAAACACCTGACTTATAAAACGGCCTTCTTAGTGGCCATTACCTCCATAAGAAGGGTCAGTGAAATTCAGGCTCTGTCAGTGCAAGATCCTTTCTTTACTATCCACAAGGACAAACTGGTTTTACGCACACACCCTAGGTTCTCACCAAAATTCATATCCAAGTTCCATGTAAACCAGTCCATCGAGCTTCCGGCTTTCTTCCAAAACCCACAAAGCTCGGCTGAGGTGAAACTACACACCCTAGATGTGCGTAGGGCGGTCTTATACTATGTAAATAAAACCAGACCGCTAAGGAAAACAGATCAACTGTTTGTCTCCGTAGCTACAGGCAGAGAGGGGGATCGCGTCTCTAAGGGCGCTATCTCTAAGTGGATTATCAACTGTATACAGCTGTGTTACTCTCTTTCTGAAAAGACCCTGCCTTTTACGCCAAGGGCCCACTCTACTAGAGGCATTGGGGCCACTCTGGCTTTCATTGCAAATGTTCCCCTCGACACCATTTGCAAAGCAGCTACTTGGAGCTCTATTCACACTTTTACTCAGCATTACTGCATTGACACTCATTCCAAGACAGATACACAAGTGGGACAAGCGGTTCTAAGACACCTGTTTGCTCATGACCCTTCTCACATCCCACCTCCTTCTTCTGGTACTGCTCGCTAATCTATGCACAGCATGTGATCTAAGCAGATTCCACAAGCCTCAGAAGGGATACATTACTCACCGTAATCGTATTTCTGATGCTTGTATCTGCTTAGATTCACATGCGACCCACCCTTCCTCCCCTCCGAGAGAAGGCGCATGGTTGCTTGTAGTCTTACCTTTCTGTCTATCTGCTTGGACTATCTGTACTCACGCTACTCCTCATGCTACCTCATGTCAGGAAAAACACAATCTGGGGATCCTAGACGCGTGAGGGATCATGGGTACAGTGGACGTCACACTAGGGATAGTATTACTGGCACGCCCTGTGTCGACGCCCATTTTCGATTTTCGAAAAACAAACTGTAATACTCCGCAGCTTCCACTAGATGTCGGCCTATGCACAGCATGTGAATCTAAGCAGATACAAGCATCAGAAATACGATTACGGTGAGTAATGTATCCTATATATATATATATATATATATATATATATATATATATATATATATATATATATATATATATATATATATATATCCTCCATACATAACACACACACAGACTGACCACACACACTACACTTTCTTACACTTGTGTAAAAACTTGCTGTTTATTTGCACTGATATACACTGAATGTTTCAAATTTTTAAAAGATTTTTACAAAAATAAGTAGTTTGAAAGAAGTGTTGGTGGATAGAAAAAAAAGGGAATCTACCCCTTTATGTCCAAGAAAATGTAGCAACTATATTATAACTGTGGTACAATAGGAACGTTTTTAATTTTTACACCAATTGAATGACATTAAAGATTAAATGGACACCAGTTGATGCGGTTGGCCCCATCACTCCTAAACATGTAAGGTGCAGCTAGGTGTTGTTTGCATAGGACAGGAGTTCTAGTACACAGGTGTTTATTAGATTGTGTGACCCAGGTTTTCAATGAGTCCCAACACAACAACCAATAAGTTTCAACTTAATATTCTAAAAATATGTACACACAAAGCCATTGTGGTGGCTCCTGTACCCCTTCAATCAAGCTTGAGAAGACTTCCACCTCCCTAGCCTAGGTTCCCTAAACCAATACAACTTGCTCCAAAATTGATTGACTACAGCCAGGATACCCCTACTGTCTAATCTGTCCTCGCCCTGGGGAAGCCTAAAGGTCATAGCCTCCTCTATCTTGCTCCCTCAGGGACTTCATACAGGACCTAGCGGGGTAGCCTGCATGTTCAGTTTCCCTTCTCCCTAAAGCTGTCTCTTAACATTTATATCTATTCTCTCCTATCCTGCTTTTATATTACTTTTCTGTCATTTGGTAGTCCTGTTATCCCCCTCTTCAATCAGTCTGTCACACAAAACCAAACTGGTACCACCCTCTCAGTCCCAAGACCTCCAACTTCTCCACCTGTTACACCCTCCTCACTGGTCTCTTGGTCCACCCCCCGCCCCCTCTACTGAACTCTCGCACACTTTCCATTCTCAAATGAATCTGGTGGATTTGTATAGCTCTCCCTTTCATGCCCAAGGGTTTTCCTTCTTTGCTCGCATTGGGGCTTTGGGTCAGTTGCTCCCCGTGACCAATGTGAGCTGTGTGCTTGGGGATTGGGACTTCATGTTGTAATCTTCAAAAAGCCCTCGAGTCCCTGCCCCTTCGGTCTCCATTTTCCATTAGCCGGCCATGTGGTCAGAGGGGGAGTTTGCTCGCTAGTTCTCTGGTCCTTGAGGAGCTGCTGTCCAATAGTTTGAGGAGTGTGCTTTGAGTCAGCTGCTCCCCTGTTCCTGTGTAGTCCCTTGTTTTGCTGTTGCTGCCCCTCCACTTTGCCCCGGTTGCATTTCTGGGATTTGTTTGTTCTCACATTCCACTTCAGATGCAGATAAACCAGGCCATTCCCTCTTTGGTAATGTGTCTGTTCCTACTGCTCCAGGCTGGCTTTTGTCTGTTGGGACTGAGGTGCATTTTGAAATGTGTGGTTCCAGTTTGTTCTCCACGGGGTTCTTCCTGATCCATGCCAGCTGTCTGAGGAGTCGGGTGCATGCTGGTCATCATATTGTCTGAATAGGAAGAGAAATTGCCAGCACAGAGGCAGATGGGCATTGGCTCAAAGAGAGGGGAACCAATGTGCATACACGGATCAAGACACACCATTGAGTTGGCGGCATGAGTACCTCTCATCTCCGTCTTTTAACAGGGTCAACCCCATGACCCCGTCACAATCCATAAGAGGTGTTAAAGAGGGGGCTTCACAAAGGTAACCCTTGAAGAAACCCCAGAATCTGAGACCTACTGCACACAATCTCCTGCCTGTGCTCAACCATTTTCTGCATTAGCCAGAAATGATCTTCAGCACTTAAAAAGCATCTTCCTCTTCTCCCCAATGGAAGACAACATAGAGGCCATTATTGGTCAATAGTGTTAAAACTAACTATTCGAGCAACGCACCCAAAGATTCCTAACACCTACCTACTGCCCCAAACATTCTCCTGCAGCTTGGTCTGTATGCTGTCCAGTAAAGCATTCAAAAGTGCAGCAAAAAGACTTTACACAAGCTGAACAAGAGCTGCCACATCATTGCAACTCAGCTCGGAAAAGCTTTAACTGTGTCTCGGCATGGGATGAAACCCAATTCAAGTACCTGACACTAGTAAACACAAGATACCCTCAAAGAGGCCAAGATTGAGTAACTCGGTTTTGGAGGTTGGTGAAACATGGAATAAAAGAGGTACTGTAAATCCTTACTAATTACTATAGTAGGTGAAGAACTGAACTGGACATTACTTAGTAGCCTGAGTGAGTTCTTACTGTTAACCTTTTAGTGGTAATGTACACATTTCTAAACTGAAGTAAGAAGCACCTTCACTAGCCTCTACTCAACAGTAGGTATACACACTTGTACAATAAAAAACAGATTGTGTTGGATACAAAAGGGTCACTTTCTTTTCAGTTTTAATGTGGTAGTCCCTCTAATGTAAAACCTAATTGTGTGCGTCTGTCTACCTCTTTCCATTCCCGCAAAAAGCATTAATGATATTGCTTTGGTCTCTTAAACATCGGTGTCTTCCATAGGAGTGCACACTGCATAACCTGAAGGACAAGCAAGCCGAGCACAAAGTGGGACAGGAAATTAGGATCATGGGGAATTGTAATGGGTACAAGAGGCACGTGCTGTGAGGCAAGAGTGGGTGGCTAGCACAAAGCCAGGGGAAGACGTCTGGCAGAGGAACGGTGGGCCAAGGGGTGGCAGGAAAGAGGCATTTACGAGAATGTTCCCACCACCCCCCCAACCTTGCTACGGAAAGTGACCACCACCCTAAAAGTAGACTAAGACCAGCAGTAAACCTTGCACAATGACATCGCTCAATTTTCTCACGGCGCTCCATCAGTCAATCTTTAGGCATGGAATCATTTGTTTACATCCAACACTGGACGTGGCAACCAGTTTCTGTGTGTCTTCAGTACTTGTATGCAAATTATTGCAGATACTTGGTGTTGTTGAGATGCAGTTCTGACCTATTAGACTGTTTACTATGTTTAGTTGTGTGTCCAACATTCTTCATTGATGGGTGTAACTAGAACATGAAAAGCTGAGAAGTGAATAGAAGTCTCTTCTGGTATGCATTGTGTGCCATAAATGGATGAGGCTAGATGATGTCTTTTTGCATAGGGCCTCTCTGTAGTCTGGCCCCTTAGTTGGAGCTCACTTAAATGATCTTCTTAAATAAGCATGGACATAACTAGTTAGTGACCTGGTCCTCATAAATGAGAAATGTCCAAGTCTGCCATTGATAGAAATATTTATTGTATTTATGAATTGGAAGCAAGTAGATTTGCTGCTTGGGCGAAATGGGCTTTGCCTCTTAGTTATTGATCTGCCAATAAAGTGGGTTATTTAGAGAAATAGTCTCCAGTGCATTCTTAGGAGGATAGCTCTGGGGCAACGTGCTCGCCTTAGAAGCAAGACGACATGGATTAACACAAGTTCGATCCCCGGGTCCGCGCTTAGAAACCTCAAGTTATTTATAAAGCGCTTAATACCCAATCATATCATATCACTTGTTCTGTTTCTTTTTGTAGGATTAATTTAATACCCCTGAATATGGACCGCTACTAATGTTAGCTTACATGCTGCAGTAGCAGGCAGATTATGCACTGGTGGAAAAGCGCTGAGTGCCTTCTGTTAATATGCATGGGTTGGACTTGTGAAGGGCATGGGAAAAGGGCATGTGAGCCCGGTTTCAGAGTAGAAGGAACCACACCCTATCTGGGCTTAGCTGGAAAGGTAGTAGATCTTTGTAGTGATCACTATTTCGGGGGGATTGTGTCCTCCGACGTATTCCACATCTATGACAGTAATCACCACAGCTGTGCTGCTTCGAAAAAAATGTCCACGTCCTGCGTTGATGACGTCGCTACGCTGTCCCTTGAGGGCCTCCGTTGAGTGCCGACATCACCGGATGTTGTATGTAGGATGCACGACGCCCGTAGCCTCAGTTCCGTTTTTTCCGCGAGCATGTTCGCTTCGGAATCTCGGCGCGTCTAGGTTCTTATCCTGTTGAATCGGTTCTTCTAACTTGGTAAATTGTGATGAATGTCTTCGTCTTCTCCTACCCCGCGGTCGGGCTTCAAGAAGTGTCGGGACTGCGGTTCCAAGATGTCCCTGACGGACCTGCACGACGTCTGCCTTTGGTGCCTCGGCGAGAGCCACGCCACTGATGAATGCCAGTCCTTGACGTCGAAGGCCTTGCGGGAGCGGAAGAAGTTGTCTGTAGTTAGGGTTTCCAAGCCCCGTAAATTGAAATCCGCTGGGCTTTCAATCGACTATTCGAGGGGCGACTCTCTGCGTCGGCGTAAGGCCAGGGGGTGTCGTTCTCGGAGTGGGTCCCGCCATTCCTCTTCTAGGTACTCTCGGAAGCGCCGTCACCGGTCGGCTTCCCCGTCCTCGTCCGAGGACTCCGCCAGACGGCAGGTGGCTTGTCCCAACAAACATTCATCACCGGCATCACATTTCGCAAGGAGATGATGGCGATTTTTGAATCGCAGGGCACCGTTCTATTCGCGCATTTGAGAGAAGCCGACAAGGAACGTGCTAGGGCCATCGCTCGCACGCCTTCGGGCTCGCGCAGTCGGCGCGATTATCGGGAGCCGTCGAGGGCCCGATCGGACAAGGTTGATCGCCAAGCCGTGCCAGGTCTAGGTCCTTGACGCCCTCGAGACCATTGGAGCCTGTGAGGCCTTCTAAGAAGGCATCGATGCCATTGGCGCCGTATCCGTTGAGGGACTCTCTCGAGGCTCCAACTCCGAGGAAGCCGTCGACACCGAGGCCGTCGAAGGACACGCTCGGGGCTCCGGCCTCGAAGCCGTTGTCAAAGTCGTCGACGCCGATTCCATAAACGCCCTAGATGCCTTTTTGAAGAGGCTTTACCGGGGGTGCCCCAGAGGGCTGTGGAACCTCGGAGGAAGGCCCTGAGTAAATCAGTGAGGCCTGTTTTTGAGCCTTTTTCTGTAGCTTCATCCAGGGATTTATTCTAGCCTTTGGATTACATCTCAGAGGTGGAAGAAGGGTCAGATGATGGGGTTGTACCTCTTGAGGTTCCTGATGACCTGTTGTTTGGTCATAGCCAGATGGAAGACCTGCATCAATCCTTGCAGGAAGCCAATGGTCTGGACACCTCTCCAGAGGTTGAGTTGGCAGGCCGTAGCCTGGTACACACGCCAAGTCTTCGTACAGGCATCTTATGTCGAGGGTGACGGAGTACTTGGGGTGGTCTGCTCAACCTGTGGATTTTCTGCAGGATGGCCTGACAGATATATTGGACCAGGGTCCACCCACTGACCCGGTGCTGCCATTTCATATGGCCTTACAGAGAAGGGTGGCGGCGGCTTGGACTGCTCCGGAGAATCTCCCGGCAATGAATGAGTTACTAACGGAAAAATACCGTCCAGCCAGTGGCGACCCCAGCTACTTGTCTGCGCACCCCACTCCGGAGAGTTTGGTGGTGCAGGCAACTATAGCCCCAGCTAAGCAGCCTGCGTATCCTACCATCCCTCTGGATAGGGACGACAAGCGCTTTGACGGTTGGGCAAAGAAAGTATTTTCATCTGGGGGTATGGCTTGAAAGGCAGCCAACTCTGTTTGTGCCTTGGCAAGATTCACTCACACTCTGTGTAATTGTGTATCTTTGGCGGCTGAACATATTCCCGAAGAGGAGGAACGGGATGGTTTTCTTGCCCTCGTGCAGGATGGCAAGGATTCCATGTGTGAATCCGCTCAGTCGGGTCTGGACGTGGCAGACTGTGTCAGACGGTCCATGGCGGCAAGCACCGTGATGCGCAGGTTTGCGTGGTTGCGGAATTCGGGATTTGCTCCTGATGTACAGTCTCGGCTTCTCAACATGCCCTTTGATGGTGACCATCTTTTTGGCAGCAAGGCTGACGAGAGCCTTGAGAGGTTGCAGACCTCCAAAGCTGGAGCAAAGTCGTTGAGCGCTGCAGTGCGTCAACCTCCGCCTTTTCGTCCTAGGGGACAGCAATGAAGGGGAGGTTCCTTTCGATACTACTCTTCCTTTGGTAGATCGAGGGGAGCTGCCAGTCAAAGGGGCCAACGTAGGAGTACCAGAGGTGGAAAGCAAGGTACTCGAGGTGCCAAAGCCGCTCGGGCAGTTGCCTCTTTGCCCTCAGGCACTGCCGCAGCCGCTTCCGCTCAGTCATGAGGCCATGTCCCATTGTTCGCTGGTTGGGGGAAGGCTGGCGCAGCATCTTGTAGAATTGCATGCCATTACTTCAGATGTGTGAGTTCTGGAGATCATATCCCACGGCTACTGTCTTCCTTTCCGGCAGAGGCCTCATGACAGTCCACCCGGCAAGCTCTCTTTGAAGAGTCCGGATATGCTCCTTGCGCAGGAAATCAAATCCCTGCTGGAGAAAGGCGCTGTAGAACTGTTGCCTGTAGTGGAGAGGAACAAGGGATGGTATTCCCCCATATTTATTAATCCAGAAGAAAGACTGGGGATTGAGACCCATCATGGACTTGCGTGGTTTGAACAAGCTCCTCAGGAAGGACAAGTTCAAGATGGTTACTCTCTCTCAAGTCCTCCAGGCCCTTCAACTTCAGGACTGGTTGGTGTCTCTCGACCTCAAGGATGCTTACTTTCATGTGCCGATTCATCCCAAGCACAGGAAGTACCTGAGGTTCGCGGTTGGCGACTCGCATTTTCAGTTTCGTGTCCTGCCATTAGGATTGACCTCCGCCCAAGGGTCTTCACCAAGCTAATGGAGGTGGTGGCAGCGTATCTCGGGAAACGGGGATTCACGTCTACCCCTACCTGGACGATTGATTGATCAGGGCGCGCTCTCCCGAGCAAGCCCTGGATCATCTGTCGGTCACCTGCCACTCCCTTCACAAGCTGGGCTTCTCATTCAACTTAAAGAAGTCTCATTTGACACCTACCCAGCGGCTCCAGTACATCGGAGCAGTGCTCAACACGTCCCTGGGGCAGTGTTCGCCTCCCCAGGTGAGGGTTTATCACATGCTGCAGATGGTGGACAGGTTTCAAAATGCCCAGATTCACCCGGCGTTAGTTCTTGAGGTTGCTCGGCCTCATGGCATCCTGCATTCTACTGGTGCCAGGTGCCAGAGGCCAGGCTGCGGATGAGATCTCTGCAGTGGGCTCTCAAGATGCAATGGTCGCAGTCCTCAGGCAGGATGTCGGATCCTGTTCAGGTACCGCCCTTGTTCGCCCAGGATCTTCTGTGGTGTGCCGTCGAAGGCTATCTGATGAAGGGGGCTCCATTTTGGCTACCCTGGCCAGAGGTAACGATCGTGACGGATGTATCCCTCACGGAATGGGGAGCTCATGCCAACAAGTCAGCGGTCGTTGGTCTCCGTCGGAGTCCAGACTCCATATCAATCTGTTGGAGCTGAGGGCCATCAGATTAGTTAGCCTTGAAGGCTTTTCTGCCATCTGAGCGGGGGAAGAGTGTCCTCATTATGACAGACAATACAGTGGCCATGCACTACCTCAACAAAAAGGAGGAGGGGGAGCAGGGGCTCTCCCACTGTGCAGAAAGGCGATGCAGCTCAGGTTCTGGGCCATCAGCAGGAAATTTCGATCTAGGCAGTTCATCTGGCCGGAGACGAAAACGCGGCGCCGGACGCTCTGAGCAGGCAGAGCACGGTCTCTCACGAGTGGGAGCTGGCTCGGGAAGTTCTTTTGGAGATCTTCCCTCTTTGGGGGACCCCACAAGTGGATCTCTTCGCCACCAGTGTCAACCGGAAGTGCGAAAGATTCTGCTCGTGGGAATTTCCTCCAAGAGGAGCCTTAGGGGACGCGTTCGTAGTGGAGTGGTCCTTCCCACTGCTGTACGCGGTTCCTCCAGTCCCCGTCATTCCGCAAGTGTTACAGAGGTTCGATTCCCGAATGATCCTCATTGCTCCAGCATGGGCCAGGAGAGCGCGGTACCCGGACCTTCTAGACATGTCCATCTGCTCTCCACGTCGTCTTCCCTACCAAGACGATCTGCTCTCACGGGAGGGGGGTCGGGTTCTCCATCCAGAGGTCAATTCTCTCAGCCTTCATGCTTGGTATCTGAAAGGCTGCGATATAAGGATTGGGACCTCCCTGAAGACGTGATGGAGGTGTTGCTTTTGGCCAGAAGGCCTGCAACGAAATCCCTGTACCGTTGCCGTTGGAAAAAGTTCTGCGACTGGTGCAGTTTACAGAATGTGGATCCTTTCCAATGTTCCATTCCTTTTGGTTTTGTCTTTTTTGTTTTCTTTAGCCCACAAGGGCCTGCAAGTAGGTACCATTAAGGTTACCTGGCGGCGCTGTTCATATTTAAGCGCTCGTCTGAGGAATGTTCTTATTTTAAAATCCCTTTGATTTCTCAGTTCCTAAAAGGGCTAACTAATGCGTTTTCTCTGTCACCTTTCCAGGTGCCCAGTTGGGATTTGAACTTAGTTTTAAAGTTCCTGATGGGAGCTCCGTTTGAGCCCTTACATTCTTGTCCATGGAGACTGTTGTCCTTTTAAGACTGTATTTTTAGTTGCGGTTACTTCCGCTCGCAGAGTGAGTGAATTGCAGGCACTATCCGACAAGCCACCTTTCACTGTGTTCCATAAGGACAGGGTTGTCCTTTGTGTTCGTCCTTCTTTTCTTCCGAAGGTTGTGTCAGAATTTCATTTGAGCCAGAAGGTAGTTCTTCTGGCATTCTATCCTCCTCCGCATCCTGGTAAGGAAGAGGAGAGGCTCCATATGTTGGATCCTAGCAGAGCTTTAAGTTTCTACATCTCACGCATGTCCCGCGTCAGAGTGGACGGTCAGCTATTTGTGGGATACGCTGGAAGGCGTTTGAGACAAGCTGGTTCTAAACAGACCCTATCCCGTTGGATCATCTTGACAATCTGTGAACGCTACTGTCTGGCGGGTAAGGACCCTCCGGTGGGTTTACGGGCTCATTCTAGTAGGGGTGTGGCTGCCTCCACTGCTCTGCAGAGGGGTGTTCCCATTCGTAATATTTGTGAAGCAGCCACACGGGCCTCTCTCCATACTTTTGTAAAACACTACTCCCTGGATTCTATCCATAGGCAAGATTTGGCCTTTGGCAAGGCGGTCCTCTATTCTGCAATTTGATTGGGCATTCTAATATTCTAAATTCTTTAACCACCTCCATACGTTGGAACTGCTTTGGGAGTCCGTCATAGATGTGGAATACATCAGAGGACACAATCCCCTCGAAGAACAAGTTACTTTTTTAACTGGTAACGTTCTTTCGATGGGATGTTCCTCCGACATATACCACATTGCACCCTCTCAGCCTGCCCCTCTACAGAATTTCTTATGCAATTGCAGCTTACGTTTCCGCAAGGATTTCTGTGGTCATACTGGCAGAAGATTGGTGACACGTTCTGGGGAAAAAACTACAACTGAGGCTATGGGCGTCGTGCGTCCTACATATAACATCCGGTGACGTTGGCGCTCGACGAGGCCGTCGAGGGACAGCGTATCGACGTCATCGATGCAGGACACAGACGCCGAAAATGATTGCGAAGCAGCACAGCTGTGGTGATTACTGTCATAGATGTGGAATATGTCGTAGGAACATCCCATCGAGAGAACGTTACTAGGTAAGAAAGTAACTTGTTCTTCGCAGCATTGGTGGTTTCTTCATAGCTGGTTTCTGGATTGTGTACTCTGGGCGAATGCTGTACCTTGATAGCCCATTGTTTTTTTACTATGTGTATCACATCAACTGCTTGCTTTGGGCAGTGGCTGTGTGGTCTGTGATGGAAGCGCTATCTTGGATTAGCGTACCTCCATTCCATCCCTATGTCCTTCATTGCTTCACTTAATTTCACCAAGAACAATGTAATGTTCATGCTTGATTTCAAATGAATTGAAGTGCCCTCCCTTAAATTGGGAGGAACATTCTCACTCTTTTCTGCAGTGGTCCAAGTTGCCTGGCCAAAGTGCTATTTTGGCATGTGATGGTGTGAGTCCTGGCATACGGGTTATATTTTGCTAATTGGTTTTTGTGGGATTATCAGTCCTGCAATTAGTTTTGTGGAAGGTTTGGGAGACGACACCCTGCATTTGAGGTAACCTGACTGACACTACTTAGTAATAAGTAAAATTAGCACCCGGGTGGGGGGAGCCAGCCAATCAGATGGCTAGGAATGCAGGCTTGAACCACTATTACACGCCCGCATTCCAAGCTGCCTGACGGTCGGCTCCCCCCCCCGCCGCCATCTTCCCCTTAACCGCCATTTTATTAAAAATCCACCCCACTTAACTTATTACTTACTTACATCCGCTCCTTCCCCTTTCCTCCGGCAGGCTGCAATGGAAAGGGAAGAGGGGCTCCGTACAGAGCCCTGCCTTCCCTTTCCATGGCAGCCATCTTGGTAAAATATTTTCATTCATTTAACGGAATGATGCGCAAGTCGTTCTGTTCACTGCATGATTTTTTATTTATTTTGTCTGGTTTACCAAAGCAGTAACCCGGGGTGCGAATGGCGTTCAGCCCCCATTCCAAGGGCTGGAACGGGAGTTAATGACCCAGAGCCCTCATTTTCCACCCTCTATTTGCTCAGGCCGATAACTTGGGCTGCTTAACGCCACATTGTGTCACATTTCCCCTTATGTTTAAAAGACCCCTGTTCAATTTAGGGATGTAGAAATGTGAAGGCATTATGCACATCACGTATATATCTGTTGTTGATCAAAGTGTGCAGGATGATCATGCTTCTGCACTCAGTTTGCAGATTAGGTGGTGTGATATCTGTTAGTCGGTCAATGATGGAATGGTGCTTTATGCACCTGAATATATTGAGGGTGTGTATCCACTAGCTACATAGGTCTTGCGGGGGGCTTACAGTTCCCTTATAAAGTATTGTCATGGATATTCGCTAATTAGTAGTGGGCATTCGGAGCTCTGATGTGTAAATGAACCTGTGTCCATAATGGTTCAACAGCCCTGGCAGGGTTCATCGTGCCTTCTGATGCTATTTATGTAGATTAGTGGTGGCTTCTTTATTCCATTTCACCCTAATAATTTGGGTGCCAAAGAGCTAGAGCATACCTGCTTTTGCTCCAGTTATCAATCGGGGCACTGCCAGGTGATGTAATGCAATAGCCCCCTTGTGGCCGAATTGCTTTGTGTGGAGTCTGTGAATCTAGTGTTATCTCATACTTAATGGTTCCTCCACCTCTACTGGGTGCTTGGAGATGTTCTGTGATGTTTCACCTGATCTGTTCAGCTGTGTTTTGGTCTTGCAGTGACCCAGCAAGGGATGTTTGTTTTTGTTGTTTCTTAGACAATATCTGATCATGTAGACAATTGTGCTTCTATTGAAACTTCCGAGCACGAGTTGAAGCTGTGGGGTTCTCATGCACAAATAGGTTGGCTTGGTTCTGATGTATGGATTCATACTGGGCATTGTTAAGGATTTCAATCAGGCGACATGCACACCTTGGTCTCGGCCTAGTATGTAGTGCCTAACTGAGGTGCTTTTCTCCTTATTTATGTGGATTCAATTTTGGCATGATGCACCACTCATATCACACCCCCTTTTCAAATACCTCAGGTCACAATGGACCATGAACCAAGCTGATTGGTCGAATTGTAATATTTATTTAAAATTCAAAAGAAATCATACACTTTTTAATATGGGGCAGCAATCGCCAATGGGGTGATGGTTACAATGAGAATGTGAGCAATGGACTGGGTTTGACTTTTTAGTGGCGCATGTACACAGCACAGCAGAATAGGAACACTTTTTGATTTAGGACTAATAGCACCCAAGTTAGAATTTCCCCCTGCAATGTTCCCTCAACCCACAAATAATCAATTCTGAGTGAATACAAAGAAGCAGCAGGTACCCAGGAATAAGAAACTGAAAATGGAATCTAAATCTGACCTTCCATCCCCAAATAAGAGAGAAAAACCCCTTGCAATGTTGTGAAATGCCACTCGGTAATGGATAAATAATGAATGTGTGTGAAAAACCTTGAAGCAAATGCGATTCCTTACTAAAGCAACAATGCAAAGATATTAACAATCACAAAGAATGGATTACCAAAAGCATACAGTTCAGAAATGAGTGGAAAGTTTAAACAGCTTGCAGTCAAATAACACGTTTAAAATGTACACCTATGCAATTCCCGCCTTAAAATACTCAAACTGTTTTTACTAAAAACGGGTGAATTCCACTGATTTGGAGTGCGGTTTTTATGTTGTAGGATGGAAGTGAAAGTAAGTCTCTAGCTGGTAAATTGACCGAATTATGCAAGGTGCACTTTGAGTAAAATTAAGGGTGAAATTGGAAAGGAACTCCAGTTGGTAGAAGAACAGTTTTACTTTAAACTAGATTTAATGGCTTAAGAAAAGAGGAACGCCGCCCGTGAATTCTCTAAGTTACGCTGCAGTTGTAACCCTTCACGCAGTGTACCCCTTTCTTTAAGGAAAATTACTTATTTAATCAAAATATCGCTAATGACATATGATCTATGCAAGACAGAAATGAAGAGAAAAGTAGCGCTAATGCTTGGAGATTAATCAAAAAAAGCACAGAGAATTCTGACAGTTTAATAGGTTATCAGGATAAGGACGGGATAACTTAAAGAGTGGAATAGGAACAAAGACAAGACAAGTAGACTATGGATTTCTTTGGGGTAGGGATAATACTTGGAGTCCACTTTAGTTTGGGATTTTGGACCGTCAAGGGTTCTGGTCACTACACAGCAGGGCACCTGGCAAACAGCTGTGCGGTTCTGGTCACCGGCTGGCAAGGACTGGACGGAAATTCTGGTCACTGGATACTAAAGGTCATCAGGATAGCAGGATTGCAGCAGCATGCAGGATGCCAAAGGTACCACAGTTTTCCCCTTGTTAATGGGAGATTTAGTGGGTTTTTAGATTTGAGGCCTCGCTGGGAATGTGATCAGCACTGCTTGGGTTTTGCAGTGGGCCCTGGAGTAGGATCAGCAATGCTTGGCCTTGTAGTTGGAGTCTGGATCTGGAAGAGGACGGGAACAGGAACGCAGTGCAGGAAATCAGGAAGAGTGTCTGTCTGTAGTCTTGTCAGGGACTCTTATTTATAATGCATAATGACATCATCAAAGTATAGGCTGGGCAGGGTTAACTAAGCATGCCTCTAAACTACTTGGATTGGACAGGGGTGCTAGTCCCCGCCTCGCTCTCAACTGGTTGGATTTCCAAGGGAATGATGTCAGATTTATGATGGGAGTTTTACAATGTCCAAGAACCCCCACAATTACTTTACTAAAAATCTGATTTTGCCAAAAACATACATTTATACAATTGCAATCTCTTAGCAAATTATATACACAGGTTACATATTTTGTGCAGCACATATCAGTCCAATCCTCCAGTCTGTGGGACCTTGTTTCGCCCTTCTGATACCTTTTTGGTAATTTTGAGCATGAAAGATTCAGCCTAAAATTCCATAACTTTATACACAGATGCAAATTATCCCAAGGGATGTATGTAAAAATGTATGTTTGCAACATTGATACTTTTCTATTTATCCTCAATACTTTGCCCTTTCTGTCCCCAAGGTGTCAGTGACTTCTACCATGTCTCAAAGGAAAGCACAAAAAATCACTTTTAAACTGTGACATTTTTACACATTTTCAAAGTCTTGCTGCAGAGATAGTCTTTTAAAGGTTATTCATGAGTCTTTGGAAACAAATGGCAATCCTTTGTCCCTGGGTCATTTATTTCCCTTTCCTTCAACTGCTGCCAACTGTCATTTCCTTCAGAGCATGGTGGGGGTTTCTCCCTTGATTGAAGTTGTATTGCCCCTTAACACTTCAGACTTCCTTCCCTGGGAGTTTCATTGTCAGGGTCCCAGCAGAGACGAAAGTCTGTTCAACCCCGCAATTATCAGGGGGTTGTTAGTATCTGCTGACAGAGAACCCTCCTTTTGGTGCCACCCCCCCAAGCAGAAAACCTGTTTTTCAACTTGCAACTCCACCCACCATAGCTTTAACCTTTATTTTCTGATCTTGGATCCAGAATTAAAGCAAGCCTGTTGCATAAAATAACCCATGTTATGAGTCTCGCCAGCAACAAACCCCTTCATATTGCTAAAGACTGGCAGGCTTTCATTCACCAGTATACTGTTCCAACACACAGGCATTTGTTTTTCTTTAGTTTGCAAAGGCCATTGGCGTCGCTAGCGAGGGGCCTGGGGGGGCCGCCCCCCCCCCTGTGAAACCTTGTGCCCCCCTACCTAAAATGAGCAGTGACCATGTTCTCCCCCTACATCTGTCTGTGCCCCCCTATTTTTATCTTTGGCCCCCACTGTGCCCCTCCTAAATTTGATTCCTGGTGGCGCCACTGGCAAAGGCCCATTAATTTTACACGTGGTGCAGCAGGCCTTCCTTCTTAAATTCAACTTTTCCTCTCCAGCAGATTCACACACTGTCTTGCAGCTATGGTTATTCTCTTGAATGCTGGAGTTGGTCTGAAGTACGGATACATTGAAACAGACATGGCTCAGCTAGTTAGTCTCTCTCTGAACAGCTGAGGTTTGTATACTTTTGCAAAGGAAATTAACGTGTTTCCCGTGTAAGTAAAAGTAAAGTTTCTGTTTTTTAAAAAAAAATAGTTTTTAAGAGTTGGTTTGACAGGGCTTGTCAATTCAGAATCATGCCTGGTTTTGCTGAGGCATAGTGCGACACACAGGGCTTAGTAGGGCTTATTAATCACAGGTGCTTTAAGGAACAGAGGGAATTGGCATCACAACAGCACTTTTTTTTTTAAGGTGAAAAAGGGTTTCTTTTCAATGGAGATTTTGGCTTTTGCAGCAAAGCAATGCTGCTTTTTCCACTTTCTTCTTTTTGTTTGTCAGAACACACTGGCAATCTCCTTCAATGTGCCCCCTGGTTCCATCCTGCCCGATGTGTGCTTGGCAGGACGGTGCAGCCATTTTTTGTTGTTGTTGCAAAAAGCAATTTAGAGCCATGGTGCTCACAGGAGCCAGCGCAGCCCTTTGACTGTTTCTGCATAAATGCAGTTTATTGATGTGGGGAAATACTGTTGAGTGGGTTACTACATCCCACATAATCCATCTCACTTGGGCAGTGTCCAATGGATGCTCATCTCACAGCTGGAGCTGCATCGTTTGCGGTATTACTTGCTGTATGGATTGGCCTATTTACATACTGTGGTGGGTCAGAAGGAGACAGACTTGTTCCTTTCATTTGTGACTTGTGACTTGTGTTTATTTAAATAAAAGGTGAAAATGCCCAACTTTCCCTAAACTATGGGTTTCCCTACCCAACAAAACTTACTAGGGTTCTGTCGTCTGAGAGTAAAATAATACTGTACCTACCATCCAAAAACTAAGATAATCTGGCCTTACCACTGAACAAAACCGACTAAAGCAGAGCATAATCACTCCCTTCTCCTGTGGGCTGCTTTTTCAACACCTTTCTTCAATACTGTATACTTAAATAGTTCCTGGTAATGTCTCTGATCAAGTGGTACAAGGTACTCAATGGGACTTTCCCTTTTTCCTCTCTTGCTTGTCTTGACCAATTGATAGGTTATAGATTTGATGTCCTCTTGTTACTTGTGGTTTCTCTGCTCCTTGGTTTCGCACACAATTTAAAGTATTTTGTTTTTCAATGTCGAATCTTTTTCTTGACTAGTATCAATTACATTTGTCACGTTAGAATTTTCATTCTCTTTTAGACTTTGTCAGCACTGGTTTATAACTTCCATTCTTCTTCCACTCTTGATTATTGGGACGAGTAAGGACTCCCCAGTAAGGGTTTGTATTCTTTTTACCACTTTGTAATGGGACGATTATGAGTTCACCGATGATAATGGTTACTCTTCGTATACCTCTTTGTGTGATTGCACTGGGACTATGGACTATTTTTGGTTTGTACTGGGACTAGTTTGACTCAAAAATGTATCTCGCTCTTTTTCTCAATTTTCCTCTCACTGAGATGAGTATCTGTTCCCCAGTGATCTGTCCACTCTTTTCCTCAGTTACCCTCTCACTGGGATGAGTTTGAGTTCGCCAATCATTATATTTGTTTCTTTCCCTAAGATGAGTATCAGTGTGCCAGTCCTTATAATGGGGCTGCGTCACCGGGTTGGCGTTCACCTCTGCCTTTTCTTTACTTCTTGTCTGGGTGGCTATTACACTCGTTTCACCTTCTTCTTTCTGCACGTTCCAGCATGCTTCTGCACAAGCGGGCTTGGTTTCAGTAAGGGATTTCTCTGTCTCCCCAGTCTGTTCACCACTCCTCCTTCTTCCTCTTAGTCCCTCCCGGGACTGGACTCCAGTTTGTAGGCTCTGTAGCCTGCTTCTTTAACAGGGCAGCTCATGCACCTGTCCACTGCAGCTTCCTCCCAGTTTGGGAAGCAGAGTTTCCCGGTCTCATCAGCATTACTCCAGCAGCTGATTTGAAACTCCTGGGTTCCTCCCTCTCCTACCATACTTATGACGCTGTGCTGGTACTTCACCGGCGTAGTTTAGCAGTCCTTCTTCTGTGTCTTACTTCTGTTGAGTCTGTCAACTGATGTTTCAGGTTGGAAGGGGGATTAGATGGGGAATTCCTGACCGGAACAGGAGTCCTTGTCCCCAGGGGGCTAGGGGTAGAGTCTCTCCCAGAGAGATACTGCTTGCCTCTACCCCTAGGGAGAGAATTACATAGCAGCCTCACCTCCCTTGCTTCACAGGGAATAGCTTCCCCTTGGAAAAGTGACTGAATACAGTGATTCCTCAAAATACATTGCCCACCCCCCCTTTTGAAGGGGCGATCAAGGTCCGGCTGCCTGCTTAATTAATCTTCTTGGTTACTTCCTTATGAGGGCGCAAATGCTCAAATCTACAACTTGCCTGTTCTTCAAATGTTGAGCAATTCTTCTGATAAGAGATTAATTGCCTTATTGATAGGTTTTTCGTGTAAGGATCTTGCATGCTAATCTAGGGAGCCAAGGTTTGCCATCAAAGCACCCAGGACCTTGCCACTTGGCAATGGAATGCACACTTTGGAAGTTGATGGCAACTGTGATGAATCCTGCGAGTCATCACAGAATCCCAGCCTAAAGTCTCCTCCCATGTGGCCAGGAAAAGGCAGATGCACCCTAATCCTAACTCTGGGGGTGGTATCAGGGGGGAGGATCACACGAGAGGAGAAGGCTGTTAAGGGAATGTGGTGTCTCCGTTAGGAGAGACTCGGTATTCATCCTCTTCCGAGGATGAAGTTTTTCTTATGCCTCAATATTTAATGGCAACTTGTCACTGCTGGGCCTCCCCTCCCAGGCTTAGCCAAGGTACCAAGAATAAAAAACTTCTTTCTAAAGAGGGAAATGATGTATAGAAGAGTCAGGAGTTAATTCTACTGTTTTTAGTAGTAATGATTCTCCATGATGTTCAGGTTATGGACCCAAGAGAAAACTTATAAATGCTTTATAATCTTTCCCTAAATATACATCATGCAAATCCCCCTACACCAAGTAGATTACATGTTTTTAAAATAACTAAGAACATTGTGGACTCTGAGGTGAGTAAAAGGGACCTAGAGTTGCACAACTATAATATGCAGTCTTGTTGTTATAATACCCACGCTTGAGCGGGAACTTGAAATATTTAAGGCCTTTCAGGTGTGGGCCATTAAGGAGCAGCAGGGGGATATAGAGGTTGGAGCTGCCACATTGCCAGTAGCGGGATGCCGTGCAGAGAACATGGTGGAGGTTGGGGGACCAGCCCAAATGCAAAGGGCGTGCAGCGGAAAGTAGTGTGGAGGACAGCTGTCTCAAAGGAGAGAGAAGCTCTCTGTATCCTGCATCTCGCTCTGGTGTTGGTCTACACAGGAGCGCGGGTGCTCCACTGACAGACCGCGCGAGCAGAAGAAGGCTGACCAGAGCTGTCCAACATCAGGGGTTGGGGGGGTGATTGGGGGTGACTCCGACATGTGAAGCAGAAGCAGTGAGTCTGACAGACGCCAGGACAATGGGTTGGCCTAATAGAAGTGACCCCGGGGTGCTCCGAAATAGAACGCTGGGCAAAAGCGTACCATTTGTATATCGAACCTTTAAACTAAAGCTAACTGGGCACAACTGTCCTGTTGCCAAATGTCGAACATGAGAACATTGTAACCCCCATTGCCAAAGCCAAAAGTGGGCTATAAACCAAATTAATACAGTTTTCCAAAAGGGGGATATCTAACCAAGAGACATTCAAATCTGCATTGTCAAAGCTAAAGAAAGCTGAGAGTGACATCAATGCCTTTTGAATGTAGTCGTCCAAGTTACCCTGTGGAAGAAATGTGTAAACTACATTGCCAACAGCCAATAGGTTGTGTAGCAAGAGATCAGAGTCGACAGGAGAAAAGCCCTTGTTGTAGACCTGATCAAGAGGGAGAGAATTGTAACCTGCATTGCCTATGGCAAATAGATCAATGTGAGACTCCTTGTCCTTTTGGACAGCATAATTGCAAAATAAGTTTTAAGCCAAATGTGTTACAAGTAAAAAGACTTCACCAAGAATCCATTGCTGGTCAACTTTCCCCCATTAAAGAATTAAGTTTGGACAGTCTAGAACAAACCTGACCGCAGCGTACAAGTTGCTGTAGTAGGGGCTATATCCTGGCAGGCGAGTAAACCAGGAAAGGGGCAAATAGTGGTTACACCTGGCAGGCGAGGGAACCAGGAAGAAGATGATTTGAAGTACTGCGTCTGTAGTAGAAGGTTGTGGTGAAAAGAGGTGGCAATTTCACTTCTGGGTTTTGATGAACTAGTGTATAACCCATCCTCACTAAGGTATTGCTTATGAAGAAGAAATGTAGTGTGATGGAAGGTGATTAGTGTGTTTGAGAAAATAACTTTTTGCATTGGCATTTCGATCTGAGTCTCTTTAGTGCATCGGATATTTTGAAGACTTGAACAATGGTTTTAGGAGTGAAACCCCTTTTTGAAACTGAGATAGCTAGTCACTTTGCCAAGTGAATGACCTATTGGATGAAAAGAACTGTCTATTCCACTTCGAGTGTAACTTGGCTAGTGAAAAGAACTTTCTTGCAATTGAACTTTGGTTTGAAACATTCTAAATTGATCCAGGGAAGGGGATCCAACCCTGGTCACAAGGATCCCTGTTTTCTTTATATGTTGTCTTGCAAATTTGAACAGCCAAATGAACCTTGTATGATTTTTGATGTAGTATTATTGTGAGGGACAGATATTTTTCGGACACTAGATCATTTTCCTTTAGTCTGGATTTGTTAGGTTAGGGAAAGTTAGGCATTTCTCACCCTTTATTATTTAATAAATGGCGATTTTTGAGAACTCCACCTATGTGTCCGACTCCCATGTCTGACTCCTCACACAACCCTTGGCAAAGGATTACCATCAACGCCCCAGGTGCCTTTACTAACTTTAACCGGGTATGTTTGTGAAATATTTCATTCCTGTTTTTAAAATCCACTACAGCATTGAAGTAGTGTTGGTTTTTCAATGTATAATTTGAGTACATCTCTGCAGAATGTGTTTTAAATATAGGTATATCTTTTCACCTATGACTTGTAATGTTGTAGATCCATAATTAGTTATCTGACAATTGAAATCTGTACACCTGTGTCTAAAAATAACACTGAACTAAACTCCAACAATTGCAGGACACGAAGGCAAGAATGTGCTAAAACAAGGCCACCTGGATCCGGACTGCTATGGGAACTGGGAAATCGTAATAATAAACACAGAAAAATTGTTCCCACCAGGGATGATTTGAAGAAGCTATTACTTAAATGGCTTCATTTACTTATTTACTGTGTGTTACCTTAGTTAACATTAGATTACTAGCAGGAACCGACATGAAATATATATTTGAATAAACCTCAGTTAAGTTACTATTTTATTGACACATTTAGAAAAATCGAACCAACAGAGGTTATGGGGTCAAGATCAAATCATTACACTCAAACAAATCACTTCCATTGCACATTTATTTAACCGTGTATGAAGTAAGACCATATCATTCTGGTATGCACAAAAGAGAAATGCACACACTAACATAACATACACAAATTGGAAACAAACTAGAGGGAGAAAATTAACAAATCTTCAAGAAATAAGAAATGCTAAACTATGCATGATACAACTATTGACTTGTCGGCCAAGAAGGCCATGTTGTAAATAACGGCGAACTCCTACTCTAGCAGAATCAATGATCACCGAAGTGTAAATGAAAGGGATCAGGGTCTAAGCTGGGTGATGAGCTGCCAAACGTGTGCTATGGCTCCATATTATAATTCATATGTTAACTGGCGCATTATAAGTGTTTTGGTGGGCATATTATTCTTGCCACCTTCAGGATGAAGTATATGAATGACTCTGGGATAGATATGATATAGTATTTATAACGCACCAATACACAAGTGTTTCAAAGCACGACGAGGCAAGGGAGGAGGGGACAGAGGGAAGATGGAGACAGCGATCTTACTAGGCCAGGTGGCATTGAGATCGTTCAAGTGCAGGGGAGTGGGAGGGGCAGGGGGAGTTGGAGGGGTAGGGTCAGTGCAATACATAGGATCAACAGTACAATAAATAAAACTGTAGGTAAAAGTGCGGCCAGCTAGTGGCAAGTGCAGGGGGATAAGTGCAGACATCAAGTGTCAAGAGCTGGGGGGACTGTAGGGATACAGAAACAGCCGCCAAGTGCACAGGTTGCCCGGGAGGCCGTGTAGGTGTGCTGCTGGTGGGGGAGGGACCTAGGCCCGAGATCAGTGGGTAGCCAGGTGACCAGTGCAGTTTCAGCCCGGAGATCAGCAGGGGAGAGGAGGAGAGAAAGCAGAAGCAAAGAAGAAAGTCTTGAGGTGCTTCCAGAACCAGAGAAGGTTCTCAAGTTTCAGGGAGGCTGTTCCAGTAGGAGGCCCCAGCCGAAGAAAGATCTTCCACAAACTCGTTGCTTGGAGAAGCGACTGACCCCGAGGGAGTTGGCGGCAGATGAGCAAAGAGCTCGAGAAGGAAAATATTTAGGAAGAGAGAGTTGTAGGTATTTAGGCCCCAGGCCCCAGAAGGCCTTGTGAACAATGCAGAGAGTTTTGAACTTAATTCTCGCAGCCACTGGGAGCCAGTGCAGAGATTTCAGTCCTGGAGAGATACGATCCTTGGACTTGAGGGCGAGGACAAGTCTCTCAGTCCTGTTCTGGATGAGTTGCAGAGCGCAGACAGTAGAAGCATGCAGATTTAGAAAGAGGCTGTTGTAGTAGTCCAGCCTAGAGACAACCAGAGCTCTGGAGACAGTGACCTTCTGGGGGAAGGAGAGGAAACGAAGAATAACTCTGAGGGGAGGTGCAGCTGGTAGTGTGACTTCTTAGAGACGTCAGAGGTGTGAGGGGAGGAGGAGAGGGTGGAGTCGAAGATGACCCCAAGGTTTTTAGCCTCGCAGGTATGAGAAGAGGGCCAAGAGAGGCCAGCCAGAGAGCAACAGGAAAGGAGGGAGCAGGTGTGCCGATGAAGAGAATCTCAGTCTTACTGGCATTAAGGCAGAGATCGTTGGCGGCACACCACTCCTGGATAGCGGACAGCCAGTCGGAGATGAGAGAAGAAGAGGTGGCGGAAGAGAGCCTGAAAACGAGCTGAGTGTCATCTGCATAGCACTGAAAGATGGGGCAGAGAGCAGCAATGGAGTGGGCATGAAGTGCCAGGTATTGGTTGAACAGCCAGGGAGAGAGGTTGGACCTCAGGGAACACCAAATGTAGAGATGGAGGAGAGGAAGGAACGAAGTTGGACCTGGGAGAGTTGATCTGAGAGGAAAGAGGTCAGCCAAGTCAGGGCCTGATCGGTGATGCCCAGGTTATCACAGAGACGTTTGAGCAGGATGGAATGGTTGACCGTGTCAAAGGCAGAAGAGAGATGAGTAAGATGAGGATACAGGGGGTATTGGATTCAAGGTTGGAAAGCAGGTCTTCACGGATGTTCAGGAGAGCAGTTTCCGTGCTTCTGGCAGCTCTGAAGCCAGACTGATAGTCATGGAGACAACCAACTAATTCATTGTGAAGATTAAGCTGGGAGATTGCCAGCTTTTCCAGGAGTTTGCCCAGGGAAGAAGTGATGGAGATTGGGCGGTAGTTAGCAGGGCAGGAGGGGTCGGCTTACGGTTTCTTAAGAAGCTGGTCACAAGAGAGTGCTTCGGGAGGCAAGGAAAGACTCCAGTGGCGAAGGAGTGGTTGCAGAAGTCAGCCAAAGCAGTAGCCAGGTGTCAATGTGGCCCTTGATGGTTTTAGAACAACAGGGGAGAACCTGTTTCGACGAGACTTGCATAGATCGGACGTGTCTAGAAACCTTGTCTGTGGAGAACAGGGGAAAGGAAGAGCAGGAGGGAGTAGAGGCGGCCACAGAAGGACTAGAAGAAGAGGGGGGAGTAGAGGTAGGAGGAGGAGATGAGAAGAGAGAGTACAGATTTACTGAGTTTTAGAGATGAATTGAGAAGCCAGGGCCGTGCAGAGGGCCCTCGGAAGGGACAGGCGAGGTAGAGACTGCAGCAGGATTGGCCAGCTCCTTGCAGATTTAAAGAGTTCGGCCGAGTTGTTGGATGCCGCAGAGACGCGGGCTTGAATGAGGGCTCTGAGATAAAAATGGAGAGATGCAAAATATGAACAAATGTATGGCAATTTATTTAAAAAAAGAAAAGAATAGGGTTACCAAAAGATTCCAATAGCTGGGGAATAAACGTTCACCTGACAGGCACCGACTGGTGAGAATAAAGAGTAAATGTAAAATCGGGCCCTTTTAAGTGAGTGTGAGACTAATGTTTTAGGCTAGCCACGTGCCCTCTGTCTCTTGCTCAGACTGTTTGCATATTGATGATAATCTTGTATCAAGGAGCAGGAAGAACTGCCCAAGGTAAATCAAACTGGGAAGACCATTGTGACTCGGTTGTGTTCAGTTGCTCAATACAGGGCATGGAGATTTTCTCCTGTTCTTTTACATTTCTCCATTCTAAACCAATTGTGTCAGGATACGTAAATATAAGGTGTTGGGGCTCTGTAATGGGACTATTGGGCCACTTCAGTCTCTCTGCTCTCAAAGGTCTGAGATGCCCAGCTCACTTCTTTAACACAATCTCAGTCCTAGGGCTACAGTCCCTGGCTCACTTGTTCGACTCTAGGGTTATGGTGCCCACATCACCTTTCAGAGTAGTTGTATCCAGCTCACTTTTAGTCGGTCACAGGAATATAGAACCCAGTATGATTTCGCAGTCCAATCCAGTCTGGGTCACTCTCCTGGGCCAGGTTCCTTGGTGTAGCTCTGTCTCGGGAGCCCCAGGTTCTCTTGGGTTCCTCTCTCTCTGTAACAGCTTCTAGCAGGTCTTGGGCCCGCATCTCCATTTGGCTCCTTTTTCTCACCAGCACTCTCCTACTTCCCTTCTCCTTGAATGAAGAAACGGAGCCCCTTTTATGCTACCTGGACCAACTACTGATCGCTGATTTGCTGTGCCTGTTGGGTGCTTTTCTGCCACACTTTCATCGCCCATGCACTTTTGTAGTTCCAGATGGGGGCCAGGGCAAGCGTCTTTAAAAGGCCTGCTTGACATTTTGGATTTAAACCGTGTGCTGGCTGTTTTGTGTAGCTGGCATCTGTTATCCTCCCCACTACTCCCTCCCCTAATGGCCTCCAACCTCCAGCGTGCTGTTGTCGTGCTTCTTGCAAAGCGGGAATGATTCTATGTGGGTGTAACGCTCACCTGACTCCCACGGAGGCGCTGGCCTGGTTCGCGCTGCTGTGACCTCTTCTAAGGTGATGCGCAGGGTTCGGAAGACGGACTGGACAGGGCCCCCAAATCTGGCTTGTCTGGCTCGCAGAAGTATCCTTCTTAGGGTCTGGAAGGACGAGCTCTCCATCCTTCTTTCGGATGCAGGGGCGCGTTGGTATCCAGTTACTTCACTGGATTTTCGGATTGGTGAGAACCAAACTTGCTTGGCTTCCAGGTAAGTCTTTTGATAAGAGGTTCCCCTTGTGTCCATGCATCAATGTACTAATGCTATTGTCTTTTTCCCCATAGGGGCCGGGGTACGGAATGCCGGGGAACAGGCACCGACCCGAGATGAGAGGTGAAATCCTTGTAGATATCAGGTAAGTCTTTAATGAGCGTTTTTTGGCAATGTCTTTTCATTCGCTCATTAACGCTGATGTCTCTTTTTCCCCTTAGGGGCCGGGGTCCGGAAATGCCAGGATGCGGCGCGGACCCGAAATGAAGAGGGAATGAATCAACAGGTAAGTCTTAACATGGAGATTTAGCTTTCCTTATTCCCTTCTCTCTCACACCTTTTGTTCTGGTCTTTTTCTCCCTAGGCGCTGGGGCGTGACTGCGAATCCGGATGATTGCTGCTGAACATGGAGGCGCCCAGTAAAGGTGAGTGGAATGCGGCGCTGCAGCGATCGACGCGATGAGCTTTTAAATAAGTCTTCCTTTTCAGGATTGTCGGCGAGATGTCTCTGGGATGCGGATTTAGCAGGTAAGGACTTTTCCTTCTTCTGTTCTCTTCTTCTCTTCCTTTGCAGGTGATCCAGGATGCTGGCAGGCGTGGCAGAAGTCAGGATGCAGGAGCAGACACGGTGAGCGTCCAGCTGCTAGATGCAGAACAACGCGAAGCACGTGTGGCTGTTCGGGTGGGTTTAAATAGCCTTGGAAGAAGTTCCAGGTATGTATCCTTCCTCCAATCAGGTATGTATCCTTCCCCGACCACGCCCGGATGGTAAATTAGTCCCACAGGTAAAGTAGTTCCTTTCAGGCCTCAAGGAGGCCGGGATCCTGCAGCATGGTCTGCATCAGGTAAGTGCACCCAAGCACATTCATAATGAGCCTGGCGCCATAGGCGCCAGGACACTGTCCAAAGGGCCCCTATATGGGGTTGCTGGGTCCTTCCTTGGGGACTGGATGTCCGCTTTCGGGGACGCAGGGCTTGAACCGGCTCCCCGGGAGCGGGCATCATGACATGGGTTTGAGTTTCTGAAGGCTACATTTTGACCGTTTCCTGTGAATTTCGAATTGGTTCTTCGTTGAGGACCGCACAAATGCTGCTATTAGTGAACCTGACTGGTAACTGGGGATGGGTTCATTTAATATATTAGATTTCCTGTTTGTGAGAGCAGGTAGTGTTCATTGAAGGAGTTGCAGATCTGTGACTCTTGGTGTTTGATGTATTGACTCATTCACACAGGGAAGATAATTGGTCCCATTTGAAATGTATACATCGTGACCGTGCTGAACGAGAGTGCAAAGAACGGATTCTCCTTGGGGATGATTCCTGATTGGCTATTCAGATGTCTTGGTTTTTCTGATTTCCAATCTATATAATCTCTGGTTAGTCTTGCTAGAGCAGTTTTGTTCTGGGCAGTAGGGGTGGATCTCCAGGTCCGTTCCAGTGCTTGATGGTTTTTATTGATTTGCCTTTGGCGGTGTACCACCTGGGCGTGGGTCCTGATCCCGGAGAGCCGTTTTGTTGGGGTGAGCGGTACGGGGACGCTTGAGAGCCAGAAGTCGAAGGGTTTGATTGGGGGGTGTGGACTTCCTGCAGGGAGAGTGCCAGAGAGAGTTGGCTAGATCTAGGGTGATAATTACTTTGTTTCAGAGAAGAGCGAGAGGTGTGGAGGTCAGTGTTCATAGGGCATGGTCTTGGGTGAGTGGTACAGAGAAGTTTGCTGAGTGATCTGTCCATGATGGGGGTGTGTGGCAGCGTGGGAGGCAGTGTAGAAATGGTGTGTATGTCGCGCTGAAGACAGCATTGTGGGTGTGGTCTCCATTTTGTGTGTGGGCGTGGAGATGTATTGTGAAGTAGAAGGCTTCCAGGTTGTATGTGAGAGCACAGGTCATCGGGATTGAAGGGAGTTCAAACCTGATCTTGAAATCACCTAGGTTGTGAAGTGTTGGATGTAGGATGAGAATAGTTGTCACACAGGTTGTCTGCAAAATGTTGTTGTAGCCAGGAGCTCTGTATATGAGTAGGAAGCTGTGCAAGGCAGATGGTGAGAGTTGTAGTTTTACCAGAAGAGATTTGAAGTTTGTGGTGTTGGCTGAAATAAGTAGTGGGAATTGGTGTTTGTGTAGTATTGCAAGTCCTCCACACCTTCGCAATCTATTCAGAACAGTAAGGTTGTAGCCAGGCGGGAATGTCCTGTGCGCAATGGGCTCGTAATCGTCAGCAAACCAGGGCTCTGTGATGAAAAGGACATCTGGGTTTTTGTCTGTGATATGGTCAAAGATGTGGAATTTGCTTTTAGCGACTGGCCTGGCCTTGATGAGGATGCAAGAGTTGGTGAGGTATGTTTGCAAGTGATGGACGGGTCGTGTTGGGGGTGGTGGGAGGTGGTGGGGTTGGGGAGGGCGTGGCCTGGGGAGGGCATTAAAGGGAAGGGGGGCGTTGGTTGAGGCAGGAGGGGGGAAACGGTTGGGCAGGGAACAGTGTGGGGCGAGGTGCGCAAGGGGAACGGGCAAAGAGGGGAATACAATTTTGGGAAGGAGAAACTATCTTCCTTGGCCCCCAGCACTTTCAGATTAAACAGAGGTCTGTGAATGTACAGTAGGGGCTAGGGGAGATTACAGGGGGGGAAGATGGCTGTTGCTAGAGGCCATAGTGTGGGGAGGGGGTGCATGTTTTTTTTGTTTTTTTGGTCTGGTATACATGGGGAATCAAACGCTATCATAGATAGTAGCAGCCATGTTGGAATCGAGGCCTAGTTTTGGACTGAAGCCTGGGCCGTAGGCTTGAGTTACAATAAAGTGTATGCAGGCGGTAATAGATTGTAGCTTGGACACTGGTGAGGAAAGCCAGAGCTGCAGAGATTCTTAAACCCTTCATAGTCTCAAGTTGCCAACATTTTGTATCCCAGAAGGAATGCACCCTGCAAGGCCACAAGGGGGTTGAGGGCTCACTGAAAAGTGTTCCCACGAGAAGGAGGGCACGAGCCTCTGACCCTTCCTGTCCCCAGCTCTACCTAATAGCACCCTAAAAGCCCTAGTCCCAAGACCCCAGCATTCCAAGGTATCAGCCAGTCCCACACCACCAACCATAAAAATGTTAGAACCCCAATCGATCAGCAAAGATCTGAAAACGGGGGATCGGCTGCCTTCACCATAGGTAGCGTGATTTGTGCTGTGAGATGCCAGGAGGATCAAAGAACATAGCTAAAACGCAGGCTGGGCACTGTTACGCTCACCTGGTATCCACAGGGGCACCACACAATATTGGATGGAGGTCTAAGCGTTATGCCGGACCCCTCTCTGCTTGGCAAATGTTAGGTAGCGCCTATAACAGGAGAATGGAGGGTTAAGATACTGGTTCTGTGTTGGGTGGACTCCCACCTCCCTCTGGTCCAAATCTCCTCCCTTGGGGCTATTGCTCACCTTAGGTTTTTGTGCGTTGAACTCTACGTCCTGCGTCTCTGTGCAGGGACGCGTGGTTGGTGCGGGTGTTCGGTGGACCTAGTTGCTTCACTGGTGCATTTGCCCTTATGTCGGGTCCAGACTGGCTGTGACTCCGACTCTGCTTGCTGTCTTCTACGTGAGTTATAATGTCTTTTCCGTCTTTATTCTGTCTCTTTCGTTCCCTCTGTCTTCTCGGTGTCTTGTTCCACTACGCTGTTCCCTAACGATGTCTATTTTTTTTTGACAGGGTTGGTTGCGATCTTGGAGTTGCCGCGCTGATGGCGAAGACCACGGTGAGTTATTGATGCGCGGAGTGCTGTGCTGTTTATTGGTGTTAATTGCTAACCTGTGTTCTCTTCCCTTCTTTGTACAGGTTGCTGTGATGTTCCGGAGTGATGAGCGATAGAAGCGTTGCTTGCCCAGGTAAGTGCTTTGTTAATGCTGACTTGGTTTTCTCCCTTGCAGGTTGCGGTGAAACCCGCAGATGGGCGAGGTAAGAGAAGCGCAGGCTGCTGCCAGGACTCGCTGCTTGCCCAGGTAAGAATTGTTATTAATGCTGTCCTTGTTTCTTTATCTTTGCAGGTTGCGGCGAACTCCGGAGTTGGGCGGGGTAAGCGAAGCGCAGGATGGATTCAAGACCGGTTACTTCACAGGTAAGTGTTCTTGCTCGCTAATGCTTTTCTTGTTCTTTCAGGTTATTAATGGAATCCAGATCTAGGGCTTCAGGATGGGGCCGCCGGAGAAGCAGATGAGCAGGAGCTTGACACAGTGAGTGTTACGCTGCAGGAATGCAGAATAACGCAAAGCGTGTTCTGCTGTTTGGGTGTGGTTTAAATAGCCCAGGTAAAGTAGTTTAGGCCAAGTAGTTCCAGGCCCAGCCACACCCAAAACACTAGACCGCATGGCTTGGTTCTAAAGAACTAAGCTGTGTAATAGGCCTCCGTGGTGGATTAAGGTCCAAAAGTGATATTGCTTTATTCCTGATAATGAGCCTGGCGCCAAAGGCGCTAGGACTGACTCCATATGTTTCTGATGGAGTTTTCAGGCCCTTGGGGTCAGTGTGACGGGCTTTGGCCCCACTTCTGCCAGGGGGCTGTTATACCTGAGGGGGCCAGGGGCATGGATCGCGACAGGAACTTTGGTCGGGCGCCAAAGTGTCTGCAATCGCACTGTAGTTTGATGGAAGCGATGTCTGCAGTACCTGGTGCACATCAGGTTAGAGCTAGGGCTTCTATTGTTTTCTTCACATAATTGCCAATCAGTGGTAGCTTCACGCCCAATGACACGAAAGCGGGAACCGACATGGAAGAAGATGGACAGAAGGGGCTGGGACCAATGGTCTGTCATCCCTCATGGAGCAGGTATCATATGTATAGGGTCTGGTCCTACCAGCCACACAGTTTTGCACAGTATGTAATTTACGTCACTGAAGTCATCTGCCTTCATAAAGTGTTGTTCGTACTGATTTTTCCAAAACATTTCGTGACAGCAGAGTTCTCTGCTGGTGCATTTCTCTGTTTAAATGAACTTTTGTTTACCTTGCAAGAAGTGTGATGGGCCTGTTGTATTTTTTCTATTGTGATCGTTGAGGGGCTTATCAACAAGGGCTAGGACTGGGTTGGATGCCGGTGCGGAAGGCTAGGTCCCTATAGTGAGGTGGCAGGGTTTGGAATCTGGGTTGGAGAAAGGGTGATGCTATGTGGTGCCTGAGGTGGCCTAGGTCTGTGCATTTCCTTGACTTTTGGGCTGCCTGTGGAATGAAGTTGAGAGTGGGGGGGGGGGCTGTGGAGGTTGGGGTTTTGGCCAGGGAAGCGTGAGCGGGGGTGTGGGTGCTATGTTGTTCGGTAGGGGTGTGAGCAGAGGGTGCAAGTGAGTAGCTAGCGCAGGTTGGGGATCGCAAGGTCGGTTTACCTGGGTTGCATGGTGGTGCGGTATGCTCCGGGGTGGTCGAGATCTAAGTGGAGGATGTAGCAGGTAGGGGAGGGAGCAGTTGAGGAAGATGGCCGGAGAGTGGGGGGTGTCATGACCAGCACCTCCGAGAGACAATGCAATCCTGCCTTTGGGACTTTGGGGCTTAGAAGACACCCAGTCCGGATTGATAATCTGAAAGATCAAGGGAGGCCCACATGGACCCTGTCCTGGCGCCTTTGGCACCAGGCTCATAGTATGAAGCCTTCAACAACCAACACCAGGTGTCTGCAGGCCTGAACAATCTTCCGGAATAAGGTGTGGTAAGTATGGGCGTGACCAGCAGAACGTGCTCCAAGATCTTGGGTGTGGCCGGGCCTGGCTATATAAACCCTGCCCAGGCCTTGTCAGAAGCTTTGCGTTGAACTGCCCATGGCAGCAGAACGCTCTCCACTGACATATGAAGCAAATCTGTGAGCACGTGCAGATTCCAGCTTACCTGAAGCTGATCCAGTGATCTTCGGTATCCGCAGTGGTCCGCGACCTTCTAGAATCCAGCAGCACGCGATGTTTCCAGCTTACCTGACACTTACCTGGGAATCTTCGGCATGCGCAGGGGTCCGCAACCTTCTTCCTTCCGCACAACAGTTTATTCAGCCTCCGGCACCTTTCCGGCGCTCTGCTCAATCTTCTGCATAGCTGCGGCACCTGGGGATAAGAGAAAAGCAAACAAGGTTAGTTTCAGAAGAGAAGCTCGCGAGCACAGTTCTCTCGCGACCGCAGCTTACATACCCTCAGCAGCATCCAGCGCTCCACGTGGCAGCATCTTCTGCGCTTCTGCTGTTCACACGCTATCCAATATCCAGAATCTGTTGGGAGAAAAGAGACACAGGAATTAAAGAACATTGGCAAGGGAACAGCGAATAACGAACAGTGGTTTAATTGCGTACTTAAACAAAGAAAGACTCGCCTTTAACACCGGATCAGTGGAGCAACTCGATCCTAGTGCCCTCGTGATGGATCAGTGGAGTAACTCGATCCATATGGACATTGTACTGGAATCAGTGCAGCAACTCTATTCAGAAGAGCAACATTGCACCCCTGCCGAGACGAGCAGGAAGGAGAGCACATCATTACTATCTCCAAGGTGAGCAAACACCGCGTTGGGTAACCAGAAGGACTCCTATCCGGGGACACAAGGGAAGGGTCCACAGGGGAAGGTGCCAGTCCTTTATATCTATTCTGTTTTCCCATCAGGAACTGACCACAGGCCAGTTCAAGCAGTGACAAGGGGACCTGAGCAGAACAGCTAGGAGTGGAGCTCAACCACGCTGGAGAACGAACCATTTGACCCTACTCGCATTCGATGCCCCGCGGAGACAAGGTGAGCATAACAGAACGCGAAGCCTCTCCCGAACCTCCACCCGGGTGCCATGGAGTCCACAGACCAGCTAGCCCAATTGTTGGGGGAGTTGCGGGGTGAGGTGCACGCAGCACGACAAGAAACCAAGGCTCTGAGAAGGGAACTCATAGTGAACCGGGAACGTACCGATGACCTAGCTAGGCAACTCCTGCAAACCCAGGCGGGCCAGGCCCGACTGACGCAGCTTCCTCTTCTTTGATCCCGCAACCTACACCAGTGCAAGTGGTGCTCCCCGGCGCAGTACCCTTGGCCCCACTCGATTGCTTCACAGGGGACTCCAGTAAGTACGCAGTCTTCATGAACCTTTGCCGTCTACACTTTGTGTCGACCCAGAGCTTTCCCCAATGACCAGTCAAAGGTTGCGTTCGTGCTTTCGTCCCTGAGTGGCAGTGCTGTGGGCTGGTCGATTTCTTTGGTAAATCGAGACGATCCTTTGCTTCATGATTTTGTCAGATTCCAACACGAAATGGAGAAGCTATTCGCCCGCCACACCAGAGGCCAAGCCTTAGACAACAAACTACTGTCCCTCCGACAGGGCAATCAAGATCTTCTGTCTTATATTGCCACCTTCAATCGCCTTGTAGCCGAGACCAGTTGGCCTGAGGAGAAGAGAACTACGCTCTTCTACCAAAGTTTGCGAGGAGAGCTGAAAGACGTCCTGGCCCAAGTGGTAAACCCTCCCGAAATCTGTGCGAGTACATGGATCTGGTAGTGCAACTGGATTACAGATTGCAGGACCGAAGAACCGACCGAGCCCGGTCAGAAAGCCGAGCCGTTCATGTGCGACAGAGAGTCAAGTCCGGCAAGCCGAGTCACATCCACAGCCCATGCAAATAGGAGGACTGAGGAGTCCTCTCACTAAGGCCGAAAGAGAGAAGAGGAGGCAACAACAGCTTTGTCTGTACTGTGGCAAATCAGGCCATTTCCTTAGTGAGTGCCTGGTGAAACCCCCCAGGAAAACGGTAGGAGCCACCGAAAAAGAGGACACTGCCCCCGATGCGGGAAACTCCAACGCCCGACAAGCATAGAGGTCCGCTTGTCGAGCAGAGAGAAAGGATCTTCACAGACCTCGCACCCAGTCATTAGCCCAGACCAGCCGACCCGAATGCACGCATTGGAAGCATATGTGGACAGCGGTGCGGTCGACAATTACATGGACCAGGATTTAGCAAAAAAGATCGGTTTACCCCTTCGTCAGAAGCTGACAGTGGAAAATATAACGGCGGACGGAATTCAATTGTCCTCCGGCCCCGTGACACACTGCACCCAAGAGGTTACCATACTTTGTCAGGAGGGACACTGGGAGAACATCTTTTTTTACCTCATCTGTGCCCCCCAATTCCAGGTAATCCTGGGAATACCCTGGTTGGAAGCTCATAATCCTGAAATTGACTGGCGTGCAAGAGTATTGACTTTCTCTGAAGACTGCGCAAGTACCTGTTATGGAGTCGGCGCCCTCTTGGAAAAGGAAGTGAAGACCTCCTTACCGGCAGGGGCTAAGCTGGGCTTAATGGGGATCCTTGCCCTCCGAGTATGCAGACTACCAGGACGTGTTCCAGAAGGAACAAGCGAACACACTCCTGCCACATCGGTCATATGACTGTCAAATTGACCTAATACCAGGGTCCCAAATTCCGTGCAGCAGAATCTACGCATTGACAGAGCAAGAAAACAACCACTTGAAGGCTTACCTTGACCAATACCTCACCAATGGGTTTATCCGCCCGTCAGTCACCCGCAGCCTCGCCAGACTACAGATCACTGAATCAAATCACGGTGAAGAACCGATACCCCTTGCCGCTCATCCCCAAACTGCTGGACCAGGTTAAGGATGCCCAGATTTACACTAAACTTGACCTTTGAGGGGCCTATCACCTGGTACGGGTCAAAAAGGGGGATGAATGGAAGACGGTTTTCTGTACAAAGTATGGCTTGTATGAGTACCAGGTCATGCCGTTTGGACTCTGCAATGGCCCAGACGCATTCCAGTATTTTATGAACGATGTACTCCGAGAGCTACTCGACGTGTGTGTTTTGGTCTATATAGACGACATCTTGATTTATTCAACCTCACGAGAAGACCATATCATCCATGTACGAGCTGTCCTTCAAAAACTCAGGCAGCACCGATTCTACGCCAAGTTAGAAAAATGCTTGTTCCATGTCACGGAAGTGGAATTCTTAGGCTTTATCCTCACCCCGCAAGGTATCCGGGTGGACACACGCAAGGTGGATGCCATTCTCAACTGGCCATTGCCGACATCGGTAAAAGGAGTACATAGTGTCCTTGGTTTTGGGAACTTTTCCCGTCGATTCATATCAAGGTTCTCACAGATTGTCCATCCGATCACATCCCTACTATGTAAGAATCGACAGTTTACCTGGTCTCCAGAGACAGAAGAAGCCTTCCAAGAACTAAATCAAAAATTCACCTCGGCCCCTGTCTTGCAACACCCACAACACGACCTCCCATATGTGGTGGAAACCGACACTTCCAGTGTAGCCATGGGCGCAATACTCTCTCAAAGGAATCCCGAGACAGGTCAACTGCATCCTTTGGTGTTTTGGTCACGTACATTTTCAGCTCCGAACTGAACTATGCCATTACCGATAAAGAACTCCTAGCCATCAAAGCAGTAGTCAAGGCTTGGCTACATTATCTCCTAGGAGTCAGACATAAAAGCACAGTAATCACAGCTTTACAAATATCCCAAACTTCAAACCATCACAATCTGCAGTCCCGGATGTCAGCCAAAGCCCACTCTTCCGGCCAACTTCGTTGGGCACTTTTTTTTAGCTGAATAAGATTATATGATCACATACCGACCAGGAGTGCATAACGGCAAGTCATATGCTCTGTCTCGTATGGGCGAAGGAGAGAGCGCGTATGTCGCACCAGACCCCATCACTATCATTCCAGAAGAAAGGTTTCTGGGCGCCTTGAACACAACTCCTCCTCTGCAGGAGTTAGAAGTCAAGGTCCAGGATCTCATGGACAAAAAAGAACTGCAAACCTGGGAAGCAAGAGGGCAACACCACACAATTGTGAACAGACTGCCTTTTTACCAAGGACGCCTCTACCTTCCCAGCAAGTAACTGCAGGATCAAGTACTTAAGAACTACCACGACTCGCTCATTGAAGGACACCCTGGAATCACCAAAACAGCTGCCAAAATCAAGAGACATTACTGGTGGCCGACCTGGCGAAAAGACGTGGCTCAGTATGCGTCAAGCTCTGGAGTCTGTGCACAGAACAAATCTCAGAAGCAGAAACCGGCAGGCCTGCTTCACCCCCTAGCGATACCTTCTACATCTTGGCACACGCCGTCATTAGATTTTATCACGGACCTTCCACCCCATCGTGGGTATAATATCATCTTAGTAGTCGTGGACTTGTTTTCCAAGATGGCCCATTTCGTCCCTCTGAAGGGCCTCCCCACAGCGTACGCTCTAGCGAAAGTATTCTTGGAACAAATCGTCCGTCTCCACGGCTTTCCAACTATCCTGATATCTGATCGAGGAAGTCAGTTCGTGTCCAAATTCTGGCAAAAAAGTGGTGAATTAGCAGGAATTGACATACGCCTGTCTACAAGTCACCATCCCCAAACCGATGGTCAGACAGAATGGACATATCAGACCTTGGAGCAATACCTTAGGTGTATGCTACACCAATCAGAGGACACTTGGGTAGATGTGTTATGGATTGAAGAGTACTCTTACAACAACTCCATACATACCAGTACAGGACAGACCCCCTTCTACACTGTACATGGGCGACATCCACGCACCTCTACGTTCGATCCTCCTGATGTTCTGGAAATGCCCGCAATAACCACCTTACACTCTACGATTGCTCAAGCTCTCAAGAGGGCGACAGAACACCTCAACAGGGCCAAGGAGGGACAAAAAAAGATTCGCCGATCAGCATCGAAAAGAAGCTCCAGCCTACCAAGTCGGAGATGCAGTTTGGTTAGCGTCTAAACATCTTCCCCTGAAGGGACCTAAGACATTCCGTCCAAGGTACCTGGGCCCGTATACCATCCAAGCAATTATCAACCCTGTTGCCATGAAGTTAGCCATGCCTGCGACTATGAGGATTCACCCAGTGTTCCACGTTTCTCTCCTAAAACCGGTATCGCCTGGAACAAGAGTCACAGCAGCACCAATTCCGGTGATGGTGGATGGAGAACCCGAGTACAAGGTCAAAAACATCTTGGATTCTAAAGTGACCAGGTCGAAACTATACTATCTTGTGGATTGGAAAGGATATGGGCCCCAAGACAGGACGTGGGAACCTAGTGAACATATCCATGCCCCGCATCTGCTTAAACGCTTCCATCTTAATAATCCCACCAAACCAGGTCCCGAGAGAAGGCCTTTGAAAGGGGCCTTGAGGGGGGAGTGCTGTCATGACCAGCACCTCCGAGAGACCATGTAATCCTGCCCTCGCGACTTTGGGGCTTGGAAGACCCCCGGTCCGGATTGAAGGATTGAAGGTGAGAGTAACGGGGGGGGGGGGGTTCCGGGACAAGATGGAGTGTTGGGATGTTGGGCTGTGTGTTGGAGTCAGTTGGGTTGGGGTGTGGTGGGTCTTGTTAGGCCTACTGGAGCGCCATCGTGCGGCTCTGATTTGGGCAGTGTGTGGAATGGTGTCTAGCCTGTGGTAGTACCTAGATTTCGGACACCTGGATATGAGTGCCTAACTGTGGGTACAACAGTAGACAGTGAATCAATAGTACCTAGATTTTGGGATGCCTGGATAGAGGGAGAGGTACCTAAATGAGGGTACAACAGTATGTTAAGGATTCTAATGGGGCGTCGCAGACCAGGACTCTTTATGCTGGCCTAGGCTGCAGCACACAATTAAAACACTTTTACTTTATTTTCTAAGAATTCAGATTGAGATGGCACCCAACCCGTCTCACACCCCCTTTTTACAAATACCCCGGGCCACAATGGACCATGAACAAGGCCGGTGGGTGGTATTACAATATTTATTTTTAAATTTCCATGAAAATCACCCAAATTTAATATTGGGCACCAATCACCAGTGGGGTGATAATTACACTGTAAAATGATAGAATACACTTAGTTTGACCTTCTAATATAACATACACAAAGTATATGAATGGGAGCAATATTACTTTTCGGGTAGATGGCACCCCAGTTATGATTTTCCCCTGCATCGCTCCCTCAAACCCTGATTAACTGAATTTTGGGTGGATAGAAAGGAGTAGCAAGGAGTCGGGTATACTAGGCAGCAAACGGATTTAAAAACCTTTGCAATTGCAGAAATAGCACTCGGAATATGTAAATATTTGTTTTACATGTGCGGTGAAATGAATAAGGTAGAAATGAGTATGGCTGTCTGAAAGAAGTCAAAAGACTTATAAACTACAAGGCAATGTGCTAGCAACGGGCATATGATTCAGGCTATCAACTTTGGAAGGAACACACAGTGCAGCAAATCACACGTGGAGAAATTACATTTGTTAATTTTCACGGGTTTAAATGTCAAAACAGCTTTAGAAAATAAAGGTTGAAACAGACAAAATCGGAACGTGGTTTTTGTATTTTGTATTTGTATTTGGTTTATTTATAAAGCGCAACCAGGCCCAGGGGCATACGGGTGCGTATGTTTTTTGATCTTGTTACATAAGAGTACAGTTACATTAGCAAGCAGTACGCAACAGTTACAATAGTTGCGGTTACAAATAAATGCGTACATTGGTATTACAGGTACAAGCATACATGTTGCAATTAAGGCGGTGAGCCGAAGGTGAGACAGATAGTAATATTATTTACAATATGTACAGTGGGTAGGCAGTAAATCTAAGCTCTAGGATGTTAAGCTGTCAATGTGTACAGGTCATGAAGCCAACGTTTGGTGTTGCGTTTAAATAGGTTGAAGGAGGTTACAGACCTGATTGGAACAGGTAGTGTGTTCCATAGCTTTGAGGCTTGTAGAGGGAAACTAACTCCTCCTGAGTTATGGAGTTTGAATCTTGGTATAGACATAGTGTTAACTTGAGCTGTTCTAAGTGGTCTTGTAGATGTGTGTGGGGTAAGTTGGTTAGAGATGTAGGATGGTGCGAGGTTAGCCCTGGCTTTGTGGGTAAGGGTAAGAACTTTGAGGGATATTCTGTGCTCTATTGGGAGCCAATGCAGATTACTTCTAGTCTCAGAGATATGCGACTTCTTAGGGATGTTGAGGGCTGCCCTAATGGCGTTATTTTGAGGTACTTGTAGTTTGTGAATATTTTTTGCAGCTAGTGCCTAAGTAGAGAGCATTACAATAATCTACTTTGGACAAGACTAACGTTCTAGCAAGAGTAATGCAGTTGGGAGTGGAGATAAATGGCCTACATGCGGTAATAAGTTTACATGTGTAAGCGGCTCAAGACGCTACTGCATTGGTTTGTTTGGTGAAGGATAATGTGGCATCGAGGTAGATACCAAGGGTTTTAGTATTACTAGAGACAGGGATGGGGTTACCATCAATAGTGAACGATTTGAGAGCAGTATTTAGTTTTGTTAGTTTAGCGTGAGTACCAAGGATAATCAACTCAGTTTTTTCGTCATTGAGACAAAGTCCATGGTGTGCCATCCACGCTTGTATTACTGCGTATATTTAATTGAGGGTTTTGCTATTTCATTGAGGGTTTTATGCTGAGGGAAAAATGCACATCACAGGGATAATATGAAAGTGAAAAGGGAACTCCAAATGAATGAATGAATAGATGAGATTCTTAACGGGAAAGAAAATTTGGTTTTAAAAATAAAAGCAGTTGACGGAGAAAATCGGTTTGGAAAGGAAATTACAAGTTTCACTTAAACTAGATTTTACTGACTTGAAAAGGGAAGCGCCACCCGTGACTAAAGGTGAAGCTACAGTTGTAACCCCTTCACGCTGTGTGCATCTTTTAGGGAGAATTAATTTATTTAATCAAAATAGTACGAAGGACATACACAAGGACAGACATGAGTGGAAGAATGGCACTAACACTTGGAAATCAATGAACAGGATACACAGAGGGTTCTATGGGATTTCTATGGGATTGGACCTAATACAATTTAACAGAGCAATGGATGCAGTTTGTGGTTGTTGGGGAAGGGAGATACTCACAACAAGCACTTGAATGGGGTATTTTGGACAGCGGACCGAGTTTCTGGACAGCAAGGCAATATCTGGTCACTGGTCACAGCGACGGACTCTCCTAGAAGAAAACAGCTGGGCAAGGTCTAGTCACGGCACAGCGGCACCTCAGCTGGATAATGCGGCTAGCAGAGCAAGCAGGTAGTACTGGATAACCCCAATTAGGATTCAACCATCTTTCCCCTTTCTCCCTGAGTTATTGGAATTTTTAGTGGGGATTTTCTAGATCAGTGGTCCTGCCTGGATAGGGTCACCTTGTCATGATCTCTGCTTCCAAAAGATCAGGACTTGCCCGACTCCCTTGGAAGCAGACCCATAACCCCGGTTCCGAGTGCCAGCCAGTCCCAATTGGGACTTTTTGGACCCTGTCCTGGCGCCAGTGGCACCAGGTTCATAAAGATGCCCAGTCCCAGCGCTGGAAGCGCCGGGCTCATAATGCTTGGGTGGACTTACCTGCAGCAGACCATGCTGCTTACTTACCTGCCAGTTGAACCCCTGATCCTCTTCTGTTTGGGACTACTTTTCCTGTTGGGTGGGGCTGGAGCCACTCCCTAGGTTCAGAACACGAACTCTTCTGGAAAGCAGGAACTCTTTTCTTACCTAGGCGTGGCTGTGGAAGGAGACACCTAAGCACTACAGGAGGCTATTTAAACCACACCCGATGGATGAATCTTGCTTTGCGTTATTCTGCATTCTCTGCAGCAGAACGCTCATCGTGTCTTCTGCTTCTGATCCTGGGCCTAAGGGAACAAAGGCTTACCATCCTGGAATCCAGTCTTCAGCAGCACCTGTAAAGACAAAGAAAGAACAGGTTAGCACTACGGTCTTCAGTGGCAGCGCATCTCTTACCTGGTCCATCGGCTGTCACCAACGCCTCGCGCTGCATTCCGGCATCTGAAAGACAAAGGCTTACCTACTCTTCGCATGCTCCGGAGGTCTTCGCACTGCATTCTGGCATCTGAAAGACAAAAGCTTACCAGCTCTTCGCACGCTCCGGAGGCCTTCGGCGCTGCATCCCGCATCTGAAAGACAAAAGAAGGTGCGTTTAAAGACATTGGGCAACTTTATTACTCACGTGCCATTACTCCTTCCCACGCCGAATCCAGTGGGTATTCCAGCACCCTTCAGCTTCTCTAAAGCTCCGAACTTGTACCTGCAAGATAAAAGGGACAGTTAGTGCGCATCGTGAAGCAGGCTACAAGCGCTTACTTACGTGCTTCCAGGCGCTTCTATTCCTCACGCGGGTTCGATCCTCAACTCTCATCAGCCCGCCATCCGCCATCGCCGGTCCCTGCAAAACAAGAGATATCATTACAAAAGACTTTTGACATTTGAAGTGCCCAGAACTTACCGTTCGTGCAGTTAACGACAGACAGCAGTCCTCTGAGGTCAAGAGGCCTGCACCCTTATCCAGTGAAGAAACTGGTTACGGCACCCTGCCCCGAGGGAGATGGAGAGCTCGGCGTTCACTTACCTAAGGTGAGGGTGTTAACCTTTGGGGTTCTACAGGAGATGAGAAAGGGAAGAGGAGAGAGGCACCCAATAACCCCAGTTCATTAATCCCATATTTTCTATCTGCAGACATCTTACTCTTCGAGTCAGACATACAGTGCACAGAGGTCCAGCCCAAAGAGCCAACCGTGTGTTACACATCACCTTTGAAGATACGACATTCACCCAGTCAAGACCGGCGCCTCTGCGGGAATCAGGTGAGCGTTACACACCTATGCTCTGGCCTGGCAGTGGAATCTGGAATCTTGTAGAGTGAATATGGAATATCTGGATAAGCAAGAACTGGAAAATTTAGAAGAGTGTCCAGAGCTCCCCATGCCTCCCCTTTATGTAGGGATCATGACATCACAGGATATACTATGGTGGCAGACCTTTGGCTTGACATGCCTCTAACAACTGGACTGGTCAGAGGGGACTGTTACCGCCTTCCTGTCAGCCGGTTGGACTTCAGGGACATGACATCAATTTTAAGTTGTGTGCTTTTTATGCCCATGGCCCTCCCACAGTTATTTTAGCCAAAATCAGTTATGACATAAATTGCACATTTTTACAGTTGTAGCACTTTTGAAAATCACATAAGCAGATTCCGTATTTTACACTGAACCTGTCCTTACCATTCCCACATCTGCACAATGTTGTTTAGTCGTTCTAATAATCTTTCACCAGTTTTAGTGGGAAATATTTCATTTTAAAATATTACAATTTTATATATGTGTACCTATTATCACAGAGCATGTTTGCATTATATTTCAAAGTTTTATACCATGTACACTTTTCCCATGATTTACATTTTCTTACCGTTTGCGTCACATACATGCTAGGGAAAGTCACAATATATTGTTTTAATGCCACAAAAATTACATTTAAACTGTTAAACTTTTGCATTTATGCATTGCATTTTCCAGTTGCAGAAATAAGAGTCTTAAAGTTTATGAAATAAGAACAGTCTTTTGCCCCAGATGGGCCGGCTCTGCCTTCTAAATAAGGGCATTTTTTTAAACCCACAGCCAACTGTCTGGCACGAGCCCTGTGTTGCCATGGATGTGTCTTTGAAGCTCTCCAGTTTGAGTGGAGGGGAGGTTCTACCAGAAAGTCACACCTATGTGTCCCAGAAATCCTTTGTCCAAGGCTGGAGCACTGCCGTAATGTCTGATGAGGTTGCGAGATGCTTCACCCTTGCCTATTCAGATGCTGGTCCACTTGGGGGGGAGATGGATCTTGTAGTCAGGGAAAGGCAGGGCCCTCTGAAGCAGGGACATGTCAAACCTGTTTCTTGCTGGCTTCACAGCAAATTTATTTATTTATTTTCTGAACCAGAAAGCAAGACTGTTGGAATTAAATATCCTATATATGTCTTAAAACAAACCCTGTCACATTTCTATGCAGGGACATGGCCTTAATTCAACATTTCACTTTTAAACAGATATTTTCTTGTTTGTAAAAAGCACCATTTTACACGTGGTTCATTTTCCTTGGTTGTCACTTTCAAATGCAGCTTTTCCTGGTATCTTTATTCTGAGCATTTCCATGGCCATAGTCAATTTCTACTACACAGGAATCTGTTCAAAGCAAGGGTCCAAGGAAACTGACATGAGCCAATAGAGAGAGAGAGCTTCTTATGAAGGGTTTATCTGTGTCATTTTGTTGCAAAAAGGAAAGCGTTTTGCGTTAGACTTGGAGTGAAGTTCTTTGTTATTTCTCAGATCTTGCCTGACACAGCTTGTCATTCAATGAGGAATGCCCCTTTTTGCTGGAGCACAACCTGAAGGTGGATAAACATGGCTGGGTCTTACTGGAACCAAATTGTGTACAGTTGAAAGGATGGACAGGGCATCAATGCACAGTCATTTTAAATGGAGAATGCTTTCTTTTTCTATGGGAAATTCTGAGCTGACAGCTAGCTGCGCTGCTTTTCAATTGTTTTCTTTGGTGCACATAAGGAAAACACTGGCAGCCACTCTCAGGGTGTTCCATGTTCCACCTCGCCCCATGTGCGTTTGGCAAAGACAGCGCAGCCATCAATTTTGTAGCTGTAAAACAGTTTTGATGCGAGGCAATGGTACTCCCAGCGCAGCCATTCTGCTGGTACTGCTGAATTGCCGCTTGGTGATGGAGGGGGAATTCTGCTGGGTTGGTAAATGTATCCCACAAGTATATGGTGAAGGCAGTAGTACCTACATTTGGGACACCTGGATAGTGGGCAGAGTGTTTAGAATTGGGGGTTTCCCCTCTATCCAGGTATCGTAAACCTTGTGTTTTCAGCATGTGCTGTTATACGGTAAAACAGTACATGCAAAAAGATAGAGGGCTTTGCTGGGGGTACTAGAGTAGGCGGTAGATAGTTGGTCTAAATGCTGATTATGGTCAACTAAGATGAATTGCCTAAATGCAAACCTGATCCACTTTACCTAGATGCGAGATATGGGTACCGTTCAATTGTAGTGCATCACAATACAAGTTATGATAATGGTTGGTCAGTTTAATGGGGTACAGCGATAGCTGTGCCCCCCTACCCGAATGCGATGAAGCCTGAGGTGTAATCATCTTGGTGTAGAGAATTTTATAAAACAATGGTCCTGTCAGGCGGAGCGAACCTTGAATTAACACATTAATGCTCGACAGTCCTCCATGACGGGCACGGAGAAAAAGTTCAATCGGACCCAAATCTTAAACATTTGAAACAATACACAATTTTATTTTATAAGTGAATAGATAAAAGGCATATTAAATCTATTGGGGCACATAATGCATATCGGGTCTTACTCAATATAAATACAGTACATACAAATTAAAGTGCTACATTTGTGATAGCCCATAATGCACACTCGGTCTATCCAAAATGAATGAAAAGCATATAGACTCAAGACGCTACTAAAGCCTTTAGGTAGACCTGCCACGGGGGTCTACAATCCACCCACACAGTTGAGAAGACAGGTCACCAAATTCGAGTGAAGGGTATCACGCGAAAAGGGAAGACCGGTGTTCACAAGTGTGTCTGTGAAATTATTTCAAACTATGCATATAAAACATTCAGTCAGATATTCCATTGATAGAGATTAGACAGAAGTACACAGTTCAATAAAATGGGAGTGCTATACGTCAACTACACTAGCTTAGGGACCAACAAAATGATTATAGTGTAAAAGGTCAGACCTAGCAATATTTGTTACATAGCATTAATAGTTTCGACAGGAAAGTTCTAACTGGACGCCAGTTGATACCGTCTTCTTCAGTACAGTGCGCTCCCTTATGTGCTGAACACCATATAATAAAAGTGGATTCAAATACACCACAAGGTTAAGATCAATATAGGGCAGACAGAAAATGATATCAATATTTGTCAACCCTGTAAAAAAGAAAGAAAACAAATAACTACATTAAAACTGGGTCTGCAAAGAGACTACACTGTCAAGCTTACTCCAGTCACAAAGGTGTAGAGGGGCATAAATGTGTAAAGGGAGAATAATAATTACCATATTCTCGACCAAAAAGGCTGGAACTAGCATCATGTAATTGCTTCCAATAACGTGTCATCCAAAAGCCGTGCGGACCGCAGGTTAGTTGGTCTGTGGAAACCCAATACAAGGACATACGCTTCAACTGGGAACCAATTCCCTAATTGCCAATTGTGAAGTTAACTAACCAAAAGTACTCTAATGGCTCATTCGTCTGGCCTAATCTTGCCAGGAGTTAAAATTGTCAAAAAACTCACCTATAGTGGGTACTCAGATGCAACCCCTTATGGGCGGCTCGGAGGGGACCCACTTTAGTGGAAACATCATCTTGGTGTAGAGAATTCTATCGTCAAGAAATGTGTGTCCCAGTGGGTTCCATGATACCGCGTTGAGGCCACGGTCCTGTGTGCCGAGAAACAAACCAGAAGCGCGTTTATAAAGTGTCAAAGAAATAGCCATCGTGAATGAATTAACATCTGGCAAAGTTAATAAAGTGGAAACTAATTTTAGAGGTAAACAAGGCGCCTCACTATACTCAAGCGAATATTTAATCTACTTAGGCGTAGATCTGTGCTAGTTCACTGAAGTATAGAATTCACGCCTTCTTTCAGCGCCAGATCTTAAAGTTGTAAGAGTATTGCGCCATCTGCAGTCTCTTACATAGGCTGCTTCCCAACTGCAGCGCGGTTAATCAGGGCAAACGGAATCATGAATAGCCTAAAACATACTTGCAATCTGCCACAGTGTTTGAGAAAGCCGCCTCCGCTGGAAATCATGTTTCAAGCTCTAAGCCTCACCTCATCCGGTCACGGGCGTGCATCTTGTTCAGCTAGTTATAAATAGAGCGGCATGACGTATCGCGTGTGCGGCTGCTGGTGGGCTAGGCCGTCAAACGCAGTTATAAAGAATGTTCTTAAATCCATTGGATGAGTGCGCAGCAATAGTAAGCAGACTGCATAAATAAATGCACACGATTGGAATCAAAGTGCCAGCCGCCTATTTAAATATTGACCTTTAGCAGTATAAGGCAAACTATGTCGAATATGTCAAACATAGTTAAAGGACAGAAAAGAAGAAAAGATGCATGGTGAAAGGCGCACAAAGCCTTAAAGTTATGCCAGAATAGTTGTAGATTTTAATTCTGCGGGACAACGCTAGAAAATGCTGCCGATTGCATGCGTCAATCAGCCTGTGTTAACAACATGGCTAACATGAACCAGTCTGTGATGGTAAAAAGGGGAAAGTTGGGGACGGGGAGGGGGTTGTAATGGCCATGGTTAGAACAAGGCATTAGCGATGTAACGTGAGGTGTCGTCACTGCTTTAAATGGGGAAGCCCCTTTTCATGAGGCCAGGGTGGTGAGGCTGCTAACCGATAGTGCCTCTATGGATGGTACTCGGCAGGAGGATCTCATGGGTAGGGAGGACCCCATTGAGAGTAGTGACCACTTTGGGAGAATGCGGTATGCCCTTGACCCTCCCACCTTTCCTCAAGAACCCTCCAATTTCCCATTATATATGCTATAGTAGTATATCCCAAGCGAGAACTGGGACGAGGCCACGGGAATGATGATCACTCCCCAGAACCAACACACACGCTCTAGTCTCCTAGACGTTCCTATTGGCCAGCGGCCATTTAAAGCCATCGAGGGAAGAGAAAAATGGCGTCTTCAACTTTGGTCCAGCACGGATTGAGAACATGGCAAGGCCCAATCAGATCAGGAGTGCAGAATGGCAGACTCTGCCCTGGCCCGCGATGCACAAGGCAAGGCACTCACTGGTAACCGAAGCTGTCAGCGTCCAACAAAAATGCCGGAAAGCTGCAGAGAAGGATTGCTGAAGACTGGAGAAGTTCCAGAGAAGCTAGGAGAGCCACCGAAGCTCATAAGAGACCCGCAAACAGCCAGACTGCCAAGATCCTACATGTACAATGGTGGCTTATCACGGGGCTGGGGAGCCCCAGAGAGTGCAAGAGACCATAAGCAAAGCAGAAAGGCAATATTCACCAGGGCAATCAATTGAAGGGGTCTGGGCCCCATGTAAGGAAGGCAACAAAGAAAAAAGAGCTAAAACGTGATTGCATTATTACACCAACTGGGGAAACCGGACAACAAACCAGCCATAAGAAAGCGAAGGCATAAATATAAAAACTGGATAAAATCGCACAAAGCAATAATAGCCCAAAACACAGAAAAAATGCTGGGGTCTCTTTTGCGCAAAGACTCTCAAAATATGCTCCTTAATAAATGAGTAAGTATAAGTGGCAACCAAAAAGCACTTAGTGAAAATGCAGTCACAGAAGACGCATGGATCGCCTTTTTTGGAACTCTATATGGAAATGTCTCGAATCAAGATGTCCCCGTCAATCCACCAGACATAAAAACATCCTGGGAATTAAATACAACACAAATGGAGATCATCGATTTGATTAAGAAAGCAAGCAATTTGAGAGCCCGGGGACCTGATGGTCTCTCAAACTTCATGCTCAAACAGGCCCCCGAAGAATGGGGAACCTTTTGCATTAAGCTTTTCAACACAATTGGATCCCTAGGGAAAATCCATGACTCGTGGATAAAGTCGGTAGTGATAGCCATTTTCAAAAGGGCTCTCGAGCAGATCCTAAAAACGACTGCCCGATTGCCCTGCTTGATGTTTTGAGTAAGATTTATGCTAGCCTACTCTTGTCACGCTTGAAGAAGTGGGTATCTAACTCTGGGCAACTCGACATCAGACAATCTGGCTTTGTTAAGGGGGTTGGCGGTTGCTTAAATTTATTTCTCTTCAATATCCTTAAACCAAGAACACTAATTAAAAACAAGAAAATCTTAATTGCTCTAGTATATTTTGCGCAAGCTTTTGACAGCGTAGACCGTGCTTTATTGTGGACAAAGCTGGCCCTATGGAAATGTCCCCCAGATGTACTGTCTCCCATCATGGCTCTTTATACTGACACGTCTGTTCAAATAAAACTGAATTCGGAAAGTCTATTATCCAGAAAACCCAAATTATGAAATGCCTGAAACAGGGCTGCCCTCTGGCATCGTAACTTTTCAACTTATTTATTTCCGACATGAAATATGACGTAAATGATAAAACATCCATCCTCCTAGAATAAACATCGAACCACTGGTGCGAATGCTATATGACGACGATTTGATCCTTCTAGATAAAAACAAAATCAGCATGCAACGCAAATTAAACCTGCTAGATAAATACATGCAATCCAATGGCCTCAGAATGAAGGCATCAAAGTCGGCGATCATGGTCTTCGAGCAAACAAGAGGGAATGAACAAAAATCCAAATTCAAGTGGCACTTTGCAAAAGAGCAGATTCACCAGTCATCAAATGTAGGATACCTGGGTATTGACATAAACTGAAGCCTTGCAGATGCCCAAACAGTAGTTGACTTAAAATTGAAAGCAAAGATTCTAACTACGCATGGCAGAATCATGCATCAAAAATGTTGCAAATTCTCCTTATTCCCCATACTTAACTTTTACATACAAAGTTTGTCCAATCTTAACATGCGATGCAGAGGCCTGACTATGCATGTCATGGAAGATATGGTCGGCCTTAGAGGGTACTTTTTGGAAAAAAATCTTACATCTCTCGCAATGTGTCCCAGTCAGCGTAATGAGGCACGAATTGGGCCTACGATCTTTATACGCTACAGTAGTATTGAATTCATAAGCACTGTACTGAAAACTATTGATAGAAGACTCTGCGGTCCAATTTGAAATCCTAAAAGTGAACTAAGACAAGAACACAGACTGGGCTGTGAAGCTGTGGCTCAAACGATGTTCCGGTCTCCTTTCAAACGCAGAGATAACAATACCCTGAAAACAAACCCGCAGGCTGCCAAGAAAACAATCTGGTTAAGAGACTGGATTGCAACAGAATCAGAGAAATCAAAATTCCGACTTTACTCATGTATAGCTTTAGAAACTAAAGCACTGAACTAAATTCCAAAGTATGCAAAACAGAGGGGGGGGTCTGGGAAACTCTCTACCAGCATGAACACAGCCCATTGACTTGTTCTTGGGTGGATGGCGCCTGGGAGAGTCTCAACCAAGTCTTTAGCTCACTGTTCTTTTCACAGAGAAGACATTTCTCCACATATCAGTCTTTGTCCTGCCCAGGGGCAGTCCAGCACCGAAATGCTAGGCAATTCTCCTCTGAACAAGAGTACCACAGCAACCAAAGTACTTGACCAAATTCCCCTGCTCTTTAAACGGAAATCTATTTTTGAGATTCAGATTCAATTTATTTCACACCAAAGAAGTCCTCAAAGCCTGTAAGCAACTGGCAAAAGATAATGTTGTATGTCGTCTTTACAGTGAATGGTGCCGGTTCTACCGTCTTCCCCATTCCCATTGAGTCCTATGGGACTCAAATGGCAATGGGGAATACCATTTTTCCTGTGCCTGACTTCCCAGAACGCTGGGGTCGTAATACCCTGGTAATTCGGGAAGCCAGGCGCCAGAAGAATCATAAGTCCAGCTGCCAGCCTGCCGATTTTACTGGCACGGCTGCCGCCGGACTCGTAATGAGGCCCAATGAATGTGTAGCAATCGACTACTGACCACCAATACCAAATGTTTAAGGCTCACCTAGAACTATAAAATGGCCTGCTCTACTGGCTCAGATCAAGATCTATTCCAGAGATTACCCCTTTGCTTAGCCCTGTTCTGCATTCAGGTGCAATACAGATGATCCCCCTCAAGTCAGACCTAAATCTTCATTGGGCTGCTTAACCCAGTGCGCTATCAGTCAGAAGTACCTATGTACAAGTGTGAAGTGTGGGTGCTATGACAAATCTAACAATATTGTCACTGATTCCCTGGAGGCAAGCGTCTCTTACGTGGCCAGGGAAAGGCAGGGGAGACCAACTCCAGAGATGCAGACAACCATTGGATCAAAAAACTCTTGCAGTCACAATTCCTAATGACGCCCATATGCCCTGCAGGCATACCTACATGGCCTACTGTGATGTAGTTAAAGAATGCCCAGGTTTTCTCAATCATCCAACTTATTTATCCCCCTCCCCTTTTTTAGCACTGAGATGAGGAAGAGTGATAGAGGAATGAAGATGACCAGAAGCGGGAAGCCAACGCTGCGTTCTAGTCTTTGGAAAATTGTATGCAATGCTGGGAAGTTTAAAGCTGATGCAGCTGACCAGACGGGGGCAGAGAGGCAGCAACTGAAACTGCTGATAACTTGTTCTGGCGCCGGTCGGAATGCTGAAGGCAAACGGACTGTAAAAAGCAGTACAGAGGCTGACCCGAACAGCATGCAAGGAGACTGAACCGAAGGAAATCACTGCTCGATGGCAGTAATCAGCTGAAGCGGCACTGAGCAGAAGGCGGCAAAGCGAGTGCTAACAGGCTAACGGGACGCAAGCCGAGTCATCGGTTCGAAAAGGAAGAAGGAAAGACTCGAGAAACGCCAAAGCCGCCCGGTAAGCCCAGGGAAAGGGAATGGATTCCCGGAGCGCCTGAAGGTGAATTCTGTGTCTCACTAACAGCGTGAGAGTGTCAACGTGATACCATTAAAGAAACTGATATGGATGCAAGCAATGTTAAGACTAGGTCGGTGACCCAATATTGCAGAAGAGGAATGATTGTAAAAGCAAACTTGCTGAGAAAGGGTCGGTGAGACAATGGGCCTCATTCATGGAAGTGTTTTATAATGGCGCAATCCCATAGGAAAATGTTCTGTTAATCCGTCCCAAAATTGGAATAGCATTATTACATGGATGAAAGAGACAGTGATTGAAGAACGGAAAAGTCCTGGCAGGTTGGTGAACCAGGCAAACAGTGAGTCTGGGACTCGCACACACCCAGGAAGATGAAGCAAAACCGTAACGTGACATCCTGGCGGGAGAGTAAACCAGGAGTGAGAAGGGAAGTAAGCCTGAAATTGTGAAACGGTGACAAACTGAGAACCGCACCTCTCCCAACACCCCCCCCCCCTGCCTGTTGTACTAAATGGTGTCATTACGCAAAAGCAGTTATCCGTGCAGCACCGCCCTGAGGTTTCCGCGTTGTGTGTCAGGCTGGCATTTGAGTCTTGTGTTGAAGCTGGATGTTGCGAGTCCAATATGTCTGTCATTGAGAGCAAGTATGCGATGTACGGACCCCAGATGTCCGGAGGGCGTGCGTGCAGTGGCAAGGTCTTGATGAAGTCGGTTTCTACATCTTGACAAAATGTTATGTCTTTCAGCCAGAGCTGCAAACTTGGAGGGGGTCCTCTGCGTCAATTGTATGCAACTCTTCCTCGTGCTAGGACCAGCAGTAGGTCTGTTAGCTTTCTAACTGAGTTCGGTAGCGATTGAGTCAGGCCTAGCATTGGTATTTTTGGCTCGGGAACGAGATCTGCTCCTATTGTTGCTGAGTTTTTTTCGAGTACTGCTTTGCAGAAGGTGGCCACTGGAGGACAGGACCACGCCAGGTGGAGAAAGTCCGCTGCAGGCGCCCCACCTCTGCCACACTCTACTGAAATTGAGTCTCTTTGGGTATGTAGTTTCGCCAGTGTATGGTATGCTTGATGGAGGAAGTTAAAGTGAATCAGTTTAAACCTCGAGTTGATCGCTACCTTTTGGGTAGGTTTTGGCATGTAGGCCCATTCCTCGTATGGGATTGTGCTTTCTAGTGCTTTTTCCAATCTCCTTTTGGCACTTAAGCAGGGCGGGTTCGGTTCGCTAAGGAGAGCCTTATAGATGTTTGTTAGGCGCTCGTCCCCTTGGGCTTGTATTGTGTTGTGGAGTAGTGGCCAGACTGGTGGTGGTTGCGGGAAGGACGGGATTATCGCCTGCAGCGAATGTCGTAGTCTGAAGTAGATTAAGGCATCGAGAGCATTGTTGCTTCCTCTTTCTCTGGCTTGTTGCGGGGTCAAGAATGTACCTTCCAGAAAGAGGTTGTTCATAGAGTGTAACTGTAGCTTTTCTGACCAGAGCAGGAATACTTTTTCAGCTGTGATGGGGATTCCAGGGATGTGTTTAATCGGGAGTAGAGGAGAGAATCTGGACGTGACGTTGCTTTCCTTAGCAACTTTCCTCCAAATTGAGTATGTGGTGGCGACATGGTTCATTGAAGATTGGGTGACTGGGAATTGGCCAAAGATTATGGAGCGGAGGACGTACAGTGTCACCAGCGCCCTCTCTATCTGGACATGAGGTTTTATGAACTGCGTCGCGTACCATTGACTGAGATATTGAGCTTGGGCTGCCCAATAGTAGCGTTCCAGGTCCGGGAGGGCCATTCCTCCTTGACGGCAGAGTTAGTGTAGTATAAGCGACTCTCGCTACCTTGCCAGCCCAGATGAGGTTGAGGACCATGCTTTTTATGCGTTGAAGGAATCTTTGTGTAAGGAGCAAAGGGATATTTGAGAAAAGGTACTGTAGTTTTGCTAAAATTATCATTTTTACTATTGATACTCTGCCTCAGAGAGTGAGTGGTAGGGGTTTCCACCTGTCGATTTTGAATTGAATGGTGTCTGCCGTGGCTTCGTAGTTGTCGCGAATGAACTCCGCTTTCAGTCAGGACATGTAGATGCCGAGGTACCTCATGTGCGAGTGTTGCCACTGGAAGCCAAAGTTGTCAGCGAATGTGGTGGTAGCAGCGGTAAGTGGAAAAATTACTGATTTGCTGTTATTGATTTTCAGTCCCGAGAAGCGCCCAAACTGTATTACTGCTCTCATTGCCGGGTTCAGATTCTCACCTGCGTTCCGTAGGAACAAGGCTATGTCGTCTGCATAAAGAGAAATGATCATCCTGTGTGGGCCGAATGAGGGGCCTCTGTGGAGGTGATGCATATGCATATCAGAGGCTAGGGGTTCCATTACTAGAGCGAACCGAAAGCGGAGAGTGGACAGCTCTGTCTGGTTCCCCTTCTCAAATGGATGTCGGCAGAACAGAGACCCCCAATATGATGTTAGATGTTGGTTTTTTGTAGAGTAGTGAGATCAGGTGTAGAAAGCGTTTGCCTAGGCCCATCCTTTCCAGGACTGTAAAGAGAAAGGGCCATTCGACCGAGTCGAAAGCCTTCTCGGCGTCTAGTAGTGCTGCCACTGCCTGACAATCTGGTTCGAGGGCCTCCATCGCTCCAAACATTCTTCTTATCCCATATGAGGTGTTCCTCCCAGGGACGAAACCAGCCTGGTCGGCCAGTACCATGGCAGGCATGAGGGGTAATAGCCTTTTGGTTGGGATTTTTGCGAAAATTTTGTTGAGATTTATCAGTGAAATTGGTCTGTACGAGCCGCATTCGTTTGGGTCTTTGCCGGTTTAATGCAGGAGAATTATATTGGCCATGTATAGTGTTGGCGGTAGCTGGTCGTTGGTCAAGGCCTTGTTGTGAACCTGCAGGAGCAGTGGGGCAAGGAGGTCCGTGTAGTGGTTGTAGAATTCTCCAGACAGGCCACCCGGACCCGGTGATTTTGTATTAGGCAGTTCCACTTTGTCCAAATATCGTGCCAGCTCCGCAGGGTCAGCAGAGTAGTTTGAGTCATACAGATCTTGGTAGAAACTGTAAAATGTTTAGACGATGTCGATTGCCGAGTGGACGGTATTGCCTGTGTGGTCTATCACTGAATCGATCGATGTAGGTTTTCTGTCGGCAGCTATGAGCCTCGTGAGGATAGCTCCGGGCTGCTGTCCCTCGCCATACTGATGGATTTTATGGTGCCTGTCTAGAAATTTTACTTCTGTTTCGGCTGCGCTTCGAAACAATTCCAATTCCTTCTTGATTGCCGCTAGAGACTGTGGATTGTTGTCTGCTAGGAGAGCGCCCTCGAGGTCCTTGAGTCGGGATTTGCTGGCATTCAGTTCCATTCGCAATAGTTTTAAGATTCCGCATTCTTTCGTTATGCAGTCCCCTCTAATGAAACATTTCAGAGTCTCCCACAGTATCCCTTCTGAGAACACCTATCCTTGGATGATGTCTAGGAAAGATTCTAATTCTTCTCGGAGTTCTTCCGCAAAGATAGTGTCCTGCAATGCTCTGGGTTTAAATCTCCAGTGAGGTATAGTTTTATTGCTTGTTTGATGTTGCATTCTAGGGACACCATGGAGTGGTCCGACAAGGATCTTTGTAGAATGCGGCAATCGCCCCACTGCAGGCGGCTATGGGTCGATACAAGAAGATAGTCTATTCTTGAGCTAGGTTTATGAACCCAGGAGTGAAAAGTGAAGTCACAGGTTTTTGGGTTTTTGTGCCTCCAGATATCGACGAGGTCATAGGCCTTGCAAATTTCAATGATTTGTATGCTCGCTTTGGATGGTACTGCTGTCGTATTGTGTGATTTATCTTTGACTGAATTAAGAGTTGTGTTGAAGTCACCGCCCCATATGATCGTGGACTGCCTGGTCATGCTTAGTTGGGTCATTACCCATTCAAAGTTGCTGGTGCTGTCGGTATTTGGGCCGTAAGAGTTCACTAGGGTGATTTCTTCTCCATCAATTGTTCCCTGTATCAGGAGCGATCTGCCCTCTGTCTTTTTTTTGGGAGATCAATCTGAAGTTAGTTGCTTTATTGATTAGGATGGCCACTCCTCTGGCATAGGACGAGAAAGAGGCGAAATAGCGGTGGCAACCCCAGTCTTTTGCCCAGGGGTGTTTGGTTGTCGGACGTAAGTGGGTTTCCTGAATAAACGCTACATCGATTTTGTCGGTCTAGGTACTGCGTCATTTTTCTCACTTTCGCTAGCTGGTGTCCACCTTTTAATATTCCATGTGGCTACGGTGAAGGCGCTGTCTTTTAGTTTTTTTGTGCATGCGGTTTCTTGCGGTTAGCAGCTGGAGGGCGGAGGTGGTGGGCCTTGGTGTAGTGGTGTTGGACAAGGAGCGGTCCTTTCCTGGGCGGTACATATAGGGTGCCTCGGGTTCGGTAAAACTTGTTAACTCCCAACTTGTGTGGAATCCCCTCCCGTTTCTCGTGAGCAACCCCCAACTTGCTCGTCATGTTTTCCCTTTCTTCTAACGTGTAACTTATAAACTTGAACATTGCTGTGCTAGGGGCGCTTGGATCTTCCCAAGTCGCGTGGCCTTGGGGGGTGTTTTACCCCCTGATTTGTGTTCCGGTGGTGTTTTCTTTCATGCTGAGCTGCGTCCTGTTGCCTCCGTTGACCTATGGTGGGTTCCTCTGGGCCCTTTCTCTTTGAGCTCGTGCTTGGTTATTCTCATGTGGGCCACAGCCTGACAGCCTGCTTGATCAAGGTATGCACTTGCTTCTTCGGGGGACTGGAAAAACCTGGTCTTTCCCTGGTGTTGTACTCTCAGTTGGGCAGGGAACAGCATTGAGTAAGGAATCTGATTTATGCACAGTCTCCGTTTGATGTTTGTGAAGGACCTCTTTTGTGCCTGGACGGCCGGCGAGAAGTCCGGGTAAAAATGAACAGTGTCGCCGTCATGCTGTAGCTCGCCTTTCTCTCTAGCCATTCGAAGTATCGCATCTCTGTCTTTCTAATTAAGTAATTTTGCAATTATTGGTCGAGGTGGTGCTCCGGGAATGGGTTTTGACGTCAGTATTCTATGTGCTCTCTCGATAACGAATAGGTGCAAGTGTTTCTGGTCCAAAGAGGGATTTACAGTTCTTCTACGTGGTCTTCCATTTTGCCCTGTAGTTGCTTCTCTCTTACTCCTACAATCCGGATGTTATTCCTTCTAGAGCGCCCTTCGAGGTCTTCGTTTCGTTCATTAGGGGTTTTCATTTGGGCCTCAAGGCACGACACTCTGGTGGTTAAGGATGTTACTCCATCGTCGAGATTGGAGATTCGTTGCTCTGCTTCATCTAGACGCTCATTGTGGGTGTCCAGCCGGTGTTGCACTTGATTAACTTTGGAAGAGAGGTCGTCTAATTTGCTATCTAAGTTTTTGATTCCGGATTTCAGTTCTAGGAGGAGTGCTCTGATGTCAAGCGATTGGGGGTCACTGTCTTCCTGGCTTGACATGCGTGGCGGGGATTCTGGTTCGCGGTTGTGTCTAGGTGTCTTAGCTGAGGTGCAGGCTTCAAAGTTCAGTTTACGCTGTAATTTGTCAGATTTCCCCATTGCGGAATCGTGTGAGCTGTGTTGTTGGTTGCTCAGTTGTGGGGTCCAGATGGTGGTTGGTGGGAGGTGTTGGATTTTTGGGGGTCTGTGCTGTCTACTGGGGTCTTTGCGCCCTTGGGGGTGTTTGCAAGTTGCTTTATTGCCTCCTAATACTGGTTTGCGCTAGGCTCTCAGTTTTCAACAGGTGATTCAATTAATGCCAGGAGCGCCGGGATGCAATCAGCACATTCGTTTTCTGGCGTGCCACTGTTTTGCGTGAGGACTGTTGTTCTATTTTGCAGAGCCTCTGGCTGTTTGATGCAGGGGTGCGTTCTAACTTCTTATGGCAGTTAGCTTAGCTTGTGTTGCTGTGGAGTGTTCAGGATATTTTTGTTGATGCCCCTGTGCTGCCGAGGTAGAGTCCTTCGCCAGGTTTTGATGGGCTGTTTATTGGGGACAGCTTGGAAGGGCGTAGTCTCTCAACTTTGTGGGTGGGGGGCAGTGGGGCGTGCGCTTGGGCTGTGGGCAGAAATGCTCTTGGACTTTCGCTGTGCGTGCTCTGGAAATTCTTCCCCCACCCCGCCCCCCCCCCTGCATGCGCTGTACCTGGAGTCTCTGCCCGGGTCCTGCTCCGTCGCGTGTGTTCTGCCGCTGGTTGCCGCTATGCTCTCGCGGTGTTGCCGATTGGTGAACTGAAGGGGTTTATGAAGTCTCTCTGTGGGACTCTTCGGAGTCGCGTATCCTCAGCCGCCGGGTGCCGCTGCAATGTTGGTGAGCTATGCGGCAGGTCCGGGCCGAGGCGTGTGGAGGGTCAGCCCGACTGCCGAATTTCAATGGCTCCCTTCCCCCTCGGGTGCTCCGGCAAGTGTTGCTGTTCTGGATTTGTAGAGGGGGAACCGCAGGACTGCACGGTCCGTTCCGTTTCTTCACTTGGACTTCCGGGATCGATGGGATCCTCCGGGGGAGGGCCTGCGGGGCTGGGCTGAGGTGCGCACTACACTCTGGGACCGGCCGCACTGCGTGGGATCAGCTCCCGTTGTTGCCGGAGGCGGGGCCGGGGCACTCCCGCAGCTCCAGCGCCCGATGAGGACCCCGTCAGTCCTCCTTTGTTCGCGGGATCGGCGGAGCTGTGCGTCAGCTGCAGGAGCTCCACCACAGGACCGAGGAGGGCGGTGAGTGCCGGTGGGCCCTCGGGTCTCCTGCCACTCGAGGGCACCGCGGTGCGCCGAGCAGGATATAAACAGCCAGGGCCTCCGGAATCAGCCGCTACTCGGGCAGTTTTCTTCACGGTACTCTTGTAGGAGTGTCAGTAGTTGTTTTAGGGAGTCGAACCACCGGAACATGCAGGATTGGTAAGGATTTTTAATAGGCCGCGCGGGAGCTCACGGAGGAGCGGCCATCTTGTTCGGGTCTCTAGCGCCCTCTGTATCATCATCATCCCACTTTTAAGGATCAGTGAGAAAGTCGCAATTACTTTCGCAGGAGAGTACACCAGGGAGATAAAGAAGCTAATGGAAGTAGACGGTGTGAGAAACTGAAAATGTAAGAGAATTGTGTATTGAAAGGAAGCTCAAGGGAAGATTCATTCCCCTTGGACAAACTTGAACTCTAAGTGAAGTAGAAAGTACCCACGAAAAGAGGTACTTTCCATACAAACTGTTGAAGTTTAAAAAGGTGGAGAAACTCAAGGGAGGGGTTGTCTCCCTTTTAAACCGAAAAGTAAAATACTGGACAGAAAGCGAAACGCAGCAGAGAAGCCCCCCTGATTATTTGAGCAATGGAACATTGTTGATCTTTATCCGGAGGTGCTGGATAGACAGTGAAAGACCGGAAGGAAACATTGGGGAAGGGAGAACCCCTTTCTCTATTGGACTCTATTTGTTGCTTTTCTGCACCTTAAAACTCTATATTCTGGAGCTCTGAAAGAAAGCTATAGGTGTATAGCCTACAGAAATCCCCATTGTACACATATTGAGTTTCGAATCTAAGGCTCAGTTTAGGGTTTTTGGACACAGTAAGGCGGGTGCTCTTTTGTTTAACATCCTGACAGACTATCCTTAGTTTTGTTGAGGCAAGGAAACTCTTCTTAGGATCAGGATTAGATGGGGTTTCCCACAACCCTCCTTATTTTGATAAATAAGTCGATGGCAAGCACCTTACATGCCACTGTGTCTGACTCTTACTCTTGATCCCTTAGAGTGCTCTTTTCCCTCTTGACCCCAGGGGGTGGAGGGGAGGTGGTGAAGACTCATGGCGTGGGGAGGTTTTTGACACATACTGTGAAAGCCAATCCTATTGCCGAATTTGAAAGGGGACCAATATATTTTCAGTGTGAGGGGTGTTTTAGGTTTGAGAACGTAATTCAAAAAGAGCAATTTACTTTTATGTAGCACGATTTGTGCTTAGAAATTAGCAGACTAGTATGTTGTCAGTCTTGCATGCGCTTACCTGTAGGCGAAAGACCTGTTGTCTTTTAATAGGCATAATGCAAGCGATTACCGGCACTGGCGGGTCCCCCTACAAGTGGGGCTTACAGTGCAGAAGAGGAAGGATGTCATGGTTCAGTGCTGTTGCAGCAAGGAGCATGCACTTCTACGGGTAGACTGAGCTGGTGTTCTGCTGTAGGATGAAGTATTTGGAGGAGGGGAATCGGTGTTGAATCTCACTACCTGAAGTCTTTTACAGGGATGGGCATACCAAGATAAGGTGCTGCAGCAGTGGTGCATGTAGGGGTAATCTGGCATTGCTCGCATTCTGTAGAAGGAGGAAAGCTTGCCGCAGTGGGTAGGCTAAACTGGTGGTGCGTGGGCAGTGATGGGGTTAACTAGTATTGGGCTGGGAGGTAGAAAATGTAGCACTCCTACAGCAGTAGGGATCATGCAGTGACTGGCAGGTAGGTGGTTGGTAACGTGCAGCAAGTGGAGGGTTTTAAAGAGGAGTGCTGTTTGCTGCTACAGGAGGAAATGGACAGTGATGGGCCGTAATTTGAATATTTGAATCTCAGAGGTTGTTCTGTGTGCAAAAACTCAAGACTTGCTCTTTAAATGTTGACTTTCTGAATACTTCTGTTTCTGGCATTTTTTTCGCATCAAACCTTTGGGCTCCTCTTCTTAATGCTTTTTGCTGATGTTGTTGATGAGATCCCCCCCTCACTCCTAACTGCAATCGCAGTAAGCCTATTGTCTCCCTTTGTTAGCATACCTATAGACCCTTTTATTAAGCCAGACAGCTACTGATCATAAAGCAGTTCAAGTAGAAGCTTGTGCAAATGGTATAGTTGGGAATGTCAATTCTGACCGTCAAGACCATAGACGTGTAGTGGATGGATATTACGATGTTCTATCATTGATATATGAACAAGCCAAGATAAAATCCTCAGGCCCTCTTTCAATTTAGCATCTGTCCATGCTGCACCCTCTCTGAAAACGTTCACATACTTGTTGCGGTCAACTCGCAAAGTTCCCTTTCTCCTGTAGAAATGGCACCAGCCAAAATGTTTTGGGGGTTCAAGCTTTGGAAGCTCTGCCAGACTTGGTGCTACATCTACTTGACTTACTGTCATGGTATGAATGACCAAGAATATTGGGGTGGGTGGTGGTCTTCTCTTGCTGTGGGTTATTTCCTTTATTTTCTGGGTTATTTCCTATGTTTGCTATGAGATGCATGCGATTCAGCAAAGGTCACTTTTTTAGATTTCCCCAAAACTGTCCCAGTCAGTTTTGCTCTTAAACATATGAAGCTGAGTAGTATGAAGCTGAGTAGCTTCACAGATTTCTCTTTGTGTTTGGAACTTGACCCTTATTCAATCTGCCATTATGAAATGTGACTGTAATGTAACAAAATATAGCGTTTATCTATGAATCTCCCTGAACCCTTTTGCGTTACTTTGGAGGGGCAAAAACATTAGGATAAATATGGCCTTATGTGCTTGGCAGAGGGAGCTTCGCTCTACCAAAACAACATTATATGTATGTCTATAAGTGATGTTCAAGGCACGAGTGTTGGGTCATTGAGAGCACAACAGTGCATGTCGGATTGGATATACCTTCACTGAATTACTCCAAATTTGAGATCATCTTAGTAGATTCTTAAGTCCTTTTGCCCTTGATCGAAGTGAACATTTTCATGAGCAGGAGCTAAAGGTTGCTCCTAGGTATCTGGCATCACCCAGTATAAGCAGGGACTACTTCTGAGAAATGAGAAGCTAGTACAGCATGTGCCTAAAATGTAACTTGCACATGATCTGCACTATACAGCGTTGTCGCTTTATATATGTCCCATTATGCCTCCGAAGTCTTATAGTTGAGTCCTAATGATCCCTTGTATATATTCCCAAGTATAAAGATCTAATGTCGCATAGGTATGCTTTAATTTGGCTCCAGCTAGTCTAGGGAGGCAAATGTATCTCACAGTAGCTGTAAGTGTGAAACTAATCAAGCTGTTCTAGGTTAAATAGTTGCCAATAGTTTTGATCCCTTCAGACTGAAATTGCCATCCATAACACTATTTATAAAATGTTAGAGACAGTTAGTAGAGGTTTAAACCCAGCAGGTGCTGCTTCACCTTGTCATTTACACTCCAAATGAACAAGACCATGCTATCCTAAAACTCCTTCAATAGTTTTTCGTGATGATTAACATAATTAGATCAGGGTTCTGGTCTAAAAATGACAATTTCAGTGTTCCCAAAGCAGGACTAACAACAAATCCATAGAGAGATTTCATAAAGCATGGAAATTAACAGTAGTTTTGCACACAAACAGTACAGGAGCACACTTGTGGCTTGCAGTCAATACAAGAATTGTGTTCAAGCCGCTTTGTCAAATACAAGGTAGAAGTCAAAGCCAACCATGTACCTCCCTGTACATTTGTTCAGCAACAAATCCTACAAAGCACAAGAATCAAGCCAGCGGATATTAAAGCAAGTACACTGAAAGGAGCACAATCCCACCAGCCGAGTCGGGATCAGACCCTCAATCAACCCCTCAGATCACTGCACATGAATCACAACAGTATTATTTAAATAGATTTCTATTAGATTAGAAACATTAAAATGATTATTAAATAAGTTAGAGCTCATACGTGAATAAGAGTAAATATATGACATACAATTATAAACACAAATAAAGTGCATAATGTGAAGCAAATACTAATTTCCAAAAAAGACTGCCAAGAACCCAATGCCAAATCATAAATTGGAGAGCGATCACAATCATCCCCAAATATATCTGGATCAGTGCCAGTGAATTGGACACACTCGGGAGAAGGGAATCTCTCGAGTGAAAAAATCCTGGTCAACTGAACAAGTCTGAATGATTTAGAAATACATTCATACGCTGGTTAAATCCTAAAAATGGCACGAAAGAGGATTCGTTATTTCCAAATGTGGCAGTTCAATAATAGAACAAACGGGAGACTGAAAAGCAACAAATCCTATACATTGGTCCCTCGATTCAAACGAAGCGCGGCAGCAGGAATGTTTTTTATAAAGCTCTGGCCATATGGAACAAATCACCAAAAGATGTACGTACACTAAAGCATTTCCCAACTTCCAGTAAAATGCAGATTTTTTTAAAAATAACTTGTTTTGTAATGTTATTTATTCATTTGTCTCGTCCAATATCATGATATTTGATTTCTTTTATTTTGAATGAAGATTCTTTGGTACAAGATTTTGTTAGTGATTTTGGGTGGGGGCAGTTCACATATAGGGCAGTTTGCAGATTAAATATGTTAGTGTTCACAGGTACTCGCTGTGACAAAATGATGGTATCATTGTTTGTAGGATTTTAAGCTTTCTTTTATTATTTTTCTTGGTAAGCAACATGCAGGATAACTTGCCCCATATTATTTGAGAGGAGTTTATCCAGTCCTGGTTGTTTCTATTAGGTTCTGGATTTCTAGTAGGGTTTTCAAGTAACCAGTAAATGGATGAGTGTCACGATGTCGTACCTAAATGAAGTCCTTGCTCCAGAATCCTATTCTAATATCGTTTTTCACCCTACCTCTGAAAAGAAACCCACAAAAATAACTGAGATATACTTTCGGCCATTGCCCAAAACAAGGGGTAGAGGCTGGTTTCTGACCATGACCGTTTTGACTCTTTGCTTATGGGCACAGTCCCAATTATGCAGTTTGTATCTTTTCAAATACTTTCCGGCCCACTCCCCACCCTGATGGTTTCTTCCTTCTTTTCCCCCTCTGGGGCACTGGTCTTTCTCTATCGCCACTCCGGGGTTCCTTGGCTTTCTCCCCACACTGTGGTTGATTTCAGTCTTTCTCCTTGGTTCTTTCCTCACAACAGGTTTTGTCTCTTCCTCTCCACTTTGAGGTTCCTCTATTCTTTCCCCAATGCAGGGCTTTCCTGTTTCTCTTCCCCCACTGTGGGGCATTTTTGCAGTCTTCCCACTGTGGTTCTCGTCTCACTATCGTTCACCACTCTGGGGCGCCTTCGGTCTCTCCCTGCTACAGGGCTTCTTTGTGTTCTCCCTACCTTGGGGCTCCTCCCTGCCCACCTCCCGGGTCCCTGGAGCCACTGTGTACTTTCTTTTGCTGTGTATGTTCCTCTGGAGGGGCATCATGTGGAGCCGCTTATGCGACTTGTCAACTGGGTTATGCATCAGTTGCTGTTGTCTCCCGCTTGCTTTGCAAGGGGTTGAGGCTGCAGCTTCCCTTCTGGTCAGTCTCTATGCACTCCACGCCTTCATTCTCTTCTGCTTCTCCTAGCCAGGCCATTATGGCTACTTACTTGGTCAGGTTGCAATGCCATGTTTGACAGAGTTTCTCTGCCTGGTCACACCACCAGTAGGCCTTCAGCTCCCTGAGTTCCACAGTCTAGCCTCCCTGCCACTTGATGGTCTTTAAGTGATGCTCCATCAAGGGGCTGGGCCAACTGCTTCTCTGCTGTTTCAGTGGAGGCAGAGTTTATTAGGGGCCAGAGACCAAACCTGCCATTACAAGAGGGGGTTTAGGATAATTCTACTTCTCGGCTCCCATATAGCCAATAAAGGTCTCTGGGGTTAGTAGGAAAGGATGGTGACTTGTCCCTCTCTGGGGTTTTTCCTGTCCCCTAAGAGGGTTCCCCTTGAGAGAAATCCCGCTTTCCCTCTCCCCTGTGGGTGTAAAGCATAGCAGGCTCACCTCTCTAGTCCCAAAGGGGTTGGCTCCTCCCTTGGGGAGAGGTGGAGGCACTCATTTTGTTACCTGTTTATTGCTATGGCAGCGCTATACCAGAGTAATCATTGTGCTGCCGTCTAATACTTGATTTTAAAAAACAAAAAAATCATTTATAGTTCACAAGAACTATCACTTGGTTCTACAAAATATTATAATCAATGGATCAGTATGTTTGCGTGAGCTTTGATAAAATGAAAAAAAGATGATTGAACTAGTTCAGAATTCTTTCTTAAATAGTCCCTGGTTGCATGATGTCCACTCTCTCTTACACATTTGAACTTGCCTATCATGCTCTGTTACTGTGCTTCAGGTAGGAGAGGCTGAAGCGTTTATAGAAAAAATAAGCCCATCCTGGCTAGGTGGAACACTCAACAGGTTAGTGCAATGGACTTTGATATTAAAGGGTCTGGTTGGCTCTAGGATTGGAACCTGCCCATGCTAAGCACCATTTATAGGTTGGAAGGTTTGTTCTGGTGTCGCAAGATCACAGGAGTGGTTAGGGGTTTAGCCAGGACCCCAATTTGGTGCGTATGAGAGGTGGGTTTACTCCTGGTTATCTTGTCTGATTCGGTATCAATAATCCTTCTAACACGGTAGTTAGTGCGATACAGGTTCGCTTTTATTGATGGTTTATGAAAGATTCCACTTGATACAATGATTAGTGTGTAGAACACTGTTATGGCATTTTATGCCTTGGTGCGGTCAGCCGACACGTGTTTCAACCCAAACGGGTCTTTCTCAAGGCTGAACAATATTCAAAAAGGTGCAAAGTGATATGTGGTAAAAGACATTTTGTGACCAGCATGTTTAATTAACAAACATTAAACGTGGTGGGTGATGTGTGGTGGTGGTGGGAAATTTAAAAACATTGCATAATTATACATTGCATTTACAAGTTGGATTATTAACACAGTAGACAGAAGAAAAAATGGGGAGAGAGAAAAGAGAGAGGTTAGCAAGAGCGGTGGGGAGGAGGATGGGCGGAAGGAGGATTGGAGAGATAATTGGTCTTCTTACCAAGTATGTCATGCTGCGGTCCCTGGGTGGGGTTCTTGTTTTATTGTGGGTGGCTGTCCTTATGGCAGTCTAGCTCCTATTGGGCTCTGAAAATAATTCATGAAATAGTCCGTGGTTACAACTGGTATATGATTATGATTTGTATAGTTCGAAGGGGGTGGGTTGAGCCCTTTCTTAGGTATGGCGAGTTTCAGCGAGGGTTGGATCGAGGTGGCATTGCTTACCTTCGTCCGAGTAGTGTCTGTGATGCGTTGCTCCCTGCGGCTTCAGTGGTGAATGAATGCCGCCATGTTTAATATACTTGCGCATGCGCCTACCAGCCATGGTTGGACTGGCGGCGCATGCGTGAGCGTGTGGTGTCCCAGCGGGTGCTACTGCGCGTGCGCGAAGAGATAGTGTTCTTAGGAGGCAAATTGCGCATGCACGGGTGCGAGTTAGCGATACTGAAGTGTGCACATTTTGATGTTTTTCTGAATGGGCCATGGCCCGGTGGAATGGGGCGGTATTGTTGGAACCTAGGAGGGCAAATTCCAGGGGGATCAGAATGGAAGGGTGTAAGTGGTGGTTTGCTAATTTCTGTTATGAGTGGATAGCTCATTTAAAGTGTGATTGAATAAGTCATTACGGATGGTCAGTCGTGGCTTGCCAAGAAATTTGTCGATGTCTGAAACTGTTATTCGTGTTCGTCGGTCGGGCCAGGGTGTGATGCCCATTGAAGTATATCATGGTGGAGGCAGATTTGGTGGTTGAGAGGGTTTACAGAAAGACATTGAGGTCGTGATCTCTGTTAAGACCATTTTTAACACATCTAAAGTGACAGATAAGTCGCGCTTCTTCTTGTCTGAGTTTCTGGATTCTGTCTCCTCCTCTCGGGCCCAGCCTGACGATTTTCAGTCCGATGAACCTTATTTCACTTTTGTCGTTCATTTGGTGATACTTCTGCCAGTGGTTGGCCAGCGGTAGTTTAGGATCTTGCGAATGTATGCTGTTCATATGTTCCCTTATCCTGATGCGAGCTTCTCGGATGGTGCTGCCAATATATATCTTGTCACATACGCAAATCAAAGCATAGATCACATACTTACTTCTACAATTGATGTGCTCCGTGATTTTAAATATTGGGCAACCTGCGAATTTGGCACAGTTAGTTTGTGTCGCATATTTGCACATTGAGCAAGTTCCGCATTTAGTGAAGCCTATTGGTGTTTGCTTGCTGAGCCAGTCTTGTGCCATGATGTGTTTCTCCGCGAGAAAGGAAGGACTAAGTAGGTTCCTGAGAGTTGGTGCTCTTTTGAACGACATGCTTGGATATGTCTCAAGCTGAGGTTCGATATGTTCATCCATACGGAGTAGCTCCCAGTGTTTGGTCAAGATTTTTTGGAGGGCATGACTGTCTTGGTTGTATCTTGTGACAAATCTAATCTTGGGGTTGCATTCCTGTCTTCTGGGTTTAGGTGTTAACAGTGTAGATCTTGGAATGTGTATAGCTTGTTCTCTTGCCGGTGTCAGGCTTTGGGCGGAATAGCCTCGGCATCTAAATCTGCGATCCAATAGGTCGCATTCTTCTGTGAAGGATTTGTCTGTGTTGCAGTTCCTTCTCGCTCGGATGTATTCACCTTTTGGGATATTTCGTATAACACTGTTCCTGTGGCAACTTTGTGCATGAAGGGTTGAGTTCACTTCCGTTGGTTTACGAAATGTTCTGGTTGTAATTTTGTTGTCTTCAATCATAATCTTGAGATCCAAAAAGTCTATTTGTTCCGAGCTGATATGGCTAGTTAGTTCAATGCCATAGTTGTTAGTATTGAGGTAATCCATGTATTGGTTTAGTTCATCTTCTGTCCCTTTCCATATCAGGATGATATCATCTATGAAACGAGCCCAGTTGACAATTAGGCTGGTGTATTTGGTTTCCTTCATTGCATGCTCTTGTTCGTAGGTATGCATGAAGCAGTTGGCTAATGCTGGAGCATAGCTGGCTCCCATAGCGATCCCCTTGATTTGCTTGTAGTATTCACCGTTGAAAATAAATATGTTGTTGTTGAGTGAAAATTTCAGGAAGGATTTGGTCATTTCTACTTGATCGAGGTGTGACGCTGACTCGTATTTGAGGAGGTACCCCATACTCGATATTGCAAGTTCATGGTCTATTGATGTGTACAGGGCCTTGACATCTAAGGTGGCCATTAAGAAATTCGGTTCCCATTTGATTCTGGAAAGTATCTCCAAAGTATGCATGGTATCCCTGAGATAGGTAGGGATCTTGACGATGAGTGGCTGTATTACATTGTTGATGTATCTTGCTAGTGTTTCAGTAATACCGCCAATGCCACTCATAATTGGTCTTCCTTCTGGAATGGTGTCAAAGGTTTTGTGGATCTTCGGTAGGAAGTACAGCGTTGGCATAATTGGATGATCCGTTCTGAGATAGTCATATTCATCCTCTGTAATGAGTCCTATCGCTTGATATTTGTTTAGGAGTTCTCGGTGTTCCCTGAGAATCCTGGCTTGGGGATTGTTGTCCAGTTTCTCGTAGTTGCCCGGTATTTGGAGGTGGTTCAGGGCCATTTTGATGTAGTCTGTTCTTTCCATAATAACTATATTGCCTCCTTTGTCTGCTTCCTTGATCACGATGCTGGTTTCTTTTTGTAGATTCCTGAGTACCGTTTGTTCCTCTTTTGTTAGGTTGTCGTTACTATTACTACCTCTGGTACATCGATCTTCCAATTTGTGGAGGTCATTGGTCACAGCTTGATGAAAGGTGTCTATGTAGTTCTCCGCACATAGTTGTGGATTGAATTTGGATTTGCTTTTAAGCTCTGGGATTTTCATGGATACACTCTGAATCCCTAATTCTTGCATGCATTCTTGCTTGCTCTTGTTGTTCTCTGCAAGCGTGCTTAGGAGGTGGATGTCTTCAAGGTCTCTGATGGTGAGCAGGCTGGGTTTTGGTACCGTTTCTGGTGGTTTGTAAACCGTTGTTTTGGTTGCGAAGAATTTTGTAAGTTTGAGGCGTCTAGTAAATTTGAATAGATCTATTTGTATGTCTACAAAGTTGTTCTTGCTTGATGGTGAGAAGGACAATCCCTTATTGAGTACCCTTATTTCCAGATTCGTGAGTTCTTTGTGTGACAGGTTCATGATCAGATTTTGTTGTGTTTCTGTCCCACAGTTTTCTGTGATTGTGACCTTGTTTGTCTTTGTTCGATTTCCTCTTCCAGGTCTCCTGCGTCCTCTGTCTGTTCTTCCCCCCCTTCTTCTTCTTGAGGGGTTCCTGTATTTGTCAATGGGGTTGCGAAGGATACCGATTTTTTGTTGCTGTTGGGTTGTGATTTCAGGCGACTTGCCTTCTTGTGTAGTTTTATTTGGTCTAAAAAAGACCGCTTAGCTGTCTCCTTTACCGGTAAATTTGATGATTCTTCCTGATCGCTATCAATTTCTGAACTTGCACCCGAGGTGTTTGGGGTACTTTCTTTGGACTTCTGTTGCTGTTGGTTCTGATCATATTTGGGTTGGTAGGTGAAGACCCGATCTTCCCTGTAGTCTTTGTCGTCTCTGAAGAATTTGTGCAGCTTTCTCATTTTGACCTCATCTTGATGGGTTTTGAGTATTCTATACATGGTTTTGTAGTTCTTCTCCTTGGTTGCTTTGGGGGCATCGTATATCTCTATTTCCTTTTTTAACTCTTCTAGTAGGATCACAATTCTTTCATGTTTTCTTTTTGCGTGTTCGATCAGCAGTTCTATCATTCGTAAAGAGCCTGTTATGAGATTTTGTTCCCATTCATCTGCTAAATCTGAGTCGAGTGGGTCATCGAAATCCGGAAAGATAATTATCCTGAGACCCCTCGGTATTTTCTTTTGTGCCGCATATTCCTGCATTGTTGTTTTCTCCCAGAATTTGTTGATTTCTTTTTTAGATAATTTCTCTAGTCTCATGAATTTGTGCTTCAGATCTTCTTGTAGATTTGAATCTCGGAAGGCGTTATCCGTGGATCCTCGTGGGGCAAATAGCGCTCTGATGTCTTCGTTCCTTGACATCATGTATTCTGCCATTCTTTGGCTGTTCCCTTTTTCGTGTTGAATTTTTTTGGAAAATTTCAGGCGCTGTGAGCAAGGCTGGTTCCCTAGTAGTGAGTAAAGGGTCTGGTTGGCTCTAGGATTGGAACCTGCCCATGCTAAGCACCATTTATAGGTTGGAAGGTTTGTTCTGGTGTCGCAAGATCACAGGAGTGGTTAGGGGTTTAGCCAGGACCCCAATTTGGTGCGTATGAGAGGTGGGTTTACTCCTGGTTATCTTGTCTGATTCGGTATCAATAATCCTTCTAACACGGTAGTTAGTGCGATACAGGTTCGCTTTTATTGATGGTTTATGAAAGATTCCACTTGATACAATGATTAGTGTGTAGAACACTGTTATGGCATTTTATGCCTTGGTGCGGTCAGCCGACACGTGTTTCAACCCAAACGGGTCTTTCTCAAGGCTGAACAATATTCAAAAAGGTGCAAAGTGATATGTGGTAAAAGACATTTTGTGACCAGCATGTTTAATTAACAAACATTAAACGTGGTGGGTGATGTGTGGTGGTGGTGGGAAATTTAAAAACATTGCATAATTATACATTGCATTTACAAGTTGGATTATTAACACAGTAGACAGAAGAAAAAATGGGGAGAGAGAAAAGAGAGAGGTTAGCAAGAGCGGTGGGGAGGAGGATGGGCGGAAGGAGGATTGGAGAGATAATTGGTCTTCTTACCAAGTATGTCATGCTGCGGTCCCTGGGTGGGGTTCTTGTTTTATTGTGGGTGGCTGTCCTTATGGCAGTCTAGCTCCTATTGGGCTCTGAAAATAATTCATGAAATAGTCCGTGGTTACAACTGGTATATGATTATGATTTGTATAGTTCGAAGGGGGTGGGTTGAGCCCTTTCTTAGGTATGGCGAGTTTCAGCGAGGGTTGGATCGAGGTGGCATTGCTTACCTTCGTCCGAGTAGTGTCTGTGATGCGTTGCTCCCTGCGGCTTCAGTGGTGAATGAATGCCGCCATGTTTAATATACTTGCGCATGCGCCTACCAGCCATGGTTGGACTGGCGGCGCATGCGTGAGCGTGTGGTGTCCCAGCGGGTGCTACTGCGCGTGCGCGAAGAGATAGTGTTCTTAGGAGGCAAATTGCGCATGCACGGGTGCGAGTTAGCGATACTGAAGTGTGCACATTTTGATGTTTTTCTGAATGGGCCATGGCCCGGTGGAATGGGGCGGTATTGTTGGAACCTAGGAGGGCAAATTCCAGGGGGATCAGAATGGAAGGGTGTAAGTGGTGGTTTGCTAATTTCTGTTATGAGTGGATAGCTCATTTAAAGTGTGATTGAATAAGTCATTACGGATGGTCAGTCGTGGCTTGCCAAGAAATTTGTCGATGTCTGAAACTGTTATTCGTGTTCGTCGGTCGGGCCAGGGTGTGATGCCCATTGAAGTATATCATGGTGGAGGCAGATTTGGTGGTTGAGAGGGTTTACAGAAAGACATTGAGGTCGTGATCTCTGTTAAGACCATTTTTAACACATCTAAAGTGACAGATAAGTCGCGCTTCTTCTTGTCTGAGTTTCTGGATTCTGTCTCCTCCTCTCGGGCCCAGCCTGACGATTTTCAGTCCGATGAACCTTATTTCACTTTTGTCGTTCATTTGGTGATACTTCTGCCAGTGGTTGGCCAGCGGTAGTTTAGGATCTTGCGAATGTATGCTGTTCATATGTTCCCTTATCCTGATGCGAGCTTCTCGGATGGTGCTGCCAATATATATCTTGTCACATACGCAAATCAAAGCATAGATCACATACTTACTTCTACAATTGATGTGCTCCGTGATTTTAAATATTGGGCAACCTGCGAATTTGGCACAGTTAGTTTGTGTCGCATATTTGCACATTGAGCAAGTTCCGCATTTAGTGAAGCCTATTGGTGTTTGCTTGCTGAGCCAGTCTTGTGCCATGATGTGTTTCTCCGCGAGAAAGGAAGGACTAAGTAGGTTCCTGAGAGTTGGTGCTCTTTTGAACGACATGCTTGGATATGTCTCAAGCTGAGGTTCGATATGTTCATCCATACGGAGTAGCTCCCAGTGTTTGGTCAAGATTTTTTGGAGGGCATGACTGTCTTGGTTGTATCTTGTGACAAATCTAATCTTGGGGTTGCATTCCTGTCTTCTGGGTTTAGGTGTTAACAGTGTAGATCTTGGAATGTGTATAGCTTGTTCTCTTGCCGGTGTCAGGCTTTGGGCGGAATAGCCTCGGCATCTAAATCTGCGATCCAATAGGTCGCATTCTTCTGTGAAGGATTTGTCTGTGTTGCAGTTCCTTCTCGCTCGGATGTATTCACCTTTTGGGATATTTCGTATAACACTGTTCCTGTGGCAACTTTGTGCATGAAGGGTTGAGTTCACTTCCGTTGGTTTACGAAATGTTCTGGTTGTAATTTTGTTGTCTTCAATCATAATCTTGAGATCCAAAAAGTCTATTTGTTCCGAGCTGAAATGGCTAGTTAGTTCAATGCCATAGTTGTTAGTATTGAGGTAATCCATGTATTGGTTTAGTTCATCTTCTGTCCCTTTCCATATCAGGATGATATCATCTATGAAACGAGCCCAGTTGACAATTAGGCTGGTGTATTTGGTTTCCTTCATTGCATGCTCTTGTTCGTAGGTATGCATGAAGCAGTTGGCTAATGCTGGAGCATAGCTGGCTCCCATAGCGATCCCCTTGATTTGCTTGTAGTATTCACCGTTGAAAATAAATATGTTGTTGTTGAGTGAAAATTTCAGGAAGGATTTGGTCATTTGATATTAAGGCAACACGGGTCCGGAGGCTACTGAAAAGCAGTTTACCATGGACTGAGGGTCTGGGCGGTGAAATAATGTCCCATTTTGTTCTCTTTGTCCTATAAGCCATGTATTGTGTGTTCGCACATTTGTGATTCCATGGACTCCACCTACCTCCTTGTTTACTACTTGTCTACTACTTCATATGACTTTAAAAACTCATTAAAAAATGCACATTTTGATAGAATGTTTTTCAATTTCAGGTACTCTTTCTGTGGTTGGTCCTGCCGGCACCCTAGCCATGAAGAACAGAAGTCTACTTGTGGACCACTGCTGCATTTTAAATGAGATTCAGCCGTCACAGGAGGATCAGAAGCAACCGCTTCTTCATAATGCCTGACATGATGTGGGATGTTTGGTTTCTTGGGACAAGAGTGTCCGAAGAAGGGAAGAACATCATCACTACGGGGAGAGAAATACTAAATTGTGAAACCAGATGAAGGCCGGCGTACTGTATGGATGCCCTAACACGTGAAAGATATGCTCCTTTTGATCAGGACGACCACATTTTAAATTTGTTTGCTCTAACAATGTATTTTTTAAATGGCACAAGAGCCACATTTGAAACATTGAAGTGCCCATTGCTATCTTTTTTCAGACACTAACATTCTTGATCTGCAGCCTTTTCTTCCATTAGCTTTTCTCTTAAGTTTACCCTTTGATAGACGTCATGGAAACCATCCAGTTACCAACGCATGTTAATGAAACGGCGCAAGAGCTGTATGACCTTTGTGCAGATAAAAACATGTTAGAGGGATTTGTAGATACGTTGGTAATGGAAGAGAAGGTCGTGGCCCGTAAACCTACAGAATCCTCTGCTCAAATTCGTAAAAAAAGGAAACGTTGTGGACTATGTGCTCCATGCATGAGGAAGGAGGCTTGTGGGAAATGTTACAACTGTGTGAATCGGAGAACTAGCCATCAGATTTGCAAATTGAGAAAATGTGAACAGCTCAAAAAGAAGTCTGGTGCCATTAATGAGATAGAGGTAAGCATATTTAAGGTTTACCCATTTCTGGTGACTTTAAGGTTTGGGTGTATTTGACCGTAAAAAATGTACCCTTTCCAATTTGTTAAAAGGCATCTTGATAGAACTCTTAGATGTGTTGCGTTTTAACTCTTTCTTAGTTTGCAATGGTGGATGAGGTGTCTATTCCACAACCAAGCTCAAATTGCTTGACTGCACTTCAATGGAAAGTGGGTTTCTCTGTGTTTGCCTCTCAGCCCATGTTTAACCTTCATACGTTTATTACAGTTTCCTTTATCCTAGCCAGGTGGTGCATTTTTTGTTGCACATTGAACAACGTCAAAGCTTTTTATAAAACATTTTATAGAATGTTTTTCATTTCAGCTTTATAGACCTAGCCTGTGGGCTTTTAAATTGGTTTTCTGGGCTCATAATTCCTGGTACAGCCTGAGGGCATGGTCTATAAAGCCATTATGCCCCTAAAAAGGGAATTATGCCCCAAGTGGTTGCTGGGAACTGGCTAGCTCCCAGCAACCACTTCCCCACGTGGTGAAGATGGAAGGATAAGAGTTAATGTATTTGGGCTGGATCTGACAGGTGCGGCCCACGAAGACAGCAGACCGCAAGGGAGGAGTGCCCCCAACAAGGTAAGGAGTTGGGGCAGGGGCCAATGATTTCACGTCCTCGGGTCACGTCAGTGAGGTGTGGCCCATGAAGGAGGAGAGCAGAGCTCTTAGGGGCCCTAATCCCCTCCCTCCCCCACCACAAGAAGGTAAGGAGTGGGGTAGGGATTGGGTGATTTATCATGCACAGGCCGCATCTGTGGGGTACAGCCCAGGTGAGGTGCTCTGCGCCACCCCCCTCAGGGCTCTCGCCACAGCAGTCCTTCTGATCACAGGAGGGACTGCTGCGCTGACAGCCATGATGGGAGCGGTCCTGGCAGTAAGTCTTTCAATGTGGCGCTCCACTGCTGAGAGGGAGCAAAGTTAGGGCTCAACCCAAAGTGAGAGAGGGGTTACCTGATGTATCCCCAGTCCAACAGATCAAAAGCTTTGTGGCATCTAGGGAAATAACCGCCATCCTCTCACCCTTTGTAGCAGCGGATTCAATAAGATCGATTGTGCGTCTAATATTCTCTTGGGTGCTTCTACCCGGAATGAAGCCTGTCTGATCTGGGTTTATTAATTGTGGTAGGTCAGTCCTCAACCTAGTAGAGAGTATCTTGGAGAATATTTTTCCGTCATTATTCATCAATGTGATTGGTCTGTAAGAGGCGCACAGCTCCGGGGTCTTTGCCTGGTATAGGGGTGAGAATGGTGAGCGATTCCGCCATGGAGGGGGTGATACTTTTTGTGGTGTGAAATGAGTTCTATAAGGCTGTAAACTGGGGGGGGTGGGATGTGCGAGTAGGTCTTCTAAAATTAGGCTGTAAGGCCATCAGGCCCCGGGGATGCGTTGTTCAGTGTTTTAATTGCTTCTGTAGTTTCCTCCACTCAGATCAGCAACTCTAAAGGGTCTAAATGGGCTTGGGGGGAGGGTTGTTGATTGAGCGTAGATAGTGAGTTACTTTTCCAGGTGCAATAGGTGGTCCCGCCATGATTTCTCTGTGGTGCTCCACCATGATGTCCCTTTTTTCGTTCTCAGTAAATCGCATGTCACCGTCCTCCCCTTTAAGTTTCAAAATGTTATTTCTATTGCTCATCTTTTTTAGTTTGTATTCCAGGATCGGATTAGCTTTGTTCCCGTTAATATAATAGTATTCCTTTGTATATGCCAGGGCCCTGGCTGGTCTATCCGCCAAGTGCATTTCTAGGGCTGTGTTGGCTTTTTTGAGATCCCTCCCTAGTCTCCAGTTCGGAACACTGGAGTCGTGCCACCCTCCTTTGTTCTGCTACTGCTCCAATCAGAGCCCCTTGAATAACCAGCTTCATGGGGTCACAAATAATGGCAATGGGGGAATCCCTAGTTACATTCTTCCTAAAATAGTGAGTGAGGGTCTCGCCCATTCTCTTCTTATAATCCCGTCTAACAGGGTAGAGTCCTGTAGTTTCCAATATTTTGGGGTGGGGAAGGCTGGGGAACCCATGGTCTGAGAGAAGTCTCGTCTGAATTTGTACCCTTTCCAGGCAAGGGAAAAAACACTGGGCATCAAGATCAAGTCTGGTCTCAAAAACCCTCTATGCCCATTTGAGTAGAAGGTGAAGTCAGACGCCCCCGAGTTAGCTAAACGCTAAATGTCCATTGTCTGTTTCCCTAAGAAATCTGGCAAGTCCCAACAAAAGGTGGGGGAGGGTATCTTATCCACTTGTGGATCTGGAACAACGTTGAAGTCACCTCAATTAGAAGGTGGCCTTCTGTGAATGCTAAAATTGTTGGGATTAGATCAAGCAGGAATCTCTCCTGTGCATTATTTGGGCAATAGATAGCTGCTATAGTGAGTGGTTGTTCCAGGAATTGGCCTTTAACAAGAACTAATCTACCTTGGGCATCTCTTTTCTCTGTGATTTGGGTTAAGGGGATGTTTTCACTGAGCAGGATAGCCACTCTCCCTCCCCATCTCCCGATGTGGCGAAGTATGATTTCTTGAACCTTCTAAATTTAATTCGATGTTCATCGGCGTGGAGGAGATGCATCTCCTGTAGGCATACGATGTCGCCTGAGAGTTGACCCAACCTTCGTTCTACTGACCTCCTTTTGCTCGGGAAATTACGTCCCTGAATGTTCATGTAACCATATGAATTTCACGCTCACTGTTAGACCCCATGCTTGTCATTGGCGTGGGAACTTAAGTGTGGCTATACAATCGACTAGGGGCTGCCCGTGTGTATTTGTGTTTACGTTGTGTGTTGTTGTTTTGTTACTGTACAATTCCTGAGTCCTCCTTGGTGTCCATTTCCCCCTTGCCAATCCCCCAAATATCCTGCCCCTCCCCCTCTCTCCTCCCCAACCAAGTATGGGAGCAGCCCATACTTGCAACCAACAGGGTTTTCCGGCCCATTCCACCACCAACCAACTGAGGCCAACAGGGCCTGATGCAAAACTAAATGGCTTAACTCCCAAGTGTAGGGGCAGTAAGCACCTAAGTTGCAGGCTCGATGTATCTCGTCCTTTTACCTTAGGGACCCAGACATGGGGCAGGGCTTTTTACCCCCACTGTTTTCCACTACGGAATATACCTACCCTATGGGTGGCGTTGCTGCAGTTTGGAAATTCTCCATCCTGTCTAATTCTTTTTGCTGCTTCGAAGTGATTTTTGACAAGTGCGAGCCCTAAGGTGGATCTAAGTGTATGTTCTCTTCATCCTTCAGTCCGGGTTCTTGTTTTTTTTTCCAGGGAGGACCCCGAATGCGACGTCTTCGATTGACTCTCGTCCAAGCGCCCGCAGTTCGTTTTTCTGTCTGTTCTTGCAAGGTTGATTCTCTTTCTGAGTCTCTGCTGTCTGCTCCCACAAAAACTTCTACACTTCCTTTAGGGTGTATTTGTCTCTGATTACCATCCAGGTGAAGTTAAACGAAGTTGGAAAACCCCTAAGGTATGGAACCTTCCTTTCTCGCAGCCACTCGGTAAGATGTCTCAGTGCCTTTCTCCTTACGAGGCTGGCGTTCGCAAGGTATTGATATATTTGTATGATCGCTCCTCTGAATTGGATTTGTTTGTAGTTCCTGGCTTCTCGCATTATTTCCTCCTTTATCCTAAAGAGGTGTATCCTCGCTAACACACCAGGAGGGTTGGAGAATGTTTGCTGCACCCTGGTGCTGTGAACTCTATCTATTTCAAGCGGGCCTCATCCTGTAGCGTAATTATGAATCTGAATAGGCCCTTCGCATAGTTCTCCAAATCAGCGTCAGTGACTGAGGTAGGGATTCCCCTAAGGCATATGTTATTTAATCTTGAACGGTTTTCGGCATCCTCTTGTTTAGCTTCAAGAGCCTCACACCTGGCTTGTAGGCGGCAATCCTGTTCCCAGTCTCCTCAATTTCAAATGCGTGCTCGCAGAGGTTGTTCTCGACATCCGCTGTCCTGCTTTCGACTGCTGCCAGTCGCTTGTCCAGGGTGGGTATTTTGCTCATGACTCCCTCAGTCCTTTTTTGAAATTCCTTCGTCATGGCTGCTAGCAGGTCCTGCAGGTCTGATTTTGTTACTGTTTGGGTGAGTGAGGAGCTGCTTCCTGTATTGGATGGTGTTGCAAGCTGTGCCTCCACTTGATCCACGTTTCTTCCTTTTTCAGGGTTGGGCTGGTTCATTAGTGTAGAAAGATCCATCTGCTTCGTGCTTTTCCCGGTCTTTGCCATGTTTCACCCTGATTTCACTGGGTATCAGAACTTCCTTGCCAATCCCCCTTTGATCACTGTATTTAGGTATCCCCTCTCTGGCTTTCGAGTGTGCCCTCTGGTGCAAGATCTTAGAAACGGAACCTGAGTACTGGGGGTCTCTGTCCACACACCTGTGTCAGTAACTTATTAGAGGGCTTCTGTTAGCTGGCTGTGTATGGGGCCTCTGTACTTGCGAAAGCTCCAGTTAAGATGAGGAGCCCTGCTGTTCAGCCCTCAACGAAGGTTGCAGGACTAGGTGGGTGGTACTCGCAGGTGGGGGCGCTTTGCCCATTGTTCTGGGAGAGTCCAGTGCAGTTCGGGTAGGAGACTGCTGATTGCGGGCCCAGTGTTCCTTTGGAGTAAGCCGGTCACCCCAACTGCTGCAGCCTCATTGGAATAAGAATAGTCATGTTACAGTGCGGAGCTGTCGCTGGCTCCGGTACTTGTCCCACTATTCAGGAATGGAACTGGTTGGCGTGAGCCTCGCACCCTTCTTGTAAATAGTGCAGTTCAGGTGAATTGAGTCACGGGGAGGACATAGTAGCTTCCTCAAGGCACTTCAGTATCCCCCCACGCATAAGCCGACCAGGTGTGTGGATATGTTTGTTTCAGTGCATGATTGGCAATTGACAGATGCTTGCTAAGTTGTAAATCCCTCCCCCCCCCCCCCAAAACTCTTTATTGGCAGTTTTCAACAGTAACACATTCCAACTGGAACACCCCCCCGTTCCCCTACCTGCCCCCCCCCCCCCCCTCGATCTGGGTAAATTGCCTTTTGCAGGCAGATTCCCTTCTGCATCCCTCCTTGCTTAGGATTGACTGTAAAGCTCCTTCAAATATCCCCTTCCCCTGTGTGGTCAATTATTCCCAAGATGCCCATGGACCTGGGGCACCACGCTTCCCGAGCACCTTCCCTCAGGTATCTCAGTAGACCTGTCCAGTCAGTGCTGAACATTTTGTAGTCCCCTTGTATGGAGTAGGTGAGCCACTCCATGGCAACAATGTTCCAGATCTTGTCTATCCATTTGTGGTCCTGTGGAGGGTCCCTTGACTTCGATTTGCGTGTCAGTACTAGAGCCGCCGCCTTCATCATTACCACATAGAGCTTGCGGACCGGCTTTGATTTGGGTTGCTCAAGTGTGCCATTGAGGCCTATTATTGCGAGTCCCTTGTTCCCCTTGAATTTTAAATCTAGGACCTGCTCCATTGCTTCTTGTATACCTACCCAGTACTGATCTATCTTGGGGCACTCCCACCAGATGTGACTCCATGTACACTCACCTCCACACTCCCTCCAGCACCACTGGGAGGTCCCTGGATACATTCTGTGTAACCTTGTTGGTGTCAGGTGCCACTGAAACATTAATTTTAGCCATATCTCTCGAATCTGGAGGGATCTCGTTCGTTTGGGAATGTGTTTCCACAGTTTTACCCACTCCGTCTCCTCTATTGTGCACCCAGTGGAAGTCTCCCACCTTTTAATGTATGATCGCGGGGGAAGGCCTAGTTTCATGTGTGCATATGGTTGCTACCACTAGTCTGTCGCATTGGCTACTCCACCACTCCATGAAACAAGCAGGGACTCGCCAACTAATCCTATTAGAAAAGTACCTAAACAGGGACCCTGGTGACAGACGAGTGCTCATTGTGTTACTGGTCTGTCCTACTCATCATGTGCGGGATCCTTCCCCATGTCTGTAAACCAGTCTGTCGTGGGCCCCCCCACCCCCCGGCTTGGTCTGTTTCCTCGCCCATATCTTTGCTAGTGGTCCTTTCTGTGTCTTCTTGGGGTTCCTGGGGGCCGACCGGGAGTCTTTATTTCTATTTTTAGACATTGTGCAGAGTGGTGGTGCGCCTGGAGTGCAGGGTTTATCTGGCCTGCACTGTGACTTTGCCGAGGCCAACCTTGGAGTGCATGGTATGTTGCTCTGGGTTCGTCAGTGTGTTAGGTGATCCCTCCTACTTGGTTCTGTCTCCCCTCGCCCGTCTTTCTTTTAGAGGCTGGAGTGGTCTGCTTGAGACCAATCACCTTGTGGGTTCCCTGGCCGTTCCAGCCGGATTAGTTTGTACTGGGTTGTTGCCTTAAGCACTGGATCGCGCCTCTGTTAGTTACCGGGGCAGGGACATGTAGGTAGGTCCCAGTGATCGGTGTATGGTGTATCTTTGATTAGGAGACTTGGCTGATTCGAGGGTTGGCTGACCCTTCGTGTGCCCTTGGTGTTTGCGGCCAGTCTTTCTTGCGCTTAGATGGGCCGGGTCTCTGTAGGCCTCCTGGGTGCCCCACAACCCTTGCTGCGTTCCTCCCTCGGGGAGATTCTAACGTGCTTTGGGCTCAGCTCAGTGTGGGCTCTCCCTCTGTTGTGCGGTCTCTGCGGGTTAGATCGGGTCTCTGGGTGGGGATTTCTCCCCTATTCCTGGTTGGATTTCTGCTATTAGAGGAACCGCTGCTATCCTTGCGTATTTTCTGTTTCCCCTCTTTGTCTGCCAGTGTTGGGGGACCGCCTGTGTCTCTCTAGTCCTGTTCCCCCTCTGCGTTGTATATGACCAATCTCACAGGGTTTAGGGGGTTCTGGTCCCAGTGTGTGATTTTCGCCTGGAAGATCGGGAGGCCTGAGGTGGGGGGTGGGGGAGTAGCATCGGGAAAGGCGAGTGGGTGCTCCTCACTTACTTGTCTGTATGCCTCCTCGAGAGGGTCTGCCTTCCGTTGGCCTTGAGGTCTTGGTGGTTCAATGTTGGATCGAAGGGATTCCGGAGCAACCAGCCTCTCGTCCGCTGTTGGTATTGGGAGCAGCCGTCCCCTGGTCATCCGAGGCGCTTCTGCTCCAGTGACTTCTGGCCGTTAACAGCGTAGTGGGGGACTGGGGCCTGCTGCCGATCCCTGGGTGTAGCTGAGCTCCTTCCCTTTGTGGGTGGCCGCTTGGCAATCCGGCTAAATTGGATGGGGTACTGCGCTTGGTACTGGTCCCGCCCTTTGGTCCACTCTTTTGGTCCATTGTGCGAGTCCGCAGGGACCTTCAAATTGTTGGGATTAGGGTGCCGGGTAGTTCTGGTATTTTCCCACCCATTCACGCTGGGGGGAGCCCTGCTTTCTCTGTGCCATTTCTCTGTAACATTTCCCGTCAGTGCTTGTGTGTGCATTGAGGGGGAGTCTCTGTTCCGATGTCAGGAAGCGAGGGAGCGACTGCTCGGTGTGTTAGTGCATCTGGGGTCGCTCTAGGTGGACGAGCAGAGTCCTGTCGCACCCGCCAAGATGAGTGGGCCGTCTATTTTCCAGAGGGCGTTGGTTGTCGGTGCTGAGTCCCCTGTCGTCCGGAGTGTCGACTGGGCGGGTACCCTCGTTGGCGTGGAGAGGAAGTTGGATCTTGTGAGGATCCCTCCCACGGGTTCTCCTGGGTGACTTATATTGGGCAGGCTGGTGCCGCACTCTTCCTCTGATAGTGCCCAGCGGGGTCGTGCCGTGGCGCTTTCCCCCCTAGATTTGCCTGCTGAGGCGCGGAGGCTCGTCACTGCGGTCTGCACTCTCAATGGGTTCAACCTCACTGCGGGCTCGATCGGGTGCTTCCCTGGTCTCCCTGCGCTCTCCGGTGTCTATTTCAGCAACTTCTGATGCCTGGGGAGGGCTTAATTGCCAAGTTCGCCTACTTGTGTGGCCTCGCGGGTTGGGAGCGCAGTGGACGTGGTGTTCACTAGCGCATGGCCATTTTGGAATCCCCTCAGTTGTAAATCTTAAACCAGCTTTCAGGGGGTGGAGATGGAGAATCTCGCTGTCAGCCACCTTCGAATCCCAACTTGGTTCTCTTCATAAGATTCTGTTGTGCAGTTGTACCCCCCCCCGTCAGTCCTGTTTCACACCCACCCTGTGGGGTGAGGGGGGAGGGTAGGCCGGGAGCCGGGTTGCCGCACCTGGGGTCGTGCCACTTACCTTGTGTGACCGGTGCTGTCGGGCGGGAGGGATGCAGTGGCTGGGTAGAGCGCTGGAGAGATCCCCTACTTCCCCCGTGCGCGGCCCTGTGCCTCAGGTTTAAGAGACTTCCAACGTCGCCGTTCAAACTGTTTAACGTCGCTCCTCAGTTGCGACTTATTGTTTTGCTTGGGTGCAGACTACTTTGAACCCCAGCCCGAACTGAAGCTGTGCTCCGCTTGGACTCTACTGAGCGGGATCCAATCTGCCGTCGCAGCCGCCAGAGACCCTCCGCTCGCTAGGACGCCCTGATCCCATCCAGGTACACAGAGTGCTTGGGCTATGAACGGTGAGTTCTCCGCTTATTGGGAGTTTGTGGGAGTCCTTTCAGCTTTGTTGCAGCAGTCCGGTATGCGCAGAGAGCGCGGGCTCCATTTCCCCCAGCCGCGGCTCCTCCCTGTGCGCTCTCCCTGAAGCTCCAGGACGGAGCAGCTGCCATTTTCCTCCCTCTGCAGTCGCCAGCAGAGTTACTTCGTTGGGGCTGAAGATAGGGTGGATGTACCCTGCATTTTCGGAAATTCGGTGCCCTGTCCCTTCCTCACTCCCTACGTTGTTTGAAGGTCTTCTACATGGAGCTATGCCGGTGAAAATGCCGTCGGTGGCTGAGAAGAAGCGGGAGCTTCTAAGGCGCCATGTCACTAGCCTCAGCGCCAAGCCAGAAAAGGTCTTTTGAGATTAGTAGATAAGTGAGATTTACATGTCATTTGGCAGGATCATAACGAGGAGGGTAGAATGGTGCATGGTACGTCTTACCGTTATCCTTGTCAGTAGAGGTTTATTTGGGGGTGTTTGTAATGCTGAGATTGGTGATGTCATTTCAGATCATGCTCTTATTATGTTGGTGTTGGATGAGTCTGCAGGTGGTTTGAGGTCTAGGAAACAATGGCGTTTGACTATACAGCTGCTCTCTGATTTAGAATTTGTCAAGCATATATAAACAGAAATAGCGCTGTTTATATTCAGTTGACTCCATATCAGTAATTTAAGATACATTGAAGGCAACATTGTGTGGTAAAATTATTAGTTTTTGCTTCATACATGAAGCACCAAAGAGGGAAGGTTATGGTCAAACTAGAGGACGAGTATAAAGCAAGTGAGGTACGCTATTGTAGTTCCCCAATTAAGGAGAATATGTTGGCTTTGTCCCATGCAAACCAGCCTTGGATTGTGAACTTCATCACATCTATTATACTACCGGCAAGCTTCCTGGGAACGGGGAGAGAAGTCTGGAGCCTTGTTGGCAACCCGTATACAGCAGAAGGAGAATAACAAACCGGTGCTTTTTATTGTGGATAAGGGATGAATAATAAGGAGAAAAAATGAGGACATTTGGGAAGAATTTTGACAATATTATGCCTTCTTATACAAGGGTGATGAAACTATTTCTGAGTTGGAAATTAATAATTATCTCTGTTCATTGGATATGCCAAGTCTGAATGAGCAAGAAAGATTAGATCTCAATGCGCCAATAACAGCAGAGGAAATTGAAATTTCAATGAATACATTGGCGAATGGTAAATGTCCTGGCCTTGATGGATTTCCAATATTTTTGTAAAACTTTTAGTCAAATCCTGTCACCTTTTCTTGCACAATTATATGCAGATATTTTGCATAATGAGGCGGCACTGAGTCAATGCAGACTGAATTAATAACGGTAATTTTCCAAAACCACGTAAAAAGCCCCCGCTATGTGACAACTATCGGCCTATTTTGCTTTTGAATGTTGATGTAAAGCTTTTAGCAAATATATTTGCTAGGAGATTGAATGGCTTGCTTCCGAAACTGGTTCATAAAAATCAGACAGGTTTTGTAAGTGGAAGAAATAGTAATGATAACTTAAGGGAATTTCTTGATGTTGTTTACCTAAAGAGACCTTCTGCAGAAGCATATGCGGCCGCCTGTATAGATGCAGAAAAGGCTTTTGACAGGGTAAGTTGTTGTTTTTTACGTCAAGTCTTGCTTAAAGTAAATTGTGGACCGCATATCGTTAGACTTTTTAGGGCCTTATATGGTGGTGCAAAGGCAGCTGTGGCTGTTGGCTTGTCGTTCAGAGTGTTTCTGGATTCTAAAAGGGACACTGCAGGGCTGCCCCTTGTCTCCACTGCTGTTTGATTTATTCATTGAACCTCTTGCCATTATGCTCAGAAATCATCCAGGTATAATGGGTATTCCATTTGGGGACTATGTCTCAAAAGTCCTTTTTATATGCAGATGATCCCTTGGTCCTAATCTCAGATCCAGAGCGCTCATACCTAGAACTTCTATCGACATTAGAGGAATTTGGTAACTTCTCTAATTATAAAGTAAATTTCACAAAGACTCTATTTTTCCAATTTCTCTCATGTCATAGGGGGTTATTGATGTGGACCGAGAAGTGTGGGCTGACTCAGGTCTCAAGTATTTGGGTATTCATGTCAATAGAGTTGAGTCTCTGCTTGTAAATAATATTCACCTGAAAATTGCAGAAATAAATACTCTGCTGTAAACTTGAGAAATTAAAATTGACCCTATGGGGTAAAGTTAACGTAGTGAAGATTTCCTTACTCCCATAACTATTCTATGTATTTAGTATGCTCCCTCTACCACTTTCAAATAATCTACTATTGAGTATTAATAAGTCCTTGAATAGATTTGTGGGGGGGTGGGGAGGAGGTTGTGCCCGAATCCCGAAGGATGTCCTTCAGAGACCAGTGCAGCTAGGTGGTTTTGGTTATCGGGACATCAAACGTTACCACACTGAATTTACTTTGTGTACAGCGCATCATTTGTTGAAGGCTGACCAAATTAACTGCACAGGCTGGATTAAAATTGAGAAGGGTTCTGTTTCGCCCACACCCCTAGATCTTTTGTTCGTGGACAAAAGGTTGCTGGTTGGTACGACTCCACGTTTTTATAAAGCATGTTGTGAAAGAATGGCGTAAATGTAATGAGATTCGAGATGAGACATATCTTCTGGGTGCAGTCTCAACCCCAGCTGTGAAACAGGGTAACTATGCTTTATCGTGGATTTCATGGCAAAAAGCCGGTATTTGCAGAATAGGTCAGGTCCATGATGGTCAGAATATGGTTGACTTTGAGTTCTTTCGCTTTAAATATAAGCTGAGGGCAATTGAAATCGGTAGTTATAATATTCTGGGGGAACTGTTCGCTGTAATTTTTTCACCAATGAATGATTGTGAAGAGGTGCCGGCAGCGGACTTGGGAAAGGCCGCCAATTCGCACACATCGGACGAGCACGGCGAGCCTGACAGGAGAACGCTACGGCGGGGTTAGCTACCCACCTTCTGGAGTCGCCAACCCGGACTGGGAAGGGGGCGGGAACCTTGTCAGGAAGCAGTCCACGGCGGCTGCGGCCCGCGGCCGAGGAGGAGTAAGAACCCCGACATCAGGGACCACCCATATGGCCCCAAGTCCCGGCACCGCATGAATTGGGCTGATGGAAGCGCTTTAGGAACAATCCCCATGCTGCAGGGGCAGGCGAAACTGACAGCAGGGAAACCCGGTCTTAAGGGAGGCGGGACCAAACCTTCCCAACCAATAACAGACGAGCTAGGCAAGACGTCTGCTCATTGGTGGGGTTTTGAAACCAGTAAAGTATAAAAAAAGCCCGCCTTTCCTAAACAATGCTGTCTGTTATATTCACAGGACGCCGAGAAGGAGCACGCAGGTAACCCCGAGTGGTGGGCCTATCCAGATAACTTGAGTTAGAGGACAACAGCCTTATCCCAAAGGCAATTGGGGAAGGAAAACCCCACGGTGAAGCAACCGCCAGAACTTTCAGTTTATTATTGGTTTACTACACCTTTAAGTTATTGACTATCTTGATCAACCATACGGCAATAATAAAGATTATTGCAGCACTTGTCTTGTCACCAGTCTTTCATTTCCACAATGATACATTGCACGCTCCGCCTGCAATTTTTCTCCTCTCCAAGACCGTGCCTCTATCTGCATCTACCTTAGACGGGAGCACTCAACAAGAGAGTGGGAGGGCTCCGACCCCATTACCCCTTACATTACAAGAACAGAGGGGCAACATCGATTTCCACTACATCCCGCACAATACGGCGAAGTACCAACAACCAAAAATGCCACCTCCCACTCAACAATCGGACCCAAAGAAGAAACCACCGCTGATCTTCATCCGAGTAGCAGCACAGCAGAAACACCAAGACTAATCAGCCCTGTTATCAACTTACTAGACCGCTTCAATGAAGAAGCAGCTGTCGCCGTTCTTCACCCTACCGACATCAATGCAGAAACTTCACGAACAGACATATACAGCCAATTACATAGCCGGCAGGCGGAGCCGGCCACTGCACAAAGGCCTGCACCAAGGCTACTCGCCTGTCCCTGCCTGTCCACGCCTTCCCAGCCGTCGGCCGGTCATTCTGCCCGGAAATATCATCACAAGGTACATTTCCTGAGAAACGCTTCATATTCCATGGCTGCCCTTGCACCTTATATGCACAGCACCATTCTTGCATAGTAAGTCATAATTTCAATCGCTTTGAAACTGGATTGTGTCCACCACTATGTACTAGTGCCTCCGCTCACACTCATCTGCTCGTGCCATTCCGTCCCTCATGCCTGCATCACGCTGACCTAGTACGCACGAATGCCCTCCTGTCTCAGCCCGCACTGAAAATGACTCTAACAACTAACTTGGTGATTGTTCTAGCTATAAGCCATATTGCCAGTCTGCACAAAATTCGAATCTAGCTGTTACCTGAGCTTGCTTGCTGATTGTTCCATATATTAGCCTTTTGCCAGTCTGCACAAAATCTGAATCTAGCTGTTGTACTGCCTAGACCTAGCACGTATGAATGCATTCCTGTCTTAACCTGCCTGCACCGATAATGATTCTAACCAACTTGGTGATTGTCCTAGCTACAAGCCATATTGACTGCTTGGATCAAATCTGTATTTAGACGGCTGCGCTTTGCCAAATCACACCATACTATACCAGCTAAGTTAAATCCCATAGACTTAAGTTGCACCTAACCGCTTGTAACTGCCCTGGGGGCCTACATGTACGAGTTCAGCTAAAAACACCCACCATCTATCCGGCATCACGTCCCAACATTGCATCTGAACTATGCCAGCCTGGCTCTTCCTCATCATGTTCCCCTTCTGTGTTATGCCCAATTGCACACCATGTAGTAGAAACAGCTACATCCCACTTAGTAATGGTCTAGCCAAGCTTGGCTGCCCTAGACACTACCCCATCCCCTGCCCCACACCCTTCCTACCTACCATGCCTCCTTTCCCCCATAGCGCCCCCACAGACCATACCGTTAAAATTAGCGGTCCTCTAGGTAACCCGCCACCTAACCCTGCTGACCTCACCAAAGACGCCCACTCTGACACCAACCAAAACTTATCCAAAATACCAGAACATCGCCCTAGAGCCTACCCTAACCTCACTACCTGCAACAAAAGACTAGTTTGCAGACTTCCCACCCTACCTAGCAAAATGCCCACTACTCCTATAAGGAAAGTTACCAAGAAAAATTACTAGTGCCAACACTGTGCCACTCAAAGCCTTACTTCATGTCAGATCCCTGGTTGTTCAACCCACCGAAATCGCCGACATAAGTTCAGCAGATCTGGACTTCCTTGCCACCACAGAAACCTGTCTTCATGCTGCAGCAGGCCCCTATCTAACTCTTGCGGTTCCTGACAAATACTCCATTCTCAGGGCCGACAGACCCAATGCTCGCGGAGGAGGTGTAGCACTTATATTCAAATCCTCGCTTGACATTAGATCTGTTACCTCCCTTCTACTAAATTCATGCGAACAACTCTCCATCAAAATTCAAACTACTCCTAAGAACACTATCACCTTGGAACTCATATACAGACCCCCTCGCCCCATAGGTACATTCGAGGAAGATATAACCTAACTCATAGCAGAGAAATCTAAACCTCTCTCTCTCAAAATATCATTCTAGGTGACTTTAACCTGGGATACAATGATCCGCACGACATTCCTGCATCCTCCCTTGCCAATGCCCTCTGTGAACACAACTATACCCAACTTAACACTCTACCTACACATCCGAAAGGCAGAACCCTAGACTGGCTTGCTGCCCACAACTGCAACATCATCTGCAAGGACCCCCAACTACTTATATGGACCGACCACCTCTTACTATTATTTGACATCAGCACGAATAACCCACTCAATACACAGTGCCCCCCTGCATCAGCATGTCTGACTAGAAATAAGCGCAACATTACCGCGGAAGCCCTCATTCCACTCGTTCTACCCACCCTAAATAGGATACCCGACACATCGGACCTCAACCTACTAGTAGACACCTACAACAACGCCATGACTAAAGCTATTGACACCGTTGTCCCACTAAAATTACGTGAAGGTAAACCCAGAGCCCATCTTAACTCGTGGTACACACCTGAACTTAAAATACTAAGAAACAAGAAAACCAAATTGGAAACCCTTTGGAAAACGAATCCATCAGAGGAACTTAAAACTAATCTCATAAATGCATCCTCCCACTATAAAAAAAGAAATAATCTGCACTAAAAAGGAAGCTTACAATGTAAGAATAAGTAACGCAAGCTCCAGTGCTAAAGAACTATTCACCATCTTGAAGGAGCTAGAAAATCCCAATCCACTGACGGACACATCTGTGAAGGACCAACTATGGTGCACAAGCATCCAAGATGCCCTCGCGAACAAAATCACTGGCCTACAAACGAAAATTGAAAACAAAGATTACAACGCTCTAGTAATAACTCCCTCCCCCCCCCCCCCCCCACCCCTAGCTTACCCACTACCTCTAACACTAACCTTGGTTTCACCTTCAGAAAGGTAACTGCACTAGAAGTGCAAAAAATTATAACCTCTCTCAAACCGTCAAACTGCAAACGGGACAGCTGCCCCGCACAGATCATAAAAGATGCAGCAAGAGACCTCTCCCCATTCATTTCCAAGCTTATAAACGCCTCATTCTCCACTAACTCAGTACACAACAATCTGAAACAGTTGTGGGTCATCCCACTTCTGAAAAAACAGACCCTAGACCCAGCCATTCGCACCAATTACAGGCCTATTATCACCATTCCCTTCCTGCTATAAATCCTCGACAGAGTTGCCTACTTGCAAATCCAGAATTACTTGGAGTCCAACCAGCTACTTGGACTTCATCCGTCTGGCTTTCGACCTCAACATGGAACAGAAACTGCCCTTGTTGATCTCAAAAGTCAGATTGATGACATTAAAGATAAGGGCAAGGCTGCCATCCTACTCCTCCTAGATCTCTCAGCAGCCTTCGACCTGGTCGACCATGAAATACTCTGTAATCACCTTTCTTCTGCCAGCCATTTCTCCTCTTCTGCTGTCACGTGGATACAGTCCTTCTTGGCCAACAGAACCATGAGGGTTTTCTCCCCGCTAGCAGCAGCAGACCCCATCCCCATCACTTGTGGTGTCCCACAAGGCTCATGTGTTTCCCCCACCCTTTACAATATCTTTACAAAGCCTCTCTTTGATAAATTGGATCGTCTGGGTGTCACCTACACAAGCTACGCGGATGACATCCAGATACTCCTCACCATCTCCGGCAATTACAATACTGATGTTACCAGGATCAATGAAATCTTCTCCGTCATTCAGGCATGGATGGCCACACACGGCCTCTGCCTGAATGACGAGAAGACTGAACTGCTCATCGTCGGTTCACCTAACAACCTACAAAAGCTGAGCCCCAACTATTCCAATATCATCATCGATGGCAACACCATACCTGTTGCCAAAAAATGTGAAAACACTTGGCTTTGAGCTCCATGCCAATATAAATCTCACTAAACAAGTGAACTCGACCGCCTCAGCCACCGCTTATACAGGAAAACTAATCAGAGCCTGCAGACCATTTCTCTCCACTAATAGCTGCCTCACGCTAGCTAGAGCTCTCATACAATCTAAGTTAGACTACTGCAACAGCCTTTACCTAGGTGCCAACCAAGCGATAATTAGCAAACTCCAAGTCCTTCAAAATAATGCGCTATGTGCAGCATTAAATATTCCTAGACGCGAGCACATCTCTGCCACCAGAATCGCCTGCAAATGGCTCACCATTCAACAAAAAATGTATCTAAAAACCCTTTGCCTCACCTATAAAGCCCTCAACCAACTAGCTCCCCCCTTACCAACAAATTCACCATGGAACCTTCCATCAGAACTACCAGATCCTCCAACACCCTTTGTCTCACGGTGCCCAGATTATTTTCCAAAAGAGCCGGAGGCTCGAGCTTCACTGTCCTCGCCTCCCAACTCTGGAATGCCTTGCCACTGAACATCAAATCGTCCAAATCCCCCTAGTCGTTCAGGAAACTGGCCATTGAGTGGTTACTGGCAAAAAAAGTCAACCTCTAAGCTAGACCTAGCTACATCTAGTATATATTGTACATGCCTCATTTAGGCCATTCCCGGTTGTATTTACCTCCACTGTCTGTATATTTTGTATATAACCTTTGCTAAAGTATCACTGCTAATTACCTTGTACTGTGCCTTGTAACTTGTACTAAGCGCCCTCTTACTCCCGGGTCCGGAGCGCTATATAAATAAACAAACGAACAAACAAACAATTACAAACTCGAACAACAAATAACCTCAAAACAAAATCTCACCCAGAGAATCCACTGTAACCTAATAAACGCAAGGTCAATGTCCAAACACGCAACGGAAATATACGACCTCCTGTCAGAAGGAGGCATAGACATCCTATTTGTAACCGAAACATGGCTAGACGACAACTACAAGATCACCCTCAACAACTGCCTGCCTGAAGACTTCAAATGCATCCAAACAAACAGAAAATCCAAAAGAGGGGGGGGGGGGGACTAGCGATCATCCACAAGGAACAACTGCCCATCAAAATGGAAGACCCACTAAACATCGATAAATGCGAATCCTTAATACTACGACTTTCAGTAAACCCCAAAACCAACCTGAAATTCATACTGATATACAGACCACCAACCTACGATGGACTTTCATAGACGCTTTCACAGAAGCAATCACTACCCTAGCCATCAAGTACAATCCATCTGATCATCCTCGGAGATTTCAACATCTGCTTCGACGAAGAAACCACAACCACACAAAAATCCCTAACCGCCCAACTAGCAGCCATGAACCTACAACAACCAGTCAAAGGAGCAACCCACTCAGCAGGGCACACACTTGACGCAATCTTCGCCAACAAGGATCTCATCACCACGGCACCCCCAATTCAAATACTTTGGAGCGACCACCTCATTATTACGTTCATAATCACAACGGCCGCTCCAACAAAAAAGCAACAAGAAAAACAACCCATCATGATGAAAAGAAATTGGAGAACCATAAAAAACTCCAACCTAACCGAGCTCCTAGAACTCAGCAAACCACAAGCATCAACCATGGAAGAAGCAGACCTAGACAAAAAAGCTGCCCTACTTCATACCTGGATCGCAACAACCCTTGACGACATCGCCAAAGAAAATCCCTTCACCCAATCACGCAAGAAAACTACAGCAAAATGGTTCACCCCGCTACTCAAAGCCATGAAAAGAAAAAATCGAAAACTAGAATCTGAATGGAGGACCAACAACACCACCGCAAACAAATTGAAATTCCTACAACAGATCTACGCATATAAAAAGGAAATACAAAAAGCGAAGAGGAAACATTACGACATCCGAATCTTCAGAGCACCAAATGCTGAAAAAGAACTATTCAAAATCATAAATGAAATAAAAAACCCACCGGCCTGCAACAAGACGCCAATCCCATCGACGAAACTCTGCGAGGACCTTGGAGACCACTTCAAAAACAAAATAACCTCCATCCAACACACCATACAAAACAGACCAAGCGTTCACAGCTCAAACCCCACCGACACAGACGAGGAACATGCAAACAAGCTCCGAAACTTCCCAGAGTTATCAGTTGAGGCTTTCGTCAAACTGCTAAACCAAAGCAACAAATCGGGCTCTCCTGAAGACCCTTGCCCCCGAGACATATACAAAACAATTCTCAAACAAGGAACCCCCATGGAATACCACAGGAACCTCCTCAATCTCTGAATCTCAACAGGTAAAGTACTGCAGGCCTACAAATCAGCTAACATCAAGCCGCTAGTCAGACACAACAGGAAACGTAGAGGACTTATCTAACTACAGACCCATCTCCAACATACCCTACATAGCCAAACTGCTAGAAATGTACATCTACCAAATAACCCAAGAATTCATAGAAGAGCATTGCCTACTAGACCAGGCACAAGTTGGCTTCAGACCTATCAGAGGAACAGAATCGGCTCTCCTCTCAATATGGGACGGCCTAAAAACAAACGCAGACTCAGACAACAGCACCGCCTTGATTCTCCTTGATCTGTGTTAGGGAGAATTCTCTCTTTAGGCTGAATTTCCTAACCTAGTGAGTCCCCCAGCAGCTTTGCTGGATTTGTGGAGTTTGTTTTTTTTCTCCTGCCAAGAGTGAGACTCTCTTTCTCCCACTCTTGGACATGATTTATGGTGTTCCTTTGACTGTTAATGTGTTTTAAGGGCTATGGGGTCCTTTACTCCATAGGGTCTCATGTGTTTTTACTATGTGTGTTACACAGCACCCTCCGTGAGGTGACACAGGGGTGTCATAGTGACACCCCACCATAGACTCCATACCCTGGGACTGACTGACTGTCTCCCAGGGCATGTAAAGTCACCATTGGCTTTACTAGTCCCAAATTATGAACAGAAACCAGTACAAACCATCATATTGTGGACGTACTGGTCGGGGCAATTCGATTGCCCCGGGGTCTGTTAGTCGAGGGGGCACGTCTCCGTCCCCCCTGATCGAGTTTTGGCTGGTGGCAGTGGATACTACTTTTTATATTCGACCGCGAATATATCCCTATGGGATTTTCCCATTGTTCGAGGCTACTGACTTTAATTATTTAATTCTCATAGCCTCGAACATACCGCCGGTTTATTTATTTAATATTAATTCGCCGGTTGGTATTTTTTGCCAGGACTCGATTCTAAAATGGTGTTTGTGTTCTCTTCTGTGACTCCAACCCAAGACGAGCCCTTTGTTCCACTTTTTGGCGGGCTTCTCCACAGAAGCCTCCAAAAGTGGTGCCACTCTGTCTGGGTACCACAGGGGGTGCGGGAGGGGGTTTAGGCACCCTGGACTCAGTGACCTTGGTAACTCAAATCGCACTCTTGTGTGATTGGCCCCAGTGGTGAGCCGGCCGGCTCACCACTTAGCATGTTTGATTGACAGCTAGGCTGAGTGAATGGGGGTGTGCTGCATAAAAGCAGGGCTTTGGAGACTGGAACTTCAGAAGTCGCCACAGGACCTGAGAATTCGACGAGGGAGAAGCTGAGCCGACCTACCACGACGACACCACCGGTGGAGCCCTGCGGAACCGACTCGCCACTTCCCGACGACAGAGAAGATCTCCCGGCTGGAGAGGCTTCTTCCCCTGACTGGTGGGCACAACCAGTTTACCTTCTTTTCCTCGCATCCCAGGACGTCTTGTGGTCGAATTGCCCGTGCCAAGCACCCCGGCAACCGGATAGCCACTTACCACTGGACCGCAAATAAAAGGACCGCTCCTTTTACCTGAGAACTCCGCAGCTGGTTTCTTCCCTGGCAGTGCAACGGATTCCTGTCTTCCTCCCCGACGAGATCCTCTCTTCCCCCCAGACGAAGCACCGACTTGCATCCGCTGCCAGGAACAACTGCCTCCGCTGGAGTATTCTCACCACTTTAAGGTACCGTGTCCGCCAGGCCTCCCTTTCTAAAGATTGCTACAAGGTAATAATAATCCCTTAACCTTCTGGACTGGGCTGGCCGCCTTGACCATCTAAGTGGTCCCTTTCTTTGGTCCAACTCTTTCTGAACATTTTCAAGACTTTTGTGCACTTCAACCGTGTGACCTTGGCCACATTTCGTTCTAATCCTCTTAAAGTGGATCCGGCCTTCTGAACGCTAACTTCACGGTTTTACTTTGCCTTCCTCTCTTGTTGTGTTCTTGTGAAAGTGTTGGGATCTGTTTCAAATTATACTCTGCTTTTCTTTCCATTTTTAAAACTAATTATTAGAGTGCCATCTGCGTTAAGCGCTCACCGCTGTCTGAATAATAAGTGGGGGTTTACTTAAGACTTGTCTAAATATTCTTTTTAAGGGAGTGTATATCTTTTAGTGACCGTGTTTTTGAACTGCTTAACCTTAGTGCCTGTGTGTTTTAGTAGATGTGGTTTTAAATAAATAATTATATCTCTTTTACACCAAGCTCTGGACAGTGTTTCCTTGTTCTACTGTGTTCTTTTGACCTATTGTGAATACTCTGTATACTGCCTAACTCTTCCTGAGGGAAGTCTGACTGCTCAGCCATAGCTACCAAGTGAATCTGTGTGGTACAGACTGCTACCAAGTGGGTTTACTGCCAAACACCTGTAGTCTTAAAACTTTTGCAGTGGTCCCAGAGGGAACTACACAGGTTTCTGCCTAACAATCTGTCTGCAGTCTTCGACACTGTCAACCACGCCATCCTCATAAAGAGACTAGAAGGAGTAGAGATAACGGGCACTGCCCTACTATGGATCAAATCCTTCCTTACAGAACAGAAACAATATGGAAGAAACCTTGTAAATCCAAACCCAGAGTCTCCACGTGCGGAGTACCACAAGGATTATCCTTCTCCCAGCTTCTATTCAACATCTAGATGTACCTATTAATCAAACTCATCAAAAAACACGGCCTCACATGCTACAACTACGCCGACGATTTTCAAATAATCTTCAACATACAAGACACCCGAGAAGGAAACGCCACACTAGAGAATTGCCTTCATGACATATTCAACTGGATGAACCGCAACCATCTCAAAATCAACCCAGGCAAAACCGAGATAATGATTGTTTCAAAAAAGGGAGGAGACATCAACTACATCCCCTGGCCAAGAGAGCTCGGCACCACACCAGAACCATCGTCAACTGTAAAAAACCTAAGGGTCCTGATGGATAACAATCACACTCTGGAGCCACAAGTAAACTCGGTAATCAAGAAATGTTTCTTCCTCCTGCGAGCAGCAAAAAGGATCCTACCGTTCCTGTCGTTCGCCAACAAAACACTTACCATCATCGCTCTGATCATGTCCAGAGTAGACTATGCCAATACCCTATACCTGGGTATGCCCGAACGACTACTAAAAAAACTGCAAAGCATGCAAAATGCAGCAGCCAGACTCCTCCTCAAGCTACCCAGAAGAGAACACATCACACCAGCGCTAAAAATACTACACTGGCTACCGCTGAAACAAGGAACTAAGTTCAAGGCCATGTGCATCACGCACAGAGCAATACACAAACAAGGCGCAGAATTCCTAAGCGACAAACTACGCCTACATCAACCGACAAGAACACTAAGATCAAGCGCCGACATACGCCTGGAACCAAAACCCTACAACAGAAAAAAACTCGAAGGATCGTCTTTCTCTCACCAGGCACCCAAAACCTGGAATGACCTACCTAAGAATATACGGAATACAACAAACTACATAGCATTCAGGAAACTCCTCAAATCATGGCTCTTCAAAGCGTAACCACAACCGAGATGCACTAGAATGCCCAGACATTAAAACAATGATGAAAATAACTCCAAACTTGGCCACTCTCAAATTGGACAAACGCTCAAACAAAAGAAGCAAACTCTCGAAAGAGCATAAGACATTGTGGAAAATATCCACAAAGGTAGGCTATAGAGACTGACCACATACCTAGACCCAGCTGAAAGCCCTCAAGTGACTCTCCCACTTGTACGTACCGGACGAACACATCCAGACCGGCAGACGCACCTAGATAGACGTTGGCCTGCGTCACATCTGGATAGGATTGACTGAAGGATAACATGCCCGCGCCTAGAAAAACGTGAATGCTAGCATGTGCCACACTTAGAGTTGTGAACACCAGCCTGCGTGGCGTTCGGATGGAGTTGTGAATGTTAGCATGCCCACACCTGGACGGATCTCTAAACTCTAGCCTGCGCCGCATATAGATAAAGTGTGAATGTAGGCATGACCACACCTGGATGGAGTCCTAAACCCTAGCCTGCGCTGCGTCTAGATGGGAATGTGAAGACCAACAAGTGCCACACTCAGACAGAACTGTGAATGTTAGCATGGTAAAGGTCAGGTAACCCACTAACCAATATAAGCTCAAACTCTACATACTTACCTCACTCACCAAACTCACACAACCATCTCTCGCACAACAAGCTGCACGCACTTCACAACACTGCAACAACAAATAAGCTGGAACAACAGCACACGCGGACTGACTCCGATCTGATACCCGCACCAAAGCTCAGCACCCGGTGTATACTGAGTTGAAGCTGCCAACAGAACACCACTCCTCTCACTATCCTACTCCCTTCTTCACCTTACTAACCCATCCCACCTTTATCATTTACAGATCTGCCTGAGCGTCTGCGGACCAATTCCATTGGTGACGTGTGCGCGGTACAAATACCTTTAACATTTAACAAATGAGTTACTCCTTCCACATCTCAGTAAACAGCGCAATGTGGTAGAGGAAATTGAGGATTCAGATTTGGGTTGCGTGTTGTCGGATATGGAATGGAACCACATATGTACAGGTCCAATTAAATACAAAGTTGATTTAGAACTGGGGTATGCACACCAAAGTATTAATCACTTCCTGCCCTGGTCTCCTTGGAAGATGAGATTGTGTAAGTTGTGTAATGAGGATGTTGGAATTGTAAATGAGAGGTGGGCACCACGTTCCATATGTTGTGGTTGTGTAGAAAGATTCAATTATTCTGGGATGGTGTTTTTCAGAGAATATACCTGGTTTTGGGTCCATCTCTTCCAAGGGACCCACTTCTTGGTGCGTTTGGCTTATTTCCTTCAAATATTGTATTGTCTAGCATAAAACTGTCTGGACATATAAAGCCCTTCTTCTTGCTAAGAGACATATTCTTCAATTTTGCTAAATCAACAATTCTCTGTATTGATGATTGGTTGCAGAGTCTGTCCCTCCTGTCTAGGAGAGAGCAAATGTCCTTTAATGCTAAAGATCAACATTGTATGTGTTTTACTCCAATTCTAGTTTTTGTTTTGTTTTTATCCTTTTAATTTTGTAATTTTCTTTTCTTTATTTTTATTCTTTTTATTTGTATTTTCTCACTTTTATTCACCTCACCTTCCAACTTTCTGGCATTTCCTTTGAAGATTCAGCTGTTATGTTGTCTTTGAATAAGTGTTACTCTGTACATTAGAATTATTGGATTTTGTTTTGTTGTTTATGTAAGTGTTAAATGAATAAATACAACTTGGAGAAAAAAAAGAATAATCTGTCTAGGACGCTAAGCATGATGCAGTTTGGTGTATTTGCTCTCAATGTTTGTTTATGTTTGCAAAGTATGTTCATTGGCCCCCAAAATGCTCCTTGCAATACTGGGCAGGTCATGTTGTTAATGAGCTGATGTTCCAATGCTGTTCCGGGGCTCTTTGCCCAGTTACATACATAGGACTGTGAGAAATCTAGGGGTATTCTCCCATGTAGACCCTGAGAATCCTCTATTCAGGTGGCCAGGGGAGGTCCATCGCTTTTGGATCCCAACCCTGGGGGTGGACAAGCGAGGGAGGATCACTTGGGTAGGTAGGCCAGGGCCACCCTCGGGAGAATACCCCAGGAGAGATGTGGTATCCCAAGGGGGTAATCAGTGCTCCGGATGGGATTTTGGAGTGAGAGTATTTTATTCCCAATTTTTTGAATTGGAGAGTAAATCCAATTTTAAGAGTAAAAATTAGTTTCCTCCTTCGCAAGAGAGTAAAAGGTGTCTGACAACTATCTAATTTCTGTGTAAAATTAAAACTTTGAAATACAGCTGTTTTATCACTAATGTTTTTGAACAAAGTGGTTCTAAATAATGTATTGCAAAACATTTTCCCCACACAAGAACCTTGTAGATACATACTACCCAGCTTCATCTTCATGATAGTTGGGCACAAACACTGTTAAGAGCTACTACATATGTCAGCTAGTTACATCGGGTGATTCATAAATCAAGTCCCTCACTCTACCACCATCACTTCTCTTCCTCTTGGCCTACCGTTTCTGCCTGGCACTACCTGCTTGACAGCCACTCCATGTTTTTGCTCCATCTCTACTTACCTTTGCTACTTTGTTTCCCACTTTCTGACGCTCTGCCTCTCACCCTTAAGTGTTGCGATGCCACGTTTTGCGGTCTGTTTCTCTGTCATTCTTCCGCCCCGATCTCAGCATTCTATTGTTGCTCTTTCCCCCATATATATCGCTGTATCGGTTGATATAACTCCTCTTCCTCGCTCATGTAATTACTCTGGCTATATCTGTTTTTTTCATGTTCTCGTTGTAGTTGCTACTCATTTGGATTATCTTTCTTGCACTGCCTCATATGTTATTGGCATGCCCTTCCCTAGTCTTGCTTTTCTATTTCCATCTCTCCCCACCTGCTGTTGATCTGTTTTATTTTAATGTCTCTTTTGCTCTGCTTCTATCCCTCACTCCTATTGTGTGTTTGGCCTATTATTAACTCTGTTTCCCGTCTCACTTTCTTTGTTGAGCTATCATGTAGCTCATTGTTCTCTATTTCTGTTTATCGAATTGCTGTTTTGGATCGTTGAGTATGTTCGCTGTCCCTTCGCCCCCCTGTTCTCCTGTATTGCTTAGGTTCAGAGTTGCTCTTCTTCTCCTGTTTTTCTGTTTATCTTTTAACATAGGACCAATAAATATCCAAAAACCTGAAAATCCCTTTTCTATTGGAAAATCTAGTGCTGCTTTACCATTGGGTGCTCCTTTGTAGATGTGTGCAACCCTTCTTTTGGCCATTAGGCCGGGAATTATAGAGTTGGAGGTTTGCCTGCCCAGATGCAGCACTTGCTTGAATGCATATGCTTTACCAACACTGTATGCCATTACGGGTAGAAGAGCCCATATGAGCTGTGTGTTCTGAGTCATTACAAGTATAGTAGACCAACTGAGATGTCTGTTCTGAGCCATTACAAGCATAGCAGCCCTGAAGAGTTGTTTCAGCAATCGCAGGTATAGCAGCCCTGATATGTGTGTTCTCCGCTATTACACGTAGAGCATCCCGATGGCATATGTGTCTTGTGAATCACTGAACATTTAGTTGTCCTTTTGATAAGTCAAAAGTCAACTCTGTTACAATTCAATGTTACCTGCATCTTAAACACGCACCTCTAATGCAGACTCATTAACTCCCCTATCAACAGTATTTGAACTAACAGGTAACACAATAATCTCTGCAGCAGGGTTATTCACCCACTGAGCTGTCTTTCCCAACAGGCTGACACTGAAAGGCACATAGGGTTGGGGCACTGGTGGTTACATATGAGGCTGCCTGACATAAATGGCTTGTCAAATGTTCTAAGCCTGTTTGAACTATCCTACATGAGCCAGGAGATTCATAATGAGGCTTTGAAATGTCCTCGATTTTTGGCAGTGGGACTCGGTAAATCGGACATGGGAGAAACAGAAGTTTTGAAAAGTGCAAGACCGAGTAGAAGGGATTGAAGTATATGACAGCAATGCCATCTTCTCACATTGTCTGCCAGTGTGCGTCACACCAGCTCAGGGGGTATGTGGAAAAAGCTCAGACACTGTTCTTGCTCAGTACTTTAGCTTGCTGCAGAAAATGCCAACATGTGTGTGCTTTTTCATTACAGCAGCTCTGTTAAGAAATTCAGGTACTGTCCCAAAACATAGCAGTCCTGCTAATAAATGTGGGTATGATACAATCAGCCCTGCTGTGAGTATTTCGCAATGTGCCATGGCATGGGTATAGCCTGAATATTTAGCAGTCCTGTTGAGAGGTACCGGTGCCAATGAAAATATATACAGCACTGCTTCTATCTGTATCCATTATACCTGCTTGCGGTGGGTGGTCAGAAAGGGAGTTAAAGTTCAGAAAACATGCCTAGCTATTTGTTGCGCTCTAAGAAAACACTGTCTAGTGCCCTTTCATGCACGCAAACGCATGCAATCTTAAGACAAACACGTCTTTAGAACACCCAAAAATAATTCCTTCTCACAAAAGCCAAACAACTTCAAGAAATCAAAAAGCCCAGGCCATTACATGCAATTGATGTGCTTCTGTGATGAGTAGAAAGCGGAGTATGAAATGCCCATGCTGCTGCAACTGCACTACCTCTATTAAAGTGGATTAAGACTGAGCAAAATGAAGCAGAAATGCATAATACTACATGTGTCCTAAAGCAAAGTGAAAAGCATGTTCATGATTCAAGATGCTTTAATAACACTGTAACCTACAAAATGCAAGCAGTTGAACAAAGTGAATAAACCACAAATTCCCTTTTACATTAATCAGAAAGTATTATCTTGATAGAATCATTAACAGAGGAGAGTGTTGAAAAAATTAAACCGAGCAGGATTCATCCCAGTTGCTTCTTTGGATTTATAAAGAGTGCATTTGCAAACTGCTGCTAGCCAGGCTGTCAACAGTGAGCTCCATGATTTATGAGGGTGCTGCTATAAATAGCTTGTATAAGTGGTACGCAAGGAATAATTAAAAGGACTGTATATACAAGATTTATGTGCGTTTAAAAAAAAAAGGCCTAATACGCACCTTATCTTGAAGGCTGGGGATAATAGGTGGAGAAATCCCAGAAGCCTTTGGGGGCTATGCTGGCACCATTATCCCTAACCCAAAAGAGAGGCAAACTGATTATCCCAGTGCAATCCCAGGGAAAGGGGCAAACAAGGTGAAACAAAAACAGAACCTCAATTCCAATGCTTCTTAGTCCTTCCCCCGTTCAAATCATGGGAAGGGTTATGCATGCCAGTGCTCGCATATCCGAGTGGGTAACATAGGTAATCATTTAATACAGAGAGATTAATCTTTTGTTTACCAAATTGGGGCCAATGTGTCTTCCTGTATTCTTTTGTTTTTTTAAAGAATGTTCTTTATTCAATCATGAACACCACTCAGTTACATCAGTACTAGTATCTTGTAGCTATGCTTCATGCCATTTTGCTTTGCGCCCCTCTGGTATCATTTCCGGCCCTTATAGTGCTCATGAGATTTTCTATGACCCAAAATAACAGTTTCAACATTCTTTTCAACTTACCCCCTCCCCTGTCCCTCCCTAACCCCAGATTGCATGGCTTAGTCTTCCTCCTCCGGATTTAGACTCCCAGTCCGTCTCAGCAGGGGCAGTCCATTGCCTTCTGTTTCTTTTGCTCAATACACATGAACATTTCGAAGTAACAAAGGTTTGTGAAAGCAATTTTCCCTGTCTTTTTACATATTCATGGAAGGGCCTCCATATTGCTAAAAACTTCTGAATACCGTCCCGCTTTCAAGGCGCATACTTTATCCATAGCCATCATACCCCAGATCTTAACCCACCAGCATGCAATTATAGGGCCCTCCACCGTTTTCCACCCTTGAGTCAATGTCATTCACGCTGCCATCAACCAATATGTGATGAGGGTTGCGTTGTGCCCGGTTGCTGCATAAACGTCTTCCATTTATACCCCCAGGATTACCTCCTTTTGTGAATCTGGCAATTGCACCTCCGTGATCGCCTTTGTGTCCCAGGATCTCTTTCCAATAGATTACGGCTTTCGGGCATGTCCACTACATGTGGTATAGCTCTCCTTTCCCTCCACATTGGTTCCAGCACCAGGGGGGGACAATTTGCATTTATTCGGTGTAGTCCATTGGGGCACAGGTACAACCTATAACAGATTTTATAGGCTGTCTCTTTGATAGCTGTGCTTTTAGATATTTTGCGCTCCCTCCTCCAAATCTGTCCCCATTACTTTTCCGTGATTGGTTCACCAAAATCCTTCTCCCAATTTTCTTTATACGAGAGCTTGTCTCCCATTTGCGTGCTATCCAACAACCTATATAGTCTCGCTACCCCTCTGGTTGTCGAACCTTCCTGCAGGGTCAGTTCTAGCCCCACCGGAGCCCTTGTGCCTGCTTCCTAAACCTTTTGGGAGATCCAATGTCTAATTTGTATGTATTTATACCTTTCCTTCTCCCCTATACCGAATGGTTAATGGAATCCGTTCCCGTCCAAGCATCCCAGAATTTCATTTGTTGGCCTGGGGTGAAATCTGCATTATGGGCCATTGGGGGGGGGGGGGGGGGAATGGGTCTAGTCCTCGCTGTATTTTCTTCATTCTGAGTGCATGATCCCATCCCTGCAGAGACACCTTAGTAGCTTCCAGCAGTTGACCGTTTGCTCCACGGGCCCCTGTGCTGAGAGCATTTAACGCTCTGTGGAATGGATGTGACTGCTTGTTCTATCCCGCACCAAACTTTTGGTTTGTCTTGCCCCGCCCATTTCAACATCAGTGCTATATGTGCCGCTAAGATATATCTCTACATCTGGGACCCCCAGTCCACCAAGGAGTGTTGGGCATCAGGATTTTCCCTTGCATCCTCGGTTTCTTTCCGTGCCATACAAAGGTAAATATTGCAGCCTGTAGTTCCTTAATCATTTTGGGTGATATGTCTAGAGGGAGGGAACCTACCACATAAAACAATCAGGCAAGCAGGGTCATTTTGACTGACGCAATTCATGCAAACCAAATGAGTTCCTGGGCATCCTATCTATGCATATCGTCCTTTAATTGCTTCCAAAGCTGTACTATATTTGCTCCATACAGCCCTCTAGATTCCCTCATCAGTTGTATCCCCAAGTATTCTATATTCTCCTCTTCCCAAATTAGGGGGTACGTTTTGCCCAGTTTTGTAATCTCACCTCGCTCCTCCGTTATGTTTAGCGCCTTGGGTTTTTTGTAGTTTATGGTGAAACCCGAGATTGTAGCGAACTATTGTAACCTTTCCATTACTCTAGGTAGTGTGTCCTTGGTATTTTTCAATAATAGCAATAGGTCATCCGCGTACAGTGCGATTTTATGTATTACCTCCCCACAAGTCACCCCAAGAATCCCCTGATCCTGTCTGACCGCCACTGCTAAGGGCTCCATAACCATTGCAAAAATTAGTGGAGATAGGGGGCATCACTGATGCGTGCCTCTCCGTATTTTAATCTGTGCTGAGCATTAACCAGAAAGTTCGTTGTTGGTATTTGAAAGTTCGCTAGAACCATCCTAGTAAAGTTGGGGCTACATCCAAATCTCTGCAGGACAAACTGTAATATCCCCAATTTAAGCTATCGAAAGCCTGTTGTGCGTCTAACGCTGCTACCTAGAACAGCTGGTCCGTTCTTGTCTCCAGATCAATTATATCTATGGCGCGTCTTACATTGTCCTGCTTATGCCGCCCCGCTATAAAGCCAGCTTGATGCTCATGTATGATCGACGGTAGTACCTTCATTAATCTCGCTGCTAGGACCTTAGCGTACATTTTGGTGTCACTATTTAACAGTGCAATGTGGTGATAGCTGGCACAATCTGTGGGGTCTTTTCCTGGTTTGAGTACCAGGATCGTGGTGGATTTCCCCATGTCCTCTGAGCCTGCCGCTCTCCATGATGAAGTTAAAGAGTCGTGTTAATGGTGTCAGCAGTTGCGATCTAGTAAAGATTACCTATACAAATAACATGGGGGAGGAGGAGGGCAAACTATCATAGAAACAACTCCTTGTTCCACTAATAGTCAGGCAGGGTTAGGCATTTGATAGTAACCCTTCACACCTGACTCCACTGGTCTTTTCACAATAAAAGGTGTGGTCTGACAGAAGTATGAGCGAGTAGGAGAGCGAGCTGAGAGGAGAAGCGAGACGCCAGAGTTGGCCAGGACCAGAGGCCAGAGACCAGGAAGCCGGGACGCTGAAGAAGTGCAGTGCGAGAGAGCAGAAGTGTGACGAGGGAGCCGTGTCTCTAGAGGCAAGAGGGGTTCGCATATGGGAACAGAGAGGCGTGCTGGTCCCCTGCTGAACCTGTGTATGCGAGTGCTCATTCCCTTGGGCCGGTGAGACATCCCAGGGGAGTCATGAGGGCAAGTGCTGAGACCCTGTCCTCAGAACAAAGTGCCCCTTTGTAGCCATTTTGCAGAGCCGGGTTGTGAAGAGCGAGATATATGGTAACCCTGGAAAAGCGTAAGAAAGAGGACCGCATTTGTGGGAGCGTTTAATTGAAGCTAATGGGAAGATTTCAAAGAGTTCAAAGACATTAATACAAGTAACAGTGTAAAGTATAAGCGCAAAACTGGGAAAGACGCACGTGTGTGCAAGAATATAGAAAGTAAAATTGGACAGTGAAGAGAATGCAGAGCGGGCTAGAAGCCAGTGAAGAAGGTGCAAGAGGCACGAAAGGAAAGAATACTGCAAAAAGGGTGCGAGTGACCCGGAAAGATGGAAACGAGCACAGAGGTGCATGATAAAGTAGAAGCAGCGTGCAAGAGGCACAATACACAAAGTAAAGGACAGTGCAAGTGTGCACGACAAAAGGGAACGGAGCACACGAAAACAAAGAGAGGGGCAAGAGGGTAAGTGTCGTTGCGCAGAGGTAAAGCCAAGAGCCTGGCATTTTCGAAAGCCTCGGATTCTAACCCATGAGAGGATGATATGTAGGAAAGGATATACATCTGGAAAAGGCGCATTCTGAATTTATAAATTGGTGTTTGGAACTAGAGGGGACTAGGTTTGAGGGAGGGCACCCTAAGAGATTAAGAAGGAACTGTGATGCATATTATTTTGTGTTTTGGAAAGCTGGAAGAGGCCTGAGCTTGGAGAAGGGGAACCCTGAGAGGTCCATTGACGAAAGTGAAGTGAACAAGTTGAAACTTGGGGAAGGGAACCCCAAGGAACTTGGAGACATTGAAGGTATTGGAATTCACTGTAAGTGCCCTGTGGAGGTCTTTCAAAAAGCCCTGTACAGTGAGCACATCTTTGTGACATTGACCAAATTGCACCTGGTGAGAAGACCACTTGAAACCAACTCTGGTTTTTCATTTTTGTTGAATCACTATTTTTCCTTTTCAAAAAGGCTTCCTATCACATTTATGTAAAGCATGAGGGCAAGCATATGTTTAGACACAGACAGACTTTTGTTTTGGACTATTAGACAACAACGGCCATTAGAAACATCAGTTAAGGGAACCATCACCATGGACATAATTTTAGGGGGGGCACAGGGATGTTTGTCCCCCCCAACTTTCATGGCACACCATGTTGCCCCCATTCATTTGGCTGGGGCACCTTTCTTCAGATGTCATGTGCCCCCCAACATTTTCAGCAAAGTTACTCCACTGACCATCACTTTAGAGTTTGGGCCAGTCAGGCATTCCACCAACACAGGAACCTTGGTAAACAAAGGTTTTAAAACTAATACGTTCGAGCCTGTGTCTCTCTTGATACCATGCCTGCCACACACCTAGCACTAAATAATGAGCCTTGGCTGTGTCGTACACCAAATAATATGCACAGTCAAGGCGAGTTAAACTGCATTGCATGCTGTATTTTTTTAAATATTTTTTTATTTTTTTTTACAACTTTTGTAAAATGCTTTTCTCTCGAGATGGTCATTTTATACACATTGCCGGTGCTATGCGCCTAGAGTAGCAGAAGCTTCATTTAATGGATGTACTGAATGCCAGCTCCATTGACCTTGTAAGATTTAATCTTAATTTCCGTAAACAGAAAGCTATTGTTATTGCCGCAAAAATTGCTCTTGTGTCGATCCAGACAAACACGTTTTTTTTTTTTTAAACTGTCAGTCATTTTTTTCATATTTCAAAATGCTTGGGTCTACTTCTGGGGATTATTTCAGGGCATTTGTTGGGGCCTGCTCTGTAAAAGTACAAGACGCAGCATGGTGTTTTTAATTGTTCTACAAATAGAAGCATCTTAAAAAATAAAATGTTTTTGAAGCTTGGTGAAGTTATACTGCTAACTGTTTTGCATCTAAGTGATTTTGACCGAGAGCCCAAGTCTACAAATTGTTGTTGGAACAGTTGCAAAGGCCACTACATAAAGCAATGTACTCATGTTAAGAGTGAGGACTCCATATCGAGGTACATCGGAATCTTTTAGTCACAAAGTTAATGGGGGCAAATTGTGGATAGAACTTTGTCTTTCAGCATAATCCAGTTCCAAAGGCTGCTTTGTGAAGCATAAAGTCTGTCTGCAGTCGTTAATCCAGTGACACTCTTAGGAGCTTTTTAGTTTGTTTACCGTTAACACCCAACACGTTGGTACGGCTCTCTGTTGTCTGCCTCTTGCTTCCTGCACACACTGCTTCATAGCAGTCTTGTAACGTCATCCTGTCCATTGCTGTTCCTAGACTTTTCCAAATACCATGCTGATCGCCATTTGCTGGATACATACTCTTTATCACCATTTGTGGACACGTTGTGCTGTGATAAGTGATACCAAAACGGCCACACACACCTATTCCAGCTCTCCCCTGATGGTCTACAGTTTCAGGGGCAGGGGGAAATGTATTGAACTTGTTTGGTATTAAGCTTGCAGCAAATAACGAACATGAAACTTACAATGCAGTACTTCGGCAACCACAACGCCCTGTATAGAAACCCACGTGCATGTTGCCCCTCCAGGTCTTCCACAGTCCCCTCATGCCCTTGCCTATCCACATCCTGTTCCTGTCCCATCAATGCCATATGTATCAATGTTGTAATACGATCTCCACCTGCCCCACACCTGTTTGCAGGCAACACCTGCTGGTATTCACCACTTTCTCTGCCTCTGTACCTTGGTCCATCCCCCGGTTCTGTTGACTGGTCTGTTTTTTTTTTTCCATTGTGCCACCATGTCACATTTTTTATATCACTAGGTGCACGTACACAAGCGTGTTGGAGCACCTTGATGTACTCCAGTAGGGCTTGCTTAGGAGTCAACTCTAACCTCCACCCCAGTACCATGAAGGTTTATTTCTACCGCCTTTGTCTAGAAGTTGGATATGCCAGCACAGTTCCACACTATGTGAAAGTGTCGCCATGTCTTAGCCACATCTCATTCAAGGAATTCTCTGCACCTCCAATTCTGATCTACCTCTTCTCTGTGTAGTTTATCTGGTGGAGGTCTATTTGTTGGCACAGCCTGTCAGGCCGAGATTCTGCGAGGTCTATGAACACCTCTGTCCCCCAAGCACCGGTCAGGGAAGAACCCAAAGAATGCCTCCTGACCAGTTATTGAGGCCACAGGTGCACAAGGGGCAGGAACGCGGGCACCAGGTAGCTGCAAGGGAAATAGGTTAGGAAAACGTGAATACAGGACCCACAATCACGAAAGGGGAATATAACAAGGAAGTATGAACGGCACCTACCGATGTTGTAGTGTGGGGAAGGATAGAAGACTCAGGCAGCTCCTTGGTGGTAGAGGGTAGTGAGAAGTCCACAAGAGGACGGGTACCCTGGTTGCCCTTGAAATGGAAGCACCTGATGTAGATCAGTGTTCAAAATAAAGTGTTCACTCAAGCAGAACGGTATCCAGAAGCAGTCCCAAGTCCATGAGCCAAGAGGTCGAAAATCCTGAGAAGCGAAAAGTTCCAAAACGCCGAATCCAAGGTACAATCAAAAGCAGTCCGGTAACACGAAGCACAAGGTCAAAAATCCAGGAAAACAAAGTTCCAAGCACCAAATCCGAGGGAAAGAGCAGAGGCTGTCCAATTACCAGAAACTCCAGGTCTAATAGCCAGGATAACGGAATCCAAACAAGACGAACGCCACCCGAGCACTGTGGAACAGCTGAGAAGCGGAGTAAATGGTAATCAGCGTTCCTTTATGCCGGAGACTGGATCATGTGACCGCATATCTATCGGGTCACATAGGCGGCATGGCGTGTCACGTGATGTTAGGTGAAGTAGCCTCGGAGTATCACGTGACCGGTATCGGATGGCACGATACCAGGAAGTAATGTCGGCGTCTCCCGGTGCTCCCCATCGCCATCGTGGCCACAACCGCCAGGAGCCTGAGTGGTGCTTTCCCAGCGCGGGGCCTCGCGTGTAGTGGATCTTGGAGAGGCGAACCCACGTGGAGCGCCTGGCGCAGGTATCGGACTGTGGGGATCTCTGGGTTGCAAGTGTGGGTTTCATGACACAGCCTGAGTCTGGTGTAAATCATCACTTAATGGAGACAACCTGCAGTCTTCCGCCATGGTTCATCTTCCAAGGGACCCACATCAACCTCTCACTGCAGCCTTAACCTTACAAAAGTGTCTGTGGAATGCTACACTAGCGTGTTACAATATGTACAATGCTTGGAGGTGCTCATGGCATCTAGCGCACCTCAACACGCACGCCTCCAACTGGGAAGAGTCTTGAGCACGTTTTGCATTTGTATAAATTCATGTTTATGAAGACCAAATTCTGCAGTCTAGCCTGTGCGAGCACTTATCCTTCCCCCATATCTCCCATACCTCCCATTCTGGATATGCTAGTTAGGTCCCACTTGAGAAAACCAGTTAGGTCAGGGCTTTATTTATCAGGATATCTGCTTAGAGTGGAGACACTTTTGTTCTTGTCCCACCCCAGCCCATATGACCCATCATAACCCTGAGACCATCTGGCATAAGTCCCACCATGCAGTGCTTTTAGCTCCTCCCAGCAGCCCCCACCACCACCACTGCAACACCCACAAACGGCTCTGCATATAACCTCAGGAATATCTGTTTTTAGAAATAGTGACATTCATTAGGTTGTTAACAATCATGAGATAGAGACTGATCTGACAGATCGGGAAACTGCAAAAGATTATGCAAATAAATCGGTAAAAGCAATTTATCAATACAATAATTCATAGAACAATCAATATATGATCTTCTAAAACACAAACGCACAGTACTATTCACTAGTCCTGTCGGGTACACACTCCACTGGGGTGGCCTGGGCAACACAATCTACACAAATGTAGATCAAAGTTTCAACATGGTTGTATTCTGGTTCATTACGTGTAGATAGACCGCACTCAGTTCTTTGTTTTGAGTGCACCCCGGGGCTCCTCAATCTTTTGGTTGCCATTCATTAGGACCATCGGCTGCAAAACCCATTAATATTTTAACAATCTGAACTCCCAGGCCACAATCCCATATAGTTACTCCAGCGCTATCCTAAGAACTGTGCTTTGTGGTGAACCAGAAGGACTCAAACTGATACGGGTCATGTTTTTAAAAAAAAAAAAGTTTTATTAAATTTAATCAAACCAAGCAACAATACAACCAAACATGCAGTGCAATTTACAACAATACAATTGTACAATACTCAATCTTGGTCACTGCCCCCACCCTTCCACCCCCCTTCATGAGCCTGTTTGTCCTTTGCACTCTGTATCTGCCGCACGTGGCGGGGTCTCACTTTCCGTAGATTCTGTCTGATCTTGTATTGCTCCAAACAGTTCCGCTATTAATGATTTCCATGCCATCAGGGTACCTGTCTCTCCCCCCCCCCCCCCCCCCTACAGTGCTTGCCTCTAGCCATACCATCGTTTTTTGCCTCTGCCCATTTCTGTAACTTTCCACCACACCTCTACCTGTGGCTTATGACAAGTCTTCCATCCCATGGCAATCCTTCGTTTAGCAAGCACATATGCTAAATCTTTCAGTTTGCTAACATGTTTAAGTTTTGACGATCTGGGGAAGCCTCCCAGCAAGCAGGCCCAAGCTGTATCTATGATTATCGTGACCCCCTTTTCCATTAGTTTTTGTGCCACTTCTCCCCAGAAACGCTCAATTACTGGGCATGATCAAAACATATGTGTCATGTCAGCTTTTTCCTTGTCGCACTTGGGACACGCTTGCCGTCCAACGTTTTCAAACCTGGATATCCTCATAGGTGTCATATATGCTCTGTGCGTTATATATAGTTGTATCTGTTTTAGTCTCACATTTCTTGACACCTTCTTGTGGTATCCCAGGGCACGTTTCCACATCCCCTCCTCTATCGGGGTTCCTACTTCCGCTTCCCAATCTAGTCTCAATTGCGTCAAATCCTTCCCAACCTTAGACCTCACCATCTCATATAGTCTAGAGATCTAGGGATAATATTACTGGCACGCCCTGTGTCGACGCCCATTTTCGAGTTTCGAAAAACAAACTGTAATACTCCGCAACTTCCACTAGATGTCGGCCTATGCACAGCATGTGAATCTAAACAGATACAAGCATCAGAAATACGATTACGGTGAGTAATGTATCCCTTACCTCTATGATAGCATCTGGTTCTTCTTCCAGTACGGTTTCAGGCCATGTTTTTCGAATTCTCTGCACCATTCTGTGATATGTGATGTACTGGCCCGTATGCAATCCCGTTTCCTCCCCAAGAGCTTCAAAACCCAAAATGGCCCCCTCTTGCCAGACGTCTCCTAGTGTTACTAGCCCCACCGACTCCCAATGGGTCCTGATTATCGCCCTTAGCTGCATATCTTCCCCTGCCAATGCAACCAGCGTTATCTGCGGGGAGCATGGGAAGGGATTCTCCATCATCCGTCATGCCCGACGCCACATCTGCCACCCAAGCATCATCACCCTGGGGTGCTCTCTCATTTCGGCCTTGGGCAGCCAGATCATCTCTCTTAGGTGAAATGGGGCACAATCATGTCCAAATAGCCCAAATTCAGGGGTAGCTTCATCTGAGAGCCACTTAGCCACATATTGCAGCTGGCTTGCCACATAATAAACCTCAAAATTAGGCAGTTTTATCCCCCCTTTTTCATAAAAATTTTGCAGCTTCCATAGCGCCACTCTGTTTCGGGTACCATGCCCCAGGAAATCCATACACATACTGTTCAGTTTGGCAAAAAACTTCATAGGTATCATGTATGGAATATTACTAAAATAGTGCAGAAGTCTAGGCAGGACCACCATTTTTGCATTGCACCCCGTCCCATCATTGCTAGGGGCAACTTCACCCAGAATTGCATACACTTCTCAATTTTCACAATTGCCGCCTCGGTGTTGTCTATGCTCCTCCTCCACTGTGTGGTACTCCTCTATCCCGAGGTACCGGAAATAACTCCCCGCCCATGGTATTTGTAACACCGGTAGCCGTTTCTCAGGGATACCTTTATAGCTGCCCAACGGAAACATATTAGATTTTTGAGGATTCACCGCTATCCCGGACAGCCCTGCATACCTCGCCATCACCTCCAGTATGTACTGGAGATTTTCCTCCGGATACCTTAAGTATAGCAACAAATCATCTGCATATAAGAAGATCAGGTGTCGTTCCCCCCTGCCCCCCCGCCCGACCCCCCCCCCCACCTCAATACCCATCATATCATATTGTTGTCTGAGGTATATTGCTAGGGGCTCCAAGGCTAATATATAAAGCATCAGGGACCAAGGGCACCCTGCCTAGTGCCTCTACTAATTTGCCACCTCTCAGATAGGGTATTACCCAAATTGTTCTAACACAATTGTTCGAATTACCGAATTGACCGAAAGTCGAGGGTCCGAATTGACCTTTGCACAATTGACCGCACATATATATAGGGGTTGCGGGGGGTTTCCCCCCGCATATATGTAACAATTGACCTTCACAATTCGGTCCATTGTGCAAAGGTCAATTGTAATTCGAACAATTGTAGTTCGAACAATTCGTATACATCCCTCAGATAGTACTGATCCCGTTCTAACCCTGGCCAGTGGTTCACTATATAGCATCTTCGCCCACCTTATGTACCCGGGCCCCATGCCATACTTCTCCAAGGCCGCCATCAACCATGGCCACTTGACCCAGTCGAAAGCTTTGACGGCATCATCTAAGGACACAATCGCCATTTCGCCTTCAATCTTACTACCCCATTCAACAACTCGTCTGAATCGCCTGTGATTATGAGTTATATTCCTGTTCGGGACATAGCCCGTCTGGTCGGGGTGTATTAGTTTGCTGATTACTCTTCACAAACTGTTTGCCAGGGAAACCGTCAATATCTTGCTATCCCGGTTCAACATCGAGAGAGGTCTGTAAGAGCCACAGCTCTGCCCAGGTTTATTAGGCTTGGGAAGCAGTATTATGATCGCTTCCCTAAGCGATTCCGGCAACCGTCCCACCTAACATTGGGGGAGCACTTCCTCCCTGTATATTTTATAAAATTCACTCGGCAGCCCGTCTGCCCCTGGGGTCTTGCAGGTAGGTAGCTGCCTTACCACTTCTTCTAACTCCTCCAAGGTGATTGGTGCATCTAGCTCCTCCCTTTCCTCTTCGCTTATCATGGGTAGACCTATGTCTTCTAGCATTTCTATTAATTCCCTTTGGCTACCTCCTTTCTCATCTGTATATAGCACCTTGTAATATTCTGCAAACTCCTTGTTTACCCCCTCTTCGGTGTCTGCTACGCTGCCATCTTCTCTCATTATCGTCCTAATCGCGGGTCTGGAAGCCTCATTCTTGTATAACCATGCTAGAAGCCTTCCTGTTTTATCCCCTCCCGCATGCTGTCTCTCAATGTACTCTTTGTAGTTGAGGTTGCAGAGCCTTTCCCAGTGTTTCGCACATTCCTGCTGCAGCCTCAGTACCCGCTCCATGTCTTCACCTCCACCCTTTAATGCTTCCTCTAGTTCCACTTCCGTTTTTCGTAGGTCGGCCAGGACCCCGCCCTGCAGGTCTTTTGATTTTGCTATGGCAACCCCTCGCATTACTACCTTAAAGGCTTCCCATAACGTGCTTGCCGAGTCAACGCTACCCGTATTCTCCTCAAAGTAATTCACAATCTCCTCCCTTACATCTTCTCTAAAGACTGGGTCTTTGAGCGCTTCCGTCCGGAGGCGCCATGTTGGAATCCGTGCCCTGGGGGGGGGGGGGGGGGGGCAGAATTGCCAGCCGAGGACCAATGGCGAGTGATCCGAGAGGACCCTCGCCTTTTATTCTACCTGAGTGATCTCTGTTATCACATCCGACGTGGCAAAGGCATCTGATACGGGTCATGTTTTAAGAGTTTTATTCAAATAAAAAGGATCAAAACGCCTAACTTGCTCTATTTCTATGAGGGAAGTTCCCTACATTACAAAACAAAAGAGAAGGAATTTAAAGTTATCCGGTCCGAATCCTATCCTACTAACTGGCCCTTACATTTTAGAAAACTCCTAACTAGAGACTAGAGGCCAGGCAGGGGTGGACGGTACTATAGGGAAATCTGCAGATGTCCCGGTTGGCCTCTTATGCAGTCACTTAAATTATGCAGTAACTTAAATTATTTCCAAATGTTCTCATAGGAATTCCAGTGTCCCTTTTCTTTCCCAGTCCACTCCTGAGTCCAGGACACGGCCTCTAGGGAAGACTTCTGCCGGGTGCAACACTAGGATGTGATGGATTGTTTAAAGAAAGTTCTTCAAAGTTCCTTTAAAACAAAAGGGTATCCTTCCCAGTCGCGGTATCAAGTTATGGGTTTTACTCTTCCCCTTTTAATGAAGACAAATGTCTCTGGGTGGTGTAAGAGTTTAGAAGTAAGATTCTGACACAGTGGTGGCATACTTGTTGGTAAAAACCTTTATTAAAAAGGTAAAGAAAATGAAAAACCCATCTTGCCCTAAATCTGAGGGGTTGCCCTCCCTCAACAAAAACACTAAGGACTCTGCCAGGATGTCTTGTAATGTATAAAGTCCACCGTCCTGTGTCCAAACCTATTTTCATCTTACACTAAACTAATTAAGGACAAACTGGGTGTCTTCTTAATCCAGAAGGAGGCTTCTCTCATTCTGGATATGGACCTTTAAAGTTCAGTTCGTAGAATGAAAAACACAATGTATGTTTCTTTAAGAACAGTTCCCAAGTATCAAAAAAAGGAGGGGGACACATCCCCCGATTTCTTCTTCCAACTCAAAACTGTAGCGCCACGTCTGGCACGCTCTCCTGCCAGACTTGGCTCTCGCACTTTGAAAATTACTCTTCCTTTAGTTATGTGTCTTTTGACCTTTTTGGTTTCAGCTTTTTACAGTTCTTTCACATACATCTCTGATCCTTTGCGATTGTTTCTGACTTGCTCTGGTCCACAGCTCTTTGATCATATGTTTCTTTGCTATTGTTTGGGTCCCAGACCTGTGGGCTTCATCCAACCTCATATGGGTCCCAGACCCTGGTGATTTGCTAATGCAAGTTTCCTACCCGTTATCTACTCAATATCCTACTGAGCAGACCTGATGTACTCTCCTGCCAGGCATTGTTCCCCATAGGATGTGTTACAATGTTTATTCCTGCTTTTCTGATGTATTTATTATCCCTTTCATTCTCTTGGGATATTGGCCTCTGCCAAACAGATCTTGGATGCTCTCTCCTTTTGATATCCTCCGGGTTCCAGAACCTCTTGTGTCGGTTGAGTGTTTCTATCACTTTATGGTCTTTAAGCCGCTTATTCTTGCTTTCTCTGTGGCTCGCTTGGGTTGCAGACCCCTCTGAATCGGTCTTTCGGGAAACGTGGTTTACTCTCCTGCCAAGTGTCTATTGGTATGGTATGTATTGGTGTTTTTATATTTCTTAGTGTCCTTGACCCATGTATTATTATCCTTTGTTTGCCTTGGGTTCCAGACCTCTTTAGTCCTGCCTTCTGGGACAGTTGGTTTACTCTCCTGCCAAGTGTCTACCGATGCATTATATATTTGTGTCCTTATATTTCTGTTAGGGTCCTTGACCAATGTTTCGTCTGCCTCTTTACTTGGGTCCCAGACCCCCACCCCTTAGATTGCCCTCTTCTGGTCCCAGCCCCTCTCATGGACCCAGGCACCCACCTGTACCTTGCTTTCGGGTTCCTGCTGCGTGGTGTTCTGCTTGGGCTATTCCGACTCTCTGGAAGATCTTCTGGACCTCTTCTGTGAGCTTCTGCAATCTGTGTCCCCGCTTCGGTTTTGGTGAGTCAGGCTGCACAGCTTCTCTCCATGAGGTATTCCCAAGTCTCTTGCGTATTTGAATGTTCTCTGGTTTCCCGTGGTCTGCTGGTTTTGGCCAGCACTTTCACCGTCTCGCCGGTTGGCAGCTTCTCCCTGCGTCTCTCGGTCTCCAGTGTTAAATTTCGCTCTGTTTCTCAGGGGCAGGTTTGAAAAAAATCCAGTCCTGCCTCTAACTTGTACAACCAATAGGCAGTCTCCAACCACAAGACTGCATGTTTTGGTTCCCATAAGTATTCCTCATTACACTGGCCTTCCTCCTCATATCAATACACTCCATACTGAACTGCTGATCACCATAGAGATCAGTATTCCTGTTCTTCGTCTCAGGATTTGTAGGTGGCTTGGTTTCCTCAACTCTACATAGATAGGAGGTGTGGGGACCACAAGACAATGAGTGGGGTAAAAGGAAGGAGGGGAACACTGTGCTCGCCCAAGGTGATCATAACTGGTCCCATGGAGGGCATTTTCCCCCCCCATGAGATTAACCCACTGAGTTCTTGTTGCTTTCAATCCCTCTTTCATACGATATTTGCAAATTCTGGTTTCTCCGGCTCCCGTAACCTTGATAGTTTTTCCAGTCCTTGTCCACAACATTCATATTATTCTCAGTCACCCTTTTAGTAGGGTTTTTGCATTATTGGGTTTCCCATGCTCCTGTAACGTGATGGCTGTCCCAGCTGTTATTAACAATGTTCATATCTTTCTTGATTCCCTCCTTTTCATAGGGCTTTTGTACACTCTGGTTTCTGAGTTTCACAAAACCTTGATATCTTTGCCATTCATTAATCACAAAGTTAGTACATTGTAGCAGTATATTTTCCATCCGGTTTGTCAGGCTTCCATAATCTTGTCGACTCTCCCCGTTGCTACTTGGCTCGGTAGCTACGTAATGTGTGAGGAGCTTGGGGACCCAGGTTCCCTCAGGTGGTCTGGTTTCGGAGTTGGTTAAAGGCCTACCGGTCCACCACAGCTTCTTCGTGGTTGCGCCACCAGATGAGACTGTGACGTTCCCGTCTCTGCCTCTTCTCTAACCTTGGCTTCTCGGTCGGTTAGAACACCAATCCTCAGGCGTTCACCTAGCGCTTGGCTTGCCCTCCTTGTTGCCACAGGCTCTGTGAACTTCGTAGCTCCGCCCTTCCAGTACATTGATTCTGCAGAAGCTCGTCTCTGCGTAGCTGTTCGCCTCCTTCGGTAGGAATTTCTCATCTTCTTACAATCCATCCTCTTCTTATACACATCACAGGGATATATTGAACAGTGTCCTTTTTGTTGCCCAGGGCATGCAGGCTGTGCTTCCGCATTACCTGAAGGCAAAGAGATATGATATGGCATTTATAACGCGCCCATACACAAGTTTTTCAAGGCGCGAGAAAAGTGTCACTGTTTGGTTTCAAAATAGAGTATTCAAACAGAAGTAATGGCAGTCTTTCCAGGTCTCATATATGCAGATAATGTACATTGGACAGCCTCAAATGGTGTAATGCACTTGTATAGTTTTGCATTTTATATTTAATTTATTTAGCCAAAGCACTTTACAAAATTAACAATGGTACAATACAAAATGAGACATGATGACAAAATCAATAATCTGAACTAAATGGAGGAAAGAGAAAGGAGAAGATGGGTTTTGAGTTGAGAACTAAAAATATGAAAGGTTGAAGACGCGCACTTGGAAAGTGCTTGGGCGCAAGAAATGAAACCCCGAAATCGAGATTAGGCGTAAGAAATGAAAGACGGAAATCGAGAAGAAGCACAAAGGTGGCTTAGGAACAGCAAGAAGAAATGGAGATTGAGAGCGAAGAGAAAAAGGAGGAGAGTAGAAAGAAACAAGAGAACAAAGATAAGAAAGAGCAAGACCATAAAGAGCTTTATAGACCAAGCAAAGAAAATTAAAGATGAGCTAAAGATTAAAGGAAAGTAATGAAGAGATGGAATAATGGAACGCAAAAGGCATCTGGAAAAGAAGACAAATTGAAGACATTCATATTTAGTTAACCTTGGGAAGAGATTTAAGTTAGCGAGAGAAGAGGCCGTCCTACCTGTTTCCCAAAGGACCCAGAAGCTCAAAACCCATATGACTGCTGATAGTGAAATCGTAAAACATCCGTTAGGTAGGACCCAAGAACCTCAAAAGGCCAACATGAATAGACGAGCTGTAGCCCGAACGTTCTCTGTTGTGGAATCTGTCTTAGTTCTCCCTACTTCAGAGAATAAGATGATTTAAAAATGGTACAGTCCGTACAATGTAATAAAGAAAAAGTGTCCTTTGACTGGTTATTTAATGGATACCTGAAAGGAAGATAACGCGATTCATGAATGATGTAACACACCTGTATGGAGGGTGGTGGTTAAGCGAACATATGTACCAAATAAAATTCTTTGTAACATAATCTCTATAACTCAATTGTCCAACTAACAAATTGCGATCATCATAAGATTGAATTATGTTTCCCAGAAGGATTCATATATGCCCATGAACTATGTGACAATGTTTACAATCTATTTGGAGACTTAACTTATAACAAAGGAGTATAGATTGATCAAGACTGAAGTTTGACACCATTACAAAGTGTCATGACTAACGATTACCATTGTGAGACTTGGTTGACACATGCAATAAGAGAAGGGTGAAAACTTGAATATAAGCCTTTTGTAATGAGGGTTATGGATTTGCCCAGCATTGAAACATGCACTCAATAAGTAGAATGCCAGGATCTTATGTCCACCAGAAGATTGCCTATGTCCTCTGTTCACAGATAATCTTGTAATAATGGTTTATGATTTATATCAATTAAAATGTTTCTATCTAAACATGTACCTTGCCCCTCTTGCCCACTTGATCTCCTCTTTCACTGCTCCATTTCCATTGTTATGCTGATGACACGCATCGTTCCTTTAAGCTTCCCTCCTCTACATCCCCTCCTTCCTCACTCATTCCCAATTGCCTGACTGCTATTCAGGCATGGTGCACTGCTAATGATCTGTCTTAACGCCAGTAAGACAGAGATCCTTCTTGTTGGAACTCCTGCCCTTTCCATCCCCCCTTTTCTCTGGCCGCCCTCCGTGCACCCTCCCCTCATCCTTCTGTGAGGCAATAAACCTGGGAGTCATCTTCGACTCCTTCTTTACTTCTCGCCTCGTATCGCAGAACTGGCCAAGAAGGCCCACTTTCAGCGCTACCACCTCAGAGGCATTCTCCCCTTTCTCACCTTCCCCCAGCAACTCAATGTCTACAGAGCTCTGGTTCTCTTCAGGCTGGACTACTGCAACAGCCTCTTCCTCAATCTGCCTATCTCCTCACCCCGCTTCTGAGTCCTACAGGGGCCAGGCCCTACTCCTACCAGTCTTCCACAGTACCCCATTACCAGCCCTTGCCCCCGGGCACTGTTCCCTGATCAGCCTATTGAGTCTGGTCAACCCCTCACCTCTCACATTTTCCCTTATCTCCCTGTACACTTGCCTTCCTTGGGCTCCTCTAGCACTTGCCCTGCCTAAGCCCTATCCCCCCCCCCTGCACCTTGTCTTACTGCACTTGCATGATCCCAATATCACAAGGCCTAGTAGGATTTTTTCTTTCTGCTCTATAGGCGCCATACAAATGTCCATAAAATAAAGCCTTTTACATATATTGTCTAGATAAACACAGCACTTTGCTGTAGAATGTAAATGTGGGACTTTATTTCTCATCTTGACCTAGCTGACTATAATTGACCATAAGAAGGTATCGTATGGCTGTAGGTGCAATCACAAAAAAGATCAAGCTGGGCCATTCTACAGATAATTAACAAGTGTAGATTTCAACAATCATTTATTCTTCCTCATCCTGAAGATTAACAACATTAGAACTAATTACCAATTGAGTCAATCCTGTATCTAATATGGAGAACCAATATCTACATTTTCTTGGGAGTTTATTCATCCATAAATCGATCATGTACACCAGATCATCAATAAAGTTGCACAATAGAGGTACAGTGGAAGACCTTGATTATGCAGTTTTGCTCGCGATTAGAAACCAAGTGACGTCATCACGTCATAACGTAAACAAGTCTGTGGCGTTTCTATAAATGGCAGCCGTTATCTATCTACACACAAGATTGCTGGAAGAACACAACAGTCTGCAAAACCCTGAGATTTGGGCTAAGATTCTTCAAGCGACCACTTTAGCCCACTGAATTGACAATTAGTGTTTAACATTTTTTATCAAATCCTTTATGAATTCCATGCCTAGTGACACTAGATCTGAACGACTCTTTATAGTTGTTGGCGGCATTGCATACTTATACTATATTTGAAGACCAATCACATTACAGTGATGAATGGTGAGTGCACTCAGTAAATTGCTTTTGAGTGTGATTACTATTAAGTAAATTATTGGACATAACATAGAGCCTGACTCGATCCCCACATATTTTCAGATTTTTAATCTAACCTGCATCACGTAGCCTTGCTAATTTTTTTTCACCTCAACACTGTAGAAGTAAAGGATCATTCTGAACTATTAGCCTCTGGTAACTGGTAAGTGTTATGCCATTCCTCTGGGAATAAAATGTTGTACAAATGCAGATCCAATAGAAACACTACACATTGAGTACTTGTCTTTATTTGTTGAACAGATACAGATTTAGAATTGCGAAATTGAATCATCCCTCTGCTCTTAGAGAACTGATCGTGTGGGTTTAACCACTGCAAGAGTCAGCCAGGTAAATGGGAACAGAATACCATCTAAGGAGATTAGTAAAATAAAATAAGCTGTTAGGTAGGTACACTGGAAGTAGCGCTTGTGCTGTTTATGAAGAATAATGAGGTTTAATAATGCTTTAAAGAAAACCAGGTGTGGTGTAGTAGTTTGTAGTTGTCTTTATTTCTAAATGTGCCCTTGGGTAGACACGTGTTTCGACCACTTGTGGGTCTTTTTTAAAACTGGGCAGTAGGTCTAATTACAACATGAAAATGTTGGGTGGGTACATGGATGATATCGTTTTGATCTGGACGGGCACAAATCGAGATCTTTTGTTGACAGCCATAATCTATAATGGCATCAATTTAACCCACAATAGCCTTTTTGGACTTAACAATATATACAGATGGCACAGATGTAAAGACCAGTACCTTCAGGAAATCCACAGAAGCTAATTCTACACGGTTTGCCATGAGTTGCCACTGCAAATCTGTTATTGAAAATATCCCAACAGAAGAATTTATTAGAGCCAGACAAAGCTGTTCAGACTCAGTTGTCTTTGACCAAGAATGCAATCTCCTAAGACCCAGATTTCAAGAAAGAGGCTACTCCAATTCATGCATTAACAAAGCTCAAGGTCTAGCCTCAAAGATGGATAGAGCAAATACACTGATTTCTAAAACCATGCCAACTAACAAAACTTATAATCCTACTTGTTTTTTGACCCAATATTCAAGACAGTCGCCTAGTCCATAAGATCTTATCTAAACACTGGCACTTATTGTTGCTGCACAAAGGACCTTTGCAGCCAGCTTGACAAATCCCCTAAGGTTATATACACACGAGCACTAATATTAAGGAGCAATCTCAGCCTGTTTTCCCTGCTAAGTGCTCACACCAGTCAACCCATATCACGGCTGAAACCGTAGCGACCAGGTTTTTCCAAGTGTGGCATGTGCCCTATTTGCAGATGTGCACACAGTGATACCAACCAATTCATTGACCATCAAGGGAAAACCATGAAGATCACATATAACATAAACTGCCATTCCAAATATGTTGTTTATGCCATTATTTGTATTTGCTGCAAAATCTACATTGGAAGCACAATATGGGAGCTAAGGACCCCTATCCGATAACATTTATCCACAATTGGGAGCCAAGACACCAAATTTCTTCTTGCAACTCATTGACCGACTTCACATCAATTACCACAAGAAAGACTTGAGATTCATCGGCCGAGTCGAGAATCATTTGCCAAATGCGCACTACCCTAACAGGACTTAACACAGATCACGAAATGGGATCCTTTTTGTGATGGCCCAACATGTTCGAGTAATATGTCACTATTTATCTGTAGGAGTATCTGTCCACATATCACACTCCGAGTTCTGACAAATCATATTTTGATTAATTGAGAATAGTGATAACGTAGATGAAATTGAAAGTCAAGAGATCGACGAGCAGCATCCAGGACCAGACACATATCCCCTTAATGTATCTTAGTTCCTAGGCATTATCCTCACTATTGCTATTCATGCACAGAAATCGGGAAAGAACTCTGCTCTTCTTAAATAACCAACAATATGATGCATGTCTCTCTCGCACCTGAACGTTTTCAGGTGTGATTTTACTGCCATTCCTGCCTACAATTAGTAATATACTGCGTTGTTCTCAATTCATCATTAGCATGATGTAGTTAGATCAATATGAAATATTGCTCATGACCGAATGGGAGATATTATTACTATTACTGCAACATTATTTAATAGTTTCAATAAACACATAGGCTCAACAAAAGTTATTAGCTCTTCTAACAGATCTACTGCCACCGTGCAAACCACTTGCGGTCACCATTATGCTAACAGTCTTAGTTCTGCACGGGACGTGCCTCTGTCAACACAAATATGGGCAAACTTATTTCCAGAGCTTCAGTCTCGGGCATGCTGTTTTTGGATTCACATTTACGTTGACACACGGATCTCTGTAATGCAATTTCGGCCACCTCCAACAGGGCTGCCTGTCATGTTCTTTCACAGCAGATCATGTTGCACGCACGCACGTGATGCCATTGCCACCTTTATGTTTTCAAACGTCATGGCGGAAGCATTCTAAACAGATCGCAGCACGCCATTAAGCGTAGTGATCCCGCACTAACACAGGGCTCACTTCATTCGGTCAGCTAAGTTCAATTTGCCTTTTAATACAGTGTTATCATTTAACGTGCAGCATCTCAAAATTAACGTTGTTGCACCAAGTTAAGGAACTCTGTACCTAGTTTGTATCATGTTGCCTAGCAACAAGACTTCTGGGGGCAACGGAGACTAACGATACGTACAACCCATGAGAAAATAAGCGTGACGCATTAAGAGGGGAAGATTAACATTTTAGAGCTAGTTCTTTCTTAATTTTAATTCAATTTGACTTCAAGTCCAAATTTAGCAATTGTAATATGCAATATGTAGCCCGTATCTATCGAAGGGCCGATCAGGCAAAGAAGCGGTATGCCATCACTCATTTCAAATACTGTTTTTTTCTATGCGGATTAGACATGCATACATACAGAGTGCAATTTATCATTACTTTTCCAGGAACCTGAGGATTCGGCCCCATATATATCGATTTGCACACAATATTTACTGATTTAGAACAGAGGACTACAAGGTGAGCGCCCATCATCTCGCATAGTAGCCCCTAATGTGAGCTACCACGCAATTTGTACAATATTAATGCAGAGCGTATAATGATCCCCATATGTTTGATAATCGGACTAACTATTTTTGTGTTTCTATCCCCCCACCCTGTTGCTTCTCTAACCCTCGCAATCCCTCCCGTAGTTCATCCTCTAAAATCCTACTTTCTATACTATTATGCATTTTTGGATTATTTATAACACATTTTTACATGTTAGCTTGATTTGATGGTTTTCATGTACAAAATCTCTTTTGGATACCTTTGCTACATGCTTAATTTTGTAACACATGACACAATGTTTTCTTTGATTTTCATTTTGTAATTAAACCTAGTGCCCAGTTTTGAAAAAGACCCACAAGTGGTTGAAACACGTGTCCACATAAGGGCACCTTAAGAAATAAAGGCAACTACAAACTACTACACCACACCTGGACTTCTTTAAAGCAGAATGCTGATGAGCCACATAATATTAATCATACACAGGACCATTGCCACTTCCACTGTGCCTAACTAACCTTTGCTTGTTCTGTTAAAAGTTTGAGTAAACCTTTTTTGGTACTTGGGGAAGCTCAGTCCTTTGAGGATTATTGATTGTTTTATACACTTAACCAATATGAACATTGATTAGCGCAGAGTGCAGAACTACCCACACATTTAATTTGGATCTGATTAGTAAAATACTCTTGTTCATTGAGGATGAGAATTGTCAATCAAAAGATATTATCTTTTCACTTCTTCTTTAGATGATTGAAGTACTTTGAAGATTCCATATACTGAAATGTTCTCCTGATGAACGGAAAAATCTTGAAACGCGCTGAGCTCGTTTTTGTTTTTATGAATTAAAATACAAATGTATATTTGAACTTGTGCAATACCAAATCTTTTTTTGTTAAATATAAAATATTTAAAGCGACATTAATTTTGACGGATTGTGATCAGTGTTTACGGTGCACAATGGACGGGAGTGCCCGTCACTTAAGGGCCCTTTACTGGTTCTTGGACTAGTGTATTGTGCCCAGGGACTGAGGATGAGGGAGGTTGGGATGTATGTTTGGTGTAACGCTTTCTCCCCAAAGAGTCATCCTTAGTCCCGTAGGGGGGGATCCCTCCCCATGAGATCCACCCTTTCAGTATCACCCCAGGGGGACTATCGGATAGCGGCCTCACCTCCCTTGCCTCATGAAAGGACGATATCCAAGGGATCATCGCATGTCATACTACTGTATAGTCCTGTGGGTGTTGTGTGGCATGAGAGGGCAGTTCCTGCATGTACGGGGCATGCATTGATCAGTTGTAGTATGACCCCCCCTTCACATGGCATTTAACTGGTTCTGTGAGATTGTATTTTGTGATGGCACTTTTACTCACCCAGCATCCATATCCGTTGCCCTGTGTGGCCCTCCATGTACGCAGGCAGGGTGCTGGCATCGTGGCTGGAGCCAGGAAAATGGGTGCTGCAGTGTTTTATTGTCAGGTCAACGTCTTGTGTAACCTGCACATACATGGAGTGGAACTGCTACCTGTTGCAGTATGCATCTTTGGATGCTTGGGGGCAACCAATGCCAAATGGGTGCAGTCCAGCGCAGCATTTACATTTGCATGTGGACTGCTGTGTAGAAATGTGCCTTTGTGGCATTGATCTGTGTCAGGGTGGTGGCCAGGGAGATGTGCCGGTATGTATGGCACAGCAATGCCTCCAGCTCCTGCATGAGCAGAAGTGAAAACATGAGCTGAGACATGCCTGCAGCATGCCTACAGAGTACTGGAAGGTGCAGCTGGAAAGAAAATGTAGCACAGACGCAAGCTTTAGCAACAGAGGTAGGGCTGTCCTGATATTGATCCTGCTCCAGCTGTTGTCTTGGATCATGACCAGAACATCTGCAATGCTCTCTGGTCAGCTGGTACAGGTTAATGAGCTGGGCATCAGTCAATGCCAAGGGTGAGGGCCTAACCTGGAGAATGAGTGCTTGCCTTGCAAGCCCTCACAGGACAAGACCGCGATGTTGTGCGACGCAGGTGTGCAGGAGACGCTGCCTGTCAATACGTAATACGTTGCGCCTACATCCACGCATACAAACCTTTAAGAACCGAGGATCGGACCCTCTGCGGCAAAGCCTTCACAGGACAAGGCCGCAGTGTTGTGTACGCAGGTGTTAGGTAATGTAGGGGTAGCGGCACAGAGTGTGAGCACACGGCACAGTCGCCAACCAGCAGCGACTGAAAAAAGTAAGAAAGTTGCGGGAATTGGGAGCAGCCACTTCTGCTGTCTATCAAACTTCCTGACCTTTGTGTGTACTTCGACCTAACCGTCTGACATAAAGTACTGTCTCTGTGCAAGCCTAGGCTCTCCCTTTGGGGGTTAGCCGTATTGTGTTTTTATGTCCTTTCTCTAGGTCCCCATTCATCTGTGGTTACTGTTGTGCTGTGAACTGTGTCCCATTAGGCGCTTTTCCACTGTCTAGGTCCCCGCCTAGCTGGGGGTACAGTTTCTGTTGTGTCACCTGTTTGCTCCCTTCTGCGTGACCCCTCCCCCTCTGCGTATCCTGCACTGTGCTGTGCTGGGCTAAGCATCTCACCTCTCTCACATTCACGCCCTCCCGCTACTTTCCTCCTTGTACCCCCTGTGGTGCTCTCCATTTTTCCCATCTTCTATAACTGCTACTCTATCTCCTATCCTATTTCTCTCACTAAGTCTGGAAGGAAGAAGTTGGAGGACGAAGTTGGAGGACATGCTGGTCTCCAACCCAGACCTCACTGTCGCAGACACCTACATCAGTGCTTCCTCCAGACAGACTCTCACCGAAATTCTTTGTCATTTCTTCCCCAGACCGATGCACCCCCTCATATGGTCTTGGCTCCCTCTCCTATCTCTTCCTCTCCCATTAATGGTAGCACTCTGTGGGAGGCCCTCTTGGCGTTCTTCCACTCGACCAAGATCATCATTAATGTCTATTTGAATGGCACTGTCTTGGTCCAGGCCCCTCAGACCAATCTCCTCCTTTTCCATAGGCGTCTCTACTTCCCCTGCTACTCCTCCTAGCACTTCTGCTACCTCTTGCTTCCTCCTCCTCTCTGGCTACTATGCCACCTCCTGCTACCACCTCTGCCCACTCTCGGGTCCCGCCACCTCCTCTGCTGGGTGTACCTCAAGCCTCTACCCCACCCCAGATTATTTTTCAAATGTGGCAACCCTGCTCTACATAGCTATTCTTAACTCTCGTTCTGCTGTCAAACACTCCTCTGACATCTGACACCTCCTCAAAGAACTTGACCCGAATGTCCTCCCTCTCACCGAGACATGAGTAATGGCCAGCGCTGTCAAGGGTTTTGACACTCTCCTTCCCGATGGCTGCAAGATCCTCTCCGAATCCAGAACCAACTAATCCGGAGGTGGAGTAGCCCTGATCTTACCGCAGTGGGTCCCTGCTTCTGTCATTCTTCTTACACAGGCCTACTCGTTTGAATGCCTGTCTCCAGGCTCTCTATCTCTCCTGGCCTCTCTGATGGTGGCTACCATCTTAAGTCCACCTGGCCGGCCAGGTTGCCCTCTTCCTCTTCCTCTCCTTGACGTTACCTCTCAACTTCTCATACTCAGAGACCTCAACATCCACCTGGATGTTTCTAATCCCTCCTCTGGGCTCTTCTGTAACCTCTACGACATACTCTTTCCATTCTACTCTCTGGACTGACGCACTCTGAAGAGATGAGAACATCCAATGTTTGACCGGCAGACATCCCCCGTCTCCACGTCTCTCTTGGACTGGCCACGTTCTGCTCTCCTCCCAACTGAAACTCTTTCCCTCAGGCTAAGCCTAACCCAGCACTGCCACCTACCTTCTCGGTCATTCGGCCTATGAAGCGTGTGTCCGTGGATGCCTTTGCCGCTTCTTTCTCTGCTCACCCTATGCCTGAGGCTGACTCGCACTCTAGACACAGGCCTCTCTAACCTTCACCTTTCCATTTCCAACACACTGGCCATCCTTACCCCTGTCATGAGAATCTGTCTGAAGCCTACCTCCAAGAACAACCCTTGGTATGACTCTGAACACGCCGCCCTGAAACGCAAGTACTGGGTGGCTGAGAGGAGATGGAGGGCTTTTAGCGCATCCTCCGACAAACTGGCCTACCGCCTGCTTCAAAGGCAATACAGGCTATCAGGCCTGTCCAAGAAGAGAGTCCACATCCAAGCTTTCGTCTCTGTGGACTCTTACTACACGGCCAAACTCTTTAAAACTGGCAAGGAGCTGGCCAATCCTTCTGTAGATTCCACCTCTCCTGTTCCCTCCCAGGCCCTCTGCACAGCTCTGGCTTCTGACTTCACCACTAAGACTCAGGACATCCTGACGTTTCTCCCTCTCCTCTTTCTCTCCCTCTATCTCTCTCAGCCCCCCTATAGCTGCCTCTCCCTCTCCACCTTTCTCCTCTTTTTACCCTGACAACACCTGAGGACGTTTCTAGACAAGTCTGATCTATGAAAGTGTCATCCAAACGGGTGTTTCTCTGCTCCTCCAGAATGATCAAGGACCACATTGATACCCTCGCTCCAGCCTTGGCCGATTTCTGCAATCACTCTTTCACCGCTGGATCCTTCCCCTCTCTCCTCACACACTCCCCTGTGCACCGCTTCCTTAAAAAGCCTTCTGCTCATCCTAACTGCCCAGAAAACTATCACCCGATTTCTATCACTCCTTTCCTTTGCAAACTCTTGGAAAAGCTGGCCATCTCCCAGCTTACACTCCGCACTGAATCTGTTGGGATCTCCATAACCATCAGTATGGCTTCGGAGCAGCCAGAGGCACGGAAACCGCTCTCCTGAACACTGTGAAGATCTGCTCACTAATCTTGACTCTAGCCTTCCTTCTGTCCTCATCCTCTTTGACCTTTCCTCTGCCTTTGACAGTCAATCAGGCCATTCTGATCAAACTACTCCATGAGAACCTGAGCATCACGGATCAGGCCCTGGAGTGGTTAGCCTCCTTCCTGCTGGACCGATCCTCCCAGATACAACTTGGGCCCTTTCTCTCCACCACCTCTCTCTCCACATGTGGTGTTCCCCGGGGCTCTATCCTCTTACCCTGGCTCTTCAATGTCTGCTTGGTCCCTTTGGCCCACCTGATAGCTACGTTCTGCTCTTTCAGTGTTATGCTGTTGACACTCCGCTCTCTTTTAGGCTCCCCTCAGCCTCCTCTTTGCTTGCTTATTTCTGACTGTCTGTGAAAGGATAGACGGGAGCGAATGTGAATGCAGAAATAATGTTTAATTCAGAAGTTTCTTCAAGCACTCAAATAAAGGAATATAGGTCCCATGGCAGTTTTTCCTCTGTCAATGTCTTCCTCGGGTTGAGGGAAGGTAGCTTTAAATCAGCCTTCTCCTATTCCTTTGTGGCCGGGTAGGCCCACCAGTCAGTTCCTCTTTCCTCCTGCTGTCCGGTGTTCTGTAACGATCAACATCAACAAATCCTTGGTCATTCCCGATATATTTATACTGCACTTCCTCCTTGACTCCCCACCAATCAGGGTGGCCCATGTTCAGACCCCTTCCAATTGGTCGAAGTTGCATTGGCCCACCCCTTGTATGAGCTGCCATCCGGGACCTTCCTCCTGCCCTGCCCTGTTGACATTGACTGGGTCCTCCCTCTGCTTTGCAGCCTCCCGTTGTCCATAGGTTCCGTGTCGGGCCGATGGTGTTTCGCGTATGGGTGAGCCCCGCCCTCTGTGTAATGAACTGCAGTGCAGTGTGTGTCCCTCATGCGGGAGAAGCAACTCCGGCGCCGGTCAGATGGCACAACGCCATCCCATTGCACCGTAGCTGAGACAGCCGCAAAGGTGCGGAGATCAGGCGAGTCCGGGATGGGGAAGGTTGTCTGGCCTAGGTCCGGTTCCTTGTCCCTCCCCGTTCTCTGTAGTCCTGACAGAGGTCCCTTCCTTGGAACGGTTGGTAGTGTTTGTTTTCTCTCACACCCGCCTCCCTCAGAACTGGTGAATGAGCCTTCCCACCATGCCTCTAACTTTCACTGTCCATCTGGATTGGTGCGCCTCCAATCATCTCTGCTTCAATGACAGTAAGACGGAGATCCTTCTCATTGGGACCCCTGCTCCCGTATGTCCCTCTCTCTCTCTGGACGACCTCCTTGGGCCCTCTTTCTTTGCCTTCCGGTGAGGCTAAAAAACATTGGTGTCATCTTCAACTCCACTTTCTCCTTCTCTCCTCACATCACGGACCTTGCCAAGAAGGCCCACTACCAGCTGCACCTCCTCAAGAGGTATTCTTCCTTTTCTCAATTCCCCTAGAAGCTCACTGTTTAGAGCCCTAATTCTCTCTGGGCTGGACTACTGCAACAGCCTTTTTCTCAGTCTCCCTTCCTCTACTCTCCGCAACTAATCCAGAACAAGACTGGGAAACGTGTCCTTGGCCTCAAGCCCAGAGACCGTATCTCTCCAACCCTGAAATATATCCACTGGCTCCCTGTGGCTGCAAGGATCAAGTTCAAGACCCTCTGCATCCTCCATAAGGCTTTCTGCGGGCGTGGCCTGCAATATATCCAACTTTCTCTACCTTCCTTCTCAAGCCCTTAGCTCAGCTACCTCAAACTCACTGAGGGTCAGACGCTTCTCCAGGTAGAGAGTGTGGGTCGATCTCTCTCTCCTCTGCAGGTGCCTCCCCCTGGAATGGCCTCCATGCCTCTCTAATTTGAGCCGGACCACCTGAAGTTCCAGAAGCAGCTCAAGACCTTCCTTTTCTTCTCTGCTCTCTCGATCTCTTCCCCCCCACCGCTGACATACCTGTCTCCTTTGCTGACTGGTTGCTTGGCTACCCTCAGAGTCTACTGGTTACCAGTTTCCTCCATGATCAGTCTCCCCTACACTGCCTCCAGGGCCTACCATGTGCTTAGGGGCCTGTAACTGTTACTGACAGTTCCCTGCCTCCTTGCGCTTACCAAGGCCATGCTGCCCTGATTGCACCCCCCCTCCATCCCTCCACCCTCTTCACTCTCCCTGGCACTCCCCCTCCCCCCTCCTCCCTTCCCCCTGCACTTTGCGTCATAACACTTGCACGATCTGAATGACACAAGACCTAGTAAGATCGTTTGTCTTGCCATCCTCTGTCTTCCCTCCCTTGTCTTGTTGCGCCTAGAAACACTTTTGTACAGCTGTGTTATAAATTACATATATCATGATGTCTCCTCCCTTCTGCGATATGTTCCCTGTGCTGCGGTTCCTGCCTCTGCAGCTCAATGTGGAGCAGAAGGTGCTGCATGTCCACGTTAGCAATAGCTAGTGGCAACATGGTGTTGGCAAGTGTTTGGGTCAGAGCCTTATGTACTCTGAGTGGATTGGGTGCACCTATGACTTGATTCCCATCATCTGTTGGCACTCCTGCTCAAAGGAGGCTTGCCAGGCATTTCGGTGCTGGTCTGCCCTTGTGGGTGGGACAAAGACTGATATGCAAATGGATATTCCTCCTTTGTGAAAAGTACAGTGAGCAAAAAGCACTGGTTGCGGATTCTCAAAGTGGGTAAAAACCACAGAACAGATGATCATGCCATGTTCTTTCTAGAGAGGGGCGCCTGCTACCTTTTTCTTTTAGAATGCATTTACCTCTGCCAGATGCCGGAGATTATTTTGCTGGCTCTTATTCCGCCGGTGGAAGTAGCGCTCCTTCCATGCACCCCCGATTTGGCGCTGCGGTAAAGGTGATGGTAATTCTGTTACTACCACTTTACTGCATACTGCCCAACTCGTAATGAGGCATTATGTACCCTAACTCAGGTGTGCAGCTTTCGGTTTTCCCATGTAGTACAAGACAGCCAGGTGTCAATTGATTTAAATATTGTATTGACATTGCGTGATTCAAGGAAGACTGATACTAACGTGGGCATATCATATGGCAGCCATTTTTGACGAGGAAGTGTACCTGTTCAGCACTTGGCAATCCACACAAAAATAGTCCGATAATTGGTTGTGCTTATCATGTTCATGCTTAAGGGCATCAATTGAATGCATGAGATTGGTGCCTACTTACGTTTAAAGAACATTGTTTAAATCTTTAGAAGTACTCCCTTGTATCTAAAGTGGGACAGGCATAATCTTGTCCCACTAGTAAAAATATTCTATATCAGCTGTTAGAGGTGAACAAATGGAACAACACCATATTTCAGGGTGAAAGTGACTGGTATCGCATACTCTATGAATTGAATAGCAATCTTTGATAGAAATAAATGCATGGAATTACAATATTGTATTTTTTGTGTGACTAGGATCTAGTACTTGTCATAATGATTCTACTTGTATATTCTCCAGCATAGGTTTTGGTATGAATTCACATGTTCTTGGCTATTCCCCGTCGTCCGACTGGGAATCCTCAGTAAAAAAGAAAGCGGTCTTGCTTTAAGAAAACTCAAAACTATCCTTCTACCAATCACTGTAGACTGGGTCATACTGCACCCATCCAGTGACGATCATCTCCCTAAGCCCCTCCCCTGGAGGCATTGTCAAATTTTTACTGCATGCTTCGGTGCTGGGAGTCCTCCATAGTTACTCTGACAAAAACATCTATTTTTGCATTTTTTGATGAGAAATCCTCAATTATTTGGTAAAAACATTGTTTTGCTGTCCGATATCCAGCCTGGCAATGGGGCTCTGTTTGCCGGTGAAGACTCGACCGCTACACCGTCAGATCTTTGTGTCCAGTTTCAAGGCCTAGTCGAGGCTTACTTTGTGTAGCCTATTTAAGCTCTGCGCCAGATGTGGCTTGCGCAACGTGTATGTGGAAGATGAACACTCGAGGTGCCTGTATTGTCTACACCCTGATCACGACAAGGATGGCTGTGAAATCTGTTGGGAGTTCCCCGCCAAAACAAAGAGGGACCATTGCAGCAGACTGATGGCTTGGCTAAATGAGGAGAAGGGCACGGCTCCTGGGAGTTTTCATGCTTCTTCCAGATCCAGTCGTCCACTGGAACATTCTCCCTCTGGTAAGAGGTTGAGATCTGCCTGGAGGCTCCCTCACAGGAGACCCATAAAAAGGCAAAGCCCAAAGCTGCACATCCAATGGGGGTTGCCGCTACCACGGGTCCCGGTCCGGAGTTTGTCTGCTCACCCTCACCTTCAGCGTCGACGGCAAGCTTGCCAGTGAGTGGAGTATCAGCTGGAAAATCGTTGTCTTCATCGAAGCATAAGACAAGCAGAGAACCTTGCAGTGAAGTGGCAAGGTCTTCTTCAAAACACTAGTCATCGGCGAGATCGTTAGCGATCCACGGACAAGAGTCCCCGACGAGACCTCCAGTTACCACTCTGTCAACGGTGAGACCGTCTTCAACGCCTCCCCTGTCAATGACCACCCACCCCGCCGTATACCTCACCATCTATGCCTAGATAGGCAGCACCACCTATAGTGGAGGACCCACCCCTGACAGACACCGTGGATGATACGGATGAATGTAGTGACTTCATAACAGCCGATGACGCACCGTGAAATGCAGGCGGCCCCCAGGTTGTCTCCTCCAGACGAGGTGGATTCCTTCTACTCCATGTTAGCAAGGGCTTCCACCTTGTTTAATTTGGTACCGGAGGAGGGATTCTTGTATGAGAGAATAGCCTAATGCAGAAAGACTAACATCAATTCCACTCCTGGATGACGTATGGGAGGAGGCGAATCCATCCTAAGTCTCTGGTTCTTCTGGATCAAGAAAGCGAGAAGCTTAACGCCATGGGTAAGCGCATTATAAATACAGCTGCCTCCACAGTTAATGCTGCAAATGCCCTGACAATACTTATGTGCTACAATAGAGAGCTATAGTATAAGCTTGGCCCAGTCCTTGACTTTCTCCCCGAGCACAAGAAGACAGAGGCCCTAGCGCTCTTTCGATAAGGGGAGGTAGCGTCCAATCATTCCATAAGTGGCCCTGGATGCGGCAGACTCATGCTTCTGGCAGATGGGTAATGGAGTGGCTCTGAGAAGACTTGGATGGCTGAAGGCCACAAACTTCAGGCAGGAGGTGCAAAAAGTCGTCGATATGCCCTTCGACGGGGAGAACCTGTTTGGCAAGGCTGAGGACGATAGATTGCAGGCAATAAAGACAGCCATAGAAACATCTAGGTTCCCTGGGGACACTCCAACAACGGCAAATGTGGTCCTTTTGTTCTTCTAGAGGAAAGGTCAGAACTTCTAAAGGCTACCCAATGTCCTCCTACCGCCAGCCCTCCTGCTCTATGTCTCAAGAGTGGTATAGAGGACGGTCACAGGCTTTTGGAGGGCGAGCGCAATGCCGGCATCATCCACAAACAAAGGCACAAATGCTCAAGCAAGCCTGACCAGTCACAGAGCCGGGACCCCCACTTTCGCACCCCCGTGGGGGGCCGCACAACACAATTCGTCAAAGAGTGGGAAAACATCACCGACAAATGGGTGGTGGACATAGTGTGCCAAGGGCACTCCATGGAATCCGGACACATTTCCACACATGTCAAAGTGGGAAAGAGGGAGCTGAACATGGAGCAACTGCTGCAGGAAGTGCAGGCAATGTTAAAAAAGGGGGCGATGGAACACGTTGCTCCCCCCCCCCTTCAATGCTGAGGCACCGGAGTCTACTCTCGATATTTTCTAGTTCGAAAGATGTCAGGAGCCTGGCGCCCAATCTTCGACCTGCGGCGCCTCAAGTACCGAAAGTCTTAAGTTCAGGATGGTCACATTACAACATGTATTCGACCAGCTGGAGCAAGGGGGACTTCATGGCGACAGAAGTAGAGGATGCCTATTTTCACATTCCCATACATACATAGCACAGAGTATCTACGCTTTGTGGTCTTGGGGACTCATCAATTCAAGGAGCGTCCCTTCGGGCTAGAATCGGAACCGAGAGCGTTCACAAGTACCTCGTGCCAGTTGCAGCCCACATGTGCCTCAAAGGCATTCATGTCTACCCATACCTAGACGACTGGCTCGTCCAATCCCCTGCTCAAGAGCTGGTAGTGCAGCACACCAAGGAAGTCATTTACCTGCGAACAGTTCTGGGGTTTCCCATCAACTATCCAAAATCCTGCATAGTGCCATCACACGATGCACTGTTTCTGGGTACACACGGTGACATCCCTGGCGTTCCCCTCAGAAGAGAGGGTAGTGTCCAATCTGGGCAAGGCCTGTCGGCTGATCGCAACAAAGGTCAGTCGCCCGCAGCATCAAGTCGCTTTTAGGGATGATGTCGTCCTGCATTCACCTGATTCCATACGGCAGGCTCCAGATAAGGCCACTACAAGAATTTCTGGATGCTAAGTGGCTCCAGGTCACAGGCAAGTGGACAGACAGGATTGCCCTCAACAAGGAATTCAGATAATCGATTTGTTGGTAGGGGGTGTGTGGGCACCTCACTTAAGGGGTTCCCTTTCAAGCCCCGCCATTTCAAGCGACAGTCACCACAATGCCTGCTTGGACGGATGGGCCGGGGGGGTGTCACACCAGCCAGTCTCAAGCTAGGGGGCTCTGGCGTCCGGAGGAAAAGACCTAGAACTACAGGCTGTGTTCTGGGCTCTAAAATCCTTCTGGCTGATTCTGCAGGGGCAAGTGGTGAAGTTTTCCAGAGACAACACGACCACAATATTATACCTCAGGAAGCAGGGCGGAACCCGCTCTCCGGTTCTCTCCATGGAAGCACAAGTCCTGTGGCATTGGCCCATTCTTCTGGGCATGTTTCTCATACCTTTCCACCTAGCTGGTATCAAGAACACGATCACAGACTCGCAGGGAGCTGTGATCCTGCCACGAATGGGGAACTACAGCAAGCTCAGATATCATGTCTTTCAACTTGTGGGGCATACCCCAGATTGACCTGTTTGCGACTGCAGCGGATATGAAATGCTAAAGGTTCGCCAGCAGATTTCCCCAGCCGGGGAACATAGGGTGGGGGGGAGGCTGCATTCTTTCATGTGGGTAGGTCTCATCATGGGGGGGGGGGAGGCTGCATTCTTTCATGTGGGTAGGTTTCATCACACGTTCCCCTCCCCCGATACCACTACTGTCACGTGTGATCAAAACGCACAAACGCTGCCGCGGCAGATCTAGTACACGGAACTGCTCTGCATGACAATATTAACAGCTGTCGGGTTGCTGCCCCTTCCGGCCCTCCTTTACAGTGAAGGGAGATCCGTTTTACATCATGACCCGACATCGCTGAACCTCGCGGCTTGGCTCCAGCAGCTCTACAATTTGGACACTGACATCCCGCTGGACTGCGGGAAGGTCCTGGCAAGGGCTAGGGCATCTTCTACACTCCAGTGTTACAGCCACAATTGGAAGCGAACGGTATGGTGCAGAACCCAAAGGATTGTTCCTCTCCGGGTTACAGCACCACAACATCTACCATACCTGCCATCACTGGCCATGTCTGGCCATGTCCACATCCAACCTTCATCCCAAAGGTCCTGCCTGAATTCCACCTTAACAAACATTTGGTGCTTCCAGTCTTCTTTCCAAATCCTTCCTCGTCCGCTGAAAGGTTTCTGCATATGCTGGACGTTGCTTGTGCCTTAAAGTTCTATGTGGCATGCACAAAGGCTTTCCGGGAAGATGTCTCAACTTTGTTAATTTTGGTCCTGTGAATCATGGTAAGGCTCTATGGAAAAGGCCTCCCTATCCAAGTGGCTCTCTGTCTGCATCATGCACAGTCACCGTCTACCTAACAGACACCTTCCAGTGCAGCCGAGAGCTCACTCCAGCAGAGCCATCATTGCTACAATGGCGTTTCCTCTGGGATCTCCCTGCTGAACATATGCAGGGCTGCTATGTGGTGGTTGACACACACCTTCACGAGATTCTACTGTGTCGACAGGGATTCCAGGGAGGAGTCCAGAGTCAGCCAAGCAGTGCTGTGCAACCTGTTTGTTTTTAGGGAAGTCTGTTCCAGGGGATAAGTGTATTGCTTCTGTTGACCCTTGCCTCCTCCTGTGATTTTGTATATGTACTGCTATGTAATCCTATTCATGAGCATGTGAATCCATGCCGGACCACATGCTGGAGAAGGAACAAGTTACTTACCTGTAACTGTTGTCCAGCATGGGTCTGGCATGGATTCACATGCGACCCTCCCTCCGTCCCCGGTTTACTCTTTTGGGTTCATATGGCCCCTCTCCTGATTTGAATCTGAAGATGGGCTCCAGGGGAGGAGCTTAGGTTGACGATCGCCATTGGATGGGTACAGTATACCAAGTAATTGAGACTCCGCTATTTGGATTGAATGTAAAAGTTGGTCATTACATAGTTTATTAGAGATGGTATCTGCAGCCAAATTATGCTCGGTACTTTGAGACCCCAGATTACATTTTGAACATGTATACCTGATCCACTATCTAATATCTTTACAAAAAGTTTTGTTAATACTTTTTTGTTGCATTGTGATAGGTGATTTTTCTTAAAACGAATGACCTCCCAGGGAACAATCTCATGGTATTCTCTGCTACTTTAAACGCGAACAATATGTTTTCAATTACGCATACCAACCAAGTACACTGTGTACATGCATGCTCTTCTGCCGCAAAGTTTTTTTTCTTTACATAGTTCCTTCACAGTTTCATTAATAAGCCTTGAAAAAACATGCCTTTCGCAAAGCTTGTGTATGTTTTAGTCTGTAATAAAAACTAAGGAATATTGTGGAACGCCTCTTTTCCATATATTGCACACACATCTCGAAAGAGAAATGTCCTTTGCAGTGGTCTCAACGGGACATACGTATCCGATTCATTTCCCTTCCCCCTTACCCCCCTTCCTTCCTCAACCCAATTCGACCTCCCAAACCCTCCCTCTGCACCCTGATTGGCTACTTGCACAAACCTAAACAAAGTAGCGGGGCGCGGCGTCCTCGCCGGCACCATCACTACGAAGAAAGCAGGCCAAGGTGAGTGTACCCCCAGAGCCTTGCCCCAGATGCCTCCCAACAATTTGAGCACTGTAAAAGTGTTTAAATGGCGTTTTTTCACGCACTCTGCGCTCCGGTATCCTTCCCCCTTGCCCCCTTCCTTTCTCAGCCCAATCCCACCTCCCAAACCCTTCCCCTGCCCCCTGATTGGCTACTTCCCCACATATCATGCACCTTCCCAGGGCAGCCCTCTGCCCGTTGCAGCCCGGCGGCTAAGGGCCCCAAGGCCAAGGGCGGCTCCTACAGTGGCAGCTCCAGAGAGTGTCTGCAAGGGGGAGCCAATGAAGCCAGCAACCAACAGACACCAACAAAACTGTAAGTGTGGCATGGGTGAGGTGTAGAGCAATTACTCTACTCCAGAAAACCCCTGCCACTCTACCTTACCTTTACATAACATAACCTGCCATAGACTTGCACCATGCACACCTACAGAGACTTCTGACCACCAGTCTAAATCTATCCATGGCCGGACTGTAAATATTGTCTTGCATTATATATTAATATACCTGCCAATGCTAACAAGTGCCACACTTGGAGAGAACTGCGAAGATTAACATGCGTCACATTTAGACTGGTGTAACAATGTTAGCATGTGCCACATTTAGTTGGAACTCTCAACCTTGGCTTGCGTCACATTTAGACAGGATTATGAATGTTAGCATGTGCCACATTTAGTTGGAACTCTTACCCTTAGCTTGCGTCACATCTAGGAAGAAATGTGAATGTTGGCATGTGCCACACTTAGTTGGAAGTCTTAACCTTATCTTGCGTCACATCTAGATAGAAATGTGAATGTTAGCATATGCCACACTTTGTATTTGTATTTTATTTATTTGTATAGCGCACCAGGCCCAGGGGCAACCGGGCGCATCACTTAGTTACAACATAAGAAAAACAGACAGAACCATAATTGCAAAGTTTACAAGTATAATACAGAATTTACAGGTATAATAATAGCAATGAGAGGACAAGCAGATTATATATACATGTACAAATTAAGCAGAGTAACCAGAGCTAAATGTACTGGGCGGCCAGCCAGGTTTTCGTAAGGTGTTTGAATCTCGGGAATGAGGGTTCTGCTCTAAGCTCATTAGGAAGCGTGTTCCAGAGTTTAGCTGCCAAGATAGGGAAGCTAATTCCACCTGATCTTTGGAGATTGAAACGTGGAACCTCAAGGCAGTTTAAATGAGCCATTCTGCGGGGTCTAATGAAGTTGGGGAGGGCAAATCGGTTGGCCAGGTAGCAGGGAGCTTGGTTACGAAGGCATTTGTGGGTAAGAGCTAGGGTTTTCAGGGAGATACGGTGTGGGACTGAGAGCCAGCGAATATTGCGTCTGGTGTCGGATATGTGTTGGCGCCTGGGAATGTTGAGGGCAGCTCTAATCGCATTGTTTTGGACAATTTGTAACTTGTTTAGGTTGCAGCAATTGGTGCCTAGGTACAGTGCAGTGATGGAATAGTGAATGATGGCAGGCACCACACCTAGGCATAATTGCAAGAACAGCAATGCCAACTAAACAATCCACTAACAATTTCATCCCTCTGCATACACCTCTAAAACTCTTACCAAACACAACCACAAGCCTTATACGCAGCAAACTGCACAAACTTCACTACACTGCTACAACAAAACAAACCGCACATAGACTTGCACAACAGCACACGACGGCTACCGACCGTAAAACATCCCAAGGCCACCGGGCTGAGGCTGCCAAACAGCACATCACTGCTATCTTGCACTTATCCTGCTCATTCTCACTAACTCACCCCCTCTCCCTTTTTCAGAGCCGCCAGAGCACCAGGGGACCACTCCGGTGGTGATAGTGCGCGGTACAAATCTCCTTTAACCTTAACATAGCAAAACTGGCCATATACACCATGGCTCTCTGGTGACTGACTGCCTCAAGGAACTGCTGTACACCCATTATTGTGTTCCAATACACAGGAAGAGCTGCAAGTAACTGTCGGGCAAGTCTCCCTCTGGCAGTTTCGACTCAGATTCTCTTCCCCACAGGCAAGCGGCATAGCCACTTGTACTCCCTAAAAACAGACCAATAATTATCTACATAAAACATTGGGTAATGAAGAAAATACTCACTACAAAAAAGGATCTTCCCCTGTACGGCTTTGATTTAAACAAAAACAACCAAAAAAAAGGCTTTTTTTTTTTACCACAAAGCGTGAATTACACAAAAGCTGCGGGGTAATATGGCCTGAAGGAAATCTCTCATTTTTTCCAAACGCGTAGGTCTGGGTGGAATCGTGCTATTATAATTAACACATGCTATTGTACCTACATGCTATAACGAGTCTGAACTGGATGATACATTATTGCACGTGTATTTTCGAGAACTGCATGCAATCTGCACGTTTATTAATATCGCGTTGTAAATATCTTGGCTGCGTGCCAGATCTGGCATTTTAACTGCTGCATTCACTTGTGTTCCGCGGTGTCGTTTGTGCTCCACTCCAGACTTTACTTGAGACCTTAGAAAATGCCTCCGAGTATTTGCATATTGCTTACTTTGGTGATGACCTGAAAGGAGTAGGTCGATGACACGCCCGTTAACTTGCGAGGACCGGACCTGCGTGTCATGTCCGCAGTATGCGCCTGGGGGCGGGGAGAGAGGGATAGATCACTGCTTCGGTAATGATTCTCACGTCGGTAATGATTCTCACGTCAGACAGAGAAAAGAAAGCACAGGGGTGTGTGTAACTGCGCTCAGACGAGAACTAGGCAAGATGGCTGCCTGTCAGCCTGGTCCTTGTTTGAGAGATGCTAATAGGGCACGGCTTTAGGGAAGTAACTAGTTCGGTAACTAGGGCAGGCTGTACATTATACACAGTACCCAGTTGCTTTCACATAAACTGTGGAACGTTTTCTTTGCTCGCTGGGTTAGGGATGTTAGAGGCGAGTACGTTAAAACAGCTAGAAATCCAACTCGGGGTTAAAAAAAAAAAAAAAACAATCTTCCACCTGCCCCCTAAATGTTTCTTTACATTACCCTCAGTCGGTTCCTGATGTATTAATATGTCGGTGAATGTATTGATGTAAACAGGGGAGCTTTACACAGGACAACACAAGGTAAAATGCCAGTTATCGAATCTAGACTAAACTCAAATGCAATACATTTTTTTAACCAGGTTTTAAACCAAGGCTCGGGAAATCTACATGCTCGAACACAGCATTGAAACACCTAGTAATTTAATAAGGCCCCAGGAAACTATGTATTCACTAGTAACATGAAATAATGTGTATTCTGGCTATTCTCCCTGGCATAAGGAAACTAAATTATCGAGGGGAGATGCTTAATGTTAGGCTCTATTTGTTGCTTCACATTGAGCTATGACTAATGTAATGTGCTCTTGTATAGCATCCGTATAATAAAGATTGCCCAAGCGCTCAGCGCAAAAAGTCTTGATTCTCTTAAAGACATGGAGGCAAGCATTATGCTTCATCTTCTTTACTGCTAACCACAGCTTTTTAAATCTTACTTTTTTTTTTTAACAGCTTCATCTCGTGCAAATAAAGAAAACCTAAACACTGAGTGTGGAAAAACCAAAGCTCCCATGAGGCTCTGCTGCCTAGTAGTCCCCAGCCTCCCTCTCACTGGCCAATCCGGGACCCCTCTGCACTACAAAATGTCTTGCACAGGGTCCTTTCCTCTTCTTTTTTGCTGCTGCCACAGAGATAAGTAACTTGATTGTGATCCACTGATCTTGTCTTTAGTCATACTGTTTCATTTATATTGTGAGTATAAGTGTGATAATATATAACATGCGCAATCCTAGCCAGAGCTCCGCGTACCTCACTCGCGCCCGAATTCATTGGAAATGAGTACGCGACTGTCAGGCCGAGCCAGCAAGTGATCGCACTCGCGTGTGGGCTCCGGCCAGTCAGTCGCCAGTTTTAAACCATATCAAGTTTTTCCCCGTAGCGAGCAACGAACAAGCCCAACTCTCCTCACACGTACGGAGGAGTGCTCACGCATTCGCAGTAGCACCTTAGACACGGATTAACGGTCAAACATATATTCACTCTTCATCTGGCTCTCGCCTTGAGAACGCGCAAAGAAGGTTGTTTCTTAGTGGTTTTCCTAAACCACCACTCTTCCCATGCCCTTATGAACACACTGCACAATCTGGGCTTCTCGTTCAATCTCAAGAAGTCACAGCTGCAGCCGACGCAGAGGCTGACATTCTTGGGCCTCTTCTAGGACTTGTGCTCCGAAAAAGTATTCCCGTCGGAGGACAAAATCTCAGCCATCAATAGGGCCACAGCCCACTTCCTCGGCAGAGAAGTGACCTCAGCATGGTGGTACCAACATCTCCTGGGTCTTCTGGCAGCGGTCTTATTAGCCGTTCCGCACACAAGACTAAGGATGAGGAGGATTCAGCTGCACTTCGCAGCTTCATGCAACCAGGAGCGGGGCTCTCAATCCGAGATGATCAACGGTCCTCCATCTCTTCACCCAGATCTGACTTGGTGGTCCACTGGACGATCTCTCTCAGTCCACGGGACCTGGACTCGACAGGAGCAGGAATACCACATCAATTAGCTAGAGCCGAACGCCATCTGGCTGGTGCTCGGAGCATTCCTACCACTTCTCAGGGGCAAGGTTGTCCTCATCCAGACGGACAGCTCGACCAGCATGTACTACGTCAACAAGCAGGGAGGCACCAGATCCCCTCCTCTGTGCAGACTGGCGATCAGCATGTGGCAGTGGGCCCTGGAAAATGACATTTACCTCACGGCAGTCCACCTCCCGCGGGAATCCATCCTGGAAGCGGACCGGCTCCGCGTACTGGGAGCGGACAATTGCGAGTGGCAGCTAAACTACCTCGTTATTCAGGAGATTTTCAACAGGTGGGTGACACCCCCAGGTGGATCTCTTTGCCACCTGGCACAACAAGAAGTGTCCCCAGTTTGCATCCTGGCAAGGTCAGGGCCCCGGCTCTCTGGGCGACGCATTTCACCTCCAGTGGACTGGCATGAAAGCCCATGTCTTTCCGCCCACTCCCCTGATTCACAGGGTAATTTGCAAAATCAAGGAGTCTTGCCAACTCCTAATTATTCTAATAGCTCCATGGTGGCCAGCCAGGCCATGCTTTTCGGAGCTGGTCAGTCTCTCGAAAGTGCCCCCGATTCACCTCCCGACAGGCCCAGCACATCTTCTGGCTCAGCAGGGGGGCAGAGTCATCCACCCTGCGCCAGGGAAACTAGACCTCACAGCGTGGCACCTGAGCAGGTAACGCTGCGCCACCTTAGCCTCTCACAGGCCAATCTGGATATCCTACAGAGCGCCAGGAGCAAGGCTACTGGGGCCCAGTACAAAAGCAAATGGACCAGATTCTGCCACTGTGCAGGCTCCAAGGGAATCAACCCCCCCCCCCCCGGGGTGCACCTTGGACGACATGCTCTCCTTCGCATTCAGGCGTGCAGGTGGACACCTGCCGCACATATCTCGCAGCCGTTTGGGCTTACAGGAACTCGGAGGAGGGCATTTTCTCTTCCAAGCCTATTGCCAAGAAACATCTGACGGGATTTGCAGGGCTCTACCCGCCTGTCTAGAGACCGCACCCGGCGTGGGACCTTAACATAGTCTTGGGCGCCCTGGCGCACAAACCGTGGACATTAGGCTGGTTACCATCAAGACGGCCTTACTAGTCGGCCTTACCTCGGCTCGTAGAGTCAGCGAAATACAGGCGCTGGTCGCCTCTGAGCCATATACCACCTTTCACAAGGACAAGGTAGTCCTGCGGACACACCCGGCATTTCTGCCCAAGGTTCTGTCTACTTTCCACTTGAACGAGGAAATAGTCCTTCCTACGTTTTTCCCCGAGCCCAAAGACGAAGCACAGAGTGTTGCACTGCCTGGATGTCAGGCGTGCCCTGAAATTCTACTTGGACAGGACCAAGGGTCTCCGCAAATCAGGCGCCCTGGTTTCACTTTTCGGGGGCTCAAGACCAGGCTATCGGACCTCTAAGGCTTCCATATCCCGTTGGATGGTCTCTGCCATCAAAGAAGCGTATGAGGGCCAGCACAAACTGCTCCCGGCCAACATACATGCCCACGCAGTCAGGGCCAAGGCAACGGCCGTCGCATTCCAGCGCCATGTCCCTTGGCAAGTCATAAGCAAGGCGGGCACTTGGGTCTCTCCCTCGGCTTTCTGCAAGCATTACTGTTTGGATGCCGGCTCTAGATCTGATGCGGCTTTCGAACCGGCGGTTCTCAGGAACCTATTTGCTTAAGGAGGGTCTCCGATCCACCCTTGGGCTACAATCAGTTGTAATCGCCCATACAGTATGGAGGAAAGGGGACGGGACATAAGATTTTTATAAGTTACTCACTGTAGTGACTAACTTACTTAGTCCATAGTCCCCTTTCCTCCATATGTCCCACCAACCCCCCCTAATAATACGGGTGTCATTGGGCAATGATGTCGACACGTCAATGGGGACTGAGGTGTGGCGTCGAAGTCAGGGCAGCACATGCTCCCTGGGCCGCACCCCCGCGCGCCTCTAAATTTATAGGGGAAGAAGGTTTTTTTCTGGTGAAAAAGGTTCTGTCTCCCGTCCCTTGGAAGGGACGCCCATACAGTATGGAAGAAAGGGGACTATGGACCACGAGTACGTTAGTCACTATGGTGAGTAACTAATAATATCTCCTTGTCGCCCCATTGGGAATCCCCGTCTGCATTAAGGATGCAGTCCACCTGGGTGCGGCTGCGTTCTGCCCTCGCCAACACAGCGAGAGTTCTCCCAGGCCTCTCCCCCCTCTGTATTTCTTAGCTGCCTGAGGGCGTGAGTAATAGCGTAATTCCCTTAAGGCGTGAGCTTCGAATGTATCTAGTTCTTTACATATTTGAGTCAATATGTGCAGGTTAGGGCTATGGGAATACTCCTGCTCCAGAGCTTTGAGTTTAGTCTCACACTTTTGGAGGTCACCCCTAATGGCTTTCAAGATCCTTGCCTCTCTGGAAATTGCCAAGTCCTGGATATAAGCCTTAAGGGCTTCCCACCTTACAAACCGACAGTGGTCTCACCTGCCAGGTTGCAGATAAAGAAGGTTTCTATATCCACCTTAATTTCTGCTTTAAAGACCATATCTTTTAGCGCTTCCGATTTGAACTGCCAGGCTCTCCTTGGCGCAGAGGGTTTCCCTGTATTCAGGTCCAGCACCACTGGAGAATGGTCAGAGTGGGTGAAGGGGAGGATCGTATCTCCTCCGACCCTGGCAAGCAATGTTCGAGATAGTAAGTACATATCAATACGAGAAGAATGTTGTGTACCGTGGAATAGAAACTTATACTTGTGTGCCACAGGATGTAAAAGGCACCATGTGTCAGCCAGCTCTAAGCACTCCTTGTGAAACCGGAGCAGAAAGGCTGCCCTCCATAAGGGTCTGGGGACCACACTCGTCCTGTCCATACCCTGATCGAGGATCAGGTTCATATCCTGGCCCCATAAGATTGGAATCCCCACATAGCCAGCGAGGATTGCGGCCACAGCATCATAAAATTCGCGAGAGTCACCATTTGGGCCACAAGTATTAACCAAGAGTGTTTCCAACCCCTCCAGGATACAATGATGGATGACTTGCTGCCCCCGGGGTCTATATATTTCTTTTTGTAGCGTGAATTTCACCGACTTGTGTATTAGCAACAGATAGCATCAGAACCCCTCTGCATTGAGTTGAATAGGGGGTGAAGTATCTGTTCCCGCCCCATGTGGGTGCAATACCCCGACATATTCCCTCCCCACCATGGGTTTCATGTAGTAGGATGACTTTTGCCTTGTGTCTATTTGCGTAAGCTATCACCTTCCGGGATTTAGTGTAATTCCCCAACCCCCTGACATTCCCGCAAATTATAGTTAATCCCATTGGCCTGGGTGATCAAAGCTAAAGGACGCTGTGGGGCCTCCCTGAAAAACTGCTTGCAAGAGCCAACATAGAACCTACTCCACCGGTGCACTCTGCCGCCAATTTGTTTTATAAAAATAACCAGCACAACCAGCGCTAAACCCACTAGCAGGAGCTGTCCAAACCTTAGCTCACCTTTCCCCCCCTCCACCTCCCTCACTGCCCACCCCAACCTGCAAGGTAAACCTCCCCCCACTCACCCTTCCTCTACCCACCACCATACCCCACCCATACAACCGCCTGGATACAGGGCAGGTAACTTTAACCTTAACAAGCAGCTGCTATGGGGATAACTGCTGCTGCCTCGGCCCGTCACACCACAGGCATTGGAACATACTTATGTATCAAGTTAATGTCTGTGGCGTGATATCATACAGGTATATCTTAATACAGGTGTCATGGAGTAATATATCTGTAGGAGACAAACTGTCGGTCGTTCAAGGTCAGGTCCTCAGTATGGATGTTGTTCAATAGCATTGTTCTCTTCCTGGGACGGGACCAATATTTGTGACTCAATGAATTTGACAGCCTTGGCAGGGATGGTGAAGAAGTAGAGTTTGCCACGGAATTGAAATTTCAGGTGTGCCTGGAACAGCATTGCGTATTGGATGGCTCGGTCCCGTAGCATTTTCTTAACTCTCAAAAATTGGTTTTGATCCTGGTGCACGGAGAGTGAAAAGTCTGGAAAGATGCAGCTAATTTGTGGATAATTTGCAAGCCCAACTGCAGTTCCTTTTTGTCTCTAGCCAGGCGGAGGAGATGTTCTGTGTTGCGATGGCTGAGAATTTTGGTGATGATGGGCCCCAGGAAGTCCCCAGGTTTTGGCCTTGGGGCGAGGGCACGGTGAGCTCACTCCACAGCACAGCGAAGAAGGGAGACAATGGGGGCCCCCTAACAGATCTTTGAGGAGTGCCTCGACTGCCTGTTACATGCCACCTAACAGTGCGTCCTCCGGGACTGCAACTACTTCGGGCGTTATTCCTCTGTGACCGAGATTCAAGATAGTCGCATTTATTCTTGACAATTTTCATTTCCTTTACCAGGGTGGCCACCGTACCCTGGAGGTCTTCTACTGTCTTACGTTGTTCCAATTCCCATTTCTGCCTCCGTTATGCGGGCCCCTCCTTCGCCAATTGTGAACGCATAAATGCAACATTAGCTTTGATGTCATCCAACTTTTCATACACTGCTGCAAAGCATTTGGTCTTGGCCTCCATCGTGTGTGTAAGGTCCATCGGTGCTGCCCCAGCAGGCCGGGCTTGGTCGGACTGGGGGGATTCTGACGAGCCGGGCGCCTCCGTGGGGTTTGGTTTGTCGAATTTGTGCATTGCCCCCGATTTTCTTTCCCTCCTCCTGTGCCTCTGGTCATGACAGGTGCCCAGTGATGATGGATAAGCAACAGATCACTCCTAGTTAGCCCAGCAGTGAGGACAATGGTCCTCCGGTACAGCCCAAAGGGAGCGCCTAGTGCCCATGACGTGCACACCACCCGTAGCTCCCCAAGGGTCCAGGAAGGGGGTCTGCCCACTGGGTTTGTATATGCGGGTGAGATCTCAGCCCTGCAGTAGTACCCCTTCACAGTCCCAGGGGTCAGGAAAGTAGTATTTGAAAGTGGCCCGTGGGGCCCGGTAGTGCGCAGAACCCCAGATGTGCGTTTTGCCAGGAGGCCAGTTGAGGCTGAGGCTGCAGCATGGGCCACAAGCACCCTGCTTGTTCTTGATTAATGTGTTGCATTTTCCCTGACAGAGGCAGCACTGTGATTCCCCCAGGGGGCCTTGCACGTTGTTGGAGCGGGTGGCGAGGATTCAGGCGCCACTGGGGGTCATGTGGGACAGGGCTCTGACAGGGGGGGGGGAGATGTGTCACCGCTGCAGTTGCACTGCAGGGGTGATGCGGACTATGCAGTCCCGGGTGTTCCCTCGCCTCACCCGGCTACAGGATCAGGGAGGACCAGCGAGCCGTGAAGCCACACCCACCTTGGCAACCTAGGCTGCGCAGAGGAACTCCACTCACAGCTGATGGCAGCCTGACACCCCAGGCAGGGGCCGCCGCACTCACCTTCCACCCCTCATAGACGCGCCGGCAGTTGCATTGTTCCGCTTCCCCCAAGGCACAACTCCTCACACATGCGGCGCTTCGTCTTGATCGGAGCGGCTACAAGGATGTCGCAGAGGCGGCAGTACAGAGAGTGGGCAGCCCCCCTCCAGCACCAGGGCGATTGAGGGCTGGGATGGCCGCAGCCAAGAAAAAGACGATTGTGGCCCGGAGGCAGGTCCCTGGCATCTTAAGCCCCTTCGCCTTCAGGATCCAGCCTTCGGCACGGGCAATCCGCTCAACCAATCGGTCCACAGCTCTGCCAGTTAATCCCCCAGGTTGGACAAGATATACTCAATGACTTTCAGCTCTTTCTGACTCTTGTGTATGCCACCATAAGCTAACGTGACGGGCTGATGCGCGGGATCTCTTTCTTGGCAGCCATCTGCTAGCCTTACTTTTCTAACTCAATAGGCAATTAGTAGTTTGCCTGCTCCGGTGACTCTCCCATAGTCCCTCGGGTGAAACAGTGATTTTTCTACCATACATAACATAAACTATAATTTCATTGGTACGTTTCCCCAGTAATGTATTTGCTTGTAAACATGTTTGTAATGTGCAATGTGTTTTTGCACTTAATGTGGCATGATTTATCCTTCCATTGAATGATTGGAATGACATGTTCTCATAGATCACTTATGAATTCTATGTCAAAACCGGAGGCGAGCATTATGCTTGAACTTGCTTTAATTCTACTGTTCCAGCAGATTGAAATCATTCCGTTTCATAACCTTTTCAATGTGTTTTTGCAAAAAATGTTTTGCCCCAAACATATAAACATGTTTAAAAAAAAAAAACTTGACATCCCACAAGCCCCAGTGTCTCTGGTAGTCCCAAGTCTACGTCCTTCTTTTTTTTTTTTTTTTTTTTTTTATTATTGTTGTTTTTCGATATCAAAATCTTTACAACATCAATTTAAAATCTTATTCTATCATCTAAAAGTCAAGTTCAAACATAACAAGCAAAAAATAGAAGAATGTAATGCAAGATACATGACAATAAAAATAGCAGTATACTAGGCACTTAGTTGGAATAATTACCATTTAGCTATTAAATCACACAAGTGAGACATGAGATCAGCCCAGAACCTTCCTGCGTGGCATTACAATTAACAATTTATGTGATCGATTTGTTAACGGAGGTTAGATCTTCATTCAAGCGTAGCTTTAATATTTACCAACTTCTGCTCAATCACAGACAAGAGAAAGTATAGGTCGATAATCAATGACTGCCTGTGCCCCCACATGCATTGTAACCACAATAGTTCAGATTTATGATTTAATGATGTATCCATATAGTTCCCTAGGTATCTTAGGCGCTCCTTTGCGAAGTAGGAGCAATAGATCACTAGATGCTTCAAAGTTTCAATCGATTGGACCTTACAGAATCTACAAGCATCAACATGAGATATTTCGATGTTCTGCCAGCATTTTGTTCGATCTTTTGTTAGGAACAGATTGAATCTGAAGCGCATATATGTTGTTCGAATCTTTTGGCATGGGGCCTGCCTGATATACGGAATTAACGGTTTCTGCTTCCTTGTATGCAAGATAATTGCCGATTTTATCGGCTGTCATTGCCCAGTCATGCTGAAATAATTTGCTCTTCACAATCTGAGGCCGTTTAATTAAGTCTTCTGTGTCCATTGCTATCGCTATCAGATTTTCTTGACAATATTGACCAGCAGCATATACAGCTTTAGGCGTACCATGCTTAAGCATTTTTCCTAGTTCTTCATACAGAGAGTTTGACACAGGGTTCAACATTTTAGCATAACTGTCAAGTTTACGCCATAAATACCTATATGCTAGAGACTTAAGTCCAAGTTCATGTATAATTATTACATTTGGAAGAGAAGGGGGTAGATGCAAAACTTCTTTCCAAATTTTACCCTGAATTTTGTTCAGGATATTCCCAATTTCCAATGAGCATAGGTCTAGACCGTAGATGATTATTGCTTCTACTTTGAGTGTATAGAACTCGATCAGTGGAATTAGAGAAAATTGACAGATCTTTAAATGTATTAGTTTCATCTGTGCGATTAGTGGGGCTGATTTGGCGGCAATTTCGACCTGCCATTTTGCAATTGAATCTGAATTATTTAAATTATAGCCTAAATATATCATACCCAAAGCACGGGGTATGAGTAACCCTTTGATACTCCATTGGTACCTAATGATCTTTCTCTTGTTCGTAAAGATCAGAATGTTAGATTTCTTTGAGTTTAGGATCAAATTATGGGTATCACAGAATTTGGCTAGAGATTCCAATTTGTTTTGGAGACCAAACGGGGTTATGTCGAACAAAATCATCGCCCAGTTTAACCGCAAATGAGTTACAAGTGGCCCATATGTTATCGATCTCAGTAAGATATAAATTAAAGAGCGTGGCGGCAAGGTTGCATCCCTGTTTTACTCCTATGTGTGTAGCAATTGGAGGCGTTAGTAGACCGGTATTGTCGATTTTTATCCTATAGGAGGTATTAGTATGGAGGAGTGCTATCATAGCTATAATTTCGGCTGGTATGTGTAGCTCTCCCATTTTTTGCCACAGTAGTTCTCTTATTACAGAGTCAAATGCCCCAGATATATCCAGCAAGGCCATATAGATCGGGCCTTGATTTTTCTGCCTAGAGAGCTTCAGTAAATGCGTCATCATAGTGGCATTGAGGTGAGTGCCCATTCCCTTCCGGAATCCTGTTTGGCATCGAGATAAGATCATATGTTTTTCAATAAATGCATTTAAATCCTTCAAAATTAGGGCAGCAAAGATCTTCGCTGTGACATCTATGAGTGCTATCGGCCTAAAATTGTTGGGATCATTCAGCACTCCTTTTTTATGTAACGGTATCACAATTGCCGATAGCCATGATTCCGGAACTGTGTTATTTTGGAATACCCATTCCAATCGCCTTAATATGATTTCTGACCAGAGCCTCGGATCATCTTTTATAACGCAGGGAGGGATCCCATCCGGACCGGCAGCTTTGGAGGATTTCAACTTCCCTATTACCTGTTCGATATCACCTATGCTCCAAGGGCAGCAGGAGGGAAGATCCATCGTGAAGTCTGGACATTGAATATTGCGAAAATTTAAGGGCATGGCATATTTCTTCCGATATAGTTCACTCCAGACCTCTCCACTCACCGCTGAACATAGCGACGATGTACCCTTCAACAATGGATCTTTTAATGCCCTCCATACTTCCCTTGAGTTTTTCTTAATCAAATCTTGGATCATTTTCTGATTTGATTTGATATATTTATCGAACTTAAGTTGTTTAAGATCGTTTTTATAACTGATCAAAATTGCATTTTTTTCATTAACATAGGCCTTTATGGATTTATAGTTTTTGAATAGTTGCCGTAAATCAAAGTTTTTCTGTTTTTTCCTTGCAGCAATTGCTACATTGTAAGTACTCGCAGAATTTATATGTGTTTCAATTTTTCTTTGGGCTGCTAATGATTCTATGTGACTATGTATCATAAGTTCGTTCCTCTTTTCACATGAGTTCACTTCTTTTATGGACATCATTCGAGTGTTCGTTTTGACTATGTCCCTATTTACCAGATAGTTTAAGCGCCTATATAAGCCTGAATTCCATCTAATAGAGATGGCTTTGCGATCTAATTCCAATAATGCCAATGCAGGTACAGAATTGTATACTGTAAGGTTACAATCCAGCCTACACTTCAGGATGCAGTGATCACTTAGGTGGGTAGATATGATGTTACATAATGATGATGTGTTTGCTAAGGCCCCTGAAATGACAATATAATCAATAGTCGAAGTCTTTGTGCCACGGGCCCAGGTATATAGTGGATCTTGCTCCATAAATGGCATGACTTGCATGTCCCATAATTCGAAGTAGGTTATCCACAATTGCCCCCTTGCGTATGAGGATATCGCATACTGATTAATTGTGCTCCCAGAGGGCATACTCGTTACACAAAGATTAGAATTGAAATCGCCACCTATAATGATTTGCATGTTAGTAGTGACTGCTACAGCATCAGACATCACATGATTCAATTTTTCAATTATGTTATCAATAGACATTAAAGAAGGATTCCAATAAAGTGCAATAAGAAGAATATCTGAGAGTGTTTGCGTACTTGATGACAACTTAATAGCTAGAATATCTGTGGATGTAAAAACTTGACAAGATTCAACGCAATATGCGTGTTTTATGAATATCGCCAAACCGCCAGATGGACGTCCAAATTTGCCTCTCACGGCATGTGAGCTATAAGCCGTATAGCCTTCTAAATAGATATCATGTAGAGCCATGGTTTCTTGGACTATCATTATCGTGGGTAAATCTCTCTGATGACAATTTTGGAACCATGCGACTAAGTTTCCAAATCCACAGCAATTCCAGGAGTTTATTACTAGTGCATTATCTTATAGATTCACTTTGTCTTGCGACCGCCCTGTTAGGGTTTTCATTAACGGCTCTAGCCGCGCAAGGCTAGACACAATCTGTGCCACTGATTCAGATTGAACTCTGATCTTTTCATATAGAACACATACCTCAGGACTAAATTCACTTTGAGGTAACGATGGTTGGTGTTCAACAAAGCAAGTAGCATCTTCCATCGAGAAGTACAAAGACAAACCATAACCCAGTGTTAAGAAATCTTTTTCATGTTTCCATATCAGGGAGGCAATAATTGCAGAATGAAATTTGCAAAGCATCCTGCAATTAGGCACATACGGGAGTCTAATCCAGTCAATGTCGTTCGATACTAGATTTCGTAGAGCAGGAATTTGGTGAAACACTTTCATCAAGGACGCACGGTTCAGGTTGGGTTTATCGACCTTTGTCGGATCTACCGTCCACCCCATTACCAATTTCATTTCTTGGGGTATTTCTTTATCATTTGTGGTTCTTCCCACTCCACGTTTTTCTGTGATTTTGCTATCACTAAGCAGGTGTTCTTTTACATCTGCCTCTGAAGCGCTGGGAGTAGCCTGTAAGTTAGCGTCCACATGAACCTGAAGGGGGACATTATCTTTATCCACATGACTTACTTCGCATTGTTCACTGACACACAAGGTATTAGTAATAGAATCGATACCATCAATATTATGTCCCGAGCCTTGAGAAAATTGGGATAATGATGTTATCTTCTTATCGATTTTTTCAAAAAACCGTTGTAGCTGCGTCTGAATAAGGAGCGGAGTTGATAATGTCTCAACCTCTTTAAGTTGTACATCTGATACGCTACTTCCCTGAGCTTGTTTCTTGACTGGGGATTTCTGTAGCACTGAGGATATATCCTCCTTTTCTTTATTTTTTTTTATCCCCAATAGCACCTGACTTTCTGTGTTTAATTGAGGTTAAATCAATAACAGTTTCAGCGTTTGTTATTATATCGGAATTTTTTTTGTATAAGTTGCCAGTCAAGGGCAAAATATTATTTTTTTTTTATTTTTTTTGTTTTTGGTATTTATTATATTGGGTCCTGTCAATGTATTAGCATTTTGTATACCAGCGTGAGTCTTCCTTTTCATAGCTCTCGCATGAAGCTTTTTGGCTTTGCGAGACATGAAAAAGGTAGTGGTTTTTTCATTACCATTATCTGCCAGGGCTTCAAGGGAAGCGTTTTGCTCTATATTACAACATTCATTGAGATCGATCAGATCTGTAAGGGGTGTAGGACTATCCGGAGTGATTTTTGATGTGGGTGGTTTAATTTCATCGTGGACAGCGATTTTCTCCCCCATAAATTCAGTTGGCACCAAATTTGCAGCCAGCAATATCTTTTCTAGTACTAATATCCTTTCATGTTGTAATTTGGCTATTTCAGCATATGGGGGCAGCTGTCTCGTGCTCTGTTCCATAGCATTAGCCCTTATGTCGGTATCAGTAGTGTCAAATTCATCCCAAGAGATCGTTTGCGTGGATTGGCACTTTAACAAAGTTACCCTCCCCGCTTTTGCCTCGGGCTTTGGTTCCACCAGCATATTCTCTTGTTTTTTCCTTAAGCACTTGATTAGCCCAGAAGGAGTGGCATTTTTCTTGTGCCATCAAAAATCCCTCTATTCTACTCAGTTTGGCGTTGATTTCTGAAGTGGCTAGACTCAGGGCACCGATTACACCATGTGTAAATTCATGCCCTTTGTCCAACAAGTTCAGAATTCTTGCCAAAACTGGAAAATTCTGTAGTTCTTGTTGATTAAGATCCACTAATGTGTCTTCCAAAGGAAATAGAGGAAGTGAGGAATTTGGTTGGCGAGATACTTCAGAGGTCACTTTAGGGATAAAGATGTCCGGGCCAATGACCGGAGAATGTGAGTAAGTTATGTCTGTTGGGTTTCCATTCGCCTCATTCGTAGGTGAGCTCGCATTTTGTATTTTCCCTTTTGCTACCCAACCAATATCGTTCAGCCTTGTTTCTGCTAGCTGATTTAAATTGTCTGCGATTGCGGTATGAAAGTGAACTTGTTCTCTAAACCCACGAGAGCACGCTGCTGGTGTCGATGGCCCATTTGATAATCGAGTTCTACTATGGAGTTCAGCAAGAACTACTGGTGCAACCAATGAAGTGTCTATTATAGATGTACTACATCCCTCGGCCACCGCCCCCAACAGTGAGCTATCGGTGATTGGTACGTTGATTATATGGTTCAAAGGATAAATAACATCCACCTTTGCCTCCCTGTGGATTTGGGCTAGGGTATCTAATTTGTTGTTTTCTGATAGTCTTCATATTACTCATGGTGATTACAGATTCTATCTTCCTTGGGGCTACTGTAGGATCGTCAAGTTCGCTAGCACTTTTATTGACACATTTACCCTTTTTTTTTTGTCTGATTTAACATTTCATGCGCATCTTCTTCATCTGAAACATTTCCCTCACTTAATGTAGAGGGAGACCCATTTAAGCACCTTTTCCCATTTCTCAACTTTTTAACCATGTTGCAACTCTAAGACAACAATGAACGTGTACGATAATATAGTACCACCGACACTTTACCAGGCAAAGTCTAGAATTCACAATTTACTGCGGACAACTCCCACCCATCCACCTTTCAAGCAATTTATGATGTAGCTATAATGAAACAATGCTCTCGAAAATGTTCACAGCATAGAAAAGCTTAGGATCAATACACCAGAATACCGTTTGCCGTGCTGCAACTAGTTGAGATAATTCCTTTGTGCGCTCCACGCCCCACGCCGCGCACCGTGAACAGTAAACAGTACTTGGTGCGCAGCGCGGGTGCGCTGGATCCTATGTTTTTATAGCACCAAAACGAGGCGAGCACTCCAGGAGGAGGAGTCAGCGTGATTGGCGCCTTTAGCATGAACAGTAGGTGAAAACGAAACAGCGAAAGAGAAAACAAGAAAAAAAAGAAAAAAAGAAACAAAAAAAGAATCAAAATTGGATTGTGTTTGAGCAAGGATCTAATATAAAGTGACTGTATAAGTTATGAGGGGTGCACAGCTCGTTCTACGAGCTCGATTCAGTCACCTTTTTCTATTTCAGTCCTCCAGGCAAATCGGTGTTGCTGTTAAAGACGTCCTCCTTGTGGACGATCAGCAGCACGGCACAGAGCAAGGAACAGATTCCACGTTCATTGGGGAGCGCTGAGACAGTTGACAGAAGCGTAGTTCAAAAGGCGGCTTCCCAGCTTCCCAGACAGTAAACAGTACTTGGTGCGCAGCGCGGGTGCGCTGGATCCTATGTTTTTATAGCACCAAAACGAGGCGAGCACTCCAGGAGGAGGAGTCAGCGTGATTGGCGCCTTTTTCTATTTCAGTCCTCCAGGCAAATCGGTGTTGCTGTTAAAGACGTCCTCCTTGTGGACGATCAGCAGCACGGCACAGAGCAACGAACAGATTCCACGTTCATTGGGGAGCGCTGAGGCAGTTGACAGAAGCGTAGTTCAAAAGGCGGCTTCCCGGCTTCCCAGCTTCCCAGACAGTAAACAGTACTTGGTGTACGTCCTTTCTCGATGTCCTTTCTCGATGTCCCATGAGCCATTTCCTGCCCAGGTCCTTTCGTTTCTTTTTTGCTCTCCCGAAAAGATAAGTGGCATAGTTGTAGAGCTCCTGCTATAGTAGCAATCTAATCAACTGTGTGCTATTTTCTAACGTTATGAACATGCATAAAGAGCATTAGTGAATGGTTTGACTGTGCAAAATATCTCAAAATTGCATATGTAGCGCGGATAGGGGTTTGTTGTGTTTATTTTTTGCGCTGGAACGAACAGCGTGTGCCTTAACCTATTTGCGTCGAGCATAGCCGGACCCGTGAGTATCTAACTCACTTCAGTGCCCACGTTGGGCCCGGTGAAGGGCGCCCCTTTCCTCCCTACATCCTATTGCCAGGCAAAGCTTCTTATCTCGTTCTGACCCCAGAGACATGAGGAACACAGTAACTCCGGTGCGCAAGCCCAGGAGCTTGTGCACATTCAAGCACGTTATAGGGGGCTTTACTCAAAAGTGGAGCATTCGATCTTCGCGTGGCATGGTGTGAGGACGCTCAAGAGATCTGGCATCCGTTTAAAACACGAGCTTGAGATTGCAGCAGACTGCATAGCAACGTTGGTGAATTTTAGGGCCAGCCCGCAAAAACGAGCAAATCAATAAGTATAACGTACCTCTTCTATGATGAGAAATGGTGCCTGCTACAAGCAGCCAAAGGACAAAGCTGCAGATGCCCAAGCTCACCATACCCTGCTCCCAACAGAGAGTGTGTGCAGAATGATCAGCTGAAGGCTGCTGTTTCAGTACACATCAGTACTGCAACAGAGGTAGCAAGGAACATCAGAAGCCTACAAACTGAGCTTCAAGAACAGGAACAATAAACAGGCAGCTGTGCAGAGAATGCTGTAGGGGATAAACACATAATCCCCACAAGGCATGACCCTTCCACCCCATCCCCCACACAGAGAATGTGCCATTCAGCATGCACCCTCCAGACACTGATAGAATAATCTGATATATTCTAACAAAATATCAAAAAACGTCCCAGACTTCAAATTTAAGAATATATCAGAGGACGAACCCAGGATCGTGCTTGCTAAATTAAAACCATCATCTTGTAAAGGAGATCTATTTCCAGCTGTTTCATATAAAACGTGCTCAGAGTTACTCATTGGCTCCCTTACAAAAATGATTAATACTTCATTTACAGATGGAGTACTTCCAAGTAGGATCAAAAGATCATGGATCACCCCTCTCCTAAAGAAAGCCGATCCAGACCCGGGTGAGGCGAAGAATTATCGGATAATCACAAACTCTCCATTTATTTTTAAAATTATGGACAGAGTGGCCTACGATCAACTGCATGAATTCATTAACGAACACCCATCCTTAATAACGGACAATCGGGATTTCGGCCAGGGTATAGCACGGAGACAGCTCTTTTGGAACTCAAATCCAATATGACGACAAAAATTCATGAAGGTTCGTCAATGCTGCTGATGTCCTTGGACCTCTCAGCAGCATTCGACTTGGTGGACCACCAACTCCTCATAGACATACTAGAGCAAATAGCCAATTTTAGTGTTGATGCCTGTACATGGATGCTGTCCTTCCTAGGTACAAGAACAATTTGAGTTTGCAGCAATTTAGTGCAGGCAAACCCAATAACATTGAACTACGGAATTCCTCAAGGTGCAGCATTATCGCTGATTCTATACAACTTATTCACAGTTCCATTTTTTGATGACCTGGAAGATAAGAATATCTGTTTCTCTAATTACGCTGATGATTCACAGTGCCTCATCACCTTGTCACGCAACTATGATCAGGATGCTATGACTATTGCGGAAATATACGATTTTATTCACAAATGGATAGATGCTAATGACATGGTCTTGAATCTAGGAAAAACGGAATTGATGTTGGTTGGCTCTAAACAAACGCTTAATAAACTGTCACTGGACTATCAAACCTTTTGTATTGACAACCATGCCATTGTATCGGCAAAACTGGATTACTGTGGCTCCCTGCTTATCGGTATGAATAAAACTGAACCGAAAAAACTCCCAAGTGGCTCAGAACAGCTCCATAAAAGCTCCTATGGGATTAAAGAAATACACCCATGTTTCTGGGGGAAAGAAGGATGTTGCATTGGCTACCAATTGAACAAAGCATGAAGTTCAGACTTCTAACTATTACCTTTTTAAGGCTCTAGCCGGTGATGCGCCTCCTTACATAATCAATAGGCTTAAAACCAAATAAGCTAATCGCTCACTTCACTCAAATGCAGATAGGAACCTTCATGTACCTAAAACTGCAATAGAACTTGTGAAAAAAGGAGCGTTTTGGTCAAGTGCACCGATAATATGGAATGCCCTTCCACCCAACATAAGAAACCGTGGTACAATCAAAGAATTTAAAAATAAACTTAAGGGTCACCTTTTCAGATAATCAGGCACCACTTTGGTGCTCTTTAGGATCACTTTGTCCTCATGATCTGCGCCCGTATGCCTCCGGGCCATTGTTGGTTGCGCATAACAAATAATTATAATAATCTAATCAGATCAAGCTATTGTGGGGAGCTAAGACAGGGTATTTCCCGAGTAGGATTCAGACCTGATCCGTAGTTTCAAAAGCGTTTTAGGACACTCCCTGGTCGAAGCAGTTTCCCAATGGGTGCGCCCTATCCAGGCCAGACTGGAAGCCCTAGAACACCTGCTTGGGGATGGCCTTAAGACAAAAGGCACTGATGGAAATCTCAACACGTCCTCTAAACAGTCTGCCACTGAGGCAGTTACCAAGGGGAGAGACCAGATCCGTAAGTTTATTGCCCTACGACTCCCCCGGGTCTTGACAAGGAGGGAAAAAGAGCCTCCGGAGGCTGTCGACGTATTTGAAAAGCTGAAAGACGACTTCATGATGCGATCGACCGTGCCAAGCTTCTTACCCCCTTCCCAGGGGTGCAAAACAGAGGGGACGATGACTCCTCGCCAGGGTCAGTGGTGTCCGACTCTAGATCCTCCCTGAGGGGGAAGAGTGATAAAAGGAAATGCATAGAAAAGCATTTGGAGGAGTCCAAAGAGTTAATGGACATGTTTGACACAAATTAATCGTACATCCGAGATCGAACAGCTGGTTAATGTCACCAAGAGTAGCGTCATACATGACCCATAGGCAACGCAAGTCAATTGTAAAAAGTGGATGCGCTCAGAGTGTCCAAGACCTGATTTACTTGGGGAAAGTGGCAGAGACACCAGAGTTGGACCTAAAAATGATCACATTTATCTCTTAAACCTCCAGAGACCTCAGGAAAGGCATGCACTGAGCCTGGAAGGGCTGGCAGGATTAGACATGGCAGGCCCCATTGCTAAAAGTATGCACTTAGCCAAAAGAGCTAATGAGATGGGGGAACCCGTAGACCCAGACACCCTGGCAAATTAGGAACAAAGAGCAGTGTGCCTACTAGGAAAAGCGATCTGTGCTCTGTACTCAGAAAGGTGGAGGGGACTACTATTGAAAATTGATTCAAAACTCTGAGATCTACCCTCAAACGAAGCCGCACAAGGGTTTCTATTTGGCGAGACGTTCGCGAAAGAGATGGTAAGGTTTGTGGGACGTGCACAGCCCTCGAAAAGGTGCAAATGTAGTCGTGAAGATTTTCCCATTGAGAGTTTTTGCAGGGACCAGACTCGGTGGAGGTTGTGTGTCCGGTCGTTTCCACTCACAAAGAAGACCTCAGAATCCAAGAGCCCATTATTGGGTGCCCCGTCAATAGGAATCATTCTTTCCAGCGTGAGGTCGCAACAACTGAGGGTGCAGAGGACCAGGCTATTACCGCCACCAAGGAGCACAAACAGGTGAGACAGGCCATAACCTACTCTCCTGTGTGGGGGTGGGGGGCGTACACAGTTGTACTTAGAATATTGGTGCATGCTTTGAAGCGACTCGTAGCTGATTCAGACAGTGGCAGGGTTCCAACTAGCATTCGTAGCACAGCCAGTTCAGCGAGTCAGACTGACATAGTTCACGCAGGCACACAAGGAGTGCGAACTCCTGGAAAGGGGGCTAAGCCAACTAGCAAGCAAGGGTGCGAGAGAACGCAGCAGAATAAGCAACCTGTTGCTGGCTCACAGGAAAGAGAAAGTAAGACCTGTGTTAAACCTGAAGGAACTCAATGGGTGGCTGGCTTATTGACACTTCAAGATGGAAGGAGTACACGTCCGCAACATCCTTCGAAAAGGGGACTGGCGAGTGAGCTTGGATCTAAAGTATGCCTATCTGACAGTATTGATTATCAAGGGACACCACAGATTACTCTGCTTCTTATGGAATGACCAAGTATGGCAATTTAAGTGCCTACTGTGTTCAGGTTGGCATCAGCGCCCTTGGCCTTCATGAAAGTAATGAGACCGGTGGCCATGAGAGAAGGTGGGATCCGCATGATCGTTGAGTGAGTTAGACGAGATACTCATGTTAGCCGATGACAGGGGAGTGCTGTTCAGCCAGTTGCAATGGGCATCCAAACTTCTCTACTCCCTAGGTTTTCAGAGACATCGACAGAAATCTGGCAATGGCTAGAGTTTCTAGGTATTGTAGTAGACACAAGGGCGACGCTGGAACTGCCAGCGCCCAAAAGGAGAGCAATAAAGTTGAGAGCGTTAATATCTCTGCTTACCCTGGCTAGGATTTTTGAGCTTCTAGCAGCCATCTTTCCAGCCCCCCTGCATTAGAGTCCTTTTATGAGGCTAAACATTTGTCGCTTGCTGGAGTGTCTAGGGTACCATCAGCTAGTACCCCCGGGGCAGGAAAGGAGATGGTGGTATCAGAATATGCAAGCCTGGAACGGCCATGCAATCTTCTGGGACGTCCCGGAACCTGTCAGACACCAGCAGACCAGGCCAAGGAGCGAGATGCGGTCACCTGTAAACAGGCGGCAGATGGTCCCAGGAGGACCTGTCCCTCCACATCAGTTGCTTGGAATTACTTGCAGGCTCTTTTGCAATGAAAGCCTTCACCAAAGGCAAAGCAGGGTGTTGCATCCTGCTCCGAATGGACAACATCTCGGCAGTCCGATACATTGACCACCTGGGGGCACACAGTCACGAATGCTGGTGGAATTGACCAAGGACTTCTGGCATTACTGTCTCGACCAAAAGAGCTCTTTGACAGCAGTTACCAAAGTTTTAGCCGGAAACGCAAGGAGTGCACGCTTTTCTTCAAGCGTGGTTGAGCACAGTATACTACGCCTTTTCCCCCATTCATGATGTTGGCGAGTGTGTTAGTGAAGACCAGGGGGAGAGAGTGCAAAGGTGGTCCTAGTAGCCCCGAATTGGAAGCTGCAAGCTTAGTTTCCAGTTCTGATGGAACATTTGTCAGATTTCCCAGAAGCGCTTCCTCTCAGGGAAGATCTCCTGTCTGATCTGGCGGGGAACTTTCATTCACTGACGAGGACGGGGCAACTAACTCTACTAGCTTGCAGGGTATTGGGGGCAGATGGAGCATGCCGGGCATTTCAGGAACGGCTGCAGAGTTTTATCGAACAATCCTGGGCCCCCTCTACGCTCAAAAGTTGCGGCAGCATGTGGCAGATGGGGGTGGGGAGGGAGGAGGTGGCTATGGTGCTGCCAGCGCAGCATTCATCCCATTTCAGCCCCTTTTTAGTTCAAGTGCTGAATTTCTTAGTGTCCCTAGCCGGAAGGGGGAAAAGATTTTTGGACTGTAGGAGTCTGCAGGTCCACTTTTTCAGCCTGTCATGAACCATTAGACGTAGCCCCCATGGGAGAACACCCTGTGAAAGTGAGGTTGATACAGGGCCTCAAAATAAGTGTACCCCCTATCCCTAGATACGTGCAGCTATGGGACGTCAATGCAGTCTTACAGCTATTTATGAACTGGCCACATAACAGGGATTTGTTAGACCAGCAGCTGTCTGGAAAGTTAGTGATGTTGTTGTGCCTGGTGTCCTGTAGAAGAGTCTGATGTGAACACGCTCGAAATGGACTGGAAAACCTACTGTCCAGAGGGGGTGAACTTCTCCATTGTGAGAAGGACTTGGTGTCACTCCTCGACAAGATCATATCCCGATTTCCTGGACCAACCTAAAGTGTGCGTGGCCAACTGTATCAAGGAACATGAAGCGAGGGCGGCCGATATGAGCCCTGCAGGTAGTTCCCAGTTACTCATGATGCGCAGAAAACAGTTTAAAGCGGTAGCGGCCGTGACTATAGCCCGACGGATGCCAGAAATTTTGTCCCTACCAGGCATTGATGTGATGCATTTCGGAGTGAATTCGGTCAGAGGCACCATAGCTTCCAAAGCTTTAAGGATCAGAGCGAGTCTTCAAGACATCCTGAAGGCAGCGGATTGGTCCAGCGACGCCACCTTTAAGACGTTTTATTTTAAACCAATTGCAAGTGTGGAAGCAACAGTGGCGGACAGCTTTGAACAAGCATAATGCCTGCCTCCGGTCTTGACATAGAATTACCCCTGCTGTAGTGCAGGGAATCTTGATTCCATTAAAGACACTGAGGCGAGCATTATCCCACCCAGCGACGAATGGCATAGATGAGTGATGTATATGATAATGCCAGTCATCTGTTTATGATACATTGCGTCGAAGACCCTCCCTAACGTATGTCTTCTCTGACCGGGGATGACCAGAAGACTGGCTGAGAACCTCAGTGTAGAGGAGTCCATGTTATCGCAGTTGGTGTCGCCAGCGTTGGCTATGTGAGGACCCCTGGTTGGAGGAAAAAGGGGCGACGCAAACTGAGATGGCGTGTTGGTTTTCTGTTTGGCGTGCTTTATTGGTTACCAGATGACAGTTGCAAGGCATCAAGGAAGAGGAAAGGACCTGGGCAGGAATTTGCACGTGGGACTACCAGAGACACTAAGGCTCTTCAGATGTGAAGTTTCTTTTTTATATGTTAAAAATTGAAAAGGAAAGATTTAAATCTGCTGGAAGAGTAGAATTAAAGGAAGTTTAAGCACAATGCTTGCCTCTGTGTCTTTAATAGAATCAAGACTCCCTCTGCTACAGCAGGAGTATTCATGGTCATCTTTTGTCAATAGGAGCCAGTATTGGCAAAGCCAATAATTTTGGCATTTGTAGTCTATTTACATTTGACATTTCACTTGGAAGGAAGGGAATGACCACATGAGAGGGAATGAAGGACAGCACCGGGGAGAGAGGGGCAGCATGGGGTGGAAGAGAAACACTGTGGTGGGGCGGGGAGGAATAAGAAATTGATGGCAACTCGAGGGAGAAAAAAGAAATTCAAATGATGAAAGGTAGGCCAACAACAGCATACTTGACCATTGCACAACATTTGAAGGAAGGAGTGACATGGCTAAGGGGGGAGGGTGGATCAACTGCACAAGGGAGGAGGAAGGGACAGTGCAAAGGGGAAGGAGCGACGGTGCAAGGGTTGTGGAGGAGCGACGGTGCAAGGGTTGTGGAGGAGCGACGGTGCAAGGGTTGTGGAGGAGCGATGGCGCAGGGATTGTGGAGGAGCGATGGCGCAGGGATTGTGGAGGAGCGATGGCGCAGGGATTGTGGAGGAGCGATGGCGCAGGGATTGTGGAGGAGCGATGGCGCAGGGATTGTGGAGGAGCTATGGCGCAAGGGTTGTGGAGGAGCTATGGTGCAAGGGTTTGGGGGGGAACGATGGCGCAGGGGATGGGGAGGAGACTCACTGGAAGATCACCAACTACAATTTAACGATGCCCCCTGCCCCGCTGCTCATTGCTCCCGCCGTTTGTTTTCCCTTGGTTCCTCCCGCCTCCCTCACTGCCTGCCCGCCCACCCCCCACCCTGATTGGCCCTCTTCTCCTGCTTACCCGCTCTTCCCTGGGCAGCCCTCTGCCCGGCAGCCCCCAAGGCTAAGGGCCCTTAGGCAAAGGGAGACTCCCACTGATGCACCTCCTGACTGTGTCTGAAGGTGTCCGCAGGGGACGCGAGGAGCCAGTCATCATCCTGGTGAGTCCCACAGGCCTCCCTGCTTATCCCCTCCACCTGGCAGACTCTCAAACTCTGGTGCATTCCTCTCCTGCTCTGAAAATTGCACTCAGTATCTCAAATTGCATTGTGAAACCTAGGCCTTTCTCCCTCTATTCCGGATTCTCAGAGTTTCGTCGTCTTGTCCAATTGCGCAACTGTCTTGCCTCTTGCTGTCTCGTCTGCTTGCACCCTGCGCTGTGTTCCTTCCCTAGTGTTCTCCCCTTCCCTCCCTCTCCTCTCCCCTTCTACACCATGGTGCTCTCTGTCTCGCCTATTTTTTCTAATTGCTTCTCTATTGACTATCCTGCTCTCCTCACTAAATCTGGTAGGAAGAAGTTTAAAAAGGACACCCTGGTCTCCAACCCAGGCCTCCCTATCGCTGACACCTATACCAGTGCCGCCTCCAGGCAAACTTTCACCGACATCCTCTTTGTCGTTCCCTCACCTGACCTACGACCCTACATATGGTCTCTGTGCTCTCTCCTTTCTCTTCTCCCATTAATGGTGGCCACCGGTGGGATGCCCTCCTGGCCTCCTTCCACTCCTCTAAGGTCATCATTAATGTTTATGTGAATGGCACCGTCCTGGTCCAAGGCCCTCAGGCCAACCTTCACCTCTTAGACAGACGCTTCCCACGCCTCATCAATTTCCTTTCTTCTCCTGCTGTCCCCTCTCCCCCCAACACGGCCTCCTCACCTCCCCCCTGCTGCCTCCTTCTCGGGGACCTTGCACTCTCCTTCCCTCTCTGCCCCCCCCTCCCCTCGGGCTCCTCCTACACCTCCGCAGGGCGTACCTCTGATTTGTACCCCTCCCCGGAAGTCGTTCAAGGATGGCAACCTTCTCCATATTGCCACTCTTAACTCTCGCTCAGCTGTCAACCATTCCTCAGACATCTGCTGCCTTCTGGAGGAACTTAACCTCAATGTCCTCGGTCTCACCAGACCTGGTTCACGGCCAGCTCTCACAAGCTTTGACACCCTCCTCCTTGACTGCTACAAGATCCCCTCTGCACCCAGGCCCAACCGCTTCGGAGGGGGTGTAGCCCTGATCTTCCCAGAGGATTCCGGCCTCTGTCATTCCTACGCAGACCTACTCCTCCTTTGAATGCCTCGTTGGCAGACTCTCTCTCTCTCTCTCTCTCTCTCTCTCTCTCTCTCTCTCCCCTAGCCATTCCCTTACTGTGGCTACTATCCATCGGCCACCTGGTCAGATCTCCTCCTTCCTCTCTGAGTGGGCGGACCTCTCCTCTTCACTCCTGGTCTCGACCACTCAACTCCTCCTTCTTGGAGACTTCAACATCCACCTCGATGCCTCCTGTCCTCCCTCTGGACTCTTATCCAAGCCCGCGTCTCTGCTGCAGCCAACAACTCGGCTGAACGATTTAAAATCTGCAAGGAACTGGCCAATCCTGCCGTAGTGTCTACCTCTCCTGTCCCTTCCCAGGCCATCTGCACGGCACTGGCTTCTCACTACATCTCTAAAACTCAGGACATCCTGTCCTCACTCTCCTCCTCTCTCCTCCCTGCTCTTCCTCTGGCCCTTCTGCAGCCACCTCTCCCCCCTCCTACTGTGCCTTCCCCCTGTTCTCCGCAGACAAGGTTTCTAGACAAAATCCGATATATGAAAGTCTCATCAAAACAGTTTCACCCTTGTTCCTCCAAAACCATCAAGGACCACATCGACTCCCTGGTTCCTGCCCTGACTGACTTCTGCAAACACTCCTTCGCCACTGGAGTCTTCCCATCCCCCCTGAAGCACTCCCTTCCTGGGCAGACCTCTAGAAAAACTGGCCATCTCCCAGCTTGATCTCCACACCGAATCTGTTGGTTGTCTTCATGACCATCAGTCTGGCTTCAGAGCTGCCAGAAGCTCGGAAACTGCTCCCCTGAACATCCCTGAAGACCTGATCTCCAACCTTGATTCTAACACCCCTGTGTCCTCATCTAGCTTGATCTCTCTTCTGCCTTTGACACGGTCAACCATGCCATCCTGCTCAAATGTCTCTGTGATAAGCTGGGTATCACCGGCCAGGTCCTGGCACGGCTGACTTCTTTCCTCTCTGACCTACCCTCCCAGGTCCAACTTGGGTCCTTCCTCTCTGCTATCTTTTTTCCTACCTGTGGTGTACCCCAGGGGTCTAACCTCTCTCCCTGACCATTCAACCTATACCTGGCACTTCTTGCCCACCGCATTGCCACTCTCTGCCCCAAGTTTCAGTGATATGTGGATGACACTCAGCTCATTTTCAGGCTACCTTCGGCCACCTCTTCTGCGTCTCTCATCTCGGACTGTCTGTCTGCTATCCAGGAGTGGTGTTCTGCCAATGATCTCTGCCTTAATGCCAGTAAGACTGAGATTCTCCTCATCAGCACACCTGCTCCCTCCTTTCCTGTCACTCTCTGGCCGGCCTCTCTTGGCCCTCCTCCTGCTCCTACCTGCGAGGCTAAAAACCTTGGGGTCATCTTCAACTCCACACTCTCCTTCTCCTCACGTCTCTAAGAAGTCGCACTACCAGCTGCACCTCCTCGGGGGTATTCAACCTTTCCTCTGATTCCTCCAGAAGCTCACGGTCTCCAGAGCTCTGGTTCTCTCTAGGCTGGACTACTGCATCAGCCTCTTTCTAAATCTGCCTACCTCTACTCTCCGCCCTCTGTAACTCATCCAGAACAGGACTGGGAGACTTGTCCTTGGCTTCAAGCCCAGGGATTATATCTCTCCAGGACTGAAATCTCTGCACTGGCTCCCAGTGGCTGCGAGGTTCAAGTTCAAAACCCTCTGTATTGTCCACAAGACCTTCTGGAGCCTGGGGCCTCAATACCTTCAACCCTCTCTTCCTAAATATCTTCGCTCTTCTGCCTCCAAAGCCCTTCGGGTCAGTCGCTTCTCCAAGCAACGAGTTGGTGTTAGATCTGTTTCTTCAGCTGGGGCCTCCCTCTGGAACAGCCTCCCTGCCTCCCTGAAACTTGAGGAGGACCATCTCCAGTCCTGGAAGCACCTAAAAACCTTTCTCTTTGCTTCTGCCTTTTCTCCTCCTCTCCCCTGCTGACCTCTTTGCTGAAACCGAATCTGCACTGGTTACCTGCCCACCCTCTGTTCTCGGGCCCAGGTCCCTCTCCCACCAGTCACACACACCTGCACTGCCTGCCTGGCAACCCGCGCACTTGGGGACTGTTTCTGTATCCCTAAAGTCCAACTACCAGCACTTGACACTATACACTACAGCGTTATAAATGCCATATCATATCATGTCTGCAGTTACCTTTGCACTTGCCACCTGCTGGCTGTTACCTTACATATTGTTATAATGCTATGCCATGTACTGCCCTGTCCCCTCCCCCGCAATTTCCCCCTTTCCCATCCCATGCACTTGCGCAGTCTGAATGACACCCTGCCTAGTAGGATCGTTGTCTGTCCTCCCTTTGTTCCTCCTCCCGCCTTGAAACACTCATGTATAGGCAGTTATAAATGCCATACCATATATCATGCTCCTAATAGCAGCAGATCATTTCCAAAGTAAAACTCTGGAAACACAATTCGACAAGGATTGTGTCGAAGACCTATTGCGTGACAAAAATGCTGTAAACCAATTTATACCCATTCTACAATCAGTACAGAGAAGAATACAACCCTCTCGACAAACCCCTAATCAAACGCAGGCAGTAAACCCTCGCATTGAGAAAATGTTCCGCCCAGCACCCACAGACTCACTTTACATCATGGGTCAATAAAAGCCAGACTCACTGGTAGTTACCATGACAAGGAAAAGGGCAGGAACACCTCTAGCTTCAACAGAAGCGCCCCGCTATAAAGAGAGCAAGAAGATTTACACTCTCGGAAGGAAAGTGGCCACCTCTGCGGCATATCAATCAAGAATTGCCCACAACACCACTTTGCTGGCAAGTTACAACTGCCACAAATGGGAGGAGATTGCAACATTAATGGTCTCAGCCTCAGAGCCTCTGAAGTCCCAATTGTCCCTCGAAGTAGCGGAAGGAATAACTGCATTAATTTTTTTTAACACCTTTATTTAACATCGGTTGCAGCAGAGTGGTTACAGAAGCTTATGTAAAAGCATTGTTCAATTTCGATGGAATTTCCCCCTCCCCAGTCCCGTCAACAATCCCTCGATCAAGCTGTGGCTCGGGTCACTCTTCCAGTAGGAGCGCAGGGTCTGCTCTGCCAGTTTTGGTTTAAAGGTGAGTGCCGGGAATTCCAGCACGGGGGACCAGCAATCTGTAAAGTGATGTAGGGCTCCCTCTCTCGCAGCCATGACTTTCTCTGCCACCAAGGTGTCCCAGACATTTAACCACCATAGTACCAATAGCGTGCCCTCATGCGACTTCCGTTTCCGGGCTATGCTGATTTTTGCCGCCAAGACGAGCTGGGTTATCAGTTTCGCTGTACAGCCATTCTTTGAGTAGGTATCTGCTAACGGGGTCCCCAGAAGGATCACATGGGTCCATTGGTAGTTTGTGGTGTATGATTGCTTCAATGGTCCGGAGCACCACTTCCCAGAATTTTCCGACTATTGGACAGTCCCACCGTCTAACTGCATTTTAAAAGATAATTTAGATACGGCAGATAACGCTGGTAGAATCATTGCAGAAGGTACACTAAGTGCCATGCATGGCTACGCCAGTCAGGTTTTAAATTGAGATGCAGGCAACACTCATCAATATGCCGATCAAGCATAATGTCCTGTTCGGCAAGGCGGTTGAGGATGCGTTTAAGAGTGCTGAGGAAGAGTAGGACACTCTTAAGTCTCTAGGCCAGCTCACTAACAAACAATCAGGCCAAAGAGGCAGAGACAATTTGTGTCGCTTCAGGGGACTAAAGCAGGGGGACTACATGGCAACCTTGGATATGAAAGATGCCTATTTTCATATTTCAATGTTCCCAGTGCACAGAAAATTGTTGCGTTTCAAGATGGCAAACCAGCACTACCAATTCAAAGTGCTACCGTTCAGAATAGCATCTACTCCAAGGGTATTTACCAAGGTACTGGCGATGGTGGCAGCGCACCGGCGCAGGGAGCCAATCCCAGTGCACCCCTACCTGGACGACTGGCTGATCACAGGGGAGTCGCCCCAAATTTTCAGGCAAAATACACGAAGAACAATAAACCTTCTTTTCCAATTGGGTTTCCCAATAAACGAGAAAAAATCAAGCCTTGTACCAAACAAGACCAACTAGGAGCTGTCATGAAGACAGAAGAAGGGCTAGTCTTTCCATCAAAGAAAAGAATCCAAAACATACTGTTGCAAAAACCTCAATATCAAGCCGGTCACCAGCTAAGCGTATGCAAAGCTCTGCTTTTGCTCGGGATGATGGCATGTTGTATGTACCTGGTCCGACGCGCACGATTTCGCATGTGCCCGATTCAGGAGTGGTTGGCGAAACTGGTCTCAGGCAAGCGGTCAGTAGGACGATCTAGTGGTTGATTCGCCAAGACTAGTACAAGCCCTTGGCTGGTGGACAAAGGAGAATCTGTTAAAGGGAAAACCCTTCCACGATCTGGCAGTACAAGCGATAGTTACAACAGATGCAGGCGTGGGCACATCACCTTCTCACAGTACATGGTCTGTGGACTCGCATCACAGCACCATATCAACCTGCTGGAACTTCTAGCGGTATTCAAAGCTCTCCAAGCCTTTGAAGCGCAGCTGACAAATCAGTTGGTACAGATCCTCACAGACCACATCACTGCAATGTTCAATAACAAGCAGGGGGTGCACACATTCTCCAAATGTGTCCAAGTTAGCACAGAAAATATGGAAATGGACACTCAAACAGGGGATGTTCCCGACTTCCCAACATGTTCCAGGGTAACAACACCCTAGCCTAAGCAGAGATCCACTACCAGAAGTCTCGAGTCGCGACTCGACACAAGCATCGTAGATCACATTTTCTTGCAGTCGGGTTACCCCACGATAGACTTGTTTGCTACAAGTAATAACAAGCAATGCCCAGACTTTGCATCCTGGTTCCCCAACCAGACTTCAAGGGGAACGCCCTATGGATGAGTTGGTCAGGGAAATTTGCTTACGGGTTTCCCCGAACTCCACTAATGAACAGGGTGGTGAACAAGATTCACAGAGAACAGATGACGCTTATCCTAGTTGCTCTCATGTGGGCTAGATAACCCTGGTATCCACATCTGTGCAAACTGGCAATGTGCAATCCCATCAAGCTCTTGTGCCAGGCCAATTTGCCATCCCAGCACAGGGTAACTACATTATACTGTCAACCTCACTTGATGAACTTGGCAGCTTGGGTCCTGAGGTCATAGAGTTTGGAAATCTTAATTTACCACAAAGGTGTATGGTTATCCTCAAGGAAGCATGTAAACCAAACACCAGACACTGTTACTTCGACAAGCGGAGGAGATTTGTAATTTGGTGCCAGTCTAAAAAAATAAACCCCATAGAATGTACTCCATCCCACATTCTTCATTGCATGCTCCACTTGCTAGACTCAGGGTTCTTCTTTAACTCTATAAAGGTTCACCTGACGGCTTTATCAGCATACACCACCTCTCACAATAAAGTATAACGGTGGAATGTTTCCATCATTAAGGCATTTATGGAGGGAGTGAAAAGACTCCACCCTCCTATTTCAAACCTACTGCCAGGCTGGCATCTCAATGTAGTACTTGCAAAGCTCATGGGACCCCCCTTTGAGTCGATGCATAGGTCCAGTCTTAAACAACTCGCAGACAAGACTGCTTTCTTGGTAGCTAGGAAGAGTCAGTGAACTTCAAGCATTGCCAGTGCAAGACCCATTCTTTGTCATCAACAAGGACGAATTGGTATTGAGAACATACCCTAGGTTTTCACCTAAGTTTATTTCCAAATTTCATGTAAACCAATCTATTCAAGCTAGCGGCCTTCTTTCAGAACCCAACTAGTTTAGCTGATAGTAAACTCCATACACTAGATGTAAGGAGGGCTGTCTTTTACTATGTAAACGAGACCAGACAGCTCAGAAAAACAGACCAACTGTTTGTCTCTGTAACACCAGGCAGAGAAGGAGAATGCATTTCCAAAAATGCCATCTCCAGATGGATAGTCTGATGCATACAGCTTTGTTACTCTTTATCAAGCAAACCACTGCCTTTCACACCAAGAGCTCCCTCCACAAGGGCTACTTGGCCTTTATCGTAAACGTCTCACTGGACGCCATTTGCAAAGCAGCTACATGGAGCTCAGTACATACTTTCAGTCAGCACTACTGCATTGACACACACTCTAAAGCAGATACCCAGGTGGGCCAAGCGGTTCTAAAACATCTATTTGCCGCTGGACCTTCTCACAACCTACCAACTTCTCCTAACACTGCCCGCTAATCTATGCATAGCATGTGCTCTAAGCAGATTCCACAAGTCTCATAAGGGATACATTACTCACTGTAATCGTATTTCTGATGTTTTTATGTGCTTAGATTCACATGCGCTTACCCTTCCTCCCCTTGGAGTAGAAGTTGGAAACATTTTTTTTCAGAGCTTTATCTGATACATATCTGCTTTAATACACATGTACTCATGCTACATTTCATGCAACCTCATTTCAGAAACAAAACAATCTGAGGGACCTTGACGCGTGAAGGACCATGGGTAGTGAACGTCACACTAGGGACAATATTACTGCCACGCCTCGTCACCGTCCCTTTTCGCATTTCGAAAACAACTTTAATACTCTGCAGCTTCCACTAGATGTCGGCCTATGCACAGCATGTGAATCTAAGCAGATACAAGCATCAGAAATACGATTACCGTGAGAAAAATAAAGTATAAAGTATATATATATTATACGCCTTGCCCCGCCTCTGTAAGATCCAAACTCTCCTATTGGGCATTCCGCAAGCAAAGCAACTAAAAACCCGGCTAGTCTGGGAAGAGCAAGTCAATGGAGTCCTCAGTTAACCTGTCCACTATCTGATTAACTTCATGTAACCAGGCTCACCTCAACAAACTGGACCAAAGGTACCAATCTTTTACCATTGATGGCAACATCATAAAAGTCTCCAAAGAGGTTAAAACATTAGGTGTATACCTCAATTCTACCCTATCACTAAAGAAACAAATAAACTCTACCATCTCAGCTACCTCATACACCAATAAATTGATCAATGCCTGTAGGCCTTTCCTCTCCACCTCTAGCTGCCTCACCCTATCTAGAGCGCTGATATTGTCTAAATTAGACTATTGCAACACACTACTTAGGCACTACCACTAAAAACTTGAACAGACTCCAGATCCTGCAAAATAAGGCACTAAGATGTGCCCTCAACCTCCCACGCAAGGCGCACATATCCACGGTTAGAAAAGAAGTCCACTGGCTCCCGATCCGTGACAGGATTAAGCTAAGAACACTGGTCATCACCCACAAGTGCCTATCACATACTGCCCCACGTTACCTATCTGACAAATTCGCTAGACACTGCCCCATTAGACCCACCAGAACACCTTACCTACACCAACTAAAGATCCCTAATTATAACCTAAAAAAAGCAGGGGCTCCAGTTTTCCAGTGCTTGCAGCACAATGTTGGAACACCCTCCCCACTACAATTAGATCGGAAGCCGCATTCTGGCCATTCAGAGCCATGGTAAAATCATGGCTACTAGCCTAAACAGCCAGACTCTCACCGACATGACCAGCGAGCCGCTGCTCTCTACCTGTAGTAATGTTTACTCCACCGACAGCCTATTCAGGACCAACCTGTAACCCGCTCCACATTAGCCACTGTAACTTTTCTTTCTTTTTTGCATATTCTCTGTGCATACTTTTCTTGGTATGCTCTACTCTTGTATGTAAACACTCAGAGTCTGGACTAATGTACGCTCTGTCTGTTGTACTATGATGCTCGTGTAACAATATGTAACTCTGCTGTACACATGATTATGCGCCCAGTTACCTGAGGGTTCGGATGCGCTTTATAAATAATCAAACTAAACTAAACTAATTAAATCCCCGCTTACGAATGTAATGTTTGCATATTGGCTTAATAAGCAGATTCTATGCATTTGATGTAAGAATAGGTTGTCTACAGTTGATCCTCCTGTATGTAACCGGTGCCTTGATGCTCCTGGGCTCAGTGTGCTTTATAAACACCAAAATAAATATTTATATATTAATTCCATTCGTTTTTCTCTTCATTCTTGGGTGGTAACAAAACCTGGTCAGAAACCAAACCATTCACCTAAAAAGGGCCCTGCACGTTATTGTAGTGCTCATCTCCCATGTAGCCAACAAACACTTGGGATTCTGTGTTAAAGGGAGGTGGAGTAAAACCCGGCCTGGTGATTCATTGCCCCCCACCTAAGGTAGGGTCACCCCCAGTGGAATCCCACTTGCCCTGTCTTATAGGGGATGTTAAACGTAGCAGGCTCCCCTCCCTAGTGGTAAAGGGGTGGCTTCCTTTGGGGAGAAGGGATGAATTCCCTGGATTTGTCACAGTACCTAGATATCCGTGGAGTGGTTTAGGTTTTGCCTGACCCACCTGAAGCCGATGCCACTCAAGATTTTGCCCAAGTCTGCATTTACACACCTCCGATTCCTCCATTGCTCTGTGAGTGATTACCTCTCCATTCCTGCATTGGAATCGGCTCTGACCATACAATCTCTGTTGTCCAAGCTTGTACTTGGGTCGGTGTGTGCCTGATGGATGAGGAATTAGTTGGAGAGGTTTTCTGTTGCTAGCATTCCTTGTGTCTGATGTTGTGGTTTACAAAATAAGATTGCCGGACGGCAATTCGGCTGGCCGGCGAGATTCAGCAAGAGCTGGAACTTTACCCTTTGTTGTTTATCTTGACTGCTACCTGGAGGATTCCTGGCACGGCTATAAGTTGCAGACATTGCTGTCCTGTCTCTGTAGTATCTGTTCTTGCCTTCGTTGGATCTGAATTACTGCAGGCAGGGTGCGAGGGGGGCCGGGGGGGGGGGGGGGCGCAGTCACAGCCCGGCATCACAAGCATTGGATACTTCAGGGCTTGTGACTTGGTTGGTCTCACCTAGTTAAGGGAGGAAGGCACAAATATAGTATCCTGTTGGCTGGAAGAAGGTCTGTGTGCTCCCACACTGGGAGTGCTTTGCCCTCAGAAAGAATCTTGGCCGGTTTACAGAAGTGTACATTTGGTATTTGGCTTATTCGCGACATGTCATTATGTTTGGCACGATATAGGTGCAGACTCTTGGGTTAACTGTAATCTTTAGAACTAAGTGCCTGCTGGACTCCTGATCACAAGGTTGCATCCATTTGAACATTTGGTGGCCAGCCCAGTCACTGGAGGGGGTGCGGTGAGGGGAAAATTAATTGCCTCCCAAAATGTTTGCGCTTGTCCTATCATAGTATCAAATTCTACTTTAAAAAGACCATTTTATGATTATAATATGTCATTCTTTTTAATAGATTTGCACAGCCTACTTTTGTTTCGACCACTGGTCGTTTACAAGGCTTTAGAACTGCGCTACCATACTGTAAATACACTTCCTAAATCTTCTTGCAACACTATTACTTAGTATTGGTACACATCGTGGTTACTATAATCCCTCACTTGCTAGGTGCTTTCATGTCTTTCATCAAATAGTAATTCCTTGTTATACCTCAGTTGGCTGATTGGTTCAACTTCTCCTTCTTGTATTAGTGGCTAGTTTCACTCCTACATCACTGCTCCCAGGGAGGTCCTGTATGGCTTCACCCCAAATCTGGCGTGCCGCGTGTGTGTAGGAAGGGGGTCGCCACATTGAAACTCATAAAGTTATCTTTGTGTGCTTTCACTACTTGTGGTGGATTCAAATCGGATTCCAGACCACAATGAAGGAAACGGCCATACCGGATTATGGCTCTGTAGCCCTTGCTCTCTGAGGCTGGCAACAGCTATGAATGTATATGGCAACATCCGTATCCCACTCAAAATCACAAGGCACAATGATTGGCTTTTGGATTGTGTACTGAATTATACACTGGGGTTCCTGGTATGCCTATATCAAATCATGTGGCGGCACACCCATGGAGCAGGGTGCCTTATGATTTCATACATTGTATAGAGTTCCAGTGAAGAAGATCCTAACACTTCAAAATAAGTTTTGCAAAACAAACGCAACCCACTAACAACCTCATGTTAAGACCTCTCTAGTCAACACTTGCTGATGAATCCCACCAACACAAACTGCTCAACAAAAGCAAATCCAAAAGCTCATTTATACATCCTTCGATTCAGCTGGCAAACCCACTGCCAAAGTCATGAAAAGCCAGATGCTAGAGGTTGCTGATCGGGAGACAAAGCCCTATGACATACAAATCACGATCATCCTAGAAAATGAACCTGCATCAACTACAGTTCTCCTGGTTATACATGCATCAACAGTTAACCACAAACCCTTGTTTCTTCCCTTTTCCCCAACCTAAAAACTAGGGGTGTTCCGAATTTCGGCTTCGAGTAAATATTCGGCAGAATTCTGGCAAAAAAAAAGCTATTCGGCTCCGGCTGAATAGTTTCTTGCTATTCGGCTCTTGCCGAATACTTTGACATTCTCATTTGAATACAATGCAACATGAACTCAGAAAGGCAAATCTAGACTTCAGTTTGCAAAACTGAATAGAATTAGACCAGACAAATTGCTATTACACAGCTGAAAAATATCTCGTATTGTAATCTGCTCTTTAGGGCATGTTTTGTTACAGATTCTTAGACATAAAAGGTGCTCATCTTCTATACTTAGCCTGCAACAATACAGGATTTATTTTCCTTTTGGCGAGTGTTTAAATGCAATGGGCACTTTTTTCAGTTGGAAAATACAAACTGAAAGAAATGTGCATAAATACTTTCAGTTCCTGTCATGTCACTCCCCATTGCGTACGTCATAGTCCCCCCTTTTTCTTTTTTTAAGGACTTGAGTACTGAGCTTAAAATGATCTGATATTTTATCAGTAATGGTAAGTTGCATATGTTTGTGTTTTGGCGAGAAGGAGTGGCTAGGATAAGTGAAAAGTGAGCAGCATTTGTTTGGATGGGGTGAATAGTTGTGAGATGGGAGTTCACGCATTTCAGATTTCCTCTTGACTTGTGTCCTGCATGAGCCGACATGTGCCATTTTATACATTTCTATATGAGGTGCAAAGAAGTTTCGAAACTCGACCGCATTGACTTTTGGATAGAGAATGCAATGCATCTAATTCACAAAAGCTGTCCTTTTGCATTTGTGAAGCCTCCTCCTTTAACTGGCACTGAATATGCAACAATCTTCTGTACATTTGGTCCCTTCATAAAATCTGCTTTATTTCTGGCTTTATAAATAAAGATGCTACATTAATTACAGCGAAAGAGAAATACAAAATATAGTATGTATTTAAAATGGTGCTTTATTTGTTTTTTTTTTAATAAGTGTGTTTTTTGAGGTTTGGAACATGATTTATTAAAGAAAGCAATTATTCGGCTTCATATTGGGCTTTGCACGAATAGTCGACAAACTATTCGGTATTCAGCCCAATAGTAATTATGCTATTCGGTACAGCCCTACTAAAAATCCCTGCACACGTTTCCTTTAATATGCGCTTGAGTGACTGAAAATGTTAGTGGTGCACACTATAAATCCTATTTACATAATGTATTACCCCAAAGAGACTCTTTGTGCTTTTCAGTGACTGACTAATGAAAACCTGACTTCAGACAAGCGCCAAACCATAACTTAAAACATTGGGAATTGACATTGTGCTAGCAAATGAGGGTTTCCAAAACTGTCTGTTATGCTGTTTTTATTAGTACTTTTGAAAATTCATTGATGAGATTCACGCAAATAAATAGATTTTTACTTCATTTTGTTATGTATTTGGTGCAAATAAATGACATTGCAAAAATATTCCAAAAATTCACTGAAATCCATCTGAACTCAGCATTACGTTAAGCTCATATTGTAAATGATTAAAATGGTCTCGATGTAGACCTGGGAGGCAGGCCACAATGGGGAAGGCTATGTGGGAGACTCCAGGTAGAGCTACAGCTTTGGACTAAGGGTTAACAGACCCGGTGAGGGTTTGTTGTGTAGGCAGGCAGTAACAGACATGCTTCACCAAAGAGGGCGAACACCAATGAATGCATCAATGTCATTGTTCCGTCAGAAATCGGGAACAGATTTATTACTGGCAGAAAAGCCGACTTATTGACAGCAGAGTATGTTAGGCACACGGGACATGGATGATTGTCTGCACAGGGCTGCGGGCACAAGGCGTAACATCAACATCAGGCACACTAGCTAGGCACACACACCTTCATGGGTCCTGGAAGGATGCAAGGGGCGGAGGCACCAAGGGAAGAAGGAAAGAGTTGGACACACCGAGTGGGGAGGCTGCTGGGAAGGAGAAGAGAGGGCGATAGACTGGGGAAAGCAAGGGAGAGAGAAGAAAGAATGGGGGAGTTAGGAAATAGACTAGTGGAAATGTAGAGCTGGTTGGGTAGCAAGGGGATAGAAGGGGAAGAGAAGGGCAAACCGGCAAAAGGGTACCTGCTGAAAGGTCTTGCAGCTTCTCTGCACTGCCCCATGCGTTTAGCACATCAATGCCAACAGCCAAAAAAGATCACTGAGGACCTCTCTCCACATACTTATGAGGCTGTAGGTCCTCCCCATCCAGAGCCCGCCCACACGCAAGATGAACACAACAGGGGGACCTGGTTTCTGGGCTGTTCACAGGACTGGAGGAGGCTTGGTGAACGGAAATGGGGGAGGGAATCACAGGGTGTAGGATAAGTGGGCAAGCGCAGGCAGGGACAGGTCCACGCTCCACAGCTGTCGGTACCCCTATCCACAGCCCTCCCACCCCCAGTCCTATGATGAACACAACGGAGAGAACTGGTTTCTGGGCTGTTCCCAAGGCCAAGTGACAGGAAGGGCGAGGGAACATTCCAGTGTGTAGGACAGGTCGGCAAACACAGGCAGGGACAATAGATGAAAAGGGGATGCCAGATTGTGAGACTTCCGTTACTGGGGAGGGGGGGGAAGTTCTCAGGAAGAGATGAAGGGGCCAGGCCTGGGCTGTAGATTGCTCTTGCTGTAAAGCTGGCAGCTGTTGCCTGGGATGGGAATGGGTTTAGTTTATCTGGCAGGTTGACCAGATTCTGGAGGGAATGGAGTCCCATTGTCTGGCCAGAAGCATGGCTGGACAGTCTGAATCCCCCCCCCCCCCCAACCCTCCCACCCCCACACACATACACCTACTTACATACACAGATACACATGGTGCAGGGGCACAGAGTGAAAGAACATAAGACTAAACATAATGGCAGGTTCTCAACACAGGTACACATAGCAAGGCACTAAAGCCACAATGTCTTCTATCCATACAGTTCAGGCACACAGGCCAATGTCTAGTGTGCCAGTCGACGAGCAACTACAGAGATGCAAGTACAAAACGCAGTGAGCAGGCAATGTTGAGACCAAATACAGTGAAGCAGTAACCAAATACAGAATACACAAGTATTTGGCAGAAATAAACCAAAGCATGGGAGATGCAGCCGGGTGTCATAAACAGAAATAAAATACAGTAAAACATACACCTACTGGTAAAATAAACACAAGCACAGAATCTAGTTGTGGGCGAGTCTGTGTAGATTCATTGATGGTGGAAAAGGAAATATACAGCCACATAAAATATAAAAATAATCTTTTTGTGTTTTTCTACACTGCTATACATTGTAGAACATACACTTAAAGCTCTCATTGTTTTGGTTGTGAATTGAACATTGTGTCCACTTTACACTGATCATCTCTGACCATCTTTTAACACATGGTGCCGGTTGGACCATGGAACTTAGGACATACACTTTCAAACTCATGATATCCTCTTGATAAATTAATTTCCTTATAATGGTTCTTATTGTGAAAATGTGTTGTCGTAGGTAAAGACTGATGAGACCTGTTTTGATTATTTCCAGAATTGTGAATCAATAATACCCCCGATGAAGAGATGAACTCTCCAAACGCGTTGGGTTTCACAATACAAAACTCTTTTTTTTTTTACTAAGGCGTATAATATTGATTTACTTTATTGCGGGCCTCAAAGTGTCTAGGGGACATGAGTTCCCCACATTGGGAACTTGTTTTTCATAGTGGATACTATACCATCTCAATACACTTCGCGGGCATACTTTATCATATGAGATTATTTTTTTAAAACTTGACATTAGAAAGAAATGTGATGGTTTTACGGTAAGGAGAATTGTAAATTTAGCTGTTAACATTGACTATTTTTATAACCCTTACTATTAAATATGTTTCTACTCGTATATATTCTTATGATATGATCTTTGAAATACCTGAATATATTTAGCTGGATCAGGTACTGCAAGTAAGTATTATAATTGCTTACTAATCTATGAAATTCAAACCATTTGTATGATACATTTTTTTCTACATTTTGTTAGTTGATAAGTACTGCAAAAGAATGTTCCACACGTAATCATATGAAACTGGTTTATGACTGTATTGTCCAGTGTCATGTTAAGTGTACTAAATTAAAATATGTATCAAAGGAGCGCAACTCAAACGTAACTTCTATAATCATGGATGTCATATATGATGTAATTATCGCATCAATGATGTCGTGTATGATGTCATTGGTGATGCCATCAGTGCCGTCATTTGTGTCATATATGATGCCATTAGGATGTCACCAGTGATGTCATTGTGGTCATACACTGCGCAACAGGGGGTGCATAGTTAAGGTGGACTTTCTTTAAATGCTAGTACTAATTTTCAATGGTTTTGTTGAGTTAGATCTGATCATGTTAACTCTCTTATCTCTCTCTTAAGTAAAGTTTTTTTTTTTTCACGGAATTGCAATGGTTTTGTTATACTATAGTTTCTTTTGCTCCAACTAGCAACGGCCTTCGTCCTTGGCCGCTGCCAGTGTAAATTTTGCACCAATAGGTTTCTTTGGGGCCCACTGGCCCTGGCCTTCGGCTTCCCATGGAAAAATCATTCCATGCGCCCAGCAGTAGATCTGTGCCCTCCGAAAAAATATATGAAGCCCCAAAAGTTTTGCATGACCACGCTTTGAGGTAATCCCACTCTTAAAACGGGGGGACTACATGGCAACATTGGATATGAAAGATTCATACTTTCATATTTCAATGCTCCCTGCGCACAGGAAATATCTGTGGTTCAAGATAGCGGGAGTTCACTCCCCTTCGCCTCGGCGCCAAGAGTATTCACAAAGGTGCTTGCGGTAGTGGCAGCACACCTGCGCAGAGAGCCGATCCCTGTATATCCTTATCTGGACAACTGGCTAATCACTGAGGGGAATCTCCTCAAAATTGCAACCAAAATGCACAAAAGACAATGGACCTTCTTTTCGATTTGGGCTTCTCCCTCAACAAAAATAAAACCAGTCTAGTTCCCGGCCAAATAAGAAATGTTTGGGAGCAACTCTAAAGACAAAAGAGGAGCTGGCTTTCCCATCAAACGAGAGAGTACAAAACCTGCTGTTGCAAGTACCTCACTAAAAGGGCGGTCGCAAGATAACTGTATACAAAGCAGTGCGCTTGCTCAGGATGATGGCCTCATGCATTCACTTGGTACCACACACGTGCATGCATCCAATGCAGGAATGGTTAGCAAAACAACTGTCTCAAGCAAGTGGTCAGTGGAACGATCTATTGGCTGTTTTGCACACCCTGGTACCATGGTACAGGCTCTTCACTGGTGGTCCAGGGACAACCTGCGAAAAGGAAAAGCAGGTGTTCCACCAGCACAAGCGATCCTAACTACAGACACCTCACTCGCTGGATGGGGGTGGGGGGGATCACTTCCTCCACCACACAGCCCACGGCCGGTGGACACGTGCTACAGCCCGAAAACACAATCTTCCTGGAACGTTTGGCAGCGCTCGAGGCTCTTCAAGCCTTTCAGCAACATTTTACAGGTCAAACAGTGCATGTCCTTACAGACATCACCACTGCCATGTTCTACAACAAGCAGGGAGACACACACATTCAAAGGCTGTCCAAGTTATCTCAGAAAATATGGAAGTCGGCACTAGCTAGATATCCTAGATAGAATTTTCTCCTAATGGGGTCATCACTCGTTAGACTTGTTCGCCACAAGCCTAAATGCTCAATGCCCAGACTTTGCATCCAGATTTCCTGAACTAGGGTCCAAGGGGAACGCCCTGTGGATGAACTGGTCAGGGATGAATGTGCTTAAGCTCCCCCCTCCCCCTGTATCCCCCTGACCCCACTCCTGAGCAGGATAGTGCACAAGATGCACCAGGAACAAGTGACTCTAATCCTGGTCGCTCCTATGTGGGCAAGATAACCTTGGTTTTCACATCTGCTCAAACTGGCCCTCGGCCTCGATCTATGAACTTGGCAGCCTGGCTCCTGAAGTACTAGAATTTGGCCACTTAAACCTTCTACAAAGGTGTATGGAAATGCTAAAGGAGGCACGGAAACCCAACACCAGACACTGCTATTTTAACAAGTGGAAGAGATTTTTGATATGGTGCCGGTCACAAACCTTAAACCCAATTGAATGTTCTCCAGCTAACATTTTACATTTCATGCTTTATCTACTAGACTCTGTCCTAGTATTCGACTCCATCAAAGTACACCTGGAGGCTCTGTCAGCTTACACCACTTTGCAAAACAGTGGCCTGGTGGATAGTTCCTGTCATTAAAGCATTCATGGAAGGGGTTAAGAGAGGCTATACACTCCCATCTCTAACCCTCCACCGGGTTGGGATCTTAATGTTGTGCTCTCCAAACTCATGGGTCCGCCCTTTGAGCCTATGCGCAAAGCCAGCCTAAAACATTTGACTTACAAAATTGCACTCCTAGTAACCATCACCTCTATAAGACGAGTCGGTGAGCTACAAGCTTTGTCCGTACAAGACTTTCTTCATACAACACAAAGACAATGTTGTCCTCGGAGCACATCCTAGGTTTTCACGTGAGTTCATTTCAAAGTTCCTTGTTAATCAATCCATCGCACTTCCTACATTCTTTCAAAATCCATCCAACTCCGCTAAGAGAAGCCTCCTTATACTTCATGTATGGAGGGTGGTCTTTTACTATGTGAACAAAACTAAACCCAAAAAAAAAACACTGATCTTTGTTTCCATAGCACCTGGCAGAGAGGGCGATCACATATCCAAAAACGCCATCTCCAAATGGATATTCAAGTGCATACCGCCCTGCTATTCCCTATCCAAAAAGGTTTTACCTTTCACTCCAAGGGCTTACTCTACCAGAGGTACCGGAGCTACCTTAGCCTTCCTTGCAATGGACGCCATTTGCAAAGCTGCTACATGGAGTTCCATTCATACTTTCATTATTATTGCATTGACTCTCACTCTAAAGCAGACTCACAGGTGGGACAAGTGGTGCTAAAACATCTATTTGCTGCTGTACCTTCTCACAACCTACCTCCTTCTCCAGATACTGTTCGCTAATCTATGCATAGCGTGTGCTCTAAGCAGATCCACAAGCCTCAGAAGGCATACATTACTCACCGTAATCTTATTTCTGATGCTTGTATCTGCTTGGATTCACATGCGCCCTCCCTTCCTCCCCTCTGGAGTCGAAGGGGCATGGATGTTTTTGCTCTTTGTTTTGTTTCTGCTTTCTTATCTCTGTACTCCTACTACACTTCATGCAAACTCATGTCAGAAACAAAACTATCTGAGGGACTTATACGCGTGAGTGACCATGGGTACAGCAGGCGTTGCACTAGGGATAGTATTACTAACACGCCTAGTCGACGTCCCTTTTTCGAGTTTTGAAAAACAAATCATGTAATACTCTGCGACTACAACTAGATACCGGTCTATGCATAGCATGTGAATCCAAGCAGATACAAGCATCAGAAATAAGATTACGGTGAGCAATGTATGCCATACATCATTATTTTAATGTACAGAAAATTCCCAGTCTGACTGGGAATATTCAAGCATGTGAATCTATGAAATATACCAATGCTGAAGAAATACAGTTACATGTAAGCAATAAAGAACATACTGCGCACCAACCACTAAATGCTGTCCTATGAATAGCATGTGAAGCTGAGCAGATACAAGTATCAGAAAGACGATTAAAGTATGTCATGTTTGTCATATATATCTCATATTGTTGCCATCATGTCACTTGGTATTAAAGAACATCTTTGTAATATTAGCAGTTTGCAGGTGATGTACTGGTTTGGATACATAATCTTGTGATCACTTTGTAGGATAGATGCTGATTCTTTTCATTATGATAGCGGCTATCCTACCATGTGGCTAGAATAGCGATCACAATTTTATATATCTAAAGCCAGAATTGCACACACGTGGTAAATATTATGAAGCGATTATCCCCTATCCTTCAAGATATGATTTAACATGATGGCAATAAAATTAGGTGTTTGCTTTGTTACTAGAACTAATTAATGATGCAAATCAAGCGAAAATGAATATCCAATATCAGGCCAAGATTAATCTTTAGTTAAGCGGTGTACAACCTAACCTGCACGCATATCTTTTTTATTAAGCTTCAAATGATTTAAGTGAGCTCTCCTTTTTGGTTCTCGATAGGGATCATAATAAGGGTTCTCAATAGGGATCATAATAAGAGCATCGGCCAGTAAGCGGAAGCTACCTCTGGGAACCAGGTGCTATTGTATTGCGTGCTGCAAATTTAACTCGCAGAAGATGCCAACTCTAACTTTTTGTCAATTATATATGATACATTATGCTTTAAATGTTTTCTGGATGTGCCCTAATGTTTATTTATGTACATTCCTAAATGCACATGGTTAATGTATTATGGATATTTTTGTATGTCACCAGTTGGCCTGTGGAGCCAAATGTAGCTCCTGGTAGCTGTTGGTGTCAAGCAAGCCAGGCTCTCCTGGGCTATATCCAGGAACTAAATAGATCTCAGCAATTTTTGAACCTTGGGGTGAGGCGGCTGACTGATTAGACAAGCGAGAGCTCGGGAAAGGGTTGTTTGGGGATACCCTAGGTCTGAGAAACGTGTTTTATTTCACGGACCCCTGCAATTTGTAACCAATTCTCACTGATCTAGGATGTATCCATTATTTTTGCTACTCGGAGAGGTTCGTGTTTGCTTTTTTTAGTTTCTCTTCTGATTTTATGTTACTGTTTCTTGTTTTAAAATGGGCCAGTTTCTCAAATGTTTGAACAATTATGTTTTTAGTTGAACACTTTTAATATGCTAACCTCATCAACACTCGGATGCATATGATGTTTTGTTCGCAATCGTATAATGCAGAAACGTAAATTAAAAGAAAATACAAGAATGCCCCATACTTGTACCATATATCCAGTATGGGTGTCGTATGCAGGATGCCCACACCATGTGCCGAGCATTGCTATCATATGTTTAGGTGCAGCTTTTCACTGCCAGCGTTTGGAAGAGGATTGCTGCAGGCTTGCTCCCTCTCCTTCATAGCCCCAGCTCCTTCGCACTAGCACTATGAGGCGTGCAATGTCTGTTCCCACTCCTTGCTCCCGTGCCCTGCCTGGTCTCTCGCTGCCTTGTCACCTTGTGTCAATTCACGCAAGTATTTGCTGTGAACTTCCTGAACACTGAACAGCAATAAGACTTTGCACCAAGTATTGTAGGTTTCAGCGAACATGTAGGAGCAATTCATAATCATCATGTTTGCAATTAGTAGCACAAGCGCCACCTATGACACCAAACTAAACATGAGTTACTGGTATTGCATTTAGACTTAAAAAGGAACCTTTAAAAGGAGTGAATATGGTATAAAAAAGATGTAAACAAGACTTCTTCACACTATGTTAACATGAAAGAACTTATGTTTCTACTTTGCTGTGCATTTATGTGTGGTTTTAGTTGTGCATGTTTAGTTTGCTTTTCATTGAAAAAAAGCCCTTGCTGAGTTTGGTGATGTTTTATTTTCTGTGGTTGACATATTATGCATGGGAAACATTGGTGTTATGAATGTAGTGTTAATTTTTACCAATAAAAACCATTAACACCAAAAGAGAGTTGGCAACCTCGGACAGCAGAAATTTAAAAAAAAGAGGGAAAACCACATTCACTTGTTACCTTACTTGTGCTACGAATCGGTCACTAAACTGAGACCTACAAGCTGTGAGAAATTATCTGTTGGCACTCCCAGCAAATAATGTTATACGCTAAATGCTCGGCTAACTGATTGTTGGACCACAATTATTTCAGATGCTTCTGCTTCTGTGTGTTCACCAATTGAACAGAATATTGTGCTTTGAAACAAACAAACCAGTATGATTTTGAAGATTAAATAAGCACCCATCAAATATCTTGTTACATATTAGCGCCAAAAGATGAAATCATTTTTATTAGAGTTGTGTATGCGATTTGGTGGAGTGTGGGTTCTTGATTTTGTTTTTTAGAAGTATTTAAAGACCTCTAGATAAGTTACTGAGGGGGAAGGTGTCCCCATCAGCTCATTTCCTTGAGGATCCCTGACCGTCAGTGAGACAGGTGGAAGAGACACTAGTGCTTGTATGCCATCATAGGCACTCTAGAATATATCTGCACACGAGTGGTACTTGGAGGTTTATGAGAAAAGATTGCTTGGAAGGGCAGATTCTGTCAATAGTCTCTTGTGCTTGGAAACGGGTAGCACCATCCTCCCAAGAAATGTAAGGATACACTTAATGAATTTCTCTAAAGTGAACTGGTTAATAACGCCACTAGTATTTCTGTATCTCAACCATATATTTCATTGCAGTATTGCCGCTGGTTAGCCCTACGATTGTAGGATGTCAGTGACCCTCCATTGATGGCTACATTCATTTTCTTCATCTATCAAATGAGTCCACCTTGAACAAATGGCTGAGCGTTTCCTTGTGGCTGTGGAATCGAATTCCCCGTTTACTGCCTGGTTTGTTATCCGTTTTATTCACAGCAGATGGAGCACTGCAACAAGTCGTATATCCCTGTTTGGGAGCTAGCTGTTTCTGACGGTGGTGCAGTGTCTAGTCGGCTTGGCTGCTTGTGAATTCAGAAGGGAAATGCCATGCCTTTATTTGCTTAAAGATCGACCAATGTACTGATGACATTTTGTGACACCCTTTGCCCTGTCCCGCGACCCAGACCCTGGTTGCCTCATTGTCTCCTACAGGAATTTACAGAAAAGGGAGGATCAAATTGCTTGACCTCTGCTGCTAATATTCGTTTGGCAAAGGACAAATATTTGCCTGTGTGGATCCCTTCATAACATCCCTGTGTGCATAATCTGTCATTGAACCATCAGTGAAGTATTGCTTTATTGAAAGAAGCATGATTGATTCTCTACCAAACTCCCCCACTGTCTTTTCCCCCACTCCCACAGCCCCTCTTCCGAAGAAACCCTTATTCTGCCAATTACCAGACTTTCATCACTGCCCCAGCTTAATTTTCAAAGCCGGTCAGAGAGCCAGGCCTCTCATCCAAACACATCTAGACAGACCCTCAAAACCTATCTAATTTAGGAGAAAGAAAATATTGAAATAATAAGGGTAGATAAGTTGGAAATGTATTTGTTATTTGGCATTTATACCGCGCTCATTGGTATGACCTCAAAGCGCTGGTAAATTGAACACCCTTGGGGACCGTAGTCCAGGTCAGTTGAAGTAGAGCAGGCAATCTCCCACCTGAAGGCGAACTCTGCACCGGATTTGGATGGGTGCACCCCTGCGTTCTACAAGAGGTTCAAAAGGGTGCTGACCACTTTCCTGACGCTCCTCTTCAACAGTATAATGGCAATCAGCACAGCCCCTCCCACCTTTAGAGGCCAGAATTATTGTTATCCCCAAAGAGGGAAAAGATAAATTGTAGTGTAGCTTCTATAGGCAGATATCGTTATTAAATTTCGACGCCAAAATGTATGCAAGCATCCTGGTCAAAAGATAAAGCAAAGTTCTCTCTCAGCTGATCCATAACGATCAAGCAGGATATGGCAGGGAGCCGATAACCTCCGCAAAACATTAGACTTAATGGCATCTGTCACAGCCCCAGAGGTGGAACCCACGCTGATCTCGGTCGACGCCAAAAAGGCATTCGACAGGGTGGAGTAGAGTTTCATGTCAAATGTCTTACATAAAGCAGGTTTGGGCTCAGAGTGAATAAGGGGCGCACAAGCCCTATATAAAAACACCAGCGCCAAAGTAGTAGTGAACGGAATTACATCCACCCAGTTTAAATTAACAAGAGGGACGAGACAGGGGTGTCCCCTTTCCCTGGTCGTCTACGTATTGGTTATGGAACCCCTCGCACAAAACCTCAGAAATGAGATTAAGGGGTTTGTCAGATACAGGTCTGAATACAAGCTTGCTCTATTCGCCGATGACGTGTTGGCTTATGTTACACACCCCTTGCAGTCTATTCCTGCCCTTTAGTGGCCCCCTTAAAGACGCTGACACCCAGACAGCAGTGACCCCACAACCCTGTGGACTCCAGGCCTCTCAAACTGGCATTCGATACCTGGGAATCACAATCACAAAAAAATGTAAGAGACCTGTATCAAGCTAACTATAAACCGCTCTGGGCTACTATTCAGCGCGATCTAGACACCTGGAGCAAGCTCAGCCTCTCATGGGCAGGCAGACTTACCGCAATTAAAATGACCATCCTGCCACGACTCCTTTTTCTGTTCCAATCGCTCCTGATCGCGCTCCTGAGGGTGTACCTAGATACAGCCAAGAAAGTTCTGCTAGCATTCCACTGGGAGAATCAAGAGACCAAGAATCAATTATAACACACTCATTCTCCCGAAGGAAAAAGACAGCCTCTCTTACCCGGATATCCACGAACATTACGTGGCGGCAATGCTGAGCATTCTAGTGAATCATATCAGGATCAGGGAATCCAAAAGCAAACAGTGGGTCAGCTTGGATAATGGTCTTTTTGCCCCAGTTACCATGGGTGTGTGGCTATGGGCCCCCCCGTCAAGAGATTGTGTAAAGCACAGGAACACCCAGTACTGGAAGCACTATGGAACAAGGGAAACCGCGGCATGGCTGGAGTCACAACCTGGCCTTCACCCTTCCGCTGCACCTGGCTCCCCCAAATCAGAGATGCCATTGCAGAGCCCCTCCGCTTCCAACCCCAATATGAACAAGGCCTGGTCAGGGCAGGTCAAATGTGGAAGGACAGGACCTTCCTGACCAAAGAGGAAATGGAAAATGCTCAGCAGGACTTGATCATCAATCCCTTGCCATTCTTACAGTTAAAAGGGGTCCTCACAGATAGGAGATGAAAAGGCCAGCTACAACACCCGCTTACCCTGTTTGAAAACATATTAAACACGCACAGATGCACCAAGGGTTTATAACCAGCATATAGAGAGCCCTCCTAGACGGGGGACACTGTTTGCCCCCGAACACAAAGGCAAAATGGGACTTAGAGCTGAGGCTGGAAGACGATCAGAAGGGCTGGGACGCAATTTATAGGGCAGTGTGGAAGTCCTCCATCGCGGTACAAAATAAAATGCAACTCTGTAGGATTCTCACACAATGGCACTTTTATTTATTTATTTTACATTTATAAAGCGCTCACACAGCCCGCAGGCATTGAGGCGCTGTTACAGGAATTGTTTGTTTTTCTAGTTGCGTAATTGTGGTTTTTTTTTGTCTTAGTTACGTATTTATAACGCAATTAAACACCCAGAGGTTTCTAAGCGCGGACCCGGGCATCGAACCTGTTGTTGCTTCATGTCGTCTTGCTTCCAAGATGCGCACGCTGCCGCTGAGCTATCCTCCCGGGACGGCACTTAACTCCCCAACGTTTGGCCAAAATGTACAAAGGAGTCTCCTCCCATTGTTGGAGGGGGTGCACGCAAGTGTGCACATACTGGCACCAGTGGTGGTGTTGTCCTCGCATGCAGTTATTTTGGAAGGAAATCTTGGGGTGGATCCATCAGATAGAGGGCATCCGTAGGAACTTAACTCCTTTCCTGGTCCTCTTCGGGTCTAGTTTCCTGAGGATAGGTACTCCCTTTTGCCTCATATGCCCAGAAATCTGCTGCTAGCAGCACGCGTCTGAGTTACTATAAAGTGGAAGGTTCCCATCCTCCCATCTAAAATGGAGTGGCTGCGCAAAGCATAGGAATTCTACGAGATGGAAAGCCGAACAGCCCTACTGATGGAATCACATACTCACATAGACCAGCAGTGCCTCCCCTTCTTGCAATATTTTAGGGAAGCACAGATTAATCCTGAGTGATGCACCATTGGAGCCTCTCGCCATATTACATGACACCCCGCCATGGATACTCTTGTCCCTGTGGCATACATCATGGCAGGCTCATAAGAGGCAGGCACCTAGAAGTCACCGGGTCAATGTCCACTATGCCGCTCTCCCCACTTGAATGGCACACAGGACCCTCTGCTTGACTCACACGTGCCCGGAGAACAACGCCAACTATCACTCACTATAGGACATTTCTCACAACAGATTAGGAACCCTGGTGGGAGGGGGTGGGAGGTGGGTGGGGGTGGTTTTCTTTTCTTTCTCTTTTCTGTCGCTGACTCTTCGAGCTCCTCTCCTTTTCCTGCTTCCTTTCTTTTTCACTCTTCCTCATGAAGAAGGCAGGGGGTGGTTACTCAAACCTGTTACCTGAAAATGTTCAAACTTATCGTTGTTGATCTGACTGTTTATTTAATTAACTGTATTATGCTGTAATGTTGGTGCACTCTCAAATCACAATAAATAAATTTCTGATGCTTGTTAATCTGCTTAGAATCACATGCTGTGCATAGGTCCGACATCCAGTGGTCACTGCAGAGTATTGCATTTTGTTTTTCGTAGTCGAAAAGGGACGTCGACCGGGCGTGTCTGAAATACTATCCCTATAGTGACGTGTGTTGTACCCACAATCCCTCACGCGTCGATTGTTTTTTTTTTCCGCCCAGCTACTGGTCGCCTTTACGCGGAGCTCCTCGAGAGACATTGCAGATTCCATCTCCTCGACCTTTGGTCGTTTTTTCCTGTTTAAAGATTTAATATATCGATCCCTCCCTCGACGCAGTTGTGAAGCTGTCTCCGCCGAGCAAGATCTTCGACAGAGGGGACGAGCGGAGGAGATCCTTCGGCGTTGCCGAACACGTGGCCTGGCCTCGCAGGCCAAATACAGTAGGGAGAGTGGGGTCGTGGGACATCTCTGATTCTTTTTCTGAGAATGCCTTTCCTTTTCCCCTTCCTTTCCCTTGGGGTAGTTATCACGGTTTATTGCCTCGGCTATGGAGAGGACACCCTTTAGGTTTTGCCCACTTTGTAAGGGCAAGTTTACTTGGAAGGACAAGCATTCACGGTGTAACCGCTGCTTGCCCCTCGATCACGTAGAGGAGGGTTGCTCGGCTTGTCGGCTTCTAAAGCCAAAGACTCTAAAAGACCGTAGGGTCAAGAGGTGGGCGGCCTACGCTATGTCGAAGGCCGGGTCTTCACCCGCCGCTGCTACCACCGACAGTGACGAGGAACGTGATAACACGACCTCCGCTACGGAAGTCGTACACCCCTCTAAAGAGCACTTGCGCTCTTCGTCGTCTGTCCCCGGCCCAAACGGGCTCGGCTCACGCCCTGCTTATGGGGATGAACACCCCGGCGACACTGACGCACACGATACAACACATAAACACACAACCCATAGCTCTTCTTCGTCGAAGACGAAGAAAGCATCAGCGCCCAAGGAGACGCAGGTTACACCGGCGGCCTCCTCGGACCGTTCGGGTTCGAAGCCCCCCTCGCAACCGCAGCCGCGACCAGCGACTGGGCTTTCGGCAAATAAGGGCGCCGCCCCCAAACCATCGGCCGGCGCGCACCAGCAGAGAGCGCACGCCGCCGTAGAACGTTTGACACCCGTAACGTCGAAACCACAGCCCTCCGCTGACAAACGAGTCACAGAGAGCTTGGCGAGGATCGTTGTAGCCGACGCCCAGAAGCGTACGCCGAAAGACACGTCGAGCGCTACGCAAAGGTCGAAAGACACGCCGAAAAAGCCTGAAGAAAAACAGGGACTACCCCCTTCAGTCGGGGGACCCCCAGCACACCAGAAGGCTTTTCGGAGGGCGACGGGACACTTTCCTCGAAGTTGTGGGAGAGGTCGAGCCGTTTTCAGCAAGATAACACTAATTTTCCCCCGCTAGACGGCTCAGGGGTACCCCATGAAACCATGGAAAGGCTCCATCTCTGCATGGAGAGGTTTATGAACACCCAGAACCCCCCCCCCCCTCCCAAGAGAACAAGAGAAGGGCCTCAGGAGGACCCCAGGGCCAAATACCCGAGGCAGGACACAGCCTTAGACTTCCATAAGGTGTATGACCTCACTGGTGAGGAACAATACTTAGAAGAGGAGGATGATTTTGTGGACAATGAAGGACAGAACCAAGAGGAAGGTCTGGAAGACAGCCCAGACATGGTAGGAGAAGGCTTCGGAGAAAATCCAGAAGGACCTTCTCATCCCTGGCAATCCCCATCAGGATATTCGGACACTGATGTCCTGAACCTAAATCCTCCTGACAATTCACCTGTTAGAAACACGTCTCCCATTGACGATCAGCCCACATTCAATGCCCTGTTGCGCAGAGCAGCAGCACATTTCGAACTGGACACTGGGGACATCTCTCCGGAAATAGACTTTGTGGAAAGAGTAATTAAGGAGAAACCCCCAGTCAGCCAGACCATTCCCCTCCTCGCTTCAGTGAAGAGAAGAATCATCCCTTCGCTATCCACACCCGCACTAATCAGAGGAGTTAATCCAAGGATTGAAAAACTTTTCACTCCTTCACCCTCAGACTCGCTGTACATCAGGGGACATTCCATTCCGGATTCCCTTGTAGTGACTAATACAAGGAAGAGGGCAGGGGTGCCGCTGTCCACCAGTTAGGCACCACCTGACAAGGAGGGCAAGAGGTTATATGCCCTTGCTAAAAGAGTCACAACCTCGGCTGCCTTTTCGGCAAGAATTGCCAACAACAATTCTTTGCTAGCTAGTTAGCTACGCGGACGCGCAGTGGGCCAAACTGCGCAAGGACGCCGAAGAAGCGCCGGAACCACTACATACACGCCTGCTTTCAACTATTGGCGAAGGAACCCAGGTCAACCAGAGTATTGTAAAGAACTCTCTGGATGCTGCTGAGATAGCGGGACGTTCCCTGGTTCAGGGAATACTCCTAAAACGCCATGTATGGCTGCGCAACTCAGGGTTCAAACCGGAGACACAGGCGTCTTTAATAAATAAACCTGTTGAAGACTCAAACCTCTTCGGGAAGGCGGTGGATGAGGCTCTGGAAATGGCTAAAAAAGAGTTTGATACTATCAAAACTCTTGACCAGATCTCTAAGCCCACTACCAGACGCGGCTATGGCAACACACGCTTTTTTCGTGGCCAACGCCAAAAGCAGAATCAGCAGCAACAGTACCCTGCCACCAGTTACCAGACCAATAGTGGGCAGTACAGCCAAAGAGGACAGCGCAGGGGCAAAGGGAGAGGGCGGGGGTCCACCCCCAGAGGCTCCCAAGCCCCCAACAACACCAAGTGACGCGAAGATTCGCGTCCCCTCCCATGCAACACCGGTCGGGGGCCGGATAACATCCTTTCTTCCAGCATGGGAGGGAATAACGTCAGACCGCTGGGTACTTTCCATCGTAGCCCACGGATACTGCATCGAATTCAACAGTTCCCCAACATACAGACCACCGAGGGGACGACGCATGACACCGGAACACCTTGCCATCCTTCTCCAAGAAGTACAACAACTGCTGGAAAAAGGAGCCATAGAGGTTGTGCCTCTATCTCAGGTAACGGAAGGTATTTATTCAGTGTACTTCCTTGTACCCAAAAAGGATCTAACCATGCGCCCTGTATTAGATCTGCGCCCAGTGAACAGGTTTATCAAACCCCAGAAGTTTCGTATGGTGACCTTACAGGAAGTGATCCCACTGCTATCACAGGGAGATTACATGACAACATTGGACATGAAAGATGCATACTTTCATATTTTAATGTTGCCAGCGCACAGAAGATACCTCAGGTTTATGATAGAGGGCAAACACTATCAGTTCAGAGTGCTACCCTTCGGCATAGCATCAGCACCAAGGGTATTCACGAAGGTACTGGCAGTGGCAGCGGCCCACCTGCGCAGGTTGTCCATCCCAGTTTACCCTTACCTCGACGACTGGCTCATAACAGGGGATTCTTACGAAATATGCTTCTCCAATACCCAAAAGACTGTAGACCTTTTGTTCCAGTTGGGCTTCTCCATCAACGAAAAGAAGTTCAGCCTAGACCCCAGCCAAATCAAACAATTCCTAGGGGCTCTAATTCAAACAAAGGACGGCCTCGTCTTCCCCTCCAACGAGAGGGTCCAAAACATGCTGTTTCAGATCCCTCAATATGTGGCCGGTCGAGAGGTGACGGTACGCAAAGCAATGCGCTTGCTAGGCATGATGGCGTCGTGTATTTATTTGGTACCTCACGCGCGCCTGCGCCTGCGCCCTATGCAAGAGTGGCTCAACAGCCAGTGGTGTCAGGCCAGCGGATTATGGGACGATCCAGTGGTGGTCTCGCAGGCCTTGGTTCTCTCGCTACGATGGTGGACAAAGGAAAACCTGGAAAAAGGGAAACCCTTTGCCCCACCCGCGGCGGAAGCCACTCTAACCACAGACGCATCCCTCACAGGATGGGGGGCTCACCTATCCCATCAGACTGCTCACGGAGTGTGGACTCCGAACGTAGCATCCAAACACATAAATCTACTGGAGCTACTAGCTGTGTTCAAGGCGCTAAAAGCCTTCCAGGAACACCTACAAGGCAAAACTGTGTTGGTCCTTACAGACAGCACCACAGCCTTGTAAAACATCGACAAGCAGGGGGGCACCCACTCTCCAGGACTGTCCAAACTGGCCCAAAATATATGGAAGTGGACTCTCAAACAAAACATGTTCCTACTGTCAGAACATGTACCAGGGGAACTCAATCTGCTGGCAGACAAACTCAGCAGAGATTTCCCCCTGCCCGAAGAGTACGAATGGCGACTGCACGAAGACATCGTCTTCGACGTCTTCACACAATGGGGATTCCCAGAAATAGACTTATTCGCAACCCTGGAGAACTCACAATGCCCAAGTTACGCCTCCAGGTACCCCCAGAACCAATCCAAGGGGAACGGTCTGTCGATGCAATGGTCAGGGAAATTTGTTTACGATTTTCCCCCGACTCCCCTTCTCAACAAGGTAGTGCACAAGATGCACCAGGAACAAGTAACCATGATACTGGTGGCCCCAATGTGGGCCCGACAGCCATGGTTCGCTCACTTGATGGAGATGTCGCTATCTCCCCCAGTGAAACTCCCCTGCCCGTACAACATGCTGTCACAAAACAAGGGCAGGACTCTGCATCCATGCCCCCAGAACATGAATTTAGTATCTTGGCTCCTGAGATCATAGAATTCGGACATCTACTGCTCCCGCAGAGATGTATGGACATTCTCAGGGAAGCCAGAAAACCTAACACTCGCCACTGCTACTCTAGCAAGTGGAGGAGATTTGTCATCTGGTGCAGAGGGGAAGGCATCAACCCAATTGACTGCTCTCCCACACATATTGTTCTATACCTGACCCACTTGTTGGATTCAGGTCTAGTGTTCAATTCCATTAAAGTCCACTTGGCGGCACTTTCTGCATACACCACTTCCCAACTCAAGGTGTCGTGGTGGAGGATCCCTGTTATAAAGGCCTTCATGGAGGGAGTAAAGAGAATACACCCCCCGATAGCTGACCCAGCTCCCGGATGGGACCTTAACGTGGTACTTACCAGACTCATGGGCTCACCTTTCGAACCCAGGCACAAAGCATCTCTTAAAGACCTCACTCTTGAGACTGCTTTTTTAATAGCTATCACCTCCATCAGGAGGGTAAGTGAACTACAGGCTCTTTCTGTTCTAGACCCCTTCGTTACAGTTCAGAGATAAGGTGGTTCTACGCACGCACCCAAGGTTTGCTCCGAAGTTCATATCGAAATTCCACGTAAACCAGTCTATAGAACTGCCAACGTTCTTTCAAAATCCTTCCAACTTGGGAGAAAAAACTCTGCACACACTAGATGTGCGCAGAGCGGTCATGTTCTACATGGAAAGAACCAGACCACTGAGGAAGACTAATCAGTTCTCCGTCTCGGTGGCAGCAGGAAGAGAAGGGGATGCAGTTTCAAAGTCCACTATTTCTAGATGGATTGTTCAATGCATCACTCTCTGCTATACTCTTGCTAAGAGAGAACTGCCCTTTAAGCCTAGAGCACACTCTACGCGAGGCACGGGGGCGTCCATAGCATTCATTGCAAATGTTCCCCTTGAGTCCATCTGCAAAGCGGCTACCTGGAGTTCTGTGCACACCTTTACAAAACACTACTGTCTAGATGCACACTCGAGATCTGACTCCCAGGTGGGTCAGGCAGTACTAAGACATCTTTTCTCTACTGTTCCTTCTCATAACCCACGGCCAACTCCGGGTATTGCTCGCTAGTCTATGCACAGCATGTGATTCTAAGCAGATTAACAAGCATCAGAAGACAATGCATTACTTACCGTAAAAGCATTTCTGATGATTGTATCTGCTTCGATTCACATGCGCCCACCCTTCCTCCCCGCTCGGATGGAAGGAACATAGACTTCCTTTTATATCTCTCTTTTCTGTACTCACTCGCGTCTAGAAGGCTCCCTCAGGGCAGAAAAATACAAACAGAGGGACCTCGACGCGTGAGGGATTGTGGGTACAACACACGTCACTATAGGGATAGTATTTCAGACACGCCCGGTCGACGTCCCTTTTCGACTACGAAAAACAAAATGCAATACTCTGCAGTGACCACTGGATGTCGGACCTAAGCACAGCATGTGAATCTAAGCAGATACAATCATCAGAAATGCTTTTACGGTAAGTAATGCATTGTCATATATATTTTTAAATTAATCGACATGCAGGAGGCCCCTTTGAAAGTCACTGTCTCCAATAAATATGAGCAGTCCACTCATGGGATAAGTCCTTCCAGCCACTCAGATAAATTAGAAGGATTGGTCTTGGCTAACCCGAGCCCTGATAAATTCAAATCATTATTAGCAAGAAGCCCCGCCAACTGAATCAAATAGTAGCATGTTATCCTGGAGTACACGAGGGTTCAAACACATGTTCAACAACTCTACTTCGAACCTCAATGGAGCCACCATAATTTATCTACAGGAAAAATGGCTTTGTAAGCTTGCCATGGCTATTTGACCCTTATAAACCCTGCTGAAAAAGGCCACCAAGGTAGACCCTATGCAGGCTAACAACATTGATTAAGCACAATCCTATAAAAGTGGTAGAAACCGGCAATCCTAACCCATTTGTCCAGTGGACCATACTCCAGCACTGTCAACCTGAGGGAAATGATCCCAGGCACACTGTGCTGTTAAATCTATACTGGAATGACTCGTATCGAGAATGTATGACAACCAAATCTCCTAATATGTGGAGGCCTCAACATAAAATGCCTTGACAAGGGTGGATACCCTCTTAAAGCCTCCGTTTGATTCTCTTTCGTTGCATACCAGGAGTCAAAAGTGGATGCAACTTATGAGTTCTCGTAACTCGTATATGCTAAATGGTCAAACACCAGGTGACACACCAGGAAAGAAAACCTGGAGTAATAGCAGTCAGTCTTCCACAATTGATTATATATGGACATCGCAAAACTTCCTTCATCATATAGACCGCTTAGATATCACTCCATAAAAAAGCAGTGATCACGAACAGTTGCGGCTATTTTGGAAGACAAAAGGCATACTTATGACATACATAAGCTAGAGACAAAGATAAAACAAGGAGGCAATTTTCGTAAAATCACAAAGGATTACATCACTTTGCTAACTGCAAAATATCTTGAACTGTATGAAGAAGACATTTCTGGGCTTTCTTACGCTCCTCTCCTTGCAAGTTATACGGTGGTGAGAAAAGGTCTTAGACCACCACTTTTGAAACCAAACCTCTCTACAGCTTAGCGGTGGTCGAACAACGGAAAAGCCTACAAGCCGACCTAAAATGTTCTTAACTTCAAAAATGTACCTCTCAACCACGGTGGTGTAAGCGATATTCAATCAACACTACAGCTAAGTCAATGCCTAGTCTGGAATGCTGAGGAAAACCCTTATTGATGTATTTTTATGTCCAGTTCAGTACTCTGGATGACAACCCTTGTATAACACCCCCCCCCTCTTAGAATCCCCCTGACCCCACTGAGCCAAGAAGTAGGTTTGTTTTGCAAATTAAAAGGTTTATTTGAAAATTTAACAAGATATATATCACACTTTTATAATAAATTAATAATTGATATCACACTTATGGATATAATGTTGATCGACAATGGGTAATCTGGCACTAGCACACTTCTTTACAATCAATGAGGAGTTGGTATAGGATGGATAAGGTATCAAAAATACTTTTATGGTTTCAAGGGAAAAGCAATGAGGAATAAAATGCAGTACAGAAATACTTGATATGATTTTAGCAAAAGATGAGATAATCACTTTTTCCCTGGCAGTTCACCCCCCCCCCCCCATTGCAATGTAAGAAATGGAAGGAGATGGAAAGAGGAGCACACAGTTCTCAGGAATGCAATCAAATACAATACGAAATTCAGTCCCCCCCCCCCAACAAGCTTAGAGGAAACGGGTAGAAGTTTGAAACAGAGGCCCAAAATGCTTTGAATGTGATGACAATGAAGTGAGAAATGTGCTAAAAATGCTTTTAATTCCCTCTAGAGGTTCAGGGTGGGTGATATCTAGTTTATCTTAGTTCAGGCTCACTTTAGCAATGCCCTATGAATGATTGTCAGGTTGCACACGAATTTCAGCAAGCAAAGAAAGGACAAATATTTTTATGCGTGGCTGAAATTGAGCAAAATGTCAAATCGCAGCAAATTTAGTCGCGTGTTTCGTTGGATAGCTTATAATCTTAGCTTTAAGATACAAGTTAAATTTCGCTCCTAGCACAAACGGTTCCGGAGATACGGCCGATTTTGTGAAGGTAGTTTTTTGGATTTGAAATTTTAAAGCTCAGAATGAAAGATGACAGAATGACACGATTCTAGGAGGCAGTTCTACTTAGGTTAAAATAGTTTGGATTAGATTATTTTAACTAAGAGATTGGGTTCTGCACAGTTCTGGCGGATACTCGCTCCTAATTTTGAAATGAATGGGCCTCGTCACGGATCTGGTCAACTGGACTGTACTTCGGGCGGTTCTGCTCACTGCGTCTGGGTCAGCTCTGCCCTGCTGGTCTAGTCTCTCTCGATACAGCGGCCTCTGGTTCTGGATACTGCTCTGCTTTCCGTTCCGGATCAAGTGGATTCTGGATGTAACACTGCTTTCTGGGTACTGGCAAAAGTTCTTGGCAAAGAATTCAAACAGCTCGCCCGGCTGTTGAATAGTTTGATTAGGTTTGCTGGATTCTGAAGGCCTGCTGAGGATACATTTGCTTGCAGTGGGCCTTCTAGGTTCAAAGTTCTGTAGTCTATGGGTCTCTGGTTCTGGTCTCTGTCTGGATGGGATGTCTGCCGTCAAAATGCTCCGCAGAAATGGAAAATGAATGTCTCTACCTTTCCCAGCAGTCTCTTTTTATGTGTTTTGGAAGTGGGTGTGTGCGTGGCATAACTGAGCCTGCCCCTCTCTACTTGTCATTGGCCCAATTCTCCCCTCTCCCATGATTGGGGGAAGGAAATGGATTGTCATCATGATGAGGTCTGTTTATGGGTCAGAGGATCCTCCCCTGGTCAATTTTCCCACAAATCTATATTTGATTCAAATACATATTTCCCAGATACACAATTTGTTGAAATTACATGTACACATTATATATTCCTTATGGTCCATGCTTGTCCGCCTCTGATCTTCCTGGGGGCTTGCATTCAAAAATGACAACATTTTGCGCTTTTTGACTGGTTTACCAAAATATCGGACATTTACCAAAAATTACACAAATGTGCGCAAGGAGTATGGAATTTATTGATGAAGTGTCAGATTTTTAACATGTAGACATTTGGAGTAAGACCCGATTTTCCGCTAGCAACCCCCCAGAATACACCACAGGGTCCTAACACCTCTTAAAACGTGCACAGAAAAATCACAAGAATAATGATATTACTTATATAATTCTACAAGTCCGTACTATGAATTATCCATCTTTTTTTTAAATTATGCTCTGGCCCAGATGGGTGTGGTTTAGGATCCAAAGCACATGGGGGGAAGCTTCTGTCTGTCCCCGCCTCCAGCTCTGGTGGCTCCCAGTGGCACTTCTCCTCCCACTTCTCCCAAGAGGAAGCTATTTTACGACCCCCCCCAATATAACATTTGCCTGAGCCCAGGACAGTGCATTGTTCTGTGTCTCTGCCCTCTGCAGGTGCCCCTCCCCTAATCTAATCAGAGAGGTGTCATCTCCTTTTGGTGGGGAAGCAGGAGGCAGCCAGGCCTGGGAATGCAGTTTGATCAAGTTTCAACTCCTGTCGGGGGTTGTTGTCAGGCAGAATTCAGCTAAATGTCACTTTAGTTCCCAGTTTAAATCAAAACTTACAATTTTTACATATACATTAAATAATTACTTCCTTCAAGTCATTTCAGAATATAGTTTTACATTGTATCCACCTCTTAGCAAGTCTTTCTTTGGCCTGGTTTGGGTTCCTCTGTTCAGTTTTACACAAAAGTCTGGTGGTTTTAAAACGCCGGCCCTTCTGATAGTGGTGAGTACCGGTATTGCATCCATTTTTGGGATCTGTCTTGAATTACTGCATTTTAATAGAGTGGTCTTTTGATTGATAGTATAGGACCCTTGCTTAACATTGTTTTGATGGCATCCTTACAGTAGAGTGGTGATGTGGAACCCCCCACAAGAAGGTTGTATCTTTGGAATGGTCTTGTGCCAACTGCGCAGTTCTCCTGGATTCTGGCGTGAATGTGGGCGGCAACAGCTCATCCCCACATCCACCCAGTCTATTCATTTAGTTTGTTCTGGGATAGAATAATGGGCGGCGACAGCTCATCCCCACATCTACCCAGTCTAAGGATTCAACATGGGTCAAAACCCTTGACAGTGGAAAAGACCATCAACCAAAGAAAACGGCGCTACAATAATTGGTTGAATAGCTTTAAGACACAGGGCGACCATGAACAAGGAGACATAATGCTGAAAGCAATATGCAATAAAAACTCCAGCCTGGTCACTCATTAACCACATTACCCTTAACCAACAAGGATGTTTGAGTAGTGGTGTCTCAGAACAGTGGGCACTGATCTCAATCACTTTATTCTGAATATAGTAAAATTGGAGTCGATAAAGAACAAAACCAATCTATTCTTGGCATTCATTGGCTTAAAACAAGGCTTCTATAGTGTAAACAGATTTAAACTATGGGCGAAACTACGGCCGTGGGGCTGCCCCGTAGATCTGCTACAAGCTATTGAGGCATTCCACACAAATGCAACCATGCGGGTCAGACTAAACAACGAAGGAGAATTGTCAAGAGAAATCCACATCGAGAGGGGAGTCAAACAAGGTTGTCCGTTGGCAGCGACCTTATTCAACTTCTACTTGGCAGACTTACCCAAGGCTTTAGAAGAGAAAAATAACCTCTCCTCCGAAGATCAATAATCAAAAGATATCAGCTATGATCTATGTAGATGACCTAGTTCTACTGGATCAAACGCAGATTGGACCACAGCGTCTACTTGACTCACTACAACACTATGGGCCTCATTACGAGGTTTGCCGGTAAGGCAAAAACGATGCCGGTATGGTAATACCGGCATCGTTAACCGTCCCGTTGCATTCCGACCCACAAACCCGTTATTAGCGGCACCCTAAATAACGATGCCGCTAATAGAGGCATAAGCGCGTACACGCGTCCCTTCAGGGAGCAAATACCGGCATGCCGGTAATAGGGGGCAATTCCAACCCACGCAGACATGCAAATATCGGCATAGTGAAGCCGGTAATCACGGGCTGCACGATGCCGGCCATACAGGCATCACAGACCACCCGCAAACAGCAATCAGGATACAAGGCAACTGCCACAGGTGCACACAATCCCCACAGGTGGAGTCAATGGAGGCTGGGTCAGTATAAACTGAGCACACCCACACACCAAACCCCCTCTCCCCCACAGGTAGATGGCAATGTAGACTGGCCCAGTATAAAATGAGCACATCTACACACCACACCCCTTCCTACACCAAAATGCTACCACTAGCTGTTGCAATCATGGCGCTGGAGGACATGCCTATACTGCTACAACTACAGCAACAACAGGCAGCACAGAGGAGACGCAGGAGGAGGGTGAGACAGGCCCAGCAATTACCACCAGCGCAGGCAGCAGTGCCTCGTAGGCAGCCACCAATCCCTCGCACTAGACCCAGCCCATTTAACCTAACCCCTGAGCAGATCCTCACCCTGTACCGGTTGGACCGTGACACCATCACCACCATAGTGGACATGATACAGAACGACATTGCCAGCCACATACAAATACGCACTGCCATCCCCCCACTACTAAAGGTGGTGTCTGTGCTACACTTCCTGGCCACAGGCACCTACCAACACACAGTGGGCCAGCTGCATGGCATTTCACAACCACTATTTTCACACATGCTGAACCAAGTGCTGGATGCCCTCCTGAAGCACGAAAGCACCCACATATCCCTACCACGGACTGCCCAGGAGATAGCAGACACCAAAGTAGGCTTCCATGCACTGGCAGGCATGCCCAATTGTGTCGGTGCCATCAGCTGCACCCATGTGGAATTGGTAGTCCCCCATGCCGTAGAGGCAGTGTACCGCAATCTCAGGCAATACCACTCCATCAATGTGCAAATGGTATGTGACTCCAGCAAGATCATCACCTATTGCTGCACCCGATTTCCTGGATCCACACATGATGCCATGGTACTTCGCAACTCCACGCTACCCCATCACATGGAGTGACATGCTGGAACACGTGCCTTGCTGCTTGGTGAGTTGCACAACTGTCCCATGGCTGTGCTGTGGGGTACTGATGTGTGCGGATGCAGAAGGGGGGCCTACTGCACCTGGGTGGGAAAGTGGGGGGATAGTACACCTAGGGGGGATAGTTCACCAGGGTGGCAATAGCCAGTGAGTGGAGAATGCCTGCAGAGCTAAACACTCCTCACCTGAACCAGCCAAACGGAACATGACACATCACTGGGCCACACATCACAAATAATGCATATGGAAGACAACATGTAAGAGGCACAACTGGGCCACCATGGTGATGGCAAGCAATGCATGACTGAACAGGATGGCAACTGTGGCAATGTGGCTAGTGTGACCATGCATAGTGAAGAATATACAGCATGAATTGGAGCCTAAACATTGTTGCACTACCACAGCACATCTGCCTCAGCATGCATGATTACACCCTTCATCATCTATTCAACCCAATCAGTGTACCACACCTCATTACAGTATACATTGCATCTAGGTGACTATTTTGTATACGTACAGGGACATGTGCATGCCCACACCAAATAGCTGCTGCCGTGACTGTGCTCCCTGAAGGTGGCAGTTCAGAGTGACACACACCTATTTGTATCTGCTTGCAGGTGATGGAGGATATCCCTTGAGGCTGTGGCTACTTACACCTGTGCGGAACCCGCAGAACAGCCATGAAGAGGAGTACAATCGTGTGTACACTCGTACCCGTGTTTTGATTGAGCAGACCTTTGGCCTGTTGAAGGCGCAGTTCCGCTGCCTAACCAGGTCTGGTGGGGCACTCCTATATAGGCCTGAGAAGGTGGCAAAGATCACCATGGCCTGTGTCATGCTGCACAACATGTGCGTCCGGAGGAATGTACCGCTGCCACCTGACATTGACATGCATGGGCCGGGTGGGGATGAAGGGGATGAGGACGGAGGCGAAGGAGCCCCCCCTGCCAGTACGTGATGCATGGGATGGCCATGCTGTACGCCAAGCACTAAATGACGAATACTTCTGAAACGCAGGGACCATGAAAGTAATGTGCCAGTGACACACTGGCTGCATGTGGACATGCACACTTGTTTTGTTAGAAGTTCGCCACTGTACACCATCACACATTAAATGTACATGCAGAAAATGAAGTATGTCCAGCCATTGATTTCCTTGCAAACAACGGGTGTATTTTTCAGACACGTGAAAATGTAAACATATTCTCCTCACAACCCCCAGTGACCTCCCTCACCCACCCTACAAACCCCAATAACACCCCAGTGAACTCCCTCACCCACCCTACAAACCCCAATAACACCCCAGTGAACTCCCTCACCTACCCTACAAACCCCAAATGTCCCCAATTGTACACCAAACACTGTTCCCTTGACCAACGTCCATTTGTCCAATGGCATTGTCTGCCCACTCTACTACTTCGCGATCCCGGGGTGCCATGTCCAAGCGCTGTGCCCTCCTCCGCGTCATCCGCACGGGGCTTGATTGGGCTGAGGTCGAAGGGGTTGTGGCAGTGGAGGTGTCAGTAGCCGGTCCCATGCCTGCCCCAAGGTGTGGGCGCTGCATTTGAGGCAGGTTTGACATCAGGGCTTGCATAAGAGCCCCCAGATACTCCCTCATGGCAGTTGTGGATGCCTCAACAGCAGCAGTGTTGGCAGCGATGGCTGTGGCAATGGCCCTCATGGAGTCATTACCATTGGCAATTTGTTGCCGCATCAGTTCGAGCATCGACTCCCGTCGTGCCTCAACCTTTGACAGGCGAGCCTCGAAGGAGTCGTTGGCAGCAGGAGTGCTGGTGGGCGGGGTACTGGTGGGCCAGGGTGCTGGTAGGCAGGGTGGTGGATGGCCCTTGCGTGGTTCCCACATCCAGGGCACAGTCCTCCTCAAAGAGGCATATGTCTGACTCTCCAAGGTCCGAGTCGTGGAGGCATGGATCGTCACTGCTCTCGGCCTCTGTAGAGGGGGGAGGCTGGTAATGGGGCTTGGGGTGGGTGTGGTTGACATGACTGTGTCACCCTCACTCTCCACATCAGCATCTACAACGTCCGCGGTGGTTGGCGGAGCAGGAATGGAAACGCCTCCCACTGTTGTGGGTGGCTGCTGCTGGACTCTGGCTGTAGGTGTTTCCTGCTGGCTTTCTGCCCGGTGTGGCACACTGCCTGTTGGTCTGGGCAGTTTCTGGGGCTGGGGGGTGGCGGTGGCCCTGGTCCCTTCCTGTGAAGTAGATGCACTTGCACCCCTGTCCTGCCTGTCATCTTACTCATCGGTGCCTGGGGGATAGAAGAGGTGCAGGTCATCAGTGATGGTGTCACATGGCAGCGATAATCTATTGCGCTGTGATATGGTCATCCATTCATGCATCCAATTATTACAGGGATGTGGCATTTGGTGTTCTGAGGGGGCATGTGGGCAATCAATGCATGGCTGGTGGCATGGCATTGGTATGGTGTCTGTGTGGTGAGTTACATGGGCACGGTCGGGTCATGTTGCACATGTATTGGGATTGGCACTCAGCATGCATTTGTGTGTGGCAGGGTGTGGCACACATTCTTGACTGGATATGTTGATGTGGGCCTGGGACATGCATTGCCTTGCCTAGTCTCACTTCCACGTCACTTGTGCCACATCATGGTTTACCCTACAGGGATGTGATGGGTCACTCACCTTCTTCTGGGGATGATGCGGTGCCCACCTCCTGCTCTGATTCCCTCGATGGATTTGGGATCTATAAAGGTACTGGCTGTCTCCTCCCATGGCATCAACTTCACAAGTGAGTGTGACCCCCCCGCCCGCCTGTCGCCATGGCGGACCTCCTGTTTGCCAGGATCTTCCTCACCCTGAGGCGGAGGTCATCCCACTGCTTGCGACAGTCACGCACACTCCTTGGGGTGGTTCCCACTGCCGACACCCTCTGTGCGACCTCCTGCCAGACTTCCTTCTTTTTGGTCTTGGCCGCATGCTTCATGTCAGTACTCCTGATGGTGTCCGCATGCTGGGCCAGGGTGTTGGCGAGCATACTGAGCTCAGTGTCTGAAAAACGCTGTTTGCGCTTCCTGGGAGTCGTCTTCCTGGTTGCCTTGGACATCCTGGTTATTTTCTGCCACAGCACAACACAAAAGGACTGGTGGTTGGGGAGGATGGCAATGGATTGTGATTTTAAAGATGGCCGCTGGCCCATTTCCCGTTCCTGCGTGATGACGTAATTTCAGGGTCCGTTTTTTGTGAACACGGTATTACCATGGCGGTATTACCGTGCCGGTATTTAGGGGTTGGTATGAGGCGGTACCGCTATGGGCGGGTCCCGCGATGACGGTATAGGGGTGTTGGAGGCCCTTTAGCGGCATGGCGGTATTACCATTACCGGTATGGGGGAACGCGCATGCTTGCATACTCGTAATCACCCGCTATTAGCGGGTTCATACGAGCACGGACCCACTCATTCCGGCATGCCGGTAATGAACCCGCTTTTACCGGGCTACTCGTAATGAGGCCCTGTATGTCGAGTAATGATTTACTTCATTTGGCTAGGAACTTGGTAAAAAGGGCACACATTTTAGATGGAGAATAGGTTGTGAACCACTCCAGCCGGTTGAATCAATTTGTTACCTTGGTATCAAATATTTAACAAATCAATAGAAGAAAAGATCTGGCTAGCAGAATTACAACAAAAAAAACAAAATGCTAGCCTCACAACGGTCCATATTGCGCGTGCGATATGGAAAGTTTCATTGTTACTGCTTCTTACCTTTTTTATAAACAAAAGGTAGTTCCAATTTTACTTAAGGAGGCGAAGCCAGTCTAAATCTCTTGTGGAAAACCTGGAATGCCCTTGAGGGAACGTTTTGGAAAACAACCCTGAAATTGCCAAAGAGCCTGCCAGTGGTTGCCATCAGAGTTGAACTAGGTCTGCAATCTATTATTGTATGGAAAACCTTATCATTGCTGAGGAAAATAACAATGGCCAACGTAGCAAGTCCCTACAGAATTCTAAATCCACTTGCAGATGAAATGCAATTGGGCCTTCTAGACAAGTGGAAAGAAAAATGCATGCTCCATCTTGCGCATCTGGAGACCAACCCTTGTGGGGTAAAAGACAAACTAAGAAAACAGGATTGAGACTCTTTATGAAAGTGAACAATACAAATTGTTAAAACATCTGGCTCTCTAACCAAAGGCCCTAAACGTAACCCTGAAATATTTGCCCACATTTCCGAGCAGATATAATCTAAATAAGTTTCTGCGCTTAAAGTTAAATCTATGCCCAACAAAGGAGCGTCTACATGCGCAGAAACAGCAGATCAATGATACTGTCTGTAGATTTTGCAACATTTAAGAGAGCATCGAAACAGTCAAACATCTTTTAACGATTTGTCCTGCACTGATTGCTGAAAGAGCACTATTCCTTGTGGAACACGTCAATAATGCAAATACCTTTTCAGTAGATGAATGGTGGAACTTGTTCCTTTTGGGTGAAAAACAAGCCCTGGTTTGTGCAGGATTGACATTTTTAGATAAAATATTGAACAAAATCAATACGGACAATTAAGCGATCAGCATGTTCGATGTTATTTTATACTTAAAGAACCTTTTAGATGCAAAGAGCAAAATGGTTTTCAGGTGACATTTGGAAGACCTGTGACACACCGTGTAAAATGTTTGTAATAAACTAAATCACAAAACAAAAAAATTAAACAAAATATCGTAGGCAGAGCCTGGCATGCAATTTCTCTCTTCACTCGTGGCCTTGAAGTGGTCCCAGCTTGAAGAAAAAAGCAACGTTTTAACTTTTAGTGCAGGCTGCCGTAGGGTTTTATTGCTACGTGAAAGCTGGATCCACTCTCTGAGCTTCTGCTTTAAAACGGCAGTCGTTTGGATTAAAAGGGAGAAGTCGTCCTCTGCAAACCTGCCTTTTATCACAAACCCATTGACCATTGGCAAGGCACTGAGGAAGTGCACTAAATACGTGCAATCCATGTCGGGTATAATGGCCCCCACGGCTGTTTGTTTGTATACGTACGTGTGTAGAGTGTAGACTGAATATCTCACCAGCTTCCTGCTCCCTCCTCTTAGTAGCACGTTTTGTCCGGGACGCCTGCTTTATTCTTCATTTCATTCCTTATCTGTTGGAGTCAGCAAACGTAAGTTGCATTTCGTGAGCTTTTTCGTAGATATTAAGGATTTGCGGTAAGAGTTGATCTTGGGAACCCATCTTTACTAAAACATCACAGTTGAAGTGCCTGACAGACCCACCGTTTGATGAGACCCGCGTAATGGTTTAACCTTGTTATAACAAGAACGTTTCAGTGTTTTTTTGTGTGTGTAAAACGACTAGCGTTGTTGAAAGCTTTCATGCCAAAGCGATCCAGTGATTGGGCTGTCCGATGATGGAGTTTACTTTACACCTGTGATTAGCCTTCAACGTATTTGAACTTTTTACTTTTGTATTAAGACTGGGGAGAAGTACATACAGACACGTGTTTACAATGCTTGATGTACAGACTGCAGTGTACAATGAAGTTGCTTTTAAAGGAATGTTATACCAGACCAATCATCATTGTGGGCTGTAACGTGGCGCTTCGTTGAAGTACTGTTAGAAGGGGGTGGGGGTGGCATGTGAGGAGGGACACACCCATTGACTACCCATGGCCATACTAATTCCTATCACCATTTCCGCCCAGTGGGAGAGAGCTGCAAGTAATGTGATTTCATGCGACTTTTATTGAAGGCATAGTCCACCGTGACGTGCTGATGCAGACAAGTATTCTGGGTACAAGAGCATGTTTTGATTTGTAAATACTCATGAGTAGCTTTAAACGGCAGTTGAGTCAATGTATTCTACAATTTGAGTCAGTGTATCCCTTTAAAAAATATATATTTTATTGCATTTTTGGACATCACAAACAAATACATTTATTATTGAAACTTCATTATTCAATACCCTGACAGTACGACACCGTCCAACCCGAACATCAAACTACCCCGCCCTCCCAGTCCCATCCGATTCCCTGCTTCAGTTCCATTTCCAGTCGCAAGTCTATCTACTGCGTCCGACCAGCCATAAACAGCAAATAAACAGCAATTTAATCGCACATCATAGAGGCGCTTATATATGCTCCCAAATAATTCTTACTCCATACACCCTTCATGGTGGCTTATTTGAGGTGGACAATATCGCCTGTGTCAATACATTCCAAGCCAGTTCTGTCATCGCCTTCCCCACCCACCCTGTCGCTACATTTGAACCAGCGAAAACTCATTACCTAATAATAATGTAGAAGACAGTTGAAAGATTGTTGACACCTAGCGACGAAAGTACATGTGATATAGAGGTGTAACTGTCTAGGGAGCTGGGTGTGTTACTGTGTGTGTGTGTTATGAACATAACTGCACAGGGAAATGTGTATTATAAAACTGCAGCATGCTCATTTCTATATCTGAAGTCAAACTACACAGGGGCTGAATGTATCAAAATAAGTTTTGTATATTAGAAGCGTATAGCTGCAAACAGCTGTTTGTCTTTAAAAGATCAATCATACAATGAAGTGTGATGGTATATTTATGTGGGATATTTATGTTAAGGAGCATTTGTAAAGCACAATTGCCACCATTTTCATAGCTTTTTTTTGTGCTGATGGCTGTTGCAGTGGTGAGGGATTTTTTTGCCAGGGTTTGTTTGCCCGCAGGGAAGATTTTCTTAAAATGGGAGCAGATATGCTGCATTCCTGAAACCCTGAAGCAGGGGTCTACAACCTGCCACTCTCCTTATGTGTTAGATTAAGACTCCCGTACACCCTCACCATTGACTATGTTGGCAAGGACTGATGGGAGTTGTAATTTTAAATCACTGGAAAACAGAGTCCAGGACATTAAACTAATCTTACTCCAGTGATGAACACCTTTGCGGTTTTCGTAAGGAACTAATTCTGATCGGAAACATTTACTCTGTTTGTTTTCTATACCCGTGATACCTGGGTAGTCAAGGCTGCATGCAAGGTTCCTCTTTGATAACATTTTAACAGCCAAAGGATGAAGACACTTGCTCAGTATGTGATGTGACTATCTTTGGCTCGGGAGAGGTTAGGTTTTGAAGCCTTCTGTGAGGGCTTGCAGTCCGCGTCGATGTTGGTTTGTTGAATCAATGCACAGGAAACGGAGTAAATTCCCTTTTACTCTCCGAATGGGCATCTTCTGCAGGCAGACAAGCTGGGATGGTCAGGGAGCGTGGGCTAGCTTTGAACTGTGGCTCTTCAGGTTGCAGTGTCCTGGACAGGGCTGCTAGAGATGTAGGCTGACATCTAGTGGAAGTTGCAGAGTATTGCACATTACGTTTTTCGAAGTTTGAAAAGGGACGTTGACAGGGCGTGACTAATACTATGCCTAGTGTAATGTACCCTGTACCCATGATTGCTAACGTGTCTATGTCCCTCATATAATTTGTTTCCACCATCGTGGCTAGTTGTATTTTCGTGGAGTCCGTAGCAGAAAGCTACTTTGTCAGTTACTGCCATCCAAACCTCTCTTGTCGGTTACCGATCGACGCACTTCTTAGACAGCTGATCTACGGAGCATTGTGACGCCTGATTCCGAACACTGAAACAGCCGTCTGTTCCGACGACGGGCTTTGGCCTACACCTGGCTTCGGCTTAACAAGTAGGGAGAGCGGAGGGACTTATCCTTCTTTTGTTAGAATGCCTGCCCCCACTTCCTTTGTCTTGCTGAGTCTGTGTCCACCTTCCACTATGGAATGTACTCCTTTTTAAGTTTTGCCCCAAGTGCAATAGAACATTTCCATGTAATGACGCACACAGGCTGTCTAACCACACCGTTTCCATGTGATCACTCGGAGACCTGCTGCACATCATGCAAATTATTTAGGCCTAAGTCCCTAAAGGAGCGTCAAACTAAACGGTGGGTGGGTTATGCCATGTCGGTGGAGCTGGAGATCCTGCGGGGATCTTGGTTTCGGATCACGAAGGCCGAGGCAGTCAGAGCTCGAGGACATTACAGAGGAACATACCAGGACCTGCTTGCCTGTCCCGAGCCTCGAAAGGGAGTCGCAGCACGCTGCTATGAGGAAGGCCTCATGCGATGACAGCACACACCCCCTGAAGTCGCTCATCGACAGAAGGTGCCCCTTGACCTACGGATACGCCGTCCAAGCCTGCTGTGGTTATGTCTACGTATGTACCACAAGGCGACCGTACAGACACTCTGGCAATAAGCGTGCATATACACTGTTCGATGGCTGAGACAGCCGTTGAAAAAAACCACAAATCTCATTCCCATACTGAAAAAAACACTATAAAGAGCCCTCTGCTTGTGGCAAACGGGCCCATGAGGTCTCTGAGCACTAGCAGGAAGAATCTTTAACTTTAGCTTCCGCCCTCCACAAAAAATGCCGTAGGGAAAGCCCCAAGGACACACCCAGGGCCGACTGTCCTACAGAGGCACCTCCTGTAACCTCCAAGGTTACTCCTGAGGTGGCAAGGACCATCCTGTCAGAGACTCATTGGACCCAAACACAATTTCGAGAAACCATGGGAAAAATCCCCTTTTTCGTAGACTTTGAGCAGGTTGGCCACTCCACAAAAACCTGTGGAGCAGCCTCTAGTGCCAGTGGTACCCACTCAACAAACCCACCCCCCTGGCCCATGCCCCTTAGAGCCTTCACATCAAGGGAGCCTTTGCAGGGATCTCAGCAAGGGGATCTGCAGTGCAATCAAGAAGACCACGACATGTGGGTGGTTGACCTGAATGACCCTGGCCAAGATGGTGACTCCTATTTACGAGACTAGGGACCAGGATGACCCAGATCTCATCTTTACAGACCCTGTCGACCCCATAGCAGTTGAGCGGTCATACCTCGCCTATTGCAGACCAGTTACTTTAATGAGTTGCATAAAAAGGCAGCTCACCATTTTGGAATAGAAAGAGGAATCTAGACCCTTAGGGACCAACTTCGTTGAGGACCTCCCCAACAAGAGAAAACCCATTAGCCAGGCTATACCTCTCTTGGAGTCTATCAATAGAAGGATCTCTCCATCGCTATGAGCCCCCTCCCTTACCAGAGCTGTTAACACATGGGTTGAGAAAACATTCAAGTCATCACCTTCCGATCCACTTAACATTGGAGGACACGTCAAGCTGGATTCTCTGGTGGTTACTTCTACCGGAAAGAGATCTGGTGTTCTACACTGCACCTCCCAACAAGGAGTGCAAAAGGCTATACACGCTAGGTAAGCGTATCACTTCTTCTGGTGTTTACTTAACCGGAATAGCTAACACTACCACCCTGCTTGCCAGCTACAGCAGCACACAGTGGGATGACATTGTAAAACCTCTTGATTCGATACCAGAACCTGCTCATTCACACCTTCTCAAGGTTGCCACCGAGGGTCAAAACATCCTGAAGAATGTTGTAGATTTTGCAGAAAACCCAGGAAGAGTCATTGTGGAGGGAACCCTCCTAAAGACACTCTTAACTTAGGGACTCTGACTTTAAGCCAGAAACACAGGTGCCCCTTATTAACAAGCCCATCGAGGAGGCTCTCCTCTCTGGTAAAGCGGTTGATGACCAGCTGGAAACCACAAAAAATGGGCATAAAACCACCAAAACCCTTGGTCAAATATCTAACAAACTAATATCTAATACCGTTCATTCAGAAAGTGGTATTCAACACACGTCGGAACTTCTGAACACAATGATTTTTGCAGACCAGGAAAGCTGGCACAAGCAAGTCTAGTGCCTCATTTTACAGTCCCAGGGTCAATTACAGTCCCCATGGTCAATCGCCCCACCAATACCAGCAGCGTGGGTTTCGCCGTGGGAAAGGACGAAGCAGAGCTGTGGCCTATAGAAGCACAGCAGCCCCTGCCTGCAAATGACGTTCCCTCCCATGTATCCCCAGTCAGGGGTCCCATAACATCCTTCACCCAGCAAAGCCTTCCTACACTTGATGTACACAGAGCTGTCAGGTTTAGTTTTTTTAATGTAGAACATAAGTTGAACCTAAATAGGTGTAGTTCTGCCAAATAAAAATATTTAAACTCAAAAGGGTTGCCCTTGGAACCTTCCACGAAGGGCTCTTGCCTTAAGTCAATAGAGTTCACAATGGCTCTGGGTCTCTTGGGGTTCCCTTTCCCTAGCTTTTATCGTTCCAGTTTCAAACAAAAAAAACATTTCCTGTTGGGTATCTCAGAGCTCCCTTCCCCAAGTCTAGGTCTCTCTTCACAAAGTTCTACAAACAACCAAAAGTTCCTCTTTTCAGGATTTACCTTTCACTGTACAGTTCTTTCATGAGGGGTGTGGAGGGGGGGAGGGGGGGGTTAGTATCGGAGACTTTTGAGAATGCTGAGTTCTTTGCTCCTCCCAGGCATGACCACTGTGACCTAACCCGTCTCCTTATTCTCTGGCACCTTTTCTTCCTCTGTGCCTCCTTCACTCTGTTCTCTTCCACTGTACTGTGCTTCAGTCCCCCTGTGTACCCTCGACTTGAGCCCTGCTTGTACCCTCTTTCTCGCCCTCTGGTTGCTTGTATCCTCTCTTGGCTGCCGATTTTCCTTCTCTCTGTCTCTTTGCTGTTTTTCTCGTTTTCAGGTAGCTCGCAACTACTTTTGGCTGTTTCCACGTCACCTACGCACTTGCTCTGTTTCTTTATTTCCGTACCTCTAGTGCCCTTTTCTTTTACTCCGCTTTACTTTTTTTCACACATTCCAGCTTTCGCTCTTCGCTTGCTTCGCTTTGCCTTTCTCTTGCTTTGCTTTGCATTTTCCTGCTTTCGCTCACCGGGCTGTTCACTTTTTTCAATGCTCCTGCTCCCACACCAGCTACCCCCCACGCTATTTAGTTTCTTTCTGGCTCGCGAAACTCAACAATAGTAGCGCAGTGCAGACAAGCAGGTCATTGAGTTTGGGTCAAGCTCACTGTCACCACTTGCCCCTTTGCCACCTCTGCGACCTGCACACATCCCAGGGGCATGAGCACTGGCCTAAACAATGCTGATAGACTGCCTTCTGTCCCGCTCCGGCTTCCTGGAGGCACGGCTCCCTCGCCATGCTGCAACCCCTCACACACATACAGTGCCATTGTCTCAGCGTCCTGCACTCCACAGGTCCTGCAGAGCTCCTCTCCTTGCAGCCTTCTGCTCCTTGACCTCCTGGTTCCATATAGCAACGCCATCTCGCTCAATGCTTCTGGCAGAACCACCCGTTTTATACTGCAGGTGAGTCAGGTGTGCACAGTTGGAGAAACATGCCTGACTCTATTAGTGGGACAATTCAAAGGTGTTAGATGGTAAGCCTCACTTTGTATCCCTATGTTGTTCCTATGGCTAATCCTCATTGCTCCTGAACACCACCTCCTTTTCCCAGTACTTATTGGAAATGGGGAGGGGGAGATGCAGTAAGAGTGAAAATACCCCATAAAGGCCAAAGGAGAGTGGGTTGGTGTCTCACCCTCAGGTATTCTCTTCCTAATTCCCTGTGACCCTCCACTCGGGTGATCCTCGCTTGTCCACCCCCAGGGTCAGGATCCAAAATCGGTGGCTCTTCCCTGACCACCTGAATGGAAGTTCCCAAGGGAGCAGGTGGGAGAACACTGTCCGGTTTCTCAAAGTGGGTAGAGTTTGGACCAAGGAGTAGAAAGAGAAGAGTAACATATAGAACCAGTGAAAGGGACGCCAGGGCATGAGAGGAAGGGGACTTTAGTTGAGCAGAATGCCTGAATGGCACATTCCCAGATCCTCTGGTAGCTACTAACAATTTGTTAGTGCAGGGTGAGCTTACAAAGTTCCCGAGTGAATCTAGATCAGGAGATGGCTACATCCCACACTGAGCATTATAAAAGCGGAAAGGTTAAAGGGCCTATTATGGGTTTTTGAGGGTGAGATCAAGGGATGAGAAAGCTGTAAGGAACTCATGGTGGCAACAGTAAAGACCGACACAAGTGATCACAGTTCAAGGGTGTTTATTGAACTATAAATGCAGGGTGGAAAAACGCTTAACCTAAATCTAAGATGGGAGCAAGCGTCGACCATCAAATGAAAAATAAGGCAGTCCTGGTGGCATTGTCAAAAAAAGGGCATATACTAAGAAAAACCTATTGCCAATTCCTTACAACTAATTACAGAAAGAGTGTGGGATAGGGAATCAGAATGAAAGAAACAGTGTTCAAATAATATGCCAGGATGTGATTGCCTTGAGGTCTCCCTTCCCCACGTTTTCAGCATGGGACAAGGTGGGTCTTTGGAGCACAGCACATGCTCGAGCTTTCTCAGTACGAGCCGACAGTTCCGTTCCAGCTAGCACAGCATACGCTCGAGCTTTGTCAGCACGAGCCGACAATTCCGTTCCAGCTATCGGGTTCTTTGATGGTAAAGTCTCTTTTCAATAAGTCTCTTGCCCTCGAGGGCCTGATGCATTCCACAACAAACACAAAGGTTTGCGTCACGTATACTTTGGGTGACTGCTTCACCCCTGGGTCTCCCTCTTCTGGATGCAAATCCATCAGGAACTGTATTCCACAAATTCATAAGACTGTTCCCTTCTCGGTGAACTTTGGGTGACAGCTTTCCTTCCCCTGGATCTCCTTCGACCAAGCTCAGATCCCAATTGAGAAGGGGAACACTTCCATTCCCCTTGTCTTGCAATACTTCTTGCTTTCACAAGTCTTTTTAAACAAGTTTTCGGGCTTTGCCCCTTTGTCAGTTTCCCTCTGCTATGTTCACTCTCACCGATGGTTATACTGAAATGATGGTACACTCACACTATGCAGGAAATGATTGATGCTTTATTGAGTGTAAGGGTTATCCCACTGGCTCTGTCAGTAACACAACTGTAATGAATCCTGAACATTCCTCCTAAGCATCTTTCCCCTCGCATTCCATGTTCTGTGTTCTACAGCTGCTCTGATTGTGAAGCATGGAACACAGAACCCTGTTAAGTAATAAGATATTACACACCTCCATTCTTTATACATAATAACACTAAACATTGGAAAGATGAGATTCTGTCTCCAACGGATATACTGGAAGTAACCCTAATGCAGATAATTTTAAGTAACAAAAACAACTGAAACAAAATGATGCTGCAAAAAAGAAGCAAGTGATACTAAAACAGATTCCTACAATGAACTGTTAATACTAAAATTACAAATATGTATATACACTGTACATTTGGTTTGTACAATGCAGTTAAAGTGTGGGGATAGTTTTAACTTGCATAATCTTTTAAATAAGAAGGCTTCCCACATACACGTTTTTGTGCGTTGGATCGCTTTCCCCTGCATTACATTTCTTTTCTCATGTTTATTGTTCCCTCCATGGCTTGCATTCCTATTAAGCACTCATGGATGATGGATTACAACTCTTGCAAATCCTGTTGACATTCCACACCCTACCATCAGAAACCTTCACAGATCTATGAAACCTCCATTACCTGTATAGGTCCTGACCACTTGGCATGACACCTGCAGATATTTGGGGAAGTTTACAAGGCACCCAATCGCCTACTTTCACATTGCATTCTTTCACTGCCTTTCTGGCATCAAAATACATTTTGTTCTTTACCTGTGTGCAGAGCATTTTCTTCTCCACATCCTTGAAATCCCTCTTTTGAGCTCTACCCAACCATGGAGGACAAACCCTCATATTGGGGTTCCTACCTCAGCATCTCGAATGGTGATATACCTGTGGTAGTATGCGATGTAAACCTATGTGCAACAATGGTCTCTTCCACTGCCTTCTTACCGTCACCATTCCTTGCTAGAGCACCACTAATGCTGTTCTTCATGACTTTGTTAAATCTCTCAACAATTCCATTTGTTTGGGGATGATATATAGAACTTGTTTTATGTTCAACCCCATTGTCTCTAAGAAACTATTTCATCTCTTCTGACACTAGCTGTACACCATTATCAGTGATGATTGTGGTGGGATATCCTTCTCTTTTGAAAATTACATCCAAAAATGAGATGATATCCTTAGAGCATAAATTGTTCACTCACTCATTCAATCTCCACCCACCTGGATAAAATGTCAATAAGCACTATGCAAAATGTTATGGTTCCTTCACTTCTCACCGGACCCACAATGTCCAAACCAACACGTTCCCATGGAATGCTGGGTATAGACATGACCGTCATAGGTTCTTGTCTTGTGATGTGCCCTTTGGCTGAATCTTCACATGCACAACATTCTCTTATGAGCCTCTCCACTTCTAGATCCATACCAGGCCACCAGAAATCTTGTCTAATAAGTTGTTTGGTCTTCGTCATACCCTGGTGCCCTTCATGTGCCAGTTGTAATATCCGTTTCCTTACCCCTGCAGGAGGATACACTTTATCACCTCTGAAAACAACATTATTATTAATATGCATTTCATCAAATATATGCCAGACAGCCTCTGGAATATCCCCTTTTCTAATTTCATTGTTCTTCACACCATTCAGAAAATGTTCCTTCACCTTTTCTAAAACTTAATCGGATGTCATAGCTTGCGTCCTCCGAAACCACCTCCTGATTGACATTTAATATTTGTTCATCACTCCCATCATTGTCAATGTCATCAACTACATTTGTGAACCTCGATAGACAGTCGGCAGACTTGTTTTTGACACCAGGAACATATCTCCCAATTATACTATTGTAAGCCTGCTACCCATTTCCTAATTCTAGAAGAAACTTTATCTAACCCCTTGGTCATGAGAATTTCCTTAAGTGGTTTGTGATCCAACCTCACTACAAAGTTTGTACCCCAAATAAATGTGCGAAACCTTCCAACGGACCACTTAACAGCCAACAACTCCTTCTCGATGGTCGAATAATTGTATTCTGCCTCCCTCAAAACACTTGAGGCAAAAGCCAAGGGATATTCTACCCCCCTTCAACTTGATAATACATTCCCTAAGCCATGGTTGCTGGCATCAGTGGTAATTCTTTTTTGGATTGAATGCCTTTAAGGTGGGAGCCTTATTCAAATCTACTTTTATCTTACGGAATTCACATTCACATTGTTCATTCCACTCAAATTTTGCATTCTTCTTGATCAATTTCCTCACATTAAATGTTTTACCCGCTAAATCTGGAATGAATTTGGCGTAATACTCTGCCATGCCCAAAAACAATATCACTTTATCTTTGCTCGTGGGACTGGGAACATTTATAATGGTGTTTACTAATTCCACCTTAGTTCTGATGCCTTTGTCTGAAATTTCATGACCGAAATATTGTATGCATGACCTACTGAATTTGCATTTGTTCTTGCTAAGGGTAAGACCAGCTTCCTTAATTATGTCTAAAACTCTATGAATCCTATTGTCATGTTCTTCCTGGTTTTTCCCATAAACTAGCACATCATCCTGGAAACATAAAACACCTTCTATATGATGAAATGGGTGATAAATTAGCCTCTAAAAACAGCTGCAGCAGAAATAAAACCAAAAGGCATCCTCTTACATTGTAATAAATCTTCTTTGGTGATAAAAGCTGTTATATTTCTAGTGCTGGGATGTAACTTGATCTAGCGGTATGCAGACCTCGGATATAGAATGCTCATTATTTTGGCATCCTTAATAGTGCTCAACATTTCTGTTCTGTTGGGAAACGGATGCCTGTCTGGAATCACACACTTATTTACACATCTGAGATCTATACACAATCTCACTTTCCCATTAGCTTTGTGTACAATAACTAAAGGAGAACCCCATTCTGATGAGTTCACCCTCTCTATCGCACCCTGTGCTTCCATTTTCTCTAGTTCCTTCTTCACTGCACCCTTGGTGGTCAAAGGAACTGGTCTCACTTTTTGGACTACTGGAACGGCATCATCTTTCATCCGAATTTTATGATTGAAATTCTTCAAAGTACCAAGTTCCTCACGAAACACAGACTGTTAAAGTTTCTTCATACACAGCCTCCTGGGCACTGGGATCTAATTTTATTTTAAGTCTCCTTTGATGTGACCAACTCAGCAGTGGTAATCTTCCTTTCTTGGAGACAAGACTTTCCCTTTTGCTACTCGGTCCTTAAATTTCAGTATGGACCAGAACCATCCTTCAAAGTCCATACGTCTTCCACCATATGTGACAGGTCTGACATTCACTTCTTTCAACGTGATATTGCTTTTGACATTGTCCTCAAAAATAACTTTTGGTAGTAAGGTATACTTCGCACCAGAATCGATAGCCATACTTGGGTTCATGCCACTTATTTCTTTTCTTTTTTTAAGCTTTTATTTTTCCCAGAGAAAGTTATATCGGAACAGCAGCAAAAGCAATTAACATTTCAGTGTCAAACAATAAGCATAAGTGTACCAAAACAGTTTGTTACATTAACAAGCGATCAAGATGGTGACAGGGTATTATCTCCTTCAGAAAATAAATCGAACAGGCAACTCCGGAACAATGACCCTATTTCCTTGGGCCGGCACGCCGGCGGAACCGTTATAATGAATTGTTCCTCACTTTCATTTATCATGGATAGGTCTTTCAAGAGCTGTTTGCTTTTTGGGGCGCATGCAGATTTCCAGCATTTCAAGATATTTCTTTTAGCAACAACACAGGCAATGTTAAACAGCCGTCTAGTGGTCTCAGCCACCTTGCCAATGTCCCCAAACAGGTATTTTAATGGGGAGGGAGTGTCTGGGATACCGGTAAAATCCTCAAGAATTTCTGCGTCCCTCCCCAGAATTTCGCCACCTCTGGGCAATCCCAATACATATGGTATGAATCTGCCATGGGGGTGTCGCATTTGGGGCATTTGCCTGAGTGGCCTTCGACAAACCTTGCCAATCTAGCGGGGGTATAGTGTAGTTGGTTGAGTACCTTGAATTGGATCAATCGCAGGCCTGAGTTCATAGAGACATTTTTGGTGAGTTGACAGTATCTGGTCCAACTAGTTTCGCCCAACTCTACCCCTAAGTCTCGCTCCCAGGTCTCTTTGATATTATTATGTTTTGGAGCGCGTCTGGACCAGGTTATACAATGCGGAAACTCCCTTCCTGTGTCCATCCACTTCTGTCATTGCACTAATACATTCATGTGTAGGCGGTTCAATCGGGAAAGTGGGCCATTTGGCAGTGAAAGCAGCCTTCATCCTGTGGAATTGGAATAGTTTTAGGTGTCCCCCACCCACTGTTTCGGTGAAATTTTTTAGTTCACAATACATGCCATCTGGAAACATATTCCGCATCCTAAATAGGTTATGTGGATCCCAGGTCCTCTGAATAGCTTTGTCAAATGTGGGCGTTCTGCCTGGGAAGTTCCACAATGGGGCCTCGGTCGTTAAGCCAATTCTTTTATATATCTTCAACCATGCTCTCGTGGTAGTACTAACAGGGTCCAATTCACAGGTATCTTTGCGTTTGGGATCGAAGATTACAGATCGAAGATCTGTTGGGGATGCTGCATATTTCTCTAGGGGGATGTGTGGCTATGTCGTCTGTGTCATACCAATACTTCGCAAAGTGTGCTTGTGCCACAAGGTAGTATAGTTCAAAATCTGGAGCTGAGATCCCACCCTTTGAGAACGGTTCCACCATCTTGGACCATTTTAGCCTTGCAGTTCCCTCCCTCCCCCCACACAAATGAGGAAGTTAATGTCTTGAGTTTTGTGAAAAAGCCTCTGCCTTGCCAAATCGGGATATGTTAATGTTAAAGGACATTTGTACCATGCACTATCATCACCAGAGTGGTCCCTTGGCGCTCTGGTGGCTCTGAAAGAGGAGGGGAGGTTGAGTTAGTGGGAGGAAGCAGGAAAAGTGCAAGAGAGCAGTGATGTGCTATTGGCGGCCTCAGCCCGGTGGGTCCGTTGGCTGGGCCTGGGGTGTTTGCAGCCGGTAGTTGTCGTGTACTGTTGTGCAAGGCTATGTGTGTTTTTGTTTTGTTGTAATGTAGTGAAGTTTGTGCGGTTTGTGCTGTAGGTTTTGGTTGTGTTTGGTTTGGAGTTTAAGAGGTGTATGCAGAAAGGGAAATTGTTAGTAGGGTTGGTTAGTATGCGTCTCTATCCTGAATTGAAGCGCTCGGCTTTTGTAGTCTCCCCTGTTGCGGCTCTGTCCAGATCTGGGTCTGACTGGCATACAGGTTCCTTACTCCTCTAGCCCCGCCTCTAACATGCTCTCTAATAGCTCCCCTTATCTTCCATTCATACTCCTGTGGCCATTGCACCTGCCAATGACAACCTCTCAGGTAGTGGGCTGATTGCCAATATCTCGATAATTCCACACCAGTGTGGTACCTGGGGGTGATTAAGTAAGGGCGTGCAAGAGTGTTGGTGGGATTGTCTGGGGTAGTTGACTCAGTCTCCGTGCGTGCCGCATGTGTTCCAGTCTATCCGGTGTCACCCGTCCAGGTGCCGTGGTCGTTACTCTCTCAGGTCATTCAAAAATGATATAGCAGCGTAGGGAGTGTTAGGCAGAAACCTGTGCAGTTCCCTTACGGACCACTGCAAAAAGCTTAAGACTACAAGTGTTGGCAGTAAACCCAATTGGTAGCAGTCGGTACCACCCAGATTTACCTGGTAGCTGTGGCTGAGCAGCCAGACTTCTCTCAAGAAGAGTTAGACAGCATATAGAGTATACAAGATAGGTACCAAAATACAGTAGCACAAGCAAACACTGACCAGAGCTTTGGTAACCAAGTATATAATTATTTATTTAAAGACACACTTAGAAACACTCCAGCACTATTATTATAAGCAAGTTCAAAAACACAGTCACTATTACTATATATACATCCCTTATTCCTTATTAGACAAGTCTTAGTTAACACCACTCATTTCCAGACAGAGGTGAGCGCTTAACTAAAGATGGCACTCTAATAAGTTAAGAAAAAGGGAGGGAAAAGGCAGAAATTAGGAAAAGCACACAACACAATACTTTGGAAGCACCCAGCAAGGCAGGAAAGTCAAGTCTCCTAGTGAGCAAAAAGTTCAGAGGCCAGGCTCTCTCTTGGAGAGAGTACAGAGCACCACTGTGCCCAAGATCACACAGTTAACAGTCTTGAAAAGTCTTGCAGGGGGTTCAGCAAAGAATTTCTTCAGCTTATAAAAGTTCAGTTAGCCGGCCTAGGGCCAACCCAAGTGGTAAGTGGAGGCTTAAAGAGTCACCCCACACAGACCGTTGCGAGGGAGGCCAGGCGGACACAGTACCTTTAAAGTGGAGAGGATCCTACAGCGGGGGCAGTTGTTCCTGGCAGCGGGTGCAAGTCATGTCGTCGTCCAGAGGAAGAGATGATCTCGACGTGGAGGAAAGCTGAAGGTCGTTGCACTGCCAGGGAAGAAACCAGCCGCGGAGTTCTCCGGTAAAAAAGGTACTACCCTTTTATTCGCGGTAGTGGAAAAACGTGGTATCCCGGTTGCCGGGGTGCTTGGCACAGGCAAGGCGGCCACGAGATGATCCGGGAAGGCGAAAAGGCGGGCAAACTGGTTATCCCCATCAGTCAAAGGAAGAAGACTCTTTGGGATGAACATCTCCTCTGTCGTTGGAAGAAGTGGTGAGTCGGTTCAGCAGGGCTCCACCGGTGGTGTCGTCGCAGGTCGGCTCAGCTTCTCCCTCTTCGGATTCTTTGGTCCTGTGGCAATGTCTGAAGTCCCAGTCCCCAAAGCCCTGCTTTTATGCAGAAAACCCCCATTCATCAGTCCTAGCTGTCACTCAAACATGCTAAGTGGTGAGCCGGGCGGCTCACCACTGGGCCAATCACACAAGAGTGCGACTCGAGTTGCCGAGGCAACTCAGTCCAGGGTGCCTAAACCCCCTCCTACACCCCTTGTGGTACCCAGACAGAGTGGCACCACTTTTGGAGGCTTCTGTGGAGAAGCCCACCAAAAAGTGGAACAAAGGGCTCGACTTGGGTTGGAGTCACAGAAGCGAACACAAACGCCATTTTGGAACCGAGTTCTGGCAAAAAATACCAACCGGTGAATTAATATTAAATAAATAAACCAGCGGTATGTTTGAGGCTATGTTAAAAAGTATTAGCCTCAAACAATGAGAAATCCCATAGGAATATATTTGCGGTTGAATAAAAAAGTAGTATCCACTGCCACCAGCCAAAACTCGCTCGGGGGGGACTGGACAGTGCCCCCTCGAACAACAGACCCAGGGGCAATCGAATTGCCCCCACCAGTACGCCCACAATATGATGATTTGTACTGGTTCTGTTCACAATTTAGGACTAGTAAAGCCAATGGTGACTTTACATGCCCTGGGAGACAGCAGTCAGTCCCAGGGTACGGAGTCTATGTTTGGGGGTCACTATGACACCCCTGTGTTACGGCACGGAGGGTGCTGTGTAACACAAATACCAAAAATACATGAAGCCCTATGGAGTAAAAGACCCCATAGCCCATAAAACACAGTCCAAAGTCAAAGGATATCTCAAATGTCTAAGAGTGGGAGAAAAAGAGTCTCACTCTTAGCAGGAGAAAAAAAGAAACCCCAAAAATCCAGCAAAGCTGCTGGGGGTCTCACTAGGTTTGGGAAATTAGCCTTAACAAAGAATTCTCCCTAACAGGGAGCACCACCATCTTAAGAATTGCTACTCGTCCATACAGTGAGATGGGGAGTTTGGACCAGAATTGTAGTTTAGTGGAGCGAGACTGTAGTCGTTCCCTGTAGTTATCAGCATATAGTGTGTTTTTGTCCCTGGAGACCATAATTCCCAGATATCGGACGTGGTCGGGGGACCATTTGAATCCTTGTATGTTAGAGACACCGCCTGTATTAGAGTTTAGTGGGAACAGTTCGGATTTGGTAACCTTTATTTTTTATCCGGAGTACTCGGAGAACTTTTCAATATCTGCCACGATGGGGCCCAAATTTTCTTTCGGGTTTCGGATGTATAATAGAGTATCGTCCGAATAAAAGGAAATTATCTGTGGGGTTGCGGTCATTCTGAAACCTCTATGTGCGTGATTCTTTCAGACGTATTCAGCCATAGGTTTGATTGTGATTGCAAATAGGATGGGGGAGAAGGTGCAACCTTGCCTGGTGCCTCTGTGTAATAGAAAGGAGGGAGACATGGTATTATTAGTTAGCACTTTCGCACCTGGATTTGCGTAAAGTAGCTGCACGCATTTTACGAAGTACCGGCCAAATCCAAATCTCTCAAGAACCAAGAACAGGTAGGTCTACGAGACCGAATCAGCCTTTGGGTTTATCTGTGCCATCACTCCGAAGAGGCGCCTCAGATTCAGGGCCGTGGACCTCGTTGGTATGAAGCCGGCTTGATCAGGGTGTACCAATATGGGCATGTAAGGCAGTAGTCTGGTCGCAAGTACCTTTGCAAAGATTTTGGCATCGGTGTTGATAAGCGAAAGAGGTCTATATGAGCCCATGTCTTGTGCGGGTCGATGGGGCTTAAGGAGAACCATTATCACTGCCTCACGCATGGTGTCCGGTAGTATTCCCCGCTCCATCGCCTCTTCCCAACCTTTCAGCAGCACCGGGTCCAGCGTATCTCAGAATTCTTTGTAAAGTTCGGCACCCAGGCCATCCGTTCCCGGGGTCCTACCTGAGGACAGAGCTTTGATTGCCTCTACGATTTCCTCTAGAGTAATGGGGGTATCTAACAACATCTGTGTCTCTGTAGTGAGTGTTGGGAGATCTAGTGCGCGTAGGTAGTTTATCTCCTCTTTTGATTTAGTGTCACGGTTAGAATATAATGTTCTATAAAATTCAGCAAAGGTATCGTTAATGTCTTGGTCTCGGTTAACTATATTACCGCTAGGTGTCTGTATACAAGTGATGGACTCATGTTGGTTCTCTGCTTTGAGCATCTGTGCCAGGAATTTCCCAGCCCTGTTACTTTCCCCGTATCTACGTGCCCGGGCAGGGGTGGCCATGTACAGGACCTCTCGGTCAGCGAGTTTGTTGAATTCGTCCAGGGTAGTATGTATATCTGCTAGATATTCTATACTATGTGTGGTGGTGTATTCAAACTCAAGTAGTTGAAGCTTTGCTTCCTTTGCGTCTAAATCTCGTCTAACTGATTTGAGTAGTCCAGTGGACTTTGCCAGGATGGTAACCCGCACCCATACCTTAAACGCTTCCCACAATGTGGCAAATCTACCCACTGACTGCTCATTTAGTTGGAAAAATTCTTCTATTTCAATATGCAGTGTTTCGCATACGTGTGGGTCTCTTAACATGGCAGGGGGCATCATCCACCTTCTAACATGTGGTTTGTTATTTTGGAAAGTCAAAGTGATCGATATTGGGGCATGATCCGAGAGTGTGCGTGAGTAGATTTCACAATTAGACACTACGTCTGAAAGGGAACAGCTAAGCAGCCAGTAGTTGATCCGTAACTCTGAGTTATGTACCGAGGAATAATAAGTAAAACGCTTCTCTTGGGAATGTAATACTCGCCATATATATACCATGGACATTTGTTGCATTATCTGTCGTATGGTTGAGGCGGCTTTGGTTGGGGATCGGGAGGCAGTTGATGACCGGTCTAGAGTTGTATCAAGTATTGTGTTGAAGTCTCCCCCCCCGCCCACCCATATAACCGCTGAGTCATCTGTTATGGTTAGCATATTGCGTATGGTGCTGTAAAATCCGGGGTCATCGATGTTAGGACCATATGTGTTAACAATTACAACCTGTCTCTCTGCCACTTTCCCCCAGACCAGCACATACCTGCCCTGGGCATCTATCTTGGTATCCCGGAGTTGGAACCCCAGTTTCGGATGAATTAATGTGAGGACCCCCCTGGCCTGAGACGAGTATTGGGTGTAATGTCTAAGCGGGCCCCATCTCGGGAGAAAACCGGCACATATTTGGCCTAATCCATATGTTTCTTGGAGTAGTATGATCTGGGGGTTATGTCTGGTGATGTAAGCTGCTATTTTCCAGGCCTTAATCGGGTTGTTGAGACCACAAACGTTCTATGAAAGGGGTTTGACTGTTATACCCTTGTCTGCCTGTGTCATAGTACCATTTAACCAAAGATCTGGGTTTCAGGAGATAAGGAGGAACTGCCAGTACCCTCGTGTCCGATGCAACAAAACTCTCTGCTTTTGAACTTTTACTTATCATAACCGAACTATGTGCCCCATTCCCTCGCCCCCGCACCATCAACCCCAACCCGATGATGTATCCCTATTCCCATAACTTGAACCTTTATAACTTTTTGGATATCTCCTGGGGTAGCCATGTTGCTGCCACATGGCCACCTGCCCCGGGCTCACGACCCGGTTACCACAGTATCACGTGGGGTCTCCGGGGGTACAGGGAGTATTACTGTAATCAAAAAGATATTGGAGTGCGTTTTGCGCAGTCTGCTGGATCTAGTCTTTCTTCTTCCGGGAGCGGTCTGCCATTCTGGTCCGGCCTCCCTCCCATGGGTGGTAGGGGTATGGAGGCCTCCACATATGCCCTCGGTGCTGCCGGAGTCTCAAAGAAATGGGCTCTGCCTCCATGCTGAATTCTCACCTTTGCCGGAAATATTATCGCATATTGGACTTGGCATTCTCTCAGCATCCTTTTAACTGGATCGTACGACCTTCGACTCGCCTGCACTTCTGCCGAAAATGATGGGTATAAACTCTTCAAAGTGTAGGGTGCTGTGTTCTCTTGCCATTTTTAGGATCGTGTCCCTATCCCTATAATTGAGCAGGCGGGCTATTATTGTTCGGGGAGTGGCCCATGTTTGGGCAAAGGAGCGAGCGTGCGATGCGCCCTCTCGACAAGAAAGTGGTCTGAGAAAGCTTCAGTACCAAAAAGTGATTTAAGGAGCGCTTCCACCTGGGGTTCCATCGGGCCCTTACCAAACTTCTCGGAAACACCCACGATCCTTATGTTATTCCCTCTGGATCTTGATTCATGGGCCAAATACTAGTGACCAAACCGAGTTGTTTGTAGATACAGGGCGGTATCCAGCATATCGGGTATTGCCGCTTTAGTTAAGGATGTTTCAGGTCACCAGGTCTCCGTGTGGTGTATTGCAGCCAGGCTAGCGGCAACGTGTTTGCTGTTCGTCGTGAGTTTATACAGAGCTGTTGCATGAGCCTATGCATTGGGGCACTGGTAGCTATACCTCAGTATTCCGACTGTTCCGCCTCAGTCTGCCCAGGAGCCTTATTATATTCTGAGTTCAGTGCTAGGGATTCCGCTGCGTGGACTTGTGAAGGGTTGATACGACTTTTATTTAGGCCATGTGGTTGGGCCTGATTCTGTGCAGCACTTGTGGTGTTATAGTTCAGTTGATTGGGATGAGCGAGTGGGTTGTAACCTCCCACGTATCAGTCTAGCTCCTGCTGGCTAAAGGATTCTCATATGCCGTTATATCCAGGGAGCGTGTTGTATCCCAGGACATACAGCACTTGCAATGGTTTAGTCTCACGTGTCGGAGTGAAAGGGTGGACTGTGGTCTCTCACGTACCCATCCAGCTCCTGCTAACAAGAAGTTTCACTCATACCATTGTATCCAAGAAGCGTGGCCTTTCCCAGGACGGATTTCACCCGCTGTTGTGTTCTCCCGCCCACGGGCTCCGAGGGCTCCTGTGCGGGTCCCTGAAGCTGAATGTAGTAGTTACCCCGGCGTTGCTGCGGCAGGGATTGCAGTTCGTGTCTCCCGCAGCTTGGCTTGCTACAGGCAATAAGCATGTACGTGCATCCACCTCTCCGGACCCAGTAGTGTAGGGTGGTAATAAAGGACTACCTATTGAATACTCGGAAGTTTAGGATATGACAGCTCCTACCAACTCACCAGCGGTCCCACCAGGATCTGGTAGAAGATAGTAGCACTACCAGTGCACGGGGCCTCTGTGCCGCACAGATGTTGATCTGTTGCTTGAAGCACTCAGTGCCAGTCTTATTGTTGTTGGCGCCGTGCGGGACCCCGTGACATGGGGCTGTCGAGCGCTGTTTAAACAATGTTTCGGGTGGGTTTGTGGGGATTATAAAGTCTTTTCCACCCCCTTCGTGCTGCAACCCGTTGCCTCTGTCTACTCATTTTTTTGCTGTCCCGGAAATCAACCAGTGTTGGGGGCTATGTCCGCCCCGTGAGGGTGTGTGCCGCAGCTCTCTGGGCGCGTACCGAGTTCCCTTCTCTGTATACGCTGTGCGCGGGGCCTAGCTGCCCCTCCAGACCCCGCACGGGGCCAGTACCAATCCAGTGATCTCCACTCCCGCGTTTACCAAGTTCGCCCGAAGCGGGCGGTCCGTCGGTCGCGAGGCCACACCACTCGGCAGGACGTGGGCTGCAGGATCATCAAGGCTGTGGCAGGTCAGTGCTTAGCATTCCCAAAGAGGCGCGTGCATACGTGTTGCAAAGCCGCGGGCTCCAGGCCCCTCCCACGGCCTCCGCAGCGGTGTATCTGTGCGAGCACTCTGGTACCCACAGCCGGCCTGTGCATGCATGTCACCCCGCCAAGGCTTCAACACTGTGTCAATCGATGCCGGCAGTCCGAATCTGCTCGGAACTTGCACCTTTTGTAGAGCAAGGTCTGAGCTACAGACCAGTTTGTTTCTGTGGCTGCCAGAGACAGCCGTAAAGGATAATCTTATTTCAGGATTCTTACAGACCGGAGCACCAAAATCAGGTGGCCATTTTCCAATGTGCACAACAGCGCCCCCTCATGCCACTTATTTCTGTTGTTGCCGTTGTTTTTTCCAAATTTGCGTCATCATCCTCAATTTCATTGATGTTTCAGTCTTCTATGGAAAACGTACATTCTTCGATTCCTTCGCACAGTTCATCAATACATTCTATGTTTTCCTGTAATGTCCTGCAGCAGTTAGTGAGATGTCCCTTTCTGTTACATCTCTTGCACACCTCCTTGATTGCTGGACTATCTTCACTGCTTTCCAAATGATGCACGCTATCACATCAGCAACATTTCCTTCGGTCTTCAAACTCTTTTCTTTCCTTGAATCTTGTTGCCTTTTGCCTTATATATGCTGGATTTTTCCAAATTATTTTCTCCTGGTTGTATTTTTATTTTAAACAAACAATACTTCTGGTGCCTGCAATACCTCTTGTTTCTTATTATAATTTTCTGTTCTTTTTTCAAGTTCTCTTACACATTTACTTGTATGTTCCACCTCCTTTGTAACTCTAATAACCTCTTCTACTGATGGGTTACCTTTGGACCATAATGCTTCCCTTACTTTGCCATCACCACATTCCATCATAAATTGATCTCATAATCTTTCATCCAAATTGATTCCAAATTCAACTGAGTTTGCTAAAGCTCGCAAGGCAGTAATAAATTGTTCCACCGTTTCCCCAGGTTCTTGTTTTCGTCTACCAAGATGATACCTTTCAAGAACAATACTCAGACTTTTCATAATGTATAACTAACATTTTAAAAGATTTTTCATATTCTGTGAGTCCTACTGACTGTTCTTCTGATAGAGATGGAAGATTCTCAAATTGTTCCTGTCCATAATTGCCTAAAAAAAGTATGAGTAAGCACTTCTTCCTCTCATTGGCAAAATTCAAACCATGGGCAGCAAGGACATAATGTTCAAAGCGTGTCTTCAATCGTTTCCAAGGTAAAACGGGTTCTCCCTTTGTCTAAAAAGTAGTGTGGAGGTGGAATCTGTATATTTTGTGGTATAGTTGTTGATCACTTGGGGGTGGAAAACGGTGAGCAACATATTGGAATGACAATTTGGTTATTTTCTGTGCTTAGTTCATACACTGTGGCTGTACAGTAGTTTACTGTAATGCACTCAATACAAAACTGCGTGCAGCTTTTAATTTTGAAGGTTTGCTGTGATATTGCACTATGACTGCAGTAGGGAAGCACTTGATATAAATGCCATGAGTTTTCCTTGCTGTACTAGTGAAGCAGTGATGATCTTGTTTAATACTTTCTTTTACAAAATTACAAAATCGACTTGAGTTGAACTCTGTAGTCAACGTAGTTTATCATATTGAACACAATCTTCTTTAATTCTTGTCACCTTTACACATGTAATGCCCTTGCATTACAAATAGGTTAATGTAGAGTCATATGCGGCAGTATAACATCAGTTCAAACATGGATTTGCTTCAGTACCGTGCACGTCGTTTAAAACCAGAAAATCGCATCAGGTTTCCTTGGAAACCCAAAATGGCGGCACGTTTTCCAGATGCAGGAGGGTCCTTTCCTTTAATGTGTATGTGATTAGTAACTGCGGCCCCTCTCAAAGGACTCGCTGTCTCGCTCTGGTACATGGCACTCTGTTTTAAATAATGCTACGATTTGGGTGCACTGCACGGCTCCGTTGCTGGCAATACAGCCATGACAGTTCATATTGTTACTGTTGGTAACGAATCATAAACAGTTCGCAGCTCTGTTGATGTTGCTTTTGTAAATTGACATGCATGCAATTTCAGCTTGTTTGAGATTATGCGCGGGTTGTTCTCAGCTGGGAATAACTGCTGCAACACAGTGCCCTCAGTAGAATGGCTCTTCAGACCCTTTCATACATATTACGGAGTCAGTCTCTTTTAAGCATTTCGCATCCCTGAAATGCTCAAGCAGCGCATTTGACTTACTTCTGGGTCCCGCATAGCCGGTGTCCCTGTTGAATTGCTTGGACTCCAGCCACAGGTTCATGGCTAGGATGTGCGTCGAAGTTCACAGGATGTCCCTTCCTTTTCAGGTCCGTCTGTCTCATGCACTTTAGCAATCCTCAGAGACAGTTTCTTAATGGAGCAAAGAACACACAGCTTACTCCAGGTTAATTGTGTTCAAAATTGGATGGCTTCTCGGTGGGCTGTCATCCTCAATCCCATCTTCGTCACCACTGAAATAATGGTACACTCACACCATGCAGGAAATGATTGATGCTTTATTGAGTGTAAGGATTAGCCCACCGGCTCTGTCAGCAACACAACTGTAATGAATACTGAACATTCCTCCTAAGCATCTTTCCCATCGCATTCCATGTTCTGTGTTCTACAGCTGCTCTGAAATGTGAAGCATGGAACACAGAACCCCGTTGACCCTTTGTTTGTCAGTTTCCCTCTGCCAGGTTCACTCTCGCCGATGGCTATAGACAATTCATCTTTTGCCCCTTCTCATTAGCATCCCTCAGCCGGGTTCACTCTTGCTAATCTTTACGAAATACAGTTCATGTATTCTTCACCATGCGGGATTCACTTCCCTTAACTTTCTCAATCGTCTGCTGGTCAGACTTTCAACGTTACAGAGGATTTTACAAGACCCCTGTATGACCACTTTGACCTTTCATTGCCTTTTCCCAAGGCCTTCTGGTTACGGTGGTCTTTCTACCATTGTGTAATCACCCAGAGTTTCCTACCTAAGCACCCATGTGATGCCGGCCCCCTCTGTTACTGGCTTTCTCCCTCTTTAGCTTCTCAAAGTTCAAATTAGCAGGGGCTACTTTTTTTTCATTCAACACAGTTCGGTTTCTTATCGATTCTCACCTTGACTCACTGGCTGTGATGAACCGCTTCTCTTTCTTTATCCTTGGAGTCAGGATTGGTACCACCGAGACCTGCGGCAAAACACGCTGGCCTTTGTTTGCAGTCTTAGGTTTCAGTTTGCAGAGGTTTCACGGGCCTGGCTCGGAAAGGGAAAGGTCACTTCTCTCTTTCTCACCCTCTCTGTATTCAGTCTTTCGCCTCCTCTTGAACTGCCATACTGAGTTAGCCCTGACTTTGCCTGACGCTTTTATTGGGACATGTCAGGTAAACGGCTTTGGTGTTGGTCCGTTGTCTTTCGTGTTGTGCCAAAGTGTGTGTGTCAGAAAAGGGGGGTGGCAGTATTTTAGAATATCTTACGTGGTAGGATGGGGAAAAGGTGTTGAAAGTAGGGAGATACTGCATCTCACCCGTCGGTCTCCCACTTCCCAAGGGCCCCCCCATCCAGGTGATCCTCCCTCACTAGTCCATTCCCAGGAACTGGATCCAATAGCGATGGCCGTGTCCTGGCCACCTGGATGACGGATCCCTAGGGACTAGCCAGGGAGACACTTTCAGGTTTCTCACAAAGCAAACCAAGAGAATAGAAGAATTGCCATTATTTAAAAAAATATCTTGCTTTAATACTTTGAAGGCACACCTAAATTACAGAACTGCTTTTGAACAAAGCAAGCCACTTTTAGATGCCGTTAAATCTGAGACGGTTAACAGCTCTTGGTACAAAAACGGGGCACTTTGCAATTTGTTTCAAATTGTTTGATCCTTTCATTATTTTGGGGGCTAAATTAAGCCGTTTATGCATGTAAGTTTTTTCTTTTCCATGGTTACACCATGTTTGTTAGGTAGCCGCCTTTCAACTTTTAGTTTTGGCGTGTGCATTCTATCAGATTTTGCTGCACCTCACAGGTCTTTGCCTTTGATAACAATTTCCATCAATGGATAGAAGACGGAAGCGATGAATCCTTACAAGTGGATTTAAATGCTTTATCTGTAATTTGTATAAATTACACATTGCTTTGAGATTGTTCTTTAACTACCCCTGGATTCCTTGCCTGTTTTTAAAAAAAAATGTATTTTGAAGGTTTGGAGATATTTTGCACTTTAATTTTTTAAATAGATTTTACAACCTATACTTAAAAACATGACTCTAATAAAAGTTTTATAACTGCAACAGAATTAGATAGAGTAAGGGCAATACATTTCAAGTTATGACGGTACTATTCCTCACGTAGAGTTACAAAACGGTAGTTGCATAAAGGTTCTCTTAAAATGGTCATAGCAAGTGATGCAACAGTGTCCTCTATTCATCTTGCTTCAGCTTGATCGAATGAAAGGATAAATGTATTATGGGTTCAAATTCAGAGGGTCTTTCCTACGACCATAAGGGGTCAAACGGACCAGTAATCCCTGGGCTTGGAGCCATATAAAACTCCCTGTAGTATCCGCTTGCACATTTCACCAGGTCAGGTCTCTGTGCCATTAGTGTGAGCTAAGAGCCATAACGTCCATCCATTTGATAGTAGTGCGATGTAACCCCAAACCCAAGAATCTTGCAACATTCCTAGGGAACTTGCATACATCATTTAACAAGCACAACATAGAATCACATAGTATTTCAACTTCAATGATCGCTGATAGATCAGTGGCTACCTCAGACCAAAATTGAAATATTGTGGCACGACCAGGACAACTGGATAAAGTCTGCCTCAATCCTTCCACGTTTAGGGCAGATATTTGCGTGAGCAGGGGCAAACAGATTTGTGAAGGCGCGAGGTACATTTGTTGCAGAAATTTGACCTGTGTGATCTTATATCTGTAGTTCATAGATTTGCATAATCTGTTTACAAACACTAGACCACACAGCATCAGTGATCTTATCTAGTGTCCAATTACCTATGCCTAACATCACCATTTTATACATCGTAGAAATGGAATGTATAGGGGTTCTAGTTAACACCAAAGGTTATTAACAGATGTTCTATAGGAGCTAATGGAAATGTTAGGAACACTTCTGCTAGTTTGCCAGTCTGTATTACAGTAATGAGTTGGCTAGTTAACTCCCATTTTTCTCAATTCTGCTAGGGGATCAATCAATCTCTCCTCTTGGAATAGATCCAATTTACCCAAACCAAATCTGGTCAACTCCTTAAATATATCATGGGCTTGCAAAATCTACTAGCCCACTCACATTGGGGAGGTGATTTTGTGAAGGGTGAGTGCATGCTACTCGTGCTTTATTGGTGAGTATGGGGATGTTTGAAACTTTTATTTGACATTTACTGCAGTAAATGGCAAATAAGCTTCACTGTGTATAGCTGGCCTTTGGGGGCCAGCATTGCATCATCTATGAAGTGTGCTTATGGTGACATGCACCATTTTACAGAATACACTAGTAAATATTTTATCACCCATCACAATGGGTCTAGTGCATTTCTCTTAGGTCGAGAATGTAAACTAAGGAACTGTTCCTGCAGGTCTAGTGGGATTTTTAAGAATTTGCAGCTTTTGAATTGCAATGATGGCAGTTTGCACCGCATTAATCGGCGTGGCCAGTGTGTGTAGGATCCCCAGAGGTGCTGATGGTCGTTTCACTGTTGTCACAACTGTGCTTTCTATAGCAACCTGCTCCGCATATTACTGGGAACAACCAGTATATAAATGTGTCTAGGAAATGAAATGTTATGAAGAGAAATGTGATGTTACCAGAGGTTATTCAATGTGAAGAATAATACATTTCTATTTTTGTATGACATATATGGATACAACTGGTGTTAATTTGGTAATGTACGCCCCTCTTTGGTCTTGATCAATTGTTTTTGCTATATAAATGAATGACCAGACTGTAAAGGTCCTTTATCTGTTAAGTTAGTATTGTAAACAAAAGAGATACAATATCCTTTGTGGGATAACCTGAATAAATACCTTTACATCACATGGAACCACTATTGAACATTGTATTAGGTTCAAATGTTAAACCAATTACTGAAGTGTATCATATTCTGATATTTTGTAATCCTACTCCTGTATGGGAGTTTATTTGTTTAGTTTAGGTTGTTTTTGTATAGTGCTGCCTGGCCATGGGGCATCTGGGCGCTTGGCATGTTACATGGTTACATAAAATATATACATATACATAGATTGTGGTGCAGGGTGATATATACATATACATAGTTATTTTGGTACAGGATATGTAAGGTATGTACAGACAGTTGAGCAAAATAGTCTGAGAATGTTAGATATGTACATAGATATTTGAGCAGTAAGGTATTTACAGGTTGTGGTAGCTATGTGTATCTATAAATATATGTACAAGTGTCGCAGGTGGGTGATAGGTGCGGGCTTAGGCTTCTTTGGCGAGTAGCCAGGTTTTGGCATTTTGTCTGAATCGGTGGAAGGATGGTTTGGTTCTGAGAGCAAGTGGTAGGGAATTCGAGTTTCGAGGCAAGCACACGGAAGCTTGTGCCACCTGCTCTTTGGAGCTTGCGTCTGGGGACAGCAGTGGGTTTGAGCTGATCTGGTTGGCCTAGATGGAATATTGAGAGTGAAGCTGTCTGCGAGGTATCTGGAGGCTTGGTTGGACAGGCACTTGTGGGTGAGGGAGAGTGTTTTGTACTCAATTCTTTGGGGGGGCAGATAGTCATTGGGTGGATCGTCTCAAATCTGAGATGTGTTCCGATTTAGGTATATTCAGGGCTGCTCTTACAACATTGTTTTGAACTACTTGTAACTTGTTGATGTTCTTTTGGCTATTGCCCAGCTATAGTGCATTACGGTAGTCGACTTTTGAGAGTACTAGAGCTCTGGCTAAGGTTGTGCAATTGGAGGGCGAGAGGTAGGGTCTGCAGGCGTTGATAAACTTGCATGTGTAGGCGAAGGAGGATGAGATGGCGTTGATTTGTCCAGTTAAGGTGAGGGAGGAGTCAAGGTATATCCCTAAGGTTTTGACGTGGTTAGATACAGGAATGTTGTTGCCGTCAATGGTGAATGTTTGGTAAAGTTTGTCAAGATTGTTGAGTCTGGATTGGGAGCCTAGGAGAAGAAGCTCCGTCTTATCGTCATTGAGGCAAAGTCCATGCTTGGCCATCCATTCTTGAATGATAGAATAAATGTTGTTGAGGACTTTGTTGTCAGTGGAATAGTCGCCTGTTAGAGGGATGAGTATTTGAGTGTCATCTGCGTAATTTGTGTAGATGACACCCAAATGATCCAGAATGTCGAATAGGGGTTTGGTAAACACATTGTATAATGTGGGTGAGAGGCATGATCCCTGTGGGACGCCGCAGGTAACGGGGGCTGGTTCGGCGGTGGCGGTGGGTGCGAAGACCCTCATGGATCTGTTATTGAAGAAGATTTGAATCCAGGCGTTGGCTTTGTCAGAAAAGTTAGCTGCAGTTGCTAGGTGTTTGCATAGAATGTCGTGGTTAACCAAGTCGAAGGCGGCGAGAGGTCAAGAAGGAGTACAAGGGCCAGTTTGCCATTGTCTTTTAGGTTGTCCATTTGTGTCTTGAGGTCGATCAAGGCAGTCTCTGCCATGTTTAGGGCGGAAGCCCGATTGTCTTAATCCAAGTAGGGTGTTTTTCTCTAGGTGGTTCTGGATCTGCAGTTAGGCTGCTCTATCCAGAATTTTTTTAAAGAAAAGGCACTGTAGTGATGGGTCTGTAGTTGGTAGGGATGTTGGGATCCAGTGAAGGTTTCTTGAGCAGGGCTAAGACCCAGGAGTCCTTAAGGTTGTCGGGTACTATGCTCGATGTGAATGATGAATTTGAGTGAGGTGATGAATGGAGCTAGATGTTTGGCCACGCATTTGGATGGTTTCAGGGTGGATATTATGTCTTCGATCTTTTTGGTGGTGACGGTTGAAAATTGGAATGGGGTATTGTTGTCTATTTGTTTGGTGGGTGGGGGTGAGGCAAGGCTATCAGCAATGGTGAAGCTTGCTTTCTTGGACTCGATTTTTGTTTGAAGCATGGCAATTTTGCCTAGGAGAGCTTCTTGGATGTTCGTGCACCAAGAGGTATCTTTGGTGCATGTGTCGGGTATGGGGGATGGGGATTCGAGCTATCTCAGGATGTTGAAAAGCTCTTTCGTGTTGCATTTGGCATTGCTGATTCTCTCGTTGTGCATGTTATTTTTGGTTTGGATGATAGCTGACTTGTAGTTGGTGGAAGCTGATGTGTAAGACATCTTGTTGAGGTCGTTCCCCCGAAAACCCTGTAATTCTCGCCAGCACCTTCAAAAACATCATCACGCAAGCTGTTTATTCTTTAGCCCCCCCACGCTCTCAAAAAAGCTAAAAAAGCCAAACACTGGAACTCTCTTCCTTCCCACCTAAGAATGATTGAGTCCCACCAAGCCTTCCGGAAAGCCATTACAACCAAGCTCTTTGTATAACTGCCGCCCTACTCCTTCACTTGTTCTTCTTGATGAGCTACTGCATTCCCATTTGATTGTTTTTTTCTTCAAGTCACCTGTCATGTACTAAATAGCCTATTTGTATGCATGTGCACCTAAGAGATCTTTTCTGGTCCCTTGTAACATACTCAAATCACACTTGCAAGATTTCATCTAACAGCGCCTCAATGCCCCAGGGCTGTAAGTGCGCTATACAAATGCAAATAAATAAATAAATAAATAAATGAATAATGATTGAGGGGGAGTGTTTCCATACTGATTCGGCATGTCTCTTGTTTTTGCGAAGGGTTTTTAGTTCAGGGGTGAACCAAGCATTGAGGTGCGCGCGTGGTTTGGCTTTGCGTAGTTTAAGCGGCGCAACACTATTGATGGTTTTGAGAATTGTTGTGTTGTAAAGTTCTACTAGATCTGTGGGGTTAGCAATAGTGGGTGTAAAGTTGATGATGGGTTGTCGCAGTGGGATTAGTTTCTCGACTGTGATATTTTTGCTATTTCTTGTGAGTGCAGGTGGAGCATTAGATGGTGGTGGCGAGGCTTGTATATCTTTATTGATGGTGAAGGTGTAAGGTGGTGGTCAGTCCAGGCACAGGGTGTGTTGGATAGAATTGTGGTGTTGCAGTTTAGGCCCGCTAACCAGTCAAGGGTTCTACCTTGGTTGTGGGTTGGTTGAGAGATGTGATGGGTGAATCCTAGCTCTGACATAGTGTTGGCGACCATGTTTGCTTTGTCATCTTTGGTGTCGTTATAGCCGAGATTGAAATCGCCTATAATAAGTATCTGTGAGTTAGGTTTGGTGGTGTTAGAGAGCTGGAGAGCGATATCATCGTTCAAGTTATAGATGGGGCAAGGCGGTCTATATATGAGGTCGATGGTGATGGTGTTCGTGTTGGTTGTGGATAGGTTGATGGTGAGTAAATCTGCAGATGGGAGTGTTATGGTTGAGTATGTGTCTGATATTGAGGGAGATCTTTGCTATGAAGGCGACACCTCTGCCTTTAGCTGTTTCTGTCCTGGCGGTATATGGAGTAACCATTTGGGATGGCTAGTGCGAGGCTGGGTCCGGATGCTGCATGGAGCCAGGTCTCGGTGATAGCTAGGAAATCAAGGTCATTGGCGGAGATGTCAGCTATGTCGAGAGCGTGTGCGGTTAGATATCTTGCGTTAATGAGCGCACCTTTGATCGTTGGGATAGTGCACTGACTTTCTATTGAGTAGAAGTAGGGTGGTGTCATTGAGGACGGGAGTGTGCGAGTTGTCAGGAGGTGCTATGATGTGGTTGTCAGGAATAGCAGAATTGGGTTTCCGTTGTGCTATGATGGGAGTGTGTGTTTGATGTGTTCTAGAGCCTAGTCTAAGAATTCTGGTTGTGATTGTGCAGGGTAGGAAGGTAGAAGGTCTGAGAGCATGTGGCTTGGGTGATGCGACGGGATAAGGTACTGTGTGAATGTGTTGGTATGAGTGATTATTGACCATGCTGCAGTGAGCTGGGAGGCAGGATGGTAAGAACCAAGTTGGGGCTATGTTATCGGAGAGTGTATGGCTTGGCGACACGGTGCTTGTGATGGCGCAGTGACCTTTGTTGGGGTGGATGTGTGTAGGTAGGAACAAAGTTGGGGTTATGTTATTGGAGAGTGTAAGGTTTGGCATTGTGGTGCTTGTGATGACGCATTGACCTTTGCTGGGGTGGTTGCCGATGGGAACCATGTTGTGGATTAAGTGGTGAGATGTGTGGAAGATGGATAAGTTAAGGAGAGATGTGAGATACCAGAGGGCATTAGGTGTCATTCTTGTGTCTGGCTAGTTGTTGGTAACTATGGTGATAGAGTATGTGGAGTAATAAGGTTTCGAGTGGATTGTGTCCTCCAACGTATTCCTCATCTTAGATGTATTCCATCCAGCTTTGCTGCTCTTCGGCAGAGGGCGCTGTGCGTCAATGTCGTTGAGTCGATGGTCCCTCGAAGGCCTCCGTCGAGGGTGACGTCATCGGGTGTATAAGTAGCACGCGCGGCGCCCGTTGGCCTCAGTTCCGTTTTTCCGCAGTTACGTTGCTTCGGACATTCGGTGCGCCTCGAGTTCTGTGAAAGAATATATATATAAACAAAGAAGAAATATGTCCTCGTCATCGACACCGACCACGACGCCGAGATCGGGTTTCAAGAAATGCAAGTCGTGCGGCTCAAAAATGTCGATCACGGACCTGCACCGTGAGTGCTTGTGGTGCCTCGGACAAGGCCACAACATGGAGACCTGTTCGAAGTGTCATGCGATGATGGGGAAGGCCTTGCGAGAAAGGAGAGGAAAGCTACAGGTAGGTCCGAAGGATCGAAAAGCCTTTAGCGTCGAGTCGAGACCCCATGAGGAGAAATCTCCTAGAAGCGAAAAACGCCACAGGTCTCCCTCCACCTCGTTGTCAGACGAGTCTCAGAAAAAAATGAAATGCCCCACGAAACATTCGTCTTCCGGGTCAAAATGATGGAGGTGTTTGAGAAGGTCAAGCCTCGGTCCGCGCCTTCTTCGGAAGCCGGCCGGGAGCGTCATCGTTCTGACACTTGCGCGCCCTCGAGCCCAGGTGATCGTAAAAGGAAGGATAGGGAACCGTCCAGGACGCCGAGCGAAAAACGCTCGAGTCGACCGCTCGACGTCACCGACACCGTCCGAGACCTGTCACACATCGAAGGGAAAATCGTCAAAGACTGCCTCGACGCCCTCGAAGCAGACCCTGCCGACGACCACTATGTCGTCGACACTGTCGATGCCTTTATCGACGTCGACACCAAAACCCTTGGCGCCAAAGGTTCCAACCAAGCAAGGGCAGCCAGAAAAAGAGAAGGAGAAAGTTACAAAACATGTAATTTCTTCAGAGTCTAGTACTACACCTCTTCCTCCTCCTCTCCCAGAGAAGGTTTTCAAGCCTCTCCCTAGGAAGGAGTTTTTCAAATCCTTGACCTCAATTTTTGAGGAACAGGAGAGATCCGAGGAGGAAAATGTACCTTTTGGATTTGAATATGGTACCCCAAATGTCCCAGAATGCTTGATCTGAGAGGAAAGCAGAATGAGGGATTTGTTGGAGTCTTTACATAATGCAACACTTCTCCTGAGAATGACTTTGATGGACCAGATCCAGGAGAGCATGCCAGTCCATCTTACTGTCAGTTAATGACCAAGGTGGTAGATTACTTGGGATGGGCTAGACCACCAGCCCAATTCGTCCAAGACGATTTAACAGACATATTGGACCATGGTCCCACTGAAGACCCAGTATTTCCTTTTCATGTAGCCTTACAAAACAGGGTGGCCAAGAATTGGGAAACTCTGGATTGTATTCCTCCGGTAAATAAGTCCCTCGCATCAAAATACCGCCCAGCCAGTAGCAACCCCGGCTATCTGTCAAAACATCCAACACCCGAGAGTCTGGTCATACACGCAGCCACAGCTTCCAACAAACTTGCGCACCCGTTTATCCCTCCAGACATGGACGATAAGCGTGTGGATGGTTGGGCACGGAAGGTATTTTCAGCCGGGAGCATGGCATTAAAATCTGCCAACTCCACATGTGCCTTGGCAAAATTTTCATACACTCTGTGGGAGTGCATCACAATGGCGGCGGAGCACATACCAGAAGGGGAAGAAAGGGAAGGTTTCCTAGCCATCGTTAGAGATGGAAAGGAGGCCATGCAGGAATCCCTGCAATCTGGATTGAACACTGCAGATATTGTAAGCAGGTCCATGGGCACTAGCACAGTAATGCGCAGGTCTGCGTGGTTACGGAAGTCGGGTTTTGCACCGGACGTACAGAACCGCCTTCTGAACATGCCTTTTGACGGGTCTCACCTTTTTGGCAACAAGGCTGACGAGAGCCTTGAGAGGTTGCAGACCCCAAAAGCAGCGGCCAAATCTTTAGGAGCTGCTATTAGGCAATCTCAGCCTTTTCGTGCGCAAGGGCAATCATGGAGTGGACGATCCTATCGTTATTACACCTCATATGGAAAAACGAGAGGAATGGCCAGTCAAAGGGGCCAAAGAAAGGCCACTTGTGGTGGACGAGGAAAACGTCCACCACGAGTGCTAACGTGCTAAAACAGATCCAGCTGCAGCCTCTTTGCCTTCAGCGGCTGCAACATCCGCCACAAAACCACTTTCAGGACTTACACCACAAAACACCTGTAGGAGGCAGGCTGTCGCAGCATCTGCAAGAATGGCAAGCCATTACTTCAGATGTTTGGGCTCTAGAAATAATAGCCCAAGGCTACTGCCTTCCTTTTCTAAAGCAACCTCAAAGCAATCCACTAGGGAGACCCGTTGAAAGTTTCAAACCCGCTCCTACAGCAGGAAGTTCTAAACCTTCTGGAGAAAGGTGCTATAGACCCAGTACCTGCAGTGGAGAGGAACAAGGGATGGTACTCCCCGTATTTTTTGATCCCCAAAAAGGACGGAGACCCATCTTGGACTTAAGAAACTTGAACAAGTTCCTCAGGAAAGACAAATTCAAGATGGTTACCCTTTCTCAGATCCTTCAGGCCCTTCAACTCCAGGACTGGTTGGCGTCATTGGACCTCCAGGATGCTTATTTTCATGTGCTGATTCATCTCAAACACAGAAAATAACTGAGGTTCGTAGTTGGCGACTCACACTATCAGTTTCGAGTCCTGCCATTCGGGTTGACCTCCGCCCGGAGGGTCTGCACCAAGTTAATGGTAGTGGTGGCAGCGCACCTCAGGAGAGGGGGGGATTCATGTCTACCCCTACCTGGACGATTGGTTGATCAGAGCGCGCTCTGCCGAGCAAGCACTGGATCATCTGAAAGCCACCTGCCACTTCCTCCACAGACTGGGCTTCTCCCTCAATTTCAAGAAGTCGCAAATGACACCTTCCCAACAGCTTCAGTACATAGGAGCTGTACTAGACACATCCTTGGGAAAGAGCTCGCCTCCCAAGACGAGGGCTCAAGACATTCTTCCGATGGTTTCCAAATTCCAAAATGGGCAAAATCTCCAGGCTTACGACTTTTTAAGGTTGCTCGGCCTCATGACATCCTGCATCTTTCTGGTGCCAGAGGCACGCTTGAGGATGAGATCCCTTCAATGGGCCCTAAAGACTCAGTGGTCCCAGTTCTCGGGTGAAATGACGGATCTTCTTCAGATTCCGAACAAGGTCAGACAAGACCTTCTATGGTGGACCTGTACAGAGAGCATCCTAAAAGGAGAACCTTTTTGGCAACCACGGCCGGAGATCACAGTAGTGACGGACGCCTCACTCCTGGGGTGGGGAGCTCATGCCAACGATTTGACAATCAACGGTCGTTGGTCTCCATCGGAGTCCAAACTACATATCAACCTTTTAGAGCTGAGGGCAATCGGACTAGCGCTGAAGGCCTTCCTGCCATCTGTCAGGAGAAAGAATGTCCTGATAATGATGGGCAGCACACAGTGGCCATGCATTATCTAAACAAAATATGAGGTGTGGGGTCACTACCCCTGTGCAGAGAGGCAATGCAGCTCTGGTATTGGGGGATTCAGGAGGGAATCTCTTTAACGGAAATTCATCTAGCCGGGGAAGAGAATATGACGGCAGATGCTCTGAGCAGGCAGAGCACGGTGTCCCTCGAATGGGAACTGGCTGAGGAAGTCATTCAAGAGATCTTCGCCCTTTGGGGAACCCCTCAGGTAGACCTATTCGCATCCAGTACCAACCGAAAATGCGAAGGGTATTGCTCAAGGGAATTTTCCCCGAGAGGAGCCCTGGGGGACGCGTTCGTGGTGGATTGGAATTTTCCACTATTGTATACGTTCCCTCCGATTCCCGTCATTCCTCAGGTCATCAGGAGGCTGAGACGCTTCGGAAACCGCATGATCCTAATTGCCCCGGATTGGGCCAGGAGAACGTGGTATCCGGACCTTCTAGATATGTCCATCTGTCCTCCAGTACGTCTTCCTCAGAGAGAGAACCTTCTCTCTCAAATGGAAGGTCAGGTTCTCCACCCAGAGGTCAGAACACTCCACCTTCATGCTTGGTATCTGAAAGGCTGAGATATAGGGATTGGAACCTTCCAGATGAGGTTATGGAGGTGTTGCTTTCGGCAAGAAGGCCAGCAACAAAGTCTCTATACCGTTGCCGTTGGAAAAAGTTTTGCAACTGGTGCAGGGAAAAGAATGTCGATTCTTTTCTATGTTCTGTTCCGGAAGTACTTTCCTTCTGACCCTAGCACATAGAGGTCTGAATATTGGAACAATAAAAGGTTACATTGCAGCGCTTTCCATTTTCAAGTGCTCATCGGAAGAATGCTCCTACTTCAAAATTCCTTTGATAACACAATTCTTAAAAGTTCTCACTAATGTGTTTCCTCCTCACCCATTTCATGTACCGATTTGGGATCTAAATTTAGTCCTAAAATTCTTAATTTGTGCCCTTTTTGAGCCTATGCACACGTGTCCATTAAGATTACTAACATGGAAAACGGCCTTTTTAGTTGCTCTAACATCGGCAAGAAGAGTGAGCGAATTGCAGGCACTGTCTTCTGGGCCACCCTATACTGTGTTCCATAAGGACATGGTTGTATTGAGGGTTAAACCATAATTTTTACAAAAAGTAATATCTGATTTTCATTTAAGTCAGGAAATGTTTTACCCTCATTCTATCCTCCACCTCATCCTTCTAAGGAGGAAGAAAGATTACACAGACTGGATCCAAAAAGAGCTTTAAGCATTTACATCTCTAGACTTTATAGGCTTAGAGTGGACAGCCAGTTGTTTATAGGCTACACAGAAAGGAAACTGGGTCAATCGGTAACAAAACAGACAATTTCACGCTGGATTGTACTTTGCATTTCAGAATACTACAGACTAGCACAAAAAGACCCACCAGAAGGGTTGAGGGCTCATTCCACCAAAGGCATCGCCTCTTCCACGGCCCTTCAAAGAGGTGTTCCAATAAGGTCCATTTGCGAAGCAGCAAGTTGGTCTTCACTTCACACCTTCTCAGAATTCTATAGCCTGGATGCTTCCCAGTCTAGGGAGCTGACTTTTGGAAAAGCAGTGCTTTATTCCGCCATCTAAAGGCATTGATTAAAAAAAAATAAAAAAATAAAAAAAATCTGACCCCTCCTCCAGAGAAAGTAACAAAATACTGCTTTGGGAGGCTATCTAAGATGAGGAATACATTGGAGAACACAATCCACTTGAAGAACAAGTTACTTACCAACTGGTAACGTTCTTTCGATTGGATGTTCCTCCAACGTATTCTTCATCGCCCTCCCAACCTACCCCTCTGTAGTTTTTTCCGGGTTATTGCCATCTCAAATCTCGCAAGGCTGATACCTGTCTACCGGCACAGTCTACACAGTACAAGATCACAGGCAAAAAAAGGGGGGGAAAAACCGAACTGAGGCCAACGGGTGCCGCGCGTGCTACTTATACACCCGATGACGTCACCGTCGACGGAGGCCTTCGAGGGACCATCGACTCGACGACATCGACGCACGGCGCCCTCTGCCGAAAATATTTCCGAAGAGCAGCAAAGCTGGATGGAATACATCTAAGATGAGGAATACGTTGGAAGAACATCCAATCGAAAGAACGTTACCAGTTGGTAAGTAAATTGTTCTTCTGTCCGGAGCAGTAGCAGCGGATAATGAACAATATAGTCAGGGTGGACGATACAAAGACAATAGTCAGGTGGACAATACGAAGGCACACTGAGGATGTGTTCAGCTGACGCACTGACTGCGAGGCGTTCCAGTTAGTCGTTTAAATCATGCAACACTATGTGCGCAACATTGTATATGGTGTTATGCATAGCAGATGGACCCGCCACGAGATATTCAACAGCAAGTAAATAAGCATGGTAAATACCTACAAAGGTAGGTATTCGGCAGCGAGCAGGCACGCTCGTTCTGGGTTGCTTTAGCAGGCTAATACTGGCTGAGTGCTGGTGCAGTCCGCATCAGGGATAGTAGAATAATAATTTAAAGGGGTCGTATAGCAGTGAGCGGCACTGGGAAGGAACTAATGCAGTCTCTAATCATTGTTCCATTGTGCAGATTTATTTAATCAGGCTTGTTTCCAAGAGGTTATACAAACGAGCACACCAGCATGATGATACCTGTGTAAAACAACCTCCGTAGAAGATATTGTACAAAAAGCGAAGCTAAAGTCTAAAAGGTTTCATTTTAATTGTACCTTGCATGCCAAAGCCTTCTCTCCACCCCAAAGGTAGTTTACATGCTCATGTGGGTCTGTGACAGGTTTAGTGGCAGTGAACAGACCTGTACGCGACGCAAGGCTCTGGAGAAAGTCAGATTTTTGTGCTTAGAGCAAGCAAAACCACACCCCATGTGCACCTGCGAGGCTTACCATTGTAGAGCAGTATTGTTGCGTGTCTACCTCGAGAGTATCCTGGAACCTTTTTGTAAATGCAAACACTATGTAGGGAAAATGTTGAGGACATTTAATGCATCCAGTCACTAAAACAAGTATTTACACTAATTACAGTGTCGTTTATACTCCTAAATAGAAATGTTAAGAATGCTCTCTTGCATAGCATTTCTGTACATTTATTGCCTTGAGATGATATATATGGGCATTAAAATACCATAGTAAAGCAATGTTCACTTCCCAATATAAGCAATGAAGAAGTGGAACAGTTTTTCAGCACACCACTCTTCTATTCACTTCTAAAATGCCAAAGGGGGGGGAGGGGGGGTGTGTGTGTGTGTGTCAGTGTCAGTGTGTGTGTCAGTGTGTGTGAGTCAGTCAGTCAGTCAGTCATCATGGCACAGTAAAACTCAGAATTATACTCACAATAGTGGTGCTGTAGGGTTAGGAGAGCCAGTTGAGGTTTTACAGCCCAACCACTGAATAACACATTCAATAAAAAAAGGGTTAAAAACTGTCAAAAGTCTGTGGTTTCTCAGGGGAGGTGATGGCAGCAAGCAACAAAGATAGCTGTCTAAACTTGAGCACTGGTACGGCGTCCAAATACTTCAATCCCAATCTGTCTGTGCCCGATTAAAAGGCAACAATGTTTTGCAGAGGTGAGCCAGGCGACACTAAGGGAAAGGCTGCAACACTTGATGACTCTGCCCTGTTGAGCTGCTCTGTTTGCCAGCAGGGGAGCGTGCATCAGAGCTCAGGCCGGGTGGGGAGACTCTTCCACACCAGCAAGATCCTGAGTGTGAACTTTGTTGAATAAAGGCTGTTGCAACTGTGCACCATTCTCAGGCACTGACCGGCAATTGAAATGGGAGGCCAAAGTTGAAGGACTGGTTCTTGCAAGCCTGCGAGAGCAGGGACAAAGGAGTGGGCAGGGAAGAAGAGTATGTGGAGGGCCACCCTCCTGTTGGTTTTGTGTCTAGGCCTACCGCTCTCCCTGCAAGCACAGAGATCTGCAGAATGTGCTTTCCTTACTGTGGTCCATGGTGTAGCTTGGGAGCCCCAGGCCTCTCCTGACATTTTGGCAACCACGCACTTCATCTGTGGCTGTATTGCCCTTGCTGGCCGTACACACAGTTGCAATGACATTGTACTTGATAACCTGGAGCAATATATAATCTGATTAGTTGATGCCTCCTGGGGTATGCCACAGACTCACAAGAAAGCAGCTAGACAATTTAAATTGGAAAATTGTACTATTGCTATACTCTTCCAGGATAAAGTGCACAATCCTGCTTTGACTACCACGCTACACATTATGGTGAAACGGGTGTAATGGTCAGATTGATGTGGGCTTGCTCATTCTGGAAATTGAAGTACACTTGTAGGTTAAATCTATACCAAAGAATAAAATGCAAAATACAGCACCATATTTAAAAACAAACCCATGAATTGCATCCAGCACAAAGCCTTGGAAAAAGGTGCATGTAAGGAAACGTGCTATGTTAGCAGCCCATCTACAACAAGAGTGTATGTCCAAAGTAATTGACAAGGCCCGAAATAATGAATCTTACTAGTTACCAGAAAGTATTGTGATGAATCCTGCAGAGTCTCACTGATTCCCTAGTGAAGACCTCCTAGCACATGGCAAGGGGAAGGCAACCGCTACCTGATCCTGACCCTGGGGGTGGTTTTATGAGGGAGGATCATGTTGGAGGGGACAACTATCGGGAAGAAGTGATGACTCCAATGAAAGAGACCTATTATCCCCTCACTCCCCCCACTGAAACTATAAACTCTAAAATACTGATGGCACATTGTTTTAATCAAAACTGTCAGAAATAGTAGGTGTTAAGTGAGCACTATGTGTAATGGTAATTTGCTCAGATTGACAATTATTCAAAGCAATGCAGTGTATAATGTTTTAAAACTCCTATGGACTCCAAATCCCATACAACCTTTAGTACTGGGACGTAGAATAGACTTAATGTGAAGCAGAAGAAACATCAAGCTCAATGTGCAGTCTATTTGTTGTAAGGCCAATCAGCTGTGCGGGACATTTAAGAATGGTGTGCCTTTTGAAGTGAAAGGTGAAGTACAAGAGAGCTGCAGAGCGCACGTAGCGGGAAGCAGTACCGAAGGCACACACAGGCGAGAGGACTGTGTGGAAGGAGGCTTGCACTTCCTACCTGGAAGACGAGAGACCGGGAGAAGCACCGTGGGTGATGCAGGTGAACCGCTGAGGAGCCGACAGTGGTGGCGAGGCATTCGAGGGCATGGCTACAGTGAAGAGCGGCAGTTCTGCCGCCGAAGGAAGAAGAAGCTGGCAGAAGAACTGCAGGAGGGTCTGCAAAGTAGTAAATGCTTTCCTGTGGCATGGACTTCACTGCAGCTATGCGCCACAGGTCAGGAACACCAGTAAACACTGGTGAGTCTGCCCAGCATTGGGATCTCCGGGGCGTACACACAGGCGTATAGACAATTGCTTATGTATTCTGATTATCAACTGAATGGTATAGAAAGACGCAGTTCTCCATGTATGAGATGTCGATAGGGGGAAAACTGGGGTACGTGTTGTCCTAAGCAAATTAACTTTAATGAAGCAATTGAAAGGCAAGATCTGTACAATGATAAGTCGATATGGAGGAAGATTGGAACAATGATTGCCAAAAGCCAATGAACACTAACAAACAAAACCTGAGCAAGTCTTTATATATGAGATGCCAATATGGGGAAAGTTGGAACAATTAATACTTAGAGCCAATAAAGTATAAACCTTGAAGGAGTACAACTGTGTTGTACTTAAAAATAAAAGCGAACTGAAAGATGAAGAAAAGATTGTAAGAAAACCTGGTGAAAGAAGTGCATCAGGCAGTTTGCCTTTGGAGCAAAGATACCTGGCAGGAGAGTATACCATGGGATCCACCAAGCCCAGAGCGGGATTCCAGGCAGTGGAGTACACCAGGTAATCCAATTCGAGTATGTGAAAGGAAAAAACATTGTTAAAGGGTTCCTGCCAGATCAATATACCACTAGACCCCCTCTAATAAGTTGCTACATGGAAAAGACTCTTTTGCCATCCTTAAACGCCATTACTTGGAAAATACATATGTTCATCATCTTTAAGAAAATGTTAGATGATGGAGACATTTGTACTACTCTTAAGGAACCACTGTTTGAACAGAACATGTTCTGTATTCTGCCTGAAACCTTTCAGCGGAAGGGAATCGCCCCCTGGATACAGGGATTGTTTTGTTGGATTTACATACTTTGTTTTTGCACATATTCTGCTGAGTTTAAAGCAGAGACATTTGCATTGCACCTTTTTGTTGTTCCTTTTTAGTGTGACAGTCAGATACTTTTTGGACACAAGGACCGTTTGCCTAATTTCAACGAAAAACACAGATTGATCTTTTGTTTTGATCTCATAAGCAGGGACACTCTTTAGTATAGGGACAGAAAAGCCTTTATTCAAGCTTTTATTTTAATAAAATGTCTAATGTTGAAAACATTACAACTTAGTGTCAGTCTCTCATTTCTGACCACTCGCATTATCCAGCAACCTTCTATTAGATGGGAAACAGTCAATCTGGAATATATAAGCACAGAATGTCATAAGCGAGTAAACCTTAAATTTGGGCCTACTTTATTTTTGTTTATTTCTTTACAGGCTAAGGACTCTGGATTAGGAAATGAAACCTACAGATAGATACTCAAAGTGAACAATTTTGAAAGTTGTTAGATTGCAAAGAAAATGTTATAATGTTGCCCTGTTTAAATTGCGAATTACAGTGTGAAAATTATGAAAATAAAGAAATGGTATATTGTGGCTAAACCAGCAACTTTGGCCTTGAATATAAAATCCTCCACCCCCCACATTCCGCCCCTCGGCCCCAAACAGCTTAAGTAGGGCAGCATGGCTTTGCCAAGGAAATAAAGCAGGCTCTGAGGCTTGACTATAAAACTTTGACACTGCCTGGTGCCTGGATTTACCAAGGCCCAAATGCTCTTTGTTCTGGTAACAGATCTTGGGACGAAAACAACTGCTTCTCATTAAGAAACCCAATCTTGTCATTTGGCCTCACCAATTTCCTAATTGTACAAGTAATGTATTCTGAGAAGTGGCCTTCCCCCGATTTACCAGACCTTCCCATCAGCCAGGTCCTTCCAGGCGGATATAAGAAGTAATTTATAACGTGCCTGAACACAAGTGTTTCTAAGTGTGCCAAGACCAGGGAGGGATAGACAGCGGGAGGACAAGACAAACAACCTTACTAGGCCGTGTGTCATTCAGATAGTGCAAGAACTAGAAGCGCAAAGGGAAAGGGAGGCGGGGCGAAGGGAGAGGGGAGGGGAAATCAGGGCAGCAATACTCTGAGTAAGTGCAGCCAGGGCAGTGTGGGATGTTTTAACCCACTAGTCTATGCCTTGCAATCTCACTGTGCGCTGCTTGCATCAGAAACAGAATGGCCGCTGAAAAGCCTTATATGCGCTAAAAATTGCTGAGAATGGCACAGGGAAACCTGAAAAATAGGCCGACAATCCATTTTGCCTATGTTAGTGGTAACACAAGAGACCACTGCCAAAACCCATCATTGAGCTGCTCACAGAGTAAAATTAAACTACTTGAAAAAGCAGTGCTGCATTGCAAGGGAAACACAGAACTGTTTAAAAATCTGTTTTTCCTTGGCTGTGGGAAGTGCAAAAATAATGATTCTCAAACAGCACAATAGATCCAACATCCTTGTTGGGTGTTAAACATCACTCTATTTAAAGAATCTACTTAAGGACAAATGTCAGCAGAAGCATATTTTATCAGAAGAAAATCCACATTCAAAGATGCTTGCATGGGAAAAATATGTCAGAAATGGGCGTAGTACCGCCGCTCGCCTGTGTCAGAAGCTGGCATACACTTGTACTGTCATTTAAACTTGTGCCTTAAAATCAAGTATGGAAAAGAAGAGACTTCCCATCAAAGCGATATAGGTGACAAGGCAATCTCGGTTTTAAAAAGGCTGGAATTAAGAGATTTGTGGCTATATTTGTAAAAATGTAAATTGTATTTTAGAAAAAGGCTATTTTAAACATTGTTTTAAAAGTAAGTTAAAGCCAGCCACACTGAGCTTCAAAGACATTCCACAGTTTCTCCCAAACAAAGGAATCTTCCCCCCTGCTCTCGTCTGAGGAACTGGCAGGGAGGTGTGAAAGGAAGTGGGAGTGGACTTTGGCCTGTTGCTCTGACAGGAGACAAACCCTTAACTGAAAGGAAATGCTAATTTGGGTGTTGACAGAAAACAACTGGCAGGAAGAAGCCTGGACTGCTCTGCCCCAGCCAAAACCTCAGGGCGGGGACAGACAGTTTTGTTTATTCGGAGAGCACAGAAAATATCTTTTTGAAAAAGACTCATAGAAAACTGAACACAATTGGTAAAAATCTGTAAATATAGTGTTGTTAAAATGAAATTTCTGCTCACGTTTTAAAATTACTCTGCAATTTGTGAGATATTCAGAGACAGAACTATCAAAATGTTGACTTTGTAGCAGTTATGATAATGCTAAAAATATGGAACTTCACAGGAGTATGCCCAGATGTTATGTGTATGTATGGAGAAAAATGTGTACAGATCTGACACTGGGTAACCAACCAAAAGCGCGAAAAACTGTCATTTGTGAACCGAAACTCTTAGGAAGATGGGACTTGGACAGATAGGTGCCTTATTTTATCTGCAATGTAAATATGTATTATTAGCAAGTTGGTGATATTGTAAATATGCTTTATATGAAAAATAGATTTTCTGTGTACAAACAAAGGGGAGGTTTTTTCCCTGGGCCATAAACACAGCATCATCATGACACATCATGACACTCTGTTTCCTTCTCAAATCTGGGAAGAGGGAATACCTTAACCAATAGGCTTCTTAGAGGGTTGGGCTTAGTATAATCAGCCTACCCACCCCTTTGGAAAATATATAAATAGGGACTGTTGAGGACCTAGACACACACTTTCAACCATCAACTGATTTACTGGCGAAGCGCTCTGCAGGAAGAACCCAGATCCAGACTCCAGAACTCTGAAAGCAGAAGGCCCAATCCAAAGCTGAACCCTTCTCAGCTGGCCCTTAAAATCTCGCAACCTGATTTTAACCCCAAACTTCCAAGGGGCACAACCAATTGAACAGCCGGGCTGTGCTGTTTTTCTGCTTCTTGCCAAGAACCTTTGCTAGAACCCAGAGATCCAAACCAGTAGAGCAGAGCTGTAACCCAGAACCAACCCATCAGATCCAGTCCAAGAAGCCGCGCAGAGACCCAGTGCCGTGCTGCGTGCAGAACCGGGTGCCCGAGTCCTGTCTGGTGGGCGAGCAGATTCCAGTCCAAAACCCTTGAGCAGATCCTGACGCGCCTATTCCAAAACCATAGTTGTGAGTATTTAGCATAGAATTGTCCATAGCCAATCTCTTATCCTTAAGTAATCCTATCCAACCCATTCTATCATATCCAGAACTGCATTGTAGAACCTCTTTTGTCTGTCCTGAATCCTCTCTCATCCTTCTCTCATCCATATAATCCTGTGATAATTGTAGTGATAATCATCTTTGCGCTAATATATATTTGCTGAAGAAAGGCAAGTGTCGCAGCAGGCAAAGATCAGACAGAGGTACCTCTGGGCTGGTGGCTGTACCGTTGGTATCTTGCATCTTCATAGCCCCTTAGTGTAAAGCCAATCCTTATTTGTAATCTTCAAAAGTGCATCTTTCATTTGAAATCTGGACTCTTTTTGAGAAAAATCGACCTTTACTAAAACCTCTGTAACCTTTGAACCGTACGTGCTAGAAGCTTTCAAACGAATCCAAAACTGCCTTTCAACTCCTTATAGCTCAATCGCGCTTAATGCGTCTGGAAAAGTTTGCCGCGATTCTGCATATGGCTCAATTTCACCACATGTAAAATAGCTATTTCTTGCATTCATCCTCTAAATCCTCTAAATTCAGTTTCCTATCTGCTAATTATTCAAACATCATTGCTAGTGTTTACCTGGAACTATCCAAAGCGGCTCCCACTGATTGTGAATCCCATTTAGAGAATTAAATCCATTTTTAGCATTTTTCCATTCATTGCAAGCCACATTCAAAAGCATCTGACCGGTTTAAATCATTCCTGTTTCTCTCTAAACTTGTTAGGGGTGTTTATTCCGGAAACCTGTTTTCTCTCCTTCCATCTCTATATTGCATATTAGGGGGGTTTGAATACTATCAGGGGGAAAGAGTGATTACATTGCATTTGACTGAACCCACACAAAGTTATTCTATGCTACATTATTCTTTTCATCCATACTCCTATTGATTAAAAAGATTGTTGACTGTAATATCACCCAACGCTGATCAATGTATAAATATTAATCGTGTGATATATTATTCAAATCCATCAAATCTCTTAACTTTGCAAAACAACCTTCTTCTTGGTTCAGTGAGACCTGGGGGATTCAAAGAGGGGCTTGATATAAGGGTACATCATTCAGAAATAAAAACTTTAGACATAAAAATATATAATTAAGGTTTCCAGCTGGGCATCTCATGCCAGGCATTGACTTAGGTGGAGTGTTGGGTTGAAACCACTTACAGCAGTGCACCCTTGGGTAGTGCAAGGAGAACAATGGACTATAGGGTTACAGTTACAGCCCCTAAATGCGTGGTAGGCCCGGAGGCAGTGCAAGGGTGACTGATCAAGAAAGAGCCTGGTACCCAGTGAGACTCTGAGGGTAGCCAAGCAACCAGTCTGTACAGCAGACATGTAGGTCAGGTAGGTCTGCAGGGGACAGAGAGAAAGAAGAGGAGAAGAGGAACATTTTGAGCTGCTTTTGGAACTTCAGGTGGTCCGGCTCAAGTTTGGGAGCGACAGGGAGGCCATTGCATAGAGAGGCACCTGCAGAGGAGAGGGATGTACCTCCCACTCTTGCCTGGAGAAGCGTCTAACCCTTATAGAGTTGGAGGTATCTGAGTGAAGGGCTTGAGAAGGAAGGTATTTTGGAAGAGAGTGTTTGATGTAGTGCAGGCCCCGGCCCCAGAAGGCCTTGTGGACAATGCAAAAGGTCTTGAATTTGATCCTTGCAGCCACCAGGAGCAAGTGGAGAGACTTCAGGGCTGGAGAGATGCAGCCAATGGGCTTGAGGCCAAGGATAAGTCTTGCAGTCCTGTTCTAGATTAGTTGCGGAGAGTAGAGGAAGGCAGATGAGAAAGACTGTTGCAGTAGTCCAGCCTACAGAGAACCAGCGCTCTGGAGACAGTGAGCGCCTGGAAAAATGAGTCCTTTTGAGGTGGTGCAGCTGGTATGGATGTGATTCACACTTAGAGAGGCGTGGGGTCACCAAATAATCCAGGGAAGCCTCATTTCTATGAAGCTATGCCAACTACCTTCTCAGGAGTCATAAATGGCCAGCTCTGAGCATTCTTTGATAACTGAAGGTGCCATCGTATGAATACACACAGTGGTCCATGAACCTCAGCAAATAAAGGAGTCCTGATTGAATAAATAGAATGAAGATTCACAATGGAAGTGGAGGGGTAGTGATGAGGATGGAATCCATTTTGTTAATCAATCCCTTTGTCCTGATGAAGGCCTGTGGTTCACTAGCAATAAGAACCGCGAGGAGGAGTGTATCTCATTTTGAGGGCCGAAACACCTTGTGTCGACAATTTTGTACAAACATCCCCCAGTAACAGGATTGGCAGGTGTAGAGTCAACCGGAGACACAATGGTAGGCCCTTTTTTAAAAAAAAAGAAATGATAAACATCTGTGAGGCTGCTGTGATTTAGGAGTTGAGTTTTTAATGAATCAGGTTTTGGAAAATTGTACCATGTTTCCATGAAACAGTTCATATACAATGATGGTGGATTGCACAAAAGGCACAAAGATTTACTAATCTCCACCAGCACTATTTGCCACTTCCTGTGTATGTGTTTTTTCGCACTTGTTTATATATAATATGTTGTATTGTATGTGTACCAATGATGGTCTGATGTGGTAATGTAATAACACCTGTGTTTTTCAGCATTGGTTACAGAATTTGCACATAAGGGAGGGGGAGGTTTCCATTTCTTGAGTAGTTAAGTATATTTGTTCCCAATTTGAATGGCAAAGCCCCCTCGATAATGGAGGGAACTACCCATTTCTTTTGTATCATTATTCAAATCCCCCCAGTTATAAAACCCCTTGTTAGACATCCTACATAGAATACCATTCACACCTCGTATGTACATAACACACACATAACATCTTCTGTCTTCGATGTTTCTGATTTAAACAAAGATGTGAAGCAATACAACTTTGAAAGGTTTAAAATTCCTATGGACTCCCATCTCTGATAAAGCCTCAAGTACTGAAAAGAGGAATGTAGAATGAAGGAAACATCAAGTTAAACATGCAGACTAAGTGGTATACCGGCAATCAGCTGCGCGGTGCATTTAAACCTTATACATATTCAATGGAGGAGAGGAGAAGAGAGCTGCAGAGCAATCGAAGCGGGAAGCATTTCCAAGAGCAGAAGCAGACACCCTGGGACGAGCCGTGCTGGGAAAGCCAGACGCTTGCAAGCAACCGCCTATAGGCTTAATTTACCAGTGGAACAGGAGACCGGTGATTACAGCGGGAGAAGCGCTGGAAGGCAGACAGCCGTCGCAAGGCTGCAGGAGACGTGGCCATGTGCGGCTGCCTCGTTTACATTGGCAAGGAGCTGTGAAGCAGATGCAGTAACGGAACAAGGGTCTGGCATGACTGGGGAAGCCTTCCCCAAGACAGAACTTTGCTGCAGCTACATGTTAATCCGGTGAGTTGGCCCAGTGAAGTTGGGGGTCGCAGACTTGCCAGCAAATATATGAACAATTGAATATTAATTATTTTGAATACCAACCAAATAAAAGTTGACAGGCAAAAGATGTACAAATCTCCTTATATGAAATGTCAATTTGGGGAAATATGGAACAAGCACTGGCACAAGCAAAGAGATACAAATGAAGAAGTTGAAGGGCAAAATGTGTACAAGTCTCCTTATATGAAATATCAATTTGGATAAAGTTGGAAAAAACTTTGCAAAGAAATACTAATGAAGAGGTTGACAGACAGAACTTGAACAAAATTCCATATATGAGGAAAGTCCCTGAAGTCAATGAGGTATAAAATGGTGAAGGAGTGCAACTGTGTTATACTTGGAAAGAAAGTAAACATTTTAGAAAGACCTGCTGAAAGAAACACAGCAGACGGTGAACCCTTTTTGGAGAAAGATACCTTGCGGGAGAGTACACCAGGGGGCTCTGCGAGATCCAGAAGGGTGGATTCCTGGCAGGTGAGTATACCAGGTAATACATAAAGCACATGAGCGAAAGAGACACTTTGTCATCTCTGCATCCTTGGAACAGTTGTGTGAAAGAAACACTCAACTGTGAATCAGTTTTGGAAAATAGACATTTTGGCATCCTTTAAAGTAGAAGAGACATACTTTGCTAGCCTTGTGAGGGGTTGGTTATGCGAGGCAGACGTTTGCCATTTTATTAAAGAAATTATGTAAAGAAAATGCCTCTCTCCCTACTCTGCTGAGGAATTCCCTGCCTAACTAAAGCTAAGGGAACACGCTCTAACACAGGATGACTGTCCCTCACTCTAAACAACAAAAACGCAAAGAAAATATGTGGCAATGAAACGTCACTTGAACAACATTTACAGTCTCTGGACAACCTTATAATCTCCTGGGTTATTTCCCTTCCCCAGGATTCAAAGTCCGATCTGTTATTGTTCAACCAACGAAAGAAATGTCATATTTCAAAGTCAATGGAAAAGTTTGCTAACCAAAGTTCCACTATCAAATCTCTTCTTGGTGAAATGTCCACTTTCCACTTCTTCCAAATAGCACCAATGGTAATCCAAACCACGATGCTTTGTCACCTTCCTCAATAAGATTTGTCACAGTTCAAACATAAATGCAACATCCACCAACACCAGTGATGCACAGTTCTTGGTTAACAGTTTGTATTCTCTAGATTACAGTTTTGAGCTTCACAATGGTATAGTTTTCAGGATGAAATAATAGTGTTGCTGCTTCAACTTTTAACAACTTCACTTCTACTGCATTTATTATGAGAACAGTCAACCTTTGTACCACAGTACTCCTCTTGACTTGGACTACTACAATACTCCATCCACTGACCAACAGATATACCACTACTGCTTCAGTATTTTGGAGTACTACCACAGCTTCAGAGATTTGTACTTTAGACAGGCTTCCACAGGTTATTGAACAACTTCAGATAGGCAAGGCACGCTTCCTCTGAATCTCTTAAGAAAAGGGCAGCCTCTCTGGTCTGTCTGCCACAACAATATCAACCAGGGTCTGCCTTGGAGACTCACCTCTCTCCGTCTTCCACAGTCTGGCACTACATGTTGTGTCAACTTCAAAATAGTCTTTACAAGCAGCCAGTCTTCCTTCCCCAACTTAACTGGCAGAAACGTGCCGGTAATTACCCAGAAGCCTTTTTGCCATTCTCTTATCTTCAGGTAATGCTAGCACACTTGTATTTTAGGCCAATGAACTGTTAGAAACTTCACAGTATAGTTTGATTGCTTCTGAACTTTGGAATAAGGTGGGTTTCAGTGTGAATATGGGGTGCTTCTTGGCTTTGGCAATGCTTATCTTCTGTGGTTATTCACTTTAAACTACTTACAATGACTTGTATGCTGTGTTGGAATGAAGAATAGAATTTAGTCTTTCTTTGAAATTCAGAATTGGGCACACATGACCACTTCTTGGTATAGTTTTCAGGGTTTAAACATAGGTATATAATTGTATTCCTATGTACAAGCAAGGTATAGAGTTCCGGTCTCCTTTGGGGAATCCCATTTGGGCACACGCAACCATTCTCTGTCGTCTTCACAAGTTAAAGATTGTAACTCTTGGACTGTTAACATTAAGTATTCGGTAGTTGTCCCAGCAGCGTTCCCTCTCCTTAATTAGGGACACACAACCAATCCATCAAGCAAGAACAGTCTTAGAATTGCAGAACAATGGGTTTTAGTTACTTTAGCTTCTCATGCAAGTAAGGAGTTACCATTATACGCAAGTGCTACATTTCCATTGTTCAATGTATTTTGAAACGCAATCAACAACTTCTATTCGCTAAAAGTCTTACGCGAGTTGACCGGCAGCTGGATACCGTTACCGGCAAGGCTTGTGCAATGTGTTGGAACACTTTGCTTCACTGACCGTCTTCTTAGACACTTGCTTTACAGATTGCACTGCTTTCCTGACTTCTGCCACCACTTCTACGACTTCTGGCTCGCTGGGGTTCCACACCCTTCTCCTGAAAAGGTGTCTCGGGTCCCGTCACACTTTGTGGAAGCTCCGTTAACTCATGAGACCCACAGCTCAGGAGCCTTGGTCTCCTGCATGTCTGCAGCTCTGCAACCACAGCAACCAGGCTCACATGTGAAAGGACCTTTCTCCTGCACGTCTTCCACTGCGCAGCCTCTGCACTTCAGGGTTTGGGGGCCCTCTCCTTGTTCTCCCATTCTGCTTGGTTTGCCAGCCTTGTGCTTTCACCCTTCTGCTACTACTGCCAGCCTAACAGTCACATTTCCACTCCTTCCTTGCCTTCCAATTGCCTGTACCTGAGGGGGGCCTTTTATGTCTCCCACGTTCCTTCATGTGTGGGCTGTTAAGCGTAATTGCCTGACTACTGCTACTGCTTGCCTACTCAGCCCCTTTCCATGTCCCAGTACTTCTGGTATTACAGGACTTGTAGTCCCTTTCAATAAACTTAGTTATTTCAACTATTGAGCTATTTTTAAGGGTATGTTTATTTCCCTTAATCTCATTAAAAGATGGACTCATAGGATTGGTTATCTGGAGGTTTGGGGATACTGAATTTGGGTTGTTTGTCCGTAACTGAAAAGATTGTGGTTTATTTGATTTATTTAAATTTATAAAGCACGCCTACGGCCTTGTGGCGCTGTTACAGGTTACTTGCTTAGGACATATGGTACAGTGGTAGAGTACAATTAGGCATTAGTGCAATCAGGCAGTGGTATCAACAGTTACAGGTTTATATGACTGTAGCTAACTTGATCGTTCCGATCAAACAACCCATACACTAGAAATACACTCCTCTCCCCCACCCCTTACTTACCTTTTTGGTGGCACACCTCATTGAGAGCCGCCGACTCCCCTGACTTCTTGCTACACCGGTTCCCTTCACGTACGTGCTTGGGAACCGGCACCGCATGGTCCTTTTTTTTTTTTTAAACTTTATTTCTGTATGTGGGGGACTCTCCACTGCATGCCCCGTTCCCATTATAGCGGACAAGGGGAGCGGGGGACACCCCACATCACCCTTTCCCCTTGTTTGCTATAATGGGGTTTGTATGGCAGATTTGTTAAAATTTTTAGGCTTTATGAAATTTTCAAACAGCCTAAATTCGGTAAAATATGCCATATGGTTTTTTATATTTGCTCTTTTTTGGTATTTCCGTTATACTAAGCTTATGGATTGTACGGAACAAACATTTTTAAAACTTCTTCTATTACTCCTCAGCCCTACTATATATAGAATTAGATGTTACGCCAGTGGGGGATTATATCTCCCTGAAACCGATACTCCACTGGGTAAGATTGTGGCACACAGAGGGATTGATTCAACATACAGCGGCTGTGGATCATTTGATGTCAATGGAGGGTGGCAAGAGATTAGCCTGGATAAGACATTAAAAACACTTTATTGGATCTAGGTGTAAGAGATAGGAATCCTCTGTCGATGGAAGGGCAAACTCGCTGTACAATTATACAAACAGCGAGCACTCTATCAAAAACACATGTAGTAGAAGCTGAAACTGGGGCGTGAGTATCTACAATATAAAATAGTCATGGATGTTGAGAGCTACCTGGACATAATGAATCCCCTTTTTGAAAGAGCATTATATCTACGATTCAGGCTGAGAATATTGCCCCTGCCTCCACTGTCTAAAGTTTGGCGTTCTAACGACAGAGATGAATGATTGCTGTAAACTCTGTTCTGCTTCATGTGGTTGTTGCTGCTGCTGCTCAGTATATACATACGTCCTGGAAACTGAGAGCAAAATGTATTAACCATGTCAATTGATAAACACTCTGCCCTTAGCATTTTTGACCAATGTTGGTTAGGGCGTTTTACAGTGATGGTGAGGCTGCGAGCTAGCTCCCTCATCCACCTTGAATTCTGTCTTAATTATAAGAGTTTTACTAATATATATATATTTCTGAGGCTTGTGGAATCTGCTTAGATCACATGCTGTGCACAGGCCGACATCTAGTGGAAGTTGCGGAGTATTAGTTTGTTTTCCGAAACTCGAAAATGGGTGTCGACACAGGGCGTGCCAGTAATACTATCCCTAGTGTGACGTCCACTGTACCCATGATCCTTCACGCGTGTAGGACCCTCAGATTGTTTTTTTCCGCCATACTGGTCGGAAGCATTCAGTGGAGTTCCCTGGCATTAGCCATACTTTGAAAAATATTGCTATATTTCCCCTTCTTCTACACCCTAACGTCGAGTCACTGAAATTCGACACTCGACGCCAAACCGGAGAAGAAAGCGACCGTCGAGAGCTTCACGACAGAGTGGGCCTAGGAAGGCCTCTGGCCTCGGCCCGGGCCTCGGAGGGCATCTGGCCTCGGCCCTACAAGTAGTTATAGTGGGGGGTGGACATACTCTACACTCTTATATACTTTCTTATATATATATTCCTACACTTACTAGCCCGCTGCCTCAAGGTGCATATGGAGGGTACCCCTTTCCAATTTTGCCCAAAGTGCAACCGCAAGTATCCTTGGGTTGACAGACACGGCACATGCAATCTCTGCTTGCCAAGGGATCACCCCGAGGCAAATTGCAGAGCGTGTAGTAGGTTCAAACCTAAAACATTAAAAGACCGTTCCACCAAGCGTTGGGCCCACCACGCCAGGCGTCAAGAGGCCATGGCCGCAGAGGGTGCCTTCAGCGACGCCGTACATTCGAACAGCGAGGGCAACACAGCGTCAAAAGACAGCCAGGCGCAGGTCCCCGACCTCGGGAGGTCGTCCGGCAGGGCGGCTATGGGGAAGACCCCCGGCGACGTAAGTGCAACCCACAGCACTTCCAAACACACAAAGTCCCACCGAGGCTCGACGCGCACGTCGAGCACTCGGAAAGAGGCACATATGGAACGGTCCGAATCGGAGTCCTCTGGGCGTTCACGATCTAGATCGACGTATGACGCCAGGCAATCATCCACTATTGCCACGAGTGCCTCGCTCCCCAAGGTAACCGAGGTTCGATCGTCAGAAGACGAAACCGACCTCTATCCCCAGACCGCAGTCCAGGAGTCGGCGTCAGCAGCCCAAGTAACGCCCATTCCCGAATCTCAACCTACATGGTCGAAGGATAGTACCACCACTACCGAAGCTCGACGCCAGGCGTCGAAAAGCTCCGAAGGCCCAAAGAAGCAGGGTAAACCCTCTTCCAGCCACGGGGAGGGGGGAAAACAACAGAGGAAGCAGTCTCAGCCTACTTCCACACAGCAGAAACATTCCACTCCACTCAAACAGACAGACAGGTCTCACACCTTTATTATAGATGAGACAGGGAAACTCCCCCCAGGCAGAGTCATTCCCAGTTCAAGAGAGTGGTCTAGTGAGGACATAGTCATGTCAAGAATGTCATCATTGGCAGATTTCTATGCTAAAAATCCCGAACATTTTCTCACTTATAACCCCGACGGGTCAGCACCCTCAGGCTCCAAGGATCCAATCTCCCCAAGTAAAAAGTCCCGGTTCGAAACAACACGGTCTTCAGATCCCTTCCACATTCACCCTTATTCTCAAGAACAAGAAGATTCTTCCCTTTGTGAGGATACATATTTGGGCATGTTGGAAGAACAGACTGGGACAGGCTACTATGGGGACGATGAGGAACAAGAGGAGGAAGAGGACGACCAAGAAATATACAGGGTAGATTCCCTGGTAGATAAAGAACCACTGGTTTCCGACTCCCCTGTCGACAACCAGCCCCTCCTAAATGAAGTCCTGTCTAGAGCAGCAAACCACTTCCACATTGACACCCAGGGTGCTCAAGAGGAAAGAGATTTTGCCGAAGAGTTGGTGGGAGAAAGGAGACTTGTTGCGCAGGCCATCCCTATCCAATCGATCCAAAGAAGAATAGACCCCTTCACTGGTAAACCCCAACCTCACCAGGGCAGTCAACCCCAGGATTGAGAAGCTGTTCAGGGCAGCCCAATCAGACCCACTGTATATAAGAGGGCATCTGAAACAGGACTCCCTGCCCTCTTGCGGGTGTTTGTAACGACTAGGAATACCCTACAAGGAGAGCAAGAAAATGTATGGGTTCGGCAGAAAGGTTGTCTCCACTTCCGCCTACCAAGCAATAATTGCCAACTCCACCACCCTGCTGGCGAGTTATAACTGCCACCAGTGGGAGGAAGTCGCGGCACTCATAGATTCCGCCCCAGAGCCCCTAAAGAGCCAATTGGCACGCGTCTCAGCGGAAGGAAGAGCCGTATCCGGTTGCATTTTAAAGGCAACCTTTGATGCCGCCGATAATGGCGGTAGATTGATAGCAGAGGGTACTGTTATCAAGAGACGTGCTTGGTTACGGCAGTCTGGATTCAAGGCCGAAACCCAAGCATCATTGTTGGACAAACCGGTGGAGCCAGATCTATTGTTCGGTAAGGCGGTCGAGGACGTGCTGAAAAATGCCAAGGACGAGTATGAAACACTCAAGTCCCTAGGTCAACTAACCACCAAACCCCCTAATCAAAGGGGTAGTAGCAATTTTCGCCGCACACGCGGACAACATTCCCAAAGAGGGTCAAACTATTCCCAGGGCCAGGATACGCAGTGGAACAATAACCAACAATCTACCCTAGGTTATAGCAGGGGGAATAAGGGAGTACGGGGTAAAGGTAGAGGCAGCCCCAGTAGAGGCGGCGGCACGCCTCCACCAAAACAGTGACGCTCCGCTCAGGGTCCCTTCTCACGCATCTCCAGTAGGAGGACGCATTTCCAACTTCACCCAAGCTTGGGAAGGGATCACATCAGACAGATGGGTGCTGTTCCACAGTGTCCGCAGGATACTGCATAGAACTGTAAGAGCGTCACCGAAACCACCCTCCACGACAAAGAACACATTCTCTGGACCACCAAAGAATCCTCCTCGAGGAGATTGTCAATCTGCTAGCAAAGGACGCGATTGAACTCGTCCTGGGACACCAGGTAAACAAGGGTATTTATTCAACTTAATTCCTTGTACCAAAGAAAGATTTAACAATGCGCCCAGTATTAGACTTACGGCCTGCAAACAAATATGTCAAGCCCCAAAAGTTTCGCATGACAACTCTCCAAGAGGTAATCCCCCCTCCTAAAAAAGGGGGACTACATGGCAACATTGAACATGAACGATGCCTATTTTCATATTTCCATGTTCCCAGCGCACAGAAGGTACTTGCGCTTCAAGGTGGACAGTCGGCACTACCAGTTCAAGGTACTGCCCTTCGGAATAGCCTCGGCTCCAAGGGTATTCACCAAGGTACTGGCGGTGGTGGCAGCACACCTACGCAGGGAGGCAATCCCAGTGTACCCTTACCTGGACGACTGGCTCATCACGGGGGAAACCCCAGCGATTTGCAGAACGAACATTCAAAGAACAGTCGACCTCCTCTTCGAATTGGGTTTCTCAATAAACGAGAAAAAGCAAGTCTGGTGCCAAGCACCTCCAAACAGTTCCTATGAGCTATCCTAGGCACACAAGAGGGGTTGACCTTTCCATCAGAGGAGAGAATTCGGAATATACTACTGCAAATTCCTCATTATCAGGCCGGTCGTCAGATAACGGCACGCAAAGCAATGCGTTTGCTAGGCATGACAGCGTCATGTATTTACCTGGTCCCCCACGCGCGCTTGCGCATGCGTCCCATGCAGGAATGGTTGGCGAAACAGTGGTCTCAGGCAAGTGGTCAGTGGGACGATCTAGTGGTCGTTTCGCCAACACTGGTACAAAGCCTTCACTGGTGGACAAGAGAAAATCTGTTCAAGGGGAAACCCTTTTACGATCCCGAGATACAGGCAGTAGTCACAACCGATGCATGCCTGACAGGGTAGGGAGCTCACCTCCTCCACCACACAGCTCAGGGTCTCTGGTCTCACTCAGTGGCCAAGAATCACATCAACCTGCTAGAGCTTCTGGCAGTATTCAGAGCGCTTCAAGCGTTCAAGCCGTACCTGCTGAATCTGTCAGTGCAGATCCGGACGGACAGCACTACAGCCATGTTTTACATAAACAAGCAGGGAGGGACTCGTTCGCCAAATCTGTCCAAACTTGCCCAGAGAATTTGGACATGGGCACTCAAACGGAACATCTTCCTGTCATCGCAACATGTTCCAGGGGATCTCAATTCTCTAGCAGATGCACTAAGCAGAGATCCCCTCCCAGAGGAGCACGAATGGTGTCTACACAGAGAAATCGTAGAAGATCTCTTCTCTCAGTGGGGTTCCCACACCATAGACCTATTCGCCACAAGCGAAAACAGACAATGCCCAAGATTCGCGTCCAGATTCCCACAACCAGGCTCCCAGGGGAACGCCCTGTGGATGAACTGGTCAGGAATGTTTGCATACGCTTTTCCACCAACTCCTCTCATCAGGAAGGTGGTGAACAAGATGAACAGGGAATTGATGACGCTCGTCCTAGTTGTTCCCTTGTGGGCGAGACAACCGTGGTTCCACACTTACGCAGACTAGCGATGTGCGAACCCATCAGACTCCCGGGCTGGTACAACCTACTGTCCCAGCATCAAGGTCAAACAGTACATCCTCTACCCAGCTCAATGAACCTAGCAGCATGGCTCCTGAGGTCATAGAGTTTGGACATCTCAATTTACCTCAAAGATGTATGGACATCCTAAAAGAATCTAGGAAGCCTAACACGAGGCACTGCTACTTTGACAAGTGGAAGAGATTCGTTATCTAGTGCCAGAATGGACAAATCAACCCAGTTGATTGCACGCCTTCAACTATTGTTACATACATGCTCCGCCTGCTGGATGCAGGACTGGTTTTTAACTAACTGAAGGTGCATCTGGCAGCTCTGTCAGCATACACCACCTCCCATAACAAGGTGTTGTGGTGGAAAGTTCCATTGGTTAAAGCCTTCATGGAAGGAGTAAAGAGACGTCACCCTCCTATTTCAAACCCACCACCATGGTGGGACCTTAATGTGGTGCTAGCTAAACTCATGGGCCTCCCATTCGAACCCATGCATAAAAGCAGTCTCAAAAACCTGATTTATAAGACAGCCTTCATAGTAGCTATTACATCCAATGTCAGTGCAGGATCCTTCCTTTACAGTCCACAAGGATAAGCTGGTTTTGCGTACACACCCTAGGTTCTCACCTAAATTTATTTCCAAATTCCACGTGAACCAGTCCATCGAGCTTCCGGCTTTCTTCCAAAACCCACAAAGCTCGGCTGCGGTGAAACTACACACCCTAGATGTGCGTAGGGCGGTCCTCTACTATGTAAGCAAGACCAGACCGCTAAGGAAAACAGACCAACTGTTTGTCTCTGTAGCTACAAGTAGAGAGGGGGATTGCGTCTCTAAAGGTGCCATCTCTAAGTGGATTATTAACTGTATCCAGCTGTGTTACTCCCTTTCTGAAAAAAACTCTGCCTTTCACGCCAAGAGCCCACTCTGCAAGAGGCATTGGGGCCACTCTGGCTTTCATTGCAAATGTACCCCTTGACACCATTTGAAAAGCAGCTACTTGGAGCTCTTTTCACACTTTTACTCAGCACTACTGCACTGACACCCATTCCAAGACAGATACACAAGTGGGACAAGCGGTTCTAAGACATTTATTTGCTCATGACCCTTCTCACATCATCCCACCTTCAGGTACTGCTCGCTAATCTATGCACAGCATGTGATCTAAGCAGATTCCACAAGCCTCAGAAGGGATACATTACTCACTGTAATCGTATTTCTGATGCTTGTATCTGCTTAGATTCACATGCGACCCACCCTTCCTCCCCTCTGAGAGAAGGCGCATGGATACTTGTAGTCTTACCTTTCTTTCTATCTGCTTGGATTATCTTGTGCTACCTCATGTCAGAAAAAATACAATCTGAGGGTCCTACACGTGTGAGGGATCATGGGTACAGTGGACGTCACACTAGGGATAGTATTACTGGCACGCCCTGTGTCGACGCCCATTTTCGAGTTTCGAAAAACAAACTGTAATACTCCAACTCCCTCTAGATGTCGGCCTATGCACAGCATGTGAATCTAAGCAGAGCATCAGAAATACGATTACGGTGAGTAATGTATATATATATGTATAAATATATATATATATATGTGTGTATATATATATATATATATATATAATAGTTTAGGTTTTAGTAAAATGTTGTTTTATCTAGTTTTAATTGGTAGCTTATTTTGCACAACCCTCGCCTAGCAGAAGTGTTACTTTTTTTTGCAAATGTGCACATTTGATAGAATTTGTACAATCGATGAATAGTTGTATATATCTTGTCTTTTGGTATTCAACTGGGATGTATTACTAGTATGACTTTTTAGTTGAAATATAGAACCAATTGATTATATTTAGCGTTTCCTGTTTAAGGGGTTTATTATTTTTGTTTTTACTTCCGGGGTGTTTGGAGTGTTTTCAATTTTTTTTCGCAATCAGTGTTTGTCAGTGTTTTCCCGGTCAGCCCTTTAAAAAAACGTGGATAACTGTTTTCTCGAGTGTAAACACAGATTTAATTTTATTGTTTAATTGCGTGTATAGGTAGGGTAATATTTCTCAGCGCAAGATGTTATAACCACTTCATGTTACAATCAGCCACACTATTGCATACGCTATGTATGTCTATACCGTGACACATGCCACCTTGTGCACCAACATTAAACACATTTCTTTACACGCAAGTTTAGTCCATGGGCCTTTTGCCTGTATTGCAAACACCCGCGGGTGGCTTTTCTACAGAAATCAATTTAGTTGATGATATATACACACATACATTATTGTGATTAGTAGTGTTAGTTTTTTATTGCATGTGTAGGAAGATAGGATAAAAATAATAAAATGTGTCCAACCCATACACAGTCAAAGATGGCCAAACACGTAAGCTCTCTATACAATCTACAGCAGCATCATCGCAGACAGCGCACCTCTTAATACTTGTACTGTTGCTAGATTGACTCTGAAAAGGCGTTAATTACCACAAAATCAGGTGCCAGGCCCATCATTAACTCTGGCTAAGCTCCCTCCACCAATGCTATTGTATTATCTGGTTTACATTCATTCAAAGGTGGAAATCACCATTTTGGTTAGAGAGCGTGTTTAAGCAAAGTCGGTTATGAAATGTGAATAACCATAATTTTAATAAAAGCGGGAAATGCTGTTCATGCCAGACCGTCATGGTGATTAGTGTTCTGTTTCAGTCACAGTTCTAAATTTCAGTGGTGCGGACCCCAACAGTGTTCCGCAAAAAGCTGTTTTGACATTGGCTATTGTAGCCTGATGAATAAACTATAGCAAACTTAGTAATGTGGAATTGTGGGTACCAGCGTCTTGACACTTTCAGACTTAATATATTAAAAGAAAATGGGTTAACTTCAAAGAATGGAGTATTTGCAGAATCCTTTGAGGGCCCATGCTCGCTCACGTCAGTCCCAAACATGCATTTTGTTAATCTGAGCTATTGCCTACTTACATGGCTTTTGAAACTCAATCTATATCCTTATATTAAATGTGAGTTCTCCTGTAAAGCATTCACCCAGATTCATTACTTTAGGATTATTTCCAGTCAACATATGTAACAAAACCTTTGTTTAAAAACAATCTGACACTGAAATAAAAAAAGGACCTGCTCATCCACAGCCAGCATCTTGCCAAACTGCTTAGCATCATTGAAGCCATCTTTATTTCTCTTGCTATGTTCAAGCAGGACCCTGGATTACAGGCTCATGTTATTACTCACTGGTTCCCGTTTTTCTTTGAATTTGTTTGCTCGGTTATTTTACCCTCTTCCCCCCTATTTCCCATGGCTAAGTTAGGAAATGCCATCTGATATTTTCCTGAAAAAGGGCTTTTTCAAGTTAGGTGTCCAGTGTGATGGCAAGATGTCAGTCGAGGATCAGGAACTGTTGAGTGCTGTGACATGCATAACAAAAATCCTACTGGCTCTCTTTTAATGAGAAGTCTTGAGGCGATCGATTGCATGCTGCGGGCACCACGAATCTGGTAATATTGATTTCATGGATGTTAAACCCCCCTTCGCTGAGTTTAAACAGAGTTTCAGCCACGGCGACTAACATACCACACACACAAACTCTCATGGGTGTGATGCTGCTGTGAAAGGTCAGCAAGGGCCACGGCTCTGTTACCGGAGCCCCAAGTGTATATACAAGTACGCCCAGAGGGAAAATGGTATTCCAGGATGGTGGACCAAGGGTTTAGAGCCTCGTTCCATGAACAAACAGGAAATGCTATCCACAGCTCCCACGCACCTAAATCTCAAACCCCAAATACAAGCAGCCCAATCATTACTCCCATGCTCCTAGAAAGTTGTTTCATTTTTTAGAATGGTATATTCTGCTCTGGAGTCATTGATAATATTGATCTGATTTCTGGTATTTAGGCACTCTCTGAAGGATCTATTAGTGCCCTTCTCCAATATTTCTACTCCTGCTCTTTAAGCTTATCAGAGAGTGAGTGTAACTCTTCTCGCCTAATCTTGTTCTTTTTTGATCCCTTGCCTATCAGTGTTTGTCGTGTCCGTGGTTTGACTAGGCAGTCAATTCCACCTTCTGCCAGTAGGTGGCAATGGTGGATAATCATTGAACACTTCAGCACTGTCTGTTCCAAAACACAGTGATGAAGCAGAGCTATGAGGATAGCTCATTGGCAACGCCTCAGTTTTGGAAACAAGCCAACACAGAACAATAGGTGATCGAATCCCGCACCCATCGCACTTAATTATTAAAAAAATTAAATACCGGGGTTTATCGGAGTCCCCCGAGGAACATAATAACAGAGCAGGGGGTGGGAAATCAGATTTTTACGGTTGTTCTCGAAAACCGGAATTCCTAATTATATTATGCCTTAGGGAATAAGGAGGGTATTTATTTTTAAAGAACCTTTCTGTTAACAAGGTTTGCTCAGATTTAATAGAGATTGTACCCCAAGTCATAGATCTTACATGTGAGTCAGGGACACTATAATGGCAATATGCCATCACCTGTTTTGGCAACCAAGGAAGGCACTTCCTTTCAGAGGACAAATACTGGGTCTCATCCCACACAATCTCCTCACCCCCCCTGGGCCCTGTCTCTTCTCAGGTGAACCCTCTGCAGTACACCACCCCCAAGGTCAGGATCAGGAAGCCCCTGCCTTTACCTGGCCAGCTGGGAGAATACTTTAGGTATGGTTTCAGTGAGGGATCCATAGGATTCTTCACACCGCCAAACAGTGTTGTGGTAATAGACTTTTCCACCAATTCTGAGGAATCTTTGCCATCCTTAAGAACGTGTTTTTGGGAAATGTGAGAAACCGGAGGGTATCCTCACACCTACTCCCCTTGCATCCTCTGCTCCGGTGGCTCAGGTGTTGGATCCTGACCCTGTGGGTGGAGATGCGAGGGAGGATCACCCGGGTAGAGGGTCCTTGGAGATTGGGGAGAGGATATCCGCAGGCAAGACATGGTATCCCCCTTTTCTAATGAGAAAAAACTTGACGCTCTGCTTGCCTTTTATAGGATGGCGTAAATCATCTTGCATCATCTTCCCTCATTTAAACCATGATAATACTGGGACGAGGAAGAGGTGACTAAGAGTAGTAAACATTAACCGCTCATTTCACCACTCTTATACTGAGACGAGGAAGAGGCCTGAGGTATTGTGAGGGTCAGGCATGTTCCTATAACAGGCAAGTGAAACTGAGTGTTCACACCTGCAACCAGGTAAATGGTTGCCAGTGTATAAAGTGAGGCAGAGAGAGAGTAGCTGGGTCGGAGAGCGCAGCCATTCATGGCAGAGCTGGCAACAGATGGGCCGGTGAAAAGGACGCAGAGAGAAGGAAAGCCAGGAAGCCGCTGAGGTAACTGTTGGCTGCGAGAGGGTCGGCAGCTGAGCTAAGCCTGTTGCTATGCGTTTCCCATTGGTAGTGGGGAACTCGGGAGCCGCAGACTGCTGCAGTACAGACCGGAGAGCGCTAGCGCTGCTTGCCAAAGCTCCTCGAGAGTGAAAGAGGATCGAGCGAGAATCCGCGAGCAAGACCAGTGCACCCGGAGGAGTGGCCAGACACTGGTGAGCGACTGGGAAGGTTCACTCAGGCCGGGGCGCTCCAGGGGCATGGTGTGGGTGACGGCAAAGGCCGAACAAACTGGAATACAAGATAAATGGGTCTGAAGACCGGAAAAATAAACTATTGAATACCGAACAATTTGCCAAGCACGAAATACGTTTTGAATAATAATGAATGGGTCTGAAGACCAAAGATCAACTTTTGAGTGCCAAGAAAGGGGACAAGCATGAATATGTTTGAATGCTGAATTATAGAAAACATGAGAATATCAGATAAATAAATTAATGAATAGCATTTTGTGAACTAAACCAAGTTAAAGCAGCAGTATTTGCAAACCAAGTGAAGTGTACAAAGCAAGACGCTATTGTGAAAGGTGGTAACCAGAAGAAATACCACGAAGTAAAGAGTGCAAGAGTCGCATGTTGAGAAAGTCAAAAGGACATTAAAGTGCATCAGAAGAATAAGTGGACTTATAACACAACGTAGAAAAGAAAGCTGTGTTGTCAAGGAGGTCCTATGAGAAACTATGAACATTTATATTGTGCCACAGGTTTTCGGGTGCCCGACTTGTGATGGGTGGACTGTGTGGTCCGTCATCTGCGCCTAGACCGAGGAACCCTTTCTTAGAGTGAACCAAGAGTAGTCAAGAGCCTTACGCTGGTCGGCCTAAGAGTTGTGCAAGTGATGGAAATAAAAGGCAAACCAAATAAGTGGATTTAACTGTGAATTTGAAACCTTGTGGAATTGTGTTGACCTTGGGGAAGAAACCTCAGAGACCCTTTTGTTTGAACTATCTTGATGAAGGGAGCTAAGAACAAGCCTGGAACTGGTACTAGTTCAGATCTTTAGTTTGTACACTTGTGGCAGTGTCATGATCTCTGCTTCCAAAGGGTCAGGGTTTTCCCAACTCCCTTGGAAGCAGATCCATAACCCAGGTTCCGAGTGCCAACCAGTCCCAATTGGGACCTTTTGGACCCAGTCCTGGCGCCAGTGGCACCAGGCTCATAAATATGCCCAGTCCCAGCGCTGGAAGCGCCGGGCTCATAATGCTTGGGTGGACTTACCTGCAGCAGACCATGCTGCTTACTTGCCTGCCAGTTGAGTCTCTGATCCTCTTCTGTTTGGAACTACGTTTCCTGTTGGGTGGGGCAGGAGCCACTCCCTAGATTCAGAACACTGGAACTCTTCTGGAAAGGAGGAACTCTTTTCTTACCTAGGCGTGGCTGTGGAAGGAGAAACCTAAGCACTACAGGAGGCTATTTAAACCACACGCGATGGATGAATCTTGCTTTGCGTTATTCTGCATCCTCAGCAGCAGAACGCTCATCGTGTCTTCTGCATCTGATCCTGGGCCTAAGGAAAAAGGCTTACCATTCTGAATCCAGTCTTCAGCAACACCTATAAAGACAAGAAAGAACAGGTTAGCATTACGGTCTTCAGTGACAGCTCTTCACTTACCTGGTCCATCGGCTGTCACCAACGCCTCGCGCTGCATTCCGGCATCTGAAAGACAAAGGCTTACCTACTCTTCGTGCGCTCCGGAGGTCTTCACACTGCATTCCGGCATCTGAAAGACAAAAGCTTACCAACTCTTCGCACGCTCCGGAGGCCTTCGGCGCTGCATCCTGCATCTGAAAGACAAAACAAGGTGCGTTTAAAGACATTGGGGAACTTTAATACTCACGTGCCATTACTCCTTTCCACATCTAACCCAGTGGGTATTCCGGCACCCTGCAGCCGCCCCGAACTTGTACCTGCAAAATAAAAAGACAGAGCGCATCGTGAAGCAGGCAACAAGCGCTTACTTACGTGCTTCCAGGCGCTTCTATTCATCACACGGGCTCCATCTTCAACTCACTTCAGCCCGCCATCCGCCATCGCCGGAACCCTGCAAAACAAGAGACATCATTACTAAAGACTTTAAAGACATTAGAATTACTCGAAACTTACCGTTCGTGCAGTAAACGACGGACAGCAGTCCTCTGAAGTCAAGAGGCCTGCTCCCCTTATCCAGTGAAGAAACTGGTTACAGCACCCTGCCTCGAGGCAGATGGAGAGCACGGCGTTCACTTACCTAAGGTGAGAGCGTTAACCTTTGGGGTTCTACAGGAGAAGAGAAAGGGAAGAAGAGAGAGACATTCAATAACCCAGTTCATTAATCCCACATTTTCTATCTGCAGACATCTTACCCTTCGAGCCAGACATACAGTGCACAGAGGTCCAGCCCAAAGAGCCAGCCGTGTGTTACACATCACCTTTGAAGATACGGTATACGCCCAGTCAAGACCGGCGCCTCTACGGGAATCAGGTGAGCGTTACAGGCAGGTTTAGGAGTTAGGGATTCAGAGCTCAACTGTGGAATCTTCTGCAAGGATTTCTTTTTAGTTTTCTTGATGTTTTTCTTTGTGGTCTGGGTTTCGTGAAGAAAGGGGCAAGCCTCCCCTGATGCCACCCTGCCTAGTAATCCAAGCACCAGGCAGACGGACCCCGGGGAGACCACCCAGTATCAGGACAAAAAACCCCAATGAAGGGGGGAAAAAACCTGTTGTAAATTGGCCGTGCAGGCAAACCAGAAATATAATGGATGATTGTATTAGAGCGTCCAGCAAAACACAATCCAGGGAACTCGGGGGAGGCATCCAAGGAAGGCAAGGAGTCCCAGGAGGGCAGCAGGAACAATGAGCAACGAAACAAGAACAGGACCGGAAAGGAAGTAGGACAAGGGCAGAGAGCACAAGGAGGAAGGAACAAGGGAAGTGCTGAGCTAGGGAAGAACAAACCGGTAGCAAGGCAGTATAGCCAAGCGTTGAGATGCAAGGTTCGCTGTGTCCCCGGCGATTAAGAATCGGCGAGTGGGCGCTGTCGGAGCTAGACTGCGTTCACTGACCCGGGAACACTTGCAGCAGCCATCTTGGTAGAAAAAAATGGCGCCATGATCGAAGAGCAAACCTTCCATGGCAACCAGAAAGGCCGGGCACGGTAAGATATGACATCTTGTTACTTTGGTTGCTGACATCCTTACACATTGTTTAGCTTTAGTTGTGAGGGCAAGTATAGGTTGAATCCCAGACTGTCCTTAGTTCATGATGCAAAATGCAGATAAAGACAAAGGAGAAAAAAAGAGAAAAAAGAAAAAAAAAGAACCCCTGCAAAACCCTAGAATGTGATTGAAAATAACTAAGCATGAAGGTCATTGAACGCTCCCCAGATCCTTTCATATTTTTGATGTTGATCTTGAGTGTTGAAGCTCACTTTCTCCCACCTAGACAGAAAAGACAAACTCTATAACCAATCATTAACACAGGGGGCAGTATCTCTCATCCAGAATATCAGACTGCGTCTCTTGGCAAGAAGTAGGGCTCTATATGTGCACAATAGTCTACCACTAGTTAATTCAATATCTGAAGGAAATAAATCCTTGGTAGAGATAGACCTAAGACCCAAGGACTATTCTCTGGAAAACGCCATCCCAGAACAGCTGGCTCTTTCTACACAGCCAAGACATATGGTATGTGGTGCCCACATCACTTTTACAGTTCCAGAAAACGTCCTCATTGCACAACTTGCACAACCTCATCTTCCAAGGAGACCAATACAGGTAGTAGTTCCTTCTTTGCTGAGTATATCGCAGTACTAAATCGACTTTGTATTTAATTGGACCCGCACATATGCAGTTCCAACAAACAACCCAATTCCGAATCCCAATTTCCTCTATCACCATGGTTTTAGAGAGGAGTAAGATCACAGGCTGAGTGTGCATTGCAGCATTCATTGACTAAAACATATCAGCAAAGAGGTCACTTCAGGATCCATGCACGGACTCCTCCCCGTTCCCGACACAAATGTATTCAAGGACTCATTAATACTCTAAAGTAGGTTATTCGAAAGCGGCATAGGATCATACTAAAAACATATCATAGTTTTGGGAGCAAACTCATCTTCACTATGTTAACCTTCCCCTAGAGGGTCCGATTAAATTTCTTCCATTTACAACAGAGTCCATCTATTTCTGCAAGTTTCAGGTGAATATTATTCACAAGCAGTGACTCAATATCTCTATTGACATGAATACCCAAGTACTTGAGACTCGAGTCAGCCCACATTTCTCGATCCACATCAAATAATCCCCTATGACATGAAAGGGAGATTGGGAAAATGAGAGTCTTTGTAACATTCACCTTATAGTTAGAGCTAGTACCAAATTCTTGTAATGTCAATAGAAGTTCACGATATGAGCATTCTGGTTTTGAAATTAAAACCAAAAGGTTGTCTGCATATAAGAGGACTTTTGAAGTGTTGTCCCCAAAAGGGAATGCCCCTTATATCTGGATGTTTCCTGAGCCCAATGGCAAGTGGTTCTATGAATAAATCAAACTACAACGGAGACCAGGGACAGCCCTGACAAGTTCCTTTTTGAATCTGGAAACATTCTGACCGACAACCATTAACGGCCACGGCCGCCTTTGCACTGCCATATCCAGCTCCAAAAAGTCAAAGGAAATGTGGTGCACAATTTACTTAAAGCAAGACTTGACGTAAGAAAACCCAACTCCCCCTGCCAAAAGCTTTTTCCGCATCAGTACTGACTGCTACATATGCATCTGCAGAATGTCTCTCTAGGTAAATAACATTGAGCATCTCCTATAAGTTACCATAACTATTCCTTCCGCTTACAAATCCTTTTTGTGACCAGTTTTGGAAGTAAGCCATTTAATCTTCTAGCGAATATTTTTGCTAAAAGCTTTACATCAACCTTCAAAAGTGAAATAGACTGATAGTTGTCACATAGTGAAGGATATTTACTTGGTTTCGGAATTTACCGCTTTTAATGCAGTCTGCATTGACTTAGTGACCGCCTCATTATGCACAATCTCTTTATACAATTGTGCAAGGAAAGGGGCCAGGATCTGACTCTATTTCTATACACGTTTTATTAAGTAAAGAGCAGAAACATTTACCTTGTACCTTATTTAATTGTTTGAGTCTGACGGTCAGATATGTTTTGGACACAAGGACTGTTGTAAAATCTCGATGACAAGACAGACTGATCTTAAGCTTTATTTTCCTAGGTAGAGAAACTCTCTTTAGGATAAGAACAGAAAGGCCTTTATCCAACCGCCTTTCATGTCTGACCCCTCACAGTTAACATTAGGGGAAACTAAAGAGGTTAGTGACACAAACCTATACGTTATTGAATTGATATGGACAGGAGTACAATGGAGTAATAAAATATTATCATTTTAGTTTACTTGAGAAAACGAAAAGGCTGCTTCAAAAACCTGAAGATGGATAATGCTATTTATCTGAAACACGTCGGCACTTAGGAGGGTCAGTTGTTGTATACTCTGTTTTGACTCCTACTATTAAACTGTGTGATGAATCCTGTAGAGTCCTCACAGAATCACTGCCTAAAGTCTCCTCCCAGATGGCCAGGCGACGGCAGCTGCTACCTGATCATAACCCTGTGGGTGGTATAAGCCGGGTGGATCACCTGGGAGGAGAAGGCGACCAAGGAAAATAGGTAACTCGGTATTCATTTTTCTTCAGAGGGTGATATTTCTATAATGCTGGAATACCTAATTTCCAAAAATTACCCAAATTGTTGCTAGTGAAAAATGGTCAACATGGTAATAATATATATATATAAGACTTGAGCATTAATACAATGGCTTCTAATAATTGATTCCTGCTTAGGTTTGAGCTAGGAAATCAAAAAACCAACCATTACATCCTCTAAAATCTTCCCCTAAAGGTGTATTCAATAAACAGAGTACATTAAATAAGCTTGCACTTGAAATCTTTGATACAAAAAGGAACCTGAATATTAGGGCCTCAAGTCCCACTTTCAACTCCACCTCCTCAAATGAATCCTTCCTTTCCTCACTTTCCCCCAGAAGCTCAATGTCTCTAGAGCTCTGGTACTCTCTGGACTGGACTATTGCAACAACCCCTACCTTAATCTACCCTCTTCCTCTCTCTGTCCCCTCCAGATTATCCAGAATAGGGCTGCAAGACTTTTCCTTGGCCTCAAACCCAGGGACCGTATCTCTTGAGCCCTAAAATCCCTCCTCTGGCTCCCTGTTGCCGCACGGATCAAATTCAAATCCCTCTGCAACATCCATAAGGCTGTCTGCAGCCAGGGGCCACGCCATCTATGACTGGCTCTCACCAAATACTCCCCCTCCAGATCTTTACGCTCCTCCGGAGCGTAAGGAGCTTAGCGAAGCCTAAACAACTTGGGCCTTTACAGAGGATGGCTGTTTTTCTTTTAATGCCTCATATAAATCAGCCATCCTCTGTAAAGGCCCAAGTTGTTTAGGCTTCGCTAAGCTCCCCTATCTATTCGCGAACAATGGGATCAGTCCGATACTTGTTTGTGCCTGCATGGCATCAATAAGGACTACACATAGTAATCCATTGTACATGATTCTGTGTCTGGGATTGATGGTTGATTGGCGTCAAAGCCTTGTCGAGTCATTCACCATATTACAAAGACCCATCTCAGACCACTCCCCTGTCTTAATGGTGCTGTGCTAGCATGATATTTCTCGCATGGACTGTAGAAGGTGATTCAAGGCTGAGGCTTTTAAAAGACACAGCGTTTACGATGAGATTATGCTCAGCAATGAGTTTGTTTCTGGCAACTAACCAAGGGTCAGTAGACATGTGCCCACAGGACAGCATGCATTGCTTCATGAGATAAAGATTAGGCTAGAAGAATTTAGGTGCCAGAGCTTAAAATGTTTTTGCTTCAAGAAATCGTGGCATGTAACTATGGGGAGGGAGATCGACCTGGTAGAATGCTCTCCCTGGTCCTGCGCAAGGAAACCTGAGACTCTTGGGTAGACGAAATGTGTGGAGATGCTGAGGGCATAGCTCTAGCCTTCTCCTATTACTATACTAAATTATACACCAGCTGAACTGAGGTCCAGCTAAAGTGTCTTACAGAGTATCTGAATGAGATAGCACTGGCATGGATAAATGATCCACAGAAATGCGCGTACTGCTTCCATTACGATTCCAGAGGTCACAGAAGCCATTTGGCAACTTACAATTGGAGGGTGCCGGGCCCAGATGCAGCAGATCTCCAGCAAAATTTTGCAAGGCTACAATGATTTGCTGTTAATTGAGGTATACATAGGAGTGCTAAACTCAGGAGTCCTCTCACCATCTTTCAGCCAAGCTTTCATAATAGTTGTTCCCAGGCCTCGAAAGGATAAAATCGCATGTTCCTCCTATCGACCACTCTCCCTACTGAATTTTGATGATAAAATACTAGCCACGCTTTTAGACAGAAGATTTCAGCTGTTGATGTATTAGTGCTCCCAACTTTGTGGCGGCTAGGTCGACACATAACTTGAGATGCTTTTTTGCCGTTCTCTCAACTTGAACTCTGAATCCAAGCTGCAGCCATGTTTTTTTTTTAAAACATGGAAAGGGGGCTTCATACCCTCCCGCTCTACAGCTCTCAAACTCTGCAGATTTGTGCTATTGCGTCCCAAATGGACCCTGAGAAGAAGACAGTGGCCGTGACGCTGGACGCAGAAAAGGCATTTGATTCCATCTCCTGGAAATTCATGTTTGCCATCCTGCAGAAGATGGGATTCGGCCCGGGATTCATTCGAAGCTTGCAAGTTCTGTACCATAACCCCACTGCTAAAGTCAAGACCAATACAACCCTCTTGTCCAGTTTCGTGCTACAGAGGGGGACGAGGCAGGGCTGCCCCCTCTCCCTGCTGATATTTGCACTCACCTTAGAAGGGATGGAAGCATTTCTGCGGTCCAAACATGCGTGGAGAGGGATACGCATTATGGGGAAACCTCAGTTTATATCTCTCTACGCTGATGACACTATGCTATATATCAGGGACCCAAACACGCACCTTCCTCCGATAAAGCACGATATTGAGGAATTTACGAAGTACTCTGGTTATAAGAACAACTGGCTTAAATCAGAAATAATACCATTGACTAAAGCAGTTACACAATCGGAGGCTGCTACACAATTTCGTTGGTCCCCTACTACAGCCCGCTGGGGATCACTCTGGCAACAGACAAGAAAATGCTATACGCCAATAACTATGGTCCGTTCCTGGCACAATTGGAAACCAAGTTCAATTTCTGGTTGAAGTTACTGTTATCCATGTATGGCCGAATATCCCTACTAAAAATGGTCATAGTGCCCCAATTACTTCTCTTCAGTGGGATCCCCATATGGCCGGGCAGTACATTCTTTGACGCCCTGCAGAGGCATAGTACGCGCTTTGTGTGGGGAGGGGGTATACCCAGGATCAGCTGGACTAATGTGTGAACAATATGACTCTGGGGGCCTGGCGGCGACGGACTATCGGCTATATTACTATGCGTCCCACGCTCAGTTTGGCAGATACTGGTCCCAAGACACGGAACAATACGCGCACATACATGCTGAGGAGATTGCAGCGGCACCAAGGAATCTCCATGGCATGATGTTTACTAAAGCCAAGGAGAGGGTGTGGACGGATCCTGTATCATCCACGGTCCTCGCATGGTCGCAAATCCTGAAAAGAGTCAGATGTGATGTTCCGTATTGGCCGCATACTCCACTCTGGGCATATCCGGACCTGGAACCAACCATGGATCGCACGCTACAACACAGATGGGACACGGAACGCGGAGCTAAATTGGGTGACCTATTCCTGGAGGGCCGCTTCATCAAGTTGGCAGAAATCAAGGATAGAAAAGGCACCGGTCTGACACTGATACTGCAATACCACCGTCTAACAGCAGCCTGCAGAGCGATCTGGCCGTCTTTTCCGGAAGAACCGCCTGTACACAAATTTCTGGCCGAGATCCTAACACAGACAGGGCTTAAGTGTGGCATCGCTGAAATATACAGGAAGGTACAATTGCATACACCTTCGACCAACACGATGCTGCGCAAGTGGGAGAAAGACCTCAATATTGAAATCGATGAGCAGAAGTGGTCGCTATACTGCAGATTCACAAAAACTATATCCCTTCACGCCAATTTTCACCTTATACAATTCAAAATACTTAACCAATTACACGTTACACCAAAAAAGATTACCAAGTTTGACTCATCCAAACAAGCACTCTGACCCAAATGTGGAACGGACGCTGCGGATGCGATCCACATGTATTGGAACTGGTCACCGATCCGCCAGTTCTGGGAGGATGTAGCAGTGACAATGAGTGAAATACTAGACATTCATGTTCCGGCGACCCCGGCAAAGTACTTATTCAGAGACATTGGAAAGGCCTCGATAAAAGTACAAAGGCTGTTCGCAGTGGCGGGAGCAGTAGCTAAGAGGCTCATACTCCTGAAATCGAAGTCTAGAAATCCCCCCACAGCCCAAACATGGTTTTGTCACCTGATCCTCACGCAGGAAAACAAAGAAATATATGTGAGGGACATACAAACCCACTCCAAACCAAAAGACATTTGGGCCCCACTTAGAGCTTACCTACACTCAGAAATATATGATTCAATGGGTGAGGAGGAGTAGATGGAGAATGTGGGCATGCTCACTGTGATATGTGGTTGGCGGGTTGTTTAAATGCTGTATTGAATATGTTGCTATTGTCTGTTTGAAACAAATTGTTTGATATTCACCTAATGCCATGCCAATGATAAAGGTTTAAAAAAAAAACATGGAAAGGGAGTTTGATTTGCTAGAATGGCCTTTGTGAGGTGAAAATAACTTAACCTGTATCTTAAAAGGAACTACTATTAACAATTTCTATAATTTATGTTCCAACTGTAAACTAATTACTGTGCACAATTAACTCAAAAAAGTTATATTTGTGCATAACTTCATTCACTACAAGTACACTTAGCAGTAATGGCTGCATACATCACTCCATAGCATTAAGTTAATTTTTTGAAGCTCCCAGCAGTCAAGGTTTTAATGGAAATGATGAGAATAAACCCACCAATCCCAAAATCAACTCCATGCTGGGATCTCAACAAAGTGTTTCTGTGATGGGGCAGCTCACACCAAATAAACATGCTGACTCCTAGAGTAAAATTCAAGGGTGTTTATTAAACCTTTTGCTAGTCAGAACGGCTGGTTTTCTTCGGGGCCTAATGGGCTGGGGATATTTGGCGCAAGGGCCATCCCTTTCCTCTCTCAACTTCACCGGGCCTGGTTCCCACCTCCCTAGTCCAGACGTCCTTATCATGGTAGTTAGTAATTCTCAGATCAGTAACCCATAGCTGTCTTTCTTCTCTCTAATCTTTAGGTGTTTGCCCTGGGATGATGGCTACCTAAATCCCTAGAACTTCTAACTTCCCCTATTCTGTCATCGGTTAGTACTCGGGGAATAGGGAACCGTGCCTTCCTTTGACCAGCTTCACGCTCACACATTTTAGACAGTCTGATACCTGACCTTTCGCTATACTTAACTCTTAAGCTGTTCTACTCTCACCACGTTACTTTCCCTCCAATCTCTTATTCTGCCTTTCTAGCTCCATCCTTCGATCTTACTTCCTTTCCCACTCCTATTCTTGCTACCGCTTCTATCTCCAACTTTCCTCCTTCCTCTGTTATTCCTCTCCTTCCTATCACTCTACTTTTCCTGCCTCTTACTAGTTCTCCAGGTATAACTTCCGTCTACACCAATATCTACACCCACTCTCCCACTCACTGTCGTTCTTACCACTCTACCGCTGCTACTGTTCTTATTATGCTACTACCACTACCTCTCTACTACCACGGTCTTCCTCGCAATGGACCTGCAAGGATATGTGCCCTGATCACCTCTCGCTAGCCCATAGTTGGACCCCCATGGACACCTAGGTATATGGTGCCCTGCATACCCCTCTACTACCCACTACCACCTATCTCCATCACTCGCTACTCCCATTGTCTAGTTTACTTACTTCCAGTTAATACTACCACCTCTACTTCAACCTGCCACTACTCCTACTCTGCCTATAATACTCACTCTCTCACACAAACACTCCACAGACCCCCTCCTTAACAATAGCCTCCACACTCCAATTGCTCTCGCGTCCACTGGTCTCTCAGACGTCCTCAAATGCCTCCTGTCCTCCCCAAACTAACCCACACCTGCTGTCACGCACATACCCTCTTAAATACCCCAGACCCCCCCTCCGAGGATTTGCTACTTACCCTGTTCAGTCACTTAGCTGACATTTGGGGGTGATGCCGGCCAGGCTCTGGGAGGGCTTAAAGAGGGTTGATAATCCCCACCCCCTTTCTTTCAACATGGCCCTTAGTGAAGCCCAGATCTCATGAACCTTTAATAATGCAATCCCTGGTGATTTAGTAATTTAAAGCTCTTCCCTAATGGCCTAGTGTGTTTTTTATTATAAATGATAATCCCTGATGGGTTAGTGGTGGTGGGGCCAACGCCATTGAGCCTGCCGCTTTCCACAGCGTTCTCTCCTCCTTCTGCGTCCCACAGGGCTGTTGCCTCGGCATCTCGTGGCACAGCGAGCCCTGCAGCAGCCCAACTGCAGCTTTTTTGCCCAGTCTTTCGCCACGGCTTGGCTCCAGCAGTGCTCCCCATGCTGCCGCTGGCACAGGAAAAGGAAAAGAGGAGGTCCCCCGTCATACATCCCAGCACCGTGCTCGGGAGGGGGATTCCCTCCCTCCCTTGACAGGGCCGGTACGCCGGCGGTGTCACACTTACAGATTGATGCTGCCCCCATTTGAGCCAATTCACAAATAGTTGCTTAAGCATCTCCCTTATAAAAAAAAGTCTTGCTGCTAGCACCACGTCTTTCAGAAGGATCAGTTATACTCCTACGTCCCGTCCCCTTTCCTCCATACTTATGGGACATCTCTCCGTCCTGTGGGACAGGATCGGAGCACTTTGTAAAAAGCATCCAAAACAAAATGTTTTCAAAAATGTGTCCTTCCTCTCTTTCTTGCGCGAGGCCCGGCACGCGGCCGTAACCCAGCCCACTTTGGCTCCGCCCCGCGCATCACCCATCAGTCCTTTTCTCTGCTCGTTCGGGACTGGACGCACTTGCATCCTCGGAAGATTTTCTTCCCTTTTTTCCTCTCTGGCTCTCGCTAGCGATCGTGTACTAGTCTGTCTATGTTGTTCAAACTAGACTTTCCAGATTGTTCATCATGCCACCGTCGCTTCGCGAGGGCGGATACCCATCCTCTTTGTTTATAGTGTTTGGGTCCGGATCGCCATTTAGACTCCTGTTTTTTACTGCGACTCCCTTTTGGTCCGGGCACTTGTACGTCGGTTGGAGCGGTGGGAGGAGGTGTTCGACAAACTCCTCCCTCACATTTTCAGGCGTTCATCGACGAGAAGAAAAAACGCTCGGTAAGTTCTTTACTTTTCAGAGCACCCCGGCTGGGGGATACCTTCCAGGTTCCTCTCGGGCCGGGAGGAGCGTTGATCGCTCTGTCACCGGGGTTCGCCCTGAGGTGCCCGTTGGGCCTAATAATTGTACCAGAGTTCTCTGAGGGTCTCCGTAAGGGGCCTGTGGATACCGGAGCACGCTCCGAGGCCCCTCTTGTGGGGGCTGTTTGTAGACCCAGTTCTACTGAATCGTGGGATACCGGAGCTCGCTCTGAGGCCTCTGTCGGCTTCCCTCAAAAATAAGACCGGGCTGCGCCCCGAGGCCTTGGTGGGGCTTGCTGTCACCGAACGGATGTTTGAGGCCCGCGCAGATAAAGCTGTCACCGGACGTGGGTCCGAGGTCCCTCTTTCAGAGGCTAACGCTACCAACATTTCTGAGAGGCCTGACAAGGCCTTACCGGTAAAGGCTGTTTCTCACCGTTCCCGTTCCCGCGGCGACACCAGATCTGTTGAGGGGGCAAAGAAGGAAAGTTCTTCTTTTACCGGCAGTGCCGAGGTCCTTCCTGGGAAGGCTAATTTGGCAGTTGGTATGTCGCAGAAACATTCCAGGCCTCATAGTACCGGCTCTGCCGAGGTTCCTTATGTTACAGCTAAAGTTAAGACCCCTGATCCATCGACGGGGACCCTTGCCTCACTTCCTCATGTGCCGCAGTTCCCCTCAGGCGGTGACAAAATGGCGCCTGTTCCCGCCACGACCGCTGCGACCATTTTGGGTGCTACCCCTACAACTATGCCATCGGCCTCAGGTGTAGGGCTTGGTTCCTTGGGTGAACATAGTCCCTTGTGCGCATCCTTATCGGCCAGTTTACGATTGGAAAGCCCGGATGCCTCTTCCGCACAATGTTTCGTTGCCTGCGGGGTCGGCACCTTGGATTTATGTGGATACGTCGGTGGAGGGGCCAGTGTGGCACACTTCCCCGTTATGTCCCTGGATTTGTCCACCTCATGAGAGGCCCCCTCAGGTTCTAAAACAGTCCCTGGAGGACGCCTTTTTTGGTAAATTTCAAACGCTCATGCGTACCGACCCCATGAGGGAGTATTTCAAAGGGCATTTTAGGGAGATATGTCTGCCCGCGCCTCCGGCTCCACCCGTTCCTCCGGTGGTTCCGTCGGCGCCTCCCTTGCCTAAGGTGCCTTCCTCGACTCTTCCGCCTTTGCCCCCATTGTCCCCTGTGGACAAGGCAGCGCCTGACACGGCTCAGCAGGATCCTGACCTGTCGGATGACGCGCAAGGCGATCAGGACGACAATGACCTACCCCGCTCTATTAGAACTTTTCATGACCGGGTACTGGACATGATGAGCTTCTTAGATATCAGTGCCCGAGGCACCCGCTCCACAGGAGGGCAGGCTTTCTGGGGTGTTCACCCTGTCTCCTTTGGAGCGTACCAGCCTGTTCTTGCAGAAGGACGTTCTGGCCGAGATCCGCAGGGTCTGGGAAAAGCCACACTCTGGACTTTTCATCAATAAGAAAATTGACGCGAGATACAGGCTGCATTCTTCTGAAGAGGTGGCTCTGTCGTCTTGTCCACCCCCCTCCTCCACAGTGGTTGCTGCGGCCACTTTGCAGTCCAGGCCTGCAGCATCCTCTTCCGTGACGGCTACTCAGGTTCTGGGAAAGGAGGACAAGCTCCTCGACTCTCTCGGGAGGAAAATCTTTGCCAACTCGGCCTTGCAGCTCAGGCAGGCCAATGCCGAGCTGGCGTTAGCGGGGGGCTAATATGCGGATGTGGAAAGGTCTGTCGGAGTTTGAGGAGTTCATCCCGGTCGAGAAGTTGGAGGACTTTAATGGGGGTTTAATCTGACGCCAGGGTCTTTGTCCAGGATCTCCTGGAGGCTGCGGCTCATCACGTAGACACCTCGGCTCGGGGCCTTATGCTGGGGGGTTGATACCTCACGGCAGGCATGGCTGCATGCCACTAAATTCTCAAAAGATGTGCAGGACAAGGTGTTGGACCTTCCGTTCGATGGTAAGGAGCTCTTTCATTCTACAACAGATGTAGAGCTCACCAAGACGAAGGATAGCACTCAGACAGCTAAGTCCTTGTCAAGACCCCTTTCAAAACACAGACACCGTTGTCCCAAAGCCGACCCTTCTCTGGCTTTATGGGCTTCCTCGACCGGAAATCTCAGAGTAGATACCCCTTCGGGGAATAACCACCGTAGGCAACAACGGACTCGGTTTTTCTCCCGCTCCTCAGCCTCCTCCTCGGGTTCAGGTGGCAACACCACCTAAAAACCTGCTGAATAAGGGTTCTCCGCGCTCGCACGAGACCCCGGTGGGAGGACGCAGTGCGTCTGATTGGGAGGCGTGGCAGACCATCACCGAAGACAGATGGGTCTTGTCAGTCGCTCGGACGGGGTTCCACTTACCCCTACCCCACCCTTCAATCCTCCTTTTCAGCTGTCGGGCTCGCCCTCCCTTAAAGCCGAGGTTCATAAGCTTGTGGACCTCCGAGCTGTGGAACCCGTTCCCCCCGGGGAACGAGGGGAGGGCTTCTACTCCCAAGTGTTTACGGTGCCCAATCCCAACCAGGCTGGCCTGCGCACCATCCTAGACCTTTCCCAGTTCAATCATTTCCTACCCCAAGAGAAATTCAAGATGATCACGCCCAGCCAGATACTGTCCTCCTTGCAGATGGGCGATTGGCTCCGCGTGGTGGATCTTCAGGATGCGTACATGCATATTCTGATTTGGAATCCACACAGGAGATATCTCCGTTTCTCTTTGGGAGAGGAACAGTTTTACGCAGCTCTTGTCTGTTGGAAGCAGTGGGCAATCTTCAGTCGCTCCTGTTCCTTCTTGGGCTGTCGGTGAACTGGCGGAAATCTTCCATGACTGTCTCGCAGGACTTGATTTCCTGAGTTTTTCGCTGGAACACGATCGACTGCAGAGTGTACCTGACCGGGGACAGGATGGTGGATCTGTTAGCCACGTGTCAGATGTTTGCGCAGTCGGAGAGCATGTCGGCCTGGTGGTTCCAGAGGCTTCTGGGCCTCATGGCCTCGTGCGTGTTGGCTCTTCCTCTTGCTCGTCTCAAGATGAACCAGACCCAAATGGCTGTTCGGAGTTCTTGGCGTCAGGCTGTGGACCCGGATTCCAAGCTGATAATGATTCCGGCTTCCATGAGAGTGGACCTGGAATGGTGGTCGTCTCTCAGCAACCTGTCGGTGGGTGCGGGGTTTCAGAACCCAGCCCCTACGGTGACAATCACAACGGACTCCTCCCTCCTGGGGTGGGGTGCGACGTTAGATCTTCTTCAGGTCTCGGATCTCTGGTCGCCTTAGGACAAGCTCCTCCACATAAATCATTTAGAGCTTCTGGCGATCTTCCTAGCGCTCAGGGCGTTCAGACCGATCATAGCCAACAAGGTGGTCCGCATACGTACGGACAATGTGGTGTCGATGTATTACATCAACAAGCAAGGGTGAACCAAGTCTCCCTCCCCTCGTGGACCTGTCCATCCAGATTTGGGAGTGGGCCGTGCTTCATGGTGTTTGGCTGCTTGCAGTGCACATCCCGGGCCAGCTGAATGTGACAGCGGATGCCCTCAGCTGGCGGACAGTGGTCAGCTATGAGTGGGAGTTGAAGGCGGAGGTCCTCTCATGGATTTTCTTGCTTTGGGGCACACCGGAGGTGGACCTCTTCGCTATGGCGGTAAACAAGAAGCTTCCTCAGTATGCCTCCAGAGTGGGGGCTGGGAGCCTCCTCTCTGGGGGATGCTCTCGAGATTCCATGGCACAACATGAGAGATTACGCCTTCCCACCTCTGCCTCTAGTCCATCAAGCAATTTGGAAACTGAAGAACTCTGTGAACTGTTCCCTTCTACTCATAGCCCCGTGGTGGCCGGCCAGGTTTTGGTTCTTAGAACTTCAACACCTGTCGATGTGTCCGCCGATCAGGTTACCAGTAACCCCCGATCTTCTTCATCAGGGGGAACAGCAGATGTGGCACCCCTACCCACAATCGCGGAGCTTGGCGGCATGGTGCCTGAGTTCAAGTCTTTAGAACATCTTAACTTGTCTGCGGATAACATGGGTATTATCCAGGCGGCCAGGAAACCCTCGACTAGATCCCAATACAGAAGTAAACGGCTCAGGTTCTGTCATTGGTGTTTGGAAAAGCAGTTGGACCCAAGGGAGGCTACGATTGACACTGTGCTGTCCTTTGTATCCTTCCTAGCAGAGGCGGGTGTTCACGTTCTGTCATGCAGAACTTACCTTTCAGCGGTCTCCGCTTATCTTTCTACGGACCAATGTTCTTACTCTCTGTGTAATCCAATGGTTAAGAGGCATTTGGCAGGCTTGACACACCTCTACCCTCCAGTTCGTTGTCCTCACCCGCCATGGGATCTAAATGTAGTCCTGACGGCCTTGTGCCATAAGCCTTTAGAACCCATGCCCACAGTGGACCTCAAGTACCTATCCTCGAGAGTGTCCTTTTTGGTCGCCGTTACGTCAGCAAAGCGGGTGAGTGAGCTCCAGGCCTTGTCGGTGGAGCATCCCTTCTTGGTCTTTCACAGGGATAAGGTAGTCCTACGGACGAATCCTGCTTTCCTGCCAAAGGTGGTAACTGAATTCCATCTGAATCAGTCGATCTCCCTGCTGGTCTTTTTTCTGAACCCTACCTCAGAGGCAGAAGGGGTTCTGCATTGTCTCAATGTCAGAAGAGCTCTTAAGTTCTATCTGGACAGAACCTCTGAGCTTAGGAGTTCTTCTCAACTACTTGTGACCTTTGGTAACCCTCAGGGTAAGCAGGCCTCTAAGGCGACTATTTCTCGGTGGATCGCCGCCTGCATTACAGAGTCTTTCACCGTCCAAGGGCTGAAACCTCCTAAGGGTATTCATGCACACCTGGTGCGGGGCAAGGCAGCCGCGGTTGCTTTTCAGAAATATGTTCCCTGGGAGTCCATCGCTAGGGCAGCTACTTGGGCCTCCCCATCTGCTTTTTGTAAGCATTATTGTCTTGACATGAGCTCAAGAGCTGATGCTAAGTTTGGTCAGGCTGTGCTGAAGAACCTTTTTCAGTAAGGGGTATTTCCATCCACCGTAGCTCCTGTTAGGAGTGCTTGGGAATCTCCCATAAGTATAGAGGAAAGGGGACGGGACGTAGGCGTATAACCAGGTTACTCACCGTAGTGACCACCTTACTCCTAGTCCATAGTCCCCTTTCCTCCATACGCCCGCCCGCCGTCCCCTCTAATAAGGTTCCTCTGTTATTGCTAATAGGTCTCTGACTTGGCGATAGAAAAGGACTGATGGGCGATGCGCGGGGCGGAGCCAAGGTGGACCGGGTTACGGCCGCGTGCCGGGCCCCACGCAAGAAAGAGAGGAAGGACACATTTTTGAAAATTTTGTTTTGGATGCTTTTTACGAAGTGCTCTGGTCCCGTCCCACAGGACGGAGAGATTTCCCATAAGTATGAAGGAAAGGGGACTATGGACTAGGAATACGGTGGTCACTACGGTGAGTAACCTGGTTATTTACTAGCACTATGTGGATATGAAGCTTTTGTGGCCGTACACAAAGGTGAGGTTTTATTTGTTTGCATTCATTCATGATTCTCACCAAAATTATTTTTAAAAAATGCAGTCTGAATCAATTGATGGAAAAGCCTGTATAGGCTTGATGTAAGAATCAGGAGTGATATCCCTCATTAACAGAACAGACCGTATGTAAAGCAAGCCTCATTCTTATCATTTGCTGTAAATGGATGGTCCTGTTAGAAAATGAAGCATCACACCAGGGATCATAACCTGCATCCAAGAGTGGTATGCTCTTACAACAAACATGCTACAGGGGCACCACTATCTTTTTTTCTTGCGGATTTTCCCCTCAACTCAATATGTAAAGCATTAACTTGAAGTGCAATTCAAACTTTCACAATACTAGTGTATACATTCACAAAGCAAGAGTGTTTTTTCTACTGTGCCAACTGCATGCCCACAACCAATGACCAACACTGCTGGCTAATATATGCACAGCATGCAAATCTAAACTGGAGATGAATGGTGGCTTGGAAGCACATCCTCTGCTCATCCTCTGCTTCTTTTGCAAATTGCTTTTATTATTGTAACTATTACAAACCACACAATCCTAAAAACACCCAATGTGAAGTTGTGGGCTCTGTTTACAAACTGTAAGGTACTCCTGTGTTGAAATTAGTTCATCTGCTTCACCCCTGCTCTATTTCGTTTGTTGGTTATGTAACAATCTCTACTGCAATAGTTTCTCTGTATGTAAATACAATAGGCTGGGGTGCACTTCACATTTTTAAGACCTAGTCTAGTCTTGTAAAGTCCAGTTTCACCTTGCTTAGGGTAAAGGTCAGAGTGACCAGAAGAGGGTACCCAGGGCAGAGTTGTGGTTCCTTTTTCAACCATGGTGTTTTCCTGTTTACCAGTATAGGAGTTATTAGGAGGAATAGTTTTAAGTGTATAATGAGATTTAGGGCCTCTTCACTTTAAGGTTGATAACAAAGTTGCCTTACTGAATAAAGACAAAGACTTTTAATGTGGTATACATTAGAAACTTGAAGCATGCATGTTCCTTAGGAGTCCAGTTTTCAACATGCAACTATCCATTACGATTGTGCTTTGAGCAATCGGTAGCCAGTAATTTTGACATACATACTAAAGATTCCATTGTAGAAATCCATGTTGTAGAAAAATTTGCAACATTTATTTGTTGAAACATTTTTCTTTCTCTCTTAGGATAGAATCTTCCATTCTTCAGCTTCGCAAATGCCTGAAAAAATTATTTGCTAGAAGTAGAAATAATTAAAACCCAAAAGCATATGTGACAAAGTAGCTGGGTAGGAAACACAAACCTACTGATGCAGGGTATGCCATTCATAAGAGGAGCTTAATTTCTTTAAAGTAGAAGGCAATTTCTCAAACATAATCCGAGTTCAGTATAAGGTCTCATTACTGTTTTTAGTTTGAGCTCACTGGCCCCAATTCGCAGTTTAACATGGGGGTCTAGTCCTTGTCTTTGGGTTGTGCATATTGGAGTTCCTGATTCCTATTTAGTCCGGTGGTTGCTATTGGTTCCGAGACATTGAAGATGTTCTGGGTCTGGAACAATCTCTACACTTTATCTAACAAGAGCCAAAATGAGGAGACTAGCTAGGATGATGGCTCCTGTCCATGGCCACCTCCCTGCTCTAGGGTCTTGGTCACTGGAACACTGTCCCTCGCTTAGTCTCATCTCCCTGTTCCCTGGGATGACGGTGCTGTCTTTTACAGGGCCTAATTTTGCCTGCTTTAACCTTCTTGATATAAATAACAGAGGGATATTGCTGTACTCATCCAACACTTAGGCTGAGCTTGGGCGGCTCCTCCCCTTACCCCTGTAGCCTACCAACCTCTCCATCTCTACCATGTTTCTTTTCCTCGCCTCCCAAATACCTCTTCCCTTTTACCCTCCTTACAATACTCTCATCCAACTGCCTTCTCTTAACAGTCCTTGTCATGAGAAATACCGTCCACCTCCTCCACCTCCTCCTTTGGGCTATGTAAGGAAGGCATGGTATCAAAGTAAAAAGGAAAGGATAAGTGGGGGCTACTGATGCAGATAGAGAATTCTTCAGTAAATATAGCTTGCTGAGTGGGGTGCAACCCACTATATCACTCCTCCGTGCTGGGCATGTGTAGAACTAATAGTGAAAGAAAGACCTAGGATCATTAGCCTTTGGTGTGGGCTGATCACCACACTGGCCATCATCTATCTATGTCTATGGTCATTGCCATAGTAACTGGATACACAGAAGAAGCCACGAGTGCTTTCGGGAAATTCTTTTGGAGTGCTGCGCGCATGCCGCCACCCATGGTATGTCATTGGACAGAGATTTCTCTACATTACACATCACAAAGAAGACAGTATAGCTAGGATGTAAGAATCGGACAAGCCAGAGATGAGAGACTTGAGATTGACAATCATAAATGCCTCGCACTGGAAATGCCCTGTGACATTCTAACACCCATATGTACATTTGCAGAACATAAACCCGCACGGTTTTTCCAACTTAAGACGCATCTTCACAAGATAGCACGGTTGGTATGCTTGAAATGGTAAACTGCATGTCACTTAGGCACAAGGAATCATATGGGTGATTCATAATGGGAATTCCAACGCAGTACTTGCATGGTATTTGCCCCTCCGGGTTTCCATACAGAACAATCTTTACCAATGTAACCCCACACTATCACGACAGATGAGTATAGCACACGTTTTTAGTCTCAGTTGATAGTTGCTGCCTTCACTCATTCCCGATAATCAGGAGGTTTTGAACACGTTGGAAGGATGTGTCAGTTATTTGTATGCAAACAGATGGAATCCAATATTTGTATGTAATGATGGGTAAGTGAGTGATAAATATGCTCCATAATGTGATGATAGAAATTGACTGAGATTTGTTGTTTTGTCTCTTTTTCTTGAATGTTTTCTCTAATGTTGGTCTTTTGTTGTATGTCAATGTCGTGTGGCCTGCATGTACTTGATTTTGATATATCATCGGTTTGAAATGTTTTTTTCTTCTCATTTTAACACCTATTTGATTGTTGTTTTGATATGGTAACGTAACCATATGTTTGCACTTGAACGGTTTGTTTAATGGTAACCGTATGGGTTGATCAAAAGAAACATTAACGCCCTGATGAAGGACTTGATGCAGTCCGAAATGCATTGGCAGTTTTTTTGCATCTGTGAATAAATTACAAATTCCTTTTGAAACTATGAAGAAAGAACTATTTTGAGCTTATTTACTAAGTATTGATTGATGAATACAACCGATCACAAGTGAATGATTAACTAAAACATTTGTATCAAAGTAAGATAGGCACAAGTGATCACAGTTCAAGGGCTTTTATTGAACTTTATCAGGGGTGTGAAAAATGTCCATCTAAACCTAAATCTAAGATGGGAGCAAGCTACGACCATCAAATAATAATACAGTCCTATTGTAGTCTAGTCAAATAAAGAGCCTATACTAAACAAAACCTATTGCCAATCATTACGGCTATGCTACAACATACTGTGGGATAATATTCACAAAAAGAAAGACATGTTCACAAAATAAAGTTTGGATGTTTAGGCCGCTGGCCTCCCTTCCCCACGTGACAAGGCGTGTCACTCGAGCACAGCATACTCTGGGCTTCTTCGGCACAAGTTCACAGTTCCTTTTACCAACATCAGGGCCTTCTGTGCCCAAGTCTCTCTTTTGTTCACCGTCTCTTCCTTCAGAGGGCCTAATGTACCAGAAACAACAAAGAAAAGTTCCTTTCCAAATATTCACGTCGGGCAATTTTTCTCTTCACCCGGGATCCCCCTCAGCCGGGCTCAAATCTTTCTTTCACAAGTAGCCTCCCTCAGTCGGGTTCGGACCACCTTTAAGTCGCAGGCATCCCTCAGTCTGGTTCACATTTACCACAGCAATATCTTCGCGGATGAGTTTCACTGTTTACCACGGATGACCCTCTTCCGGGCTCAGATTCCCTTTAAAACAATTAGTCCCCCTCTTCCGGGCTCAGACCAATTTCATTTCGTAGGCAATCAGACTTTCGAATGTGCATGGTATTTAACTTAACCTGTTGCAGGACCACTTTGATTTCATCATTCAATATTTACATGCTCTGAGGGTACCAGAGACCTTCGAGTGAGCACCCACTTGGCGCCGGACCGCTCTGTATCTGGTACCTATTTTGGTTCCATAATGTTCTATCGCACACAATTTCTTTGTTCATACAATGTTGCCGCTTTCAACCTTTAGCATAACACAGTACGGTCAGGTATCAGTTTCTCCCGACTCACCGGCTGTGCTGAACTCGTTGGCGTTGTCGAGTCAAGGGAAGTACCACAATGGCAATCGCTTCTCCCTGCCTTGGCTTTCAATGCGGGAGGGCCCAGTGTACATTTGACACACTCTACACTGTTCATCAGCTGTAATTCCTGGTCTTATGTTTCTTTTCCTTCAGGCTTTTTGAAACTCGCGATCCTTTATTGAAAAGGGCAAGGGTTACTCCCTCATCGTCCTCTCGGGTCTCGCCGGCTTTCTCCTCAGTTTAAACTGCCAAACCGGAATAGCTGCTTCCTCGTGCGCTTGGCCTTGCTCGGGTGTGATTTCGTGTTCCGCCTTTTATCCGTGTGAGGAAGTTTGATGGAAATCGGGCATGTGGAGTTGTCAGTAATTGCCTGACTCGTGTTGGGACGTGTCGGGTATACGGCTCTGGTGTTAGTCCGTTGTCGCTCATGATGAATTGCCCGTGAGAAAGTGTGTGTCGGAAAACGGGGGTTGGCAGGGGGGCTGAGTTTCTGGATATCCTACCTGGTAGGAAGGGGAAAGGTCTCATATGGAAGACGATACCTTGCCTCACCCTTCGGTGTCCCACTTCCACTCCCGGAAGACCCCCCCCCCCCCATGCCCCCTCCATCCACGTGATCCTGCCGCACTGGTCAACCCCCAGGAACTGGACACAATAGCGATAGCCGTGTCCTGTCCACCTGGATGACAGCTCTCCGGGGATTGGCGGGTGAGACACCTTCAGGTTTCTCACAGCTACCCCCCTCTTCCCAGTCCTGGGGATTCATTGCTGCAGACCTTTGGTAGTCCTGGTCAGACTCTCGGTCCCTCTCCCCCTCTAATTCCTCCACATATCTTATGACTGATCGTTCCTGATGTCTAAACCACCATTACCAGTCCTTCTCCCTTGGTGGCTCGGTCCACCTCTTCTCTTGGCAATGACCCTCCTCCAAATATTTCTCCCTCACGTATGATGACAACCCTCTTCAACCAATCAAACTCTTCTCTCCCAGCCTCCAAGTCTTTCTCTGATCTGCTCCCTCTTCTTCCCAAATAACTCTTTGACTGATGACGATGATCTTCATCCAACCTCGTCCTCTCAATAGTCCTTTTTCCATGCTCCACCAAACTCTTTCCTCCTACTCAAACTCCCGCCGTGCCAGAGTGATCTGGCTGCTTCTTTTCCTATGGTAGATGTTTGGGTTTGGCTAGGGAGCTTGAATGATTCTCTAAATGCATCTACCGTATACATCTTCACTTTCAGGTCGATAACAAAGTTGTCTTATTGAATGAAGACAAAGACTTTTAAAGTGATATACATTAGAAGCTTGAAGCATGTATGTACCTTAGGAGTGCAGCTTTTAACGTGCAACTATCCATTAAGATTGTGCTTAGAACAATCTGTAGCCAGTATTTTTGACGCATACTAAAGATTCCATTAGGTGCGCCCTGAAGCCTGCGGTGCGTTAGAAATAAATATAGAAAGGAGTCTCTACGGTTTAGGGCCATATGGTAGTCACTGTTAGGAGTAGGTGCAATGGCGATGTGAGTGCTCTAATAACTAGACCCTTTGTGGTCCTGTACATTATCACAGCCACTGGAGGTGGAGGGATTAATGCCTGGTAATTATGCCCTTGGGGGTTCTGGCATACCAATTTTGAGTAATGGAAGTGTGAAAGCTCTTGCGACTATCCCCGCATGTTACCATAGTTGGCTGTTGATATGAGGTTGCAAAATCTCCTCTGGTAATGACTCTCTGTAGGGTTAAGAAGGAGGTGTATGACACTGATTTGTGGCAGGGACCCAGTTGGTATGTGATCCCCATAATTCCACCTGTGTCCAGCCTCCAAAGGCTCGTGGCAGCACCCAAACCCTATGATCACCCCACTGTCTGTCCCCAATATTAGGCTGGGTATTTTGTCAAACATGTGCAGGGTTTGCAATTTAGATTTGATGAACATCATCTTAAACCAGCTCCTGGGTGTCTGGCATCACCCAGTAGGCAGGAGCTACCACTGGGGAACATACCCAGTACATTACGAATCTAAACTTCCACCTAAGAAGGGTGCTTTAACATTTTGGTCATTATGTTTAATGCCACATATGCATGTTTGTAAGGCAACAATTGACCTGAGGAGCCAAAAGTAGCTCTTGGTAGCTGTTGGTTTCAAGCTAACCAAGCTCTCCAAGACTAGAAGCAGGAGCTAAATGGCTCCCAGCTATTTCGTGCAGGGTTGTATGTGCTATAATCGTTGGCAATAACATACATTTTTTTAATGTGTTTAAAGGCGCTACACACCTTCCCCAACATAGTTTAGGACTGGTGCAATTATATAAACAAACTCCAGGCCTAGAATAATATTTGGGGAATGTTTTGGATAGTCACCATCAATGTTGTTTCCAGCGATTTATATCCCTGGATACCATGGCACACTATAAAAGCAGAGTAACATAACCTAATCTGCAATGTTTTTGATGAGGGTATTTTTCCCTTGTTGTTAAATGTATAGCAATGAAGATCCCCAATGACATTTGCAAACTTTAATTTGAAGTTGGTGCTTGTTCAGTTTACTTTTGTTTTTAATGTGGGTTTGTCTCCATTTCTTTGTAGACTGGTCTGGAGTGCCGCATTGCTGATGGAAACAAAATTGACCACATGGAAGGAGGAACGGTTAATCATGTTGAACGAAGGTTGAAGCCAGAAATTGTCCCAAATTTCATTAACAGGTCCTGTGAAGAAATGGGAAGCAAGATGTTATTGGACGCAAAACAGTGGACAAGCAGGCAATCAATCAACCCGCATGCAAATGAAAAAATGAACTGGGGTGACCTGCCCGTATTGAGTCAAGCAGTAGTTCCGAACAATGCAAACCTGGAAGATGCACGAAATTTGGTTGCATTCTCTGCGGTGGCTGAAGCCATGTCATCTTACGGCATGTCTGTAGCCTTGTCCCAAACACAGTTGTCAACGCATTTGTATGAGAAGTTCAATTATGAAATGAGCAGGGATGGAGCAGGTGTTGCAACACTTCCAGTGGCAAGTAAGTTAGAAAACGTTGAAGATCTCAATGCTTTCAAAACTGCCTTGTCTCTGGCAAAGCATGGTGAGAAACCTCCAAACTGCAATTGTGATGGTCCGGAATGCCCAGACTACCTTGAATGGTTGGAGAAGAAAATACAATCTGCCATTTGTGAAGAGCCAAGTGCAGCTCATCCGCTTAGTCAGGTAAATAATCCGCCTGCAGGGAAAGGGGACCTTCTAGAGCAGGTGCCAGCAATAGAGAACATTCTTACACAGTGCTCTTCAAATCCTCCTCCCTTTTGTCAAAGTGCATTGAGCATTGCGAAGGAGAAAAATATCAGTCTTCAGCAAGCTATCGCAATCGAAGCCCTTACTCAGTTGTCATCTGCTCTTCCACAACCATCGGGGGACGTTTCTTCAACCCAAAATGGGCGTTTACAATCCATCCCATTGCCTTCACAGCATCATATGGTTTACCAACCACCTACCGATGGAGCCAAATCTCACATTTTACCTATGTGCAATAACGACTTGTTTGCTAATGACATCTCTCATCCTTATATTGACAGGAAGTTTCTTCAAATGTCACATGCTCAAATGTTGACCTCGTGGGAACAGGTGAAGAAAACGGATCAGGAATTATCACAGTACATCCCCAATCACAACCACTTAAATTCTCCCATAATGTTCGCTATCCCTACACCTATAAAGAAGGAATTTACTGAAGATTGGAGTGCCGAAGTTAAAAATAAGAACAGCTTGTGGGATCTTGGCACTGACCAGTGCCCATTACAAGGTGATCCCATGACTGGTTTGAAACAGTTATTGGGAGATGCCAATGATTTTATCAAGTCTGAGTTTAAAAGACCAGAACTGTTTTCAAGTAAAGTAAAACTTGTAAAACCCAAGGAAGAACAGTCGGCTCAAACCCTAAACAGTGATTCTAGCACTGATATTTATAAGATGACAGCAGACCAGCAGTTGTCGCAGCTTTTACAAGAAAATGTGTTTCACAAAGAGACACTGCCCCCACGTCAGGTGAACTTGCATCATAAAAGGCATCTTTTTCAGGAGGAAAACCATACACAGCCAAGTTTAACAGAGCAACACAACTGGTGGATTCCCAAACCAGAAAATTCTGCCCAAAATGAAACTGAAACATCAGTGAACGAGAGGAAGAAACAAGTGCAATCTCCTTCAGAAAGCCAAGCTGAACCAAAACCCAAGTCACAAAAGAAACTGGTTCAGATTAAGAAAGCCAAATTAAGAGACACTAATTCTTTGTGCCTGCCCATGCTTCAAATACAAGTTGAAGGAATTCAAAAGATCCAAAAGGCAGATAATTCAGAAGAAATTGAAATAGATCAGTATCTCTCTGAGAATGGCCTCCAACATCCACGCTCCTCTACAGTACTGCCAATGTCGCAACCTCCACAGTCTGTGCTACAGAAACGGCTTGAAAGCAGCAATGTTTCAGGTACTCAGGAAATTGACACTTTGCAGGAGATGAGTGTGGGAGAAAGCCAACATTTTGTAGGTGTCAACTCCAGAGTTTCAAACTACAACCCATGCTTGTTGACTAATCCTTTAAATGGTAGCTCTAATCAAGATGAAATGTTGCATAAAGAGTTAAATGCTAACTCTTTGCCAATCCAAAATGAAATTAACTCTGTGGATGTGAAATTTGAAGAGCTGATACGAGAGTTTGAAGCTGAATATGGAGAGGACTTTTCTTTAGTAAATTCTGCAATCCCATCACCTAAGCATGCCTACACCTCATCTCTTTCGGACCATCCCAAATCAATGAACACGTCTGGATTATTTTCCCAAACGCCTTTCGTCAATTCCAGATCGTCATCCGTAAACTCTGCTGAGTGCACCCAGGCCACAGTTTCAGGGCCTCACCTAATTTCACAGCGTTATTTTACATCTAAGTCTCCAAAGCAGGTTAAAATTGAGTCCTCTGGTGCTTTAACAGTATTGTCAACCAATTACTTTTACCCTGATGAAAGTCAAGACCCTTTCTTTGATGGAACCCCAACAAAAAACGAACCCTTCATTCCATCCCTAAGTGGATTTTTAGAATCGCCATTGAAATATCTGGATTCTCCAACTAAGAGCTTATTAGATACTCCATGCAAGAAGGCTCAAGCAGAGTTTCCAACATGTGACTGCGTGGGTATGTAATTTTATTTCGAGTGAAAATGCTTGAGGGAGTGTTAGTTTGTGCATAAACAGTGAAGATATTACCTAGTTTACCAGCTTCAGCATTACACATATGAGCTTAGTGCAGTTAATGGCTATTTTACAACTGAGTATGTATGTGGCCTGTAAAAATAAATACCCAGCTGGGCATTAGTGTTTTTCTTTTTTAAATTACTGTGTCAATAGAATCCATAGAGCTTGGCTGCTGAGATGCAAGAGTATGTGATCAATTATGAACTACTTTAGGAATGGCCAATGTGGATGAAGCTGCGAGAGTCCTCTCTTCATTCCACAGTGGTCTATTTTATGCTTCATGCCCTATGTTTAAAAAAAATAAAATAACAAAACTAATATTATATTTGAGATAGTTTATTGATCACAACGGTACCTTGTGATTTAACTGTGGGTTATTCGTGAATGTGATTCTTTTTTTTTTGTTTTTTTTGTATGTCTGCACTTTTATGTCTTGGCAGCCGAAATAAAAATTTTATGTAAGTAGAATTCAGAGTGGGATTCAATAGCTGTACCCTAAGGTGTGAAACTAATGAAAAGAGAAGGCTTTCATACGTGTGTGAAACGGAAGTGGGAAAAAGTTGAAACTTGACACAATACTATTGAAAATTAAGTAGATTTTTCCCAGGACTCTTAGCTGAAGAAGAGACCGGCTCTTTTTTTTTTTTTTTTTTTACCATTTTTGTTGGATTTCAACAATCAACAATACATTTTCACATACCATTGGTCATCACACTTTTTCTGTATAGTCATATGCATTTTTCTTTTCTCCCCTCTTCCTTTGGTCTCGTAGAGACAGTTCAGCCACTAGTTGTCTCCAGGCTTCTAGCACCCCTTTCTCTGATTCCTCATGGCTGCTCCTGGCCTCTTGCCACACCACTGTTTCCACATTTGCCCCCTTTATTATATCGTGCCACCAAACTTTGGCAGACAGTTGCATTCGCACTTTCCAGCTCATCGCTATTCCGCATTTTTCCAGTATATACGTTGGGGGCCTCATTACAACCCAGACGTTAAGGGTTTAACGGCGCCATCGGCGCCGTTAACCCTTAACGCCTGATTACCATTTTAACGCCTGCTTTTAGCAGGCGTTAAAATGCAAGGCGCTAACCCGCCTTGGTGCTAATTAAATTAGTGCCTTCCCCACTCCCATTATGCCCTATGGGGCAAAAATGGGAATGGGGAAGTGTAAATGGGGAATGGGGATTTACCGCCCCACTCACCTTGGAAACAGAGTTTACACCATGGTGGTAAAGTAGGGAACTTACCGCCTGGGTTGTAATGAGGCCATAGGTCTTTTATTTTACTGATGTGTTTAGCTCTGCGAGGCCTTGGGACCCCCCCCAGCAAGCACGCCCAAAGGGTGCCTACATCCAGGTTAATCTCCACTCTAGCCATTGTTTGCACCATTTCTTCCCAAAATCTTCTTATCTCTACACAGGCCCAAAACATATGTACCATCCCCGCATCCAACTCCCCACACTTCGGGTATGACTGTATTCCTGTATGGTTGAACTTAACGATTTTCCCAGGGGTTAGGTATGCTCTATGGGTTACGTACAGCTGGATCTGCTGCAGCCGTACATTCTTCAATACCTTCCTGTGATACCCTTGTACTCTGCCCCACATCCCATCGGACATTGGTACTCCCACTTCCTCCTCCCATTGTAGCCTAGTCTGAGCCATCTCTTTTCCTATCTTGTACTTGTGGGAGACCTCGTGCCCCCCTTCTGCCACATCATAAAATGTTTCTATTGCCACATTCGGCTGTTGGGCTAATTCAGCTTCGGGCTATGTCCTCTGGATGATCTGTCGGAGTCTATAATACGTAATGTTTTGCCATTGATGCCAACCTGTGTCCCCCGCCAGCTCTTCAAACTCCCTGGGCTTCCCATCCACCCATATACCACCAACTGTAGCGACCCTGACCGGTTCCCACCACTTCCTGATGTTCAGCCTGGTTTGTGTATCCACTCCTTCCAGCACCACCAGTGGTATCTGCGGGGAGCATGGGGTAGGGTTGTTTACCGTTCGGCATGTCCTGCGCCAAATATCCCTTCCTAGTCTCAACAGCCGGCCCTCTCCGATTTTACTCTTTCTGGGAAGCCATATCATCTCATTTAAGAAATATGGGGAGCATTTGTCCCTAAGTAGCCTGGTTTCTGGTGTCTGTTCCTCCGATAACCATTTAGCTACAAATTGAAGCTGACTTTCTAGGTAGTATGCTTAAAAATTAAGCAGTTTGATGCCACCCTGTTTCCACAATGCCACTCTGTTCCTTGCGTTACGCCAGATGAAACCCCTGCACATACTCTGTATTTTCACAAAAAAAGTTTGGGTATCGTGTGGGATATTTGAAAGTAATATAAAAGTCTAGGCAGCACCACCATCTTTAGTAATGCTGCTCAACCCATCCTGGACAATGGCAACTTGGTCCAGAATGCCACACTTTTCTTCATTTTAGCTAGTGCCTTCTCTGTGTTCTGTATGTGTTCCGCCCCAGGGTCGTGATATATATCTACCACTAGGTATTGGAAAGTCTCAATCTCCCAGTCTATTGATAACAGCGCAGTGTGTGTATGAGGCGCCCTACGTACTGCCCCATGGAGAATATGCTTGATTTCTGTGGATTGACAGTAATACCCGAAAGCGCAGCATATCGCTCCAACACCTCCAGAATGTACTGGAGGTTCCCCTCCGGGTATTTTAAGTATAAGAGCAAACCGTCTGTATACACTGATATCGGGTGTTGTCCTCCTTTTGTACTGATTCCCACTGCCCCATAAATCTCTTAAGTACACAGCTAAGAGTTCTAACGCTAAGATAAAAAGCATCGGAGACCATGGGGATCCTTGTCTAGTGCCTTTCTACAATTGCCAGTGTTTGGATATGGTGGAACCTGTCTTGACCCTCGCGACCGGCCCGCTATACAACATCTGTACCCATTTTAGATATGTAGGCCCGATCCTGTATCCTTCTAGGGCCGCCATTAGCCATGGCCATTTGACAGAATCAAATGCCTTTACCGCGTCTAGTGAAATGATCGCCGCTTCTAACTCCCCACCCTTGGTATGGTCAATAACATGATGTAACCGCCTCAGATTATTAGTTATATTTTCTATGTGGGACATAGCCAGTTTGGTCTGGGTGTATAGGTTTGTTGATGACTGGTCTTAACCTATTTGCCATAACCGCCGTTGGGATCTTACTGTTTCGATTCAGTAGTGAGATGGGTCTGTAGGAACCGCATTCCATGTCCGGTTTATTAGGTTTGAGGAACAGAATGATAATTGCCTCCCACAGGGTTTCGGGTAGTTTGCCTATTAAGAGCACTTCATTCAGCATCTCAAGTAGCGGGGCAAAGTATTTCTGCCTTGTGTGTCTTATAAAATTTGCTAGAAATTCCATCCGCCCCTGCGGCCTTACGGGTGGGTAGTTGCTCAATCACATACTCTAGCTCTTCCGTCGTTATAGGGATGTCTGGGCTGTCACTCTCTGCTTCATGTAATCTGGGGACTATTATCTCTGTAAGTGTGTCGCGCATATATCTGCCTCCTGTCCCTCACCCGCGTCTTCGTATAACTGCTTGTAAAATTCGTAATAGCTTTTGCTAACTCCCTCTTGGGTATCCCGCACCTGACCATCTTTCCCACGCACTGCTCCAATCGTTTGCCTGGAAGTGTCGCTTTTGTATAACCAGTCAAGCAATCTGCTTGGTTTATCTCCTACTCCTACGTCCCGTCCCCTTTCCTCCATACTTATGGGACATTCCTCCATCCTGTGGGATGGGACCGGAGCACTTTGTAAAAAGCATCACATTTTTCAAAAATGTGTCCTTCTCTTTTTACCGGGGTACCGCACGCGGCCGTAACCCTACCCTCCTTAGGTCAGCACATCTCCCATCAGTCCTTTTCTCTGCACGTTTGGGATTAGACGCACTTGCATCTGCGGAAGATTTTTTTCCTTCCAGTGTCCTTCTCTCCTGCTCAGCGGTCGCGTGGTAGTCTGTCTATGCCGTTTCGTTTAGATTTTCCTATTTGTTCTTCCTGCGAACAACGCTTAGCTACGGCGGATCCCATCCTCTTTGTTTAGAATGTTTGGGTCCGGACCACTGGTGGGACTCGTGCTTCTTTTGCGATTCTATTTCGGTCCGGGCACTTCAACATCGTCTGGAGCGGTGGGAGGAGGTGTTTCAGCATGTTCCTCCTCTGCATTTTCCCGAGTTTCATCGACGAGAAGAAGAGACGCCTGGTAAATTCTTTCATTTTTAGGGCACCGGGGGACTCCTTCCCGGGGTCTTCCCAGTCCGGGAGGGGCTTTTTTAAAAGCTCCGTCACCGGGGTTTCCCCTGAGGTGCCTTCTAGGCCTAAGAAAAGTTTTCTCCGAGGGTCTCCGTAAGGGCCCTACTCACACCGCATTGCAATCCGAGGCCCCTCCTGTGGGGGCTATTCAACGGCCCAGTTCTACTGAGGCAGTGGGTACCGGAGCTTGCTTCGAGGTCTCCTTGTCTGGAGCTTCCCATACTGACACCGGGGTATGCCCCGAGGCCTCTATTGAGGTTTTCTGTACCGAACCAAGGTTCGAGGCTCCTCGTGAGGGAGCTGATCACGGACTCTGGTCCGAGGTTCCTCTTTTGGAGGCTAAGATGACTGAGAGGCCTGTTAAGGTCTTGTCGGTGAGGTGGGTTCCTCATCAGTCTCACTCTAGTGGGGATACCGGTTCTGTTGAGGGGGCACAGAATGAGGTCGCTGACCGTAATTTCTCTGTTACTGGCGTTGCCAAGGTTCCTCTTCCAGAGTCTAATTTGGCTACTAGTATGTCACAGAAACATCCTAGGCCGCACAGTTCTGGCTCTGCCAAGGTTCCTTGTGTCAAGGCTAAAGTCAAGACCCCTGACCAGTCTGTGGAGATTCCTGCCTCACTCGCACATGTGACGCAGTTCTCCTCAGGCGTTGACAAAATGGCGACCGTTCCCACGCGAAATGCGATGGCCATTTTGGACTGTTCCCTTACACCTATGCCATCGGCATTGGTTGCATCTTTTCGGGTGAACAGAGTTTTTCTGGTGCACCGTTTCGTCCAGTTTATGACTGGAATGCTCGAATACCATTACAACACGCGTTCTCGCTCCCTGCGGCGTCTGCACCGTTGATATACGTCAACCCAGCTGGTGAGGGCCCCTCTTGGCATCCCTCTCCTTTGCGGCCCTGGAGCTATTCTGCTCAGGAGAGGCTTCCTCCTGCCACAGTGTCTAAGCCTTCAGCGGAATATGCCTTCTTCGTATAATTCCAGAAGTTAAAGCATTCCGACCCCACGAAGGAATATTTCAGAGTTTGTTCCGGCAGCTGTCCCACCGTGCCAGTAGACCCACCTCCAGCCATTCCGCCTCCGTCACCCTTTTCTCCAATTGAAAAGTCTTCGGCGGAGCCAGACGTGACGCAGGTCGACCCGGATGCATTGGATGACGTGCAAAGGGATCGGATTCTGGATGTTCCAGTACCTGAGGCACCCGCTCCACAGGAAGGGGTGCTTTTCGGGGGCGTTCACCTTGTCACCTCAGGAGCGCACCAGCTTGTTCTTTCAGAAGGACGTTTTGGCCGAGGTCCGCAAAGTCTGGGATAACCCACACTCTGGACTGCATGTTAACAAAAAGATTGACGCTCGTTATAGGCTCCATTCTTCTGAGGAGGTAGCCTTAGCGTCTTGCCCGCTTCCTTCCTCGACAGTGGTGGCGCCCGCTACGCTTCAATCGAGACCGGCTTCCGCGTCATCTACAGCGGCGGCTCAGGTTCTGGCCAAAGAGGACAAGCTGTTGGACTCTTTGGGAAGGAAGATCATTGCTAATTCAGCTCTGCAGTTGCGCCAGACGACTCTTTGGGAAGGAAGATCATTGCTAATTCAGCTCTGCAGTTGCGCCAGACGAACGCGGAGCTTGTTTTAGCGGGGGCAAATATGAAAATGTGGAAAGGTCTGTCGGAATTGAAGCAGTTCATATTTGCGCACATGCTTGATGATTTTAAGGCTTGCTTGTCAGACGTCAAGAGTCCTGGCGCAGGATATGCCTGAGGCTGCAGCGCACCATGTCGACACCTCGGCTGGGGGCCTCATGCTGGGCGTGGACACGTCTTGTCAGGCTTGGCTTCACGCGACAAAGTTTTCGAAGGAGGTGCAGGATAAGGTCCTGGACCTGCCCTTTGATGGCAAAGAACTGTTTCATTCGTCATCGGACGTAGAGCTGACTAAAACTAAAGACAGCACCCAGACAGCCAAGTCATTTTCCATTCTGGTTAAACCTCCTTTCAGGGCTCAGAGAACGCCCTCGCAGCCATGGCCCTCCTCTGGTTTTAGTGGGTTTCTAGATCGTAAGAGACAGTCGATCCTCCAGCTGGAAACTCCCGTCAGCAGCGAGGCTGATTTTTCTCTCGGTCCTCTGCCTCCTCTTCAGGATCTGGGGGTCTCACCACTGAGAAACCTGCTAAATTAGGTTTTTCAGCGCTCGCACAAGACCCCGGTGGGAGGGCACATTGTGTCTCACTGGAAGGCGTGGATCGGTGGGTCTTGTCAGTTGTTCGGGCGGGCTTCCACTTGCCCCTTTCCCACCCTTCAATCCTCCCTTGCAGCAGTCAGGGACGCCCTCCCTCAGAGCCGAAGTCCAGAAGCTTCTGGATCTCAAGGCGGTGGAACCCGTTCCCCCTAAGGGAGCGAGAGGAGGGCTTCTACTCACGTCTTTTTACGGTGCCCAAACCCAACCAGGATGGCCTGCACACCATCCTGGACCTTTCCCAGTTCAACCTTTCTCTGCCTCAAGAGAAATTCAAGATGATCACCCCCTGTTAGATAAAGTCCCCTCTACAGAAGGGTGACTGGCTCAGCGTGGTGGACCTTCAGGATGCATATATGCATATCCTCATTTGGAGCCCGCATCGGAAATACCTACGGTTTTCCATGGGGGAGGAGCATTTCCAGTTTCGTTTGCTCCTGCTTGATCTCCTCTCGGCAGTCCGCGTATTTACGAAGATGATGCCGGTCATCGCAGCTTATCTTCAGCTACAGGGTATCCATGTGTATCCGTATTTGGACGATTGGCTGCTGCGCAGTCCTTGTCCACTGAAACCTTGAGCAGTCTTCAGTCTCTCCTCCAGCTCCTGTTCCACCTTGGGCTGTCGGTGAACTAGCAGAAATCCTCCATGACGGTCTCTCAAGACTTGATATTCCTGGGTTTTCGTTGGCACATGATCGATTGCAGAGTGTACCTGACTGGGGACAGAATGGCGGATCTGTTCACCACATGTCAGGTGTTTATGCAGTCGGAGAGCATGTCGGCCTGGTGATTCCAGAGGCTTCTGGTCCTCATGGCTTTGTGCGTGCTGGCTCTTCCTCTTGCTCGTCTCAAGATGAGACGGACGCAGATGGCTCTTCGGAGCTCATGGCTTCAAGCAGTGGATCCAGATTCCAAAATATTACTGGTTCCACCTTTCATGAGGATAGACCTCTTGTGGTGGTCGTCTCTCAGCAGTCTGTCGGTGGGCGCTCCCTTCCAGGACCCTTGCCTGCAATTGACTGTCACAACGGACTCCTCCCTTTTGGGTTGTGGGGCGATGCTAGATCATCTTCAAGTTTCAGATTTCTGGTCGCCACAGGACAGACAGCTTCATATAAATTATCTGGATCTTCTGGCTATCTTCCTGGCGCTGAAAGCATTCAAACCAGGTATTGTCAACATAGTGGCCTGTGTCTGCACAGACAATGCAGTGTCCATGTTCTATGTCATCAAGCAGGTGGGGGTATGAAATCTCCTCCTCTTGTGCATCTGGCCATTCAGAGCTGGGAATGGGCCATTCAGCATGGTATCTGGCTGGTAGAGGTTCACATCCCGGGCCAGAAGAATGTCCTTGCGGATGCCCTCAGCCGACAGGTAATTGTCAGCTACGAGTGGGAACTGAACACAGTGATCCTCTCTGACATTTTTCGCTGTTGGGGTACTCCAGCAGTGGACCTCTTTGTGACCTCTATAAACAGGAAACTTCCCCTGTATGCCTCCAGGGGAAGCTCTCGAAATTCCATGGCACAATATGAAGGCCTACGTCTTTCCGCCTCTCCCTCTGATCCATCGGGTGCTTTGCAAGCTGAGGAACACGGTGAATTGCTGCCTGCTGTTCATAGCCCCTTGGTGGCCAGCCAGGATCTGTTTTTCAGAGCTTCAGCATCTTTGTGTGGCTGCCGTTCAAGCTTCTGCAGGTTCCCGACCTGCTTCACCAGAGCGACCAACAACTGTGGCAGCCCTCCCCACAATCGTTCAGCTTGGCGGCTTGGTGCCAGAGTTCAGGTCTTTAGAGCGTTTCAACTTGTCCGCGGATAACATGCGCATTATTTAAGCAGCCAGGAAGCCTTCAATAAGATCTCAGTATAAGAGTAAATGGCTGCGCTTCTGTCACTGGTGTTTGGCCAAGCAGCAAGACCCCAGGGAGGCTACTATCGACATGATCCTGTCTTCTGTCTCACATTTCGTCGGGCATCCATATCTTGTCTTGCAGGACATATTTATCGGCTGTTGCCGCTTATTTGTCCACTGACCAGTGTTCCTTTTCACTGTCTAATCCAGTTATTAGAAAACACTTTGCAGGCCCGATGCCTCTTTATCCTCCTGTTCGCAATCTGCATCCAAGGTGGGATTTGAATGTGGTCCTTACGGCCTTTTGTCATAAGCCTTTTGAGCCCATGGCTACGGGCAATTTTAAGTACCTTTCCTGGAAAGTGTCCTTTTGATTGCTGTGACTTCGGCAAGGCGTGTAAGTGAGCTTCGGGCTTTGTTGGTTGAACATCCATTCCTTACTTTTCATAAAGATAAGGTTGTCCTGTGTACAAATCCCACCTTCCTTCCTAAGGTGGTCTCTGTCATCTGAATCAGTCAATTTCATTGCCTGTATTCTTCCCAGACATGGCCTTAGAGGCTGAAAGGGTTCTGCACTGCCTGGATGTTAGAAGAGCCCTTAAGTTCTATCTGGACAGAACATCTGAGCTCAGGAACTCCTCGCAGCTTTTTGTGACCTTCAGAAATCCGCAAGGAAAGCCGGCTCGAAAGCGACCATCTCCCGGTGGATCGCTGCCTGTATTTCTGAGGTGTATACCAGTCAGGGACTTCGGGCCCCAAGGGAAATTCATGCTCATCTTGTGCGGGGAAAGGTGGCTCCTGTTGCCTTCCAAAAATATGTTACCTGGGAGACCATCGCGAAAGTGGCTACGTGGGCCTCCCCATCGGCTGTTTGTAAGCATTACTGTGTGCATCTGAACTCCAGGGCTGATGCTCAGTTCGGCCAGGCTGCGCTTAAGAACCTGTTTCAGTAAGGAGTTTCCATCCACTTGTAATTCCTGCGAGGAGTGCTTGGGAATCCCCCCTAAGTATGGAGGAAAGGGGACGGGACCTAGGAGTATAATAAAGTTACTCACCGTAGTGACTACCTTACTCCTAGTCCATAGTCCCCTTTCCTCAATACGCCCGCCCGCAGTCCCCTCTAAAAAGGTTCCTGTGTTATTGCTTAAAGATCATAGACCTGACGATAGAAAAGGACTGATGGGCGATGTGCTGGGCGGAGATGAGGAGGGTGGGGTTACGGCCACGTGTGGTACCCCACGTAAAAAGGACACATTTTTGAAAAATGTGATGCTTTTTACAAAGTGCTCCGGTCCCATCCCACAGGACGGAGGAATGTCCTATAAGTATGGAGGAAAGGGGACTATGGACTAGGAGTAAGGTAGTCAGTACGGTGAGTAACTTTATTATTCTGCATGTTGCCTTTCGATATATTTCTTATAGCTAAGATTGCCCAGTCTATCCCAGTGTCCTTTGCATTCCTGTTGCAGTTGGGACACTATTGTGCTCTCCTCCGGGGATCTTGAGCCCTCTTGCATAATTGTTTCTAACTCTTTTTCAGCCCTTTGCAGCTCGCGCGTGATGACCTCCTGCAACCTTTTCGATTTAGCCATGGCCGCCACTCTCACCACCACTTTGAATGTCTCAAATAGCACCCGAGCTGATTCCACGCTGCCAGTATTATGTTCAAAGTAGTCCTTCACCTCCGCCCTCAGGCCCTCCCAGAACCCCACATTTTTTAGCGCCTCCTCCCTGAGTCTCAACGTCAGTATCCTGGCCCGGTGTGGTAGGATCTGCCAGGTCACTACTAGAGGGGCATGGTCCGACAGGACCATGGCTTTGTATACCGCGTTTATTACCTTGTTTAACGAGTTCTATCTGTGAACACATAGTCCAGCCTGGTGTATAGGTTTTGCAGACTGAGTAATGTGAGCACCCTTGTTCTTGTGGGTGTCGTGCACGCCATACCTCTGCCAACCCAAAGGACTGCACCATTGTGCTCAGGGCTTTGGCTGCTAAGGATGTATGTGATAACGTCTCGTCTGACCTTTACTTTGCCGGATCTATGGTGCAATTGAAGTTTCCTCCCCGCACCACCATCTACATATACAGGCCGATCTTTTTGTATAGAGTTCTGAAGTACCTTGCAGTATCCTGATTCGGTGCATATACATTGATGATACAAAGTTCCCTACTTTCTACCCACCCCTGTATCATTACCAAACTGCTGTCCTTGTCTATGTAGTGCTGCAGTATCTTAAACGGGACAAGTGGTGCTGTCCATGTCAGGACTCCTCTAGCATATGCTGAATAAGGTGTCTCCAAGGTCGTCCCTTCCCATTTTCTCGTGATCATTACTTGTTTCTCTTTAGTCTGATGTGTTTCTTGCTACAAGGCTATGTCTACCTTCTGCCTCCTCATATGTCATAACCCTATTTCGTTTTATATAACTGTTAAGCCCCTTCACGTTCCAGGTTACTAGCGTAAGTTCACCCATCATCTCTATCCTCCCCTCCTTCGACTCCCCCTAAGAACTCCCCGCAACTCATTCCTCCCCCTCCCCAACAATTGCCCAGCTCCATGAATGAATCTCGGGCTACCCCACTTTGCAGCAGACGGATACCGTACTACTAGTATCCCTACTAACTAACCTAATAAGGGGTAGGCGTGATCCCAGCACCGCCTGTCCGTGCAGTGCGCTTGCTCCTGCGTTTCGGTGATTTAAATAGGCCAACCTTTTGATCTCATAATTGTCAGTCTGTCCCTTCCACCTTCATCAACATCATATCCTCCAACAGCCAAAGTACACCTTAAGGACCCCATCGTCGTCTCACTTATCACTATCTTCTCCATTATGGTTGCGCTGTTCAGACGGCATGTTCTGCGAGTCCATCCAATTGTTCACATCCTCTGGGGTTTCGAAGAACAAAGCGCGGTTTTTGTACAACACCTTCATTTTTGCCGGGTACAATAGGATAAATTTGAGGCTGGCCGTTCGCAATCTTCTTTTCACCGCTCTGTAGTTAATTCTTTGTTTCTGTACCAGGAAGGTGTAATCTGGATATGCTGTAACTGTTGCGGACGCTCGGCTAATGGTTCCCTCTTTACAGAAATGTTCCAGGATCTTCTCTGTCCTAATAGTTAAGAATCTTGGCAAATATCAGCCTTGGAGGGGCCCCTGGCTGCGGTCTCCTCGTTAGGGCTTGGTTACTGTGAACCGTGAGCGCTCCTGCTCCTATTTCTTAAAGGAACATGTCCTCCTATGTAATTAGTCGGGTTCTGGCCTTCTTCGCCTTCCGGCAGACCAATGATGCGCATGCTGTTACGCCTGGCTCGGCCTTCAGCTTCCTCCGCCCTATTTTACAAGTTCTGCACTGGCTGCTTCAGGGTAGCCACATCCAGGGAGTTAACTTTACAGGCACTGGCATTGGCCTTCAGCTCCTTTTCTAGCACCCTGGTGCGCGCCAACAATGTTCTCAGGAGGTTCATGTCTGTTTGCATTGCATCTATTTTAAACTCCAGAGACTCCTTTAATTCCGCTATTGCGGCCAGTATTTTATTGTCCATTCTCCCTTGTGTATGACCTTCACTTGCTTCCTTTGTTTTTGCCTTAGCACCTTCCATTGCTTGCGTCGGCTTAGCAAGCGTTTCTAGGGAGGACTGCTTTACCTTGCTGTTGTTCGCATTAGCTGTCAGATCTATAGCTTTCTCCCTGGAGGACCTTTTCCTTCCTGGCATTTGTAAGGTTTCTTGCAGACTTCTCCTTGCCCTTTGTGGAAAATGTGCACTGTTCGTTGTCGCCACTTATCTCCTACTCCCCTCACAGCGCCTGCCCCGTCTTTCCCAGGGCGTCCTCTCCTTATCTTCGCCTCAGACCGTTATCTATATATCCTGGGGTTTATAACGCTGTGGACATCTTATCTCCGCTCCTGTGTGGCTTCCTACTTATCATTGTCCATCCACCGGTTGCGTTGTGCGGTGTACTGCGGTGTACTGCTACTCCTTACCGTCTGTTGCCCGTTTGTTCATACGCATTTGACCTCCCTCCACTCACGGCCAAAGGTGTGCTGCAGTACCTCCCCTTTGTTAGTGTTCATGCCCCCTTCACAAGCGGCTCTTAGCTGTTTCTGGCTCTTGGGTCTCCTGCTCCTCGTTGTTCTTGCCCTCGTTACTTGCTTGTTGGAGTGGGTTGCTCAGAACGCCCTGTTGCTATTATCTGTGAATTGGTCTTAGTGTATGCTAGTATATAGTTCTGTATCTATACGGCACGGTGGGGACTGTTCCGGGTCTGGTTACCTACTCTTGTCTCCAATGCCCACCACCATTGACTCTCCTGCACCGACCCCCTTTGCTTCATGCAAGCCTGCTTCCCCTTCTTGCCGCTCCGGCGGGGCTTGCAGTCTTCCAGTACCAAGTCCTTTATTTGCTTATGGTGCTTGGGGTGCTACTATCTCTCCCCCCCTGCAGCTGGTGTCTTCCTTGTACAGTGACCACAAAAGTGATGGGTGGAAGGTTTTGAATGAATCTGAACCACTGGCATTGCTCTGGGCTACCTTCCACACCACCGTTTTTTTAGCCCGTCTGCGCCATTGCAAAAGGTGTCCAGCCATATGCCAATCAGTCAGGTACTGCCACCAATGGTAGCAACCCAGCCTGAACTGCTAGGCCAGGTCCCCACTGCACGGAAACACAAGCAACCCCAGACATGTTTCGGCCTTGTTGGGCCTCCTCAGTGAGGTGCAACTTGGTTCCCTATGGTGCAGCGAGCAAGGGACCCACGTCTGGGCATACCCTCTCTCTTTGCTTTGTCACCCCGGTATGCCCAGACGTGGGTCCCGTGCCTGCTGGGCTTAGAAACCCAAGCTACTCCTCACTGATGAGCCCCAACAAGGGCGAAACATGTTTGGGGATGCTTGTGGTCTCGTGCAGAAGGGATCTGACCTAGCAGTTCGAGCTGGACTGCCCCTTTTGGGTTGGGGCCAAGCCTGATTTGCATATGGTCTTTCCCTTTCTGTAATTGCTTGGCAGGCGAAGAACGGTGGTCTGGAGGGTTGCCCAGAGCAATGCCAGTGGTTAAGATTCATACTAAACCTTCCAACCATCACCTCTTTGTTTTTGCGTCTCCTTGTACATCCACCTCTGTGTTACCTGTGTTGCGGCTCGCCGGGCTTGCCTGTTTGCTATTCTTGGCTCCCAGGCATGCAGTTTATTTCCCGGGGTTCACATTCCCAGTTTCCACTCTTGGGTGCACTATGGCCTCAGCAGCTCTTCTGCTCTGTGGCTCATCAGCCCAGCCACGCTCCCCTCCAGCCTCGCTCCTCTGCCCCTTATCGCTCAGTACTATGGGTACTAATGCTCACTGTGTCCCGCTCTGGTTGCGTGCAATAATCCGCTTCCACCGACCTTTCATGGGAACGCATGCAGTGACTTGAAAGACTCGCTTTCACACGGCCATGCTGTATACAGCCTGGTTCGTCTTCCGCTCACATCTGCCTTCTACAGACTTGCTTTCGCTTGGCAGAACTGTATCCCTCAATTGATGTTTCCACTGTTCCCGGATGGCCTTGAGTGCGTCTGATGCATATGTATACTTGTCGTTGCTGTTGTACGTTGCTCTTAATCCCGCGCGCTGGGTCTGCTTCATGAGGGACTGACTCTGTTTCATTTCACCTGCTCAACTCCAGATATCCTGTCTCATTTGCGGGTGTGCGCCATTTTGGTATCTCTGTATTGGGAGTTCTCCAGCATGGGGTCTGGCATGGATTCACATGCTCATGAATATTCCCCGTCGTCAGGCTGGGAATCCTTGGTAAAGAAAAATTTCAGTTTCGTTTTCTCCTAATAACCAATCACTGGTCTCTGGGTCATACTGCCCCCAGCCAATGACTGCCCTCTACCTAAGCCCCTCCTCTGGCAGCCATCTTCAGATTTTTACCGCACGTTCAAGTGTTGGGAGTCCTCGTGCTATAGCTCTCGAGCTTTTACTGCGTTTTGCAATTTTTTTTCAAAGAGTTTAAGCTAATTTTTCGGTCAATCGAGCCTCAAGCTCCACCATTTCTACTTACGATCAACGGGGACCCATTTCGGAATTTACTACGCCCCACAAGGGCGAAGTTTTCATCGAGTTTTCCTTCTTGGAGGATTTCGGAAGATCTTTGAGGCCTACCCCGCGTGGACATGGCCCAGGACAAAGAAAACACGACGCCCGGATCCAAGCTGTTCAGGAGCTGCCCTGGATGCGGATTACAGAATGTCTTTAAGGAGGATGAGCATTCTCAATGCCTCTACTGCCTTCACAAAGACAAAACGCACGTGGAGAAGGACTGTGCATTTTGCAAGAACATGCCCGAACGGATTATGAAGGATCGTCGTATCTGACTCACCAACTGGTTGGAAGGAAGGAGCCCAGCAGCAGGTGAGAAGAAGTCCGAGCGGTCTTCTAATACCTTTGAGGGTGCTCCGGCAACGGGGGCCCAACAAAAGGCTAAGCACCGCGAGTCCGCGGGCACCGGGAGCGCTGATCGGTCGGGCTCCGTGGCTGCCAGTCAGGTCGCATTATCACCGACGCCATCAACCACGAGCCAACGCTCTTGCTCGGGGAAGAGGAAATCGGAGAACCCGGGTAAGCTTCGGGAGAAGCCCCGGTCGATCCCGACAGACAGCCGAGGGGGAGCGATGCAGTGAATCTCCCCCCAAGGTGAAGGCCTCCGGCGTGCCCAAAGTCATGAAGGCCCCGATTCACTCGGCTAAGGCCTCAATCGAGGGCGTCGTGGCTGCCCTGGCAAAGCCTGCGGAGGCTACCCCAGTGGAGACCCCAGTGAAACCCCAGGCGGAAAAAGAGGGGGGGGCGTGGCCATTACAGACACGGATACCACCTCTGAGGAGCTGGCTGGCGTCGCAAAGATCCTGAACAAGAAGTTCGAGGAGGTCTGGTCCCATGGGAGGGATCCCAACGAGGCGGATGAAGGGACGGCGGTGCCGACTATGAACCGTGAGCCGTGGAGGGGACGGAACCGTCGCAACCGGTGCCTATGCCTTGATGGCGATTCAGGCCTTGTGTACGGAGATGAGGACAAGGTTGCCCTTAACCCCAGTCGACGATCCAGTGGAGCCTGGACCGTAGGGAAGCCCACCAAGCAAGCGGAGGAGAACTCACCCCCCCCCCTCCTTTCCGGCCTTCATCTCCTTTCCCTGTTCCGAGGGATGAGACGGGAACAGACGGCGGGGACGGATGACGGCGGTGACGACGGAATAGACCTTCCATCACCACCCGCTCGGGCCTCCCCGTCCGACGAAATTGGCTCCTTCCACGACATGATCGCCAGGGCATCTGAGCTCTTCCAGCTCTGTCCCGAAGAACAGAAGAAGGAAGGTTTCCTCTACCAACGGCGTGAGGGCAAGAGGAAGACGCTCCTCTCAGTTCCATTACTGGACGACATCTGGGATGAGGGGCTGACGCTCCTGAAGAACCTGTCCACGGGACCGGTACGAGAAGAAGCACCGGGTCGCGGACGGCTGCACTCTAAGGCACATGGGGGCTGAGTTCCGGTGCTTCTTCTCGTACCGCTCCCTCTTAGCAAGAGCCGTGGATGGGTTCTTCAGGAGCGTGCCTTAGGGTGCAGCCGTCCTCGGATTTGGTCGTCTCGGCGGCGGCCAAGAAGAAAGCGGTGGGGGCGACGGCTTCAACTTCGACTTCCCCGCCGGATGGCGAGGGGAAGAAACTGGACGCCATGGGACGGCGGGTCATCTTGTCGGCAGCGACGACGATTGAAGCGGCCGACACCCTTACAATTGTGGCACACTACGACAGGGAGCTGTGGTTTAAGATCGCTCCCCTTCTGGACTTCCTCCCGGACGACAAGAGGGCTGAGGCCCTGGAAATCCTACAGGAAGGCGAGTTGGCTTCAGACCACGCCATCACGGTGGCCACGGACATTGCTGACACCGGTTTTCGCCAGATGGGCAACAGCGTTTGCCTTCATCGGTGCGGCTGGCTCAAGGCAACCGATTTCCGCTAGGACGTGCAGTCCAGGGTTATGGACATGCCTTTCGACGGGAACAACCTGTTCAGTAAGACAGTGGACGAGTCACTGCAGGCCATCAAGGTAAACACGGAAACGACTCGTGCCTTGGGTGTTCTTCAACGACGACGGCCGTCCTTTCGGAACTCCGGAGGCAAGCAAGGTGCCTCCAAAGGATTCGGCGGCGGCGCCTTGTCGTACCTCCAGGCGGCCCGCTCCTCATCGCAGGAAGCCTACATAGGACGCGGAAAGACAGGAGGATCTCGTCGTCGTCGCCAAGGAGGCCAAGGCTGCAAGGCCGCGGCCAAGCAGGACCGTTGGGTGCTGGATGCCCTGGCCCGCGGGCACACTCTTGGAATTTCTAAGGAAGTGTCCCCGTATTCCACCTGTGCCCAGGAAGGAAAACCACGTCCCTCAACTGCTGCTGGAGGTACGGGCGATGCTAAAGAAGGGAGCCATCGAGCTCGTCCCAAAGAGACTTCCTCGTAAGGAAAAAGACCGGCGGTTGGCGACCCATCCTGGATCTTCGTCGTCTAAACCGGTACATCAAGTCCCAGAAGTTATGGATGGTCACCCTCCAGCACGTGCTGGGACAGCTGGAAGAAGGCGATTTCCTATCGTCGCTGGACTTGGAGGATGCCTACTTTCACATCCTCCATTCTAAAATGACATAGAAAATTCCTGCGCTTCGTGGTCCAAGGGCGACACTATCAGTTCAAGGCCCTTCCCGTCGGATTGAAGTCGGCACCCAGGGTGTTCACCAAGTGCCTAGCACCAGTGGTGGCGCGGCTGTGCCTGCAGGGGATCCACGTCTACCCCTACCTGGACGATTGGCTAATCCGAGCAAGGTCAAGAGAATTCGCCGTCGATCACACAGCGAAGACTGTTCAACTGCTCGCGGATCTGGGATTTTCGATCAACTTCGCGAAATCCTACTTGGTACCGTCGCAAGTCGCCCTGTTCCTGGGGGCCAGGCTCGACACAGGGCGCGATTGGCCTCTCCGTCGGAGGAAAGGACGAAGGCCACCCTGGGCAAGGTGCAACGGCTGTCGACCATGGACGTGGCCAGGGTGAGGTCCATCAAGTCCCTGCTTGGCATGATGTCCTTGTGCATCTACCTTGTGCGCCTTTGCAGACTGCGGATGCGACCACTACATGAGTTGGATGCAAGCGGCGGGCAGCTTCGAAGACAGGATCTCGCTCAACGAGACCTTCCGCCAAGCGATCCGGTGGTGGGGCACCCGCGTGCATCTGGCGGTGGGCATGGCCTTCCAGACCCCGGCTCATCAGGAAACTGTGACAACGGACGCCTCCCTGGAGGGATGGGGTACGCACACCAGAAATCTCCACGCAAGAGGCCTTTGGCTCCGGAGCCGTGTTCTGGGCCCTCAGGCCGTTTCTTCTGTCCCTCAAAGGCAAGGTGGTAAGGATCTTCACTGACCACACCACCACAATGTTCTACATCCGGAAGCACTGGAGCCCCAGCCCTATCCAAGGAGGCCCAGGATCTGTGGCACTGGGCCGTCGCCCAAGGGATGTTTCTGGTACCCTTCCATTTGGCAGGAATAAAGAACACCATCGCCGACTCACTCTGCAGGGACCTGCGCTCGTGCCACGAGTGGGAACTGTGGCAGGATCAAGTGGATCTCCTATTCTGATGATAGGTTGATCTGGGGATTGCCCCATTTGCGATGGCGATGAACGCCAAGTGCCGCAGGTCCGCCAGCAGGTTTCCCCAGCCAGGGAGCATGGGCGATGCTTTCTCATTCCCCTGGGATGGCCTGTCCCTGTATGCGTTCCCACCGTTGCCGTGGCTGCTGTGACTCATCAATCAGCTCAGACGGTCCCGGTGCAGGATGATCCTCATCGTACCAGCGTGGCCGAGGCAGATCTGGTTCCCGGACCTTCTGGACATGTCGGCGTCCCCCCCCAGTCAAACTGCTGACGGACGCGGATCTTCTCTCCAGAGAAGGAGGTGCCATCCTCCACCACGACCCGGGGTCGCTGAACTTGCAGGCCTGGCTCCTGCAGCACTAGAGTTTGGAGGGTACGATATCCCGGCGGACTGCAAGGAAGTGCATGCAAAGGCCAGGGCGTCTTCGACCCTCAAGTGCTATGGGCACAAATGGAAGAGGTTCTCTGTCTGGTGCCGTGCACAGAAGATTAACCCTCTGCGGATTACGGCCCCTCAGGTGCTGCCGTACCTACTGTCGCTGGCCAAGGCGTGGCTAGCTCATGCCTCCATCAAAATCCACCTAGCTGCGATTTCCCGCTGCACCAGAACTCCAGGGTGATAATCCCTGTGGTCCCATCGCCTGGAGAAGGAGTTCATGAAAGGACTGTTCCGGACATTCCCGCGGGTGAAGGCTCCGGCCCTGGCATGGGAGCTCAACGTGGTGCTGAGCAGGCTCACAGGACCGCCATTCGAGCCTCTGCATTCGCCACCGTTGAAATTCCTATCTTGGAAGACAGCATTTCTTGTGGCCATCACCTCCGCACGACGAGTGGGAGAGATTTGGGCCCTCTCCTGTAAACCTCCATACCTGACATTCCACGAGATGAGGGTAATGCCCAGGGTGCCGTTGAAAATCCATCTCAACGAGCCCTTCGTGTTACCTGTTTTCTTCCCGTCGCCGGCCGAGAGGACTTTGCACGCGCTGGATGTGGCTAGAGTGCTGAAGTTCTACGTGGACCGCACGAAGACCCTTCGGAAGAAATCACAGCTATTTGTGAACTTTGGACCTGTGAACCAAGGGAAGGCCCTCTCGAAGGCTTCAATTTCCAGATGGCTCTCCGGCTGCATCATGCACTTTCACCGGTTGGCAAACCGACCGTTGCCCGGCCGTTCAAGAGCCCATTCAACCAGAGCGATCGCTGCTACCACAGCGTTCCTGTCTGGTGTGCCCTTGCTGGACATCTGCAGGGCTGCTACGTGGAGGTCGACGCACACTTTCACAAGATTCTACTGCGTCGACCAGGATTCCAGGGAGGAGGCCAGAGTCCGCCAGGCAGTGCTGCGCAACCTGTTCGCCTGAAGTTGGGCCTGGTGAGGAGGTAAGAGATGCTTAATGTTGAGTTTATGAAATGCTTAATGTTGAACCTTGCCACCTCCCGTGGTTGTGCAAGTATGTACTGCTATGTATTCTTGTATTCATGAGCATGTGAATCCATGCCAGACCCCATGCTGGAGAAGGAACAAGTTACTTACCTGTAACGGTTGTTCTCCAGCATGGGTCTGGCATGGATTCACATGCGAACCCTCCCTCCTACCACTCTGCGACTCTTCTCTTCGTCCTACTGCCACTTTACGTGCTACCAAATCTGAAGATGGCTGCCAGAGGAGGGGATTAGGTAGAGGGCAGTCATTGGCTGGGGGCAGTATGACCCAGAGACCAGTGATTGGTTATTAGGAGACAGACAGTTCAGAAACGAAACTGAAACTGATTTTTCTTTACTGAGGATTCCCAGCCTGACGACTGGGAATATTCATGAGCATGTGAATCCATGCCAGACCCAGGCTGGAGAACAACAGTTACAGGTAAGTAACTTGTTCCTTAGGCAAACTTCTCCATCTGCTTCTCCTCATATACACCAGAGTTTCGCATCGGTCTTTTCACCGTTGCCTGCCTGCAACCTTCATAATGCAGTAGCTTCGATTCTGTTTCACTCAGCAGGTTGCAAATGACTATTTTCCTCAGGATCACTGTCGGATTGGCAGGAGCCAACGGAATGCACTTCCTAATCTGTGGCCATGTAGCCACGCCCCTCAGACCCGCTCATCTTTAGAGCTCTTTATACATTTAATTTCGGATTATCATATATTGTTATATATTGCAATCTGTCCGTGTTATATATCCTAATGTGTATCTGTATTGTGCCCAAAACTTGATTGCATGATAGCATAAATGGATTATTTTATACATCGCTGTTATTACTTGCATACTTTAGACAGCCATATTTTTCTTCAAACCAAACCTCCAAGAACACATCATTTGAAATTGGAAGTACTGCTAAGTACAATCTAGCAGTCGGATTGCTGTTCCTATTGTGGTGGAGCTGCATGCTTGGTATCGTGCACAGAGGTGTTTCTATGCTCCTATCATGAATAGTGTCTCAGAATCTAACCTGATCTTCTTTAGCAAGAAAGCGAACTCCGGAGGTTCTTTTGTCATGTTGCAAACAGAACACAGCCTCAAAAAGCATCCAGGCCCCCTGAGCATAAACAGGGAATTGTGTGCTAATTGGGGCGAGCCCAAAATGGGGGAAAAACCTATGGCGGGAAAGCTCCTAGTTCCTTGAGGGTAAGATGGTCGAGAGGTAGCTTTCCAGAAGATGCGGATCCGCTGATGTAGGCACTGAAACTGGATCCAATCACAATATCCAAGGACAACGTGCAATAGAAAGTAGAACAAGAGTGTCCCATGTAGTGAGAGCAACTGCAAGGAAAAAATAAGCGGCATAGACAAAGAGGGAAACTAGGGAACCAAGGCAAAGAGAGATAGACCAGGGCAGAGAGCTGGAACAGTACAATGATGACGAGTAACAGAGCGAGGAAAACGGAAGGAAACGGGCCTTTGCTATCGGCAGAAATAGAAGCTCTGCCGAACCAGAGAAAGGGAAGGCAGGAAAGTGCGAGTAAGCACAGAGACAGGAAAATCTGCTTAGGTGCCTCAAGGAAGAAGTGACCGGCGAGCTACCGGGAACTCGGTCTACATATTACCAACCCTGTAACTCACGGCGGCCGAAGACTGGAGTGCTTCTTTGGTTCCAGGTATGGAACACACAGCACGCCATCTTGAGTGAGCATTCTGTCCATGTGGATGTCTCCTTCTCCATCTTTGCCATATTGACCATGCAGTAGCTGAAGTCCTAACAGTTCCTACCCGGTCCCTATTTTGCTGCTGTCAATTCAGCAGCGGTAATGCACAGAAGGGCTCCCATATTTCTAAAATAGTGGGCTCCTTATTTTTTCCTTATTTATTGTGCGCTTACTGTTTCTGAGGTCTTCCCCTGCCATTCTAGTCGGAAACGACCTCAGCAGCTGTTTTGCCTTCGGCGGGAATCCTGTGGTAACCCCGCCCATGGCTCCAGAGTGTCTGGAAGGGCAGGAAGCGAGGGAGATGTCAGAAATTCTGCAGCCCCTTTGTCTTCCACCTTGCCTGAAAGGAAACCACTCCCATTGGGGGGCTGGCTGTCCTGGCTGGACATCCAGACTACCTACCCCTTGCTGTAAAATGCGGGTGGAGAATGCAGAGGTTGGGCTATATTGCCAGATAAAAATTCTGAACCTGGAAGCTGCTGACAAGTCGATCACTGGTGCTGAAACCAAAGGGAAAGATGAAGAAACGAAAGCCATAGTGATTTCCAGCGGCCAGAGAGCCTGCTGTAACCTTTCCTGCCAATCGACCTGGGGAGCCCGAAAACGGACACCCCCGACCCAGAGCATGCTGAGATCCACTAAAATCAAGAAGACCTGCGTTTGATCCAGCCCATGTCATGCTTCGAACAAGCAAGGCTGCAATACCCCCAATGCCCTGGGACCACAAGCCATTGTGCGGTGCACAGTCTTCTGAATTCCAAATCGAGCTGCAACTTATGTGGCATCCCGCTGGAAGTCGACAGACACGATTCGAGTCCTAAAAGCACCCTCATCAGTGTGCTGGACCTTGGAAACGATGAAAATCTGACCAGCGATATCCAGTCTTCTTCTGGCTCCTGAAAAGGGTGCCAAAACCAGAGCTGCACCCAAACTCTTGCCTGAAGCCTTCTCCGTTGATCCATGCTTCAAAATCCCTTCCGAAGTCCTGTCTTCCATCTTGATGACAAAAGGCTGCAGATCCTGAAGTCTTCCTGCTGCAACTCTTCTTCTGTGCTGAGGTACTGTGTTGGCTGGAGTATTTACTTACCTTAAACCTTTGTGATTTTTGTAAAGCTTTTGGGGTGTTTTCTGTGATTGGGAGTCCTCTCGTCTAGTTCACCCAGGCCCACTGCTCTAATCCCCCTAGGGTGTCTTCTTTGAAGACGCTAACAAATCTAAAGTGAACTACTTACTTGTTTGAACAGTCTTCCACAGGAACTCTGTCTTTTTGCTGCAACAGAACCCTATCTCACCCTGCCTACAGCCAGCACCTAGACCACTAAGGTCACTCTTCTGCCTCTGTGAGAACGCATGCAATGGATGGTAATTGTAATAGGTTATTTATAATGCGCTTAATAACCAGAGGTTTCTAAGCACTGACCCGGGGATCGAACCTGTGTTGCACCGCGTCGTCATGTTTCCAAGACGACCCCGTTGCCCCTGAGCTGTCCTCCCAAGACCTAAAGCACATCTATTCCATACCACATCCCTTCTGCCAAGCTCCTTCTTTCACCTGAAGCACTCCACACAGCACCTCTATTCCATAGCACATCCCTTCAGCCAAGCTCCTATTTCACCTGAAGCACCTCACTCCATAGAGCACCTCTATTCCGTAGCATATCCCTTCAGCCAAGCTCCTTCTTTCATCTGAAGCACCCCCTCCATAGAGCACATCTATTCTGTAGCACATCCCTTCAGCCAAGCCCCTTTCACCTGAAGCACCTCACTCCATAGAGCACCTCTATTCCGTAGCATATCCCTTCAGCCAAGCTCCTTCTTTCATCTGAAGCACCCCCTCCATAGAGCACATCTATTCCGTAGCACATCCTTTCAACCAAGCTCCTTTCACCTGAAGCAACTCACTCCGCTGAGCACCCCTATTCCATCCCACATTCCTTCAGCCAAGCTAATTCTTTCACCTGAAGCACCTTACGCCACAAATCACCTCTATTCCGTATCCCATCTCTTCAGCTAAGCTCCTTCTTTCACCTGAAGCACCTCACTCCATAGAGCACTGGAACACCTCACTCCATAGAGCACCTTTATTCCATAGCACAACCCTTCAGCCAAGCTCCTTCTTTCACCTGCCGCACCTCACTACATAAAGCACATCTATTCCGTAGCACATGCCTTCAGCCAATCTCCTTCTTTTAGCTGAAACACCTCACTCAATAGAGCACCTCTATTCCGTAGCACATCCCTTCAGCCACGCTTCTTCTTTCACCTGGAGCACCTCACTCCATAGAGCACCTCTATTCCGTAGTGGATCCCTTCAGCCAAGCTCCTTTCACCTGAAACACCTCACTCCACAGAGCACCTCTATTTCGTAGCACATCCCTTCAGCCAAGCTCCTTTTTTCACCGGAAGCACCTCACTCCATAAATGCCTCTATTCCGTAGCCCATCCCAAGCTCCTTTTTCCCCACTGAAGCACCTTGCTCCATAGAGCACCTCTACTCATACATCCCTTCAGCCAAGCTTTTTCTTTCACCTGAAACACCTCACTCCATAGAGCACCTCTATTCCATAGCACATCCCTTTGGCCAAGCTCCTACCTTCACTCACACTCCATCCCTCACAGAGCACTTCTATTCTATAGCATGTTCCTTCCCCTAAGCTAATTTCTTCACCAAAACACACCTCTCCACAAAGCATATCTTTTCAGGGGCCTGTCTCTTGCCCCACGTTTTTTCTTCACCAAAGCACTGTGCTCCACAGAGCACCTCTTTTGCGGCATGTCCCTTCCACCAAGCTCCTTCCTTCACAGCAGCACTCCCCGTCATAGAGCATCACTATTCCCAAGCACTTTCATTGGTCAAGCTTCTTCCTTCATCTGAGCAACTCTTTTCCCGAGGATATCTTTTTAGCAAATCCTTTCCTTTACTAGAGCGCCTACCTCCACCAGAGCATTGTTATTCCAGAAAATGGCCTTTCCACTGTTGGGAAGGAGCCTAGTGCTTTTCTCCATTCCCAAGTTTTCCAAGCGCTTTAGAATTAGGCAAGACTTCTGTTAACTGTTTTCTAAGCACTACAAGAGTCCAGGGGGGAGGAGGGTCACTAAATAATGATAGTTAGGATTGAAATATAAGGTGGAAACAACTATTTAGATGGATATTTTTGTATGTTATCTTGCCTTTGTGTAGCGCCTCCTGCTATAGTTTATGGCATTGAAGAGCTTTTGCCCGTCAGAGAGGCAAAGGAGGAGTATGATAGACATGCCATAGTGATAGGGAGGAGCAAAGCCAGGTAGATAGTTGGGATGGGGGCAGAGGATAGATAAAGGGGCTCAGAAAAGCAAGAAAAGGAAAAAGAGGAGGAGCTATGCAAACAATTGGACCAAATGTATTGTGGCAGTCAACTGTATTTTATGGGGTGCAGAAGAAACGGAAAGGAGGGACAACTGGAGAGACGTCTCCGCTTGCGCCAGGGGATATGTCTGAAATTTACTCATCTCATGGTTAACCAAGGCATGTTTGTGTCATGCCCAAGACTACACAGCCTCAAAGCCCTTCTTCTTAATTCCCCAGGCCCCCAATAACATTTAGTAGGGATTGTGTGTCAGAAATCCGAATTTGCCAAATTTGCAAAAACTCCCTGAAAAAGTGAGCAAAAAACCTCAACATCTTTTGTTTTGGGTTTCCTCATGCTTATGTTATGCTTACCAGAAGGATGTATAGCTGTCATTGACTCAGCAGTGGTCAGGCTGTTGAGCCTTCCACAGGATCTTGGTGAGCCATGAGTTGTTGTAACCAGGACCAAAGTCCCTCCAGCCTATTGCGATCCTGCTAATAGCTGCGAAAATGGCTTATTTTTTAAAAAAACATTTGGGGGAGGAGGGTAAAGGTTGTTAAAAAAAAAAAAACTCTAAGCCCTATTACTTATTCCCCGAAGCCCTGAATTCCCATGAACAGCAGAGTCTATGCATAATCACAGAACCCCCCTCCATCAGAGCACTGTCTGTTCCAGTGAGCAGAGCCCCCTTTGTCCTTGGGGCAGTTCTCTCACCCATGCATTTTCCTACACCAGAACACCTTCCTCCACAGAGTACCTCTATTCCATAGAACATCCCCTTTCTCTATTCCAGAGCAGACTCCTTCGCTCAAGCACCTTCCTTCATCATTGCACCTCCCTCCACAGAGCACCTCTGTTCCATAACATGTCCCTTCAGCCAAACTCCTTCCTTCACCACAGCACTTCCTTCACAGAAGCCCCTCTGTTCTTCAGTATGATCAAATCAGCTAAACTCCTTACTTTGCTAGAGCCCCTCTGCCCACAAAGCACCTCTATTCAAGTGAACAGCCCTTCAGTTAAGCTCCTCCTTCACCAGTGCCCCTTCCACAACAGAGCACCTCTATTCCAAAGCATGTCCCTTCAGCCAAGCTCCTTCTTTCACCTGAGCCCCTCCCACACAGAGCACCTCTATTCCCTCGCATGTGCCTTCAGCTGAGTTCCTTTCTTCACCACAGTGCCTCCCTCCACGCAGCCCCTCTGTTCCATAGCATGTCCCTTCCACTAAGCTCCTTCCTTCAGCAGAACACTTCCCTCCACAGAGCACCTGTATTCCAAAGCAGGTCACTTCACCTAAGCTGCTTCCTTCACCAGGGCACCACCCACACAGAGCACCTCTATTCCATAGCAGGTCCCTTCAGCCAAGCTCCTTCTTTCATAAGCGCACCTCCCACACAGAGCACCTCTATTCCATAGCAGGTCCCTTCAGCCAAGCTCCTTCTTTCATCAGAGCACCTCCCACACAGAGCACCTCTATTCCATAGCATGTCCCTTCTTTCACCAGTGCACCTCCCACACAGAGCACCTCTATTCTATAGCATGTCCCTTCTTTCACCAGTGCACCTCCCTCAACAGAGCACCTCTATACCAAAGCATGTCGCTTCAGCCCAGTTCCTTCCTTCACCAGAGCTGCTCCCTCCACAGAGCACCTCTATTCCAAAGCATGTCCCTTCACCCAAGCTCCTCCCTTGACCAGCGCTCACCATGGGCGTAGGAAGTGTGGGGCTCAGGGTGATAAATCCCCCACACAATTTAAACCAAGGGGGATACAATATGATGTGTCCCCCCGACTCCCCAGAATCTGGAGCAAGTTAAAAGAAAGGCTGTTTATTTTTCCGATTGGGAGGCATGGTGCTCTTTTTAGAGACATGCCTTTCTTTTCCCAATTGCTAGAAATGTAAACAGACCAGGCTTTCCTTACTTTGAATTGCCCATTAAGGGCACTGTTTGTGCAGTAGAGGGTACATAGATGGTTGCTGTCACACCCCCTTCCACCTTCATGTCAGAGGCTGGAGGGCAAATTTGAGAAATCAAAGGCATTCTCCAGAGCATCTTTTCAAAGATAGTGACTATTTTAATGTCAAGGCCAAAACGTCACTAAGTGATCTTTTCTTTGTGTGATTCAAAGTTAAAAGATTTTAATACACAAATAGACTGGCAGTCATTTTGTAATGTAATAAAAGAAAATAAAATAAAATGTAACCCCTCCTCGCTCCCACTGATGTGTGACAAAGGCACATGCAGGAGCATCTTTGGAGTGCCAAATGATTTCAGATTGCCAGCCCCGTTTACCTTAAATTGCTTTACTTATTTTAGCAAGGTGAGAATTGGTTTCCTGTTAAACACATAGAGGGTGCTTTATTCGCAGTTCAGTCTTAGGGCCTTACTAGAAATCTGTTGCAAAACTGATATTTCACAGATTGCCACAGAGAAAAGATTTGACTAGTGTCGCTCGACACATTTGTAAGATGTGGAGTGACTTTTCCTAAGCTTTTGGGTTGGGAGCGTTAGGTTAAATTGTCAATCTTTCCTCTGCAAATCACAACACAGGTACAACCCAGGTACAGGATGAAAGAACAGATAAAAGATTCATGCTTGAGTAAAAAGTCATTTACCACCGAAACAAGAGGGGTCTTGGCTGAGTTGCAGTTTGCCAACCTGGAACTGCCTTTCAACTGAAGGAGCTCTCTGTCCCCAACCCTGGAAACGCCACTTCTTGTTCCCATTTCCGACTGCACCTACTAGCTTGCCCCTGCAGGAGACCTGCTGCCTACTGACTTCGCCACTCACTGCAGAGCAGTAATGGCATATGATCCTTTACATTTTTTTCAGTTAAAACATGCCACAGAGCTTTGGGGGTGGGAGCAGGTGCCCTGGGTTGGACGTCTTATGAAACAGAAACAAACCCCTTTAATTTGGGGCATTAAATTTGCACAGTGCGCCCATTGCAGACAGTCACCTCCTTCTGGCAGTGTTCTTAGCACCTAGTTGCCCTTTTATTCAGAATTCCCCATCATTAGCACCCTTCTGCCAAAGAGCAATTAATATCTTTTTAGGGGACTGCTGGCTGCATTTGCTGTGAAATATGCGGCTATTAATCACTTTGCTATTTCAACTGTATTATAATTTAAGCACCCCACTTGAGCCTCTGACTGTTTTTACCAGTTGTAAGGCAAAGTGGGCTCCCAAACATCATGCTGAAAAGCTCTGCCAGCCTTGATACATTTTCAGATGTACCTGCCACAGAGCCTTGGTATAAGGGAGGAAACCTGGTAGACAACAGTCCAACTACAGGTTGGCAGTGTCTACTCTGTCTGGATCCGGGTGGATCAGTATCAAAATATAAAATGGGAGACAGAGCTACATGTACAGGTGCTGATCACGAAAGGAGTTGACCTACAAAAGGGACCTGACACACATAAAAAAATGATCACACTATTTTAATAATAAATCGACAAGATAAAAAAATTATTAAATTGAGCGGCCCACAATACACAGATGACAAAACTTGACAAGGAAAACATAGGGATACGAAGTAGGCAATCAATTGCTAAATAAGACAAATTAATAATTGCTAAATAAGAAAACACAGTATACACTTTGGGCAACCTATTGTGTATCAGAATCCATTTGGATTAGTATGCCATTTTATAACCTCTGTTTCCAATTCAGAGGGCTCTCTCGACATGTTTCTGTTCACAAACATAAATCACGATCATTCATCAGGAGATAACAGTTTCAATGGAAAACCTATTTCTTAAAGATTCACAGACTTGATCTGAGTCAATTTCATAGCACCTGTAGGTTTAAAATATATAAAAACAAAGGGTCAGCTGATGAATAGCTTATTGGGATTGTAGAGTTCAAACTTATGAACTAGAGAACCAAAAAAGGTAAATTACCTTCTGGTATGCTCGTGGGGGCTCAAAACTTCAAAGATTCAGTTGGAGGGTAGGAAGGAAAATCGGTCCTACATAATATAAATATAGGGGAAAGCAACATAGTAAGCTTTCGTGAAAAGCAGTATCGATGCTTACAACACTATCATAGAACGCAGAGACAACGACATGGTAAGAAGATGCCACTCGTGTGTCTAGAAAGAGCACGACACTCACCTTCCAGAGGGACAGAAGGCCAGACGTCAGTGACTAGGATCAGGGGCAATTCCCAAGATCCTCAAGAGGTGCAGCAATATGCAATATCTGAGTCTGCCTAGCTGTAATGAAGACTGTATCCTGCAAACAAAAGGATTCAGGGGCTTAGCGACAAAGGCATCAGGGACAACCACCATCAAAAAATATAGACAGTTGGCTGAGGTGTACAACAAATCCGAGCAGAGGAGAAAGGCCAAATATACCACATACAGAGTGTCGGCAAAGACAAGAGGCACAGAAATGTAGCCTGACTAGGCGATGCTTAAAGGGATAGAGACCCCTCTAATTATACAAGTCATACAAGAGGAATCCAAGTGGTCATGCATTAATAAACCGGGCAGGTGTAGGGTGTAAAAAATGGAAATAAAGCAAAAAAGCAAAAAATGCAGAGAGCGATCACAAGTAAGCCATCGAGTGGGAAGGGACACTGGTGTCGGTAGAGCCAAAGTCTACTAACCTCCAGCGAGACAAAGAACTAGAGTAGTCCGGTACAGAAAGCACCATGTACCTGTAGTGAAAAAATGCCACTGCTCGAAGGTGCAAAAGAAGCCACTACAACTAGAGTACAATCTTTATAAAGTTGTTAATACGTGTTCCCTTTTGGCGGGGATAACACAAATACAGTCAGCAACTCTGGGGAAACATGAGACAAAATACAGATGAATACTCGAAACCGTCCATGCCAGTCAATCAAAAAAGGTAGGTCAGCTGCAGGCAGAAGCATACCTGAATGTTACGGAGCTGTTCGGGAAAGTGCAGAGTCACGCGCGGGCGGCTGTGTCTGCTGGGAGAGGGCTGCAAGGCGGGGAACGAGATGTGTACACGTCGACATGGAAACGGCGTGGTCCGTTTATTATGTCGATACCTCGAAAGATGGTCAGCAAGGGACTGAAAAGGTGGCACAAGGAGGCGGCCATCTTGAAAGAGCTGAGAGGGCTCGATAGTAAGTGGAAACCGGGGCTACCCCAGGTGGAGGCACAAGGAATGTACCCTTACTATGGAGGAAGGCAGGCTGGAACAAAAGTGACAATAAACAATAAACACTGGCCACTTGCTCGGTATAAGTAAAGAATGACCCGGGCGGAAAAATAGAAAAAGGCTCTAAATAGGTTGGCACAAACAATGTATAGGAACACACAGTTTAAACAAGGGGAGGTGATGTTCCACAGTGCAAATATGGAGAGTAACATGAAAACACAGGACAAAAAGGGACCAAAGTGTCGGAGAGGAACGTCACAAAATGACTCTCGTCTCGGGTAGCAAAGACAAAAGTCTAGGCAAGTATGGAAAAGCATATGATGAGAGTAAGGGAAGCCGAGCGGGCTCAAGTGGCCCAATTGGAGAGATAGCAATAAAACCCTAACAAGGGCTACAGGTAGCAAGGCTATGGTAACAAGGCCCCATCTAGGAGAGTCCTACGGTGAACAGGGCGAAATATAAAGGGCCCAATGGGATTCACTGCTGTATTTTATGCCATTCAACGGACTCGTTCAAGCCTCTCACATCACTAAGTAGCATATAAATCAATTTTTGTTCATATTTAAACAACTTCTTTTCAAGAGTGTGAGAATTGCCCCCTTTCAAAGACATTAGAACAGTCCATGTAAAGTCTCCTGGCTATGTTTAACAGAACAAAACGTGTTTCACCAGAGGAGCATTCTCGTCTTTGTTTTTTATACAGCTCCTGTGCTCCATAATGCAGGTTTTTACTTTATGTGGGAAAGACCATCCGGAGAGTAATCCACATTTACATGTAATGAGATATACCACAAATTCAGTGTTGCAATTAGTAAGACTTTTCTGGGTCCAGGGTTTTGGGAAACCTATATCAATTTCTTTACTCCTGGAGGTGAGTTTGCAAAGTCAGCAGGAGCCACAAGGATAGTGTCTAGTTGCTTCAGGCAAACCCCACAAGGTGGTAAGTTTGTGGTCAGGGGCAGTGACACATTTCAATTTACTGTTACTCACTCTGTTCCCTACAGTAGTGATTACAGATAGGCAGACTCAGATATTGCATATTGCTGCACCTCTTGAGGATCTTGGGAAGTGCCCCTGATCCTAGTCACTGACGTCCGGCTTTCTAGTCCCTCTGGAAGGTGAGTGTCGTGCTCTTTCTAGACACATATGAGTGGCATCTTCTTACCATGTCGTTGTCTCTGCGTTCTATGATGGTGTTGTGAGCATCGATACTGCTTTTCCCGAAAGCTTACTAAGTTGCTTTCCCTTACATTTATATTCTGTAGGACTGATTCTCCTTCCTACCCTCCAACTGAATCTTTGAGGTTTTGAGCCCCCACGAGCATACCAGAAGGTAATTTACCTTTTTTGGTTCTCTAGTTCATAAGTTTGAACTCTACAATCCCAATTAGCTATTCATCAGCTGACCCTTTGTTTTTATATCTTTTAAACCTACAGGTGCTATGAAATTGACTCAGATCAAGTATGTGAATCTTTAAGAACTAGGTTTTCCGTTGAAACTGTTTTCTCCTGATGAATGTTCATGATTTATGTTTGTGCACAGAAACATGTCGAGACAGCCCTCTGAATTGGAAACAGAGATGTTATAAAATGTCATACTAATCCAAATGGATTCTGATACACAATAGGTTGCCCAAAGTGTATACTGTGTTTTGTTGAATTTGTCTTGGTTAGCAATAGATTGCCTACTTCATATTCCTATGTTTTCCTTGTCAAGTTTTGTCATCTGTGTATTGTGGACCGCTCAACTTAATAATTTTTTTTATCTTGTCGATTTATTATTAAAATGGTGTGATAATGTTTTTATATGTGTCAGGTCCCTTTTGTAGGTAACTCCTTTTGTGATCAGCACCTGTACATGTAGCTCTGTCTCCCATTTTATATTTTTATATCCTGCCACAGAGCCACCTGCCAGTCTGGATAAGAAAAGGATTCTGTCTTGAAAAGAACAAGTGTTTTTAAAGTACTTACTTGTGAACAAGTTAGTTGGTAACTGTAACTCTGAGAATGAACAGTTACAAAAGTTGTTAGTTACCTTGAATGTGTTGTGCTATTCTGAAAAGTATGTATAAGGTTGACGTACTCGCCTGTGAATCGGTTCTGCTTCTTTCCCAAAAGTAATGCTGTTTGCTTCACTAACTATTTCTTTCAGAGAATAGGTTTATACGTTCACCAACTGGGTTTTGTTTCCCCTAACTTGCTGTATAGCCTGTTTAGAATAAGTCTGCCTTTAGGTTTTACCTACCTAGAATAACCTGTAGTCATTCATAAAGTGTAACTTTCTTGTGCTATACGCTCGTAGCTTGCGACATCTCTCTCTGTTGGGTACACTTTTGTCTACCTGGTTCCACCGCCTCGGCAGGTACTCCCGTACGCTGCTCTGTGTATCCCCTGTTGCTTCTTTTTGTGCTTACCGGCTCACACCTCTCCTGTTTCTTCCTCGGTGGAGCCGGTGCTTCCTGGACTATCCCCATTCATTCTTTGCATTTCGTACAGTACTCGCGCTCGTTCCGTGGTCTCCCCGCGCAGTCAGCGATTCTGGTCCCTCTTACCTTGGTATCCCTCTTTCTGTTTCTGGCCAGGCTCCTTGCTGCTGAACATCCCGCCGAGCCGGTCCCCCTTTCCCTCTTTCCCTCTCTCCCTCTCTGGCTTTCTCCCTCTCTCCCTCTTCATACTGTTATCTTACACAGGAAGCTTTTCTCCTATCCTGTTACACCCATGCTCTTTTCTTTGTTTGGCTGGCCGCCAATGGGATCGGACTGTTCTTCCATTCCTCCTGCTACCTCCGCTCCGTACGATCTTCCTTTGATTCCTATCTCTCGAGGTTCCTTACTTACCCACGTGGAAGTGAAGACTGCACTTCTCCCGACTAACGCATTTTCTATTCTGAAAACGTCCGCATCGTGCACGCAAGAGGTCTCCGAGTGCTCCGCTGTCACGATAAGCTGGTGAACTCACTGGGTAAGACGTGTGCAGCCGATTTCCTCGCTGCTCACAGGTACTTCGCTTCAGCGGCTCCTCTTGGTCTGGCAATCTGCTGGTTTCTATCTGCCGCCGCCCGTGCCATTTGCACATGGAGCTTCCTTTGCTCCGCAGGCTCTCTGATACTCTCCTGCCACCGTAGACCGCCTTGTGGAGAAGAAAACTTCCCTCTCACACTTTCCAGGAGTTACTGGACAATCCAACTACCGGCTGTACCTTCCAACTGCACAGGGTTTTTTCTGCCTACATTGGCTTTTTCCCTGTTTAGGGTCTGGCTCCTCAGAGTTCCCCTTGTCCAGAGTTCTTATCTCGGTCAAGGTGGCCTCTGGGGGAGCCTGTCCCTATCTCCACAAGCGGAAGAGGGAAAAGAAAGAAAGAAAGAAGGGAAGGAAGAGGATTCCAAGAAGGTTAGAAGAAAGAAGCAGGTCACCCAGGACAGCTCCACTGAAGATCCAGGCGAGGCTTTATCAGGTTCCTTCCACCAAGGCCCGCATTTAAGGCCCCTTTCTGCTACCAGGACGCTACATGATCCTACTACCACACCCAGGCCCTCCCTTGGGGCAGCCAGCTCACGCAGAAATGCCTCCGGACTACCAAGACTCTTGAATCCTCGCTCTCCATTGGTTAGTCCCCCTCCTTCTGCCTACCCTTCCTTTTTCCCCCCTCATTGACCTTCACATCTCCCTCTACTTGTCCCAACTGGTCTCCCTGTTTGCTCTCAAATGCCCTCGTCTCTGCACCTGCCTCTAACTCGTACCTCATTTCCTTCACTTATTTTCCCTTAGTATTTGCCTTTGTAATCCAAATCGGCATGTGTTTTGTAATTCAAATCTGCATGTGTTTTGTAATCCAATTCTGGGTGTGTTTTGTAATTCAAATCTGGGTGTGTTTTGTAATTCAAATCTGGGTGTGCATTACCTAGGCCCACGTTTACACCTGCTAGCCGAGTTACTGTTCATTGCGCTGTATTTGCATATTTTCTCCTACTGCCTCCTCTCCTTACTTGCTCATGGCGCTATCTGTCTCTCCTATCTACTCTGCTTCTCTATTAACCATCCATCCCTTCTCACTAAGTCTGGCAAGAAGAAATTCAAAAAGGATATCTTGGCTTCCAACCCAGGCCTCCCCATTGCTGATACCTATTCCAACATATCTGCCAGAAAAACCCTCACTGACATTCTCTTTTTAGTTCCTTCGCCTTATTTATGGACCCCTCATATGATCTCTGTTCTCTGTCCTGTCGCCTCCTCTCCCATTAATGGTGGCACACGCTCCTCCAGAGTCATCATTCATTTCTACCTGAATGGCACTGTCATGGTGCAAGGCTTTCAGGCTAATCTCCTCCTCTTCATCAACTTCCCCCGCCTCATCAACTTTCTCTCATCTCCAGCTGTCCCCTACCCTCCTCCCTTGGCTACCTTGCCTTCATCTCCTTCTGCCTCTGCCCCATCTCAAGCTCCTGCCACACCTCCGCAGGGCGTACCCATGATTTGTGCCCCTCCCCAGGAGGGAGGCAACCTTCTTCATTTTGCAACTCTTGCTTTGGTGTCAAGCACTCCTCTGACATCTGCCACCTCCTAGAAGAACTTGACCTGGATGTCTTCGGTCTTACCGAAACTTGGTTCACGGCCAGCTCAGTCACAGGTTTTGACACTCTCCTCCCTAAGGGCTACAAGATCCTCTCCGCCCCAAGATCCAACCGGCCTGGAGGCAGTGTAGCCCTGATCTTCCCTGAGTGGATTCCTGCCTCTGTCATCCCCACTCAGACGTACTCCTCTTTCGAATGCCTTGTCTGCAGGCTCTCACTCTCTACTTGCCACCCTGGTCAAACTACCTCTTTTATCTCTGACTGGGCTGACCTCTCCTCCTCCCTCCTAGCCTCTACCACTCAACTGATCCTCCTTGGTGACCCCAACATCCATCTTGATTCTCCCTGTTCCTCATCTGCGCTCTTTTGTGACCTCTGTGATTCACTCTCCCTCTCTATCCACCCCTCTGGCCCTACTCATTCGACTTGGTCACACACTGGATATCTTGATCTCCTCTGGCCTCCCCCTCTATACTCCCCTCACCTGGAGTGATCACTGCCTCCTATCCTCTCATCTTTCCATCTCCTGCCCCCAAGCCTAGCCTACCCCAAGATTGCCATCCACCTTCTCGGACATCCGGCCCATGAAGTGTGTGTCAATCGAGGCTTTCGCTGCCACCTTACCCCCCCCCTCCCTCACCCCCTCCTCCACCTCAGGCTGACTCACACCCTGACGCAGCCCTGTCCCTGCTCCATTCCTCTTTCTGCTACTCTTGATGTTCTTACCCCTGTCATGATGATCCGTTTGAAGTCCAAAGCCAAGTGTAATTCCTGGTATGACTCTGACCTAGCTGCACTTAAACTTAAGTGTAGCGCGGCTGAGAGGAAATGGAGGGCTTCCTGCTCATCCTGTGACAAACTGGCCTGCTGCCTGCTCCAAAGGCAGTACCGTCTTGCTGTCCGCTCTAAGAATAGAGGCCACATTCAAGCCTGTGTCTCTGCGGCATCAAACAACTTGGCCGAACTCTATAAAATCTGCAATGAGCTGGCCAACCCTACTGCAGTCTCCACTCCTCCTTTTGCCTCCCAGGTGCTTTGCAACTCCCTTGCCTCTCACTTTAATTCCAAAATTCGGGGCATCCTGTTCTCCCTCTCCTCCGCCCCGTCCACTCCCCTCTCTTCTCCAGTCAACTGACCCTCCCTCAGACCCCCCCGCCCCCCCCCCTGCTTTCTCCTCCTTCCCTTTTTTCTCCCTGGTTGAGGTTGCTAGACAAGTCCAATCTATGAAAGTCTCACCAAAACAGGTTCATCCCTGTTCTTCTAAAACATTTAAGGACCACATCGATACCGTTTCTCCGGCCCTTGCCGGTTTCTGTAACCATTCCTTTGCCTCTGGATCTTTCCCTCCCCTCTCAAGCACTCCCTTGTGCATTCTCTCCTCAAGAAACCTACAGCCGATCCCTCCTGTCCAGCTAACTATCGCCCAATTTCCATTACTCCCTTTTTGGGGAAGCTCCTTGAAAAGCTGCCATCTCACAGCTTACTCTTAATTCCGATTCTGTTGGCTCTCTCCATGACCACAAATCTGGTTTCAGAGCTGCCAGAAGCACGGAAATGGCTCTCCTTAAAATCTGTGAAGACCTGCTCTCCAACCTTGACTCTAACATTCCCTCTGTCCTCATCCTACTCAATCTCTCCTCTGCTTTAGACAGTCAACCATTCCATCCTGTTCAATCGTCTCCGTGACAACCTGGGTATCACTGATCAGGCTCTGGCCCGGCTGACCTCTTTCCTTTCTGATCGACCCTCCCAGGTACAACTTGGGTCCTTCCTTTCCTCTATCTCCCTCTCTACCTGCGGTGTTCCCCAGGGGTCTAACCTCTCGCCCTGGCTTTTCAACCAATATCTAGCTACTCTCGCCTATTGCATTTCCATTTTCTGCTCAAACTTCCAGTGCTATGCTGATGACGCCCAACTCATTTTCAGGCTTCCCTCCCACACCTCCTCTCCTTCCCTCATCTCAGATTGCCTAATCGACATTCAAAATTTGTGTTCCGCCAACGATCTTTGTCTAAATGCCAACAAGACTAATCCTCCTCATTGTTACACCTGCACCATCCTTTCCCCTCACTCACTGGCCTACCTCCCTTGGCCCTCCTCGTACCACTTCCTGCGAAGCTAAGAATCTCGGGGTCATCTTTGACTCCACACTTTCCTTCTCCGCACACATCTCTGATGTCTCTAAAAAGTCAAACTCCTACTGCACCTCCTTAGAGGTACTCTGCCTTTCCTCTCCTTCCCACAGAAGCTCACTGTCTCCCAAGCCCTGGTTCTCTCTAGGTTGAACTACTGTAACAGCCTAGTTCTAAATCTACCTGCTTCCACTCTCTGCCCTTTACAACTAATCCAGAACAGGACTGCAAGACCTGTCCTTGGCCTCAAGCCCTGGGATCGTATCTCTCCAGCTCTGAAATCCCTTCATTGGCTCCCAGTGGACGCAAGGATTAAATTTAAAACTCTGTATTGTCCACAAGGCTTTCTGGGGCCTGCGTCCAAAATGCCTTCAACTATCCCTCTGTAAATACCTCCCCTCACGAGCCCTTCGCTCCTCTACTTCTAACTCCCTCAGGGTCAGTTGTTTTTCAAAGAAACGAGCTGGAAGCATATACCGGTCTTCGGCGGGGGCCTCCCTTTGGAACAGCTTCCCGGCCACTTTGAAACTTAAGGAGAACCATCCCCGGCTCGGGAAGCACCTCAAGACCTTCCTCTTTGCTTCTGCTTTGCCCCTCTTCTCCCCAGCTGATCTGTTTTCTCTCTTGGCACCATTTTCCTGGCTGCCCTAAGGCCCATGCACCTGCTCTCCCTCCTGCACTGCCTCCGAGCCACCCCGTGCACTGGGATCTGTATCAGTACACGTACAGTCCCCCATTGTTCTTCTGCACTTATCAGATATACCCGATCTGACAAATCACGCACTTGCCTCTGCCTTTATTTATTGCATTTATTTATTTATTGCACTCATTATTTATTCTGTTCACTCCTTTGTGCCGCACTTTTCCACTTCCCTGCAGTTCCCCTTTTCTATGCACTTGCGCGTTCTTAATGTCACTGGGCCTAGTAAAACCATTGTTTTTTTTTAAATTCTCCCTTTTTCCCCTCGCTTGGTCGCACTTTGAAATACTTGTGTATGAGCGCGATAATAATAAAATATCATATATCATATCAGGAAAGCCAGAGGGAGGATCTTTTAGAGCCTGATAGCCGTAGAGTATAGTATAGTAGAGTTCAGTGGGGGCGGACATTTGGCTTGGTCGATGATGGCCTATTTCGGGGTGCGTGTGTGCAGTCCATGCCATCATGTTTGTCAGCTGTGTAGTAATTACAGAGGTCTGGTACTCACATCCCACCCCACTTGGCCACCCCCGTCATCACCTTCTGTGGTTTTCGGGCTTTGCCTTTTTTCCGTATAAATCGGGAGACCTGTTTTTGTAGCTGTAGGAGGGGTTTTACCGGGATTTCTACTGGAAGGGAAGAGCCCAGGTACAGAAATCTAGGTAGCGGGTTCATTTTGCATGCCCTGATTCTTTCCATCAGTGAAATCTCTTGGCCTGTCCATCTGCGAAGGTCTGTCTCCAGGTCGCTGAATAGGCAGGGAAAGTTTACAGCATAGAGGCTTTTGGGGTTTGGTGTAATATGGACCCCCAGATGTTTTATTGCTTTTGTGTTCCATTCCAGAGGGCTTGTCTGGCAGAGGTAGTTTATCATGTTGCTGGGTATACCTATCCCTAAGGCCCCTGATTTACCGTAATTAATGGTGAACCCCGCTGCTTGTTTAAATGCGTCTAGCTCCCTCTGTGAACAGGATGCCTTTAGCTAGTATAATTGCGGTGTCCCCTTTTTTGGAACCGCTGGTAGCCAAGTATTGCTTTGGGAAGGCTTTGCTCTCTTGTCGTGTGTAATCATTTGGGACCAGGTGGGTCTCTAGAAGGAAGATTACTGAGCCTGCCAGATCACTGAGGCATAGCAGAGTCTATTTGCGTTTGAAGGGCACATTCAGGCCTCTGATGTTGAGCGTGTCAAAGCAAGTCTGGATTTTGGAGGTTGTTACATGCCATTTGAAATTGTTGTTCTCATATTTTTCTGTTTTGGCCGGGTTTTAACTTTTTAAACCTAACAAAACTTGAACAACTTATCTAGTGATGAGAACGAAGTTCCAATTAGGTCTGTAGGGCAACTCGCTAGAGAGTGTATGCACACACTAGGCTTGGGTAAACGGTGAAGGTCCGAGTCATTGGTTGTTCCGTCTTGAGGAGCCAGAGCATCTCTTTCTGGGGCTAAGAGCGGGCAAAACTCTTATCAGGCTTGTGGGGGGTTGCTTATGACTTTAATGGCGTGTGTTTTGTTTTCCCCCATTTTGCTACTCTAGCCCAGGAATAGTTTTCAGGGCATCTTGTGATTCCTAGGGGCGATGGGTTTGAAAGGTCTTCATCTGGAGTCGAGGGCCCCTGTGTCAAAATGGCTTCCGCCTCCTCCAGTGATTTCATTATGCGCAGCTGGCCTTCCAGGGTGAATTGCAGTGTTGCTGGAAATAACCAGCTGTATTTTATGTTCTGGTCCTGCAGGAAAGATGTCGGGGGTCTGAGGGCTCTGTGTCTCTGCACACTTGCCGCTGCCAGGTCTTGGAAGATCTGTAGTGGTGCCCCTTGGTAGCTTAAGTCCACCCGGGTGATCACTTCTGTCAGGCTGGTCATGGAAGTTTTCCTGCGACTTCTCAGCCTGTGGGTGAGATCTAGAAGCAGCATGGGAGAAGAGTTTGGAAAAGGTCGCCCACGTAGGTTTGTAGGGCCCGGTCTGTGATTGTTGACGGAATCCCTCTAACACGTATATTGTTTCTGTGGGCCCTGTTTTCAATGTCTTCTTGTTTAAGCAGGACGCCTTAATTCTTCTCCTCCAGGGCCTGCGATCTTCTCTGTAGGTCAGCTAGCTGGGTTGCATGATCCAGGGATTGGTCTTCCGTTTTGCTGTCCCTGTGTTCTATCTCTCCCATTCTATTATCAATGCTTTCCACTTTGGATGAGATTTCCGTCACGCAGTTATGGAATTCTGTTTTTATTCCCGCCAGGAGGGATTGTATGTCCTCTTTAGTGGCCCAATGCCCCGATGGTCTCTCTGGCGAGTGGGCGCTAGGGATCGCCCAGGGTCTAGCCTTTTATTCTTGTCCCGCGGCTGCAGCATGGTGGCAATGTCAGTGGTTTTGTGGGGCTTCTGTTTGGTCATTTGTAACTGAGGCTTTGCTCCTGAACGTGCTAGCGCACTGTGATGTCGCCCCTACTTATTTTTTGTTGGCGTGCCAATATTAGCCTCTGTGGTTTATAAGACCCACGTGATGACCTTGGGGGTGGGCAGCAGGGGGGGGGCACTTCTGTGGCTCCATGCTCCGGTTTGTTCAGGTTGTGCGCGTGAGGATAGGGCTGTCCTGCTTAGCAGGGAACAGGTTATCTGTGCCTTTCAAGCCGGTGCTGGTTGTTGAGGGGGAGGAAGGGAGAGGGGCTCCAGACTTACTTTTGTCTGTCTGGTTGGCTGGCCCGGATACCTTTGGTGCCTCTGTCGCTTTGCTGCCTGCAGGGTGTGGGTATTTAACGATCGGCATCTCTCCTGGGTGCATTGCAATCACCGCCTGGTCTCTCTCTCTCGCTCTCCGTGTTGTCAGGATAACGTTTCGCCTTGTGACAAATGCATTCACGGGCTTCACATTGCGCGCCTGCCTCTGCCTTTCTGCCACAGTGAGCTGGGGCTCCGATACCTTCCCTGTTGCTGCGGGGATCTCGGAGCTGCTGTCGACGGCCACTCGGATGGCGTTTGTTTTTCTCCCTCTCTTTTATATGGCGATCGCCATCTTGCCTGGTGCTGGAGGGAACGAGCCTCAGACTTCCTCACACACAGCAGGGCTCGTGGGTGACGGTTTTAACAGAGGATTGGATCGGCATGCTCCCCAGAGGTTCCGCTTCACTCGCCACTGACTAGGTTACTTTAACTTGGCTCCATTTGGTGTATAAACTGCTGTTGGCACAGAGCTTACACAGGGGCTTTTAGTCAAGTGACCTCAATGCCGCGCTCCAAGCCAGTTCTCCCCCGGTATTCCCATTTCAATTTCAGCCACCCAAAACCTTGCAGATTCCGGTTGCTCTTGTAGCCTGGCAGCCAAAGCATTCCTGGTTCCCGAATAGTGAAAATTATAATCCTGATAGCTCATTTTGAAAAGTATATAGGTTCTACTTGCCTTGAGTTAGCTGTGTGCCATCCTAAAATTAGTTATTGCTTAACTCGGTCTGTATTCCACTGATCTGAAAAAATATATAATAGTATATTATAACGTTAGGTTTTATCTGCCTAGAATAATTGTCATTCTTGAAGTGTTCTTTAGGTGTAGCTTACCATTGTCTGCCTGGTGCATCATAGGTTAGTGTATAGAGTTCTTGCTTATTTTAGACTGTGTTCCACTTAGCTGAAAAGCAACTGTAATTGTATATTACACCAAAAGTTCTTACTCACCTAGTATAACTGTATGTTATCATAAATGTAGTTATAGGTATATACTGTTCCTTGAATGAGTGTTCACTATTCAGAAATTAACCTGGTAACTGGGTTGGTTGATTATGTGATTTCTTTGCTGAGCATCACTAACTATCCTTGAATTACTGTAAAGTAATCAAAGTAACTAATGGTTTTCCTCCCCATGAATAGGTGTGGCCTATACTAAATGTGTTTGATAAGGTCTGACTTCCCTAGAACTACTGGTAGAATTCTGAATTAGGTCTATGCATTGCTCTGTGTACTTTAAAGCATAGTGTTGTGTTTTTATAATTGTGGTTACATATAATGTGATGGTACTTATTTACCCAAGATTTACCTTGGTCTACTTGCATTTAAGTAAGGTTGTTTGCTGACTTTCTCAGACTCTACGAGGACTCATTATGGAGGTGGGACCACAGGACAAGGACAGATGACAGCAAACAAGCCCAGCCTCAACCTTAAGCTCCACAGAGGCCAACCACTCAGTAGCCATTGACACCAAGAGTGGCAATTCCAGTGTCACAAATGCCTGCTCCAATACAGCCCTTAATGCACCTGCAAATGCTACTGTCAGTGCAGGTTCTATTTTCCCTAGAAATCTTACTCTCAGCTCAAATCTAGACTACCTCTTCCAGCACCACCTCTATCACAGCAGGAGGCTAGACCTCTATGTGAAGCGCAACCACTGAGCCCTAGATCATGCTCACCGCTGTTGAGAGCTGCCTCGCCTACAGAGGTCAAGGTTGCCTCTGCAACACAAGAAGAAAGGGGTAACTGGACGTACGCCACCAAGACCTCACCAGTCAATGGCACGCTCAGCTAAATCACGGGAGTGCCACCGAAGGCACTCTCCACTTCTAACCGATCAAGAGGAGGGTGAGTTTCCACATACGGATGATGATCTGTGGGACACCACATCCTAAACTTCATCATCATTGGCAGGCAAAGACTGGGATATGGATGATTCCCCGACAGAGGACTCATCTGAAGAGCCCCCAAAGCAATCGCCACCTGACGAAATAGGGGCCTTTCATGCAATGATTACAAAAGCATGTCAAGAAGAGTTTGGCCTCACACCAACTGAGGAAAAGGTCGGCTTCCTGTTTGATCACATGAACAAACACAAGAGATCAATAGTCTCCATCCCCATCCTTGATGATCATGCCTGGGAGGAAGGCTACGAACCATTAAACACTCTTTCACAGAGCCAGCATTAAAAAGGAGACTAAAAACAAATTCATAGCCCTGCTTCCCAACCCACTCCTGTAGTGTCTGTAGTCTTGGTGGCTGCAGGATGGAAGGTGAATTCAGAGTCACCCAAATGCTGAGCCCCTTCAGAGAATGAAGGACGGCAAGTGGACGCATTCAGGAAAAAAGTGTTGGCCATTGGGACCACCACTGTGAAGGCGGCAAATGCACTCAGCATCATGTCAAGATATGGTGAAGAAATGTGCCACTGGGTAGCCCCCATCCTGGAACACTTGCTGGAGGAAAAGAGAACGGGAGCCCTGGCCAGCCTGAACGAAGGGGAAGAAACCTCTAACCACAATATCAACATTGCGGTAGACATAGCCAAAACTGGTTTTAAACGCATAGGCAACGGAGCCGTGCTCCAACGTCGAGGCTTGCTCTGCTGCACTGATTTGTTTCCAGGAAGTCCAAAGTAAAGTACTAGGAATGCCACTTGAAGGGGACAACTACTTTGCAACAAAAAAGACGACTCCTTAAAAGTGATGAAGGCGGATTTAGAACCACCGTAAGATCAGATGCAGGGAAGAAAGACGTTTTGCCCCTTTCAGGGTGCATCGGACAGAACGGCCTCTTCATCCTCCACAAGGGGAGGACCTTCTTACAATAGAAGCTCCTACTTCTAGGGATTTAAACAGAATTTTCAAGGATACCAGAAGTCAAAAGACTACAGATCAGTGCAAATGCACAGAGGTTCCTCCTCTTCACAGAGAGGGAAGCAGCCCGAAACAAAATCATGACTCACCACGGATGGAGCAGGGGGCACGAGTAGAGGCGCAATGTCACAAACTATATCACCAAATGGAGCATGAACACAACAGACAGATGGGTCCTAGAGGTCATCCAACAAGGCCATGTAATAGTTTGCCTAACTCCCTTTTTGCCACCTATACTGCCACAAGACTACTTGGCATATCTCGATCTATGAGACATGTACTACTTCCACATCCCGGTGCACAAAAAGCCCAGGAAGTACCCATACTTGAACGACTGGCTAGTGTGCGTGCTGTGAGGGGTCAGAAATGTGAGGCAGACAACTTTGTGAAGGTTTTTGAAAAGATGTCATTCTATTAACTCAAAAGGTTGGATAAACACCTCACTATCCCTACCTTGACGAGGATTTCCCTGCCTAAAATAAACTAAAGGAAACACTCTAACAAAGAATCTCTATCCCTCACACTTATATACACTACCTCATAAGGTAATGGATAGCAGTTCAAATGTAACAAAATATATCTGTATATCTGTTAAATTCACAATATGCCAACAGTAAGACTCAAAGCAATCTTCACATAAAAATATTTTCTTAGTTCAGTAGTATTTGCATACATTGTCTGTCAGGATGTGTTTTAGCAACAAGCTATTTATGAATATACATCACTTCTGCAGCAGTTTTTATATAGTTCTTAGTTTGTGGTTTTATATGAAATGTACTTTTTTTAAACACATCTAAAGTTATACTGTAAATGAAATAATGTCTAAATTATATTTAAAAATGTTGGTGTGTAAATTGATGTATATTTTCACTGTGTGAAAGGTTTTAAATATTAACCAAATGCACAATAAAGAATTGAATAGTTCTTACTTCAGCAATGAAAGTTTGACAGGATAATGTAACACCACCTCTCAGCACTTCATAAACATCTACATGGTTTACTTCTATGCCAGGCCTACTACTTAAAAGTTGGCTGTTCGGGTATACTCCCCTGCCCGATCAGTAATTTACAAACCAGTGCCTCTGTGGTTAAAATTGGCTTGCAACAGCTTTGCAGTGTTCATTACTTTACAACATCAGGTTTTAATCAATTCAGGGAAGGCAAGATTCAGATTGATGCTCTTTAGTACTCTTTTTTTCTTTATTTTATACATTCCATAACCTCTGCAGTTTATGCTCCTCTCCTTCTGAACAACCTTTTCAAGAAGGGCAGCCTTCCTGCCCCTCTTGTTTCCCCACTGCATTCTTAACCAAATACTGTGAAGGATGTAGTTTTATTCTACTTCTTCCTTGGCTTTGGCAAAGTGAGTTTTGTGAAGGCAGCATGAAGTAAGACACAGACAACAGACTTGCGTTCAAAACAAACAATATTTATTAACTTAAATGTCAGGATGGTAGAAGGCGTACCTTGCCCAATACTAAGGTGGGATTTCCCTACCCGAATAAAACTAAGGAAAGCCTGAGTCAACGAGTTTAACTTCAAAGCCTGCCTGTGTCCAAAACGCATGCTTGCCCTCACAACTAAAACTCAACGGTGTATAGGGATGTCAGTAGTCGAAGAAATGGTGATCAACACAAGATGCCGAGCTTCTTCCAGCTCCCAGTTCAAATTCCCTTCCCCAAGTTCAAAGTAATATAGTTCAAACAAAAGAGGTTCTGAGGCCCTGTCCTCAAGACAGTGGCGTTTATTAAGCCTCAAGGTTCCCTTGCCCAGACTTCAAAGTTGCAACAAATGGATGGTTCACTCTTTGAAAGTTCAACTTAACTCTAGGTCAACTTGACCTTTCTTCTGGTTTACGTCACCAGCTTACTCCTAGTGTTCCTTCTTGGTAGGTTCTGAAGTCTTTTACATTTTTATAATGTAGGGCTCACTGGTCTAGGCGCAGTTATCAGACCACACGGTCCACCCATTACAGGTCGCACAACCAGGGCATCTTATTTCTTCAGCCCACACAGGTTTCTTTATATTCGCCTGTATGTGAAAAGACATGCTCTCTTGTATTCTCCTTTTTGGGCTCTTGGCTTTGTCACACTCCTTTTTGCTAGTTGTTGGCCTTGCCGTACTGCATTAATTCACAAAGTTCATTTGGTGGTGATTGTGTTCATGCCCACCTTTTGGTTGCACTCCTTCACATATATTATTTTCCCATATGTTGCTTTCATTTGGGTATTCTCCTTTTAATCTTTATTAATTCTTGGTTTTGCGTATCAAGTTCATTAATGTTCATCATGGGTATAACTTGTGTAGTTTCAGCCAATTTGGTATTCAACCTGCTTGATTTTTCACTGTTGTAAGCTTTCATTCAGCTCGGCATTCAATATGCGTGGTGAAACGCTGTTTACAATTTCCACTTAGTTCGGTATTCAATATATGTTGTTTCAATGCAGGTTTTAACTTTCATTTAGTTCAGTATGCAGAATGTGCACTTAAGCGCTATTTGGAAACTTCCATTCAATTCCATATACAATAGTATCTCGATTCGCTTTGAAGCGTTAATGTATATGGAGCTTCATTCATAGTAAGCAGCCCACCCGGAGCGCCCCGGTTTTAGAGTCTTTTCCCCAGCACTCACTGGTTTTCAACGGCTTCCTTCTGCGGCTCTTGCTGCCTCTCTCGACTGCCCTTGTAGGTGCCCAACCTCAGCGAGCCCCACTCGCATGTCACTTTCGCTTATGCAGGCGCTAGCAACTTCGTTGCCAAGGGGTGGACACGGATGGCGTCCCTTGTTTCTCTGGTGCTCGTTAGCAGCTCCCAGCTACTACGACTCCGCCACAGAGGCTCCCACACCTCGGGAAGATCTGCCGGCTTCCTGGTTACACTTCAGGTCCCACAACAGCTGCCTCCACATGGAAAGGGTCCCGGTCTCTCCCGTCCAGGCCTCCCTGCTGCTGCTCATTTTGTCTCTTCGCTGGTTTCCTTTTATACACCTTCAGCCCCTTGACAGGTTGCAGGTGAGGACATCTAATTAGAATTGCCTGACTCTGTTTAGAGGACATGCAATACCCCATAAAGACTGGGGAAGGTTCAAGTTGGTCAAAATTGGGGGACGGGGTACCATGTCTCGCATAAGAGCACCCCACTGCCAAACTCTGAGGACCCTCCACCCTGGTGAGCCTCCCTTGCTTCTCCACCACCAGGGTCGGTATCCAAGAGCGATGGCCTTTCCCTGGCTACCTGAGAAAAGGATCAAGGGGGTTTAGGAGTGAGAATACCCTAGGGTTTCTCACAGTTTATACCAGCTTTTATGTGCTTCTTCAAATATGGGCAATACGCTTTACAATCTTTGGAACTTCCATTAATCCTCTCCTGACTTTGGCAATATCTGTTGGTTTGAAGTTGCTTTGCTTTTACTTTCTTTTGGCCTGGCTAATGGTTGTTTGCATTAGATTCTAAAAATATTTCCCCATCTTGTTGTTGGGTTCTCAATAAACTCACATGTTTAAAGACAGTCATTTGGTTTTGCTTAGTAGTGATTTCTCTGGTTTCTGATATTTCGGTATTAAAAATTGCCTTTGGTATTCATTTCAAACACACGCATGCATTTTCTATTCTGAAAACGTCCGCATCGTGCACGCAAGAGGTCTCAGAGTGCTCCGCTGTCACGATAAGCTGGTGAACTCACTGGGTAAGACGTGTGCAGCCGATTTCCTCGCTGCTCACAGGTACTTCGCTTCAGCGGCTCCTCTTGGTCTGGCAATCTGCTGGTTTCTATCTGCCGCCGCCCGTGCCATTTGCACATGGAGCTTCCTTTGCTCCGCAGGCTCTCTGATACTCTCCTGCCACCGTAGACCGCCTTGTGGAGAAGAAAACTTCCCTCTCACACTTTCCACTGCGCAATCTCTGCAATGAAGGCGTCTCGAGACAAAGATCCTCTCTGGACCAGCTACTGCTCATTGCTCGACAGTGGTCCCAGCATCTTCTTCCTCCTCCAGTCTCTGCTTCTGCTGCTCACCCTGCTCACTAATGGCCTGCACATGAGGGGGCCTTTTAAGTCTTGCAGTCTCCCTCAGGTGTCATCATTGGCATTAACAAGGTGCACTTTGCAGTGTTGTTCCTCTTTGGTCCTCTTCTTCATACTAGTACTTCGGTGATTATAGGACTTAATGACATTTTTTTTCTTCTAATTTCTTCTGTTTCACAATAAGCCATTAGAAGGTTAGGATCCCAGGGGAAGTTGAATAAGGGGTTTTCCCATTCCTCCTGACCTGCTTCCACCCCTCAAGTGAACCTCCCACAGACGACCACCCCCAGATGAGAAACGTCCCAGGCCAGGTTTTGTGGGGGAATCATTACTTATTCCTCACAGTGCCCACACTAGCTCTGGCAAAACAGCCCCTCTCACAATCTGAGGAGACACTACAACAGCTGCGTTTCGCCATAAACTACAAAATGTCCTATGTGTAGTCTTCCAAACGGCTGGTTTTTCTTGGTGCAACTTTTTCCACGACGGAAGCATTCGTTTGACCATCACCTGACCGGTTGAAGTCTTTAACAATGATGGCCCCTTCCCTCAAGCAGGGAGTGTGAGTCTCCATCTGGAAATTTATACAACTCCTAGGAACAATGTCCTCTTGCATACCTCTCATTCCACATTGCAGATAACACATAAGGACACTGCAGGAGTTTCTAGCCGACAGATGGTCCCAGATAACTGGTTCCTGGGACGACAACATCCAAATCACCTGGCATTTGCCCGCAGTCTCAAATGGTGGTCATCCATGCACCACAAAGTCGTGGGCAATCCGCTCAAAGAACGACCACACCAAAGAACCCTTTTCATGGATGCCTCCCTGTCTGGTTGAGTGGCACATGTCAATGACAAAGACTGATATGCAAATGCATATTTCCCATCTGTGAAAGGTACAGTGAGCAAAAAAGCGTGAGCTGCAAACTCTCATCTCAGAACAGATTATCATGCCTTGTTCTTTCTGGAGAGGAGTGCCTGCTATCTTTTTTTTTTAAACACGTCGATGCCCTCCATGTGTAGGGACGGTGGACGCATCAACATCCTGGAATTCAAGGCAGTCTGGTGGGCACTCCGGTCATTCCTACCGGTGTTGAAGGGGTCAGCAGTGGCAGTACTCACAGACAATATGACAATGTATTAAATACGGAAACCAAGAGAAACAAGATCCAGGACTGTCATCAGAGACCCAACAGCTAAGGCACTGGGCAATAGACAACCACATATCGCACCAAGCTTACCACCTCTTAGGGGTCCACAACTCAGTGGTGGAAGAGCTCAGCAGAGCAGCCACACAAATGTCACGAATGGGAGTTGTGCGATGCGCAACTCGTGAAAATCTTTGCACAATGATCTCAGCCACAGTGAGATTTATTTGTGAACAAACACCACAAGAAGTGCAAGAGGTTTTCCAACAGGGTTCCCAAAATGGGGTGACGCTTTCTCCATATTGTGGAAGGGCCTATTTGCTTACGCGTTTCTTCCTATTTCAATGATCCGCGAAGTAGTGCAGATGTATCCTTGCCATCTCATCCTGGAGGAACCAGTGTGGCCCTGCCAACCGTGGTACTCGGACCTGGTCCAAATGTCAGAAGACTATCCAATTCCCCCTACAGGTAACCCCAGACTTGCTTTCGCAAGACGGGGAGTGGGGGGGGAAGGAAGGATACCAGACCACGGCCCGCAGACACTGAAACTATCGGTGTGCCTCCTGACTTTTGTGTTCGGGCACTTGGAAGGTGCCAGAAGAGTGTAGAAAACATACCCCCAAACCAGCTCCTTCCATACCGCTTATCCTTGGCTTAGAGTAGATTTTCCCATTCTTCTATTAGGATACACCCAGCAGATATAGCCAGGTACACCACTCCGTTATACAGTGACAGGCTTATAAAGCACTTCATGAGAGACCTGTTTCGCCTGTTTCCAACAGCTAGGAATGCAGCTCCATAATGGAGCCCTAACACAGTACTTGCTGGTCTAATGAGGGCTCGCTTCGAACCATGGGCAGCGCTACACATCACATTTGTGTCATGGAAGGTGGAATTTTTGATTTCAATTACTTGATCAAGGAGAGTGTCAGAAATACAAGCAGTGGCAATTAAACCATATTTCAGAATGGATAGGGTGGTTCTGAAAACGAACCCTGCTTCATACCAAAAGTCCCAACAGACTTGCTCATGAATTTAACCATTACACTGCTGAACTGTTTCCAAAACGCCACTTCTCCCGCAGAGATTGCCCTTCATTTCTTGGGCATGAAGAAGGCAATAAAGTATCTGGACGGAACAAAACCCTTCAGAGTCTCTACTAAACTGTTTGGTGTGTTTGGCTTATCTAATAAAGGGCATGCTGTCTCTAAACAAGGGTTATCCAGATGGATCTTGTCTGCAATTACCCATTGTCAGCGTAATGCAAATAAACCGCTGGTGGCGGTTTATTAGGGCTGTAGCAGTGTCGGCAGCACTGTGGGCAGGAGTCCCTCTGATGGACATATGTTGCGCAGCCACCTGGGCATTGTCCCACCGATTCACCAAGCACTACCATCTGGAAGGGCAGCATGCTGCAGATGCAAGGATGGGGAGAGCAGTCCTGCAGCACCTCTTCCATTAAGGTAGGCCTTTATACTTTTCGACTCCAACATGTTAAAGAATACTGCTGTATATTTTATTCAAAGCATGTGAATCTCTGAAGGATCCAATGCTGGAGAAAGGATTAGGTTTCTTACCTGTAACTCCCAATTCTCCAGCATTGGTATCATTAATGGATTCACATGCACCCTCTGTTCTGCCCAGGGGTACCACTCTGTGCCTTCTGGTATCTTCCTTGTTTCTCATTTCTCCCCCTAATCGTCCTCTTCCGTATATTCTCCTTCCTCCTGATAGTCTCCTCCTTTCTCCTTCTAATATTCTCTTCCCTCTTCCCCAACTCCCTTAAATGCTGAGATCTATGGAATTCTATGCAAATAGGATGAGCATACTCACACTTAGCACTCAGGGGGTTAAAGGCCCAAACTTGGATAAACACAAATTATCATCACTCTTTAGAATCTGAACATGGCCTCCAGGAGAGGGGCTTACCACTCGACGTCCGATTGGCTGGCACCAAAAGCACCCATAATGAGGACAGACTACAAAGCACACTTGTTTTATCTTTTAGTAAAAGTAGGAAGCTTGAAGACTGGGAATATTGAAAGCATGTGAATGAAACCGGTGGCAGAGAACTGGCTTTGGGTAAGAAGCGTCACCCCTTCTCTTGCAGCCACCTCTCTGCTCCTCCTAGTATCCTCCTTCTTTCTCATTTCACCCCTAATCTTCCTCTTCCATACACTGTCCTTCCTCTTGATAGTCTCCCCCTTTCTCCTTCTAACATTCTCTTCCCTCTGATCACACATTCCTCCCCTACTCCCTCTGTTGTCCTTCCTCTAACTGGACCCTCGCTGCAATTGCCAGACTTCTCCTTACCCCCCCACTCTTGCCCCCTCCCTAGTCTTAGTCTGAGGCTTATAGAACAGTACTTAAGACATTGGTTCTCACTGTCCTTGTGATTGAGTATTTGTAAATTAGCATGGTCCCCTATAATTGTTCAGGGCTAAATCTCAGCCTCCCCACGTAGTGCAAATGATGTATGCATGAGTCTCTGGTGCAACCTATGTCCTAGTGTGTTCTTCACCACATTTTAGCCGGCCAAAAGCTTCAAGAGCCCATCCTACATTTTAGAGTCTGGTAGCTCTAAGAGGGCATTCTGTGGTCACCCAGGATCTCTTATGACTTCCCCTTTTCTCAGTGTTCTCAGCTGTCCCTAAATTGTGCAGAGCTTGTGAGTTGGAAAGACCCGATGTGATTCTCTTCTATCTGGCCAGTCCTATTGTCCATGCGTGCCCTCCTTCCCCAGACCCATCGGACGCCAGATTTCATAGTTGTCACCCCTGGATTGTGGCTTGATCAGGGATGCCCTAGCTAGAGGTTTTACTTCCTTGACAGGCTGGACAGGCTCTCTTCTGTTGAGTGTACATGCGTCCTTGACCTGCGGATCACCACTGTCCCTTGTGTATCTTGGGGGGTTATGGATGGACCAACAGGCGAGGAAGGGGGATGTGTAGGAAGCTCTTCAGTATTCCCCCTTCTCCAGCATGGGGTCTGGCATGGATTCACATGCTCATGAATATTCCTGTCGTCAGGCTGGGAATTCTCGGTAAAAGAAAAAAGTTTCACTTTTACACGTTCTTTCTCCTCTAAACCAATCACTGAACTCTGTGTCAGACTGCCCCCAGACAATGCTGCCCTCTCCCTAAGCATCTCCTCTGGCAGCCATCTTAAGATTTTTACCACACGTTCTAGTGTTGGGAGTCCTTGTGTTTTGCTCCGTGAGCTTTTCTACATTTTCGTGCTTTTCTACATAAAAAGTTCTATTTTTGGTCAGTTAGAGCCTGTGTGCTCTTTTGCTCCTTTGACCAGCAAGCAGGGATCAGTTTGTCAGCGTCTCTTGATGATCCTCAAGGGTAAGAATCATCAAAGTTTCATCGAAGATTCCAGAAGTCCATTGTGCCTACATCACACGCCGGAATATGATGGAGGAGAAGGAGGGAGGCTCCCTCTTCAATCTGTGCTCCAGCTGTGGAACGTGTTTGTAGAGGACAAACCTCTCCAGTGCCTCTAATGCCTTCATCCGGACCACAGGGAAGCGAACCGTGAAATCCTCCTTGGATTTTCCAAGTGAACCGTCAAGGATCGTCACAGTAGGTTGGCGGTGTGGCTCAATGCCAAGGTCTCTACCCCATTTGGCAACCGCGGGCATGCCTCACACAAGACCGGCCGGTCCGAGGAGCGGACTCCTAAGGACATTGCATCCGTGGGGGCCCAAGAAAATGCCAAGCACCAAAAGCCCCTTTCCGTCGCGGTCGCCACGCAAGTGGGTACCGCAATGGTCAGGGCACGCTCATCTTCACCGCCTGCCTCCATCTCCAGTCAACGCTCCAGCTCCTCCTTGAAGAGGAAGTCGGCTAACCTAGGGAAGCTGCGGGAGAAGCCAGAGAAGACCAAGGCGCAGGGAAAGCACCTTGATCTTCTCCGGCTTCTCCCGCCTGGGCCTTCATGGGCAGCTGTCCGACCTGCCCATGAAGGCCCAGGCGGGCCAGGCGAAGTCATCCTTGACGATGGAGCTGGTGGCGGCCGCCCTCTCAAAGGCAAAAGGGGCCGACTCGATCCAGGGGCCCCCAGCCAGAGTATCCCTACCCCAGAGACGGGAGGCCTTGGCCAAGCCGGTGGAGAAGACGCTAGAGAAGGGGATGCCATGCCTAAGACCGAGACCGACCCCATAGGATGTAGAAACGGGGGTTGGGGGAAAGAAGGCTTCAACCGTACTCCAGGGCACAGATATTTCTTCCTCGGATGAGGAGGACCTGGTGTCCGTTCACACATTCCCGGAGGATGTGGGTAACAACGACGACAATGACGGAAACTCTGAGGGGGGAGGCGACGATGGTGGAAATGCAGACGAGGGGGCTCGGCCCAGCAAGCCTAATCCCCCCCCCTGACACCTCCGAGCAACGTATTGCTGGACATCCTTTCGACCCTCCACACCCTGGTGTCTGAAATCCAGAAGAGGATGCTGCCACTGGCCCCGACAATACCGGACCAGCCACCAGCGAAAATGAGGAGACGGCACCCTACACCGCTGCATCAACCTTTGCACGTGTCCACCCCCCCCCCCCCACCCTCAGGCATACCGGGACGGACATAGCGACTACGGACAACAGCAGCATCTCCCCGCCACTGCGGGCTTCTCCCCCGGATGAAGTGGCGTCGTTCCATGCCATGGTAGCCAGAGCATCTGGGCTCTTCCAGCTGACACCAGAAGAGACCAAGAAGGAATGTTTCCTTTACCAACGGCGTGAGGCCATGAGAAACACCATTCTGGCGGTGCCTCTCCTGGACAGCGTTTGGGACGAAGGCCTGGTGTTGATGAGAAACCCCTGGCGAAGAGGGATAGGCTGAAGAAAAAGTACTGGGTACTGGAGTCCACACCCAAGTGACTATGTTTGCAGCCTTCTCCGGACTCGGTGGTCTTGGCGGCAGCAAGAAAGTAGTCAACTTAGCCCTCATCTTCAGCCTCCATTCCTCTGGACAGCGAATGGAAGAAGTTAGATGCCATTGGTAGGAAAGTGATTACTCGGCGGCACCACCGGTCTAGGCAGCCAACACGCTTGCAATCCTGGTCAGATACGTCAGGGAGCTGTGGTATAAAATGGCCCTACTGCTGGAGTTTCTGCCCGATGACAAGCGGGTCGAGGTGCTGGAGATTGTCCTGGAGAGCCAGGTGGCGTTGGACCATACCATCACTGTGGCCCTGGACATCGCGAACGCAGGGTACCGACAGATAGGGAGCAATGTCTGCCTCCATCGTCGTGGCTGTTGCTAAAATAATTGTAAATGCATTGCTGGAAACTTTGGGTTGTCCCACAGATTGGGGTTGTGGGGAACCTAGAGATGATTTATGATACTACTGTGTTCCAATCTAATCAGTACGTTTATTCGGAAACACATTTTCCATAAACAGCAATGCAAAATAAAATACAATACAAAATAAATAACCTAGAGATAAAAACACATAAAGTGACAAAATTTTAAAAGTGCGTGTGTATGCCAATTAATATCCTCTGAGGGGGTGCCAGAGTAATCGTTAGATTATCAATGTTCAGTCAAATTTTGAGAGATGATTTTAGTTCTCCGTGCCAGAACTTTCTCAAAAAGTCCACCGAGCCCCAAGCCACGGGCAACGTGGCAGCTGAGAGTAGATAACAAAAGGGTCGGCCTGGCTTGAGACATTCCAGCGGACCTCAGTAAGGGCAAGAGTGTTTTCCTCCTTAAGTCCATATATGTTGGGCAAAACAGCACAAAATGCAAAAGGTCCTCCACAGGGCTCCGACAGCAAGGACAAGCTAGAGATTGTACATTGTGAGACAAGTTTTTAATTCGGGCCCCAAGCCATAGACAATCAAATCGCGCTCTCCTAAGTGCCCAACGGTCATAAGGTTTATCACTATGTAACAAATACAGCTGAAAAGTGTCTGCAGTGGTTAGAACAACATGCCTTCTGTTTGCAGAAATGCCTAAGGCAGAGGACTCTCTGTTTGACTCGAGGATGGATTTAAACTGTTGCTTGTGGGCCCTTACAAAACACAGGGTCAAAAAGGCTGGAGGGCAGATGAGGCTAGCACAGTTTTACTGACTGACACATTTCTGAATGTAAATGAGCCACTATTTTTTTTGCAGCTGGACTACTCACCAATGCTCTTATGATTTTATGTGAAAGAACGGCTTTCTGGTTTGACCATAACGCCAGACAATGCGCGAGCGGGGCCAATAACCATTCATCACCATTGTGATGGCACCCAAGTTCCAAATGGGTGCCATAGTTTGTGTGGTTTAGTGTAGTAATGTGAAATCTGAAGCCTATTTGTTCCTGACAGTGTCTAGTTGGAACATTTTATATGATCTGATATGATAGGTTAATTATAACGCGCTTAATACCCAGATCTTTCTAAGCGCGACCCGGGGATCGAACCTGTGTTGCTCTGTGTCATTTTGCTTCCAACCACCATTCTAACTGTTGGGTGTTTGATTATGGCAACACCTTTTCATGCAGCTGCACCCCATCAACTTCCATAAAGATGTTTGCCGAGTGTGTGGATTAGATTCTGATGCACCCTCCGCATTAAGATTTTGCACCATGATGCCTCATACCCTTTCTTCCAAACACATCGGCATGCATGAGTCAACCGCTCTTGGATCATGACATCCTCCTTTGACCCTTTCTTCCCCCCCCTCTTTTCCCCTCCCGCACTGCTGTTCCCCCTTATTACTCCACCCACTAAACACTCACTCATAGCCTCACTATCTGGTACCACCATCTCACTTCCACCACCTCGCCTGTAAAAATCTCTGCCACAATTTCCTCAAAGTTACATTCCACTGTCCAGCCTCCACCCACCTGGTCTCTGTCCACCTCTTCTCTCTTTCCTTGGCCAGTCTTTTATACTACACCCTTCCTGTTTCTATCCGTCCCCTTCACCTTCATTGGTCTGGTGCTTCACCTGACCGTAAGCCAGTCTACTCTTTTCCCCTCTGGGATGAATGTTCACACTACAATTCTTTGAACCCCTTTTAAGCCCCACACCCTTTTCTCATGCAACATTCAAATCTGGTATTTGGATCTGTGTAATTCAGTGTTCACTCTGCTTCAAACACAGCAGTGAGAATAGATGATTTGGCATGGCGTGTGGCTACTTGAACACGGGTGCTTCCAAGACTTTTTTTGGATCAATGTCTTTCTTCCATTCATTGGTGGTAGCTGGGCATGCTGGTGCTGGTAGTTCTGAAATGAGACCAGAAGAACTCTGGTCTGTGTTGAAACGGCGCAGTATTGAAGAATTGGCAGTGGAGCCATATTCCTTCAACACTGCACATGTGGGGGCAAGGGAAGGGATTTGGACCTTTTCAACTCCCTCACACCACTATGGGGCAGGACTGGCTCTGGTACAGAACCTGGCAAGCCCTCTTTCCCAGTCTGGGAGGGGTTATCTGATCCCGCTGACTGGGTCCAGTCGTGGACCATTCACTGGGCAGGGATTTATATGGCACTGGTTGGATTGGGGAGTCGATAGTACCTGTAATGGCTTTTAATTTGAATGCTTTTACAACACCACATGTGTTGTGCTAATCCCACCCTCTTTGTGTTGGTGAATGCTTTAAAGCACAGCGCAATACACTTCTGCACGCACTCTTCAAGAAGTGCTTCTGCAAGTGCTCTGCAGTTTGCAGTTCGCAGTGAGTGGTTGTGTTGGGCTCCTGCCTCTTAACAGTGTGCCGCAGTGGCTGCTGTATAGGTATTTTAAATACCCAACAACGGGGCGGGGGGAGGTGATATAACCTGGGTACAACCAAGAAAATGTCTACTCTACTAACGGAGTAAGGTTGTGAGTCGGGCCCCACAATCCACACTGGGCCATCACCAATACCACCTCAGAGCCGATGCACCATAAGGCCCATTATCTTGCATCATAAATCACCAAATACTTTACGGCTGCACAGAACAGTTGTAAGAAGTAGACTAATAAACCTGACATGTCTGACACTGGGACCCAGTCGGCATGTACACTGGTTGAAATCGACAATAATAACTCCTTAATCAATGTGTGTTATTCCTTGCAATCAGAGGTCCAGCAGTTGGCAAAGGAGAGTACTGACAAGGAGACTTGTTACGTACGGTGAGATTTATGAGTCTCAGGATGGTCAAGCCCCCTTCTCACATTTCTCAAAAACTTTCTGGCTCCCGTAAACTGACTGGGTCTTATGGATGGTGGTTCAATAAACTCGGAAAGGAGTTGTCTAACTATCGTGCACAACGAGGCAACAAGTTTTGCTTTAAAAAAATGGTGTTGAAACTTTGTAACCATATATTGAGTGAAACATAAAGGCACTCAAACTTGTCAGACCATCTACATACACGGGTAAATGTTAAACCACTCCCAGAAGATCCAACGCCCAATGTGGTAACCAAGGTAATTGAGACCCCTTCGGAGAAGGATGGTGTTGATCCTACCCCATTGGAGGCCATTGATATTAAAAGAGAAAATCCTTTGGAATCCACCATGGCAGAGCTATCTGGAGGCCAAGATACATCGGGATTGGGCTAAGGCCCAGGCTGCTATTCTATTATATCCAGGAAATCTCAGAAAAAGCATATAGCAGCGAAAGAAAAAAAGTCTAACAAGTCTATCTGTAAAATAACTCCTGAAAAAGTGGTTATAGAGGAGGAGGAGACTGATCCTAAAATGGTTTTTACCCAAGAAAACTCGCAAAAGAGCGACGTGAAAATCTAAGAGTCAATATCAAGGGCGGTAATTGGACAAATTGGCTTTTAATTTGCGAGCAGAAAAATAAACTCAATAAAGTCAGTTCTACCACAGGAGTTAAGAGACTGTTAAAACCTGTACTGGCAGTATCTATGATCGAAGACTGTAACACAGTCGGAGATTGATTCTCGAGCTGAGACTGAGTTGGATAGCTCCGAAAAAATCCTCAGTGTTGGAGCTGCTACTAAGGAGAGACCCATCTTACCCTATACATTGGTGCGTCCACCACCGACTTCCTTTACTATCACTAGACTCTTCAAAGATAATGAACGCATAAATAGGGGATTTGTGCTGCAGCTCTTCAGGCACCTTCCAGCGTTGAGAGTGCTACAAACCATTAACATTCATTTCTTCGAACAATTGGAAGGTTACAGCAGTCACGAGTCCACTGCCTGGACTCGGATATTGTTTCAAAATAAGGCCTCTTCTCCTTTAAAATAGGACTCCAGCATTGATCAAACTTTTGTCATTAAGGAAAAAAGGTCTTCCCTTGGGCAGATGCATGTGGAGCTAATCCCTGCATGCCCTGAATTGGAGAGAAAAATGGACAAAGTAACAGTCAAACTCTGCGCTGAGGCAGGTTGGGGACGTGGCTACAAAAATGCATTGGGAATGGCACCAGTCTTTCCTTCCTACCCTGGTGCAGAAGCCCTAACAGTAACCGTGTAATTTCTAGAAAATCATGGAGTACCCAGGGCCACACGCTTATTTTCCGACAAAGGTTCTAAACATCTATTTTATGAGGCAGACATAATATTGCAGGAAAGGTGGTTGTTGGGTGAAACGATATATGATGGATATTCTAGCATTAGAAGGCCTGCCAACAGAGGATATAAAGGCTGCCCCTTTGGTGGCTTTGTGTTCGAACCACTATAGGGCATGTGAAGTTGAACTAGAAAGTGATAACCCCAACATTATAATAGTTGTAGCGGAGCTAGGTAATGGTCATGTTATTTTGATTGTGAACATATTCGACCCCCCTGGCGGCGGGGGTACAGAGGCTGTACAAGTAGCCATCTACGAGTCCCTTGCCCCAATTATAGCGAAGAACCTTGGTATGGATATATTAATTGTGGGAGACCTGAAGGCCTGTTGCTTCGTTTGGACCATATCTAAGGGCGGGGTGATTCCGATAAATGCTATGGATAACAGACTGCGAGACCGGCATGGTATCGAGAGAGACACAGACTCGAGGATAATAGTTGCAAAACTTTTCTTTAATAAAGTTCCCAGGGTTGGTGTAATACCTAACTGGCTCTAACTCTAAGGGGATTGTTCCGTCAACTGATGCTTGTAAGGGCTGTCGATGCCTGAAAAGCCAAAACCAAAATCCGTGCTTGCTCTCACTCTTTGGCAAAATGTGATAGGAAGTTGTCTTAAGAAAAATAGTAGTTCAAGAAAAAAAAAAAGGAAATGCAAACCACAGCTGGTTTCAGGTAGGCTTACCAATAGGTATAGTTCTGCCAGTTCAAAATAGTTCAACTCAAAAGGATTGCCCTTGGAACCTTCCACATAGGACTCCTGCAGTAAGTCAATGGAGTTTACAATATCTCTGGTCTCTTGGGGTTCCTTTCCCCAAGCTTTGATATTTCCAGTTCCAAACAAAGAGACAGTTCCTGTTGGGCCTCTCAAGGTTCCCTTCCGCAAGTCTAGGCGCCTCTTTACAAAGTTCAACACAAAACAAAATATTACACAATTCTTCTTAGGCTTCTCAGCGTTCTCTTCGACCAAGTTTATGCCTTTCTGTTTCAAACACATGTCCAGCTTGTCAGGACGTACCTTTCTCTTATTTACAGTTTCTTTCACATACAATCATTTCATGGGGTAGAATCAGACTTTTGAAAACGCCAGGCTCTTCGCTCCTCCTAAGCGCGACCACTTTGATCTTTCGCCCCTCTCTTTATTTCTTTTACGTCTTTTCTATTTAACCTTTTATCTTCAGGTGGTGCTTCCTTCACCCGTTTCATCTCTGTTTCTTTCACTTTGTCGTGCACACTTGCACCTTCTTTTGCATAACTTTATCTGTGTTGTGCCTCTTGCACACATCCTTTCGCGTCGTACGCACCCTTTTCTTACTTCACTTATTTTACTCTGGAATTTGCTTTATTTCTGCGCCGCTAGCGCATTTTTCACTTCTTTCCACTTTCCTTGTTCCTTCTTTCTTACTTTCTGTCCTTTTATACTTTCACTCTTGCTTTCCACTCGGTGCCGCTTTACAAAAACGTGTCTTTCTCCATTTCTGCTCCCGCCAACTACACGCTCCCGAGTTTCTCTCTCACTTGTTTGAAACTCACCGGGTAGGGTAGCACTGGCAACTAGTTTTTCCTGGATGCATTGGGTCGAGGTCAGGATCTCACCAGCTGTCCCTCAGACACCATTGGGACGGGCACACGTCCCAAGGGAACAAGCATTCGCCTGAACACTGCCAGCAGGGATACACGTGGCCTCGCTCCGACTCCCTGGAGACACACCCCTCTAACCACGCTGCAGCCACTCGCAAACACCAGGCCAGCGCCTCGGCATGCTGTTCTTCTCTGGATCCTTCAGGCGTCTCGTCCTGCAGCTCCTCTCGTCCAGTCCGCATCCCCAGCTTCCTCCATGATTCTGTCAGAACCACCCTTTTTATTCTGCTGGTGAGTCAATTGGAATCAGGTGTGCACGGGGGGGGGGGGGTCCCTGACCTTGCCTGACTCTTAGTGGGACAATTCAAAGGTGTTCGATGGTAAGCCTTGCTTTGTGTCCCTATGGGTAATCTGCATTGCTCCCAATCGCTTCTTCCTCATTCCAGTACTTATTGAAAAACGGGGAGGGGGAGATGGGATGTGATTGGAAATACTCTCGACAGACTGAGGGAGCCTGAACCTGTCTCGTCCTCTTTTCAATACCAGGTGTGTGGACTTGTTGGGGCCCTTAAGGTGAGGGAGTGATGCTAAATCCCCTTGTTTACCAGAGGGGGCTATCTGGGAGGAAAAAGGTGGATTCCCAGTATAACTTCTGGGTTTTGAGGAAGGAGATACAAGGTCTGTGTTAAGAGTGATGTTCACTAGATATTATCTTCTAGATGTCCACTAGATATGATCTTCCTTTTTGGTGAGGGAAGGTTACGGGGCAGGATGGGACTTGGGTGACAATATTCCATGCTACCCGATAGTTACCTTGGGGTGGTGCTCAGCGGGAAGAGCTCATCGGTGGGGAGGACCCCATTGAGAGTAGTAGAGTAGTGACCAGCTCGGGAGAGCACAATATCTCTTTTCCCCCGCCCACAAAATCCATCCTTCTCCAAATTACCTGATACACCCACTTATTGTTGTAATACATCTCGGGTACTAACTATTGGGACGAGGAAGAAGCAGCGTGTAATGATGATTACCAACACAAATAACCGTATGCGGTCTAGCCTTTGCAAGGACCTGATTGGCCTGCAGTCACTCAAAGGCAGAGGGAACTGTAGGGTGGCGCAATCGTTCTTAGTCTGACACAGACCACGAGAGGTTTCCGGTATGCGAAGGCTGGCCAGAGGGAGAAGAACATTGCGTCCCAGAGAGAACTGCACTTGCAGAAGGCTCGCAGCATGGGAAGCAGACTGTAGCGATGGAAAGCTGCTAGCTGGTAACCAGAGCCGCAAGAGTGTAGGGAGATGGATGCCGAACAAGCATGCAGAAGGTCTGCGTGCACGCTGGAAACCGCAGAAGCCCTTGGGAGACCCTTAAGCAGCCCGGAAGGGACGGGCCAGACCCTACAGGTACTGGGACAGCCAATCCCAAGGTTGGAAAGACCCAGAGGGTGCAGGGGGCAAGACGAATGTGACATCAAAGAGGCAGAATAATTACACAAAGGGGGTCTGGGACCCATGGTGGGAAGATGAACACCGAACAGGGAGAAATATGAACTTTTATTTAAGCAGCACCCACAGACCTGGGCAACAGAGTTAACCCAAGGCTGTGGTCTATAAATAAAGAGAACTTTGAGAACATACAAGTGAAGGGGACTGGGACCCACGCTGGGGAGATGAACCCCAACCAATAACAGAGGAATATAAACTTTACACATGCAAGAGATATTCAGACCTTGGCAGGACAGTGAACCAAGGCCGTGGGTTGAAGAAAGGGAGAGCTGGGAAGATAAAGTGAAGGGGGTCTGGGACCCATCCGGGGGACAAATAACCCAAACCATAATACCAACGAATACGAAGCTTGCATATTCAAGGAACACCCAGATACCTTGGCCGGAAAGTAAACCAAGGCTGTGGTTAAATGAGAATGTTGTGTACCCTACGTGAGGGTACAAGGAGGGTGTAGTGAGAAAAGAAGCCAAGACCTTGAGTCTAGTAGAACGGTTGCTTAATTTCCCAGCACCTTTTGGTAATTTTGTGTTTGATCTGCAAGGTCGGGCTGCAGATCTGCAGTCATAAGACCTTTACCTCTGCAAATTATATTGAGTTTAGCTTGTGAGGGATAGGTTAGGATTTGAACACAGGACGGGAAACATTATTTTGGACATTCTTACACAAAACAGTTTCATTAGTTAGTTTTATTGAGGCAGGCAAACCGCTCGTATAGATGGGGCTAGTTAGGATTTCCTCCATTTTCTGGTTATTATTAAAAGTCTTTGCCAATCAACATGCCACAATTGTGTCATTCTCTTACTTCTAGACCCTCACAGGAGCTATTAAGGGAGACCTGCCCCCGGCCGAAACGTGGCAAAATGGTGGAAACTCCATTGATTATTTGTATGGGAATTACTCTGTTCACTATTGTGGAATCACTGACTTGGAAGTTTTCTGAATATAGTGACCATGCCATCATAACTGTAATTATTAAAGTCAATGACACTAGCTTGAGAGATATGGACATGGTTGACTGCGTGTATGTAAGCAACGGGCTAAATCTAGCTGGTTGGACTGATAGCAACTTGAGTGCAATAGAAAATGATAGGAGTAATCTTGATGGGGACTACGAGTGGTTTAATTCCCCATATGAGATCGTAGATTGGATAAGCTCCATAGCCTCTTAAGTTTCTGACCACGGGGAACTTTTTCAACATTTAGGCAGGACATGAATCCTATGAGGAAAAGAAATTCCTCTGCCAAGCGGTTAGGATAGTAAAAAGCTTGTCGACTGAAATGCTGGTAAAACCTAGGGAATTAAAGTGGGTTACAAATCGCTACAGAAACTGAGTAAAGCGCCACCATATGTCAGCCATAAATAATGACTTTCAATAACTATACGCGGTCATTAGAAAGAATGATAGTAAGATGCTGTGGGTATTTTTAATAGAAGACCGGCGCATCCTCCAAATGCTGTGGCCTGCCGTATAGCAAGTATTAAATGGGACTCAAATGGGACTCTTACTTTGGGGGTGGTGGGGAATAGGAGTTCAAGGCAATAGTCCACAATAAATTAACGAATAATGTTCCACTAAAGCTCAAATTTGATAAGGAATGTATTTTCAAGATAATAAAGGGCCGTAAATTGTCTCGTGCTCTGGCTCCTGACGGGGAATCAAACATGGTAATGCGGGCCAACCCGTAGTTATGGGCTGGCATTCTGTTAACATTGTTTAAACAGGTGGTAAAAACAAGTACAGTCCCTGACTCATGGAAACGTTTGTACCTTATACCTGTGTTTGAGGGAAAACCGAGAGGGCCCTACAAATTATAGACTGTTCTCTCTGCTGGACGTGTCTAGCAAACCTTTTGCAACCTGCCTATCACAGCATATAAATGAATGGATCATGGACAACCAAGTCCTTAGTTGTTATCAGCCTGGATTTCCGAAGGGCATGTCCGCGGTCCATAGCATTTGTATAATGAACGCCTTGATCCAGCAAGTGAGAGCAAAGTCGTCTTCACCTCTGTATATTTTTTTTATGGACTTTGCGTCCGCATTTGACACAATTGATTTAGTTAAACCTTGGGCTAGGCTCGAACGGCTACGAATGCCAAAGCAGCTTCTTTACGCCCGTTAATTATTACATGATAATAATGTGGCACGAGTAAGGCTGAATGTGTATTTTAAACTATCCGCCCCTGTCCCCATTGAAAGGAGGTGAAGCGGGTGCATACTTGCCCCAGTCCTATTTAACTTGTTTATGGTTGTTGTTGGGTGACTTTATCACCGATGAGGAAAAGTTTCTGCCATGATTGGGTAGGTCAACATTTCTACACCTTATGCAGATGATCTTGCTATCTTTGATACTACCTATATGGGAATCATCAGGAGTGCCCAAGCCATTATGGATTATGCTGAGATAAATGGACTGGCAGTGAACCTGGCCAAGTCCAAATTTATGAGTTTCGGTAAAGTGAAGAGACTGACATACCATCTCAATAGGAGAGGGTTTAATGAAAAAGGAGAAAACTACTGATTCTTGGTGTAGGATGTTGGTGTACAAAGGGGTGATTTGGTGCTTCTAAAAAGTGTCACGCAAGGGTCACAGCAATTATGCTATCGATTAAGAAATGTCTGTAGTGATGCTGGATACAGCTTAATTGTTTTTTTTCATTCTATAGAATAAAACTGGTTTCCAGCATAGTCTACGCTCTGGAATGCTTGTATGTAGACTGTGACAGTTGGGCAAATATCCTGGAGGATTCTATTTGGAGGCGGACATTGGGCTCTGTCTAACACGAAGCCAATACAAGCAGTCAGACTTGGAATCTCTTGCCACTTAGGTCAAGATAAATAGGGGCAATCTCCTGATATAAATGTGCTTCGAGAATAAAACCATCTTGTCAATACTTGGAGATGTAATTATGAATAAGACTTGCCCGGTTCTGACAGAATTTAAGGCCCACATCAATAGCTTTTTTGCTAAAATTGCATGGTGTCCGGATTGTAGTGGCAGATTGGGCATCCTTATAAGTTCTTTTTTTTTTAAAAGTGCATTAGAATGGGACTGGTTGGGAAACCATGACAGCATAAATAAGCTTGTATCCCTGTGTACCTTCTTGCAAATGTTCTTACCATATTGTAAACCCCAGACATTAATTATTCAATTCTCTTGTCCGATTTTGTAACAAATTTGTATTTGCTTAAGCTGAATAAATGACCTGGTCTTGCGATTAAGGGGGCATGCACTGGTATTCCTAAAGGAAAGCATCAGTGTTGGTTGTGTGGAGACCTTTATACCTTGGAAACATCAAGACATGCACTTACTTCATGTAAGGCAATGATTAAGTATTATGTTAAATATTACACCAAATATGCGGATGGACTGTATGATATCCAGAATGCACTGTTTTGGTTGAAATGTATTTCTGGTTGGAGCCAGTCAAGGTCTATTTGCTATAGCAAAAGTGTGGGAAGCGTTTGACCGAGACGTTGTGCTAAAAATGGGTAGTGTGATCCCTGAGTGCTCTACATCAGTGACTAAAACATACATTTTATAGCACTGTTAGACACTAGTGTCTGAGGGGTTTGCTGATTTTTTTTTTGTTCTGTTTTCTTTGACCATCTTAATTTTCTTTTAATAAGGCATGTGTACATATGATTCATCTGTAAAATATTTTGTTTTTTATATGTGAAAAGTTCAATGTAAACTAAAACCGATCAAATTATAAAAATAGTGATGTCTATTCTATAAATACTTCACAAGCTGGTGCTTATTTTAGAGAATGGGAGGAAGCGTTTTATCATTGAAGATTGACTCTGGTTTGGTTGGAAAACCATGTTTTTCGAATTTAAAAATAAAATGTTTTTGATCACCACTCAAAAGGTTAGAGGGGATTCCAAGATGGCCACGTAGTGAGGACGTCGCGCCCTGGGCTCCCGTCCTGCCAACAAGATTTTGCCCGTCCGCCTCAGTTGCAGCCCTCCCCGGCACCCTGAGCAGGTAGCGGGGGGACACCAGAGTGGGGTGCGACGTCTGGTCCTGGAAGCAGTCCCCGTGGGAGAAGCGGCTGACAACGCTGTGTCTTCGGCGGCCCGCGACCTGGCATCGAGAGGCGGTGGCAGAGCCCTTCGGCGCTCGGAGCGAGCCTGGCGGGCTCCGGGCGCGGGCTCGCCACATTGCTGTTGGCCCCCTCGAGGCCCGAAAAGGAGGGGGCATGGACTGCTCCCGCCCGCCCGATAACCAGTGAGGAGAGGAGCCAGCGGTGAAGGTACGGAGGCGGCCTGGGGGGGGTCGGGGAGAGTAGCGCCATATTGGCGGGGAGCGGTCCTTTGACTTGCAGGGCCCCTAGGAACACAATGTGGGTCTAGCTGAGGAGCACGAGAGAAGTGCCCTACCTCCCCGCGGGGGGGAGCGGACTAATCAGTGGGGTGCATGCAGCTCCAGGGGTCTGAAGGTTTGGGCGCCCGCCCAGGGACAGGACTTGGGCGGCTCGTGGCTCTGGCACTGGGACCCGGGTGCCGCCTGGGCTGCGAGCGGAGGCAATTATACGTGGAGTCCTGGGGGGACCCCGCTGGGTTCCCTAAGCCCTGCAGTGGAGGTGGTGCCTCGCACTTAGACCAACAAAAGAACTTGGCCCCTAGCGGTACCGGGGCCCTCAAATTAAACTGTGCCCAAGGGAGGGCAGCAGCTGGATCCACCCAATAGAAGCTCCGGAGGGGAAGCGCTGGTCAGCAAGACAGGGGGAGAGTGCGGAGTTGCCCAGACAGGACATTTGTGGACGCCCCGGGTCCCCGGGGACCCCACTAGAAGTTGTGCAGGGCTCTGGCGCCTCAGCTCTGCACGGGATAGCACCTCCTCACCAATATACTTGCCCACACACACACACACTCTCTGAGCAGCGATGTCCAGAAACAAGGGAAAAGAGAACCCAGCCCAGGGGAAAGGCCCCAGAAAAGCAACAGATGGCCCCCTCATGTAATTCTGGCCAAAAGAATCTGAGACGGCAGAGGCTCAAGGCTCAGGGGACAATGAGGCTTCGGTCTCCCACGAGGACCAAGATAGACCGATCTCTCAGGCTATGCTATCCCAGTTCATGGGCGAACTGGTGGAGAAGATCACAGCATCTTGGGCAGAAGCAAATGGACAAGCTGGGAGAAGATCTGGCGGAAGGCTTAAGGGAAATCAGACATTAACAAAGTGGAAGAGAGAGTGGACATTAACGAGCGCGCCATCCAAGAACTGACGGAGGATGCAAGAAAAGTGGACAATCTGCTAGAAACCCTGGCTGCGGCCACACAAAACCTGGAATTACAAGCTGAAGACTTAGAAAACAGGTCAAGAAGGGCGAATATCAGAGTTAAATCATTGCCAGAGGACATCCCAGATCAGGAGTTGGCCCCATCATTAAAAGAAATATTTGTGGACCTGCTAAACTTGGACTCCGACACAGACATGTCCACAGGGTAGGACCGTGAAGACCGGAGCCTGGATCTAGGCCGATCGATGTGTTGCTGGCTTTCCATAATTACGCAGTAAAGGAGAAGATTATGGAGAAGGCGAGAAGGGCCACACAGATCACCTACAATGGCCATGAAATCTCTCTCTACCAAGACCTGGCGCGGATTACGCTAATCAAAAGGAGGCAGATGGGTTTGGTCCTGTCCTACCTAAGATATCAGCAAATTTGTTACAGATGGGTCCACCCGTTCGGTTTGTCGTTTGTCTGTCAAGGTGCCCACCATAAGATCACGACCTGCGGTCAGGGGCTGGCCTTGCTGGTTCTGGAGGAGCAGGCCTCGGCCTCCCCGGTGGGGAGCGGAAGCGCAGCTGGGTGGGCGCAAACCATGGGAATGGTCTACAATTAAGCCCAAGAGAATAAGGAAGAAAGCTTTGGGCCCAGAATCCAGGAAAACCTCAACAATGGGGTTGTGGAATGTCCATCGAGGGCGGGTAGTCCTCCAACAGACGCATAGGGAACCGAAAGGTTGTGTGAGGTCCCGAAAATCGAGCCCGGGGAGGGCACCAGTGAAAGCAGATCAGTAACAGGTGACGGGTGTAGGGGGCTGCAGGAGCAGCGAGGGGGGAAGGGCTGGGGTCTTGGAATGGGATTGGGAAATCCTGCGTGGGATGTTTCTGGTTTAGTTATTGAGTTTGGCTCTCGTGGAGGAATCACGAGGGGGGGCTTGGTGCCAGCCGGTCTCGCCTGGAGGGGTGGTGGGGGGAGTTGGTGAGGGGGGAGTGGGATAAATCCAAGGTTCAGGTCTTGAAGGCCCAATCAGCGGCCCACGCATGGAGCGCACACTTCAAGCGGCAAACGGAGGAGGGCACAGGGGGTCGTATTGGGTTAACAAGGTTTCTCATAAATACGTCATATGGCTAGCTTTGATGCACTGAAGTTGCTTTCTGTGAAGGGCCTCAATTCCCAGGTTAAGAAGAGGAAGGTGGAGAGGTACCTCGGGTGGGAACAACCCCATGTAGTAGCACTTCAGGAGACCCATGAGCATTCCAGGGACACCCATGGGATAAGATTCCGGGGATACTCACGAGTGGTTCAGGCCACACAAGCTGGCAAGAAGGGTGGAGTCTTAATTACCTTGAGGGACGGGCTCGATTTGACCATCAGGGATATGAAGAAGGATAACCAAGGAAGATACCTAGCGGTGATACTCGAGGGAAAGGGGCAGTACTTCACGGTAGCAACCCTGTATGCGCCCAGTCAAGCCCAGGACGCCTTTATACAAAACATTCTCACCCACTTAGGGAAATTTGCTAAGGGGAATATCCTCCTACTGGGAGACTTTAATTTAGCTTGGGACCCCTCCAAAGACAGGAGTTCACCTCTTGGGATGCACAGGGGGGACCATCAGGAGACCTGGTGAAGAAAATGCGCAATCTGGCCCTGGTTGATACATGGCGAGAACTCTGTGGAGATGCTAAGGGATACACCTTCTATTCACATGCACACAGGTCTCACTCGCGGATAGAGTTTGTCTGGATATCAAAACCACTGGTGGGAAGAGCTACAGCATTGGAGGTAGGGGCAATTTCCCTTGGAGATCGCACTCCACTCACCCTCTTAATAACTAGACAAAAGGGCACCCCAGGTATTTGGAAATGGAGGTACCAAGCCTCGCTGTTCAGGGATCTAATCCTGGTCAGGAAAATAGAGGAGGAAGTAATTGAATATACCAACCACAATAAGGGGAGGACACGACCCCTCAAATTTGGTGGGACGCCGTCAAGGCCACAATTAAAGGTAAGATCATAGCAATTAAGGCCAGAAGGGAACGGGAGCTAAGACTGGAGGAACAACAACTAGAAGCTAGACTCAAGGACATCATGGCTCGTATGGGCACTAAGCTGTCGGCAGCTACCAAAAAGGAATATAGGGCAGTGAGAGGTCAGCTGACCCTAATACAAACAAGGGCGGCCGAGCGCAATCTCCTCTGGCTGCACCAAAGGTTCTATATTAAAGGCAACAAGGCGGACCGCTTGCTGGCCAGAAAGCTACGAAAGGAGGCAGGTGACAAAACAATCCTAAAAATAAAGGGGGAGGGAGGGGTCCTTCTCACAAAGAATCCCGACATTGAGGGTGAATTTTGCAAATTCTACTCAGACCTCTATAGGTCAGGTGATCCGACAAGCACGGACCAGGAGGCATATCTACACGTAGGAGGGTGTTGACAGATTTCGCAGGACGATAGGGATGCGCTGGAAGTTGAGATCACCACGGACAAAGTTAGAAGGGTGATTAACAACCTACCGTCCAGTAAAGCCCCAGGCCCTGATGGGTTTGTGTCTGAATTTTATAAAACACATAAAGAAGTTTTAATCCCCATTCTTACCAAATTATTTAACTGCATAGGGTCCACTGGAAATCTCCCCAACTCTATGAATGAAACCAAAGTTATCCTGTTACACAAGAAGGGCAAAGATCCAACTGACTGCGCATCCTACCGTCCAGTAGCTTTAATAAACGTAAATGCCAAAATTCATACCAAGGTTCTGGCCAATCGCCTTGAAACCATCCTCCCCAAACTAATTCATAGTGACCAGGCGGGCTTTATTAGAGGCAGGCAAACACCGGACAATGTCAGAAGGCTGGCACACTTGGTCGAAATGACACAGAAAAAGAATATCCCGGCCCTTCTCCTGGTGATCGGCGTCAAGAAGGCTTTTGATCGGGTAGAGTTTGGGGGTTCCTGTTTGCGGCTATGGGCGGAATGGGGTTTGGCCCGGGTTTCATTGCTCAAGTAAGGGCAAATTACCAAAACCCAGTAATATGGCTGGCAATAAACTGCCAAATATCAGCTCCGGTTCGGGTGGGAAGGGGCACTAAGCAGGACTGCCCGATGTCGCCGCTCCTCTGCGCCCTTCACCTGGAACCGTTCCTGGAGATGGTGCGAGTGGCTGAATTTATAGAGGGAGTCCCGTTTGGAGGCGAGGTTCACAAGATCACTGCCTTCGCAGACGACATGATATTGTCACTGACCCAGCCGATCACCTCCTTGCAGGCTGTGGCGAGAGAATTGAACAAGTTCGGCCAAGTGACGGGGCTAAAAATCAATGTCCACAAATCTGAAGCGCTACCTCTCACCTTGTCAGCCTGCGCGGTCCAAGACCTCAGGAAGGCTTATAGCTATAGATGGGTTGACACTTCGCTAAAGTATCTGGGAATCTATCTGACCATGACCGTGGGGGATTTATACACAGCAAATTATTCTCTGCTCCTTCAGAAGGTGAGATCGAAACTGGTGGATTGGGGCACCCCCAAAATCTCGTGGTTGGGTAGAATCAACGACTTAAAGAAGGCAATCTTGCCTCTGCTCCTATACCATTTCACAGCCCTACCGGTCCGAGTACCAGCGACTTTCTTTAGGGTCCTGCAAAGAATAACCAGCCGCTTTGTCTGGAACCGAAAGCGCCCGAGGGTGGCGGCATCCTTTATGAAAGCTCTGTCAGACCGAGGGGAGTTGGGGAGCCGGACTTTCGGGTATACTATCTAGCAGCAGAGATTAGGGTCATCAGAGATTGGCAAAAAATGACAGAGGGAAAGTGTGGAGATCGATGGATAGGGCGGTGATGGGTAAAGACCTGGAAGGGGTTCTGTGGATGCCGAGGCAAGACAGGCCATCCAGAATGTATTGCAGTGATACAACGTCGACAACAGGGGATGCTTGGGATCAAGCTGTTGATAGGGCGCATATTACCACCTTCCCATCCCCGTACACGCCCCTACAAGGTAACCCACAATTCACTCCAGCAGCCATCAATGCGCCCACCTTCGATCCCTGGTTTCAGGGGGGCTGCCGGATGGTGCGGGATATGTTGGTGGGGGGTGAGGTGAAAAAATTTGAGCAGTGTAAGAAGGACTTTGGCTTGGGCGAGATGCAGAGATTTTCGTATCTCCAGATCAGGCACTGGATCTCCCAGCCGTTGGTTAAGCAGGCGGGTTCTCGTTCCTTCACCCAGTTAGAAAAGTATCTAGACACGGACACGGGAGACAAGGGGGTGGTGTCGTCCATTTATAAACTCATAAAACAGGAAGAAACTTTGTAGTCCAGTCCCACCACCCTTCCATCTGAGCAGGAGCTCCCTGGAGCTGCAGGAACAGCATCCACAACACCTTCACCCTCCTGGGTGCTAAGGTAAGCGCTGGGTACCTAATTACCAGCACCTTCAGCGACATCTGCGGACGCCCTCACCCGCGATCACCCTGAAGCTAAATTTGCTAATATTCTTGCACTGCAGCAAGAAGGCACCTGATCCGAGAAAGGCATCTATTTGTGCACATAACCGCCGTTTTCTGCACCACCCGCCATTGAGAATCATGAGGTTTCTCATTTCCAACATGGCCGCCACAGAAATTCGAGCAGCAGCACCCTGAGCTATTTGGATTTGAGCGCCCGGATTGGCTGTGTGTTGCTTTAAGCAAGCCAATCGCACTGCGCGGCAGGCGAACGCCGGCCGTGAAAGAAGGCAGGAAAAAAGGCTCATGTGCCGAGCCTGTCCGCTGCCTGCCGTGCCCAGGGCCTCATTCTCTACTCCTTGCCCACCAGCCTGCGCCCTTGCGGGAGGACCCTCACACACAGCATCCGCTTGCCACTACCCCCCCCAAGCACATCATGAGGAGCCGGTAAGCTTTCTACAACATATTGTCAACTTACTTTTACTATCTACTACTCCAGAACACCTCCCTAGACAAGACCTTACCGCTACCCCATCAGCATGGCGCTGCTCCAAACTTCACGGCGCTTGCCGACTACACTCTACAAACTATTATGCCTTACCTGATGCCACCTGATATGCACTAGCCCTATGCATAACAACCACTGTACCTAGCCTTATGTGTTACCTGTTACCAGCCATTGTGCCCCACCTGCGTAATGCTACTGTTACTTGGCGCTAGCTGTTGCACTCTACGTTGAAAGATAAGCTGCAAGTCCTCACCCCATCCACCCATTACATCAACAACTTAGACCTAGCTGTATCTTGTATTGTTTTACCTGGATGTGGTTGAAATTCGAACTTAGTTATACTGCATTTTGCATTGTCTTACCTGGATGTGTCTGAAACTCGAATTTAGCTATGCTGCATTTTGCATTGTCTTACCTGGATGTGTCTGAAATTCGAATTTAGCTATGCTGCATTTTGTATTGTCCTACCCAATGTGCCTGTCATTCGCTATCATCGTCAATGCATTCTGTACGGCATAGTCCATAGAGCCTATTGACCCTGCCGACTGCACTCTCGCTACCCACTTCAGTGACTGTCCCATTGGCCTGGCGCCTTACTCCACCCAATTCTGGTATCATGCTACCACGCCTACCTGCCCAAAACTGCCTTCTCCTACTACTAAAAGCTCTCTTCACATTGTGGCTATCCACCTGCCCACCTTATTTATCACCCCTGAGCACACTGGCACCCATCACTCTGCACTTTGCAACTATGGCCCCTACCTGCAGACTTGCTAATACCTGCTCTAGCATCGCTCCCCATCCTAATATCTACCTTAACGCACCGGCCCTATGGCTCGACCATTTTGCTAAAAAACCTACACCTAATCAACCTTGCACCACCGCCTTAAGAAATCTAAAACTAGGTTCTAGACTCATGGGCAAGAAGGGTCATCCTATGTACCCTAACGTATCTTTGCAAACCATGAAGCCCAGCTCGTCCCCACAAACCCTCACCCCACCTATGCCCCAAGGCCATCAGACAAACCCTGCTGCCTCAGGCAACAACAGTCTGATTAAGGCAAAGCCTAGCAACACTGGCCCATTCAAGGCCGCCATGATTAACGCACAGTCCCTAGCAGCCCACGCCCTGGACATTGCAGATCTCATCAAGACTCAGGAGCTTGACTTCATCGCCATCTCTGAGACCTGGCTGCACCCTGCCTCCGGCCCAGCTCTTTCACTAGCTATCCCACCAAATTATTCCATTACCAGATGCGATTGTACCTCCAAAGGTGGAGGTGTTGCTTTCATATACAAAAACTCACTAGAACTTAGAACTCTACCGAGTACTAAGTTGGAAACCGCAGAGCTACTCGCAGTCAAACTCACTTTATCAGCCAACCAAATGGCCACTATCCACTTACTCTACAGACCACCTGGTCCTCCCACATCCTTCGTGGAGGACATCACCGCTCTAGTACTTGATTAAGCTAAAACGAACTCTCAAATTATTATCCTTGGTGATCTCAATCTAGGTTACCAAGACCCCAATGACCCGCTGCACTCGATCTTGCTAACACCTTAACAGATCTAGGTTTCTCCCACCACATACAAGAACCCATCCACAACAAAGGGTGAGCCTTAGACTGGCTCAGTGACACCAACTGCAACATCCACCTACTCTCCAGCGCTCCTTGCATTTGGTCGGACCATCACATTATCACCTTCAGCATTGAAGCAGCCACACCACCAGCGCCTCCTGTCACCCCAGCCATCCTCACCAGAAACAAAAAGAACATAACTACTGAAAAGCTACTCCCTCTCATCCTCCCTACACTCAATAATGCCTCTGACTCCTGCTCTGACCCCGCCATCCTAGCCAACATTTACAACCAGTCAGTTCTCACAGCCATAAACTCCATCGCCCCACTCAAACTCAGGAGACCCAAACAACACCCGCACCTTAACTCGTGGTTCACACCGCAGCTCAGAGTGCTACGCAAAGAGAAACGTAATGCAGAGGCACGTTGGAAAAGTCACCCTTCTGACACACACAAGGAAAGCCTCCTATTAGCCACCCTTATTTACAAAGAAGCTCTTCTACAGGCCAAAAAAGACGCCTACAATAACCGTACCGCATCTGCACAATCAAATACCAAGGAATTATTCAAAATCCTTAAGGAACTAGAGTCACCTGTAGCCTCCCCAGACTCCTGTCACAAAGATAGCAACTGGTGCACTTGCATCCAGTCAGCACTCCTGGGCAAAATTGCCACCCTTCAAACTAAAATTAGCAATAAACAAAAGTCATTTCCAGTCGGACCAACCACTGCTCACAGCCACACTTAGCTCCCAACACCAAGCTAACCTATCCATTAAACCATTCACCTTCTCCCCTCTCACCATCCCTGAAGTAGAAGGAATCATAAACAACCTCAAACCGTCCAATTGCCAAGGAGACCCCTGCCCAGCTCCTATCATTAAGGAAGCCTCGCACCACCTTGCCCCGTTCATCACATCTTTCATAAACGCCTCCTTCAAAACGGACATAGTCCCTGACAACCTTAAGGATGCGTGGGTAATCCCACTACTTAAAAAACCTTCCCTTGACCCCAACATCCCAACTAACTTCAGACCCATCACCACGGTCCCGTTCCTGCTTAAGATTCTTGATCGCGCAGCCTACCTGCAGATCCAAAACTACCTCAAATCCAACAAACTCCTGGGGCTAAGACAATCAGGCTTCCGCCCTAAACACGACACCAAATCAGCCCTGATTGATCTGAAAACCCAGATGGAGAGACTAAAGGACAACGGGAAGCTGGCTCTACTCCTCCTCCTCTACCTTTCTGCAGCATTTGATTTGGTCAACCACCAAATACTCTGCCAACATCTCAAGTCTGCTGCATACTTTTCTGACTCTGCCAATGCCTGGATCCATTCGTTCCTAAGTAACAGATATATGCAGGTATTTTCACCTTCAGCATGGGCAGACCCCTCTCCCATTCTCTGCGGCATCCCCCAAGGCTCTTGTGTGTCGCCCACACTGTACAATGTATTCACTAAGCCCCTCTTCGATGTGCTTGACTATCTGGGTGTATCTTACACTAACTACGCGGATGACATCCAGCTACTCATCCCCATCACTGGTGACTACACAGCCGACACCAAAGCTTTGAATGATGTCTATTTGGTCATCCAGGCCTGGATGGCTCAACATAACTATGCCTCAACGATGATAAGACGGAGCTTCTACAACTAGGATCCACTTATCGTCTCAACGAACTAAACCAAGCCTATAAATCCTTCACTATTGACGGCAACGTCATCAAGGTCTCCAAAGACACCAAAACATTAGGCGTCTATTTAGACTCCACCTTATCCCTGAACAGACAAACAAATGATGTTAGGTCGGCCTACACATGCAAACTTATCACCGCCTGCAGACCATTTCTGAACACTCACAATTGCACTACACTAGCTAGAACTCTTATCATGTCCAAAATAGACTAGTGTAGTGCCCTCTATCTAGGGACTAGCCAGTCTAACCTTAATAAACTACAAACTATTCAAAATAATGCCATAAGGGCAGCCCTCAATATTCCCAGACGGTCCCATATCTCCACTTTCAGATCTGACCTTCGCTGGCTCCCGGTCAAACGCAGAATTGCCTTGAAAACGCTAGCCTTGACACACAAATGCCAGAACAACGATGCCCCACCCTACCTCTCATCGCGTCTTGCACTTCACCCCCCCCCACCCTCCCGTCCTATCAGATCAGCCCAAATTCACAGCCTAATTCTGCCCAGATTCAAACTCCAAAAAGCGGGTGGCGTGAGCTTCCCCGTCCTAGCTTCCAAACTGTGGAACATTCTGCCAAACCACATAAGAACTGAACCGTCCTTTCTAATGTTCAAAAACAAAGCCAAAGCTTGGCTGTTCACCCAGAAAGCATAAGGTCCCACGCTAGCCGGTTCCTTATCTGTATATATCTCATTTGTGTATATATGTATGTATGTATATATGCCACACTGTATCGTTCTTAATTTGTAGCCTGCTCTTATGCACTACCTGTAAATCTCGCCCTGTTTATATTGCTGTAACCTGTACTCAAGATTATGCGCCCGGTTGCCCACGGGCCTGGTGCGCTTTACAAATCAAACTTCAAACTTCAAATATATGATCAAATGGGCGCAGGATGTTGGGACGGACATGGAGGAACAGGAATGGGTTAAGCTGTGGTCTCAGATCCCGAAACTTGCAAGATCCATTCAAATTCGGGAGATCTGACTGAAACTGATGTTGAGATGGCACCTAACCCCACTCAGGTTAAATAAAATATACCCTACTGTATCATGGTTCTGTTGGAGGGAGTGTGGCGCAGTGGGCTCCTGGTCTCATATTTGGTGGGAGTGCCCAAAAATGGATCCCTTTTGGTCTCCGGTCCAGCGGGCGATCGCCCAGGTGTTGGAGGTCGAGCAGGGCCGTAACAGAGGGCGGGTCTTATTAGGCCTTAATGGGATTCTGACAACCTTGCCTACTAGAGCGGACCGCAAACTTTATGGGATAATGATGTTGGCGGCTGCATTGGTCCTGGCCCGGAAGTGGAAGTCGAAGGACCATCCACAGGAACATGAGTGGGTGGTGAGGCTGTGGTCATTGGTGGCCATGGAGTGGCTCACCTACTCGATCCAGGGTATCCACTTGCGGTTCATGTCGGACTGGGCCAACTTGTTGTCATATCTAAAAGCGGGAGCCCGCCGTGCCTGGTGCCCCAAGGCCATGGAACTACTGGGCAGAATTCGTCAACAGGACGAATCGGACCTGTGAAGACTTGTGAGTGTTAGCGCACCTATCCTTTTGGGAGGCCATTTTAAGACACTGGTTCAAAGATCTACCCGGGATACCGAGCCGAATTAAAATGCATTACGTTTCTAATTCAAATGTCGAAGTTATGCTTTCAGCTGACCTCTTGGATCTGGGAGGGGGGTGGGGAAGAAGGGGGGGTGGGAAGGGAGGGAGGGTTGCAGGGGGAGTTTTTTTTTTTATGTACTTGTTTCACTGAAAACTGTTAATAAAAACGTATTGGAAAAAAAAAGGTTCCAGGATTCCATGAGCGGAACATTCCACACTAGCAACATTTGGAGTTCATCTTCAATGTAGAAGTACGCCCCAAAAATGAATATGTATATATCGTGTATCAGGGGGAGGACAGGGGCACTGAGACTTTGATGTAAACCGAACTGAAGGTGCCAACATCAGTTCCCTTGCTCTTTATCCCGCTCAGTCCTACTAACTTACATCCCACGCATACCCACTAGCCTTACAGAGCCACCAGAGCGCCAAGGGTGACCGTGCTCGGTATAAGAACCTTTCACATAACTGAACATAAAGCATTTGGCAGAATCTCCAAAGTTCATGAAGTGACTGCACCTTTTTATCATTGATGTGTATAAACAATTGAGATGAGCCTCTTCTATAGACAACTTGAAGGGATTCATGGTAAAGCTCACACAAACCCATAAGTTGGTAGGAACAGATTGCCCTTTTGCTAAGGGCGTATACTCCTATAAAGTGCACATTTTGAAAAAGTACATGGTATGGTCAAATAATTGAGCCCTGCAGCGCCTAATCTACTGAGGGAAGAGTTGGCTTGCAAATGATCTACAGGCACCATGGTCTGGGTATCTTGAACTATGTGAGAGATTGTTCACAAGGGCTTATCATTGCAAGTTGTTATTTTAATTAAGTTTGTTTTTAACATTTTTATGCTTGTGTACATTTCAATTGTTTGCTCAAATCTGTTGCAGCTGCAATAGACAATACAAGTGTGCACTAGAAGTTGAATATCCTGAGGAGCTTGAACATACAATAGGTATATACACTTTGACTAACTCCATATAAGTGAACTGAAGATGAGTTGCCATGTGGCAGGAATATGAGTTTGAAGGCGGCTTGTTGCTGGACTAGGAGGTGTGAATGATTGGAAAAGGTACCACTGCTTGGAAATATAAGTGTAAAAAGAAGCAGTTAAGATTTGTGAATATTGATCATCTTCTTGCCTTTTTAGTGTGACTCCGGTCAGAAATTGTATAATTTACTTCGAAACACCTTCTTAAGGCCATTGTTATTAAAGCAGGCATACTACTCGGGAATAGTGGCTGTGTCTCAATGCTTAAGCTTCATTGCACAAAACCGCATGGTACACTGGGAGGTACTAACCCAGAGGCAAGCGTGAAGCAAGCTTTTTAGTGCATGCTCAGGCTCATTATTGCCAGTGTAGCCCCTGAAACAGGGGTGTTAAACTAGGAGTATCCCAATGGTCAGCTGCATATGCTGCTTGTCTCTGGGATATTAATAGCAAGAGTTATGGGAGAAGGTATCCAAAGGAGGAGGCAGGGCTGCTGTTTGCAACACCAGTGTGAGGTGTTGAAGGGAAATTGACAGAAGCAAAAGGATGGCTGCGTGCAAGCAGAGAGGGAGTAGTGGGTTGGTGGTGAGAGTCGTCCTGCAGCCGGGAGCAAGAGGTAATTGCATGAATGCAGGGGCCGAAAGAAATATTTAGTGGCACTGCTGAGAAGGAGCCTTTCATTTTGGAGACACAGAAGTCTGCATCCAGTTACCAGCTGCATCCAGCTATATTGGAACCGTTGTGCAGTGCGAGCCGGCAGAAACTCTTACCTACGAGCCGTTCGCTTCCTGGAGGAGGCGGAGTCATCAGCGATCACGTGACTGCTCATGTGACCCAATGGCAGTACTTAGAGACTGCCTAACCACCCTTGCTGCGTAAGCCCTGGTGGCAGAAGGGCTGGTGCTGTTAGGCTGATTGGCAAGGAATATAACGCTGTTGTACTGCTAATACAGCTTTACGTGTAAGAGCCTGCACCAAACATCATAAAGTGGAGACTGCGGCCCACGGGCCTTTGATCCACACATTCCACGTTATCGGGTGCGGAACCGAAAGGATTCTGCTAGCTATATTCGTGCACATTTGCATTTAATAGCCAGAGAGGAGCTGCACGACGATGGGCTGTCTCAAAAGTGACACCTCGGACATGGGGCCGGCAGAAAGAATGAAAACCAGACATCAGGTAAGACAGCGCACAGCCTCCTATCCGGCTCTTGCCGAGGGCCTGTCACCAGCCAGGGGAGGCTCTAACAAAGGCTTACTGCCTTTGAAACAAAGCCGCCTTGCCTTGTTGTTAAAAACCCAGGAAAAGGGATCACCCTCAGTATCTATGACAGATGTGGAAGAAAGTCCATCCACAGACCCACCAGGCAGGTGGGATGACCCAGAAGTAACAATCATACAGGTCTGGAAAAACCATATCCGTGGCTGCCACAACCCAGGGAGATACAAGCCCGAATAGCCCACAGACGGAGGGAAGCCTGAACACGGCTGAGCCTCCTAGTCTAAGTTTGGTAAGCGAGACAAGCAAATGCCTCTCGCCGGAGCTACACTTGGAGACTCCGATTATTGAATTTCCAACTAAAGAGGCCCCGTCAGTCAAGGATCCACTCGTGGTCTCTGAAATGCCGAGTGACCCAGCATTGTCAGATGAATCCCACATACAAGAAAAGGGAACGAGGGATAATCGCAATATTGACACTGTTCAGAAGGGCTTGGTAAAAGAAGCATCAACCATAGTGAAAGCCCCCCAAGATAAATCCATCAGCCCGGCAGGACACCTGCATCCACAAGTGGGGCCGAAGAAGCCGGAGGAAAATCATGTTGGGAGTTTTACACTGGTACCGGGGGCCCGGCCGAGCTATTCAGGTACTCCCGACATCTTTAGTAATACAGAGCTACATGGGGCCTACAGTAGGGAGAGGGGGAGCGGGTCCCAGCTGGACGCTGGCCCTCAAATCGGCGTCAGCGACAAGGCGCATGAAACTCCCAGTAACTCGAGCCTTGCCTCCAAACTAATTCAGGACATCTCAAACCTTATTGGAAAAATAGTAAGGAAAAAAAGGAGAAGTTTCTCTTTTATTAAGGACAAATTGGCTACGCTTAATGACGAGGATGACCCAATGGACGAACTGGAACAATCCCCTCACGATTATGGGGCAACGGATATCAAAACCCTGGCCTGAGACAGATGGATCAAGGAGATCAACTCCCCCAGAGGGCCCCCCAGAAGACCAAGACAGTGGAGATAGATGACATCTCCCTGGGGAAAATAAGTGAGATGTGCTGTAAGGGGAAGATGGACGATCTTACACACACTCAGAGTGTGGTGATGGCAGCATTAAATATCACACTTGCCCCATTCCTGAAACTTTACGAATCCATGAATGAAATTTTGCAGTCACTCCATACCCACATCTTGAAAACTGAGGAGGGAATGTGTGAAATAGTGTGTTTCATGAAACATTTGGACGAGAGACTTCAGAAGGAGTCAGATTTATCACATCAATGGCAAAATCGCCTATGTGACCTGGCGCATCAAGAAACACATGACAAGCAACTTCTGATGGAAGCCATCCTGGAGGATCATAAATGGATAAGAAAGCTGAATCAGCAAGCCTCCCGGACGATCGATCTAAAACAACATCCCATAAGAGGACAAGAGGAGGATGACCGGAGAAGAAATCAGCCTGAAGCGGATAAACCAAAGTCAAGAGCTGGTGGCCCCCTAATACTAGGAAAGGGCTTAAAGACATCTGGACCCATTATCTCAGACTGTCTACTGATTGAGGACGAAGATGAGATAAAAGAGAGCTACACGATTATTAAGGAAGTAGTACAGCAGCAGGAAAAAAAGAACGTCAGCCCAGAAGACCCCCACAAAAAGAATCTAAAGGGCTAAACCATAAGAAAACTAAAAAACAGTCATCCTAGCGGAAAGCAAACGGCTCGAGAGCGTTTCTAAGAAATATCAATCTGCCTACAGAGGTGGGTGAAGAACCGTGGCCTAAGAAACCGAGGAGAGAATTAAACCTGGCAAGTGCATTAAAAAAGAATGCCATCCAAACTGAGGACCAGGACAAACAGAATGAAAAGGGCATGGAGACAAGTGGCTGCCTGAGTGACCTTATTGAAATCGCTCAAGAAAACAAAGAGAATGAATGATGGGACAACATTCTTATCTGAGTGGCAAGCAATAGATAAGCAGTTAGATTGTGCTCCAACAGTGAAAAAAAGAAGCGCAGAGGGAGGCCGATACAAACAAAAACTTGAGGAAAAACCAGCGGAAAATGAAGCGAGTACAATGGGAAAGGACCGCTCACGTCATCCGAAAAAAGATTAACGCGAGAATGATTAAAGGAGCGGAGGGGATAGGCACCGAGAAAACACAGCCCAAAGGAGATCTACGTCGCGAGATACCCCGCAAAAAGATCTTAGAGGGAAAAAGAACACTACCAAGAACCAAGACCCTTGACCAACCTCTACGGAGGGCAGAAGGAACACTCAAAGGAGTCGAGGAGATTACCATCGAGGAAGTATACCCAAAGGGAGATCAAAATCAAAAGACTACTTGTCAAGAGAGGATTGGAAAAAACAAACAGATAAGAAATCAAAGTATAGAACAACTTCCACGGATGATAGAAGAAGATCTATTAGTCCTACGAAGTCCCATGATTTCCTAAAACAGCTAGAAGCCAGACAAAGACTAAGAACCCAGAAGAGTGGTGGTAATCCACCGAACCCGAAAGGGCCAGAGAACTCAAGACAAAGGAACCCAGAAAAAAAACAGCAAGTGAGGAGCAGGGACGACAAGGGTCTGGCCGGCTCCCACCATATACTAAAAATGGAACGGATATGGAGGGATAAACGAAGGATGGTTTTGAATAGGAAAAACCTGATGGCAATCTTTAATGACCTACCACATTCCTCAAAAATCATCAGTGATGATGTAGTGATTGTAGAATTCACTGATGAACAAAAGCCCGACGTAATTGTATTACATCTAAGGACAAGCAAACTTAAAGAAAGATTGTGGGGCGCAAGAAGCAAATTGGAGGCATGGGGATACAAACTTACTGATCCCGAGAGGAAAAGGGACTGGCGAGATGCAAAGGCACCAAGATCAGTAGAAGAGAGGGCAGAATTAACAAGGGAAAAAACAGCAAGGAAACCCACTAAGACCCGACTGGATGAAAGGCCAAACCAAAAGTCAAAAACCGAGCAAAATCAAGAGGACACAGAAGATCGCAGCTTGGGGCAAGTAAACAAACCAAAAAGTGATCGGCGAATGACAGACACTGAGTTAACAAAGATGAGATACGCGATTGACAACTCAAGTAAGAAGTCAAAAGGGGATGGAGGCAGGGAGAAAACACAGAAAAAAGAGGAAAAGCGACCACGCATCCCAAGATTGGAAAAAAGGAGACAATAGATTGCCCCTAGCAGAGAGGGGAACAAACCTCTCCTGGCCTCATGGAATACTCAGGCGTTTGGCCATCTTTATGCGGGAGAGAGTAACTTTCTAGGAAAATATGAACTAATATGCCTACAGGAGACATGGATTAGAACAACACCCATATGTGAAGGATACCAGGTCTATATAAATCCGGCCCAGAAAGGACCTCTAGGAAGACCACGTGCGGGGCTTATAACCCTGTTAAAAGATGACTCCCAATTTCAAGTCCTAAAACATCGGACACCAAACCCTCTTGTACAGATCACAACAATAGTGAAAAACAGAGGACGGCATGAAAAGAGACTCCTTCTAATTAATACATACTGGAATACCCACGAGTTAGAAACAGGAAAATACTTAGCAGATATCATGTTGGCCATTGATGCCTCAATGGTAGAGGATGAGGCACAATTAATCATTATATGTGGCGATCTGAACATTAAATTGTTGGATAAAAATGGCCTCTTGAAAAGGAGAGCTACTCTTGCATCGAACGAAAAGCGTTGGCTTGATGAAATGGTCCCCAGAGAGATGTCGATGCTGAATGGCCAAACAAAAGGTGACCTCCCAGGGGCCGACACCTGGTCTGTGAATCTAGCAAGTGCCTGTCTGGATTATTGCTTCGTTGCCAGAAATACCCTGCCATGGATCAATTCCTTGAAAGTAATCCCTCAGAGTGCTAGTGACCAAGCACTATTAGAGATAGAACTCCTTTGGAAGACAGATGAGTTGACCTATTGTAATGTACCTGAAATGGAAGTAACAGGGGGAAGGAACAGGTTAAGATTAAAAGCACGAGACATTCCCGAACTGGCAGAGCGACTCACCCATAAATTCAAAGAGAATCATGAAACTGCAGAATATGGCTGGCTACTGAAGGAGTTCGAAGTCAAGAATGGGATAAAAAAGAATAAAGACCTGGTAAGGAAACACGCATACAATAAATCTTTGGTGGAAAGACGAAGGGAATATCGCACAGCACTTAGACGACTTCAGAAAGGCACCAACCCTAACAAAGAGGAACTTATAAGACATTGTAAACAGTCCTATAAGAACTGGCTAAAATCCTCAAGAGTATGGAGAGCACAGGGAGATGCGGAAAAAATGATGGCAGCAATAAGCACTGCCAACACAAGGTCTCTATGGGAGATAATTAATAATGGTGAAGATCTTCAGACAGCCTTAACATCAAGCAACGTATCAAAGGAGCACTGGGTAAAATCCTATCTGGACCTCTTCCAAGAGAAAGAAGCAATGAATAGTAGGCAAAAATCTGGAATAGAGTGGTCGATCAATATTGATAGAGAAGACATACTATCAAGGATACAAAAGCTGAGCTCATCAAGAGCCGCCGGCCCGGACGGCATCTCGAATAGTATGTTGAAGGAACATAAGGAAGAGTGGGCAGATTTTATTCTGGTATTATTCCAGCGGATACTAAGAACAAGAACTACCCCACAGACCTGGAAAGAGGCCCTAATCGTGCCAATATACGAAAAAGGAGACCGTAACAACCCAAGGAATTATAGACCTATTGCTCTCCTCGACTCCATAGGAAAACTGTTTTGCTCAATCTTGTTGAGAGACCTAAAGAAGTGGGCAATAAGATCGGGAATCCTAGATAAGAGACAAACAGCCTTCATGAGTGGTGTAGGAACATCTCTGAATCTATTCATTCTGAACATGCTAAAACTGCGGGCATTGAAGCAAAAAAGGAATATATACCTGGGTTTCATCGATCTCGAACAGGCCTTTGATGGGATCTGTCGAGAACAACTGTGGACCAAACTGAAAAAATTGAATTGCCCGGAAGATCTGCTTGAGGCCATCTAAGAACTATACACCAACACCTCGGTCCAAATATTGGTCTCTAAAGGTGGCGATCTGACAGAAAAAATCTTGACGTCAAAAGGCATTAAGCAAGGCTGTGCCCTGGCTCCTTTTCTGTTCGTCCTGTATTTAGCAGATATGAAGGAATCCCAGGATCAAATACGAGCATTCCCTCCAGCATTTCAGGATGAGGAACTCTCATGGATCTTGTATGCTGACGATGTCGTGTTTGTTGATCAAACTCCTATAGGACTCCAAAGACGCATGGCGGCATTTAAAAACTATTTAGGCAAAAACCATCTTAAGATCAACGTGAAAAAATCTATGATCCTAATAATGCAGTCGGCTCGAGGTCCTAAATCAATATCAAAAAAAGGATCACCTGGTCACTGGACAATCAACCGCTGGAAATAGTGGAGTCAACAGTCTACTTAGGAGTCCTAATCAACAAAAATATCAATGAGATGGCACAACAGAATTTTATTAAAGAAAAGTTAATAAAACTATCGCATCAAGCCCGTTCCTCGCATCGACGCTACGGAGCCTTTTCTATGATGCCACTGATTCTATTCTACAAGCAAAAGGTTGTGGCGATCTTGACCTATGGGGCTGAATCTCTGCTAAATCTTCATTGAAGACATGGGGCTAGCTTGAGGCACTCTTCTGGAGAAGGGTGCATAGGCACCCTAATTGCCTCCCAGTGTCTACAATCAGGCACGAATTGAGACTACAATCGATGGAGTCGATAGTGTTGTGGAAGACACTCTCGTTATTTCGGAAGTGCGTTCTAGATAAACCTCCTATCCAGTTTGAACTATTGGCAAATAAAGAGGCAAGGAATCCAGATCCTAACCTTAGTACTTGGAAACAGAATTGCCTAGAAATCATGGAGTTTCACAATATCAACCCCGATATGCTGAAAGAAAACCCGGACAAAGCAAAGAAAAGACTATGGGAAAAGGATTGGTAACTAACGGACAATCTAAAGAGGCAGAATACAAACTGTCATAATATCATTTGGAAACGAAAGGCACTGAATGACCCCTCGCCATATTTGCGAAGGTTCCCATCTTCGAAATATAGGGATTTTTTGATGAGATGTAGGCTAAACATCCTGCCATCCAGGGAGATCCAATACCTAAGGAAACAGATACCAGTGGAAGAGGCCAGTTGTCGATTCTGTAATGATGCGACGATTTATTCTTCTATTAAGGCTGGACCAACTGCCTATCCTGTTGGTCACGGGCAGAAGATTGCAGTTGCCAGTGGAACAACGCACCTGTCGGTTGTGTAAAGGAAGCAAGGCATTAGAGTCAGCAAGACATGTTTTGACAGAATGTGGCACTATTATCAATGTAATCCAATGTCATCTGGGGAAGTTCTCCCATAATCTAGCATCAATCGGAACGTCATTATTCTGGCATCACTGCATGAATTCTGAGAGTATGTGAGTAATGTTAGCTCTCTTCAACATCTGGACTAGGATAGAAGAAATATTGAACATTCAGATCTGAAATTAGTACTCGTATCCTAAAACAGTCCCTGCCCCTGCCTTGGGAAGAGGTAATCGGCTGTGCTGTGAGTGCCCTTGGTACTGTAGTTATGAGAAATGAACTAAGTATAGTTTACCGCCTTGAATTTCTGCCCGTATATTATAGTGGGCATTGGGGGTGTTATTGTGTAAATTTGTACTGTCTCTTTCCTTCTACTTTTCTTTTTTTTTACATGCTACTTGAGCTTTTAGATTGATTTTATATGTGTAAATGGTTCATTATTTATCATATTTACCATATTGTTATATTGTTATTACTCTGTTCACTGTTTAGTTTATATATGTGTTTAGTTATCAATATGTGTAAAGTTTATTAAATAGACTGTATCACATTAATTAATTAAATAAATAAAGTAATGATGCAGAGAAGATGGAATCAATAAAACATTGGACGCTAGCCTGTCCCGCCCTAAACACCCAAAGGAACTCTTATTTAGGAGAATGGGTGGTCAATATAAGCACATCAACCGACGATGAATATTGGGAACGAATATTGACGGTGCTAAAAATTGGCCCCACCCTGGAAGCCCTAAGATTTATAGAATCGATATTAAATGGACTAAAATCGGGCTCAGCTGAACTCCGTGGGGGGGGGGGTGAAGATACAGAAGGAGGGAGGGAAATGGGAAATTAAACTGACTGAATTGATATGTTAAAGGTTGATAATTATTTAACCAATAAAACGAAAAAAAGAAATACAAATATAGAGTAGCACATCGGTTAATAGAGGCTGCAGATTCAGGGTGCATAAGCTGCGTTACACATTGCACAATCTGCAGGCTCTACTATTTTTTTGAGCCTGCATATTTTCCAACGCAGTGCTCACAAAAGATTCCAGGGGTGCTAATATCTGTACTGCCTTGTACGCAGGATTGATACGTCACTGGTAACAATGTACGCGTGAACCTGGTGTTCCAGGAGAACTAAATAATTGTTGTATTCACAGAACGCCACCCGCGAACCTGGAAAACTGAACAAACTAGTGGTTCTGATGTATTGTGATAGCCTTCAAGTAATCTTAAAAACAATCGCAGGAGTGTTTGAAAATCGTGCCCTGAAATGTGAATAATGAAAGATGAAGTCTTACTGGTTTTGATTCATTATTTAGATGTTTCTTCTTTTCAAATTCCCGGCGTATTTACTGTCCTAGCCAAATTATCTAGGAGTCTGCCGTGCTTAAGGAATATTTTAGGTAAAAAGTGGGTAGATTGCAGTAAGACTTTGAAGGGCATCAAGAAATGGGATGCCAGCTCATGTTTCTCAGATGTTTTTCAAGGAGTAGGGTACAAGAAACATTGATCATACATGTGTTGACATAAACGTATTTGTTGACAGTTATGAATGACAAATTACATTTCGAATATTGTGCTTTGGTTATTTCCTGCACCCAGAAACTGTTTATTTTAATGTCAGTGGTGAAATCTTTGGGTTGGAAATGATGTTAAAAATAATCTGCTTATGTTTTAATAGATCAAATTGTTGAAAAAGATGAAGGACCATACTACACACATCTGGGGTCCGGACCAACAGTTGCCTCAATCAGGGAACTTATGGAAGGCAGGTGAGTAAGAGACACCTCTTTTCAAAAATAAGGAGTTTTTTGTTTTTTTTAAGTAGATTAGAAAAGCAGCAAGCCAGAGCTCGGTAATGATACTTCTGCAGCCATCGTACTTTGTTACAAGAGGCATTGTGATGAATTCTGATACTTGCCTGAAGTAGCAAGTAGCGAGCCAAGGCTTCTTCTAAGCACTACAAGCCATGCATTGTTTAAAAAAAATTAATTAGCACATTTTACGAAAATAAATTCTTGAGAAATCCAACTAGATTGAGTAGCAATTTTATTATTACTTTTACTCTCATAGGTTATTGGTCACCAAAATATACAATAAATAACCTGCTGAATGTGTCCTTGCAAATCTAGTGTAAAAGACTGGAAGGATTTGTCATGATCACTGCTTCCAAAAGATCAGGACTTGCCCGACTCCCTTGGAAGCAGACCCATAACCCCGGTTCTGAGTGCCAGCCAGTCCCAATTGGGACCTTTTGGACCCTGTCCTGGCGCCAGTGGCACCAGGTTCATAAAGATGCCCAGTCCCAGCGCTGGAAGCGCCGGGCTCATAATGCTTGGGTGGATTTACCTGCAGCAGACCATGCTGCTTACTTACCTGCCAGTTGAACCCCTGATCCTCTTCTGTTTGGGACTAATTTTCCTGTTGGGTGGGGCAGGAGCCACTCCCTAGGTTCAGAACACTGGAACTCTTCTGGAAAGCAGGAACTCTTTTCTTACCTAGGCGTGGCTGTGGAAGGAGACACCTAAGCACTACAGGAGGCTATTTAAACCACACCCGATGGATGAATCTTGCTTTGCGTTATTCTTCATTCTCTGCAGCAGAACGCTCATCGTGTCTTCTGCTCCTGGGCCTAAGGGAACAAAGGCTTACCATCCTGGAATCCAGTCTTCAGCAGCACCTGTAAAGACAAAGAAAGAACAGGTTAGCACTACGGTCTTCAGTGGCAGCGCATCTCTTACCTGGTCCATCGGCTGTCACCAACGCCTCGCGCTGCATTCCGGCATCTGAAAGACAAAGGCTTACCTACTCTTCGCATGCTCCGGAGGTCTTCACACTGCATTCCGGCATCTGAAAGACAAAAGCTTACCAGCTTTTCGCACGCTCCGGAGGCCTTCGGCGCTGCATCCCGCATCTGAAAGACAAAAGAAGGTGCGTTTAAAGACATTGGGCAACTTTATTACTCACGTGCCATTACTCCTTCCCACGCCGAATCCAGTGGGTATTCCAGCACCTTTCAGCTTCTCTAAAGCTCCGAACTTGTACCTGCAAGATAAAAGGGACAGTTAGTGCGCATCGTGAAGCAGGCTACAAGCGCTTACTTACGTGCTTCCAGGCGCTTCTATTCCTCACGCGGGTTCGATCCTCAACTCTCATCAGCCCGCCATCCGCCATCGCCGGAACCCTGCAAAACAAGAGATATCATTACAAAAGACTTTTAAGACATTTGAAGTGCCCAGAACTTACCGTTCGTGCAGTTAACGACGGACAGCAGTCCTCTGAGGTCAAGAGGCCTGCACCCTTATCCAGTGAAGAAACTGGTTACGGCACCCTGCCCCGAGGCAGATGGAGAGCTCGGCGTTCACTTACCTAAGGTGAGGGTGTTAACCTTTGGGGTTCTTCAGGAGAAGAGAAAGGTAAGAGGAGAGAGGCACCCAATAACCCCAGTTCATTAATCCCATATTTTCTATCGGCAGACATCTTACTCTTCGAGTCAGACATACAGTGCACAGAGGTCCAGCCCAAAGAGCCAACCGTGTGTTACACATCACCTTTGAAGATACGGCATTCACCCAGTCAAGACCGGCGCCTCTGCGGGAATCAGGTGAGCGTTACAGGATTATAGGAAAAATGAGATGAAAGAAATTACCTGCATGAAGGGGCCAATTTAAATCCCCAACGAGAATTATAATGCAAAAATGCTCTATAAACCATTTTGGGGCTCACTCCAGTACATCAAGTACTCTAAAGGGTCTCTGTATTGTTTGTGCCTATTTGCAAGGCATAAAATAAGTAGTGTTGCATAGCAATTTGCTATGCAATTCTGTAGGTTTGCTCATTAAATTGACACGTGTGCAGCAAAGCTAGCTATTTAAGTTCCCCTGTTCAATGAAAGCATAGTTCACCCTAATCTCTTCTTGCCCTCAAGGCTCTCTCCACCCTCTTTTCTCTGTTCACTGCTAGTTCAAAGGTGCTAATGGACAGAGAGTGCAGCAGTACTCTTCTGCTCCACTCTGCCAATGACCTGTGTGGCGAGCGCTAGGCAAGATTGTGTTCTTCTTTTTCAAATAAATGCAAGCCAGAAGTAATCGGGATAATACTTGTATGAAGCTAACTATATCCTGTCTGACAGAGACCGGTTTGTGCCAACTTGATTTGGCAGTCATGAAATTCCATTCCTAAAAATGTTGTTACATAATGTATAATTACAGTATTGCTACTGTAAAACACTGCATTGTCTCCATGCTTTACATTAAAGGTTAGTGTATCTAAATTTCATAGTTTCAACTATATTTCATTTTGATGGAGGAAGATGCATCATATTGACACATGAACACTTTTGAAAATGTACATGATCCCACAGCCAAATACTTTTGATGGCAAACCCAGTTCTGTAACCTGCTGGTGGCATACATCTATTAAACTGATGCACCACCCATGAGCTGATCCCCAAACTCCTTGACATTCTGTCTGATCACTCTGCTGCTTTACTGTAATTGTAATTGTTTATTTTATTTATAGAGCACTTATGCACAGGTGAAGTGCTTCAAAGTGATTCAAGGTGTGAGGGGAACAGGAGATTCCAAAATCATTCTTAGGCCTTGAAATTTCCGAATGGTCATTGCAAAAATGACTAGCAAACTTGGCCTGGCGGCCTTACTACAAGTCCAGGTGTAAGAAAAAAGGAAGGCGTGAAGGGGGAGGAGAGGGAGAAGAACGTACAGTCCTTAAGCTACCGTACTCTGCCAGCAACGTTTCAAATAGTGCACGTGTGTGACAGATGGTAAGGCTATAAGGGGGGGAGAGGAGAAGGACATATAGAAACAAAAACTACCGTACTAAGCCTGGCAGACCAGGCCCAGTGCATTCTAGGTAACGTAAGTGGCAGACATGGAATGCAAGGAAGGGGGTGGGGAACAAGCGCGCCCAGTCCAAGGCCCTGGGTTAAGTGCAGAGAGGTTACCATTCTCAAGGAATGAGTAAAGAAGTGCAGAAGTGGTGGGTGGAGTGCAGATGCCTAGGGGTAAGTGCAAGGACTGGCGGGGGAGACTGAGACCTGTGTGGCTGTGGAGGTGCAGCAGGCAACCATTCAGCAAACTGAGCTGAGTTAGGGAGAGAGGGAAGAGGGCAGTAGGCAAGAATAGAGACCAGCTACCCTGAAGGTGAGATCGCTGCAAACTCAAATATTCCACCTAGTTTGCCCAGTTCTCTTCCTCTATGTGAATCCGCTCTTAGTTTTTTACTTTCTTTCCTATTACATAATGAATACACAAAGCTAACTAGATGTTTCTGCCAAGGAGTGATCAATAGTTCAATCCAGTCTGTACATCTACATATCTACTGCAATAACATACACTGTTGTAAGCCTCCTAAATTCGCTTTGCTCGGATTATGATTGCATTATGTATTAGCATCTGCGGAAGAGCTTGCCAAACTGTTTTCAGAGTCTTTTTTATTATATCTATTTATTTGTGCCGATCAATGCAGCTAACCTTTGATATTTTATGTACACGTTGTTGTCAACCATTGCCATGGGCCGAGTGCATTTCTCTTAGGTTGAATAGGTAAACTAAGTTACTTGAACTGCAGGTCTGGTGGAATTTTAAAGAAGCTGCAAGCCCCGACTCATCTCAATAATGTCTTACTTCAGCTGTACACACCTGCTGTATTGTTGCTCCTTTGGGCCAGATTCATGGAACGTTTTCCTATGGGATTGTCATGAATCAGGCCCTTTATGTCTTCGGTACAAATAACTTCTGGTGACATGAAACATATTGGTACAGCATTGCTAATCAAATGGACTTGTTTGCTAATTAACCTTTTAATTAGCAAACTCTGCTAATCAATTTTTTAAAACTAATTTATGCCTTATATTTGCCCAAGTTCATGATGTTAAAGGGAAATCCGAGCTGGCCACTAAGTGAATTGTAGGGTGTAGATATTGGGCCTCATTACATGTTTGCTGGTTCGGTTATAACGTGCCAGCAATTCTGTTTAACAGCATGCTACTACACTGGCAAAGTACAAGGTTGCCAGAAGAGCTGGAGGTAATTCCGGCACCCTACTGGCAAAAATAGCTGGTGTTACCAGCGCCAATATTACTGGTGCCGTTAATACCGGCAAATCTCCCCATGGAGTCCTATGTGACTCGATGGAATGGGTATTAAACACCACTTACCAGCACTAGTAATACAGTGGTAATTCCTGCCGGACCGAGTGCTGCTAACAGTGTTGCAGGTTGCTGGTAATACCGCCAGGATACCGGCAACCTCGTAATGAGGCCAATGATCGGTTTCGCCGTGAGGAAGAAGGGGTCTTTCCTGCCGTCAGTAATTTTTGTTTTTCCCCAGTACTCTCCTGTACTAAAATGTATGTGAGAGAAGCATCTGCTGTCATGGTATTCCTTTATATTCAGGGACGTTGAGTTTTGTATTTCTATTGTAAAAACAGAACTAAAAGTACAGCAATAAACTTAACACAAACAAGGCGGAATTTGCTACTCAAACCTGAGAGAACTGGAGAGGTTTGGTTGTCTACCTCCATTTAGCTTTAATAAAAAAAAGTCTTATTGTTAAAGAAAAAAACAGCTAGAGACTGAGTTGGTGTTGCGGAATGCAGGGAGCAAGACAGAGTACGAGAGAAAGGGTGTCGGTGGTTTGCAGGACACATAATCAACGAAGATAGCAAATTGAGCAGCCGCTGCAAAGATCTGCCTAACTTGCAGGTCACAGACCCATTTTTTTAGCATGAGAATTGGGTTTCAAAATACCTTGGACACTTTCAAAAGCTTGTATAGTGCCTATCTATTTGAATTACCTTTGCATCCATAATACAAATAACACACATGGTAACTGTGGAAACCAGTAAACATAGGTAAAAAAATAAATGAATGTATGCATAAATATTTTCTGTTTTCAGATTGTGTGTGTTACTTAATCTTCCTAAATCATTCTTCAATTCAAAATGTGTATTTGTATTTTATTTATTTGTAGAGCGCGAGCCAAGCCCTGAGGCAACTAGGCGCTAGTCTTGCATGTTACAACAAGTCATGGCAATACATAAAAAGTCAATACCCTTTCACATGATTCGGCGGGCTTAAATCTATTGCAATGTAGATAAAACACAGCACTTTATTTTGCTCTGTATTGGTGTCACTTGCTAAAAAAGAAAATGTTAACTAGAGGATTGACGTGAAGGGGTAGATAATTAGCTTGTTTAACCAACCCCATCTGAACTACTAGGAACTGAAAGAAGGGGCTCGGGAAAGTGATACTTGAATGAAGGGGAAGGCAATATGAGCAACATTTTATCTGAAGTGGGGACTTAAATAGCCAAGAGTGATAAACTACTGTGAAAGTAATTAGCAAACCTGTGATAGTCTATTGCAAATTTCATGCGCAATGTACTTCATTTATGCCTTGTGGTGTGCCCAAACTAGTACTGCATCTTGGTTCAGGGCAAGGCAAAGGAGAATTGTTATAGAGCCTGAATTTGGACCCCTAACAGGCTTGCTTTAGACCATTGCCCGTCGCATATGCCTTCATAAGGGGAGAAAATCGAGCCTTAGTGGATTCATCTTTGGACTCCAAAACCAGAATGAATCACCTGAAACACTGTTGGGGGGGGGGGGACAATCTTTTCTGAAGTCCTCTGCCTTAGAGGTGAAGACAGAATCTTCCAAGGAAGAGGACAGCTCTTCTCCCTAAACACCTCAGACACATTTGAGGTGACTCTGCTGTGGACCAAGGTCCCTCTGCGGCTGTGCACTGGGACCATTATCCTCCTCATTGAAGGCAAAGGGCCCCTTGTAGGTGCCAGAAAATATTCCTGAAGTAAAAGTGCAGACCACAAGGACTCCTCATCCCTAGAGCTCCTGAATTTGGCCTTGCAGCAACTTGGAAGCAGCTCTCTATCTTATTCACTGCATTGATCTCCCCGAACCGGCTTGAACGTGTGACACTCTTTGAGATGCTATAGGACCTGCAGTGCTGCTCTTGACACTCTTAAGAACTTCATACAACTTACCTGCTTCTTTTGTCTTGATGTCTACTGAACCCAGTGCATTGCATCACTGCCACAACTCAGTGCCAGTGCACAGATGTGGGGGTACCCAACTGGATGCATCCCAAGTGCTGACCCTGCCCAATACAAGTATTGTCTCGACCTACTGGATGCCAACGTATTGCCCATCTTGAACGCTGACCCAGCAGACTCATCGACCCATTGTTCCATCCCGACCCAACTGCTAACTTGAAATCTTGCAACCCAGCAACACGAACCATCTCGGTGGCAGACTACTCAATATACGACTCGAGGCTAATTCCCCACTGGAACAACATGACTGGACAGTCTCGACACTGACCTGACTGCCCAAAAGCAACAAAAAGCCTGGCTCGATACTGCTGAGCATCCGAAAATTGAAACAAAGGTGGTTGCTATGCTCCTGTCCCCCCTGATCTGCCTTAAAGGGCCCTCTAAACTTACAGGACTCCACTCTTTGCCTTTTCACAACAATTTCAAGTACGTTTGAAGTTTGCTGCTCAATTCATTTGCCTGTACCCCTGTCTGCACAGAGTGTCCCTTTATTCCAAAGACTGAATTCTGTGTTTACTCTGCAGTGGTGGGTATTTACTATTTTTTTTATTAGTTGTGTGCATTGTTAGTTATTATTAAAATTCCTATTTTTATAGATCCTCGGTCGGGGATTCTTTTATTTTGGTACCATCATACCATTGTTTTGCAACTGTATCCTTTGCCTCTTTTGTTAATGTGAGCCAAGGGCAGCAAACACTCTTCAGGATGGGTGTGAGCTGATGGTATCGGACCTTCCTCTTCAAGGAATGGCTCCTCCCGAACACTGAGGTTTACATACCCTGCACTCCCCACCATACCTGAAACTCTGTGATCTGCTCCCCACTGTCCCCTCCCCCGGTTGCTTTTAGAGCCCTTGCTGCCAATTGTACACCCCTGCCCTCCCCCGTTAGCTCCCAGCTCCCTTTTTTCCTCTGCTTTCCTCACTGTGTTCTTGCGCCTCACCCGTGATTGTAAAGCGCTCCATTGCTTCCCGAAACCAGGTCTATGCTCAATAAAATACCCTAATAATAACCCTAATAATAATTAGCAAAAGAGGCACAAAGGAGGTGGTATAACTGTTGGGCTCTGTGTGATTCACTTTTGATTGGGATCGCTGCTGGTTTAGTAGTTGTGCGGTTCTGCGTAGGCGCTTTACACTACTCCTCCCTGTACGCCTGCAGAGCAGTATTCCTGTTATCGCACCACTGACACATCACTTTAGCATCAGAGCAAATATGGAAAGTGGCAGTTTAGCAGGGCACACTTTGATGCAGAGAAACAAACTTCAATTTCCAATGCAAAAATAAAGACAATACACTCACAGAAGGTTCAAATGGGTAATTGCTATTGCATGTTTCTTGTATTGTTTTAAAAGATTATTTTTTAATGGGTTTATTTTTTGGTCCAAATGGGTTTCTAACCTGACTACTGTCTTATTTGAGTGATGATGCAACTCCTATAAAAGTGAGTTTTCCTGGGGAAAAATCGTTTTTCCGTGGCAATGACCTTGGAGGAGATGAAACCTGCTTTGAAGAATAAGCTAGGAGGAGCGTTATGTGAGTTATATTATTTGCATTTGCTTTCAATGTGAGCTGCATGTTGGCTTGTAGCTAGATTTTGATGGCCCTTATTTTGCTCAACTAATGAAGGCCATCTGTGTGGTGCTTGCTGAAGCCGCCGAAGAGATCATCTATTTTTTGTGTGGTGTTAAATGTGTTTTGGGCTTTACTAGTTCTATTCTTTTAGAGATACTATAATACTTCAGATTCTTTTAAAATAGATTTGTATTGATTGTTACCTAGAACATGAAACTGGGATTAATCATTAAAGCAACAAAGTTAATATAGGTAGCCTAAGTAATTAATTAGAAAGTATAGTTCATGTCAACGCAATACATAACTGTACAGACTTGTATCAAAATTCAGGCCTACAGGCTCTCTGCTAGCCCTCTGCAGTGTTCATGAAACATATTTCCTTCCATTAGCAATATTACATGGCATATCCTTTATCCACTCAGTCCAGTATCCAAACAATCAATCCAAGTGTTGCATTTCCTTTCAATTCTCTCAAACCATCCTTTATTTCCCATCACACCCTCTGTAGTGGTAAACTTCTTTTGTCTAGGTGACTCATTCTGTCCACCCCTCCACCCCCTCTATATTTTGTTATTTTTGCCTAAATGTTGTTTCCCAAGTTCTATGCATGCTCCCTTTTTAGCAATGATCATCCCATTTCCACTAAACGCCTTGGCACATCTGCAACTCTGTTCAAAACCATAGCACGAAAGTTTAGGGCCAAAAGTAATACTACATCCTAGCACCATGGTCCGCTCCCCAGGAACCCCACCCAAAAACCTTCCCACTGCCGAGCACGTCCTGATCATGAGAGAGAATGTGACAAGCTCAGTCCTGCATTTTGTGCCTGTGGTCGGGTACTGGACCACATCACTCAATCAGGGACATTCCTCAACCCTTTCCCACTCCACTTAACTTTCAGATCTTTGGCCGTGAAGGTAACCAAAGTCTTGTATCACATGGAGATTGATTTACTTGGGATGTGACTGTCCATCCTATTCCGTACTAGTGCAGATCTCTTGGGGACATATGTGGTTGGGCTGAGAAGTTGTGTCAAAAGGCCAGTATTTGTAAAATAAATCAGATTTGGGCAGTCCAAAGTTCTGTTTGAGGGCCTCAAATCTTTTCTGTGTTATATCTCAGAATGCATTTTTAATTGTGAGAATGGTCTTTAATTTCCGGTTTGAGGAGTTCTTTAATTTGTAGTTATATTGCCCCACCCACAGATAGGTTTGCATAGTCTTTTTGCCCCATCCCACCTAACTTGTCACCTTATGCCAAATGAACGGCACCATCCACTTAATCTCCATGATTTCTATACACTCCCAGCTTCCCTATATCAGATCAACATATCTGATATTGCCTGTCTAGCCTGCTAACAAAAGGTCCTACCATTTAGTACAAATTGCTTGAAGCAAATGTCACGCTCCATGTGATGATGGATGTGACACGGTCTGCTTTTTGGAGCCAGATTGCCTTTTGAAACTCACTTTTTATTGGCATATTCATGTTATCAGACAAAACCTTATTACAAGCATAAAGTTCCCTAGGGTCTACCCTGCAACTACAAACGTCATGTTGTTCCAGGATGTGCATCAATAATTCAGTAGGTAAAAGTATGGAAGTAAGGAACACAACCAAACCCAAATAACCCTTAAACCAGTGGTAAACCAAACCTAAACTGTAGTTGACAAGGCCTAAACCAGGAGTACTCCCATTGTATATCAAGGTAATGCAACAGTGGAGAGGAGATGGCAGAGGTAGTCAAGATGTAGAGCATGCACGGAAATTAAAGGCCCCTACAGGGCTGTTCTATCTATATTACATAATGAGCTGCAATCAGATCTCCCTCAGTAGTGGTATACACTACCGCCTGGGTCCTAGGAAGTCACTCCGAGTCTCTTCAAACGACTGAAGGTTAGCTTGCATTTAAATATTACCTTCTCGTAAGCAGCAAGTTTAGTCATAGTATCCAGTCATTCTTGATAAGTCAGCGGAGTGACTGCTCTCCATCTTCTGAGAATGCACGTTTTTCCTGTGGCCAGTGCAATCTTGCTCTCTTGTTTTTGCGGTCGCTCTTGCTCTCTTGGTTTTGCGGTCGCTCTTGCCCTCTTGCTTTTGCGGTCGCTCTTGCCCTCTTGCTTTTGCGGTCGCTCTTGCTCTCTTGCTTTTGCGGTCGCTCTTGCTCTCTTGCTTTTGCGGTCGCTCTTGCTTTTGGGGGCGCTCTTGCTCTCTTGCTCTTGCGGTCGCTCTTGCGTGCTCTTGCAGCCTCACTTGCTCTTCCGCCCTTGCTCTTTTGCACTTGTTTTCCTTCTTCTCTCTCTCGCGCTCTCTCCTTCTCTCTCTCGCGCTCTCTCCTTCTCTCTCGCGCGCTCTCTCCTTCTCTCTTGCGCGCTCTCCTTCTCTCTCGTGCGCTCTCTCCTTCTCTCTCTCGCGCTCTCTCCGTCTCTCTCTCTAGATCTTTCCTTCTCTCTCTTGCGTGCACTGTCTTTCTCTCTCTCTCTCGCGCTCTGTCCTTCTCTCTTTCTCGTACTCTGTCCTTCTTTCTCGCTCTCTCTCTCACGCTCTGTCCTTCTCGATCGCATGCTTTCTCGCTCTTGGCCTCAGGCTTGCTCAATTTTGGGCTCGCTCTCACGCTCTCTTGGTCTCTGCCTCGATCTTGCTTTCTTGGTCTCGGCCTTGCTCAGTTGGTCAGTCTCTTGATCGCCCTCTTAGCCTCGCTCTTGTTCTCGGCCTTGCACTTGCTCTCTTGGTCTGGGTGTCGCTGGCACTCTTGGTCTGGGTGTCGCTGGCACTCTTGGTCTGGGTGTCGCTGGCACTCTTGGACTGGGTGTTGCTCGCACTCTGTGCCTCTTCCTGTCGGTCCCATTTCCCTTTCTCTGTCTCTCTCGGTGTTACGCTCACCTGGTTCCACGGGGGCGCCACCCAGCAGTTGGGTTTCAGATGTCCCTCCTTGCGATTCCCAGATGCGACCAGCGGAAGAGTTCTGCCTGAAATACAGGTAAGCTATGTTCAGGACTGGGCAACCGGGGTAAACAGCCTCCCACCTCCCTGTAGGTCTGCGGCCCTTCTGGACTTCTCCTAACCTTGTTTTAGATGTTGGCGGGTTCTCCGTCCTGCTGTTTTGGCAGGGGCGTGTTGAGCTTGGTGGGCAATGGCGATCGAGTTGCTTCACTGATGCCAGCCTGTCTTGAGTCTTTCAGGTAGGTCTTATTGCTGTGAATATTGTTGTTCTTGCATGCCTTTTAAACAATGTCTTTTTCTTCCTAGGTACGCGGAAGTCCAATATGTGGCAAGGCGGAATCTGTGTTTCGCCGGCAAGTATAGGCGTTTTTGGAGCGCCTTGATGCGGTGAGTAGGCGCTATGCGCTGCGCTTAAGATGCCTTGCCTTTGCTAAACTGCTATCTTTTCCTCTCCACAGGTCGAGGTACTCGGCCGGAGTATGGAATTTCTCCAGCATGGGGTCTGGCATGGATTCACATGCTCATGAATATTCCCCGTCGTCAGGCTGGGAATCCTCGGTAAAGAAAAATCAGTATCAGTTTCGTTTCTGATCTGTCTTTCGTAGCAGTAACCAATCACTGATCTCTGCGTCATACTGACCACAGCCAATGACTGCCTTCTCCCTAAGCCCCGCCTCTGGCAGCCATCTTCAGATTTTTACCGCACGTTCTAGTGTTGGGATCCTCGTGCTATCGCTCTCTAGCTTTAGTGCTTTTTTCACGCTTTTCATAGGAACATTTTGATCTTTTTCGGTCAAAAGAGCCTCAAGCTCCACCGTTTCTTTATCCGATCAACGGGGACCCATGTCGGATTCTTCTACGCCCCTCAAGGGTGAAGATTTCGTCGATCCACGCTTTTGGAGGACTCCAGAAGTTTCTCAGGCCCATCTCGGACATGGCCCAGGAGAAGGGAAGCTCGGCGCCCGGAAAACTGTTCATGGTCTGCCCTGGATGTCCGCTTCAAAATGTCTTTAAGGAGGATGAACACTCCCTTTGCCTCTACTGCCTGCATGAGGACAAGACGCACGTGGAGAAGGACTGTTTTGCGGCAATATGTTAGAGCGGACCATGAAGGATCACCATCTGCGTTTCGCAAACTGGCTGGAAGGGAAGAGCCCGTCAGGCGAGAAAAAGAAGTCCGAGCGGTCTTCTAAGACCTTTGAGGGCGCCCTGGCGACGGGGGCCCCACAGAAGGCCAAGCTCCGCGAGTCCGCTGGCACCGGGAGCGCCGAACGGTCGGGCTCTATGGGCGCCAGGCAGGGCACATCCTCCCCGGCGCCATCAACCACGAGCCAACGCTCTGGCTCGAGTAAGAGGAAGGCCGAGCACCCGGCGAAGCTCCTGGAGAGACCCCGGTCGAGCTCGAAGGCCCCATCGGAGGGGGAGCGAGGCGGTGACCCTCCCTCCAAGGAGAAGGCGGTGAGCGCACCTAAGGTGGTGAAAGCCTTGATCCACCCGGCCAAGGCCTCTATCAAGACAGCCGCGGCGGCCCTGGCTCAGCCTGTGGAGGCTACACCAGTGGTGGCGACCTCGGGGCCCAGAGTCTCCCTGCCACCGCGGAGGGAGTCCTCTTTCATGGCCATCGACAGGACCCCTGTGAAACCTCCGACGGAGAAGAAAAAGGGGGGGCAGGAGGTCGTTGTGGATTCGGCCTCAACCTCTGAAGAAGAGCTGATCGAAGTCTTAAGCCACGGCGTTGGCGTGGAAGAAGACCAACCCATCGGGAGGGACCCCGACGTCGGAGACGACGATAACACCGAGGGTGCCGACGGGGCTCCTGACCGCCCGTCGGAATCCCCTCAACCAGTGCTGCAGGACAACTCGGCGGCCATTTTGTTGGCTATACAATCCTTCTGCTCGGAGATGAGGACGAGGTTGCCGTTACCACCAACGGAGGAACCGCTCCCGACGGGGGACCCGGAGCCAGGCCCTTCTGGGAGCCCGCCTCTTAAGAGAAGGATTCATCCTCCACCTTCAGCCATCGCGCCCTGCTCAGCCCTCCTCCCCGTCCACGACCCTTGGGGATGATACAGGGACTGACACGGCCGCGACGGGTACAGACGACGAGGATCTTCCGTCGTCACCTCCTCCCCGGGCTTCCCCGCCCGACGAGATTGGATCGTTTCATGCCATGATCGCCAGGGCATCCAAGCTTTTCCAGCTCTGCCCGGAAGAGAAGAAGGAAGGTTTCCTCTATCAACGGCGCGAGACCAAGAAGAAGACGGTCCTCGCTGTACCTCTACTGGACGATATCTGGGATGAGGGTCTCGCCCTCCTCAAGAACCCATCCACAACGCCTGGGAGAAGGGATCGGTACGAGAAGAAGTACCGGGTCCCGGACGCGGCCCCTTTGTGCCTTCGGGCACAGCCGACCCCGGACTCGGTCGTCTCCGCGGCGGCCAGGAAGAAAGCGGGGCGGGGCCTCGGCCTCTACGTCAACCTCCCTGCCGGACGGCGAGGGAAAGAAATTGGACACGATGGGACGCAGAGTCATCTCATCGGCAGCGACGACGATTGAGGCTGCCAACGGCTTGGCTATCGTAGCCCGCTACGACAGGGAATTGTGGTACAAAATCGCCCCCCTGCTGGACTTCTTATCAGACAAGAGGGCGGAGGCACTAGAGATCTTGCAGGAAGGAGAAGTGGCGTCGGACCACGCCATTACGATAGCGACGGACATCGCTGACACTGGATTTCGCCAGCTGGGCAACGGCGTGTGCCTTAGACGGTGTGGATGGCTCAAGGCAACTGACTTCCGGCAGGACGTGCAGACCAGAGTCTTGGATATGCCGTTCGACAGGAGCAACCTGTTTGGGAAAACAGTGGACGATTCCCTACAAGCCATCAAGACCGAGACGGCCCGGGCTCTTGGTGTTCTCCAGCAACGACGGCCGTCCTTTCGGAGCGGCGTAGGCAAGGAGGGTGCCTCCAAAGGTTCCGGCGGCAGATTTTCCACCTATCGTCAAGCGGCCCGTTCGTCACAGGAAGCCTACAGGGGACGAGGCAAGTCGGGCGGACCCCGCTGTCGTCGCCAGGGAGGACAAGGCGGCAAAGCCTCGTCTAAGCAGGACTGAACGGGCCGTGGGGTCGGGCCCCCACTGAAGCACCCCGGTGGGAGGCCGGCTGGCGAGCTTCGTCAGCGTGTGGGAGTCCATCTCCACCGACCGTTAGGTGCTGGACGCCCTGGCCCAGGGTCACACGCTCGAGTTTCTAAAGTGCCCACGCGTCCCCCCCCTCGTGGCCAGGAAGGAACATCACGTCCCTCAACTTCTCTTGGAGGTAAAGGCGATGCTCAAGAAAGGCGCCATCAAGCTCGTCCCAAAGAGGCTTCGGGGCTCCGGAGTTTACTCGAGATACTTCCTCGTGAAGAAGACGGGAGGATGGCGTCCCATCCTGGACCTACGACGACTGAACAAATTCATCAAGGCACAGAAGTTCCGGATGGTCACCCTCCAGCACGTCCTGGGTCAACTGGAGGAGGGCGATGTCCTGTCATCGTTGGACTTGGAGGATGCCTACTTCCATATCCCCATCCTAAAGGGACACCGAAGGTTTCTCAGATTCGTGGTCCAAGGGCGTCACTACCAGTTCAGAGACCTTCCCTTCGGATTGAGGTCGGCACCCAGGGTGTTCACCAAGTGCCTCGCACCGGTGGCGGCGCGGCTGCGCCTGGAGGGGATCCACGTCTACCCCTACCTGGACGACTGGCTCATCCGAGCAAAGACAAGGGAACTCTCCACGGAGCACACGGCGAGGACCGTCCAACTACTCACGGACCTGGCATTCTCCATAAACTACGCCAAGTCCCACCTGGTGCCCCCGCAAGACGCGCTGTTCTGGGAGCGAAACTTGACACAGTGGCGCTTCTGGCCTCTCTGTCGGAGGAAAGGACGAGGGCCATCTTGGGCAAGGTGCAGCGGATGCTGGTTGCGGATGCGGCCAGGGTGAGGTCCATCAAATCCCTCCTCGGAATGATGTCTTCTTGCATTTATCTCATCCGCCTATGCAGGCTTCGGATGCGCCCGTTACAGGAGTTCCTGGACGCTCGCTGGATTCAGACGACGGGCAGCTTCGAGGACAGGATCACACTCGATGAGACCTTCCGACGAGCGATCCGGTGGTGGGGCACCCGCGCGCATCTGATGGCGGGCCTGGACTTCCAGACCCCTGGCCACCAGAAGACAGTGACCACGGATGCCTCCCTGGAACGGTGGGGAGCGCACACCGAAAATCTGCACGCGAGAGGCCTTTGGCTCCCGACGGAGAAGTCCCTCCATATCAACGTCCTGGAGCTCTGGGCAGTGTTTTGGGCCCTCAGGTCCTTTTCCATCCCTCAAGGGCAAGGTGGTGAGGATCTTCACCGACAACACCACCACCATGTTCTACATCAGGAAGCAGGGCGGTACCAGATCCCCAGCCCTGTCCAAGGAGGTGCAGGATCTGTGGCATTGGGCCGTCGCCCAGGGGATGTTTCTGGTGCCGTTTCATCTGGCAGGAATAAAAAACACCATCGCCGACTCGCTCAGCAGAGAGCTGCACTCGTGCCACGAGTGGGAGCTACGACAGAATCTAGTGGACCGCCTCTGCCGACGGTGGGGCACTCCCCCAGATCGATCTGTTCGCGACAAACTCCAAGTGCCGGAGGTTCGCCAGCAGGTTTCCCCAGCCGAGGAGCATGGGCGATGCTTTCTCGTTCCCCTGGGAGGGCCTGTTTCTTTACGCGTTCCCTCCATTGCCGTTGCTGATCCGGCTCATCAACCAGTTCAAGAGGTCACGGTGCAGGATGATCCTCGTCGCACCTGCGTGGCCGAGGCAGATATGGTTCCCGGACCTTCTGGACTTGTCAGCGTCCCCGTCAATCAAGCTGCCAGTGGACGCGGATCTTCTCTCCAGGGAAGGAAGCGCCATCCTCCACCATGACCCGAAGTCGCTGAACTTGCAGGCCTGGCTCCTGCAGCGTTAGAGTTTGGAGGCTACGACATACCGGCCGACTGCAGAGAGGTTCTTGCAAAGGCCAGGGCGTCCTCAACTCTTAAATGCTACGGACACAAATGGAAGAGGTTCTCTGTCTGGTGCCATGCACAGAAGATTAACCCTCTACGGATTACGGCTCCGCAAGAACTGCCGTACTTACTGACGCTGGCCAAGGCTGGACTGGCGCACGCTTCCATCAATATTCATCTTGCTGCGATCTCCCGATACACAAGAACCACGGGACGGACGTCTTTGTGGTCTCATCGTCTGGTGAAAGAATTCATGAAGTGACTGTTCAGATCGTTCCCGCCGGTGAAGGCTCCAGCCCCGGCGTGGGAGCTCAACGTGGTGCTGACCAAGCTCATGGGACCTTCGTTCGAGCCTCTGCACTCAGCTCCGTTGAAGTTCCTGTTGTGGAAAACAGCGTTTCTTGTGGCCATCACTCTGCACGACGAGTGGGAGAGATCCAGGCCCTTTCCTGCAAGCCCCCGTACTTGACTTTTCACGACACAAGGGTAGTGCTCAGGACGCACCCCTCCTTCATGCCCAAGGTGCCGTCGGACTTCCACCCCAACAAGCCCTTGGTGTTGCCAGTTTTCTTCCCGTCGCCTTCGTCGCCGGCTGAAAGGATTTTGCACTCGCTGGATGTAGCTAGAGCGCTGAAGTTCTACGTGGACCGCACGAAGAGTTTTCGGAAGACGTCACAACTTTTTGTGAACTTTGGACCTGTCAATCAGGGGAAGGCTCTCTCAAAGGCTTCCATTTCCAGATGGCTCTCCGGCTGTATCATGTACTGTCATCGGTTGGCAAACCGACCGCTGCCCGGCCGTCCGAGAGCCCACTCCACCAGAGCGATCGCAGCTACCACGGCGTTCCTATCTGTTGTGCCCCTGCTGGACATCTGCAGGGCTGCTAGGTGGAGGTCGACGCACACCTTCACGAAATTCTACTGCGTCGACCGGGATTCCAGGGAGGAGTCCAGGGTTGGCCAAGCAGTGCTGCGCAACCTGTTCGCCTAAGGTGAGCCTGGTGAGAAGGTAAGAGTTGCTTAATGTTGAGTTGATGTATTGCTTAATGTTGAGCCTGTTGCCACCTCTCGTGGTTGTGCATGTGTGTACTGCTATGTATTCTTTTATTCATGAGCATGTGAATCCATGCCAGACCCCATGCTGGAGAAGGAACAAGTTACTTACATGTAACTGTTGTTCTCCAGCATGGGTCTGGCATGGATTCACATGCGAACCCTCCCGCCTTCCCCTCTGCGGCTCTTCACTTGGTCATAGTGCCACTTCACGTGCTACCAAATCTGAAGATGGCTGCCAGAGGCGGGGCTTAGGGAGAGGGCAGTCATTGGCTGTGGTCAGTATGACGCAGAGATCAGTGATTTGTTACTGCTACGAAAGACAGATCAGAAACGAAACTGATACTGATTTTTCTTTACCAAGGATTCCCAGCCTGACGACGGGGAATATTCATGAGCATGTGAATCCATGCCAAACCCATGCTGGAGAACAACAGTTACAGGTAAGTAACTTGGTCCTTCCGTCGTGATGCTGATTAAGGAGCGTCCGGCGAGGTAAGCCTTTCGGCACAGTTCGTTAATTGTACAATGTCTAATGCCTTGTTTCTTCTCTCATTTACAGGTCCGTCGATCCGGAGGAGCACTGGTTCCAGAATGATGGTCGGAAGAGCTGTGGACCGCTGGCGATGAAGTTCAGGTAAGCAGCTGCCTTTTTCTCACAATGTCTTCTCCTTTCCTTTGCAGGTGCTGTCCTTACGAGGTTTGTGGCTGAAGCTGAACACCTTGAGCGTTACGTTGCAGTAATGCAAACTAACGCGAAGCGTGTCAGTCTATACGGGTGTGCTTTAAATAGCTTCAAGAAATAAGTCCAGGTAAAATAGTCCCCATGGTACCACACCCAAAAACACTGCAAGCCCGGTTTCAAGGAGCCAGGTTATGAGGATGCCTCCACATGACTGGCATTAATGAAAAGCAGCTCCCAAGCACAAGTCCATATTCAAACATGAGCCTGCGCCAAAGGCGCCAGGACTGGCGCCAAGAAGGTCTATGCTGCAATTTCTTGGGTTTAGTGGGGACTGGAATCAAGACTCTCCCTGGCCCATAGGTTGGCCAGGGGGTCTTCAGAGTGTGGGTCGTGACACTCGGTTTGGTGTCTCTGTCTCGATTTCTCTCTCGGTCTTGTCTTGCTGCACTCCATCTCCTGGTCTTCTTGCTCTCACATCCGCTCTCTCTCTCCTTCTTTTTACACACGCTAGTCTTGGGTGTCCTGCAGCTCTGCCAATCTCACCAAAACACCTCAAAATGACAAGTGACTGCCGTCTTTTTATTGCCCTTTCCATCCTGCTTCCGTCTGCATCCTTTGGTTACTTGTATCGGCTGATTCCCTGGGCCATTCTCTGCTCGAGCTATCACATTTGGGTATGGGACTTCCCCTGGAAGTGTTCATAATGATCTTTAGCCCTGTCTGCTTTTCACCCCCATCTTTGCCATTTGGTCACTATGGTTGTTTGTTCTGTCTCTCCCCTGATCTCTACCTTCTCTAACTTTGTGTTATGCGGCTGACACTCTGCTCTCTTTCATGCTCCCCTGAGCCTCCTTTCCTCTCCTCTCTCTCTCATTCCTGACTGTCTATTCATGATTCAGGATTGGTGCGCCTCCAATGATCCTCTGCCTTAACACCAGCAAGACGGAGATCCTTCTCATTGGGACCCCTGCTCCCGCTTTCACTCTCACTCTGGCAACCCTCCTTGGACCCTATTCGTTCACCTTCATCTGAGGCTAAAAACCTTGGGGTCATCTTTGATTTCACTCGCTCCTTCACTCCTCGCATCACAGACCTTGCCAAGAAGGCCCACTACTAGCTGCACCTCCTCCGAGGTAGTCTTCCCTTTCTTACTTTCCCCCAGAAGCTCACTGTCTCCAGAACCCTGTTTCTCTCTAGGCTGGATTACTGCAACAGCCTCTTTCTCAATCTGCCTTCCTCTACTCTCCGCAACTAATCCAGAACAGGACTGCAAGACTTATCCTTGGCCTCAAACCCAGGGACTGTATCTCTCCTCCTGTGAAATCTCTCCACTGGCTCCCAGTGGCTGCAAGGATCAAGACCTTCTGCATCGTCCACAAGGCTTTCTGGTGCCAGGGCCTGTACTACATCCAACTTTTCCAAAATACCTTCCTTCTCGATGCCTAGACACTTCACCAGGCAGAGAGTGGGGGTCAGTCTCTCTCCTATGCAGGTTCCTTCCTCTGAAATAGCCTCAATGCCCCTCTCAAACTTGCGCCAGACCACCTGAACTACCGGAAGCTGCTCAAGACCTTCCTTTTCTCCTCTGCTTTCTCTCCCTCTCTCTGCCCTGCTGACCTACTCGTCTGCTGCCCCGACTGGTTGCTTGGCTACCCCCAGAATCTCCCTGGGTACCAGGCACCTCCATGATCAGGCTCCCCCGCACTGCCTCCGGTCCTACCGTGTACTTAGGGTTTGTAACTGTAACCTCTACAGCCCCCTGCCTCCTTGCACTTACCCAGAGCCGCGCTGCCCTGCCTGCACTCACACAGTGCATGCTGCCCTGCTTGCACTCCCCTTTCCCTCGCCCTAGCACTTCCCCCTGCACTTTTACACTGTCGCACTGGCACGATCCGAATGACACAAGGCCTCGTAAGATTGTTTGTCTTGTCCTCCCCCTGTCACCCCCCACCCCCGCTTGTCTTCTCGCGCCTAGAAACACTTGTGTACAGGCACATTATAAATTACATATATCCCCTTCCCTCGGCCAGTCATTGTTTCAACAGGGTCTTCGTAGGACGCCCCTATACTTGGGCAGTCTCTTGCTAGTTCCCGCTCCACTGCACCTGCCCCATTGTTCTCCTATAGCCAAGCTTTGGTTTGTGGGGTTGGGGTTTAAGTCTTCCAGTCTGCTTCTGAATAGGGAGAGTGTAGGCCATTTCTGTTTGAAAAACTGGTTTGGTGCTACAGTTCCAGGCTGGGTCTTGTCTGCTGGGCCTGGGGGCATTGTGGTACTTGTAGTTTTGTACTGAATGGTGCTGCTTACTAGGGACTATTATTCATCCCTGTTGTCTGAGGAGTCTGGTGCATTGTGGTTGCTGTATTCTCTGCATAACCACCTGGAAGAGAGATATGTGAGGGGTCAGAAATGTGAGGCGGACAATTTTGTGAAGTTTTCATTACAAATGCCATTTTATTATAAGATAGGATATTATAAGATAAGGTTGGATGAATGCCTCACTATCCCTAAACTGCTGAGGATTTCCCTGCCTAAAATAAACTAAAAGAAACACTCTAACAAAGGCTATCCGTCCCTCGTGCCAATACATACAGAAAATTAACAAGGAAATGTATAGCAATTCCAATCATTATTGTTTGTTGAGATTTGTAATGTCACCACAGTCTCTCTTTGTAACTTGGGCGAATTCCCCTTCCGCAAGTTTAAACGTGATTCTATTTCACATTTGAAGAAAAGAAAACCAGGAAATCCTGATTTGCAAACATGTTCAACCACAGTGTGTTTCCACTTAAATTCGTCAATACCAAGTTCCAACTTAGTTTGATGTAGCTCCACTTTGTCAACAAAAGTTACAACTCGGTTTGGTGTAACTTTAACTTGTTAACAGAATGTTTCAATTTAGAAAATAGGTTTATTTCTTTCCTTGAACAATTCCTCAGGTCATCAATAACAACATTATTTGTTTTGGTCAGGATGTTTTTGCTACAAATAGTTTTAGTATCACCTTCAACATAAATGATATTCACCAGTACCCCTTTTTATGCACTTCTATTTCCTCCTGGTTTAGTCTCATACCAGGCCCACTTCTTCACCAGCTTGCAGTTCAGGTATACTCTCCTGCCTGAACCGCAATGCACAACCACAAGTGCTTTGGGTGTTAAATATTATTTGATGTATGTTTCACCACAACTTCGAATTGTTCAACAAATTGCAGCTTCACAACTTCCACCAACTCTAGTAGGGAAAACAAGATTCACATTAGTGTTCGGAGGTCGAGTTGAGTTCAGTCTTTAGCAGAACACCACAGTGAGAGGAGCTGCAGCAACGTGATACTCTTCTGGATTTTGTTTATTGGCCCTTTAACTCAGCGAGTCTCCTCCTTCAAAAACTCCTTGCGTACGCGGAGTGCTGCGTGGAGTTCGAGCTGAGTTCACTCTGCAGCAGTCCGCAGCAAGGCCGCTGAAGGACGCAGGTAAGCGGGCAAAATGTCTGAACTGGGTCCTCAAACAAGACTGAAAAATAAACAACATCAACACCGAAAGCAGAGCAAGTGGGAAAAGCCACCAGACTTTCTGTCTGTGGTAAGCACTGTAATATGTGATCTCAACGGTTCTGATTGGACGCAGACGACACTTGAGATAACGCTGAAGCCAGCGGCGTGGATTCCGTGTCTTGCAGCGCTGGCAAAAGCTTGCGTCGATGGGCGGGATGTTATTGGGAAAACCAGCAATACCGACACGCCCGACAGCAGCTTGTCAGGCGGCCGAACTGCAGCTCTGGTACCTATTACTGAGAAGATACAGGCATGCGGCCTGACTGTAAAGAGCACGGGTGGCACGGCGTCAATTGAAATAAACATATATTTATTTCAGTCCCCATTCGATGTAACTGATATTGAACTTTTAGAGATATCTATTCCTTTTTCAACAGTGGAGCGATATGTATTCACCTTTACATCTCCAGTAATAGCGCCAACAGATGAACAAGAACTAAGCAAAATGGATTGTGTTATTGATAAAACGAATGGAAAGGTTGTTGGCAATTAAAATGCTAGCAACACAGAAATTACGCCAATACATACGAAATTGCAAATGGAAGACTCCACAAAAACTTGATCTCAAAAAAAGAGTTGGGGAGAAGTGCAAATAAAGGAAATGATGCTGTCGGCAATAAGAGATGAAACACAATTTGCCGTAGATGAATGCTCACTTGGTGGTCACATATTACTGGGACATGGAACTTGCTAAAAACCATAAAAACATGCGATAATAACAGAAAAAGGGACACTTGCTATGATGAACGGACATTTAACAAAAGTACCAGAAATAAACTTAAAAGGACACGATTTAGCAGGACGTGAAGCCCGGTTAACGGAGCGGCTGAAAGCTGATTTTTTTGCTAATAAAAGATCAATTAAGTGAAAGCTTTTCGAAGCATGAGAATAAATGGAGCCCCTCCAAAGATTGTTTCTGCACCACACTCAGCAAATTGTGCTTAAAATAGTGTTTGTTTAATGATCACAACAAAATTAGAAGAGAATGGTCATATTTTTGCCCATAGGTGACACGTGTTTCGGCAAGTACAGCATTGCCTTTTTCAAACCAGGGCTAACAAATTAATACTATTGATCATAAATTTGGTGGTAAAATAACATGTTGGACAATTAAATCATTGTCAGATTGATAAATCACAAGATGAGGGACAGAGAGGAAGGGTGGGGAAACGGGATGATTGAAAGGGGTGGAGAAAGACAAAAAAGAGACGAAAAGGAAAACATTATAAGAAAGAAATGGCATATTAATTAACAATGGCAGTTACTTCACATTTTTGGAGACACTTTTCATTGTGCAATAGGTAATAAATGTTACAATACGTGTAAAAAGAAAGAAAGGAAAAATATTGGAGAAAAAATGTATATTGTATTTTTGTTGAAAAAACATCAGCAGGTGAGGCGTAGTAAAGAGAGGACTGCAGTGACTTGGAACTTAAAATACATGCTGATGGCAATAGAATGTGTCAAAAAGCATTACCTGTATCAAGTCGACTGAAAATGTACTGCATGATGAGAAATGGATGAAATACCCGGTCTCAATCCAGCTATAAGAAAAGATATTTATGTATGATAATATGAAACTTATTTTACTCCGGTATTGGCTAGAAAAATTATTGCAGGCTAAGTACCACGTTAGAATTTCCTGAAGGCTTGTCAAGTTTATTGAATTTAATGGCTGAGTATGCACATAGATGCGTAAAACACGTGCATCTGCAGCGTTGTGCTCTTACTTCATAGTCCCTGCTATTATATTAATGAGAATAGTTATGTCGATAAAACTATATACACGTATGTGTGAACAGATCTAAGGATGCAGAGAGGCAATAGCGTGAAAAGACGTGATCCCTGCTTGTTATAAAAAATGAAGGCTTGCAGAGAATATTAGTGTGCCTCGCCGGCAAGATTAATTGCTGACTGTGCACGCGTTCAAACGATAGTGCTATCACATGGCTGGATTATAAAAAATCCTGTGTAAACGAAGCAAATCAAGGGGTGTGCGCCACCACATACCTGAGAATCTGGGTCGGAACAGCTTGTCAGCTGCGGACCATCTCTGCTGGAAGCCGACGTTTCTGTTCTGCACTATATTGTTGATGGGGGTTGCCGAGGCAATCTAAAACACCCTTCGTTAGTTTCTAGATTTCGGATTGAGATAGCCGCCATTTTGGAGTGTGTTTAGAGAGTTAAAAATGTGGTTGCCTGTGCAGCATTAGCAGTCCATTTTTAATTTCTGTGCCCAAAAAACAGACGGTCGCCATTTTTTGGGGTGCGTTAGTGTGGGACACATAATAACAGGACATCGATGTTCGTGATATTATTATATTGTAAACAAAAGTGTTAGTAAAATATTCTGGCGTGTGCAGCTCATGTGTAGTAGATTGCTCTGATCACGGCGAACGTAAATTGTCATTATTGATACCGTTATGTTATGTTAGCGGTACTTGTATAGCGCACCGTCACCAACGGAATTGGTCCCCAGACGCTCTGGCGGATCTGTAAACCGGAAGGGTGGGTAGGATTAGTCGGGAAGAGGGGAGAAGGAGAGTGGGAGAAGTGGTGTGCTGTTGGCAGCTTCAGCTCGGTATACACTGAGTGCTGGGCTTTGGTGCTAGTATCGGATTTAGGTACTTATGGTTCCGTTAGAGTTGTATACCTGTTGGTTGGGATGTTGCTGGTTCCTCGTGGGCTGACTCGCATTGGTGGAGTTGCGCTGATCCAACTGTATCCTATTGAGTGTGGTTTGGATTGGTGGGTGCATCTGAACCTGATCTTCAGGTGTGGGACCGAGTGGGTGATATCTATTCTCAGGTGATCTAGTGTGACCTTGGTCGGTTGAGGCTTTGAATGGTTCAGGGTCAGGGTTGTGCTGATGTGTTGTCCTAGTGGATCCGTCTTGGTGAGCTTGTGTATTCAGACATTCGTATCCTTCTGTCCTGACTGATTCTTTGGTTTCCGTGGGGTGAACATCCTCGGGACTGTTGTTTTAGTTGTAGTTTGTGTGGTGGGGCATTGTTTCCTGCTTTGTATTGGTGGACCGTGTGTAGTGATGAAACATTCTGTTTCTCACCTATTGCATTGGGGCCCATGGTGCAGGGCTTCCTTTCCCTCTTTATGTTTTGTCCTTAGGGCTGTTGGGGAAGGTAATAGTTAAGGTCATGGTCCCCTTGATGATTCGTTCTAGTCTTTGTCTTAGTTTGCTGTGTTTGCTATCTTTGGTCGTATTGCGACTGTCTCCCGTTTGGTCCTTTGGTATGTCGTGGTATATTTACCTCGGCTTTTCCCGTTGATTGATCCGTGTGTATCACAGTCGCTCTACGCTAATTGATGTTTTTTAGTTATCTCGGTGCCCCTGTGGCCAGTCTTTCTAGTTATGACGTGAAGAGCCATGTTTTGAGTAATTTCCTGAATAATAGGTGGTTTCTTGTGTTATGTATGTACTTTGGAAGGTCATTCTAGGTTTTCGGGGCTAGATGAGAGAAGGAGGATCCTCCTAGTTTTCTTTTGTTGTAGGGCTTCGGTTCCAGGCAGATGTCCATGCTTGATCTGAGCGTTCTTGTCGGTTGATGTAGGTGCAGTTTGTCTCTTAGGAACTCGGCGCCTTCGTTGTGTACTGCTCTGTGTGTAATGCACATTGTTTTGAATTTTATTCGTTGTTTTATTGGTAGCCAATGTAGTGTTTTCAGCGCTGGTGTGATGTGTTCTCTTCGGGTAGTTTCAGAAGTAGTCTGGCTGCTGCGTTTTGAATGCGTTGTAGTTTTTTTAGGAGTCGTTCAGGAATGCCTAGGTATAGACTATTGGCGTAGTCTACTTTGGACGTGACAAGGGCGATGATGGTGGTTGTTTTGTTGGTGAACGATAGAAACGCAGGAGGAAGAAGCATTTCTTGAGGAGAGCGTTTACTTGAGGCTCTAGCGTGAGATTACTGTCCATCAAAACCCCCAGGTTTTTTACAATCTGTGAGGGTGCTGGGGTTGTCCCGAGTTCCCTTGCCAAAGGGATGAATTGGTTTTCTCCTCCATTTTTTGTGACGATCATTATTTCAGTTTTGCCTGGGTTGATTTTGAGGGAGCTAGAGTTCATCCAGAAGAATACATTGCAGAGGCAGTTTTCTAGCATTGAGTTTCTTTCCGGGTTGTCTTGTATTTTGAAGATTATTTGTGTATCATCAGCCTAGTTGTAGCAGGTGAGGCCGTGGCTTTTGATGATTCTGATCAGTAGATAACGGTATATGTTGAATAGTAGCGGGGAGAAGGATGATCCTTGTGGTAATCCACAGGTGGAATCTCTCGGGCTGGATTTGAAGGGTTTCATCCATACGGTTTCCGTTCTGTTTGTTAGGAAAGATTTGATCCATAGTAGGGCGGTGTCTGTTATTCCAAGTCCTTCTAATCTCGTTATGAGAGTGTCATGGTCGACTGTGTGAGATGCTGCCGATAGGTCTAGGAGTATCAAAGCAGTGCTGTTGTCCGAGTCTGCATTGATTTTTAGATCGTCCCATATTGCGAGTAGAGCTGATTCCGTTCCTCTCAATGGTCTGAAGCCAACTTGTGCTGGTCTAGTAGGCCGTGCTTTTCTATAAACTCTTGGGTTGTTTTGTATATGTACATTTCGAGCAGGTTGGCTGTATACGGGATATTGGAGATAGGTCTATAGTTAGAGAGGTCCTCTATGTTTCCCGCTGCATCTTTGAGTAGTGGCCTGATGTATGCAGTTTTGAAGGCTTGTGGCACTTTCCCAGTTGCGATGGAATGGTTGAGGACGTTCTTGTGATATTCCATAGGCGTTCCTTGTTTGAGGATCAATTTGTATATGTCTGGTGGGGAGGGGTCATCGGGGGACCCTGAGTTATTGCTTTCATTCACAAGTTTGACAACTGTCTCCACTGATATTTCTGGAAAGCTTCGTAGTTTGTTTGGGTGCTCCTCCCGGGTGTTGGTTGGGGTCGTGGTCAGATCAGACGATCTGCTTTGTATGGTTTGTTGGATGTTGGTGATTTTGTTTTTGAAGTGGTCTGCAAGGTTGTTGCAGAGTTTCATGGACTGAGTTGGTGTGTTGTTGCATCCCGGAGGGTTTTTGATTTCGTTTAGGATTTTGAAGAGCTCTTTTTGGGTGTTTGGTGCTTTGAAGATTCGGTTGTCATAGTGTTTCCTCTTTGCTTTTTGTATTTCCTTTTTGTAAGCGCGGTAGTGTTGTAGAAATTTCAGTTTGTTTGCCGCGGCCTTTTGTTTTCTCCAATCATATGTGATAAGTAGGACGCACAACGCCCATAGCCTCAGTTCCGTTTTTTCCGCAAACGTGTTCGCTTCGTGAATCTCGGTACGCCTCGACTCTTTGGAGTTTGCTGTTTTCAATTCTCGGTTCGTTGAACCTGTTCGGTTTATTTGTGAAGACCTGTTCGTGGCGATGTCTACTTCGTCTTCAACCCCGCGTCCGGGCTTCAAGAAATGCGGGGACTGTGGGTCCAAGATGTCGGTCACGGACTCGCACAATGCCTGCCTCTGGTGCCTCGGGGAGGCCCACGATACGGACGACTGTGTCGATAGCCAGTCGCTCACGGCAAAGGCCTTGCGGGAACTCAAGAAGAAGCTGTCGGTAGGCCGGGTGTCTAAGCCCCGGAAGTCGAGGTCTGTGGGGATTTTGACGGATGACTCGAGGGGCGACTCTCCTCGTCATCGTCGGAAGTCCAGTGGGTCTCCTTCCAGGAGTCGGTCTCGCCACTCCTCCGCCTCTTCAAGGCATTCCCGGAAGCGCCGGCATTGGTTGCCTTCCCCGTCCTCTTCCGAGGACTCCGCCCGTCGGCGGGTCGCTTATCCCTCCATGCAAGCGACACCGGAGGAATGGACTTCCTTCGGGAAGCAGATGCTAGCGATTCTTGAATCGCAGGGCACCGGTCCGTCCGCGCCTCCGAGTGGGGTCGGTCGGCACCGGTCGAGAGACACCGCTCGTACGCCTTTGGGCTCGGGTGGTCGGCACGGCTCGCGGGAGAGGTCCCGCTCGGACAAGGGTAGCCGTTCTCGCCATGCCCGTTCCAGGTCCCGGTCCTCGACGCGCTCGAGACCGCGTGATCCTGTGCCGTCTTCGAAGAAGACGTCGATGCCTGTGGCGCCGAGGTCGTCGACGATTTCTCTCGAGGCTCCGCCTCCGAGGGGGTCGTCGGCGCCTAGGTCATCAAGAGACACGCTCGGAGCTCCGGCTTCGAGGCCTGTGTCAACGCCGCCGATGCTGGCGGCTCTGCAGCTGACGTTGACGCCGATTCGTTCGACGTTGACGCCTTTTCTGTTGGCGCCGACTCGTTTGGCGCCCTCGACGCCTTTTGAGGCGGTGGTGTCGGAGGGGCCCTGTGGCACGGGATTCACCCCTAGGAAAGCTCTGGCTAAGGTCAGGCACTGCTTTGGTCCCCAGGGGTCTTCCTCTCCCCGCCTAGAGTACATTTCAGAGGGTGATGAAGGCTCTGATGACGGCTTGGTTCCGGTTCCGGTTCCAGATGAGCTTATCTCGGGCCATAGCCAGTTTGATGACCTGAGGCAGTCGCTGCATGATGCCAGTGGACTGGACACCTCTCCGGAGGTGGAGTTTTGTAGGCCGGAGCCTGGCACTCATGCCGATTCTTCATATCGGCGCCTTATGTCTCGGGTCACCGAGTACTTGGGTTGGTCTGCTCCCCCAGGGGAGTTTGTTCAGGATGATCTCATGGACATCCTTGATCTTGGTCCACCCACTGACCCGGTTTTGCCGTTTCATATGGCTCTGCAGAGAAGGGTGGCGGCGGCTTGGACTGCTCGTCCAGCCAGTAGCGACCCCTGCTACTTGTCTAGGCACCCCACTCTGGAGAGTTTGGAGGTGCAGGCGGCTACGGCCCCAGCAAAGCAGGCGTTGTATCCTACCATCCCTCCGGATAGGGACGACAAACATTTTGACGGCTGGGCGAAGAAAGTGTTTTCTTCAGGGGGTATGGCGCTTCAGGCGGCCAACTCCATATGTGCCTTGTCTCATTTCACACACACTCTGTGGAACTGTGTTGCATTAGCGGCTGAACATATTCCCGAAGGGGACGAACGGGATGGTTTCCTTGCTATGGTTCAGGATGGCAAGGATGCCATGTGTGAGGCCGTTCAGTCAGGTTTGGACTTGGCAGATTGTGTCAGCCGGTCCATGGCGACGAGCACCGTAATGCGCAGGTTCGCGTGGTTGCGGAAGTCTGGGTTCGCTCCTGATGTGCAGTCCCGGCTCCTCAACATGCCCTTTGACGGTGAACACCTTTTTGGCAGCAAGGCTGACCAGAGCCTTGAGAGGTTGCAGACCTCGAAAGCTGCAGCGAAGTCGTTGGGCGCTGCAGTTCGCCAACCTCCGCCTTTTTGTCCTAGGGGACAGCAATGGAGGGGAGGTTCCTTTCGCTATTACTCGTCCTTCAGTAAAGCAAGGGGAGCTAGCAGTCAAAGAGGCCATCATAAGAGTGCCAGAGGTGGAAACAAAGGTACTCGAGGTGCCAAGGCCGCTCGGGCAGTTGCCTCTTTGCCCTCAGGCAACGCCGCAGCCGCTACCACTCAGTCATGAGGCCAGGTCCTATGGTTCGCCGGTTGGGGGAAGGCTGGCGCAGCATCTTGTAGAGTGGCAAGCCATTACTTCGGATGTGTGGGTTCTGGAGATCATAACCCACGGCTACTGTCTTCCTTTTCGGCAGAGGCCTCGCGACAATCCACCAGGGAGCCTCTCTTTGAAGAGTCCGGATCCGCTCCTTGCGCAGGAAATTCAAGCCCTGCTGGAGAAAGGTGCCATAGAACTGGTGCCTGTAGCGGAGAGGAACAAGGGATGGTATTCCCCTTATTTTTTTATTTTGAAGAAAGACGGGGGGGATTGAGACCCATCATGGACTTGTGCGGTTTAAACAAACTCCTCAGGAAGGACAAGTTCAAGATGGTGACTCTTTCTCAAGTCCTCCAGGCCCTTCAACTTCAGGACTGGTTGGTGTCTCTCGACCTCAAGGATGCTTACTTCCGTGTGCCGATCCATCCCAAGCACAAGAAGTACCTGAGGTTCGCGGTTGGCGACTCGCACTTTCAGTTTCAGGTCCTGCCGTTCGGATTTACCTCCGCCCCTGAGGGTTTTCACCAAGCTCATGGTGGTGGTGGCAGCGTATCTCAGGAAAGGGGGGGATTCACGTGTACCCCTACCTGGACGATTGGTTGATCAGGAATGCTCTCCCGAGCAAGTCCTGGATCATCTGTCCGTCACCTGCCACTCCCTTCACAGGCTGGGCTTCTCCCTCAATTTAAAGAAGTCCCATTTGACACCAACGCAGCAGCTCCAGTACATCGGAGCAGTGCTCGACACGTCCCTGGGGCAGTGTTTTCCTCCTCAGGTGAGGGCTCTTCACATTCAGCAGATGGTGAACAAGTTTCAATTTGCCCAGGATCTCCCAGCGTCCGAGTTCTTGAGACTGCTCGGCCTCATGGCATCCTTCATTCGTCTGGTGCCAGAGGCTCGCCTGCGGATGAGATCTTTGCAGTGGGCACTCAAGCTCCATTGGTCTCAGTCCTCCGGCAGGTTGTCGGACCCTGTTCAGGTGCCGCCCTCGGTAGCCCGGGACCTTCTGTGGTGGGCCGTCGAAGGCAATCTGATGAAGGGGTCCCCATTTTGGCTGCCCTGGCCGGAGGCGACTATCGTGACGGACGCATCCCTCACGGGATGGGGAGCTCATGCCAATGAGTTGACAGTCAGCGGTCGTTGGTCTCCGTCGAAGTCCAGACTCCATATCAATCTGTTGGAGCTGAGGGCCGTCAGGCCAGCCCTGAAGGCTTTTCTGCCGACTGTGCGTGGAAAGAGTGTTCTGATTCTAACGGACAACACAGTGGCCATGCACTACCTCAACAAAAAGGGGGGGCAGGGTCACTTCCGCTGTGCAGGGAGGCGATGCAGCTTGAGTTCTGGGCCATCCAGCAGGAAGTTTCGATCTCGGCTGTTCATCTAGCCGGAGACGACAACGAGACAGCGGACGCTGTGAGCAGGCAGAGCACGATCTCTCACGAGTGGGAGCTGGCTCAGGACTTTCTCCTGGAGATCTTCGCCCTTTGGGGGACCCCTCAAGTGGATCTCTTCGCCTCCAGTGTCAACCAGAAGTGCGAAAGGTTTTGCTCGCGGGAATTTCCTCCAAAAGGAGCCTTCGGAGACGCGTTCGTGGTGGAGTGGTCATTCCCACTGCTGTATGCGTTTCCTCCAGTCCCCGTCATCCCGCAAGTACTGCGGAGGTTACGGAGGTTTGGTTCCCGGATGATCCTCATTGCTCCGGCGTGGGCCCGGAGGACGTGGTACCCAGACCTTCTAGACTTGTCCATCTGCCCTCCACGTCGTCTTCCCTCCCGAGACGATCTGCTCTCACGGGAGGGGGGGTCAGGTTCTCCATTCAGAGGTCCGATCCCTCAATCTTCACGCTTGGCTTCTGAAAGGTTGAGGTATAAGGATTGGGACCTCCCTGAAGACGTAATGGAGGTGTTGCGCTCGGCCAGGCGGCCGGCAACAAAGTCTCTGTACCGTTGCCGTTGGAGAAAGTTCTGCGACTGGTTGTCACGCTCACCTGATTCCCTTGGAGGCGCAGGTCTAGCTTTGAGTGCTGATGCTTCTTCTATAGTGAAGCGCAGGACTCTGAAGATGGACTCACTGGCTCGCAGGAATATTCCCCTGTGCGTGAAAAGTGAGTATTACCTACTGACGGAATAATGCTCAACCCTCCCACTCCCTTCCAGCCCTCCACGATACCCTTCCTCGATTCCCCGTGAAGTCTCACCTTAGGGTCTGGAAGGATGAGTTCTCCATCCTGCTTCTGATGCAGGGGCGCGTTGAAACCCAGTTACTTCACTGGATTGAGGTTTGATGGGAGTTCAAATAAGCTTGACTATTCAGTTAAGGCGCTGTAAGAGTTCTGTAGCAAGTTCAAAAGTTCAAGCTTAATAATAATGTTCATTGTCTTATTGCAGCAAGCGCTAACGCTTATATTTTTTTTCCCCTTAGGGGCCGGGGTTCGGAATGCCGGAGATATGGCGCCGACCCGAAGTGAAACGTGCAGTTCCAGTAAATGACAGGTAAGTTCTGGATGAGCGTTCGGGTAATGTCTTTGCATTCGCTCATTCAATGTCTTTGTCTTTTTTCCCCATAGGGGCCGGGGTCCGGAATGCCAGGAAGCGGCAGGACCCGAAATGAAATGGGAATGACCCAACAGGTAAGTCTCAGAAGGAAACTGAGCTTTTCCTATTCCCTTCCTTCTCTCACCTTGTGTTCTTGTCTTTTTCTCTCTAGGATCTGGGAAGTGGCTGCGGATCCGGATGATCGCTGCTGAAGATGGAGGTGCCCAGGAAAGGTGAGTGAAATGCAGCGCTGCAGCGATCAAAGCGAAATGCTTTTAAAATGATGTCTTCCCTTTCAGGATCGTCGGTGTGAAGTCTCCGTGATGCAGCTTTAGCAGGTAAGGTCTTCTTTCTCTCCAATTCTCTCTTAGCAGGTGACCCAGGATGCTGACAGGCGTGGCTGAAGTCCAGATGCAGGAGCTGACACGGTGAGCGTCCAGCTGCGAGGAGCAGAACAACGCGAAGCGTGAGTTGCTGATCGGGCGTGGTTTAAATAGCTTTGGTAGAAGTTCCAGGTATGTATCCTTCCACCGATCAGGTATGTATCCTTCCCCGACCACACCCAGGGGAAAGTAGGTCCACAGGTAAAGTAGTTCCATTCAGGCCTCAGGAGGGCCTGGATGTAGCAGCATGGTCTGCATCAGGTAAGTGCACCTTAACACACTTGAACACATGTCTAGCTTTATGAGCCTGGCGCCTAAGGCGCCAGGACAGGGGTCCAACATGAGCCTGGCGCCTAAGGCGCCAGGATTGTGTCCAAAGGGCCCCATCTTGGGCCCGCTGGCACTTCCCTGGGGGAAATGCCTGCCTCTGGGGTTGCTGGGTCGGACCTGGCTCCTTGGAGGTAGGCATCATGACACTGGTGCAGAGTTCAGAATGTGGATCCTTTTGAATGTGACATTCCCATGGTTCTGTCTTTTTTGCTTTCTTTGGCCCACAGGGGCTTGCAAGTGGGGACCATTAAAGGTTACCTGGCGGCGTTGTCGATATTTAAGCGCTCGTCTGAAGTGTTCCTATTTTAAGATTCCTTTAATTTCGCAGTTTTTGAAAGGGCTCACTAATGTGTTCCCTCCGTCACCTTTTCTGGTGCCAGGTTGGGATTTGAACCTTGTTCTTAAGTTTCTTATGGGTGCTCCGTTTGAGCCTTTACATTCTTGCCCTTTGAGGCTGTTAACTCTGAAAACTGTGTTTTTGGTTGCGGTTACTTCTGCTTCAGAGTGAGTGAGTTACAGGCACTTTCAGTTAAGCCACCCTTCACTGTGTTTCATAAGGACAGGGTTGTCCTTAGAGTTCGTCCTTCTTTTCTTCCGAAGGTGGTTTCGGAATTTAATTTGAGCCAGAAGGTTGTTCTTCCAGCGTTCTATCCTCCTCCACATCCTGGTAAGGAAGAGGAGAGGCTCCATAGGCTTGATCCTAGGAGAGCGTTAAGCTTTTATATTTCGCGCATGTCCCGAGTCAGAGTGGACGATCAACTTTTCATTGGTACGCTGGAAAGCGTTTGAGACAAGCTGTGACGAAACAGACTGTCTCGTTGGATTATTTTAGCTATCTCCGAGTGTTACCGCTTGGCGGGTAAGGATCCTCCGGCTGGCTTGCGGGCCCATTCTACCAGGAGTGGCTGCGTCTACTGCCCTGCAGAGGGGAGTTCCTATTTGTCACATCTGTGATGCAGCCACCTGGGCTTCAGTGCATACTTTTGTACGTCACTACTCCCTTGATTCCATCAGAGGGCAAGATTTGGCCTTTGGCAAGGCAGTTCTCTATTCCGCTATTTGATTGGGCATGCTAAATTTGTATTCTAAATTCTTTCCCACCTCCTTGCTTGGTACTGCTTTGGGAGTCTGTCATGGATATGGAATACGTCGGAGGACCCAATCCCCTCGAAGAACAAGTTACTTTCTTACCTGGTAACGTTCTTTCGATGGGATGGTCCGACGACGTATTCCATATCGCTCCCTCCCTGCCTTCCCCGCTGCAGAATTTCTTTTGCGATTGCAGCTTGCATTCCGGAAGGCCTTGTGTGTCTGACTGGCAGAAAACTGGTGGCACACGTTCTGGGAAAAAACTATAACTGAGGCTATGGGCGTCGTGCGTCCTACTTATCACATCGGGTGACGTCGGCTGTCGGAGGAGGTCCTCGGGGACGGCACATCAACGTCATCGACGAAGGACGCAGACGCCAAAGATTTTCCGAAGCAGCACAGCTGTGGACATTACCTGTCATAGATATGGAATACGTCGTCGGACCATCCCATCGAAAGAACGTTACCAGGTAAGAAAGCAACTTGTTCTTCTTTGGCGATGTTGTCTATAGTAGTTAAAATCCAGGAATGCAGCAGGGTTACCTTTTTGTCCAGGTCATCTTCTTCCATGAGTGTTTGGTGCGTTTGTTTAGCTCCAGGAGTTCATTCAGGTTGGAGTTTTTGATGGTTCTCCAATTTCTTTTCATGGTTTTCGTTTTTTCTGGTTGATTGTTAGTTAGCGTGGTCATTTTGATTACAAAGGGGATGATGAGGTTGTCGCTCCAGGGTATTTGAATTGGGGGTGCCGTGGTGAGGAGTAGTTTGTAAGCAAAGATTGCGTCAAGTGTATGCCCTGCCGAGTGGGTTGCTCCTTTGACTTGTTGTTGTAGGTTCATTGCTGCTAGTTGTTGTTAGGAAAGATTTCGTAATTGTAGGTAATTTTCCTTCCATGTGGCAACCCCTAAACTTTTTGCTGTTGTTTTTCACCTTGTTCTTGACTTTGCCAGAGAAGTGCAGCCTTCTGCCGCACTCCTCTGGGCTTTCGCTCCTTTCTTACGGGGAAACTGACATGCCCTTAAGACAGTCAGTACCGGGGAACGCTGTTTCCCGTAGTTTCTTTTATCATGTTGCGGCTTTCGTGCAACATGACACAAGAGGGCACTGTAAGCTAAGTTACAGCTCTCTTGGGTCTCTAACCTTCTACAGGCCCTAGATACTCGTTTAGGATTGTATCTGATCGGTGCAAGTGATTCAGGGACGGGAATGGTGGCAGCGATCGTTTCTTGTGTTTTGAGCTCCTTTTGGCGTTCTAAGCGCGTTTCTCGCGCTTAACCCAAAATGGTGGCCTGGCTCCCAAAATGGCCAGACCACGAGGCTCCTTTGTCCTGTCCGCTGACCGTCTTGCTCCCTTCACCTTCCCCAGGTCGAGCCGACCCGGGGCCTTCCTTATTTGGGCATGTACTTTCCCGCGAAACACGAATGCTTTCGCGGGCTTCTACATGTCTTGTGTGTGCCTCCAGGATGTGGGCTGGGATGTCTGGTCCCAATACACATCCTGGGTGCCAGAGAGTCTAGGGTGGTGTGAATGCCGGGGACCACCGTGGTCCGTGATTGGTCCACGAATGGTGTGAGTGTTGATGAGCGGATCTCCCATTGGGCCCCTCCGTTTTGGCGCGAAGGGAACCGTGGATAAGAGGGGGCTGGAAACACCACTACCAGGTCGATCTCCTGAGTTCTCACGAACGAAGGAATACAGGAGCCAAGTATCCTGCAACCAAGAGGCTGGACCGAGGAATCGCTGGTGACCTGCTGAAGGACTTCTCCTCTGCACTGCTGTCGCCTTGTGAAACCCTTTTCACCTTTGATCGAACCAGAAGGCCTGTACTGGTACTTCGACCCTTGGAATAGCGGGAACAGCTATTCTCGGCATCTTCACCATCTCCTGCCAGTAAGCCTTCGGAAGCGTCTCTGGGCCATCCAGCTGACTGACCAGCTTACACGGGAGTCTTGCTCTGTAACCGCCGCCAGGTTGTGTAGTATTTCGAGTCCTTGTCACTCTCACACGCTTCGTACACTTGGCGTTCCCAGGTCTGAAGTGAGTAGTGTACATTTGGCTCAGATACACACGGCCGCTCCGTTGCCCTGCTGTGGTAACAAACTGTGCGGGTTTCTTCGATTGGGACGTCTTTTTACTCAACACGACGACGAGGCGTTCCCTGCTCTTCTGAACCTGCCAGCTGCTGAAACTGACCCGGAGAAGCCTGGGTCTGCTTGCATCGGGGACCGGTGAGTAGCATAGCTAGGATCTGGTCGCCCTCCTGCAGGAGCCCATTGCTTTTCCCCGCTGTGTCAAACAGCACCCTTTTCCGTACTCGTGCTCTGCTTCTGCCCACTGTGGAGGCTGCGCTTGAGTCGCGGAACTTGTTCTTCTTCTTTTGTGCACTAAACTGAACTGCCTGATTTCCCTCGAAGAGCTTCTCCTTTTGCCCGTTGGCACCAGCGCGTGCAGGTACTTTTGAGCACAAGGCTCCACTCTTCGCAGGGCTCGGACTTCCTTCTAGTTAGGTGCCTCTGAAGGCGAACTGGGTCTAAGCATTATTTCGCACTGCCTGTCTTCCTTCCCTTTTAGGTGGACTACCCATTTCGTGCATCTAACGCTTGAGACTGTCTTATTTGTATATATATTGTGTTGATATGGTATGTGTTGGTTTACTATCGTTATATTGTGATTTTCTCGCTACGGTCATTGTTTTAAAGGCCTTGGAATAAATGTGTATATATTTTTAATATAACAACTGTTTGGAGTAGTTTGTAAGTGATCTTGCTTTGTGTGCTCATTGCGGGCTTTCAGTCACCCTCACCCCTCTTGAGACCTAGTCTTGACCGCCGCGATCGCTACCTTGATTGGTCTGGCTCGTCCAGAGGTTGCCCTGTTCCAAGTAATTAGGTTGGCCTTCTGAACTTCTGCGCCACCAGGATAGAGTTCAGAAATCCGTCTTAACAAATTGGTGTACAGCGGTGGGATACGACTGAAGGTATCCAGTGTTGCGCACGAACTAAGGCATTTCAGGTTATTCCAACCAGGACACGTAGTGAATTGTTGTAGTATAACTTTAAAAAGACCATAGTCCTATCTAACAGTATGGAAACAAATACCTTGTTAACTTTAAATGCTTCCAAATCAGAAACATTGAAAAAGATGTGTGCGGAGAGAGGTGTTTCCTCTCAAGGCACGAAATTGGAAATGATCCAAAGAATCGTGGCGTGGCAAGAAGCGCAGCTTGACGCTATAACTTCTGAGGACAGTGCGGAAGGAGGTGGGGCTGCTCTCACTGGTAGAACCGACGGTTCTGCCGCTGCACTGATCCATCGCGACCACGAGGACAGGGAGGACGACATGTCTAATGTTTCCTCTGCCAGTGCTGATGGGGAGGCTATGCTTGAATTCAAGAAGCAAGAGCTGCGGTTTAGGCAGCAGGAGCTTGAATTCAGCATAGCCAAATTAAAAATCGAACAGGCAGAAAAACAAAAAGACAGGGATTACCAGTTGGAACTGGCCAAGCTTCAGGTTGCAAATGGGTCCAAGGGTCCTGGACATGGGTCTGGGGCCTCCTCTCATCCACGGTTTCCGAAAGATCTGCTCAGTGTGTATGAGGAAAGGAATGACATTATGGACTGGCTGAATGCGTTTGAGTATGCATGCGAAGTTCAACAAGTTGATAATGCTGATAAGATTGCCTGGTTACTCAGCAGACTGCCCCATTCTGGCTGTAGTGCCATTATGGAAATGTCGAAGGCTGAGCGAGCTGATTTCGCAATGTTAAAGCAAACTCTCATTTTAAAGTTTGGGAAGACTCCGGCCCAATATTTGAAACGTTTCAGAGAGTATAAGAAAAAGGAAGGTGGTACTTGGGTATCTTATGTCCTTGAAAAACTTAACTGGCTGGGTCGTAGGTTATAAGGTTTCTACCTTCGAAGGCATGATAAAATCTTGTCATGCTGGAACACATTTTTGCATCTTCTTCCCCGGAGTTTAAGCAGCATTTGGCCGATTCGAAGGAGATAGATCCTAAGAAGCTGGCCATTCCAGCCGACTTATGGGTGTCACATCGAGTGTCCCATAAGGACAAAACTCATCCTGGTAAGCAGGAGGAAGGGAAAAAGTCCAAAGATAAGGAGGGTGGAGAATCTGATAAATCTTCTTCTCATGAGGGCCACAAAAAGAAAAATAAGGGTAAGACACAAGAGAACTCACAGGGTAGTGGAGGTCAGCCTCCGAAACAGAACTCTGGTTACAATAAGCCTCCCTATGTAAACAGACCCAATGGATCTTGTTTTGCTTGTGGAGCAACTGACCACGTGAAGGGGGATCCCCGGTGTAAGGTTAGACCTTTGGGGGTCCACTCCGCTAATCTGGCCTTCTCCTCCTACGAGGAAGAAGAGATTACAGGAGCATCCTTCTCCTCAGACTCATTTCCCAGCGGGATAGAGGCGGAGGTATTTTTAGTGTCCCTGGGTTCCTGGGAGCCTAAAGTCGCAGAGGCTTATGCTAGGATTCCGGATAATGCCAAGCACTACTTTAAAGACAGTGTGCTGATCAATGGAGTAGATACTCCAGCTCTTAGGGATAGTGGGTGCAGTCGTACTGTAGTGGATTCTACCTTGGTAGACTCAGAGGAAGTTGCCAGAGCTACTCTGATGCCCACTAAGTTGGCTGACGGCCCACTCCGTATGTTTCCAGTAATACCTGTAAATCTTACTTTAAATGGTACAGCAGTCAGGATTCCAGTGAGCATTCAGAGAAACATCCCGGGAAAGGTCTTGTTAGGTAATGGTCTCAGAGCTTTAGGGCTTGTAGGAGACACTGCCGAAAGACCCTACACACGGTCTCAAGCACGGGCAGCATTGGCCAAGACCAATACGCTGCCCCAGCCAAAGGGGAAACCCAAGGCGAAAGGAGTCGACAAGTCAAGACGAGGGAAAGAGAATATTCCCCCGAGCTCGCCTACCACTGCGGTGGAGGAAGTTGGTCAATCGCCCAGGCCTGACGAGGAGGTGGCGATGCCTGAAGTTTTTGACCCCAACGATGGGTCTGCTTGCATCTGGGACCGGTGAGTAGCATAGCTAGGATCTGGTCGCCCTCCTGCAGGAGCCCACTGCTTTTCCCCGCTGTGTCAAACAGCACCCTTTTCCGTACTCGTGCTCTGCTTCTGCTTACTGTGGAGGCTGCGCTTGAGTCGCAGAACTTGTTCTTCTTCTTTTGTGCACTAAACTGAACTGCCTGATTTCCCTCGAAGAGCTTCTCCTTTTGCCCGTTGGCACCAGCGCGTGCAGGTACTTTTGAGCACAAGGCTCCACTCTTCGCAGGGCTCGGACTTCCTTCTAGTTAGGTGCCTCTGAAGGCGAACTGGGTCTAAGCATTATTTCGCACTGCCTGTCTTCCTTCCCTTTTAGGTGGACTACCCATTTCGTGCATCTAACGCTTGAGACTGTCGTATTTGTATATATATTGTGTTGATATGGTATGTGTTGGTTTACTATCGTTATATTGTGATTTTCTCGCTACGGTCATTCTTTTAAAGGCCTTGGAATAAATGTGTATATATTTTTAATATAACAACTGTTTGGAGTAGTTTGTAAGTGATCTTGCTTTGTGTGCTCATTGCGGGCTTTCAGTCACCCTCACCCCTCTTGAGACCTAGTCTTGACCGCCGCAATCGCTACCTTGATTGGTCTGGCTCGTCCAGAGGTTACCCTGTTTCAAGTAATTAGGTTGGCCTTCTGAACTTCTGCGCCACCAGGACAGAGTTCAGAAACCCGTCTTAACAGTTGTCTGGTTAACGATTTTTGTATGGTCGTGCTCTCTCCTTCAAACCAGATGTTGAAGTCTCCTAGGACTATCAGGTGATTGTGTTTGATGGCTAGGACGTGATTGCTTCTGTGAAGGAGTCTATGAAGGTTGCATCGTACGTTGGTGGTCTATATATTAGTACGAATTTCAAGTTTGTTTTGGGTGTTACTGCTAGACGTATGATTAGGGATTCGCATTTATCGATAATTAGTGGGTCTTCAAGTTTGATATCCAGGTGATCCTTGTGAATGATTGCCAGCCCTCCCCCTCTCTTGGTTTTTCTGTTTGATTGGACGCATTTGAAGTATTCAGGCAAGCAGTTGTTGAGGGTGATCTCGTCTAGCCAAGTTTCTGTTACAAATAGGATGTTGGTCCCTCCGTCGCAGAGCAGATCGTATATCTTGGTGGCTTGTTTGGACATTGATCTTGCACTGGTGAGGTTGCAGTGGATCTTTTTGGTGTGGTTTTGCTTGTTGGTTGTTCCTTGTTTTGGTTTGTGGTTGTTTGGTTGCGGTGCATCGTTGTTGGCGTTGATTGGGGGTGGATGAGGATCAGCGAAGGCTGTATCTTCATTGTAGGAGGGCGTATGAGGATCAGCGGAAGCTGCATCTTCTTTGAAGCGGTCTGCTAGATTGAAAGCTTGGCCGTTCAGTGGTGTTGCTTCTGTTTGTGCTGGTTAGGTGAAGGTCCGTGAAGGCTTTTTCTTTGTTGAATTGGTCAGTTAGGTTCATGTTTGGGTTGTTGGTTATAAGATCTTTGTCGTCGTTATGTCCGAATTGGCGCGGGTGTTGAGGGTGTCCTTCTGTTCTTGTGATTTATGGGGTGATGGGGTCAGACTCTAGCCACCATCTTCTTGGGTGTTCCCGTCTTTTTCCTGGTCGTCTCGGGATGTTCTTTGTGTGTCTTGATGTCTCTGTGTCTTTGGGGTAGCTTGGTTCTTGGGTTGTTGCGAGGTACGGTGTGAGATATAAGGAATTTTCCCTTTGGAATTTTGTTCTGGTTGTTTTGGTTTTTGGTGTTGTGTTTCCTCCATTTGAGGTTGTTGCTTTGGTGGTAGTTTGGATTTGTGTGCCTGTGTCCAGTGCGGCCTTGTCTTGTGCACATTCTCGGCGTCCCTTTCTGGTTCGGGGCATTTTGGTGCTCAGTGCGGAGGTGCCGGTTGAGTGGTTGGCTGCTGTGTCTTGTAATGGGAGTGCTGGTATTTCTTCTTGTGTTGGTAGCCTTGGGTGCTTTTGTGCCGTCTGTTCTTCCGGTGGGTCGGTTTGTGTATCCTCCGAGCGCTGTCTGATGGTGTTTTGGTGCTGGGGTACTGTCAGGGGTGTAGGTCAAAGTTCAGTGCTGTCTATGTAGGTCTCTTGGAAGGGGTGAAGGCGGTCGAACTATTCTATCACGTTCTGGTCCTCACTAGGAGTATGTTAAGGTGGTTAGGCTAAGTTTGTACTTGAGAATAATTCTGACTATGTTCTAGAGTCTCGTGTGGTGGGGGGGGGGGGGACCCTGAGGAGTATTGTAATCCTTATGATTAAAACATTTCGGAGCAGAGTCCCTGTTAAGTTTGGGAGACCTGTATAGTGGGAGAGAGGCCTATCAACGTAATCTGAATGGCGCAAGATGCAATTTGGGGCTAGAACCCCTGCTAAATTTGGCAGGCCTGTATAGTGGGAGAGAGGCCTATCAATACAATCTAAATATCATACAATACAGTTTGGGAACAGTGCTCCTGATAAAAATTTGGGAGACCTGCACGCTGGGAGAGAGGGCCCCCAATGCAATCCGAATCCCACACAATACAGTCTGGGAGCAGAACCCCAGCCAAATTTGGGAGATGTGTATAGTGGGAGAGAGGTCTATCCATGCAATCTGAATGTCATACAATGCAATTTTGGAATAGAACCCCTGATAATTTTGGGAGACCTGTATAGTGGGAGAGAGCCCACCAGTGTAATCTGAATATCCTACAACTATCAAAGCGATCTGAATGTCATACAATGCAATTTTGGGATAGAACCCCTAGTAATTTTGGGAGACCTGCACAGTGGGAGTGAGGCCCATCAATGCAATCTGAACACCACGCAGTACAACCTGGGGACAGAACCCATGTTGAACTTGGGGCAGGGGTGAGGGGGGGACCTGTATAGTGGGAGTAGTGGGAGAGAGGTCCGACAACGCAATCCGAACATCACACAATGCAACTTTGGGAATAGAACCCCTGCTAAATCAGGGAGACCTGCAAAGCGGGAGAGAAACCCACCAATGCAGTCCGAACGTCACACAATGCAATTTTGGGTTCAGAACCCCCGCCAAGTTTTGGAGACCTGTATAGTGGGAGAGAGGCCTATTAATGCAATCTGAATATCATACAATACAACTTGGGGACAGAACCCCTGATAAGTTCGGGAGACCTGTATAGTGGGAGAGAGGCCTATCAATGCAATCTGAATGTCATACTATGCAGTTTGGGGACAGAACCCCTGATCAATTTGAGGGACCTGTATACTATGCAGTTTGGGGACAGAACCCCAGGTCAATTTGGGGGACCTGTATAGTGGGGGAGAGACCTATAAGTGCAATCTGAATATCATACCATGCAATTTGGGAGCAGAGACCCTGCTAAATTTGGGAGACCTGTATAGTGGGAGAGGGGCCGATCAATGCAATCTGAATGTCATACTATGCAGTTTGGGGACAGAACCCCTGATCAATTTGAGGGACCTGTATACTATGCAGTTTGGGGACAGAACCCCTGGTCAATTTGGGGGACCTGTATAGTGGGGGAGAGACCTATAAGTGCAATCTGAATATCATACCATGCAATTTGGGAGCAGAGACCCTGCTAAATTTGGGAGACCTGTGTATTGGGAGAGAGGCCTATCAATGCAATCTGAATATCATACAATACAATTTGGGAACAGAAACCCTGCCAGATTTGGGAGACCTGTGTATTGGAAGAGAGGCCCATCTATGCGATCTGAATATCATACAATACAATTTGGGAACAGAAATCCTGATAAATTTTGGAGACCTGTCAAGTGGGGGAGAGGCCTATCAATGCAACTGAATATCTTGTAATGCAATTCAGGAACAGAAACTCTGATGAATTTTGGAACTGTTTTATATCGGTTTAAGTGGCTAGGATTATAGGGTAGAGTGGTTGATCTACTCCTAACCCAGGCCACTCCTACCTTACTGGTCCTTGTAGTTGATGGTTGACGGCTGGCACATGCCTTCCCCTGTGGACTCCTGCCGACACTCCCTGGATCCTCCTCTGTTGGGGCCGCCCTTGGCGTTGGGGCCTTTAGCCGCAGGGGCTACCGGGCAGAGGGCTGCACTGGGAAGACCAGTGAAGAAGGCTTCCCAGTGAGGGAAGCAGGGGGCAGGGGGCAGGGGAGAGGGTCAGCGGGCAGCAACGGCGCTGGGGCGCTGGAATGGGCACAGAAAGTAGATGCTATGGGCCCAGGAGGCTCTCTGGGAGCTGCCGCACTTACCTGCCTCTGGGATGGATCGCGGGGCGAGACGGAAGGGAAAACAGGAAGGGGGTGCAGGTGGGGAAGGACTACTGCGGGTTAAGAAGGGGCTTCAGGGCCAACACAGATGTTGCTGAGGCACGGTTGTATGAGGGCATGGCACTCACCGTGCTTCTGGACCAAATCTAGGTGTCACATGAAGCAAAGCTCCAGTCAGGGCTCGGGGGCGGGATGGGAGGCAGGGGGCTGGGGTCCAGGAAGCGGGAGCTGGGAGGGAAGTGGCGCCAGGGAAGGGAAGCAGGCCTGTGGGCAAAATCACAAAGCGAGGGGCTAGATGGGAGACCTCACCTGTGCGCAGCCGGGAGCAAAAGTGGCGCGCAGAGGTGGCTCGCAGCGGGACTAGGTCCCAGCTGGAGTGTGGATGTCGGGTAGCCAATCAGGGGATATGGGTGGGACGCAGGCAGGGAGAAACAAGGAAGGGACACGCGCACGAAGGAAGCGCCGGAGCACTTTATTACACAATTATATGGGAAAAAAACACCAAAAACCGAGGGGCTAGATGGGGGGCCCTCACTTGTGCATAGCCGGGAGCATACAATGTAATCTGGACACACAACCCTACTAGATTTGAGAGATCTGTTTAGTGGGAGGGAGGCCTATCAATGCATTCTAGATATCATACAGTGCAAATTGGACACAGAACCCCTGCTAAATATCATAGAGTGCAATTTGGAGACAGAACCCCTGCTAAATTTGAGAGACTTGTATAGTGGGAGAGGGGCCTATCAATGCATTCTAGATATTACTTAATGCAATCTGGACATAGAAGCCCTGCTAGATTTGAGAGACAGGCCTATCAATGCAATCTGAGTATCACACAATGTGATTTGGAGACGGAACCCCTGCTACGCTTGAGACACCTGTATAGTGGGAGAGAGGCCTATCGATGCAATCTAAATATCATACAATGCAATCTGGACACAAAACCCAACTAGATTTGAGAGACCTGTATAGGTCTATACAGAGGAAGGGGGGTCTGTGCCTAGCCAGTCAGATTGGTACAGTATTAAATAATGATTAAATTTGAGGGTGAGGGAGAGAGAGATGCAGTGGGGAGTAGTCACCTTGTTTGCGATGGGTTTGGTAAGTGGCTCGGAATCTAAGGTAGGGTAGTTGCTCTACTCCTGACCCAGGCCATTCCTACCTTACTGGTCCTTGTAGTTGATGGTTGACAGCTGTCCACTGGCTTCCCCTGCTGACACTTCTTGGAGCCGCCTCTGTTGGAGCCGCCCATGGCCTTAGGGCACTTAGCCGCAGGGCTGCACTTAAAAAAATATATGGAAACAAGGCCCAGGAGGGTCCTTGTGCTAACCACACTCACCTGGGCTGCCTGGGTGAAATTGCAAAATAATGAAAAATACATGCATTATGAAACGTGAAATAAATACAGTACACCCCACCCATTTGATTAAGAGACAAAAGGGTGCATAGTGTCGTATTTTGGAAGTAACTCAATTTCTAAAAACAAATTATTTTGATTGAAAATATATTAATAGCGATTAGTGTTCCTGTAGGATGCCAGGCTTCATATCTATGACCACGGAAAAATAGGATCACGTTTAGCTGTAATCAACAAAGTTTATCAACAATTTTTATCCGATTACGTATTTATTTAGATTTATTATTTGGAGGATGCAAAGTTGAAAATCTAGGCTCTAAAAGGTGCAGAAAAAAAATTACTAAATAATTGCAAAGAATTGTAAAATGGACACCTGAAAGATATGCCAGAGTATAGAGGCAGAAAACGAATACATGTACAAAAAATTGTCAAAATTGATAAATAAAATGCAATGACAGTTGGAAACAGTATGCATGTACACCATTCATTATTCATGAACAGAAAAATACAATTTTGGACCTGATGCTCTACAAGAAACAAAACATTTCACTGTCCGTGTTAAAGCCTTGTTTGACAGTTTGGAAGTGACAGATCAGGCACGATTCTGCTTGACGTAACATCATTTCATGGTTGCCACCTCTTTTGCCAAGCCTGATGCTTTGGAGGCCGATAAACCGAACGTCTGTCTTTTCCTCCAATTGGTGAACCTGTTGCCAATGGTTCGCTAATGGTAACATAATGTTTTGGCTGCCAATTCCTGACAGGTGTTCACGGATCCGGGTCTGAAGTTCCCGGATCGTGCTCCCAATGTAAATTGATTTGCATACACAGATTATGGCGTATACCATGCATTTTGTCCTGCAATTTATGTTTTGATTGATTTTGGTCTCTTGGCCATGTTTGTCCTGAAATACAGTGGTTTTGTGATGCGCATACTGACACATTGAACAGGTACCGCATTTTCGAAACCCAAAATTGTCCTGGTTGAGCCAAGTTGTCAGTCGGTTACTGACGTCTGAAGGGAGAAATGAAGGGCTCAATTGATTCCTTAATGTCAGAGCCTTTTTGAATATTATATGTGGATCTTTTTGAACTTACTGGGATATGTGAGGATCCAGTTGTAATACATGCCAATTGAGTTTCAGGATTCTAGAGATTGCAGAATGCTCATGACTAAGTGGTGATGAAACACACTCCTTCTGGTTGCTGGGTATGTTCAGTTTGCTGCTGAGTTAGTGTTTGCATTTGAGATAACAAAGAGGCTTTGGCTGGTGCTTTCTCAATGTGTTTAGACCGATAGCCTCTCGCTTTGAAACTGAGAAGAGTAATTTACATACTTGATCAAATTGGGCTTGTCCCGCGCAATTTCTGCAAGCACAAATAAATTCACCAACCAGTATATTGTTCTTGACTCGTTGTTGGTGGCAGCTGGTGGCAAATAAAGTTGAGTTAACCTCTGTGGGTTTGCGGAAAGTTTTGGTGAGTAATTGGTTATTTTCTACGTAAATTGTTAAATCCAGAAAGTCTATTTGCGTTTTGCTCATGTGTGAGGTGAATTCAATTCCAAAAGCATTCTGATTCAGTCGATTGTTAAATTCTTTGAATACCTCAATTTCCTCTCAAAAGTACGTTGTCGATGTACCGAGCCCATAAGACTACATGCTCGGTGTATTCAATGTCTGTGTAGATTATTTTATCTTCTAGCATCCCCATGAATAAATTAGCAAGAGCAGGGGCATATTTAACACCCATTGCCACGCCTTGACGTTAGTGGTAGAAATTGTCATCGAACATGAAGATGTTGAATTCTAATGTTGCCTGTAGCATTTCCTTTAGCATATGGACCTGGTGATAATGTGAGGCACTGGAATCCCTGAACACATAATCAAGTGTGGATTGCTAATGTATGTTTGATTGAAGTGTACAGGGCACGCACATCCATGGTTGCAAGGAGATAGTCAGGTTGCCAAACTATTTGCTGCAATGTTTGAATTGTGTGGGTGCTGTTCTTAAGGTAGGCTTTGAGTTTGGAAACTTCCGGTCTTAAAAGGCTGTAAATGTAAGCTGATATGTTTTCCGTTGCCCATCCATTGCCGCTCATGATCGGTCTGCCTTCTGGAATAGTGGTGAAGCGCTTGCCTACCTTAGGTAAGAAATATATTGTGGGCATTCTAGGGTGCTTGATGCATAGGAAATTCTTCTCCTCGTCCGCGATAAGTCCTTGTCTGTGCCAATTAGAAATCATCCTATCCAGCTCTGAGATGATAGTTTGTCTGGGGTTGGTTGGAAGTGTTTCGTAGCAGTTGGGTATGGATAGGTGTTGATGTGCCATCTGTAAGTAGTCACTCCGATTCCTAATTACAATATTTCCGCCTTTATCGGCTTCCTTTATTACAATGGTTTTGTCTCGTTTAAGCGTCTGAAGAGCAAGTTTTTCTTCTTTTTGGAGATTCCACTTGGTCCTGATTCCTCCTTGTGGTTTGTCTATTAAATGATGAATATTGTTGGTGACTGCTTTATAGAAGCCTATGTAAATTTGAAGATGTCAAATTTCTTATGAGCTTAGAGAATATTGATGGCTAATCTTGTGTATTTGTATCTGCTGTGCAATATGTCCTTTTTTTTAGTGTATATAGTACTTTATGGTTGTATTTTTCTCCTTTTTTTCCTATGTATCTAATAGTCAATTTTAAGTGCTGTTAAATTAATATGTTTGTTTTACTTTTCTTATACGTATATTTGTGAAAAGTTCTTTTGAACTGTAACACAATAAAAAAAATTGCATTGTTTGGTGATAGTTACGGTGTAAATTTTGATTTAGACCGATATTCGGTATCAGTTATGGATCTTGGAGCCACATTTAGTTCTCTGAAAAACCTCAGTGGGTTGAGATTCATCTAATGTTTTTAACAAATGAATATTTTTGATTTCTTCTATGCTCCAATGGCTTGCAGGACTTCTTGTTGGTACTATAGACGGTCTAGACACCTGGGTTGCAAAAAATGTTTTAAGTTTTCATTTGCAAATATATTTGAATAAGTCAATCTGTAATTCTGTGGGGTTGAATCTGTATGTGACGTGAGGACTCTGCTGGATAAGTTGAGTGTTCAATTAGTTATTGTCGATTCCTTGCAGCCTCTCTTGTGTTTGCCCTTGTTTGTCTTTTGGGTTCGTCCAGGAGATCTTGATTTCTTGGGGTTCCCCTGCCCCCTCCTTCCTCTTCTCCTGTCAAAGTGGTTCCACTCGGTGAGTTGGTGGGGAGACGAAAACAGGCTTGCTTAGTTGGAACGTCCCTGTTGCCCTTCCTGTATCTCCGGGTTGGTTTATGAATCCAGACCTTTGTTTGGCTGTGGTTAGTTCATCAGAACTCGTTGTTGCACTTGGGCTTTCTTCACCATCTGAGGAAGCCGAAGATGTATTAGGTGTGCTCGCCTTAGACCATGGTTTAGTATATTTATTATATTTCTCTTGGAAAGTATAAACTCGGTCTTCCCGATAAAGATTTCATATCCATCATCTCCTGTTTAATGACTTTGATTTGTGCTACGGCTTTCTTGTACTCTCTTGATGCGTGTTCAATAAGTAGTTCAAGCATGTTTCTTGAACTTTTATTGGGATTGTCCTCTCACTGCTCAGCGAGATCCTGAGCAGCATCATTAGTAAAATCGGGAAAGATGAGAATGCGTAGGCCTCTGGGAATGTTTTGGTTACTGAGATCATTTTTGAGAGATGTGATTTCCCAAAATTTGTCAATTTCTTTTTAGAGATCCTTTCAAGTTTAATAAATGTGTTTCTGATGTTTGTTAATCTGCTTAGAATCACATGCTGTGCATAGGTCCGACATCCAGTGGTCACTGCGGAGTATTGCATTTTGTTTTTCGTAGTCGAAAAAGGGGACGTCGACAAGGCGTGTCTGTAACACTATCCCTATAGTGACGTGCGTTGTACCCACAATCCCTCACGCGTCGAGGTCCCTCAGATTGTTTTTTTCCGCCCAGCTTCTGGTCGCCTTACGCGGAGCTCCTAGAGAGACATTGCAAATACTTACTACGGACCTCGGTCCTTAATTATACTTATTATATTGTTAAAGATCCCTCCCCTCGACTTTAGCTGTGAAGCTTTTCTCCGCCGAGCAAGTTTTTGACGGAGGGGAAGAGACGGAGGAGATCCTTCGGCGCTGCCGAACACGTGGCCTGGCCTCGCCGGCCAACATACAGTAGGGAGAGTGGGGGTTCGAACTTTTATCTTCTCTTTGAGAATGTCTTTCTTTCTCCCCTATCTTTCCCTTGGGGTTGTTATCACCAGTTATTATTGCCTCAGCTATGGAGAGGACACCTTTTAAGTTTTGCCCACGCTGTAGGGGCAAATACACTTGGAAGGACAAACACAAGCTCTGTAATCGTTGCTTGCCCCTCGATCATAAGGAGGACAGCTGCGCGGCCTGTAAGCTCTTGAAACCAAGAACTCTTAAGGAACGAAAAGTTAAGAGGTGGGCGGACTACGCTATGTCGAAGTCAGTATCCTCACCCGCCGCCGCTGTTACAGAAAGTGACGAGGAGGGTGATAGCTCGACGTCCGTTACAGAAGTCATTAACCCCCAGAAGGAGCGCTCGCGCTCCTCGACGTCCGTCCCCGGCCCCGACGGGCTCGGCTCACGCCCTGCTTATGGGGATGAACACCCCTGCGACAAGGACGCACATAGACCCCATAGGCCTAAGCACACAACCCACGGCTCTTCTTCGTCGAAGACGAAGGATCCATCAGCGCCGAAGGGGACGCAGGGCACTCCGGCGTCTACCTCAGACCGTAAGGGTCTCAAGCCCCACCCGCAAACGCAGCCGCGACCAGCGATTGGGCTTTCATCAAACACGGGCGCTACCTCAAAATCATCCGACGTAACGCTCCATAGAGCGGCCGTCGAGGAAGAACGCGTAACGCAGGCAACGTCGACACCAGAGCCCTCTACTGACAAACTCGTTGTCGAGAGCCTGGCGAGAATTGTTTCCGAAGACAAACGTAAGCGGACGACGAAACAAACGTCGAATACCGCACAAAGAGCTATGGAAACGCCTAAAAAGCGCAAGAGTAGCCAGGAACTGCCCCCTTCATCTAAGGGCACTTCTGAACTACCGGAGGGCTTTTCAGAGGGCGACGGAAACCTTTCTCCGACGTTGTGGGAGCGTTCCAAGCGTTTTGAAGGTGAAGACACTGATTTCCCCCCTCTAGACTATTCAGGGGTCCTCCATGAGACCCTTGAAAGACTCCATTCTTGTATGGAGAAAATGGAAAGGTTTTTGGGAAGACAAAACCCACCCACACCCAAAAGACCAAGAGAATGGCCCCAGGATGACCCTAGGGTCAAGATTCCTAGGCTGTTTCCCCCTTCTACAGACGCATATGACCTCACTGAGGAGGAGCAATACCTCCAGGAAGATGAGGAGTGTTTGGGTGGAGAGGAAGAACATGAGGAAGAGGGGTTTGAAGAAGATCCTTACACTAGTGCAGGAGCTTTTGAAGAAGATACAGCTACCTCGCAGCCCTGGCAATCCCCATCAGTACAGCCTTGGCAATCCCCATCAGTGCACTCAGACCCTGATGTCTTTCACCCTTCTCCTCCCAAGGATTCACCTATTGGAAACACCTCGCCCATAGATGACCAACCTTCACTTAATGCACTATTGCGCAAGGCAGCAGCGCATTTTGAAATAGACACAGGGGGAGACTCTTCCTGACATAGACTTTTTAGAGAAAGTTATTAAAGAAAAAGCCCCTGTTAGTCAGTCTATTCCGCTCCTGGCTTCTATAAAGAGAAGAATAACTCCTTCCCTTTCCAATCCGGCCTTAGTCAGAGGGGTCAAACCTCGGATAGAAAAGCTCTTCAGCCCTTCATCCTCTGACCCTTTGTACATCAGAGGACATTCTATTCCGGACTCCCTCGTAGTTACTAATACAAGAAAAAGAGCGGGGGTACCACTATCCACTAGTGAGGCACCACCTGACAAAGAGGGCAAGAAGCTCTATGCACTTGGGAAGAGAATCACGACCTCCGCCGCCTTCTCAACTAGGATTGCAAATAACAATTCCCTACTAGCTAGCTACGCAGATGCACAGTGGGGCAAGCTGCGCAGCGAAGCAGAGGACGCACCAGAACCCCTGCGTTCACGCATGTTAGCTATAATCTCAGAGGGAACTCTTGTAAACCAGGGCATCGTAAAGAACTCCTTAGATGCCGCAGAGACGGCTGGCCGTTCCCTGGTTCAGGGAATACTTCTCAAACGCAATGTCTGGCTGCGCAATTCGGGATTTAAGACGGAAACCCAGGCTTCCCTGATAAATAAGCCCATAGAACAAACACATCTGTTTGGGAAAGCAGTTGATGAGGCCCTAGAACATGCAAAGAAAGAGTTTGATACCATCAAGACTCTTGACCAAATTTCTAGGCCCCCTAACAGACGCAGCTATGGCAATAGACGCTCCTTTCGTGGCCAACGCCAGCAGCAACACCAACAGCAATTTTGCTCTGCTACCAACTGCCCTCTAACCAGGGTAGCAACACCCAGTTCAGCCAAAGAGGCCAACGCCGTGGCAAAGGAAGAGGTCGTGGCTCCAGCCCCAAAGGTTCCACGCCCAATACCAACAAATGACCCGAAGATTCGGGTCCCCTCCCATGCTTCACCGGTCGGGGGCCGGCTAACATCGTTCCTTTCAGCATGGGAGGGAATATCGTCAGACCGCTGGGTATTATCCACCATATCCCACGGATACTGCATCGAATTCAACGGTTCCCCGAAGTACAGACCCCCACGGAACCGACGCATGACACCGGAACACCTCACTATTCTTCTTCAAGAAGTGGAAGAGCTACTGAAAAAAGAAGCTGTAGAGGCTGTCCCCCTATCTCAGGTAACAGAAGGTATTTATTCAGTGTACTTCCTTGTACCCAAAAAGGATCTAACCATGCGCCCTGTATTAGATCTGCGCCCAGCGAACAAGTTTGTCAAACCCCAAAAGTTTCGTATGGTGACCTTACAGGAAGTAATCCCACTGTTATCACAGGGGGATTACATGACAACACTGGGCATGAAAGATGCATACTTTCATATTTTAATGTTGCCAGCGCACAGAAAATACCTCAGGTTCAAGATAGAGAACAAACACTACCAGTTCAGAGTACTACCCTTCGGGATAGCATCTGCACCAAGGGTATTCACGAAAGTACTGGCAGTGGCAGCGGCCCACCTGCGCAGGTTATCCATCCCGGTATACCCTTACCTCGACGACTGGCTCATAACAGGGATTCTTACGAAACATGCTTCTCCAATACCCAAAAGACCGTAGACCTTTTGTCCCAACTGGGCTTCTCCATCAACGAAAAGAAGTCCAGCTTAGACCCCAGCCAAATCAAACAATTCCTAGGGGCTCTAATTCGAACAAAGGACGGCCTCGTCTTCCCCTCCAACGAGAGGGTCCAAAACATGCTGTTTCAGATCCCCCATTATGTGGCAGGTCGAGAGGTGACGGTACGCAAAGCAATGCGCTTGCTAGGGATGATGGCGTCATGTATTTATTTGGTACCTCGCGCACCTGCGCATGCGCCCAATGCAAGAGTGGCTCTACAGCCAGTGGTGTCAGGCCAGCGGACAATGGGACGATCTAGTGGTGGTCTCGCAGGCCTTGGTTCTCTCGCTACGGTGGTGGACAAAAGAAAACCTGTTATTAGGGAAAACTTTTGCCACACCCGCAGTGGAAGCCACTCTAGCCACAGACGCATCCCTTACAGGATGGGGGGCTCACCTATCCCATCAGACTGCTCACGGAGTGTGGACTCCGAGCTTAGCATCCAAGCATATAAACCTGCTGGAACTACTAGCGGTGTTCAAAGCACTGAAAACCTTTCAGGAACACTTACAAGGAAAGACAGTGATGGTCCTCACAGACAGCACCACAGCCATGTACTACCTCAACAAGCAAGGGGGCACTCACTCTCCAGGACTATCCAAGCTGTCCCAGAATATATGGAAGTGGGCTCTCAAACACAACATGTTCCTACTATCACAACATCTACCAGGGGAACTCAATCTGCTAGCAGACAAACTCAGCAGAGACTTCCCCCTGCCCGAAGAGTACGAATGGCAATTGCACGAAGACATCGTTTTAGACGTCTTCACGCAATGGGGATTCCCGGAAATAGACCTATTCGCAACCCTGGAGAACTCACAATGCCAAAGTTACGCCTCCAGGTACCCCCAGAACCAGTCCAAGGGGAACGGTCTGTCGATTCAATGGTCAGGGAAATTTGTTTACGCCTTCCCCCCGACTCCCCTTCTCAACAAAGGGTGCACAAGATGCACCAGGAGCAGGTTACCATGATACTAGTGGCCCCAATGTGGGCCCGGCAGCCATGGTTCGCTCACTTGATGGAGATGTCCCTATCTCCCCCAGTGAAACTTCCCTGCCCGTACAACATGCTGTCACAGGACAAGGGCAGGACACTGCATCCATGCCCTCAGACCATGAATTTAGCAGCCTGGCTCCTGAGATCATAGAATTTGGACATTTACAACTCCCGCAGAGATGTATGGACATCCTCAGGGAAGCCAGAAAACCTAATACTCGCCACTGCTATTCTAGCAAGTGGAAAAGATTTGTCATCTGGTGTAGAGGAAAAAGCATCAACCCGGTTGACTGCTCTCCCACTAACATTGTTTTATACTTGACCCATTTACTGGATTCAGGTCTAGTTTTCAATACCATTAAAGTCCACCTAGCGGCACTTTCTGCATACACCACTTCCCAACTTAAAGTGTTGTGGTGGAAGATACCAGTTATCAAGGCCTTCATGGAGGGGGTAAAGAGAATACACCCTCCGATAGCTAACCCAGCTCCCGGATGGGACTTAAATGTGGTACTTTCTAGACTCATGGGCCCTCCTTTCGAACCCATGCACAAGGCAACTCTTAAAGACCTCACTCTTAAGACTGCTTTCCTAATAGCTATCACCTCCATTAGGAGAGTAAGTGAACTACAGGCTCTTTCTGTACTAGACCCCTTCGTAACAGTTCACAAGGATAAGGTGGTTCTACGCACACACCCAAGGTTTGCACCAAAATTCATCTCGAAATTTCATGTAAACCAGTCAATAGAACTACCAACGTTCTTTCAAAACCCTTCCAGCTTGGGAGAAAAAAGTCTGCATACACTAGATGTACGCAGAGCTGTCATGTTCTACATGGAAAGAACCAGACCACTGAGAAAGACTAATCAGTTCTTTGTCTCTGTGGCAGCAGGAAGAGAAGGAGATGCAGTTTCAAAGTCCACTATATCTAGATGGATTGTGCAATGCATCACTCTCTGTTACACTCTTGCTAAGAGAGAACTACCCTTCAAGCCAAGAGCACATTCCACTCGAGGCACTGGGGCTTCCATAGCGTTCATTGAAAATGTTCCCCTTGAGTCCATCTGCAAAGCGGCTACCTGGAGTTCTGTGCACACCTTTACAAAACACTACTGTCTAGATGCACATTCTAGATCTGACTCCCAGGTGGGACAGGCAGTATTAAGACACCTTTTCTCTACTGTTCCTTCTCATAACTCACCGCCAACTCCGGGTACTGCTCGCTAGTCTATGCACAGCATGTGATTCTAAGCAGAGTAACAAACATCCGAAGACAATGCATTACTTACCGTAAAAGCATTTCTGATGGTTGTATCTGCTTAGATTCACATGCGCCCACCCTTCATCCCCGCTCGGATGGAAGGAACATAGACATCCTTTTCTATATTTCTCTCTTTTCTGTACTCACTCAGGTCTAGAAGGCTCCCTCAGGGCAGAAAAATACAAACAGAGGGACCTCGACGCGTGAGGGATTGTGGGTACAACGCACGTCACTATAGGGATAGTGTTACAGACACGCCTTGTCGACGTCCCCTTTTTCGACTAAGAAAAACAAAATGCAATACTCCGCAGTGACCACCGGATGTCGGACCTATGCACAGCATGTGAATCTAAGCAGATACAACCATCAGAAATGCTTTTACGGTAAGTAATTCATTGTCATCTGAGGTCTTCGGGTTTAGGATTGGAAGTAGCAGCTGAATATGTCGTGTTACCACGTGTTGAAAAAAGGTTTTTGGAATCTTCATCTCGCTTTTGTAAATAGTCTGCCATTTACGGTCTCGATGGTCTGCAAAGGTTGTTGGTGCTGGAAAATGTGAATCAATCTTTGGAGCGGCTCCATTAATTCTGATTGAGAGAGGTGGGGTTTTGACCTCTGTTCCTCCTGAAACTGCGACACCCTGACGTTCTCTCCACAAATAACTATTTTTGGGCGCAAATTGACATCAGGTTGGTGCCATTTCCCCACTCGTGTTTTTGCCATTCACACTTTGCAAAGCATGGTTTGCTACAAAAACCAAAAAGTATGGTGACTTCAAAGCGGTCCCCGCAAAATTACAGTCGGCAGTTGAGACGCACCAGAAGGAGAGGACTAGTAAGCCACTAGTCCGAGAGAGGAACACTATGAAAAATGTAAATGGTCCAATTCGACCTGTAATAAAACCTACAGCAACCAATGGAAATGAGAACGCACTCACGCCTCAAAAGTTCAACAAAACCACCACTGCCAATTTAGGTAACCAAACAAACACAGAGAGTATTGACAATAATGGTGCAGGCAAATCGAATTTGTCAATAGCTGCGGGGATCCAAATACATAACTACGTTCTAGCAGCAACCTCGCTAGCGTTGATCCCGTTTGTAAAGCTTTATGAATCATTAAATGAGGCAGAAACCAATAATGGAGCCATGATGAGTAATCTAAACGAAACAATAATAAAGATGGAAAATCTAAACTATATGCTGTTGAATCACCTTGAGAAAGAAGCTGAAATGACAGCAAAATGGCAAAACAGGTTAAGTGACCTAGCCTCAAGGGATCAAGATGACAAAGTTAACCTATTGGATGCAGTCCTAGAGTGCATGAAATGGCTACGGCACAAAGTCCAGAAAGTACAAAAGTCAGAAATATGCCAGTGCCGACAACGCAGGACCATGATAATAATGGAAGGAAATTCCAATCATGAAACAGATAATCGGATAACAACACAGGATCTTAAAATGGTCGACCATCCTAAAGAAATCGAAATAGACACCCATAATCAAGTGGAACTGAGTGACGCTGAGAAAATGGCAAACAAAAGGAAGAATATCATAGATGCAGAGGACCTGCAAATCCAAAATGCAAAAGGAACCAAAAAGAGTCAATCGCCACAGAAATTTGTCGAAAAAGGACCGACGAAGGCGGTGACTGAAGCAGTGGATCTCATAGCCCCTCATAGTGTGAATAAATTGCCAAACAATACTCAAAAATTGACATTTGCTATTTTCAATGCAACTAAAAAAATTATACCAAGTGTGAAGTCAGTCACAAAGAATTTCAAGGTCCCCTTGATTGTAAAAAAAAAAAGGTAGACTCCAAAAACACCAATATGAAGAAACTGACAAATCGGTCTAAAAAATGTATAAGGAACTTATCAACTCCCACTAGACAAAGTCTGTTCACATGAGAGAAGACAGAGCAAACCTCACCAACTAAAATACAAGCAATGAGCCCAAAAATACAAGCAGAGAATGAGGGAAATCAAAAGGGAAATCTAAGCAAACAACCACGCATAGACTCTGATGAAACGTCAACTCCCTCAGTTGACTCCTCAATAGATCTGTGCAATCTTTCATCAACCTATTCTGTGCAATCAGAAGAACAACTAGGGGCAGAAGCCATCAATGAAGACGTCGGGGAAAGAGCAACAACTAATCCAGCCGATGGTCGAATAAGTTCAGGCGAAAGGCATCCAGTGGAACAAAAGTTAATCACAACCAAGGCGAGTGGAAAAACCAACAGCGGTAAAGCCAGCAAAGGGAAATGAAGCAAAAGGAACCCGCTGAAGCCGATGAAACAAAGCTAACCAAAGCGCATACGAACTTAAATCCGAAGTTAACAATGGCGCAACGACAAAAACAGCTTTGTACAATAAAGATGACAAAAAGCGATGTGGAGCCGAATTACTCTTCTTAGAAACTATGAGTTGAAAATGTCCTGGCAGACGAAAATGATCATTTAAATAGAAGCAACATAATGCAACTATTACATAAAGTACCATCACTGCGAACAATACGATCATTAGACATTGGTATTGATGAATACTTAACTGAAGAATGTTCGGATAAGGTACTGCTCCATATAAAATCGTATGCAGCAAGAAAGGCAATATTAGCAGCTTGTGATGAACTGCTGTTTTTTGGATTTGAAACCTCAACGGAAATGTTAGTTCAAAGTATGCTGAAGGAAACGAGCATGCAGTAAATGAAACTACCAATGAACAGAGAAGGGATGACTTCAGGAAGGAGCTGAAATTCAAACCAAACACAGAAGCGAACCATAGGAAAAAAACAGAGAACTGTTGGGATTCCAAACACCCACAAAAGAAAGACGCGTGCAAACATTAGCCATTAGGAGACACAAAGGAAGTCCTGTGTACATTGATCTCATCGAATACTAGAGGTTTCGAACATTTGTTTCCAGAATTTCCTCTGGACCTGGATAACAATTTTGCAATATGTTTGCAGGAAACATGGCTGCGCGACACCCCAGTAAGAGATGGCTATCTTGTGCTGTTAAATCAGGCTGAAAAAAACAAACTAGGAAGGCCTTTCCCCGGTCTAGTAACCATGGTAAAAATTGGGACAGGATTGTAGATGATTTTATCAAATAACCCGAACATATTTGTACAAGGAACAATACTACAAATATGTGTGTCTGATCAAAGGAAAAAACATTTGCTGTTGATCAACATGTATTGGAATCCGGCAAAAATAACAAAAAGCAAGCTTTTGAAATCAATAATGTCACTGGTTGACCAAAGTCTGCTGAATTACAGTGACCCAAGTATTATAATATGTGGGGATTTGAATTACTCTTGGTCTGAGCAAACAGATCCAGGAGCAAACCCCATCATGTTAAACCTATGCTACCGAGTAGAGGTTCACGTTGGAAAACTGCACTTGCATCTCAGAACTGTGTGATGGTAAATGGAAACGTAAAGGTTGACATACCCCCCAAACATACTTGGCATCGAGAAGAGAGCCACAAAACGTAAGATTACATCTGGTCTTCACTGAACATGTGGGAGAAAATAGACAACTTGAGAGTCATACCAACCGTAAGGAATGATCATGATGCGCTGGTAATGACTTGGCAATTGGAATGTAATAGACCTAATGCCAAGTACAGCAAACCACTTGAAATCAACCAAAGAGGCAATAGGTTAAGAATCTCGCTGATGCAGGTCAAGGAACTAACAAAGATGTTATTAACATTGCCAATAACTGCAGCCAAGCAGACTAACTATGCTCCTTTTTATTGAGCCAATTCAAAACAACTAAAAAACAACGGAATGGAAGCTCACAAATAAAGAAACATGTTTGGAGCGCTAAAGTCAATAGTGAAAAGAAATTACTTAACAAAGACATTAGAGAATTAAAGAAAAAACTGGGAATTCAAGCTGAGACTGCAATTAAAAAGCGAAAACAAAAATATCGAAATTGGGCAAAATCATTTTCTTGTATTCGCGATCAAAAACGTGGGGAACTAATAGTGAACTTAATTAACAAGTGCAATACAAGAGAAATTTGGACCATTCTGAACAAGGGATCCTTAAACCAGGGCGCCATGCTTGCAAACGGCGTGCCAGAGGGAGCCTGGATAAAATACTTTCAAAATGTGTTCTTTACTAAATCAATTATAAGATCAACTATAAATTGGCAGAATCCGACTGACTGGGACATATGCAAATCTGCAGTAGACATAGAACAGGCAATATCAAAACTAAAAAACTCCTGTGCAGCCAGGTACAGCTCTTCTAGGTTATCTGCAAGACGATAACCCATTGTCACCCAAGAGTATTTCTGAGATTGACAAGATGATGAAAGGCACAGTGGGGAACGCCATTACGAAATCGGGTTTTGAGGTCCTTCTTGGCAAAATCTGCCAAGACATCAAAGAGGACTTTGCATTTGATTTCTGCAGACATCTGAGAACTACGGAGTGATCTGGGTTCATTAGGGAGAGCGTTTTGTGGAAACTGAGAAAGAAGCAGCAGCCAACGCGTTTAGATCCTGTGAAGAATAGAAACTTTCCGTTTACATTTTTCTACTGTGAAAAGGGACCCCAACGGACACTTGTTGATTCTTCAGAGATCATTTGACACCAGACAGCTAAACATAGCCACTGTTCACACACCTAATATCAGGATGTTCTGATTTTATTTTTTTTTCTTGACCCCGCTATTTGAATATACGAGGGTGTTGTATAAAGCTAAACCTTTGTATGCTTTGTTGTATAAAGCTAAACCTTTGTATGCTTTCTTGTTGCTATGGTTTTCAGCTGTGTTTATGCCAAGCACATCATCTGTAATTCCAGAAGGGATTTATCCCTACTGTGCCATTCTGGAATGATGTGTGCTTGGAGATGTATACTCTGGAGTGAAGTCAGTTATACCCTGGATGCTGCCTGTGTTGGGGGTCTTAAGTGAGTTACTGAAGCTGTTCCAAATAAACTGGCTTTCACTTACCAAGTTTGTGGCTTCTTTACAGAGGGCAAAGTTATACTGACTGGCTAGTTTATCTGGTCATCGAGTGTATATCTAGTTTGTTCGGGGGGGTAGTACCCCTCCCTCTAGGGCAGCCTCAAAATCACTTTGACATTTGATGAGGTGGGTTTACTAAATGTTAGGTGTGCTCATCCCACAGACACAGAAATCATATTGTTTTCACATGTACACCACACTCATACCAGAAGAGACTACATTTTGTTCTTGTAATAAATGATCTGAGACATCATCAGCACTTACATAAGATCTATGTTGGTTAATGACCTCAGGATTGTAAAAAGGTGCCATCCAGCTAGAAAATTGTGACGTTGCCATGTGTTAAAAGACCTGGTACAAGTGGATGCGATTAAAAGCCGGCACAAGGACGTTTTTGCTCCTAACCTAGAAATTGATACTTCTTTGGCAACTCGTTGGAAAGCCCTTAAGGCGGTAGTGAGGGTTAAGATAACTTTTTGAGCTGCTGGGTAGCGTGGGGGGCTACTGGCAGATACACAACCGAATTGGAGGCTCAATTTAAGGGTTACAGTGAGAACCCCACGATGCACCGACTTCAAGAAAGATCAAATCTGTTAAAGGTCAATTAGAGACCATGGCTACAAATAATGCGGAGCTGCTCCTATAATGTTAAGCAAACATTTTATGAAAAAGGTAACAAATCAGGCAGGCTACTCGCCCGTAGACTCTGAATACATTTAGCATCCATGCACATCAAAAAGATGAAATCAACATCGAGAAGAATGTGCTGACCGATCTGATCTGATACATAAAGCGCCCATAGTCACAGGTTAACTAGGAGACTATCTAAGGGGATGCTCCCTCCATGTCTTAATGATACTCAGCTGGCCTTTTTAGACTGTGTAAACTAACCTGCGAAAGTGACACAAGCTATAAAATAATAAAGTGCCAGGGCCAGATGGTTTTATCAGGGACTTATACAAAACTTTTTTGACATTACTAATATCCCATCTCGGGCCTTTTCAACTCATTATCTTCTACTGGGACTGACACTGTCTCTATGCTTGACAGACATCCCGATTATACCCAAACCTGGAAAGAAATGTCTCTTTATGCAGCAGTATAGGCCTATGCTTATGTATTATGCCTAGTGCTTATCAACACTCATGCAAAGGTCTTTGTGAGGTGCTTGCTTTGAGGTTGAAGATGTTTTTACTGCAGCTAGTACATCCAGACCAATCCGGATTTATATGAGAGGTGCATGCAGGACAAAATTAGGACGATGCCCCCTCATTGGAGAAAGCCCAGAAGAAGAGATACCTGACAATTCTATTATCGAGTGATGTGGAGAAAGCCTTTGACAGGGTTAGCTGAGCTTTCTGGTCAGAGACGTTGCACTCTGTGGGCTTTGGAGACGCCTTCTTAAAATGGGTTTTTGCCTGTTACCCCATGCAAAAATCGCCCATGGTACACCTGTAGCAGGGTACAAGGCAGGGCTGCCTTCTGTCCCCACTTTTTGCATTCTTACTGGAACACCTGGCAGTGAAGACTGGTGGCAATTCTATCCCAGTAAACGTTCCATTGAAAGGTTCATAGGCAGTGGCCATTGTGGCTCATACGTTATACAGCTTGTGGAGAAAATTGGAATTGGCATGAACTCACATTATCCAAGTCAAAGGACTTTGTGAAGGCACTTTTCTTACAAAAAAGGTTTATTTCTTAAACGTCTGGATGGAGTAAGGCCTCGGTTGCCCTATGCTAAGGTGGGATTTCCCTACCTAAAGAAACTAAGGATGGTCTGTGTTATAAGGTTCAACTCAAGTCTGTCTGTCTAAAACCTATGCTTGCCCTCACAACTAAATCTATACAATGTGTAGGGTTGTCAGCAACCAAAGAAACAGTGTTCAGCTACATCCCGCTCCTGGCTTGTTTTCAACTTCCCCAATATAAGAATAGTTCCACATAAAGACCTTGCGGTTCCCTTCCCCAAGGACAACACCGTTCTCTTGAGTTTCAATTTTCATTCAATTCAACTTTCTTAGCAAGTCAACTTTGTAATCTTTCAGGCTTTTTATCCACCTACCTTTTAGTCTCTTGAACATTTATTAGGCGTAACAGCTTCAGTCTCTTGATTTCCTTGGTTCACTCCAAGTAGGGGTCATTCGGCCAGGTTGCAGTTGTCTGACCTCATGGTCATGCAACGGATCACCCTTGGCACTTTAAGTGACTTTCCTTGGACTTCCTTGTCAACACAGGTTTCCGACTGCAACTGTGTTATTAATCCATATATTATTTTGTATTATATTGCCAACCTTTGGACTCGTGGTATCTCTCCTTTTCACCACCTTGCTTTCACAGTATATGCAAGTTTTAGACCTTTCACTTCGTGGTATCTCAAATGCTTTTCGCTCGCCTCTCAGGCTTTCATTAATTACTTTAGAGTTGATTTTCACTTTCATTCAATTCAAAAAGGCAGTTTCCTTAGTTTAAATGTGTTTGGAAATGTACATCACTTTCCTTTCACTCAAGCAGTATTTCATATGCATTGTACATTTCTTTTCATTAGTTCGGTATTCAATAACTTGGAAAACACTTTGCCACTTATTCGTGTTTCAAACTTTCCCATTTGGTCTCCGGATCCATTGGTTACAGACTTTTACTTGACCGGCATCATTTGGTTCACACACTGTGCTCCTGGAGTGCCCCGACCTGTGTGATCTTTCCCGTCACTCATTGGTGTGCAGCCGCTCCTCCAGGTGCTTTGGTTTTCCTCTCCGGTACTCGCTTGCTCCTGTCCCTCTTTCTGGGAGCTCTTTTGAGCTGCGCTCGCTCTCTCCAGACTCTCTGGCAGGTGCTGGCGGCATATGGGAGACTCCCAACGGGGGACGCACAGCACAGGGCTCTGCAGAGCTCTTCACCCTCTCGCGGCCCACTCAGGCCTCAGCGTTTTTCTGGCTTTCTCTGCAGTCTTCAGCACCCTTTTCACTGGCCCTTCTGCAGCTTGCTCCACCTCGGATTGCAGCGCTCTCATACCCATCTGGATCTTTCTGTGTCTCCCTGGCCTCTCCTTGTATAAACCTGTGAACCGTCAATTGGTTGCAGCTGCAGATCCTTTGCCTGACTTCTGATAATGGAACATGCCTGACCATCATAGTAGTGCTTTACAGTCCTCCTTCCAGTACCAAAGCGGTGTTCATAGGGCATAGTGTGCATTGCTCCTAGTCGCCTTTTCTTTATCCCAGTGGGGCAGTTGGAGCGTATGACAATGGGGAAGGCTGATAATACCCTACAAAGGTAGAGGGCAGGCAGGGTGTATCCTGACAAGGGAAAGGGGAATACCATGTCTCACCTAAGGGCACCTTTCCTTCACTCCCCAAGGACTCTCCACCCAGGTGATTTCCCTCGCATATCCACCCCCAGGGCCCAGGGACAGGATCAAAAAGCGATGGCCCTTCACTGGCCACGAGAGGAAGACCCAAGGGGAGTAGATGGGAGGAAGCACTCGGGTTCCTCTCAACTTTCATAAGTTAACAATGTTTGTGGATAACATCTTAGCCTCCCTGAATGACTTCACAGCTAGTAACCGTGAACAAATCCCCACTTAGGTGAAGGACACTTCCTCGCAGTGCGTTCCTGTATGGAGACTACACCGCTGGCTCCTACAATCTGCAAAATTGTTGGTGCCTGAGTTTTTTGCAAAAAAGGTCTCCCCACACTGCAAGCAGCCAGCCGTGCCCGTCCATTTATGGGCATCCTAGGGGGTATTAAAGAATATGGCTCTCCCTTTGCTTATTATTTTCAGCCTTGCCGGATATATTATCATATAATTGAGATTCACCACGTGCAGCCTTCTTTTGACTGATGTGAAGTGCATCCTCTATTTTTGTAGTCCGGGTATGCAGTCATAGTGGCCGATGTTGGAAGCAGTTACTGGCAGGACGTTCTGTGCTCAGGAGGCTGTTTTCCCTGTCTATCCACTGAGAACTAAACTGTAGGAGGAGCCAATAAGTACTTCGCGGAGTTGGAAGCAGTTACAGGCAGTTACAGGCAGTTACAGGCAGTTACAGGCAGTTACAGGCAGTTACAGGCAGTTACAGGCAGTTACAGGCAGTTACAGGCAGTTACAGGCAGTTACAGGCAGTTACAGGCAGTTACAGGCAGTTACAGGCAGTTAACGGCATTAGCTGGGGTTAGCCGGTAAGCCTTCATCTGAAAGACTAGTTCCAACTCCTGCTCTTTGTTTTTGGCTCTGAATGCTCGCAATACATACTCGGGTCTCTGCTGCCTGGAGACTTGAGCATATATATCTACCATGTGCCTGGGCACTGCAGGGCGCTGCAGTTTGGCTTCTCCCTTTGACCTAGAACTGGTTTGGCTCCACTGAGCATTCTTTTTTTCTATTTTTTCAACTTTCTCTACTCCTCCCTTGGCTCATTAATCTGCTTGGTTATTGGAGCGAGCCCCTTTCAATAGAATGCGGTCAGGGCTACGCAGCCAGGTTGGACTGGATTCATTAGCTCTGCATGATTGGCAGGCAGTAGGATTACCACTACAATTGAGGAACCGACAGGGGGGTCTGGATTTGCAGAACCTTACAATTGACGGTCTCCCTCAAGTTTCGACTTCTCTGTGCACCAGGACCAATCCAGCGGCCCAGTTCGGACAGTTCCACAATTGACACTAATCTTGGATGACCAGTTTAATCCTGGCCCCCCTCCATCCACTCTGACTGCACAAGCCGATATCCACTACCCTGGTAAGCGGGTGTTCACTAGTTTGGCTCTGCATATTCCTGAGGATCAGAACAAGACTCCGAAACCCACTCTGAGGTCTAGACCTATTTCTGGACAACAAGTCATGGATCACGATTTTATCACGACTGCTACTAACAGTACTGAACTTAAATCACTCCGTCATGAAAAGCAATGCGATGTTAGATCACTCGGTTATGAACCCACACTCTAATTTCTGTGGTCTTAAGGACCTTACGGATATCAGCATAATTGAACTTGTCGACCAGGCGCAAGAACAAGAGGCAAACTATGATCCACCCGAGTGCAATCATGCTGGAAGTGTGGTGCAGCAATATGGTCCTGAGCTCATTTGTCTCTCTTTATGACATTTGGGCATAATTAAAATCTATGTAGAGAGTATGGCAAAGGAGACTGAGATACCCAAGCGCTTGCAAGCAAGTTAATCAAATACAAAAGGCTGCAGGTGACAGTAAACTGTGGGTATTTTGCCTAATACACTGCAGAGACAAAAGTATACATCTAGATATGTACAATCACACTGCGCACATTGTCTGTATGGTCAATACATAATTGCATATAATTTATTCAACTGAATGTCAGCCTAACCGGTGCTTCGAGCCGTGCTCTTCTTCTGAGGTTGAGTAATTGTATTACAAATTAATTGCCCAGAATAGTCAAATAATAATTGCAATCAATATATCCAAAGATACAGGCGACACAACCCAAGAACAGAGACAAAGGGTGAGATATACAATGGCCATATTAACAAAAAGAAATGTATGAGTTCATCAATAATGGTGGATAAGAGAGATCCTGTCAAAGGGAAAACGCTTTTACGACCCGGAGATGCAGGCTGTAGTCACTACAGGCGCGTCCCTGTCGGGGTGGGGAGCACACCTCCTTCACCACACAGCTCAGGGTCTCTGGTCCCACACAGTGGCCAAGAATCACATAAATCTGCTAGAGCTTCTGGCAGTCTTCAGAGCGCTTCGAGCGTTCGAACCCCACCTGTTGAGCCTGTCAGTGCAGATCTTAACAGACAGCACGACAGCTATGTTTTACATAAACAAACAGGGAGGGACTTGTTCGCCAAATCTGTCCAAGCTTGCCCAGAAAATTTGGAAATGGGCACTCAGATGGAACATTTACCTGTCATCACAACATGTTCCAGGGGATCTCAATTCACTAGCAGATGCTTTGAGCAGAGACCCCCTCCCGGAAGAGCATGAATGGTGTCTACACAAAGAAGTCGTAGTAGACCTCTTCTCACAGTGGGGTTTCCCCACTATAGACCTCTTTGCCAAAAACGAAAACAGACAATGCCCAGGATTCGCATCGAGGTTCCCCCAGCCAGACTCCATGGTGAACGCTCTATGGATGAACTGGTCAGGGATTTTTGCATACGCTTTTCCACCAACCCCTCTGTTGAGGAAGGTGGTCAACAAGATGCACAGGGAATCGATGACGCTCATCCTAGTTGCTCCCATGTGGGCGAGACAACTGTGGTTCCCGCACCTGCGCAAACTGGCAGTGTGCGAACCGATCAGACTCCCGTGCTGGCACAACCTACTATCCCAGCATGAAGGACAAACAGTGCATCCTCAACCCAGCTTGATGAACTTGGCAGCATGGCTCCTGAAGTCAGAGTTTGGCCATCTCAATCTACCACAGAGATGTATGGATATCCTAAAAGAATCAAGGAAACCAAACACAAGACACTGTTACTTTGATAAATGGAAGAGATTTGTTATTTGGTGCCAGAAGAAACAAAACAACCCAGTTGATTGCACTCCCTTGTCACCTACATGCTTCACCTGCTGGACGCAGGGTTGGTATTTAATTCACCCAAGGTACACCTGGCGGTGCTGTCAGCCTACACCACCTCTCATAACAAGGTATCGTGGTGGAAAGTACCAGTGGTTAAAGCCTTTATGGAAGGGGTAAAGAGTCTCCACCCTTCAATTTCGAACCCACCACCAGGATGGGACCATAATGTGGTGCTTGCTAAACTCATGGGGGCCCCCCTTTGAACCCATGCATAAAGCTAGTCTCAAACACCTGACCTGTAAAACTGCCTTCTTAGTAGCCATTACATCCATAAGAAGGGTCAGTGAAATTCAGGCTCTGTCAGTGCAGGATCCTTTCTTTACTGTTCATAAGGATAAACTGGTTCTCCAAACTCACCCTAGGTTCTCACCTAAATTCATTTCTAAATTCCATGTTAACCAGTCCATTGAGCTACCGGCCTTCTTCCAAGAACCCAAAAGCTCCGCTGAGGTGAAACTACACACACTAGATGTGCGAAGAGCGGTCCTCTACTACGTAGACAAGACCAGACCGCTAAGGAAGACAGATCAACTGTTTGTCTCTGTAGCTACAGGCAGAGAAGGAGATCGCGTCTCTAAGGGTGCCATCTCCAAATGGATAGTGAAATGTATCCAGCTGTGTTACTCTCTTTCAGATAAACTCTGCCTTCTACGCCAAGGGCCCACTCTACAAGAGGCACTGGGGCCACTCTGGCTTTCATTGCAAATGTACCCCTCAACACCATTTGCAAAGCAGCTACATGGAGCTCTATTCACACCTTTACTCAGCACTACTGCATTGACACTCATTCCAAGATGGATACTGAAGTGGGACAAGCGGTTGGAAAGACATTTATTTGCTCATGACCCTTCTCACTTCCCACCTCCTTCTTCTAACACTGCTAGCTAATCTATGCACAGCATGTGATCTAAGCAGATTCCACAAGCCTCATAAGGGATACATTACTCACCGTAATCGTATTTCTGATGCTTGTATCTGCTTAGATTCACATGCGCCCGCCCTTCCTCCCCTGTGAGAGAAGACGCATGGATGCTTGTAGTCTTATCTATCTTATCTGCTTGGATACTCTGTACTCTCGCTACTCCTCATGCTACCTCATGTCAGAATAAATACAATCTGAGGGTCCCATACGCGTGAGGGATCATGGGTACAGTGGACGTCACACTAGGGATAGTATTACTGGCACGCCTTATTTCGACGCCCATTTTCGAGTTTCGAAAAACAAACTGTAATACTCCGCAGCGTCCACTAGATGTCGGCCTATGCACAGCATGTGAATCTAAGCAGATAGAAGCATCAGAAATACGATTACGGTGAGTGATGTATTATATATATATATATATATATATATATATATATATATTATATGAAAGGTAGGATACAAGGTACATATATAAACAATAAACATGAAGTCAGGGTGGCATTCAATGGTAGGTAGAGGTTTATGACCTATCTTTAGTACGGAGCCAGTTCAGAAAGTTACGTCTAAATCTAGAGTAGGGCTGGTCCTCTCTCAAGGCAGTGGGTAGTGCATTCCAGGCAATAGCAGCTTTGACTGGGAAGCTGGCTCCTCCAGCTTTAGACGATTTGAACCTAGGAATTTCTAGGCATAGATCATTGGCGGCTCTAGTGTGGTGAATTGAGGTTCTTTTGGTAAGTCTAGCAGAGATATTGGGAGGCGCAGCATTAGTAAGTCCTTTGAATGTAAGGGATACCGTTTTAAGGAATATTCTATCGCTAATTTATAGCCAGTGGTTGTCTTTCCTGATGTTGGAGATATGCTCTCTGTGGGGTATGTTGACAGCTGCTCTTAGGGCATTGTTTTGCAGTATTTGCATTTTGTTTAAGATGTTTTTGTTAGCGCCTGCATATAGGGCATTACAATAACCAAGCTTGGACATTATAAGTGCATTGGCAAGCGTAATGCAGTTAGTTTTGGATAAATAGGGTCTGCAGGCCCTAATCAATTTACAGGTATAAACTGTAGAAGAAGCCATGAAGCTGACTTGTTTTTTGAGAGATAATGTGGTTGGAGTCAGAGCCCAGAATCGGGATCTCCGTTTTGTCGTCATTTAGGCAGAGGCCGTGTGAGGCCATCCATGCCTGAATGAGGAGGTATATCCTATTTACTAAAGCCGTGTCTGCGACAAAGTTGACTGAGAGGGGTATGAGGATCTGGGTGTCGTCAGCATAGTTCGTATACGTGACACCTAGCCTGTCAAGTTTGTCAAAGACTGGCTTAGTAAAAATGTTATACATTGTCAGAGGGACACAAGCACCTTGTGGAACTCCAAAGGTAATTTGGAGTTGGGTCTGCTGAGGCTGAGGGGGAGAACACTCTCATTGTACGGTTCGCTAGGAAGGATTGAACCCAGGCTATAGCTTCACTCGAGAAATGGGCAGCTGATGCTGGGCGTTTGCATAACACTGCATGGTCCACCAGATCAAAGGCTGCTGATAGGTCAAGGAGGAGTAGCATAGCTGTTTTACCTTTATCCTTTAACTCGTTGATTTGTATTTTGAGGTCAGTTAAGGCTGTTTCAGTGCTGTGTTGTGGTCTGAATCCAGATTGGCGGGAACCTAGAAGTTGTTTCGCCTCCAAGTACTTTTGAATTTGGAGATAGGCTACTCTATCAATGATTTTAAGGAGGAATGGGACCATAGTAATGGGTCTATAGTTGGTGGGTATGGCCGGGTCTAAAGTCTGTTTTTTGAGGAGTGGTAGCACCCAAGATTCTTTGAGGTTCATAGGGACAGTGCTCTAATTAAAGGAAGCATTAATTAGCTTAGAGATAAAGGGTGCTAGGTCTCTAGCTGCGTCCTTGATAATTTGTGCGGGGCAGCTGTCACCCTGGCAGTTGGATGGTTTCAGAGATAGGATAACCTTTTCTGTTTCCAGTATGGAAGTATTGGTGAACCTGAAGGGTTTGTCGATACACGGTGTGTCGACCTGTGGTATAGTGGGGGTCTCTGTGGAGCGCAGGGATGCTTCTTTGTTCGCTATTTTAGTCTGCAGAGTCACTCCTTTATTGGCTAAGGCATTTTGGATGCTCGTAAACCATTGTTTATCTTTCGGGACATTATCTGAAGGTGTCATAGGATTTTCCATTTCCCGGAGAATGGTGAAAAGCTCCTTGGAATTGGAATTAGCCTTAGTGATTCTATCATTAAATGTGTTTTTTGGTTTGGATTATTTCTTTCTTATATTTGTTGGCGAGGTTAGATAGTAATGTTTTGTTCTCAGTAATGTAGGTGAGTGTCTCCAGATGGCTTGGAGTTTCCTTTTTTGTTGACGTAGTTCTTTGAGGTAGGGTGTGAACCACGTATTGAGATGGGACTTTTGTTTGCTTTTGCGCAGTTTGACTTGGGCGATGATATCCAAGGCCATGGACATGGTGTTATTGAAGGTCTCAACTAGAGCGTTAGGGTCAGAATGATTACTGTTAACTGACAGGGCTGGTAAGAGGAGAGGAAGTAATTTTTCAACCGTAATTTCTTTTTTACTTTTGGTTGGGAGTGGAGGTACTGTTTCGAGGTTTACCAGCTTTTGAAGCTCAATAGTGGATGAAAAACCAATGTGATGGTTATCAGTCCAGTCTTGTGGGGATATTTTAGTAATAGTGATAGAACAGTTAAGATTGGCTACCCAGTCTAATGTACGCCCTTTTATGTGCGTAGGAGCGAGGACTTTTTGGGTCAAGCCATGTTCCACCAAGATAGTTTCATTTATCCTCTGCATCATTAAAGCCCAGATTGAAGTCACCTAGTAATAAAAGCTGTGTGGAGTCCTTTATATTGTTAGTAAGGAGACTGGAGAGGTCTTCCTCAAAGGTGCCTAATGGTCCGGGTGGTCTGTACACAGAATAGTTAGTGTGCTATTGTTGGAGATGGGTAGTTTGGCTGCTAGTAATTCGCAGGATTTAATTTCAGGCGGAGTCATTAGCCTTAATGCCAGTTTAGTTTTGGTTATGATAGCATGCTGCCTCCTCTAGTGTTAGGTCTGTCAACTCTAAGTATATGGTATTTGTCTGGTATGGCGGTCATGAGTGCAGGACCTGCAGCATCATGAAGCCAGGACTCTGTGACAGCCGTAAAGTCTAGGTCGTCAGAGGTGAGTATATCAGCAATTTCAGTAGTATGCGCAATAAGAGATCTTTCGTTGATGAGGGCTCCTGAGATGGTAGTTTTTTTATTCCACTCTTGGATAGGTCTTATTTTAGGGTGCTTGGTTCGCTTTTGGTTGTGAAGAGAATGGGTAATGCGGTGGGTCTGAATTTCTTTCAATGCTTCAGGAGTTCGGGCAGACAGGTTAGGGTCAATGGCACAGAGGTTGTGCTCGATAATTTGGGGTCTGATTCTTATGAGCTTGGGATCGCGGATCCGTGGCAGTCTTGCTGAGTCTGAGGTTTCTCTCCTGCAGTGGGCAGGGTGTGAAGTTGATACAGGTCATTATTATGATGGCCCAGAGTAACAAGAGGAGTGTATGAATTAGGGGAATCTTTATGGTGGGCATATTACGTAATGTAGAGTCACACCTCAGGGGTGTTCAATAGAAATATAGGTACAAGGTAAATACTAGGTGTATGTCGCGTTCAATGGCAAACGTGTCATCGGCTCAGTGGTGACCTGAGACTAAGAGTGCACGCACAGTTCCGGTCACCAAACCTAGGTAGGCATAGGGCAGTTCACAAGGCAGCAGTTCACAAGGCAGCAGTATGGGGGCACAGAATAATGCACACAATTTTGGTCACCAGATAATGGTAGGCATAGGGCAGTTCACATGGCAGCAGTGTGGGGGCACAGAATAATGCGCACAGTTTTGGTCACCAGATAAAGGTAGGCATAGGGCAGTTCACATGGCAGCAGTGTGGGGGCACAGAATAATGCACACAATTCAGGTCAACGAACATAAGTTGACAGAGGCACAATCTGGGTGGGTGTAGAACGTTGGGCGCAGCTTAAGGTGTGCACGGGACAAATAAGTGCTCACTGAGCGGGGTGTTTAGGTATATATTGCATGGTAATAAATGTTACAGTACGAGCCAGGTCTTACCGCCGGTTCGTGGAAGAGGTGGATTCTCATGGGGGAGCAGTCGGCCGAGGAGTATGTAGCTGCATGCATTAGTTTCAGGGGGCAGGGGTTGCAGCCCTACAGCCCTCCATGCTCTGACAGGCTCGGACAGGCGTGGCCTTAGTTTCAAGGCCTTTGTTGGAAAGGCCGGCTTTGCCTACCGGCCAATCTCATTGGTTTAAGTGAAAAGAGGGGTAGCCAATCAATGAGGTCTCAACGATGTTGCAGGTCCAGGTGGAGAGAGGAGGTCTTTGGGATCAGGCGGCGGCCATCTTTACATGTAGTAACCCTCGTGGTTACTTATGGGGCCCAGTGAAAACACGATTTCTACGTGTATGGTGTGCAAGATCACACGTTCGGAAGTCGGCCACGATTCAAATACACATTATGTATGTCTGGCTGCCATATTCTGGGCAGTCGGCTCATGCATCGTTGGGGGAGCTGATGCGTGCATGGTAAAAGCCCACTGGCTTACCTTTTTTAAGGAGGACCAAAACATCTGGGCGAACCTTCTATATTTGGAATTCAAGGATATCATCTCTACAGCGGTAACGCCTGATTCTTGGAGCACGGCCCATGTGGTCCCTATCTTCAATTGTGGAAGCAGGGCGGATCCAACTTATTACCGACCTATCTCGCTTATTGATGCTGATTGCAAGAGCTTTTCAGCATTCCTGCTCTCACATCTTGAAGAATGGGCTAGTACGACCCATCCGCTTGATCAATTTCAGACCGGCTTTAGGAAGGGCCACTCCACTAATATCAATGGCCTAGTCCTCAAATGCTTGCAGGAAGAGGCTTGGTTGTCACCTAGGGGCTGTACATATATGGCCTCGTTTGACCTATCCGCCGCATTTGATTGTGTGGACTGGGGTAGATTATGGGATAAATTGGATAAGTGGGGTATGCCAGGGGGTCTCCTGAGACTCATCAGTGGGGTCTACGGCAACTGCGGGATTCAGGTCCGCCTAAGTCAAAAGGGCCATGTCTCTCTGAGAATTCGATCTTACCGGGGGGTCTGTTACGCTCACCTGGTCTCTGCGGGGGTGTTGGGGCACAGTTGGAGCGCTCCCTCAGGTCGCTTCTCTCCCACAACTGTTGTCTTTCCGTGGGTCCGGAAGGCTGGACCAGTTCCTGTGATAAGATGAGAGGCAGTGAGGAAAGCGTGGTGGAGTCGTAGTTCCCTTCTGCCCTTTCATGCAAAAATGTAGTGCGCAGAATTTTACACATGCAAGCTCACCTGTTTGTATGTAAGGATGAGCTCTCCGTCCTGCTTTCCTTCAGCAGGGGCGCTACGGATGGACCTAGTTGCGTCACTGCTCCAAATTGCGGAGGTCCAGACTGGCTGCAACCATTCCGTCTTGGCGGTAAGACTTTTATGATTATGATTGTTGTTCCTATTCTTGTAACAATACTGTCCCAAGGAATATTGTTCGTAACGGTATATTGTTCTCTCTCCCCTGTAGTGATGAAGATGACCCAGGAGCGCATGATGGAGAAAAGAGCCTGCTCCGGACTGGTAAGTAGGCAGTTGCCGAAGCTGCACCAAGTTAGCGAGTTAAAGTCTATGTGACCTCTCACTTTGTGTCTCTTCTCTTTGCAGGTCGGCGATGGCCGGAGAGCGGTGTCTGACTCCTACTGGCTGCCGGAGATGAAGATCCACGTGAAGGCTGCATCCGATGAAAGCCCCGTGTTGGTGGAATTTGGAACAGGTAAGGATGCTGGGCGGTACCTGCAGAGGATTCCAGGAAGACAGGTAAGATGAAGGCAGCTGCGGCAGAGTCGGGAGCAGATGACAGCGCTTCCAGCGATAATGTGGCCTCAGGTAAGGCGTGCACAGCAACTGCATAGTGGAAGCTGATGGCGGTGCTTCCGGCGATGGTGTAGCTTCAGGTAAGGCGTGCGCAGCGTTTTCAGAGTGTGGAGCAGATGGCGGTGTTTCTTACGATGGTGTGGCTAATTTCAGGTAAGATGGTCGAGGTATCCAGAGACTGGAGATGCAAGTGTTAAGCCAGGTAGGTGCTGGAGGTTACGGAGACTGAAGGCGCACGTGCTGAATCGGGTAAGAGTCTTCTGAACGGCAGTAAGCATTACGTTGCACTCAGCAGACTAGCGCAAAGCGCCAGTATGCGGGTGGGGTTGTCTTATATAGCCTGCCCCCAGCCACTCCCCTTAGGCCCCGCCCTGTGTCCCATCCTTGCTCCTCCTTCGGTCTTCTGCACGTGCCTTCCCAGTGATAATACGGCCCCGCCCGGCCTTGCTGCACGTGCCTTCGGTGTTCTATGTGCCATGCACACTTTGAAATGAGCTTGGTGCCATAGGTGCCAAGACTGGGTCCATTGGGACCCTGCATGAAGTGAAGCACTGGGCTCCTGCCCATGGCCATGTTCGGGTCAGACAGGGATGTGTTCTGGCCCCCTGGTTGTTCAACCAATGCTTGTCGGATGTTGCACTCTGGCTTACGAAGGAAGGGTTAATTGCTCCCAAGGTAGGCCAAGCGAAAATTATTTGGCTTGCATATGCAGATGACCGCTTGATCTTTGACCTAACTAGGGTTAGTCTGCAAAGGTCACTGAATAACTTTGCGAGCTACGCCAAAGTCAATGAGTTGATTATTAACCCTAGCAAAACTAAAATTCTCTTTTTCAGAACAGTGAGGGTGAAGACTACCGGACATGTTGGCTTCGTTCGAGGTATGCCCTTGAAGCTTTCAGAATCTTAGGCATTTGGGCTTCAACTTTGCCGCTTATAAAAGGTCTAATATAGTTATTGAGGCCCTGTTACATAAGGCGAAGATTTTGGAAGCTCAGATTGTTAAGATCGACCGCAAGTTTGGAAGATTCTCCCTTAAACCTGCTCTAATGGTCTTTGAGGGGAAGAGCTTACCGAAACTGACCTACGGTTTGGAATTAAAATTGGATAAAGTGTATAAAACCTTGAACAAAATTGAGGGCAGAATATGGAGTAGAATTCTAGGGGTCCCTAATGCTGTTCCATTGCCAGCCATACGATTTGAACTAGGGGCGGTTTCCCTTTGGGTGAGGGTTCAATGGGCCTGCCTGTCTTTATTCTCGAAAAGTATGGCCCCTATCCCAGACTCTCTGTACCAATTAAACGGAACAAATTTGAACTATTCCCGTGTGTTAACTTCCCTTAGGGTAAGATCAGAGCTGATCCTTAGTGATATTGGCGTAACTTTGGAAACCTTGGTTGCTAATAATATGAAGGCTAAAAGGGCCTTATTTGATTTTGGCTGGATTCAGACTACAGATGCTTTTCACTCCTACTCTTCTCTGAGCAATCTGGCGCATGAACACAGCTGCAGAGGTTCTCTAACTAAGATCTTGCTCCAATTTCCGAATAGATTCTACCGAGGTATCCTACTTAGGGCACGGTGGGATCTGTTACCTACCAGGCAAATCCATCTAAGAAGATTGCAAATAACGAATGACAAAGCTTGTTGTAGTCTCTGAATGGGGAAATTGGATATTCTAACACACCTGGTTCTGGAGTGGGGATCATTACAGGGCCTTAGACCCAAATACATGGCATCTTTAGATGTGAACCTCTTATCTCTCAATGAAGACTTGGCTTGGAAGCGTTGTCTTAGTATTCATAGCATACATGAGCGGTTGGCCCTATCAGGCTTTATTAAAAATTGGAATGTATAGATTCCTGGTGAAGGCCTAATTGACGGTTTAATGGTTAAGTCTGAGAATTTTGATCCATATATAGGATGACTCCGACCACAAGACTAACTGTCCATGGAACCTTAAACCAACTTAGGCCATTATTATTTAAATTGTTGACATCTCCTACCTACTGTTTTGGTGACTAAGTTAAGTCGAGTTAAGTTACACCTTTTTATATTGGTTCTCTGCGGTCTCTTATTGGATGTTGATCACATTGACTGAATTTTACTGTTAATCTGAACTGTATTATTCACTCTTTGCACTGGAACATGTATCTTCGTCTTTGTTCTTTAAAAAAATTCTCCTTTTTACTAATTACCAGTACCATTGTCATTAGTATTTTTATTATTATGATTTGGTGTGTTTTGTATTATGATATTGCATTGTGACACTGTTCTTTTTATTTCTTTTAGTATGTATTTGTATTCATGTTTGTAAAGGTTTGATTAAACCAATTGCAATAAATAAAATAAAAAAATAATAAATAGCGGACGATGCTCGCTGTATCGTGCCGCCTTTCTGAAAGTGCCCAAGAATCTTTTCTCGGTCTTTGTAATTTAATATCCAGGCTATAATGTGCTGTGGCAGTGCTCCTGGTGGTGGTTTCCTCATCAGGGACCTGTGTGCCCCCTTCTACTGTGAAGCCCTGAGTGAGGGCACCTGGGCCGATTTCTTGTTCTCTATAAAATTTGTGAGGTTTGCCCCCTCTTCCCCTTCCAGGAGTCCGATAATTCGAATGTTATTGCATCTGGCCCGCCCTTCAGCTTCTTCCACTCTACCCTCAAGATTCCGCAATTGTTGCTGCAATATTGTTACATCTCTCGAGGTGTCCTTCAGGCCGGCTCTGTCCACTGCAACTTCCTTTTTGAGAGCTCTAGTGCACTCTGCGAGTGGCCAAACATCTTGCCTCAGGAGGTTCACCTCCAGGCTGATGGCATCTATTTTGAATTCTAATGCGATCTTCAGGGCTGCTGTGGCTTCCAGGACCGGCTGGTCCCCTTTCATTTGGGTCTGCTCTCCTTGTGGAGATGGGGTCACTGGCATAGCGTTCTCAGTTGAGTTTGTGGGTTTAGTGAAAATGTCCAATGTGGGCTGCTTGGATTTGTTTTTTTGCGACTTAGACACCATAGTTGTTTCCTTCTGTGCTGATTCTTCTGCCTCCCAATGGTTCCACACTTGTCCCTAGTTAGTTCCTCTGGATTCCAGCTGATAATGGATGGAGGCTCCTTTTTGTAATTCAGGGCTGCAATGCTGTCTCTTGGATGCCCTCAATGTACTTTGCCAATGGGCGACGCTATCTATCTCGCTGTGATGTTTAGCCTTGGTGTATCGCTTTGGTTGGTGGCCCCTTGCACAACCTTGTCTTACACACGTAATGATGCCTGATGTAGTCTGCCCCAGGCGGGTTGGCAATTGTCAGCATATTCCCACGCATGTGTGTCTTCTGGAGCGTGTATTTCGGGTTCAGTATCTTCCTCAGGGTCTCCATTTGTGCATTGGTAGCTGGCTGTTGGCACATAAGCCGTTTTTGGGGCTGTAGTTTGGACTTAACCCGCAGATGCAAACTTTTTGTATCGTGCCACGGTCGTATGTGTGTGCCCAAGCACCCAGCCGGCCCCCCTGGGTTGCCAAGATGGCCAATCCTATTTGCAGCTGATCCTGCTTCTTGGGGTGTGTCTTACACGTCGCCGCTTCATGACCGACTCCAGCACCATGTATGTCCATTTGCTGTTGGGCTGTGCTTTGTTAAAGCGTGTGCCTTTCTAAAACCCCGCTCCTGGGCCGTGCCTGCATGCATGTTGGATTGCACTAATGTGTAGTGCGCTCAGACGGCTTATTCTGCAAGTATTGCTCCCGTTATTGCTGCTATGGACAAGAGCCTGCTTCTACGCCTGCCCACCAATAGTGACCTGCCGTAGTCTGCTTCTGTCCCCTGCGCTCATTCTTGGTGTACAGAGTCTGGAGGTGGGGGCGGGGTTGCGGGAGCTGCTTCGGCACCCCCTTCGGCACCCCCTGTCTTCAGTGCTCTCTGTCGTTCGTACGGCGCATAGGGTTGTTCGTGCCCACGCCGTCTTCCAAGCAGCCTGCCCCCGGGCCACAGCCACCTCAGTCCAACCTCCCGCTTTGAATGCAGCATCGCTGTGGTGGTCCTCCGGCAGTCAGTCACCAAAGCGCTCGCTGTTCCTCTCCACGTTCTCGGGCACTTTAGCCCTCCGCAGCACGGTGCGGCTGCCTGTGCCATGGCGACCGCTTTGTCCGCTCCACCCCTTAGACAGGCGGGTCCAGAACTGGCATTGGACCGAAAGCCAGGTCCAGCTGGGCCACTGGGATCCACGCTTGCTGTTCTGTCACTATTCAATACCGTGTTGTTTTTATGCGTACTCTGGTTCCTGCCTCGTGTCGGCCATTTTAATTTCCCCGCCACTGGCTGGGTTTCTTCCTTCGCAAGCCTGTGCTCCGTAATCCGTACTTCGCCAATCTTTTATTCACGCACAACTGTGCTAGCCCTCTTCCTTTATCTGGTGTAGTGCTGACAGGAATCTTCACGTGCTGGTGCCGGTGTTACAGGCCAGGATCATTTCGGATCGGCAGGAGCTGAAAGAAATGTGTACTTACAGCATGGCTGCTTAGCCACGTCTCCCTCTATCGAGGCCATAGTTGAACAAAATGTTTAGACCCCCCTCCTCTCAAAGCTTCAGGCTGATCTTAACAGATGGGCCTTGCTACACATTTCACGAATAGCAAGAATATTTATTTTTTTGTAGTTTTATTTATTGACACTTGGCAAGAATACATCATTATGAACAGGTAATTGTCAGTAGAACAAAACAGTTTCAAGCTCATAACAGTAGCACCAAGTAGTACATAGAACGAACAGTCTCACACAGGAAAACCAGTACCAATCACGTAGGGGCGCCCTCTCTAGCTAGCTATGACCTGAAATCTCGCCAAATGTCCTTGGGACAACTAACTCCGGGGAGCAGGGTTGCATATAGTTCCTCCATATCATTGGCCCAAGTAACATCTGTCAGCCACATCTCAAATGTAGGGGGCGGTTTGAGTCCATCTCATCAAAATAGTTCCCTTTGCGAGTAACAACCCCAAGTTTAAAAACCTGCGCTTAACCACATCAGATCTCCTTGTGAAGCCCAACATATGTTCACAAGCCGTCAATAGAAACACCCATTATGTCCGAGAGCGCAGCATCAACAGCCTGATAGAAGGTCTGTAGAGTGAGGCAAGACCATAACATATGTAGCAGTCACATCCTCAGCTTTACATCTAGGACATTCACGCTGCTTATCAGCATGAAATAGAGCCAACCTCGACGGAGGGTAATAGTCTATTTAAAGTCTTGAAACGTATAAGCCTGTACTTCGAGTTTAAGGAAATCTTCTTCGATGGTTTGCAAATCACCTTCCATTGCCCATCCGTAAGCTCAGTTTGAAGATCGTCACACCACCTGGAGCGAGTGGACCGACCGTGTTGCGTCTCCATGGACTGTATTAACTTATACAACATAGAAATGCTCTTCTTGACACCGGGCGATTTTATTATTTAAGACAAGCATGCATGCACAAGGGGTTCCTCTGGAAACATGGGCTAGTGAGTCTTTGCAGCAGCTCGCATACGCATGTATTGTAAGGCCAGCAACAAACCATCCCCCACAACTAGCCTCGCACCCTCCCAGCGCACAAAACAACCCTTCTCGTATAAATGACCAATATTTAGGATGCCTGATGCCCCCCCCGCCCAATTGTAAGAGGTGCACACTGCAATAATTTCCTTAATCAGGGCGCGTCCCGGCCAGAGGGGGATATTACGAAATATATATAGCAGCATGGGGATTATCATCATCATTTTAATTAGAGCAGCCTCCCAGCCAGGGTTATTGGTATGTTGCCCCACCGGTGAAGCGTAGATTTCATGTCCACAATATAAAACCCATAGTTCAGCTCCCCAGTGCGTGCCGGTGACCTACTAATCATAATGCACAAATACTGCATAGATTGGTCAGAGGGAATATTTCAGATTTGTTATTTAGGTATACCGGCACAAATAGCAAGAATCTTCACTGGCATTCATAATGTGCTGCCTAGAGTATTTTCTTTTCTAGTCTCAGGCTTTGCCCTTTCGTTTGCACTTTTTGGGCAATTTGGACAATATGGTTCTCAACTTCTATGGGAAAGAAAACCTCTATAGTAAAGGCAGCCATCTTGAAGCAGCCAGTAACTATGGGTGGACAAGGTCTGCTGCATTTTACGAAATCCTGGGATGCTTGTCATTTGACGGCTCTGGTAGAATGGACAAAACCAGAATCAGATAGAATTGTGGGCTTAAACCAGGCAAAGTGGTTTGCTCCGGTAACTAATATTTAACAAAAAAGTATCAATTTATGTACGGCTGCAGTGTCTGGTCAGGTAATGCTAAACCCCTGCCTGATGATAGATTCACAGTTTAAGAAGGATTAGACCAGAGAAATTGTTCTTATATAATTTGGTTGCATTGAAGACATTTTAATCCAGCAACGCTAATGCTACCGGAGAAGCAGATTTCAGACCATTCAGACCATTTGTGAAATAAAGTGACATTAATATTGATAAAAACTATGGCGATTATGAGGACCTGAGATATAAGATTTTATGCTCAATGAATGTCAGTACTGGTCCCATATGGGATGCAATGTGAGATAATTGTAGCAATTCAAAGTCCAGTGTTTCCCTTGACAAAGACCGTTTGGGTCGAAACACGTGTCGACGGGGTCAGTCTTGTAATTGAATTAGGACTTGTTTGATGTTATTTTTGAGATATTTTTATATTCTGTTCAATGTGAGCAGTCTGATGATTTAATTGCTGGATTAAAATGTCATCTAATGCGACCAAATTGGGTAACTGCAATTCCTCTGGTCTAATCTTTCTTAAACTGGAATCAGATACAGTGGGTAATTATGGGGCTGACATTGATGGGCTCTTGGGCACATTCTGTGGCTTTGCAAAAAAGATCAACCACCTGGTGCTTTCTTTGCGATACCCGATTAGACACTGCTACACACTTGGAATGGCCTTTTTGCTGTATCCTCAATACATCACTGCCCTGACTGCTACACTGATGCATCATAGCCAACAGTTTTCCCTTGCTTTACAAAAGGGCTCATTTAAGGTATGGAAAAGAGGTGAAAGTAGAACCCTCTGGCACATGTTGAAGGCTAATGGACTGAAATCTTTAGATTGCAAAAGCGAGTTTTAGGTGTCGGAACGAGACAGGCCAGCATATTTAAAATTGAAACCCAGGTTATTGCAGCAAGTTAATTAAACTGTGGCCACTTTTCAACTCACCGAGTTTGAATGTCTTCTGTTGTCTGACCCTCAATCAGGGGGCTTATTCACAAATGTGTAAAATGATCATGCACAACCGTGGCAACAGAGATATTTGTTTGAGGAAGCATGGAGTTTCTATAGAGGGTCTATAATTAATCAAAAAGATTTGGAGCAGCTATAGGGTGGGACATAAATAAATCCACAAGATGCATTTCCAACAGAGAGGCTCAATACAAGATCATGTACAACTGTTATAGGACCTCGGTGAAGCTACCTTTTTTGGTTATAACTCAGCCACTTACAAGCTAACAAGGTTGTGGAGTTGAATTAAAAATAAACAAAAACTGATGCAAAGAGAGACAGCAAGACTCACCCCAAAACTCTCAAATGCTCCACACAATCCCAAACACCCCACCAATCAAGCCTCCATCAAGCCCACAACCCAAACCAGAAGCCCCCCCAGCCATATAAATCATTGAAAGGCCCCACATTTACAAATACAAATCCTCCCGTTTCTGCTCACTTTTCTGACCGCACAACGCACAATTTTTTGAAAGTAAAGCCTGGCCTCCACACTTTGCTTACTGTCCTTGGAACAGTTAATGTTTACATTGAACTCAGATTACAGGGTGTTTTACAACATCTGGGGAAACAGTGCTAGAATACCTAGCACACATTGACTGGGAGCTGGCATGTCCTACCTGCCTGAGAGTGTAAACATATTCACGTGAAGTGGATAATCAAGATCCCGGGAAGACCGAGCACTGATGGGGAATCTGTGCATTACTAACACACATTGACTCACGATTTAAGATGGCATGACACTACTGGGAGACAGCTCTGATAAGAATTGCCCATTTAAGGAAGAGTGGCCAATTTAATGTTTTCATGTTTTGTTTGGAGGTTTTTTCTGTGTTTGGGAATAGAGTAAATTAGGAAAGAATTACTCAAATGAAATCTATGGGAGTGGATTAGTATGGATCAGTGGCATGTACATAAATGTGGGATATATAGGGCCTATTTCATACACACATATTCATTAGCCTTATAAAATAGATGCACAAGGTCCTAATGTTTTACTGCTGTGATTTTGGAATTTGTTTGTATCCATTTATTCTTAGTATGAACTATTCCCTTATTTTTTGGTTGATTTGTAAAATATTAATGAAAATAGCATGACATCCCTTCACACCCAGTTGCTCAGAGCTTTGAAAGGCTGTTTGTCTCAGGATGAGATTTCAAGATGGGCCTAGGGTTCCCACATCACATTATCCTCCCACTTATTCCTCATCTTTGATATATTCCATGCAGCGTCCGCTGCTTCAGAAATGTTTTCACAGCAGAGGGCGAATTGTGGCTCTGTGTTGTGGATCTTGTGTCCATCGGCGGCCTCCGTCCACTTTCGGGTATGACGGCGATGTCAGTGAACATATAGTACGCACTGCGCCCGGTACCTCACCTCAGTTCAGTTTTTCCACATGCACAGCACACTTTGACTGTTCATTGGTACTTCGTAGTAACAGTTTCCTTTGAAAAATGTTTACTCTGAAAACAGCTTCAATAGGTGTTTGCGGATTGTGGGTCGAAGATGTCCATCTTTGACCCACACCATATTTGCCTTTGGTTCATTGATGTCGATGACTTCGAAATCTACTTCAACTACTCCTCCTTCCAAGAGGAGGTCTTTGAACAAGATAAGTTCGAGAAGCGTTTCGTCTCAACGTAAACGCCTGAAACATTCCAAGTGCTCTCGTTCCAGGAGCATCTCCCATCCATCGTCTTCAACCTGCTGCTAAAGAACGAAGAAGAGGTGACATTGTTTTCGCTCTAAATAGTTGGACTCCTCAGCCGACCGCAGAGTGAGCTTTCCAGGTAAGTCGGCTATCTGTGTCAAATAGGGGGACTTTCGCCCTCCAGATGATGAAGGTCTTTGAGAAGGTGGCTTCTCCCGCCCCTTCATAGAAGTTAAAGAAGACTTCCGACCCTATTGTGCATCATAAGGCAGATAAAGAGCATATAAAAAGGTTGCTGCTCATGCGTCCTTGTGCTTTCTTGGCACTTTAGAGCCCTTGAAGTCTCGATAGAAGCCAAAGGTTAAGCCTCATACCTCTACTGTTTGCATGGGACTCTAGTCCAGTTCCTCGACGTCGAAACCATGGATGTCGACGTCTTCGACTGAGGTGTTGAAAGGTTTTCAAACCTTTACCCAGAACAGACTTTTTAAAGTCAGTCTTTCATTTTTGAAGAGGACGTGGTAATTGATCAGGACACTCCTCCCTTTGGCCTAGAATATGGCACTCCCAATGTTACTGAGGCTTTAATTAGTCCAGCATGCAACATCTGGTGGATTCATTGAGAAACGCTAGTGGGCGAGATACCTCTCCCAAGGTGGATTTTGCCAGCCCTGAGTCTTCTGCTCATGTAGATGCTTCCTACAGAGCAGCTATGGGCAACAATCCTGTACATGGGCTGGAAGACCTTGAGAGCGGATCCTGCTCTGTAGTTGCTTTGTGAACCCCTGGGGGAGTGGCCTTTAGTGTCTCCTCTTGATTCTCCACTCCTGTCCACCATCAGTCACCTTTTTCTATCATTTAGATTTATTTATTTAATACTTGCACACCTCTTCTCTTTCTACCTTCCCCTGCTCAATGCTCCCCTGGCCTCCATCCCGACCGGTCCCGTGATTGGTGGCCCCACCAGGAAGTAGCGTTCTTATTTTGATCTCAATTTCTGGAAAATTGAAAGTAATCGACGTAGTATTTTTACCAGCTAAGTCATCGGATTTCTGTGTGTAGTAATAGATCACAATGTGCGGCAGATAGCTCTTCACGGAATATTTTAAACATTCTGTGCTGTTTGGCCTTTGCACAAATTGAATTAATAATTCTCACACCAGGGGCCATTACATGATGAAACCCAATCACTTTGACACACATTGCCTGTTGATGAATGATGCAGTGTAAGTGCAATAATGGAGGGAAATCAGGTTCTGCTTTACAACATGCAACAAAACTAGAATGATGCCCTGTCATTGCTGCTGCACCATCAGTTGTTACTGCCACCAACTTGTTCAATGGAATTTTTGTTTTTCAAAAATAATTCTTGACCTTGTTATAGATATCAACACCCCTCGTTGTGGATTTCAGAGGCAACAATGCCAATAATTCCTCTTTGTTGGTGAAATCTACAAACACCATTCGAACGAACACTGCCAGCTAGCAGTATCACTTGCATCAAATGATTCTTCACTTTGAATGGAAAGAAATATGCCTGTGCCCAGATCTTTTTCTAGCTGCCCCATCACATTGGCTGATAGGGGAGATACCTTTCTTGCCTTTCTGTTTGCAACTAACTGCACATCTGAAATCGCAGACATAATTTCAGGGCATTTTTTAAAATCTTTTAAAACTGACTCAGCCACGAGAGCCATTGCACCTTTCACAAATGCACCACCTGTAAAAGTACCGTTAGGGAGAATTCTCAGAAATGTGCTAATTCCCTTCACCTTAGAGACGCCTAGCAACTTTGCTGGATTTTGAGGACTTTTTTTAACTGGAAAGAGTGTGAGCCTTTTTTCCCACTCTTTCATGTATTTTGATGTGTGTTTTACATTTGTGTTCTCTGATTAAGGAGTTTTAGATATGGCATGATAATTGCTTTATATCGCGCTCGTACACAAGTGTTTCAGAGCGCGACAAGGCAAGCGAGGGGAACAGGGAAGAACAAAACGATCTTACTAGGCCCAGTGACATTGAGAATGCCCAAGTGCATGGGAAAGGGGAAAAGTGCATGGAAGGGGGAGAGTAGAACGTGCGGACCAGAGAAGAACATATAATTAATAATAAAAATAAATAGATAATAGAGGCAATAAACAGTGGTAGTGCAGTCAGAAAGTGCTGTGTTTGAGGCAGCAGACTGGGTAAGTCTGATAAGTGCAGAAAAAAAAAGAAAATGGGGGTGTGGGGAACTGTATGGGTACAGATACAGTCCCGAGTGCAAGGGGTGGCAAGGAGGCAGTGCAGGAGGGTGGCAGGGTGAGCAGGTACCTGGGCCCAGGGGACAGAGTGGCCAGATGCACGGTGCCAAGAGAGCAGTTCAGCAAGGCAGAGGGAGAGCAAAAGCGGAAGCAAAGAGGAAGGTCTTGAGGAGCTTCCGGAACCGGAGATGGTTCTCCTCAAGTTTTAGAGTGGCAGGGAGGCTGTTCCAGAGGGTGGCCCCAGCCGAAGTTGGAGATCTACCCCAGCTTGTTTCTTTGATAAATGACTGACCCTGAGGGAGTTAAAAGTTGAGGAGCGAAGAGCTCGAGAGCGGAGGTATTTGCGGAGGGATAGCTGAAGGTATTTTGGACCCAGGCCCCAGAAAGCCTTGTGGACAATGCAGAGGGTTTTGAATCTAATCCTAGCATCCACTGGGAGCCAGTGGAGAGATTTCAGAGCTGAAGAGATACGATCCCAGGGCTTGAGGCCAAAGACAATTCTCGCAGTCCTGTTCTGGATTAGTTGCAGAGGACGGAGAGTAGAGGCAGGTAGATTTAGAAAGAGGTTGTTACAATAGTCCAGCCTAGAGAGCACCAGAGCTTGGGAGACAGTGAGCTTCTGGGGGAAGGTGAGGAAAGGCAGAGTACCTCTGAGGAGTTGCAGTAGGAAATTTGACTTTTTAGAGCCCTCAGAGATGTGGACGGAGTAGGCAAGCATGGAGTCAAAAATAACCCCGAGATTCTTAACCTCGCAGGTGGGGGTAGGAGGTAAGCCGGCCAGAGAGTGAGGGGAAAGGTTGGTGAAGGTGTGCCGATAAGGAGTATCTCCGTCTTGCTGGCATTCAGACAAAGATCATTGGCGGCACACCAATCTTGAATGGCAGTTAGGCAATCAGAGATGAGAGAGGGAAAGGAGGTGGCCGAGGGAAGCCTGAAAATGAGTTGAGTATCGTCAGCATAGCACTGGAGGTTTGAGCAGAAAATGGCAATGCAGTGGGCGAGAGTTGCCAGGTATTGGTTGAAAAGCCATGGCGAGAGGTTAGACCCCTGGGGAACACCACAGGTAGAGAGGAAGATGGATAATGGGAAGGATCCAAGTTGGACCTGGGAAGGTGGATCAGAGAGGAAAGCGGTCAGCCAGGCCAGAGCCTGATCAGCGATACCCAGGTTATCACGGAGACGGTTGAGCAGGATGGTATGGTTGACCGTGTCGAAGACAGAAGAGAGATCTAGTAGGATGAGAACAGAAGGAATGTTGGAGTCAAGGTTGGAGAGCAGATCTTCACGGATGTTCAGGAGAGCAGTTTCCGTACTTCTGGCAGCTCTGAAGCCAGACTGATGTTCATGGAGACAGCTAACAGAATCGGAATGAAGGTTGAGAGATGGGCAACTTTTCCAGGAGTTTGCCCAGAAAGTGAGTAATGGAAATAGGGCGCTAGTTTGCCGGGCAAGAGGGATCAGCTGTAGGTTTCTTGAGAAGATGCACAAGGGAGTGCTTCAGAGCGGAGGGGAAGGATCCTGAGGCAAACGAGTGGTTGCAAAAATCGTCAAGGGCCGGAGCGAAGGTGTCCATGTGATCCTTGATGGTTTTAGAGGAACAGGGATGAACCTGTTTTGATGAGGCCTTGATAGATCAGACTTGTCTAGCGACCTCATCAGGGGAAAAAAGGGTAAAGGACGAGACGGAGGGTGATAACTCCATAGGCATAATCTTCATGTGTGTTACACAGCACCCTCAGTGCAGTGACACAGGGGATGTCCTTTACACTTCCCAAAGGTTTAAATACCTTCTCTGGGATCAACTACTGTTTCCCAGAGAATGTAAAGTGAAATTGACTTTACTAGTCTTTTCCAAATTCATAGACCCAGCACACACCATCTTACAATGGAGTGCTGGAGGGGTTACATAGTATCCCCTGTGTCTAAACACTCATGTAGCAGTCAAATGATACCCTTTCCTATTGAAAAGGCTGTTGGCAGTGGTTTTACAACAAACTACCATGATTTTTCCCGACCACGAGCACCGGTAGCTAAAAATCACGGGAGACATGTTTTTCAAGATGGCGCCTTAAGCCTCTTTGTTAAAACAGGTCCCGGCCTTCTTTTTTTCGCTATTTTCTTTTGGAAAGGTCCTTCTAGTGTTTGTCTCTGCACGCCAAACCAGGTTTGGTCCATTTGTTTGTGTGCATTTGGCGGGCTTCAGGACTGAAGTCCGCCCTTGGCGTCTAAGTGTCTGGGGTGGGCAGGAAGTGAGGGAGGTGTCCGAAACTACCTGTGCTTAGTCTCCTAGGAGACCCAAATGCACTCTGGCGTGATTGGCTGGCTGACTGTCCGGCAAGGACAGCCACCCTGCTGGGTGAGTGACAGCTAGGCTGGAATGAAAGGGAGAAAACTGTTTAAAGGGCGAGTCTCGTGGACTGAAAGGCAGGGTCGACCACTGGAACGAAAGAACCGAAGACGAGCAGCTCCTGGACCGTTGGTTTGACCGATGAAGCCCTGCTGCAGGTCCGAATTGCCAAACTCCATTCGACCGAGAAGCTCCTTCAAGGACGGCTTCTTCCTTTGAGTTGGTGGGACCAATCAACTCAACACCTGGATACCATTCTCAAGGCTGGTTAAAGTTAACCAGGGAGAGGGACACCAGCTTGTGTTCTTGAATCTATAGCTACTGGAACTGAAGTGACTCCATTTTGTTTGCTTTCTTCAACGATCCCGTGCAGTGCAGGAGTCCCCCAACGTCCTCCCTCTTATCTCCATGACTGAGGCTCAGGAACAGCGAGATCTTCAGGATCTGCCAGTAACCACAACTTCAGCATCATTTGTTTCTTCATATAAAGGTACAGTGCTAATCCGATTGAGAGAACGCTACTCACGCTGTGAAAGTTCGTGAAACTTTCCCAACTTGCAGGCCTAATTGGCTTGTGACCCCACAAGTGATCCTTTTTCGCCTAAACTATTTCTGAGAACTTTTGCAAAGACTTTGCCGTTTGATAGCAGAACTGCTCTTTCCTATCCAGAACACTAGCACATTGACTTTGGCCTGGCCTATTGACTTGAATTGAACTCTTCTGGTGAACTGAAACTATTTGCACTGCCTAGAAAGTATATTCTACTTCCTTTTGTCCTTTTTGCACACTGCTAAGTAACTGAACTGCCATTTTGCTCCTATTTGAGGGGAGCTCAAACTGTCTCAAAAACTTGTATTGAAGTGTATTGGTATATAATATTAAGTTGTCGTCTTCTAGTGAAATGTTTTCTAAATGACTGTGTAATAAATTAATAAGTGTTTTACCAAGAAACCTTGAGTATAAGTGTCTACTTGAACCACTGTGATTGAAAGTCCTCTGTGTAACTACTTGTACTGCTCACATTCACTCTTGAGATAAGCCTGGCTGCTCAGCTCGCTACCAACTAACTGTGTGATTCAGACGTATACCATAGGTTGGTCTTGCTTACACCTGTAGTCCTAATTGTGTATGGTGGTCCCAGAGGGTACTACTGCATGCAAATCTGCCTAACAAGTACATTTGTTTTTTGCCAGCTAATTTGCAACTTTGAAGGATGCCTCTGTTGCTGTATTTGCTTTCTTTGCTAGTTGGGTAAAAATGATTGATGCATCTGCAGGGCAGCCTTTAGATCAGCTACTTTTTGGGATCGCAGATGGCTTTCTTTAGGAATGTTCTTTTCATAATTTGTATGCATTGTTCCAAAATGCCTCTCGACATTACTCTTTTTTTTCCCACTGCAACTTTGGCACTGGCACTGCAGATTAAACACTTCACTGTGCCGCTTGATTAGAAAAATAAATTGGTGTTGCACTTTTGATGGAAATGATACGTCTTCCACCTTTTGTTGGATGGTCTGGCTACTTCTGCATCTATGATTTAGGCAATGGGTGTAGCATGCACCGTAGAAGTACAATATTTTTTTTTAAAGAAGCTTTTTTTTTTAATTTGGATTTTCAGATTTCCAAAAGGGAGAACAAATTAAAAACAATGCTCCCCTAATAACCACCCCCCGGTGTCCCTATTCCTCCTAACAAACTTCCCATTTACCCCCCAATCTCCCCACCGTACACTGGACAAGCACAAAATGTCCAAAATATGTAAATTCAGCAGGCAATATTTTTCCATATAATCTCCATGCAAAATGTTCAGAATCGAGGCCCAATTCGATGATAACTTAGTTTGTTCCCCTTGAATTGAATAAGTGGACCCGTTCCAAAGACACAAAGTTCCAAAGTTTAGAATACCAGTCTTTGTTGTGTGGTGGGTCCGCAGATTTCCGGTTCAGAGCCAAAACCTGAAAGGCAGCCAACTGAAGTATATAAAAAGCTTTCCTCTTTTATGCTTTTATTGTCCAGTTGTGTCATACCTAGCAAAGGTTTTACAAGGCTTCTCTCTGTCTTGAAGGCAAACATATTCTGCACCTCTCACCAGTATTGAGTCAACATAGGACATGACCAGCAAACATGTAGCCAATCTCCTCTCCCCCCCTTGCCCCCCACACATCACGCCAACAAAGAGCTGAAAGTGAGGGGTTAATCTTGTGTAAGTGTTCCGGTGTTTAGTGCCATTGGAACATTCATTTGAGCCACAATTCCCTTATCTGCATAGATCTGTTCATTTTTGGGATATTTAACGACAGCCGAGTCCATGCTTCATTCGTTGGTGTATAACCCAAAGTCGTAGCCCAAGCCTTTTTGGTAAGTAGGTGCTGTTGTGAAAGGTTTATCTGTAAATAACTTCTGAAGTTTAGAGATCAAATGTGTATCTCCAGTGCCTGAAATCGAAAATTACTCGAACGAAGTACGTTTTCTTAAAGCCGCTGCCTTATTAGATGGAGCCATCAGCCAATGGCGGACCTGAAAATATTTAAATCTCTGGCTCTCCTGAAGGGCAAGTTCCTCTTTGCAGAGAGCAAAGGACTTAATATCTTGTCCCAAACGCATGTCTCGGGAACTTAGTACACCCAGCGGATTTCCATTCCAAAAATTAATTTGCTGATCGGCCGTAAATTGTGGATTCGCAAATAAGGGAGTAAAAGGGGAGGGAAATGAGGTAATATGATGTTGCTTAATCACTTGATGCCAAATGTCTTGCACCAATCTGGTAATGTCGCTTTGGTTCATGTTTTGAGGTCTATCTTTCTTAGGCAGCCACTATTTCTCACCCATTTTAGGCCCCACTATAGTTCTCTCCATATGGTACCATCTCTTATTGGAATCATACCCAAACCATTCCTTTATCACTTGCAGCTATGCTGCACGATATTCCCTAAAATTAGGGAGTCCAACCCCTCCCCTTTTTGGGGGAAGCATTAACGTTTTCAGTGCGACCCGAGAAGGTTTGTTATTCCATATAAACTTTGATATTAGTTTGTGAAGTGTATTGAAAAAAGCAGTCGGGACCCGAATCGGGAGGGCTTGGAACAGATAACGTACTTTGAGTAAAATTACCATTTTAATTCGAATTTAACTGACCAAGCATGAGACCATAAGAGATGACAAGATTGGGAAAGCTTCTGAATTTCCGCCAATAACGGAAGGAAGTTGGTGGAATATAAATACCCTAGTGGCTGTGTAATCTTTACTCCCAACACCCAAATGCCTTCCGGGCTCCAACAGAGCTGTGACGACTTCATTGCTTTGGGCAATTTAATTTGTGAAAGACCCAGATTTAGGATTTCAGACTTGGTGATATTAATTTTAATGCCTGCTATTTTGCCAAAACTCTCTCATTGAGCCAGTGCCGCCAGTAAAGAATCACTCGAGTTGAACAGCAGGGACACCTGTCCATTTATAAACAATCTGGCCGAGGGATTTACATAATTGACACGTTTCATTGCGAAGAACCTTGGACCAAAGCCCATAGCGGTTAGTGTTAAAACAAAAAGGACCATTCGACACAGTTGAATGCTTTTTCAGCGTCTAATGAAACCAATATAGCTCTATCCTTCTTGTTTGCCTCTTTTTCATTCACTTGGCAAATTCGCTGAATATTATCATGGGTTTGTACCCCTCTTATAAATTTTGTCTGATATGGGTGGATGAGGTTGGGCATAAAAGCTTCTAATTGCTTAGGAAGAATTTTTGTGTATATTTTTGCGTCCATATTAATTAGGGCTATTGTACGATACGACCCATACTTTGCTGGGTCTTTCCCTGGTTTCGGAATTAGAATTGTTTTGGTCTCTTCCATTGAATTTGTTATTTTATCTGTCTTAGCAAAGGAGCTATAGAGATCAGTTAATATAGGGACAAGAGTCGATTGACTTTTTTTGTAGAAAGAGGCAAGTTGGTCTGGTGAGTCTGATTAATAGAGCGTTGTATACAGTACCTCGAATTGAGCCGTGATTTCTTCCGTTGACGTAGCCATCTTTCCTGATGTCTTTCACCCCTTGAATTGTTTGAGCTGCCATTTTCCGTTTTAATTGTCTAGCTAAAAATGTATCCACTTTGTTAGCTTTTATATATACCATCCGTTTTAAATACAACAGGCTTGTGTGATGCGTATTAAATCAAGTCTTCCTCTACTGCTCTAGTATTGTCTTTGAAGATTCGTTGAAGTATCTACCTCCATTTGTTTTAAAGTGTCCCTTACCTCCCCCTCCAAATCCATTTCGAGTTTACGCTTCGGTTTCTCCCTATGCACTTGTATTGCCATTATCTCCCCTCCAAGGGTTGCTTTAAATGCATCCCAAACCATATCTAAACCTATTTCGCCGCCAAGATTAATTCTTGTAATCGGTTATTTTGCCGTCTGTTTCATCGCATAGAGCACGATCTGAGAGTATCTCTCTCGGAAATTTCCAGCTCCACAATAAAGGGGAAAATGTAGGAAAATTAAGATCCATTGTTAGGGGCGCATGAACCGAGATAGAAATGGTATGGGTATCCATTTGTGTCACTCTACCTATTAGTCAACTGAAACCCAAAACTAGTCAGTTCTCGAAAAAGATTTATCGACATGAGAATAATAAGTATACGCCTTTTCCTCACCTTTCAAGGTAGGCCATATATTTTTGAGCGTCCAATGATCACATTTCTGTTCCAGAGTTAACAGCGGCATGGGATGGGAAGTTTTAGTAGTGGAGCTTCTATCTCGTACCGGGTCCCATGCCATAATCAGATCACCCATTAGGATCAGTTCCCCCCCCCTGAGCAAATAGTTCTAATTTGGCAAATACCGACTACGAGAATCCCTCCTGCCCAGTATTTGGGGCATATACAGAAACCAAAGTTAGTCTGTGGTCCCATCTGTACCAAAAGAAAGAGGAACCGTCCCTCCTTATCAGTTTGTACTTTCTTAATAGTGACCCGCGTGGCCGCCCCAAAGGCTATCAACACTCGCTCCGACTTGCCCTTTACGTTAGCATGCCTAAGTATCAGGCAATGTTTTAACTTCAACCTTTACCGATTTTGATACTTAATGTGCATTTCCTCTAGGGCAATGTGATCAGGCTGATGTGTACACAATCTGTACTAGCTTCCTTCTCTTGACAGGGGCATTAAGCCCCCTAATAAGTGTCAAGCATCTGAATTTGACAGTCTGGTTGTAGAACGCTAGCATGGAGATAGGTCTTACAATCGGATTTTAAGCCTCAAACAATGATTCTGTGTACCAATCATCATCCCCCCAACCATTTCACCCCAACTTTAAACTGTTTCCCCTCCTCCTCTCCCCTCCTCCACATCCTCAATGACCTTCCCCTTTGCCTGGTGTGGACCTTCCTTGCTACTCTCTCCATGGACTATGTCCTGAGAGATGGCCCACCATCTAAGCCTGGCATAAGTGCACAGTATTCTAAAACCCTCTGAATAAGTCTATAGTGAGTTCCAAGATGAGAATCAACTGCGCCCCGTCATTAACAGTAGCTGTGCTGTTCTTAGATAGTGTACCTTAATTCACCTTGACGTGTTGAGCTGAGCGGACTAATTATCCTCTCCTTATTCCATCGTGGCTGGGGTTGTTTCTCCAAAATGGCAGGCCCCTTTTGGGTTTTTGTTCGATACTGTTGTACAGTTGCCCATTCCCAGTGTCGCAGACCTCAAAGTGCAAATGCTCTAGCTGCAGTAGCTGGTCCAGCTGATCTTCCTGGTTGAGGTGTAGGATACAGGCCCCCTCCTCCTTGTTAGTGATACGTTGTTGTTTCCCCTCCCAAGTAAAAATAAGGCCAAAGGGAAGGTCCATCTGTAGGGTATTTGCTGTATTGGCAAATGTTGCAGGATATCCGGCATATCCCTTCTTTTTTGTAGCATCAGTGGAGAAATATCCTGGTATTCCCATTTATTCCCATTAAGTGTCGCTTTTCTGTCTTCCCATAGGAATGTGCCACCAAGGTATCTCTGGGTCGCATTGCTGAATCCTGATGCTTTGGCCCACCGTGTGGACTCTGTTTATAGGAATCGTTACCTCGGGGTCTGCGTTCAGTAAGCCCTTAAAGACTCCTATAACTTCCTCTTTTAAGAGCGATCACTTACTGACTCTGGGATGTTTTGTATGAGAATGTTGGATCTTCTCGATCTGTTCTCCAGCTCCTCACATTGCAACTCTGTTATGTGTTGCTCATGCCAGCTGTTCGAGGAGCTCTTCTGATTGCGTAGACTCCTGAGCCAAGTCTTACAGTGTTTTCTCGTTACTGTCTGTTCTTTCTTCCAGAGATGCAATGTCCTTGCGTATGTCAACCAAAGCGGATTTGAATTCTGTTGTAAAATTATCGAATTGCAGTTGTAGGGAGGAGGACAATTGTTGCTCTGTATGGTGTCCGTCGGTTCCTCGAGCTGCTCGCTTGAATGTTCAGATTGTCTGAGTTCCCCTTGACCTGAGCAAACAAGTTTTGATAGGATTCTCCTTGTAAGCAATTGGGAGCTTAGAGAGGCGGTTTTACCGTTTCTCTTCAGGGCCTGGCATTGGCCAAATACACCGCCTGATCCCCACCTCCCTATGGGTGTTGGTTATAATTGGTTATATATTTATTGGAGGGAATTTACTCTTATTGCCTCTTCATGTGCCAGGATTTCTGCACGTGATGTAATTGTACCTCCAACCATCTGGTAATGATGCTTATGGAAAAATCACTGTATTGATAGCAGGTTCTGGCCTGTTGATCCATGAGGGCCTGTCTTCATTGGCCCTTTGTGGGAAGAGGCAAGCGTCCTTTTGTTTAGAAGAAGCAATTAAACAACTTGTTCCCCTTGCCTTTTTTTTTTTTTTAAAACGTATTTTATTGGTTTTGATAGAAAAAAGAAAAGAAAAACGTGCAATACAACAAGAAATCAACATTGGTTTGAACTGGGGAGGAGACGGTGAGGGGGAAACAAGGGGGGGGGAACAAACAAATCAACAACAGTCTTCATGTTGTAGCAAACTTACAGTGGACGGGTGGGTTAGGGGCAGTGACCCAAAGTTTCAGGAAGCAAGAGGGGTCAAACACAGGGGTGGTTCCACCAATGCCGGCATCCGAGCAGTGTCAATGCAGTGGTGTGGGACTTCAGGGGGGTTTGTAGTCAGCGCTGAAGCGTATGTCTCTGAGGAGGGCCTTCCATGATTCCAAAGTGCCACCTTCGGTTTCGCCACTGTTCGTGATTCCTTCCTGCCAGGCCCTGGTTTCAGCTGTTGTCCATCTCTCGAGTTCTTTGAGCCATCTCTCTTGCCTGGGGCCCGACGGCGTCTTCCAGGCCATCGCTATTGTTCTTTTAGCCAGGATACATGAGATGTCCATTAATTTAACAGCGTGCTTGGATTTGCTAGGTCTGGGGTAGGTCCCCAGGAGGCACTCGCCAGGAGTCCATTCGTATCTTGTCATTCCGGCGTCCATGCAGGTCTGTTTGGCCTTGGACCACAGTGCCATCGCCTTGGTGCAGGTCCAGAACATGTGAATCACATCTGCTTTATCATTCCCGCACCAGGGGCATGCAGGGGAGGATGTCTTATTGAAGGAGGCAACCCTATGTGGGGTCATGTATGTCCTGTAAAGAACGTTCAATTGGATCTGGCCAAACCTGGTGTTCCTGGATACTTTTTTGGGAAATATCAGCGCTCTTTCCCATTCTTTATCTGAAATCGGGGTCTCAAGGTCCGCCTCCCATTTTGTCCTCAGATCTTCGCATTTAGGGTTGGTTTTATCACATAGTCTGCTGTAAAGCCTGGAGACAGGTCTCCAGCCGTCCGAGAGGTCATGCATCTCTTGTAGCAGAGGGTCAGGGGAGGGCTCCTCCGGCCATCCGGTCCATTGTTTCTTAGCAGTTTGTTTGAGGCGATGGTACCAGAGGAACTGGCCCGGGGGAATTCCATCGGCAGCCTTAAGAGATTCGAAATCCCTGAATTCTCCCTCCTCATACATGTCGCTCCATGTGTAAATGCCGGCCTCTTCCCACCTCCTTGCCGTAGAGATGTCTGCAGCCGTTCGACAGGTGTCTGCTAGGATGGGATTGTCCGGAGAGTATGGGTGTCGTATTCGCCTGATGCAGCAGGACCTGGCCCATATCTTTCTTCCCAGGTCAATCACCATGGAGGGGACCGGGGGTTGCCATGTAGGGTGCCATAGGATCTCCTTGGGGATCACATTGTCCAAGGGTTGCCTCAGCAGTTCGGTCTCTGCTGAAGGCTCATCCGAGAGCCATCTCGTTATGTGACTCAGCTGGGCAGCCAGGTAGTACAACTGGAGATCCGGTAACTTTATTCCGCCTTCTTTGTGTGGGAGAGAGAGGACGGACAGCGACAGTTTATGCCTGTGTGGGCCCCAAAGGAAGTCCCTGATGATGGCCTCCAGCTTCTTGAAGAAGGACGGTCTAATGTAATGGCAAATGTTTACGAAGAAATACAGGAATCGGGGGAGTACGATCATCTTGACAATCGCTGCCCTGCCCACCATGGCCAATGGGAGCTTGGACCAAAACTTTATAGAACTTCGGAGACTCGTGATGGCGGCCTCGGTGTTGTGTTCATGCATGAGTAGCGGGGTGTGGCTTATGTTGATCCCCAAATAACGGAACTGGACCAGTTGCCAGCTTATTCCTATCTCTGGGAGATTGTTTTCCGGAATGTTGCGTAAGCCCGCCAAGGGGAAGGCAGAGGACTTATTCCTACTAAAGCGGATCCCTGAGTACTTCGCATAGTTGTCCAGTATCTCCAACGCGGTTGGCGCGTTAACTCCGGGGGAGCTTAGGTAAAGAAGGACGTCGTCTGCATACAAGGATATTATGTGGTGTGCATTGCCCACCTTAATGCCAGCATCGAAAAGCTGCTGCCTGAAGTATAATGCAATCGGTTCCAGGCCCAGTATGTACAGCATGGGTGATAACGGGCAGCCCTGCCTTGTTCCCCTTTGTATATCCCAAGCCGCTGAAACCACTCTTCCCGTTCTTACTCTCGCCGTCGGGGAATTGTAGAGGACCTCAACCCACCTGATGAAGCCCCCTCCAAAGCCAAATCTTCTCAGGACCTCCCTGATCCACTCCCAGTATATGGAGTCGAAGGCCTTGATGGCGTCGAGCGACAACACCGCCAGGTCCTCGTCCCTGTCATATGTTTCGGCCATTACATGCTGCAACCTCCGGAGGTTAGCAGTGGTGTTGCGCCCAGGAACGAATCCGTTCTGATCTTCGTGAACGATGGAACCCACCACCCTGGCTAGCTTGCGGGCCAATATGGATGTGAGGATCTTGGCATCGTAGTTTAGCATAGCCAGAGGGCGATAGGACTCACAGTCGGTGGGCGATTTGTGTGGCTTGAGCATGGGGACTATTATGGTTTCCTTCATGGTGTTGGGGAGAATCCCATCCGTGTGTGCCTCCTGGTAGACCTCGTGGAGAACTGGGGCAAGGATGGACTCATACGCTTTATAGAACTCAGGTGGGAGGCCGTCACTGCCAGGGGCTTTGTTGTTGGAGAGGGACCTGATTGCCCCTTGAACGTCCTCAAGAGTGATCTCGGTTTCCAGCTCCTCTCTCTGCTCGAGCGAAATGTGGGGAAGTTCTATCTCCTCGAGTGTGTCTATGATGTCTGCAGCAGGAATCTGGGTCTTGTGGGTATACAGTTCTGTGTAGAATTTAGCAAAGGCTTCATTGATCCCTAGCTGAGTCGAGTGGGATGACCCATTAGCGTCCCGTATCTCCACTGGGAGATGTTTGGGGTGTTCCCGTTTGCAGAGCCATGCTAGTAGTCTTCCCGGTTTGTCCGATTCTTTATGAGATCTGGCGGTGTGCGTGGCGAAATCAAATTTTTCCAGTCTTTCCCATGCCTGCTGACATTCTGTGCGGGCTTCCTTCAGCTTGGTCTCTGTCTCCATAGAGTTGTCGCATGTGGACTCCAGTCGGGAGATCTCAGCTTCCTGTGCTTCCAGGGTTCTCCGCAACTGCCTGCGAGTTCCGCCGGCTCTCGATATGATTTCGCCTCTGGTCACCACCTTCATTGCTTCCCATAATGTGCCCCAGGAGGGGACCGAACCGATGTTGTTCTCCAAGTATTCTTCCAATTTTTCGGCAAGGGTTTCCCTGAACTCGAGGTCCGCAAGTGCCGCGGTCGGCATCCTCCACATGGGGATCGGGGGTCTGGGGCCTCTCATTTGCCATAACATGGTCAGTGGGGAGTGGTCGGAGATCGTCCGCCCCAGGTATTCTGTGGTTGCTATGTGTGGGGTAAGTTCCTTATTGATGAACAGATAGTCAATTCTTGTGTGAACTCCGTGTGGAGCTGAGTAGTGGGAGTAGGACCTGTCGGTCGGATGGTGTTCCCTCCAGATGTCCACTAAGTTGAGTTGCTCCAGAGTTTCCCTCAAGGCACCGGATGTGAGGCTGCTCGGGCGTGGGGGGGGCAGCGATCTGTCTGCACTCGTGTCAGCAACACAGTTGAAGTCCCCTCCCCATATGAAGGTGCGGTCCCGGTACCGAGTCAGCTTCGTTATCAATGTGGCGAGGTACGCCGATATCCCGTGATGAGGGAAGTAAGAGTTGATGAAGCAGACTGGGGTTTGTTCCAATGTGCCCCAAATCGCTGTGAATCTCCCTTCTTTATCTTGTTCACTTCCCTCCATCTGGAAGGGGACGTCCGGGCTTATCCATATTAGCACCCCTCTGGCGTATTTAGAGTAGGGGGACCCTCTAACAGTCCCAGCCCATCGGTCTGCAATTTTAGACATGGCCTCCGTCGTGAGGTGAGTCTCTTGAAGGAGTGCAATGGAGATTTTCTTCCTCCTGAGGTAGGACTGTATACGATTGCGCCTGAGGTATGAGCCCATGCCCCGCACATTCCAGGTCATTACAGTAAGCTGTGCCGCCATCCGGTTCGAGTTTCAGATTTGGTGTGGGACTCTGGGGTCCGACTCCACTTTAGTCTTGTTCGGGTGGGCTGCAGGGGGGATACCACTGCATTTCGTTCATCGGTGTCATGTCCCAGACCCATCTCGGTCTGCGTTGGCAAAAGAGGCATGAAGATTGTACAACTAATAAAACTAACAACAAAACTTAAACTGGTGCGCCCAGCAACTACAACATTGTCGCGGTGCTCAGGCGCTCTCGAGCCGTCGGAGCCCATCCGGGAGTCGGGCGCGAGCTGGGTCAGGCAGGTGCCCAGACCGGGTAAATACTACGCTGGGGGTGGGGCAAGGGCCTGGCGGCAGAGCCGAACGAGGCCGTTTCCAAGTGAAAAAACTGTAGTTGGATTATCTTCTGTATTCCGGTCTCACGTGCGATGTTTCTTACATGGGGGTCGCTGGGGGGTTAGGTCTCAGTCTGTGAGTTGTCCTTGCCATCCGCCAGGTTATTATCCTCAAGCCACATGTTGGCCGCATCTGGGTTCTCGAGAAATACCACTCTCTCCCTGTAGACAACCCTTAGGCGCGATGGATAAAGTAGTCTATATTTTAGGTTCAGTTGTCGGAGCCGGGCTTTTATCGGGACAAATGAGTTCCGCTCTCTTTGTACCTTCTGCGTGTAGTCCGGATAAATGGAGATTTTGGAGTCTCCTCGCTCGATGGGGCCCCCCTCCCTGGATCGCCGTAAGATAGTTTCTCTGTCCTGAAAGTTCAGTATCTTAGCGATTATGGGTCTGGGGTGCGATCCGGGGGGAGGGCGCCTCTGAAGGGATCTGTGGGCCCTTTCGACAGAGAATCCCTGGGTCAATTTGCCGGCCCCTATTTCTTGTAGCAGAAGGGTTTCGACGAAGGATGTGGTATTTACTCCCTCGTTCCCCTCCGGGACCCCCAGGATCCTGATGTTGCTCCGTCTGGCCCGACCTTCGGCCTCCTCCGCCTTTTCCTCCAAAAAGGTGACTTTCCTCTTCAGGAGGACAACTTCGGACTTTATGGCTGTGATGGCCGTGGAGGCTTCCTCTGCCGACTGTTCAACGGTCGCGACCCTCTCCGTTAAGTTGCGAGCGTCTTGGCGGATCAGTTGAATATCGACTTTGAATTCGTCGATCTTGGAGTCTATATGCGTCTTTAGCGAGGCTATAGCATCAAGTATCTGAGAGTGGTTATCGGCCGCCACCTCTTCGCTCGACTGGGCAACTTCAGTTCCCCTTGCCTTAATATTCGACCACTGATTAAGCGCTCTAAATATGCAGACTGTTAGCCCAGCTGGGGGTAGTGCAACTGCCGGTCCCTTGATCTACACGCAATCAACTAGCTCAAAAACTGCTACCTTCCGGGATATAAATGTATCGTAATATCATTGGGACATTAGTTGCAGTTACCCGCACCGTAACGTGAAAAGGAAGCGTGAATAGCAGCTCATCAACATACTACCTTCCCAGGGTCTGTTCCTCCCAGTTCTCTTTGCAGTGCGCACAGATATATCAGCAGGGGGAAGAGGTGATATTGTTATTGAAGCAGCTGTGATGGAGATTTCCCCCCTCCTACTTGTAGCTTGCCATTCACCACGGAAGCGATCGTCCAATAAAAATGTCAAGAATGGGAATGTAAATATCGTACTCCGTGTTCTGCCTGCCTCCGGTAAAGTCTGCAGAGTTCGTCTGGGGCGGATCTAAAAGTCTCGTACCTACGTTGACGTGTCTCGCTGCACTTCAGAATATTGGCCCGCGCCACGGGATATCAGGGCTTCTTCCCTCTTGTCCAGCACAACAGCGAGGGGGGCAGGGTTTTGATCTGAATACTGAAGAGTCGGGCGTGGCACCGTAGGCACTCCAACCTCAATCCTCCTTGAAATCGTCTCGCTGATTGTTCCCCAGGGTTATGCTCATTCCAGAGGTCATCACATGGCGGCAGTGCAAGTTTCTGGTGTTTTTTTTATATTTAAGAAGCGTAGTTTCACATATCCAGGCATCCCGTGGGACACAGAGCTCTAATGTGCCTTTCCTGCATGGCAGCCATCTTGGATCATTGAAGTACAGTATTTTTTTTCCTTCCTTTTATTGTATATAATCAACTTGTGATTTTTACAAAGACAGTTTGATGTCTATACATTCTGAGTAGTCCTTAAAGTTCTTAAAGGCGATCATCGTCTAGACGACTTGATGAAAGTAGTTACTGTTTCTGGCATTTACTGCTAGTTACTGCTTTCGCGTCTCTATAATTCGTTTGCTTTCGTTTTGTTGAAGAAAATTGTCAAAAGTTTTATTGTTCGAATAATCCATTTTGACTTTTCCCCTGATATCAATCTCTTCCACCACAAATCTTCATCTAGAACTGAGACTGTCATCCCAAGGTATGAGAGATAGGCGCTTCTTTCTTGACTAAGCGCCTTGCAGTGCAGCAACATGTGTTTCAGATTTTCGGGTTCCTCTGCTGATTGACATAATCTGCATTTGTTGGAGAACGACTAGAGTTTAATGCAGAGGAGTTCGCGTGTGGGCAAGAGATTCAGACGGGTTCTTAGAAAGGTCCTCATTCGTTTTTTGTCCGGAAATGTATGGCAGTATGGCAAAGGAGTCTTTAGCCGGTTGAAGGTTGTCGGCAAGTGTGTGGTCAGTTTATTTGATTGCGCTTTGTCAACTGTGCTAATCCAGTCCATGAGCTCCATTTTTCTTTTTATTTTTGGGGGGTTTCCAACCAGTTCAGCTTCAGTGCAGGCTATTTCCTTCAGTTTTATTGTCTGTGTTTGCCACCATTTTGTTAGACTGTTTAGACGGCCGATGGAAATTTCTGGGGCTATCAGTTTGAATATTTGCAGAGTGTCAGGAAGGATGATTTTTCTGTAGATTTGCATAGCATTTTGTTCCACTGATGCTTGTAAGGACTGAAGGCCCAAATCGCGCCTGATGTTTGCAATAGCTGCCGAGTTTGGAAGGCCCAGGACTGAGCGCCATAGCAAGCCTTCAATTTTTGGCCAGATTGAGGTTCGCATAGACCGGGTCGCTCCCATTCCGTAGGCTAGCGCCGGGACAACTTTACCTCTGTAGAATTGGATTACAGGCTCAAGTGAGAATTGACCGTACTTTTTGTCAATGGATCTCATCTGGGCTCCTAAGTTCCTAGCCTTGCCCCAAAGAGTAGCTTGCATACAAGTTTCCCGAGGTGAGCTGTCTATCATTATGCCCAGGTATTTGTAGCAGTCAACAATTTCGATCTTAGTATTTTCCAGGAACCATCCTTTGTTACGGTTCTTAATGGAGTCGTTGTTCGCCAGAATCAGGATTTTTGTTTTGGATTTGGTGATTTCGAGATTGTTTGCTTTTATGTAATCTGCCAAGTTGGTCAGTTGGCGCTGTAGTCCAATTTCAGTTTGATCTAATAAGATTAGGTCGTCTGCATAAAGGAGGCGAGATATATTGGTATTACCTATTTTTGGTGGAAAAGCTCGCACAGAAATTTCAGAACCCTTGAAGTCGCCAAGGAAGCTTATGAAGAGGGCCGGGGCTAGGGGACACCCTTGTTTGACCCCCCTCTCTGCTGGAATCTCTTCTGATAGCGTTCCTTGTTTGTCAAGTCGGACACAAAGTTTGTTGGCTGTGTGTAATGCTTTTATTGGATGTAGTATTTCGGTCGGGCATTTCCATTTGTGCAATTTGGTCCAAAGAAGACTTCGGTCCACTCTATCAAATGCCTGCGAGAGGTCTATGAAGGCCAGAAACACCGGTGGAGAGCCCTGCTTCACCTTGGCTTTAATAAAATTTAGCATCAGGATGTTTGCTGAAGTTCCGCCGTTTTTGAGAAAACCCATCTGAAAAGGGTCATATGCTGCAGATGTCTTTGCCCAGGTTTGGAACTTTTTTTAGCAAAAGCATTGCAAATATTTTGCTGATTATGTCTAGCAGGGCTATTGGCCTGTAATTCTGTGGTTCTTCCTTGTTGCCCCGTTTGAATATCGCGTGAGTCCAAGATTCAGGAATGGCTCTGACTGATTCACAGTGCCGAAATATTGTACTTATGAATTCGGCCCAGGCTTCCGGGTTCTGCTTCAGATCGATGTTACTCAGGCCATCAGGACCCGGTGCTCTCGAGGATTTCAGATGTTTAATGACATTAATGAAGTCTTCTTCGTCTGAGAGGGTGGTCCATCTGACACTGGACAGTTCTGATTTACTTTCCAACTGGTCCTTCGGGGGGGCAAACATGGTCTTAAAAAAGTTTGTCCATTTTTCCTCCGTAACAGCGTTTACCAATTTGCTTTCTTGTCTGGACGTTGTTGATTTAATCAGGGCCCAAAAGTCACTAGATTTCTTTGTGCTAAGGATCTTGAGCATTTGTCCACGCTGTTCTGGTACATTGATCTCCTGCGCCTCGATAGCCAAGATTTGTAGCTGATGATTTCCGCTGCATAATCAGTCCTGGCCAAATCGGTTTGTTCTATAGCTGCTTGTCTTTGGGCTTTTTTCAGGAATTTTCTTCTGTCAACTAAATCCTGGTCGTATACATGCAGATGATTTTGACTAGTGCCCTTTCCCTTCTTTGAATCAGACCTGAATTGCAGTAGCAATGGAAGGTAGTCTGGTCTTTCATGCTCGTTGCATTTAAGTGCTGTTTTTCTGTCGTAGTTTTTGGAAATGTTCCTGATGTTTGTAGCTGTTAAGCGAAGTCTAGTTCGCTGAGGATTGTTTTCTAGTGCGGGAAGGGAAAGCTTATTTTTGCGATGTAGAGAAGCCCAGGTTATTGCAAGTAAGTTATGATCACTTTCTTTGGTCCGTATAACTTTGAATGAGTTGATCAGAGGTAGTACATTTTCAGATGCAAAAATATAGTCGAGTGTGGCCCTAGAGTTGTCCTGTTCCCACGTAGGTAAGATGTTATCCCAAGATTTTAACCAGGCCAGGTTGTGGATGTTTCTAGAGTTCATGGCGGTCATCCAGGCTTTTCCTCTCTCTTCCGACGACAGTTTGGGCCTGTTTTTGGGACCAATGGCGTTGCCTTGTACACAAGTTGCAATTAGATCTCCGCAGATAATTAGATGGTCTGTGTTAGAGTCGATTTTGATGTTATCTATCGCTTCTGTTACTTCATTGCAAAAGTTTGTGATTGAAGTTTGCTGCGGATTCCAGTACAAGTTTAGAATTGCCAAATCAGTGGTGATTATTTTTTTTGTATTTCGGATCTTCAAACGTCCATGACGTCAGGACTACTAATGTCCCATAGCTCTCTGATAGCTTTTCCCGGATCTTAATGCCAGATCCTATTTTCACTGCAAACAGAAGGCCGGAAGATGGGCGCCCAAATAGACCACTTTTGGGGGGTGAAAGTTCAATCTCGTAGCCATCCAAAAGAGGTTTCTCCATCAACCAGGTTTCCTGGAGGCATATAATGTCGAAACCCACTAATGTCTGGTTATTGCTACTTGTTAAATGGGCATGGCCTCTGGTGTTCCACGAGGCCATGGAAATTGATCGGGACTCCGATGTATCTTGGGCTAGCGTGATATTTGCCCCGATTGGTCGCTACTTACTGGTCTTCCTGTTTACTGCAGACTTTAGCCATTCCCATGGGCCTTTTGGGTGGCGTGTTGAGTCACGAGATGGGGACGTGTCTTTGTTGCCAGGTTTTTCGTCAGAGGTCAGTCTTGTTGGTGTCCTGTCACATCTGACTCGTCGTTTATTTTCAGTTTGGCGAGACCTGTTGGATGTGGAAACGACGTAAGTTTTCCTCAAAGAATCTGATTTTGAGTTTGAGGCATACTCTGCCTGGTGATCTCTTTGCGGTCTAGCTTTAGTTCTTTCGCTGCTTGATTTTTGCGGTCGCATACGTTCCCTCTTGTTTGTCTTTATAAGCTTCTTCCATTCCTGTTTGCAACGCCCTTGCTTTTATATGCAGAAATGCCTTTGCCCTCTGTTCTCTATGGTAAGGTTCGATTAGCCGGAGGTCGCCTGTTGTTAGGGCCCTTAGTGATTTGGTTTTGCTCAGGATTTTTAGCACCGTTTTCCTGTTCAGGATCATGTATCCTGATTTGTGTGGAGTTTGCTCCAACTTAAAGACTCTGGTGCCTTGATGCTCACTGTGAGAGTTGCTTCGTGTGTAATCATCTTGTTCTTTGTGTTTTGTTGCTTCTCCCGTTCGGATATGTTCTTTGCTTGTGGATGAACTGTCCCGTATTTTTTCCTGTGAAGCTTCTGGGTTTTGATGCTTTCGTGATTGTGCTCTGTCAACCACAGTTCTTGGTTTCCTCTCGGGACTGGGTCGGCTGTAGCTTCGAGACTTGGTTTTGTTGGGCGCAGGAGTCGGGTCTGGTTGGGTTTCTTGATTTGACCTTGAAACTAATTTTGGGCTGCTTTGAGTCATCTCGATCAAGGAGTCGTCGTCTTCATCAACATGTTGAGATGGGTCCATAAGGCTGCTGGATGCCTGGAATTCCGCTGTTGTTTTAGGGGAGTTGCTTAGATCGATAAACACTTGAATTTCGGGTTGGTCGCCTTGTTTTTGAGATTTGGTTTGATGAGTTTCGGACTTTGCTTGGTTCTCTTTGTCTATCTGGTTGCTTAGCCCTGGTACCTGGGGATTTTTGTCAGACCTTGAGTTCATACTTAATAGTTGGAAGGCCGGGTTTAGTGGGCCTGAGGCGCCGGTGATCGTTTTATCCTTGGCTGTTCCGGTCAAAGCGGTGCGAGTAGCCTGCATTGGACTGCTTTGGTGGTTATAAAATAGAGGTGCTATTTTATCCTTGTTACTGCAGACTGGAGTTTGCTGTGCCATTGCCTGCGTCTGTTGTTTTTTCTGAGCTGCCGGTGGGCCTTTGTTTAGTTGCGTTTCTATTGTGGATAGTTTTTCCTCAAGGCTTGCTTTGCTGCCTCTTTGCTTTCAACGGCCGTTATGTATCCTTCTAGGAAAGTTAGTTTAGACTGGATTGTTGCCAGTATGGAGGTGTTATCTTTGGCAGAGTCATTTCAGGCCTTGTAATGTTTACAGAAAGGAGCTAGGGCGATGGAAATAGCTGACATGACTGTAGTTAGGTCAGGCCTTTTCTTAGGCGACCCTTTGCTTGAGTCCCCGAGGTCTCTAAGGAGGGTATGTTTCTTGATGTCACATCTCTTGAGTCCCTCGATTGGGGCTGAGTATCGGGTGTGTTTTCAGATGTGGAAAGGTAGCCAGAAGGGATTTTTCGGGCTCTAGGTGACATTGGCAGATCTTCCCGACTGGAGTTGAGAGAGCCGAAGTAAGAATTTGCTGGTAGGGACAGTCTGCCCAAGCGATGATTATCAAGATGGACGTTGGCCCACGGTTGTGAGCTCATTTGGGACTTTGCGCTGGCCTTATGTCTTGTGGTGGATGAAGTGTGAGCTGAAGTAGCAGACATCGCTTTTTCTGAAGCCCTCGAGGGGCTGGTTTTATTCATGTTTTTTCGATTGGTTTCAAAGGTGCTGCACACCGGCAGAACTGATTTCGCTGAGTGTTGCTCAGCGTGTGGCGAGAGAGGGAGTTTTTTTGCACTGCTCGGAGGTCATGTCCTTCACTGCCGGGCTTGATTTGGACAGAGCGACTGGGTTCAAAGTTTCCGCTAGCGAAGCCCCCGAACCCAGGTTGCATGATATACCGGGCAGGCCGGGCCGGGCCAGGTATCTGAGCGCTGCTTATTATTACCCACGGTGTGTGGTGCTCATTTATCGACCTCAGAAGGATGAAAGGCTGAGTTTGACCCTGCCGGGATTCGAACCTGCGTTGGCAGGCTCTGAATAGATGTCAAAGCGAGCGCTCTACGCGCTGTGCTATCAGACCTGCTAATAATGTCCCTTTAACAAAGTTCTTTTCACTGAATTTCCTAGGTTATTACCAGTGTATCCTTTATTCCTACAGATTCCTTATATTATACTTGCCCCAATGTAGCGGCTCTAGAGTCTGCGGACAGTACGAAAATAGCATTAAAAAAAGCCCAGAAGCACCGGGGACAACAGAAAATGTTGTACCCTTCAACAAACAAACTCTACACTCAAATATACCTTTTTGTACAAATCATCATTTCAAAATGTACAAATCATTTTTTCATTTCACACACAATATAATGGCATGCACTAAGCTCAAACCATAACTGTACACCTCATATTACCACTTCAATACAACTCTTCATACCAACTCACATACACCAGGCGCTCATGGCAAAACAACCTCTTACCAAATAGTAAGTACACTGTATTTATTTCTCTATTATTACCATTCATTATGTAAATATTTCTTATAAGCAAAAAGCACTATTTATTTTTATTTTCACAGAAATGGCAAACACTCTTTTGGTTGGAAGAAAACTCCCCAAAAGAAGAAATTAGTGATGACGTCTCTAATGGTAAAGAAATACTTCTTTCAATATAAACAAATAATATTTATAGAGAGCTCATTCAAACAATATATTATTTTCTTAAAGCACATACTTTACATGAAGAAACACCCCAATTTAATTATGAAGAATGGCAAGAATCAAAGACAATCTCTGTCCCCAACTGCACATGATCAAATCATGATCTTGTCAGCAACATTGGATTACCTTCATATTGTGTTTACGGAACTTTTACATTGTAAAAATCATGTTATTAGAAAAGTTGATTATCACTGTCCTTCTACCTGTCCCCCTTCCCCCAGTAATCCCCCATCACATTCCCAAAGTGTAAATGAAAAACGCTTTGATGAAACTTTACTCTCTCTCTCTCTCTCTCTCTCTCTCTCTCTCTCTCTCTCTCTCTCTCTCTCTCTCTCTCTCTCTCTCTCTCTCTCTCTCTCTCTCTCTCTCTCTCTCTCTCTCTCTCTCTCTCTCTCTCTCTCTCTCTCTCTCTCTCCCCTGATGATCTTCGTATAGAAATTCCAAATTCTCACATTTTGTTTCCCATTGGGATATCCAATCCCTTTCATAAATTAATTCATTTTGTACACTATAAATGTTGTATATTGTTCTGTCATTATTATTTTTTTTTAAGCACCAATAAGTAGTCTGCGGACAATACGACTGTCTGGGGTGTACAGTCTCAATATGGGGTGTCCGCGGACATCGTGCTGTTTCCAGACATGTCCGCTCTCGCATGACTCACTTTTAAGCCAGTTTGCGGACATCCATGCGCATGTGCCTCCCTGGTGGACTCCCGTCTGATGGTGTTCACAGACAGCCGTCGGCGTCATGGAGGTCCAGGGAGATCATCATGTGACCGCACCTGAGCTGTGTGACGGTCTGCCCGCGAACAGTGTCCCTGCTCTGTGGACAGTTTAAAACTGCATTTTCAGCCAATCTAGGGTGTTTTCAATCTTACTTGATCTGGCACCTTTTTACAATTTTTCAAGGCCTATTTTCGAAGTCCGCGGACCGTCATGCGGTCCACGGACGGTTCATCTGAAGGGACCCACCAAAGGCTCGGTCAGCCAGGGTGAGATGCACTGAGTGCGGGGTGGTACTCAGTCGCTGAAAACCTGGTCTTTACTCCTACAGGACCACCCAAACCACTCGGATTCTTTGAGAAAGGTTGTTCCTTTCTCAGGGAGAAGCAGGTTAACTGCCTCTACCCCACCTTCCTTAACCGCTCCTGTCACCACACAGGCTACTCCTGTGGGGCAGAGGATCCCAGTGGCAGTCTCACAGGCCATACAGAACACTGTTGACCCATACCTTTCTAAGGTCGCAGTACTATGTTTGTACTGCGATGCACCAATATGCTGAGGGGAGCTGGTTAGAAGTGCTTTCAAGGCCGCGGTCCAGGAACACAAGAGACACTGCGACCTATCTTAAATGTAATAGCGATTGGGGTGTGTAGTTGTACTGCGCAGTCAATACACTAAAATAAATGTTGAATCCCATAACACCATCAAGAAATATGGATGAAGCGTCCGATACGTGAATGGTGATTTATTCTATGCACAGCCGACACGTGTTTCGACCAATCGGTCGTTCTCAAGGCTGTTATTGATATAGTAACAATAATTCAATCATTATCGACAGAAAAAGAGTATGTACAATTGTTGGTGTGTGATGAATTATAAACATCAAAACCTAAGTGATACAAAAATAATGTGCAATTGTGCAAATAACCAGAAAATTCAGGGCAGGTATACATTATAAATAACATCAAAACGGGTGTACATACCAAAGTCCGGCATGGACAATCATGAAGGGCGAGGGCCAAAGTGGTGGAATAAAACATGAAATTCCTTAGCACATAATCATAGTTCAATTAACATTATATTAATGAAATTCTCACTTTGTTAGAATAGATCAGTATCAGCAATTATTGTTATAGTTCAATCCAATCAAATTAATCCATGTGGTGATTAGTGGAGAAATACCATTATATATGAGCATTGATGAAACCCATTACCAAGCATAGGTGTACCGATTGTGCATGTTGCAGGTCATGCAATATAAGAATGTTGATAACTCACCAAAGTAGTTCTGGGGATTAATCCTACATAATGAGACATAAAATGAAAGAATAGATTTTAAGTATATAGTAGGATTCAGAGGTTCATTATCAAGTACAGAAATACTAGCTCAGGACTGATTATTTCTTAGAATAAGGGCAAAAGATTCTTACCGTAGTTGGTCTTTTGCAAACTTTGTTAGGTGAATTGAATGGGTTAAATTGTTGTATTGCGGCGCCTCTTTCATATATCACTATTATAGACCATTTTAGCTCGAGGCTTAAATGCCTGAACAAATATGTATATTACTGTAGTAAGTGCCCAGTTGGCAAATACCATAAATGGGCAATAATGTAGAGACAACTGGTGGTTAAGCAGTATGGCAAAAAGACAATGGAGTTACCCTTTCTCTCACCTTAAAATGTGTTCTAATGTGGCTCATTGGCCTGAAATAACAAAATGGTGGGAGGTGTGTTAGCCCCATAGTTTTATCTATAGTGGGGCAGTGAATCCTAAGGTTCAGATATGCATACCTTGTAATCTATGTCCCAGGGATAAATCCCAGCCGGATGCCTGCAAACAATGTCAGCGCTCGGTCAGGCAAGTGATGTTTACACCTCGCCAGCGCGTCTGATGACACATGTAAACGTGTGACGTCACACGCATGCGCAATGACGGAAAATGACATCACGCGCAGGCGCGAGCGTTGCTGCTGAGCAAAACAAACTTTAAGGTTTTTGGTTGTTGGTATATGAAATAAAGAACCTTGTTAGGTAATAAGTTAGATAGTTGGAAATATTTTTTGTGTGTGGGTATATATAATGCCATACTTAAAAGAACATCATATAGATAATTGGTACATAATGTATTAGATCAAAAAAAAGAGAAAAGAAAGATATATGATAAATATTATAGCAGAGATGATTTTAGGATTACTAATAATCCCCATATGTGGATTGAATAGCGTGTCATGAACTTCAGATCACGCCCCTTTTGGACGACCTGGTCCTTGTCTCAACGGGGCTTACATTCCGTACTACTTCCAACATGGCCGTCCAGAGCTGAAGCCCTTGCTCGTTCCATGCGCTGAACGCGGCGTGATCTATTTATAGACCACGCTTTCCGCGGCTCCGCGCGTCTCAATGCTATGGCACTTAAAAGAACCTTTTTTTTTTCTTCTCTTTTTGACTTTTATCTATTTTTTATTATTTGGTTTGTACTAAACTAACAAATATTCTACTTAATAATTTTTTCTAACTTTCACAAAAAGTGCTTCTAATTTTGTTTCCGTTTTCCTTTTTGTTTACTTCAACTACTAAAGAATACTTGAATCCATATTTTATGTGTTTACAGAAACTGCTTCAATGCATTTTAACATTTTTAAGACCGCATAGGGAATTGGAAATGTAATTCTTTGGGAAAGATTTTGCTACAGAGAACTAACTCAAACAAATGCATCAGTCTGCAGATCTGACCTATGCTAACATTTTAAAAAGCATTAGAACTGGTTTGCTTTCTAAAGATGAAAATCTATCTTAAATATTAGATTAATCCATGAGCTATATGGGCAAAACACATCTTCTCCTGATGTCATGGAACAATTTACTCAACAAAATATAAAATGCATGTCCTTATTGCCAACCCTTGCAAGCTGTAGTCAATTCAACGATACAATGTTGAAAAGAGAAATGCAACCCACACTGCATATTAACTCCACAGATAAACTAGAAGTACATGTCATGACACTCCCTATGTGTCAACAAGCAACAGCATGACTAAAAAGCTTAGAAAAATGTATCTCCAACACAGCTAGATTAGAAAAAGTATGAACTCCAAACTGCACAGTAATTCTAAAACATAACATCGACGTAGAACAATGTTTAGTCAATGGAGCAATTAGTACAGTTGTTGGCTTCAAATCATATCCACACGATGACAGCATTCAGTTTGTCAACATCCACACTGACAAACTTGGAGATGTAAAAAAAACAAATCTGGCGCACAATAGCAAGTTTCCTTCTTGTCAAAGACATGTATGTACACAGAGAACAATTCTCTCCATTTCTTGCATATGCTGTCACTATTCACAAATCGCAAGGTCTAACCCTATATCACACATTGATTTATATTGGCAGCACAGTCTTTAAAGAAGGTATGAGTTACGTAGCACTTTCACATCTGCGTACACTCAATGGTCTATTCCTAGTTAGGTTTGATGCAAGAAAAGTCAACGCTGACATTCCTTGCATCCTACAATACAACAGGCTGCGTGCACTGCACACCACATCTAGAGATGTACCCTGTACCTCAAAAAAGCAAACCTTTAAAAATAAAACAAATATAAACAGAACCTATAACAGATCTCCCAATAATACCACAAAAAAACCAAAGAACTGCTGCTCTATCAAATACAACCACAAAACTGTTGAGTCCAAAATCAACTGCACATCCATCAGAAGATGAAGAGACAAATAGTCTCTTCTCAAAAAACAAATGCAGGCCTATCAAAGGATCTCTGGTCCATTTACATTCAGCAGTACAAATGCAGTAAATTGCAATGCAAATGTAGCAATCAATCTTCTCTTCCAATTGTTCATAACATTTACTTAAACAGCTCAGACCAGTTGTGTTTGCAAATGCCCATCCCTCATAGAAATGCCACAAATGATCCTGACAGCACTTAGTGTCTCGGGTAGAAGGCAAGGATTGGACTGCTGTACATGAATGGTAAATTTACCATAAACACACAGGAAGATATAACAATAATTCCTAATGTACTTAATACAAGTACTGGAAACCGAAAACATCCCTATAAATAATCTTCCCAGATTTCATACAGGTGGAAACATACATGCACTATCTCCAACCATGTTTCACCAAGAGCACATCCCTAATGAACGATTTGTGTATTTATCCATACCAAATTCTGAATCCATTCCATTTTACCAACTTCTGCAGAATGCAAATCATAGCATATTATGCCCTTTTTGTAATTCAGACAATTGTTCCAATATACAAATAAACTCACATGGGCAATATGTGATACTAATGCTTCGAAGGTACAATGCCGATCGTACCAAAAACAACTGTAAGCTTACAGGTTTCACACACGGACAAGTATCTCTTGGCAACAAAACATTCACAACAGTGGGCATAATCTACCACACTGGTGCTACAACAACTTCAGGCCACCAGAAAATGTGGTACTTTTGGTAATGTCCAATGTAAAGTAAGTTAACCTCTTCCTGGACGGAAGACAAAACACAAAGTCAGAGGTAAGAAGTCATTCAGGGAGCCAGGCCTGGCCAAAGTCAGTTGGACAAAAGTCTAGGTGAGCTGCAGCAATTCTTGCAGCTAGGTAAAAGTCTTGCACAAGGTTTTAGAAGTCTTTGTAGAAAAGACAAAATCAAAGCAGGGCCACAAGATTAGGCTTGTGAGGTAAAGAAGCTGTTAGCAACTCTACAGAAGCAACCAAGACAGGTTAGAAGAAAAACCGTCCCAGCTGGCTTCTGTTCTTGTGCAGCTCTGCAGATCCTGTCTTCCTAGGCCTCAGTCGTGGGGACAAGAGGGAGGACGTCTGGAGGACTCATGCACTGCAACGGGACGGTCGGCGACAGAAAAGGACCAACTTCTATTCAGTGGCACTTTGCGGTTTCAGCGCCTCGCGTCTCAGCAAATGGCACCACTGCGGACTATTGGCTGTTAAGATGGGCTTACCTTGCATCTGAGGTCCAGAACTCTGTTGAGGTGGCTCAGGCTTGGTCAGTCCTGCTTCCTGGGAGTCCAGAGGATCTTCTTGGAGCTCTTGGTCAAGTTAAAAGCAACACACACGATCTGGTGTTCCTCTCCCTGGCTCTTCGGTTCCAGCAGCAACTGCAGTGGAAATACAACCAGCTTTGAGAGGATGTCCAGGTGGCTTACTTTGTAGTTGATTGGTCCCACACTCCCACCAACTCAAGGGGAGAAGTTGTCCTTGCAGGGCTTCTCTAATTGAGACTAATTCGGAGCTTCAGCACAGCAGCAAGCCTTCACCGGGCACCCCAACGGTCCAGGAGTTTCAGCAGGCGTATTTTCCAAGTTCTTTTTCGGATTCCTACGTCCAGGGGTCGACTCTGCCTTCCAAGTCAAAAAGTCTCACCTTTTATGCAGGTTTCTCCTATTCATTCCAGCCTAGCTGTCAGTCACCCAGCAGGGTGGCTGTCCTTGCCGGACAGCCAGCCGGCCAATCACTAGGAGTGCATTCCTGTCTCCTAGGAGACTAAGCACAGGGAGTTTCGGGCACCTCCCTGACTTCCTGCCCCCGCCTGACACCCTGGAGCCAGAGGTGGGCTTCACTTGTGAATCCCGCCAAAGACAAAACTAACAAAGGGACCAAACCTGGTTTGGCGCGCAGAGTAAATCTCAAGAGTGACCTTTCCACAAAGAAACAGCGGAAAAAAAAAAACACTGGGGCCATTTTGACAAAAATGCCACCATTGGGTGCTTTACTGCAGCTGCGAACGTAGCCGGCGGTAAAACCACACCACGGTAGTTAAAAGTAAACCACTGCCACCAACCATTCATCGAAGAAAGGGTAACCTTAAAGCTAGACAAAACTCCAGCACCCTATTGTAAGATAGTGTATGCTGGGTCTAGAAAGTTACAAATGTAAGTAAAGTCAATTTCACTTCACTTCTCATGGAAACGGTAGTTTATTCAAGAGAAGGTATTTAAACATTTGGGAAATCTGTAAGACTTCCCTGTGCCACTGCACTGAAGGTGCTGTGTGGTACAATGTAAAGAATTATGCCTGTGGAGCTTGTCAGACTCCACAATGAAAAAAGAAATGGACTTCAAATCACATTAAAAATATATGAGAGAGTGGGAAAAGGGGTCTCATTCTCACCAGGTAAAAAATGCAAGTCCTCAAAATCCATCAAAGTTGCTGGTGGTCTCTAACGTAGAGAGGAATTGGCACATTTCTGAGAATTCTCCCTAAAGCTAACAAATGCCTACTTTATATTCCTTCAACCCACATTCACTCACTAAACTGTTGCACAATAAACAGTTAGAATACGCCAACAGGTATCAAACTACTTCAAAAATATCCTTCATTGCAAAACACTTCAAATACGCCATCCCGGTTCTTGTTACTGCACAACGTCTTGTA